>NC_142031.1:99902050-101228251 GCF_982192425.1 Myodes glareolus | reverse complement strand
GACTTACTTAACCAGTTCCCTATTTGCTATTATTCTAATCTTTTTCTATTACAGTGGCAGTCAATACAGGTCATGTGCATAATGTCTATCATATAAGTCCGTGGAAGTGGAGTTGTTAGATCAAAAGTTAAATGAACATGTGGTGTTAGAAGGCAATTCCAAATGGCCCAGCGTAGAATTTGCACCAGTTCACACCCTTGGTGCAGTTATTGTTTGTACATGTCTGTCCACACAGTATGGATCAAACCTTTGGGCTTTTGCTAATTTAGCAGACAATTATATCTCTGTGGTTTTGATCTGAATCCTATTATGACTAGAGTCAAAGAAAGCCTTTCTCCTCTTGTGTAGGTGTGTGCGTGTGTGTATGTATTTTGTGGTGTGTTTGTGGTGTTGTGTGCATGCAGGTTCATGTTGGACATCTTTATCTCTTTTCACCTTTACGTTTTGAGAAGAGGATCTTTGAACATGAACTTTATTGATCAGGCCAGCAAACTTCAGGGAACCTCCAGTTTCTGCCCTGATCCAAGGCTGAAATTATAGGCATGTGCTACTTTTTGTGACTTTTTTTTATGGGTTCTGAGAATCTGAACTAAGTTCCTTGTATTTGTATGGTAGGCGCTTTACTGACTGAGCCATCACCCCAGCCTCTTTTTTTATATATTTAAGATCCCTTTATATTTCCTTTCCTATGAACAGTTTGTTTATATCTTGTGCCCATTTATTTGCTGTTTTCTTCATATTGATTTGTAAGGACTTACTGTTAAGACTTTAACCCTTTCCCCATAAATTGACTTTGTTAATATATTTAAAATATTACAAATTTCTAATTTGGAAAGTAATTTTGATATAATATTATGCTTAGAAAAAAAGTTGGAAGTATAGTACTACAGTAATTTTTCTAGGGGACTTAAAGAAATGGCTCAGTTTTAAAAGCACTGGTTATTCTTCAAGAAGTCCCAGGTTTGATTCCCATCACTTTATGGTGGCTAACAACCTATAAACACAGTTCCAGAGGACTTGACTCCCTCTTCTGGACTCTGGGCAGTGTACACGTGTAGTGCACAGACAAACAGGCAAAACACATAAAATAAAAATAAAAGTGTTCCTAGTAGCAGTTGAAAATAAATTGCTGACTTGATACTATTTTGCTATCTCTGAATATTTTAGTATATATCCATTTATGTGCCAGCATTCCATAGAGCCCTCTACATATTCAGAACACTTCAAAATCAGGAAGATAACGCTGGTGATTTTCTGGGCATGCAAGCATTGTCTCTGCTGCTTTGGGTTGAATAAGAAGGGCACAAACTCCAGAGCTAGACAGCTTGGGTTCAGATTCAAGCTTCGCCATTTCCTGGTAGTGGGTCTATAGACAAGTCACTCAATCTCTGTTTTATTCCCCGCTCACCCCCACTTCTTTTGGTTTTTTTTGAGACAATGCTTCTCTATAAATTTAAAGCCTGTCCTAGAACTCGCTCTGTAGACCAGACTGGCCTTAAACTCACAGAGATCCACCTGCCTCTGTCTCCCGAGTGCTGGGATTAAAGGTGTGCGCCACCACTGCCAGGTTTCCTAATCTCTTAGTATGGATATACTATTCATTGTGAGGAATAGATGATTAATGCTTAGAATAGTTATTTGTACAATGGAAAAGCTATGCCAATATAGTTATAATATTGCTAGAAAAGAATAATTGATAATGGTATCTTATGATGGCTGTGAATGAGTTTATCAGATTTCATAGATGGTATACTACAGATTGCTGAAGTAATTCAAGACATACTTTGTTCTTTTCTTTGTAGGTTTCAGAATGTCTACCATCTTGACTTCCACTTTTAAAAACATTTCTACTACATCAAAATGGGCCCTCAGATTTTGTAAGTTCAATTTTTCTTTTTTAAGTGTAGACTTATAAACATTGTGCATAGTTATTAAATGATGCACACTTTGTTTTCTAGCTGTGAGACCTCTGAGCTGTTCTTCCCAGCTACGATCAGCACCAGGTACAGTAATTTTCAAACAAATACTTCTCCATTAAATGTTAGAATTCTGTATTAGTGAATTCTGAGTAAAACTCAAACTAATTTGTTAATTCTTCCCCTTTTATAATTAACATGAGTATCATTATTACCTTCAAATAAAATATGTATAATCAATCAGTAACATTACTTTGGGCTTAAGATGATAAAAGAGACTGCTTCCTGGCCTTTGGCACTCATAGAGTCATGAAGGTCCTATAAACTTTGCTGGGTCGGTGTATGTAGCCCTGGAAAAGATTAACTTATACACTGTCTTGAAATCATTGTGGAGCCCCATGTTAACTTTTGCAATTGTAGTTAGTGGCAGACTTTGCTATTAAATATCTTATTATCGTGTATACAAGAGTACCTGTTTCTGAAATAGGAGTGAATGGGAAAACTACTTAATAAAGGAAGTTGTTTAGCTATCATGGAATGAAAGAGTAGGGAAATTCATTGATTTGATGGTGTTATGTGAAACATAAAGGGGCCTGCTTGTTGGGGTTTTCTGTCCTGCCCAGTTCCCACAGCCGGCAAGTCCCAAAGAAAATCACACAGAGGTCTCCATAAGATTATAAACTGATTGGCCCATTAGCTCAGGCTACTTATTAGCTGTTGTAGCTTATATTAACCCATTATTCTTATCTATGTTAGCCACATGGCTCAGTACCTTTCTCAGCCGAGCAGATTGCATCTTGCTTCCTCTGTGGTCTAGGTGGGACTGGGAGGAATGGGCTTCCTCCTTCCTAGCATTCTCCTGTTCTTATGGCCCTGCCTCTACTTCCTGTCTGGTTGACCCACCTATACTTCCTGCCTGGCCAGTCAGCATTTATTTAAAACATGATTGACAGAATACAGACAATTCTCCTGCACCAGTTATGTAGATCCTCGACGAAAGCCAATGAATTAGGCTTCTTCACTGTTGAAAATCACTTAGTGGTGTAAAAATTCCCTGACAGATTGTCAACATTTTTTTCTCCTTGTCTGGGCTTTCTGTTGACTTTTTTTTTGATTTTAGATTTATTTATATATAATATAAAATATATTATTTGTACAATGGTTTCATAGAGAAAGTACCATCTAGGATCAGGACATGTACTCTATTTCAGCACGGTATCTTTTTGGCCAGTGTGACCAAATGACATCTCTATGTTTTATAGTTTCCTTCTCTTAAAAAAAAAAAAGATTACCAGCCTTACATAGGTATGAATATATCTCTAAGTTCTTTATGCACTGGGAATATAGTGGTAGAACTCCTACCTAGCATATTCAAGACCCTGGGTCAATCCCCACCCTGTACTAAGGGAAAAAGGACAAAATGAAAGCAGATTTGGACTGAAGATACAGATTAATGGTGGAGCACTTACCTAGCACACTGTACTCAACCTACCACCACCATAGCAGCTACAACAGCAAACAACCAAAAAGCCCTTCATAAACTAAAGTCAGTATGTTCATGGTGGTATTGTTTTCCCACAGTATTCTTAGGCATCTGTTGCCTAATCTCAACTAGAGAAATTATGTTCTAGAGCCTCCAGAATTTAGATTACTATTGTCTCCACAAGGAATAATATAGGATAGTTCCATTCTGACTTATGTCACCTTTCCCCTAATTTAACTGTTCACTCAGGCTTTTGTTTTGCATAATCACCCACGTAGACCTGACTCCTTGCCAAGTGGTAGAAGGTCAGACTGATAACAGCAGAGAAATCATTTTTCAGTTGTTTAGACTAGTCTCTGTTGTCTGGTAGCCATTTTTTGATGTTTTTCTTTTCTTCCTATGTTATAAGCTCTGAAAATCTTGAGACTTTATGTCCCCAGTGTCAAACAGTATTTTATAAGTGGTTTATGTTAATGCTGCTGATGATAATGGCATCAGCATTATCATCATTTGCATTATCATGCAAAAAGGCACCTGATAAGCAAAGGAATGTGACTGGCTCGTTTTAGGATAGGGAAGGGCCATTGCCTGTGCCAAGCAGGTTTTAGGTTACAGTAGTTATAACCATATAATTTCTCTTAACTGCTGGAAGAAACGTGAGCAAATGACTGCAAGATGTGTTGGTGTCCTGTCATCTCATGAACCGTGTCTAGTGGGGATTTTGACTGATTTGATGATTACTTTTTTGTTTTTCTGTACATGTTCCTGTTTTTCCTCACACAGAGATAGCAGTTATGTAAAGCATGACACATCTTTTTTTAAAATTTTTTTAATTGATTTTTATTGAGCTCTACATTTTTTCCTGGTCCCCTCCCTGCCCCTTAGCTCCCCTTCAACCCCCTCACAAGGTCCCCATGCTCCCAATTTACTCAAGAGATCTTGCCTTTTTCTACTTCCTATATAGATTAGATCTGTGTATCTCTTTCTTAGGGTCTTCACTGTTGTCCAGGTTCTCTGGGATTGTGATTTGTAGGCTGGTTTTCTTTGCTTTATGTTTAAAAACCACTTATGAGTGAGTACATATGATAATTGTCTTTCTGGGTCTGGGTTACCTCACTCAAAATGATGTTTTCTAGCTCCATCCATTTTCCTGCAAATTTCAAGATGCTGTCATTTTTTTCTGCTGTGTAATACTCCATTGTGTAAATGTACCATATTTTCCTTATCCATTCTTCGGTCGAGGGGCATTTAGGTTGTTTCCAGGTTCTGGCTATGACAAACAATGCTGCTATGAACATAGTTAAGCACATGTCCTTGGGGGCACGATTGAGCATCCAAAGGATAGATGGATATATATCCTTTGGATATATAAAAGTGATATTGCTGGGTCTTGAGGAAGGTTGTTTCCTAATTTTCTGAGAAGTCACCATACTGATATCCAAAGGGGCTGTACCAGCTTGCATTCCCACCAGCAATGTAGGAGTGTTCCCTTTACTCCACAACCTCACCAGCATAAGTTGTCATCAGTG
This sequence comes from Myodes glareolus, assembly GCF_982192425.1. Classification (NCBI taxonomy): domain Eukaryota; kingdom Metazoa; phylum Chordata; class Mammalia; order Rodentia; family Cricetidae; genus Myodes; species Myodes glareolus. The sequence goes on along the minus strand of NC_142031.1, from coordinate 101,223,323 downwards.
TTTTTGATCTTGGCCATTCTTTCAGGTGTAAGATGGAATCTCAGAGTTGTTTTGATTTGCATTTCTCTGATGACCAAGGATGTTGAACATTTCCTTAAGTGTCTTTCAGCCATTTTAGATTTCTTTGTTGAGAGTTCTCTGTTTAGGTCTGTACTCCATTTTTTTTTTATTGGATTATGTGTTCTTTTGATGACCAGTTTCTTGAGTTCTTTGTATATTTTGGAGATCAGACCTCTGTCTGATGTGGGGTCAGTGAAGATCTTTTTCCATTCTGTAGGCTGTCGTTTTGTCTTGTTGACCATGTCCTTTGCTTTAGAAGCTTTTTTTGTTTCAGGAGGTCCCATTTATTAATTGTTTCTCTCAGATATGACACATCTTTTAATCTTTGATTTTAATTGTGTGTAGAGTATAGAATATATGTTGATTAGTATTTGAATTCTAGATTTTCAAGTTATATAGTCTAGCTTGCACATTTGCAAATAAAGTTTTGCAGACCAGGAATGTAAACCATAGTTTTTTTATACTCAGTTGAAATTTTTTTGGGTTCATTGTTTTGTTTACCCCTAACACACACACACACACACACACACACACACACACACACACACACACACATTTGAATATGTGTAAAGGAGCTGTATTAATTATGTTTGAGAATTATTTTATGTGGTTAGGAGCCAGTGTGTGCATAAAACAGTGGGAGTTCTTTTGGTGACTATTACATAATGCAATAGCAATACCATTTTTCAAATAGGCCAGCCAGGTCTACAAGAGCTAGTTCCAGGACAGACCCCAAAGCTACAGAGAAACCCTGTCTCGAAAAACAAAACAAAACAAAACAAAACAAAACAAAAAAAGAAGTTCAAAGGCAGAACTGTAGGTAACTGTAATTATTAGAGAAAGCTTTATTAGGATAGAATGTGAGGTAAACCCTAGACACATGGAAGAATTGAATGAAATGGGAGGTAAGCAAATGCGAGAGTACTTGAATAAAGGTGAGATACTAGAAGTGAGCAAGGGACTGGGGGCTTGCACAACCTGTCCATTTAAAACAGTAGTAGATGATACCTTATGATAACCAAATAGAGCAGTGGTTCTCAACCTGTGGGTTGCAACCCTTTTGGGCATTTGAATGACCCTTTCACAGGGGTTCTAAGATCACTGAAAAACACTGATTCTTATATTATGATTCATAACAGCAACAAAATGATATTTATGAAATAACAGCAGAAATAAATTTATGATTGGGGATTACCACAACATGAGGAACTATATTAAAGGGTTGCAACATTATGAAAGTTGAGAATTATTCAAGCTGAGCAAGAAATTAGAGAAATAAGAATTTTAATCTTTTTGGAGATAAATAAAAGAAACAAGCTACTTTTTAAAAAATTACCCTAACATAGTAATGTGTCATCCAACTTTTCCTCAAAATATCTTTTTATAAGGTCAGTCACAAGTAATCTACAGATTTGGTGGACTGTTTTTATTTCTCAGTTTTTATTTTCTTGTTTTTTTTTTAAAGATTTATTATGTATAGTGTGTTTTGTCTGCATGTATGCCTTAGGCCATAAGAAGGCACCAGATCTCATTACAGATGGTTGTGAACCACCATGTGGTTGCTGGGAATTGAACTCAGGACCTCTGGAAGAGCAGTCAGTGCTTTTAACCACTGAGCCATCTCTCCAACCCTTTATTTCTCATTTTTCTTGAAGATGGAAACATTTTTCTGTATTCCCTACCCTCCAGCTCCATCACATTCTTTGATCTTCTACTGTCTCCTAAGCTTATTTTCTGATGTGTAGGAAGTCACAAAGCTGTTTTGTTATTGTGGGTAATGGATCCTCAGGTTTGAGAGGGTTTTAGTGTACTGAAAGTAGAAAGGTGTCAGGAAGCACACAAGCTGCTCATGGCCAGGTATTCCTCTCTTGGCACCCTGTGATGTACCCTTTCCCTGACTTTTCTTCTCATCTGTGTATGTCTTTTTTCTTTTTACTCTTTTGTTCTTCTCTTTGCTCTCAGGATCTGTGGCTATCCCACAGCTAGCTTACAGATGACTTCACTTTACCATTGCCCTGGTCCTTTTCGTGGCATCTTTCAGCCTCTGCTAATGGGTTTGCTTGGATTCCTACCAAGGAGGATCTGGCCTGGCACAGTTCATCGCTTGTTTGCTGATGACACGAATAGCTAATTGCTATGGTTATAGAGTCTGAGTGTACACACCAAAGGTCATGAGCTGGAAGTTTGCTCCTTGTGGTAATACTGAGAGGCGCTAGAACCTTTAAGAAATCCCAGCACTGGGGAAGCTTAAGTAGTAGTAGTGTTGAGAGTTTGAGGCCAACCTGAGCTACATTGTGAATTTGATATGTAGCAGTACCCTCTGGTTTTTTTTGTTGTTGTTGTTTTTGTTTTTTAATTGAACCTAAAAGAAAAGTAATTTGGTCATTGGTATGAGTATGGTATCAGCCTTTGAGTGTGGCTGGGTTTTTGTTGTTGTTTTATTTTGTTTTTTTAAGATTTATTTATTTATTTAGTATGCAATGTTCTGCCTGCATAGATACATACATACAGGCCAGAAGAGGGCACCAGATCTCCTAACTGATAGCTTTGAGCCACCATGTGGGTTCCTGGGAATTGATCTCAGGACCTTTGGAAGAACAGCCAGTGCTCTTAACTACTGAGCCATCTCTCCAGTCCAAGAGTGGCTGTTCTTTTTTTTTAAAACATTTATTTATTTATTTATTATGTATACAGCATTTATTCTGTCTGCTTGAATGCCTGCAGGCCAGAAGAGGGCACCAGACCTCATTACAGATGGTTGTGAGCCACCATGTGGTTGCTGGGAATTGAACTCAGGACCTTTGGAAGAGCAGGCAATGCTCTTAACCACTGAGCCATCTCTCCAGCCCAAGAGTGGCTGTTCTTAAATGAGTCCATCCCAAGTGCTTGTCCTCTTCTGCACATAGCCATTTTTCTTTCTGCTTCTTTGCTGTGGTATGTTTAGCTTTGTAAAACATAGCCAGGTAGACCTTCACCAGGACCTCGGTATGCACCATTTAATTAGTTTAGATTCCTTAATGTCCAGTCTCAAGTATTTTATTGTAGCAAAAAGAAAACAAACAAAACAAAAAATGGTGTTAATATACACTAGTCAACTACTTTGTTGATTTGTCAATAGGCCTGGCATACCCACTCTGAACCTGATCAGTTTGTGCCTTGGATTTAGAGTTATGACCTTGTTTGACTACCCCATTGGCAGGGACTATAAACAGTACAGCTCTTTTTAGAGGAGACAAAGGCAGACCTATCAGAATTATACCCAACTTCTCAGTGGAAATAAGGAAAGCCAGAAGGTCGTCATAAAAATAGACCCAAATACCAGACTCTTATGAGAGAAAGAGAGCAAGCATAGCAAAATGTATCTAGGCAAGTGTTCCACTCGAGCTTCTTCCCTATCCCTAATCTCATATATTTTAATTAATATTTCTTTGAACTTTATCTTAAAGCTGTCCAGACCAAGTCAAAGAAGACCTTAGCAAAACCCAATATGAAGAACATAGTGGTGGTGGAAGGTGTCCGCATTCCATTTCTGCTGTCCGGCACTTCGTAAGTATGAAATGATCGTGGTAGTCATTTCTCTTTTAAGGTACTGTTTGATGTAGTCTCTGTAGGTAATAATGCCACTAGTGGGGGACTATATGGAAAGTACTTGTATAAAATCAGTACAGAACAAGTCAAATCATTATATACTGTGTGGTATATAATAGCAAGATATTTTGTCCCTTTTTATAAACTAGCTTGCCATGATATTAGCCTGAAATTGCCTTAATTGATAGTCCAGTGTAGATCCAGATAGCATCTTTTTCCAACAGGGTATCCTTTTCTTTTCTGGAACATTGATTGCTTCTGTAGGCACAGTTAGTGCTGAGAATGGTCTGTGAAAATTCTGAGAACTTTGGTCCTGAAAATGATGAGGCTTTGAATTGACACAGCTGGTCTAAATGCCTCTTGTAGCTCAACCCCAAGTATTTTGAACTAACCTGATAATTTCTCAGAATCAAACAACTGTTTTTCTTAGGATTTTCTATCCTCTAAATGAAATTCATTCTACACAAAAAAACCTGATACTGAATTCTGCTAATTAAGTACAGGAATTATTTCTGTTTTATTTAGATTGTGTTAGTTTGTTAATATTTTTATTTTGCACAGGCAGTCACTAACATTAAAAACTTACTGGAGAATATTAGGCTCCAGTTTAAAAACAATAAGGCCTACCTTATGTATTCATGTGCAAAATTTGACATCTTGGAGGTATATTACTTTTAAATGGCAAAGCATAGGGGCTGAAGAAATGGCTCAGGAGGTAAGAGCCCTTTGAAAGGACCCAGGTTCAATTCCCAACACCCACAAGGCAGCTCACAATTATCTGTAACTCCAGTTCCAGGGAATTCAACACAGACATACGTGCAGACAAAACACCAATGCACTTAAAATAAAAATAAAATTTAAAAAAGGAGCTAGTGAGATGGCTCAGTGGGTAAAGGTGCTTGCTACCAGATCTGATGACACAAGTACAGAAAACAAGGAGAGAACTGACTCCTACAAGTTGTCCTGTGACTTCCCCAAATGTATGAGCACACAGTACCAAATGTTAAAAAAGAAAAAAAAGACTTCAACAAGGTGTGGAGCCTCATGTGTAATGTGGAAGGAGGAGGAGGGAGAGAAGAGCAGGAAGGCTGGGGTCAGTGACTCTAACAGACTTTTTGCAGGAAGGGAAAATAGTAGCTTATAGTTGAGAAAACTGACAGGTACCATCTGAACCAAATGCTCAAGTTAACATCATCGGTAATAAGTAATTTTAATGCCACACATTCCAATAGGAAGCAATGAGAAGAGTGCCTTGCCTCCGATCTCAGGTGTCGAAAGTGTCCAAGTCATCACTGTCAAGGACAGAGTGGGGAACTAGCATAGCAACCATAACAACCAGATGCCACATGGCCCTGTGGGTTAGACCCTGGAGCAGGAAAAGGATGTTCATAGGAAACTGGTGAGAGCCACAAAGTTAGCAGCTTAGTGAATAGTACCTTGAAGAAGCTGAGTAGAGGGTGTAGGAACTCAACTCTGTCCTTTCTGCTCTTTGGTAAATCTCAGATTATTTCAAAGGAAAAAGTTTCATAAAAATGACTAAAACATGCCCCTTGTATCCTTTTGGGATTTATAAAATAAAAAATGTAGTCATCCCCTGCCCCCCAAAAATCTCTCAAAAGAAGGTTAGTTTAAAAAAAATTAACACATCCCATACTGAGTAATAAAAGTTGGGATATAATTTTTAATGTACATAATATTTTATGTTTGGGGTTGGGATTTTTGTTTGTTGCTTTTGAGACAGGGTCTCCTGCTGTAGCTGGACTGGCCTAGATTTTGTGAGCATTCCCCCAGCCTTGGTCTCCCAGGTGCTGGGATTATGAGTCTGAGCGCCATGTGCAGCTAGAACATCTGTTTGGTCAGATACCCAGCAAATTCTGTACTTGTTTAGGGCTTGTCAGGTTTTTTAAGATGACAGCAAAGTCACTATTTCTTCACTTGAACCAACGGAATGACTTTGACAGTAACATTGGTTGCATTTTCAGCAGTATATGTTAGATAATCTGTATTTCAAAAATAATTTAAAAGGTTATTGAAACTCTAGGCTTTTGGTTTAAATTATTTGTTTTCTTTCCCAGCTATAAAGACCTAATGCCACATGACTTGGCTAGAGCTGCACTTTCGTAAGTAAATGAAGTTTCCTGTTCTTTCATTTAAAATGTTTTTCTTGTTTTAGCATTTGAAGTAGTATGTTCTGTAGAACTTTCATGTTTAGGATATGTTAAACTTTATATGGCAAGAAGTAAGTTTTGTTTTTCGAGACATGGTTTCTCTATGTAACCCTGTCTGTCCTGGAAATTGCTCTGTAGACCAGGCTGACCTCATTCTCACAGACATTCACCTGCCTCTGCCTTCTAAGTGCTGGGATTAAAGGCGTGCACTGCTACTGCCTCGCTGCAAGAAGCAATATTAACTACCTTATACAAGGTTTTTTGGTTTTTTTGTTTTTAAGATAGGGTTTTACCATCTAACTCTGACTGACCTGAAACTCACCATAGAACAGACTGACCTTGAATTTAGGGATTCACCTACCTCTGCCTCTCAATTTCTGGGATTAAATGTGTATCCCGTGATAGGATTAAATTTTATTTCAACTTTATATGTTAAATTTGAACAGCTTTGATTGGAAGGCATCTTTATCTTGCAAGTTTAGCACGTAGCATCTTGACATGACTATATATATATATTGGTGGTGATGTGGATGGTGTTTATTATAATATTCTCAGGCTGGCCTGAAACTCATTATGTAGGGCAAGATGGCTTCAAACTCATGGCAATCATCCTGTTTCATCTGTATGCATGGTGGCAAATACTCATACTCATAAGACAAAAAATTAAAAAAAAAAACTCGAAGGTTCATGTGCAAAGCAAGTAAAAGTTTTAAATTAGAGCTCAGTGGTGGTGGCACCTGCCTTTAATCCCAGCACTCGGGAGGCAGAGGCCGGTGGGTCTCTGTGAGTTCAAGGCCAGCGTGGTCTACAGAGTGCATTCAGGACAGACTCCAAAGCTACACAGAGAAACCCTGTCTCAAAAAAACAAAAAAAAAAAAAAGATTTTTTTTTTTTTTAAATTAAATGTAATGAAATGAAGTTGAGATAGATGAGTATTATGATGTGGTCATAAAATGTATGGCTGTGTCTACATAAGATACTTTCTAAATGTCCTGTGACATTTTGCTTTAGTGTCTCCAAGCAGCTGAAGATCTTTTCCTCATTGGAAAACACTTTCATTTAACCTTTCTGCTCATCGTCACTCAATCAGTTTTCTTGTCTTCCTGCCAGACTTTAAGAACAAATGCCACAGGACTGTTTCTGTTTACTGTTTACTCTCCCTAATTGCATAATAATAATCATTTCCATTCCCAAATCTCTGCTTAGCTACACATTGGAAGTTTCTCTTTAGGGACTTCGTGATCATAAATACAACATTCTTTTCTTGGGCCTTTCTGTGCTCTGCATTTAACACTGTGGACTGTGCTTGGACATGTCTTCCTTTGAGTTCTTGTATTGCAGCTTTATGATGTTCTTCCATCTCCTGCTTCTTTATTCTACTTCCTTCCTTTTCCCTTCCCTTCCTTTCCCCTCTTCTTTATTTCAGTGATGGGGGTGTTAACCCAAAGGACTTGTAAATACTTGGCAAATGTTCTACCAGTGAACTGCACCTTTAACTCCATACAGATTTTATATAACTCACCTTTGAGTTTTGACAAATGTGTATTTGTGTTCTTATTTTTGATGGCTCCTTAAATTCTTTTTTGTTGTTGTTGTTCTTTTTTGTTTTGTTTTGTTTTTGTTTTTTGAGACAAGGTTTCTCTGTAGCTTTGGAGCTTGGCCTGGAACCTGCTCTGTAGACCAGACTGGCCTCAAACCCACAGACAGCCGACTGCCTCTGCCTACTGAATACTGCTGGCATTAAAGGTGTGTACCACCACTGCCTAGCTCCAAAGTTACTTTTGATTCTTCCTTCTAATGTCTCATTATCAAGTGACCATCAGATACTGCCTTCACATCCCTTGTCATTCATTTCCTTTTTGATAGGGGGCCAAATGTTTGTGCCTGGCCTTTTAAAGGGAAGAGCTTATCTTTGTATTTTTCTAGTGATTAGGATTGAACCTAGGGCCTTATATGTACTAGATGAGCACTCTCCTTCTGACCTATACCTCCAACTTAGGCACTGCTTGCTTAAAAACATGCAGTGTTTTATGTGATGTTCTCTGGCATGTTTGAACTGTTTCTTTTTTTTTGGATTTCTGCTCTTAGGGGTTTGTTGCATCGGACCAATGTTCCAAAGGATGTTGTTGATTATATCATTTTTGGTACGGTTATTCAGGAAGTAAAAACAAGCAATGTGGCTAGAGAGGTAAGTAAAGCAAAATTATATGTTTAAAGAGATTGATAAAGCTGGACATAATAACTGATGCTTGTAATTTATTCTTGAGAGGCTGAGGCAGGGGGATTGCCATGGAGTCCACTACTTACTGTACTTTGTAGTAAATTCCAGATCAGTCTGGCTGCAGTAGGACCTTGTCTCCAAAACAATAACAACAGCTCTGTTGCTCTAGGCTTGGTGGCACACGCCTTTACTATCAGCACTCAGAAGGCAGAAGCAGGAAAATCTATGAGTTTTAGACCATCTAGGGCTACAAAGTAAGACCCTTTTTCTTCCCCTCTCCCAACCCCTCCAAAGTGGCAAAAAAGTCAATTTGAAGTAATATTTTTTTTTTTGTAATTTTATTAAATTATAAAAAGTTTCCATTTACGCCCCTCCTCCCAACACCCTCCCACTCCCCCCCTCCCTCTCCTCCTCCCTCTTTGTCCCCAAGGGAAGTCAGGGTCTCCTGCCCTGTGGGAAGTCCAAGTTCCTCCCCCCTCACTCCAGGTCCAGGAAGGTGAGCATCCAAACAGACTGGATCCCAAAAATCCAGTATATGCAGAGGAAACAAGTCCCAGTGTCATTGTCAATGGCTTCTCGGAAAGACTGCAGGCCAGCCACATTCAGAAAAACCAGCCACATTCAGAGAATCTGGTTGGATCACATGCTCGTTCAGTCACGGTCCATCTGGCCTTGGTAAACTCTCATTAGATCCGACCCCTTGTATCAGTGGGTGATAGTATCCCTCGCAGTCCTTCGTCATTTTCTTCCTCCTTTTGCTCCTCGTTTGGTTCTTGGGGGGCTCAGTTCGGTGCTCCAACGCGGGCCTCCATCTGTTTCGTCATCCAACGCCAGATGAGGGATCTATGGTGATAAGCAAAATATTCATCAGTATGGTCACGGGCCAAGGCCGGCTCAGGCACCCCCTCCTCTGTCCAGAGAACAATCTGGGGATCTCTCCTTGGACCTGGGATCCCATATATAATCAAGTTTCCTGTAAACTCTAATATGACTCCCTTAGTTGAAATATATTCTTCCCTGATCCCACATTCATCCTTCCTCCCTTCCCCCCATCCCGGTCAACCGAGCTTTCTCCATTCCTCCCCTACTCCCTTCTCTCTAACCCTCTCCCCTTCCAACAACCCTCCCACCCCCCTCCCCCATGCACCCAAGATTACCTGGGACTCTTGACTATTTCCTACCTCCTGGCGGATAGGTAAATAATCTTCATCAGGTTCGTCTTCTTATTTAGCTTCTCTAGGATCACGAATAATAGGCTCAAAGACCTTTAATTATGGTTAGAATCCACTTATGAGTGAATACATACCGTGTTCCTCTTTTTGGGTCTGGCTTACCTCACTCAGTAAAGCGTTTTCTATGTCCATCCATTTGCATGCAAAATTCAAGATGTCATTATTTTTTACCGCTGAGTAAAACTCTAATGTGTATATGTTCCACACCTTTTTTAACCATTCTTCTATTGAGGGGCACCTAGGCTGTTTCCAGGTTCTGGCTATTACAAATAGTGCTGCTATGAACATAGTTGAACAAACGCTTTTGTAGTATGTTTGGGCATCTCTAGGGTATATTCCCAAGAGAGGAATTGCTGGGTCCTGAGGGAGGTTGACTCCCAGTTTCCTGAGAAACCGCCACACTGATTTCCAAAGTGGCTGCACAAGTTTGCATTCCCACCAACAATGGATGAGTGTTCCCCTCATTCCACATCCCCTCCAGCATAGGCTATCATTGGTGTTTTTAACTTTAGCTATTCTGACAGGTGTAAGATGGTATCTCAAAGTGGTTTTGATTTGCATTTCCCTGATCGCTAAGGAGGTTGAGCATGACCTTAAGTGTCTTCTGGCCATTCGAAGTTCATCTGTTCAGCACACTTGAAAGCTCTAGAAAAAAAAGAAGCTGATTCACCCAGGAGGAGTAGAAGACTGGAAATAATCAAACTGAGGGCTGAAATCAACAAAATAGAAACAGAGAAAACAATCCAAAGAATCAATGAATCAAAAAGCTGGTTCTTGGAGAAAATCAACAAGATTGACAAACCCCTATCCAAACTAATCAAACGGCAGAGAGAGAACGTGCAAATTAATAGGATCAGAAATGAAAAGGGGGACATAACCACAGACACAGAGGAAATTCAGAGAATCATTAGATCTTACTACGAAAGTTTATATGCCACAAAGTTGGAAAATGTAAAAGAAATGGACATTTTTTTAGATAAGTACCATATACCAAAGTTGAACCAAGAACAGGTGAACAATCTAAATAGACCTGTTAGTCGCGAAGAATTAGAAGCTGCTATCAAAAATCTCCCTACCAAAAAAAGCCCAGGACCAGATGGTTTCAATGCAGAATTCTACCAGAACTTCCAGGAAGAGCTAATACCTATACTCCTTAACGTATTCCACAATATAGAAACAGAAGAGTCATTGCCTAACTCCTTTTATGAAGCTACAGTTACCCTAATACCAAAACCACACAAAGACACAACCAAGAAAGAGAATTACAGGCCAATCTCACTCATGAACATTGACGCGAAAATTCTCAATAAAATACTGGCAAACCGTATCCAAGAGCACATTAGAAAAATTATCCATTATGATCAAGTCGGCTTCATTCCAGAGATGCAGGGCTGGTTCAACATTCGCAAATCTATCAATGTAATCCATCATATAAATAAACTGAAAGAAAAAAACCATATGATCATCTCACTAGATGCTGAAAAAGCATTTGACAAAATTCAACACCCATTTATGATAAAGGTGTTGGAGAGACTGGGGATACAAGGATCATACCTAAATATAATAAAAGCAATATACAGCAAGCCGACAGCTAACATCAAACTGAATGGAGAGAAACTCAAAGCCTTTCCACTAAAATCAGGAACGCGACAAGGCTGTCCACTCTCTCCATACCTCTTCAATATAGTGCTTGAAGTTCTAGCAATAGCAATAAGACAACATAAGGAGATCAAGGGGATTCGTATTGGAAAGGATGAAGTCAAACTTTCGTTATTTGCTGACGATATGATAGTTTACATAAGTGACCCCAAAAACTCTACCAAAGAACTCCTACAGCTGATAAACACCTTTAGTAACGTGGCAGGATACAAGATCAACTCCAAAAAATCAGTGGCCTTCCTATACACAAAGGATAAAGAAGCAGAGAGGGAAATCAGAGAAACATCACCTTTCATGATAGCCACAAATAGCATAAAATATCTTGGGGTTACTCTAACCAAGGAAGTGAAAGACCTATTTGACAAAAACTTTAAGTCTTTGAAGAAAGAAATTGAGGAGGATACCAGAAAATGGAAAGACCTCCCCTGCTCTTGGATTGGGAGAATCAACATAGTAAAAATGGCAATTCTACCAAAAGCAATCTATAGATTCAATGCAATCCCTATCAAAATCCTATCAAACTTCTTCACAGACCTTGAGAGAACAATAATCAAGTTTATATGGCAAAACAAAAAACCCAGGATAGCCAAAACAATCTTATACAATAAAGGAACTTCAGGAGGCATTACCATCCCTGACTTCAAACTCTATTATAGAGCTACAGTATTGAAAACAGCTTGGTATTGGCATAAGAACAGAGAAATCGACCTTTGGAATCGAATAGAAGACCCGGATATTAACCCACAAACCTATGAGCACCTAATTTTTGACAAGGGAGCTAAAGGTATACAATGGAAGAAGGAAAGCATCTTTAACAAATGGTGCTGGCATAACTGGATGTCATCCTGTAAAAAAATGAAAGTAGATCCATATCTATCACCATGCACAAAAATCAAGTCCAAATGGATTAAAGACATCAACATTAATCCGTCCACTTTGAACCTGATAGAAGAGAAAGTGGGAAGTAGTCTACAAGATATAGGCACAGGAGCCCTCTTCCTAAGTAGGACCCCAGCAGCACAGACAATAAGAGAAACAATGAATAAATGGGATCTACTGAAACTGAGAAGCTTCTGTAAAGCAAAGGACACTGTCAGTAAGACAAAAAGGCTGCCTTCTGACTGGGAGAAGATCTTCACCAGCCCCTCATCAGACAAAGGTCTGATCTCCAGAATATACAAAGAACTCAAGAAACTAGACACTAAAACTCTAATTAACCCAATTAAAAAATGGGGTACTGATCTGAACAGAGAATTCACAACAGATGAAGTAATATTTTTTTAAATTTATTTTCTCTGTGTGTGTGTGTGTGTGTGTGTGTGTGTATACACGCACACGCATGCACACATGTGGGGCTAGAGATCAGACTGAGGGCTTTGTACTTGGTGCCAAGTGTTCTACCACTAAGATATGTCCCCAACCAAGAATTTACCATTTTAAAGTCATTAAAGTCTTAAAATTCATTAACTAAATATGTATTTAACTACAAATCAGATGATGTGTGCTGAAAGTCTTTATCATTTATTACAGAAGTTACAATTAATATTCAAGGTGTCAAGTCACAAGAGTTAACTTCTTTTTTTTTTTTTTTTTAAAGATTTATTTATTGAGTATACAGTGGTCTGCCTGCATATGTCCCTGCAGGCCAGAAGAGGGCAGCATATTTCATTACAGATGGTTGTGAGCCACCATGTGGTTGCTGGGAATTGAACTCAGGACCTTTGGAAGAGCAGCCAGTGCTCTTAACCTCTGAGCCATCTCTCCAGCCCAAGAGTTAACTTCTGATGGAGGAAACTTGCCTTGCAAGGCCTGCAAGAAATATAAACTCCAGAAAACTGTTGCTTCTGCCTGTAATTTTAAATGTACTAATTGCATTCTTTCTCTAGCCTGTATATATGTGTGTGTATCTCATAAATACATTCCTGATCTATTGGGCATTTTTATCTGTGGATTGTCAAGAAGCTGGGTCTTCCTTAGCTGTATTGTCTAATTAATATTAATAATGTTAGCCTATATAGAGTTTTGATGAATAAAACAAATACAAAGATGCTTCCCTAGAGTCAGGTGTTATAATGGTGGTACACGCCCTTAATCCCAGCACTCAGGAGGCAGAGACCTGGTAAATAGAGCAAGTTCCAGGACAGGCTCCAAAGCTACAGAAAAACCCTGTCTCAAAACACACGCGTGTGCACACACAAAAGGAAAGGGGGGAAAAAAATAAAAGAGCTGTAATTTCCTCAGCTGCCAAGATAGCCGCACACAATTAGCTGATATAAATCTTTAAAGTCGCTTTTAGTCCAGGTGCTTTGCTAATTGGATTTTAAGATAAACTATTACTAAACGAATACAATCTTATTTACTAGGACATGTAGCCAGCTGTATGATTTGTTGAGACAAGGTAAATAGTGCAAAAGTACTCTAATTGCAGTACCAGGGACAATAATTAACTTTTTGCATGGATTCCTAACCTCAGTTTTATAGCCTTTGCCCAGACACCATGGGATAAGATTCCCTGAATGGCCAGGGCTATTTAGAAAATATAAACTAACTTTATAGCCCCTGAAAAGAGTTACAGCTTCTCTTTCTATGGTCTAGGGTTACCTGCTGGACAGAAAAATATAACTTAAGATTTAAAATGTTTTTAATGTCAGTGTGCTTTGGCGAGTGCTGAGTAGGCTCCTCTGCCATACCCCTTGTCCCTGCAGCTTGTGCTGCACTCTGAGGACACATTTGTAAACAGTCTCCAGTGTGAGAGGGCCTGGCCTTTACGACCACTAATCACAGAATGTTTAAGATGTTATATACAGTAAGAAGTATAGGACATAACATACAATTTCCTTATTTCTCTTATTGGTTTAACTCTGTAAAGCTACCTCTATAGAGAAGATAACAAAGAGACTTCTCCTTTCACAGCCACGGTTTGCAGTGCACGAGTTAGGGGTTAAATGGAAGAAAGTGCTTCTTTTAATTTTATTATTTTTTGAGCCTTAGGGTTTCTCTGTGTAGCCCTAGCTGTTTTTCTGTGTAGCTGTTCTGGAACTAGCTCTGTAGACCAGGCTGGCCTTGAATTCACAGGGATCTGCCGGCCTCTGCTTCCTGAGTGCTGGGATTAAAAGTGTGTGCCACCACCGCCAGCCAAAATGATCTTTTCTTCCTGTCTGGATTTATTGCACTGTAAGTTGTTGGAATGACTCTGTTTCTTAATCATTTACTTAAGAACTGGTATGTGACCTTCAGAGGCAATGCTTGCAAGATTTTGTGGGTCTTTATAAGCTGGGTAGAACACAGAGAGAGAGAGAGAGACTGGCAGAAATGTAAAAGGATAAAGAATGTTGGAAGAATAATGAAGAAGAAAACAAAGAATGTAACAGAGAATTGGAATTAGAACTGAAACAGAGAATTAGAACTAAGAAATTATAGACAATTAAGACAGAAGAATTAGAGGAGTACAATAAAGAGACGTGATGAGAAGACGTGTGTGAGTTGACCTGTTTCCTTCACCCTCGCTTGAATCCTAGTTTCTTCGTTCATTGTAGTTTGGACCCTGAGAGGAGGTTTTTAAGGCTGGACTTTAAAAGCCTCCATTAGATAACTATTATTATTAATAATTACTGTTATTATCACATAACTGTTATTGTGTATTCACATTTTGCTATTGAGTCAGATAGATTATTTGAGTGGGTTTTGGAAATGTTAGTTTATCTGTCTCTTGTGTTAGAGAAACAGTAGAGCAGTGTGTGGCTGATATTACTCTTTGTAATGTTAGTCATTATGGTTTCTAGTTAAACTTTAACATCTTATAGCCAATTTCATAGCTTGATTTTTGTAGTCAGAGGAAGCTTTGCCTATAATTTACTGACATTGACTAGATGACACGTAGGTAGATTTTTTCCTTTTTATGTAGGTATTTCATACAAGTTTACCTTTACCCTAGTTGGCACACACCCATCTAGTGTTTATTGGGCAATGGAGATAATGACCGCCTTGAAACTAGTGTGAGTATCCCACGGGCATTTGACTGTGAATAGTTCAAACCTGTCTTCTGGGCTTTGTTTCAATTATTTGGAGAAACTTGGCTTGCAAGCATATTTATCTTATTTCATGCCTATGTTTCTGTGTCCATTATAGTTGCAAGGATAATAACTTCCATTGCCAACCAAGATAGAAGGGAAAAATGTGCAGATCAGAAGCATTTGTTTTTGTTACACTTTTACAAATGTTAAACCAGCTAAAGTCCCAGCACTGCACAGCTCACAAAGTGGCCATCTGGACACTGTTGGGGGGCAGAAGAGGACTGAGAGCAGGGAGAGGTTACTGTTCTCATAGAGTGTTTACTTTTCCTCTGCAGCTTCACGTTATTTTAAATGCCTAATAAGAGCTCCAGTGGGCTATTTAAAAAAAAAAGACAAGAAGTTTGTGGAATAAAACAAGGATGAATCTTGGAAAAACTACTTATCTTGCCCAACTATAGAATGATTAAATAAATTATCACAATGATACTAGTCCGTTAAAAACCTATGCTATGAAATTTATTAAAAAAAAAGTTTCGTGAGTGCATAAAGCACCTCACAATATGTTTTCAACTTCTGTATCATGAATAGGAAGTGGCTTTCATAAGACTGAAAAAGTAAATATTAAATCTGTTTCAGTTTTCTCTGCTTTTATTCATTTTTCAAATAAGAATTATGATGTTTTTCTTTGAATTTTTCTTAAAGTGTTAAATGTGTATGCACGTCAGCTGTTATATAATTGACATGAGGAAGTTTCTCCCTCAATCTCATATTAATATCAATCATGTTGTATTCCACGTAAGTTTTTTTTTTTTATGAAGCCCTTGCTAGCCTGAAACTCACTATAGACCAGTCTAGCCTCAAGCTTACAGAGATCTATCTGCCTCTGCCTCCAATAGTACTGGGATTGAAGTTGTGAGCCACCATGCCTGACTCTCCAGGTAATTTTTGTATCTAAGGAGAAAGATAGAGTTGATGGGACAGTTATGAAAATAAGTAGTAGAACTTAATATCCAACTAAAGCCAGCTAAAGGGTTTTGTTAGGACCTGTACCTATATTGATATGAACTCCTAAAAGGTCTTGTACCTCTATCAAACCTGACTTTGTTGAAAGACCTCAGTGTATTTCTCCTTCCGCTTAACTTCTTCCTTTCTCCTTGGTGTCTTGAAAGTGAGCCATTCTTTAAATAGAAGTATGCACACAAGGGTCACCAGCTGCCAGTTCTATTTAAAGCTCCGTCAGTCCTTTGGGTCAGCTGGGGCCAAGGGTAACGTGCTTCAGTGGCCTTGTGAGGATCAAGCTGTTCTAACCTGAGTGCCCTTACCCTTGCCCCACTGTGGAGTCTTTCCTTTTGCCTCTGACACCTGCTTCTGATTTCCTTTCCAACTGGTTTAGATTGAGAAGTTGACTTGCAGTTGCCAGGAAGTAGTTTTAGCACAGTTATTTAGGCACTTAGTATCAGGCCTCCCTGGAGACGGCAGAGTACGGTCATACTGGTTACACAAAAGTAGCAGCTTTCTGCTCCTACAGATGGCAGGTAGTATCAAGTGCAGTGTAAGTATAAAGGCAAAGATTAGCTAAGAGACCCAACCTATTAAATCAAGAATTTGCAACATCCATATGTATTCTGATAATTAAATAGTTTCAAAAAAGACTACTAAAAATAGTTCCTGGTAGTTTCATAATAAATGTGGGAAAAATTGGGAACTTTTTTCCCCTAAAGTAAAGCTTTAATATTAAAAAGTTTTTTTTAAGTGTACTCAATTCCTTACATTAGCAAAACTGGAATGTTTTGGCAACATAAATTTTCCCAACAAATAGTGTAAAACAATTATAGATATCCTTGTTTTATGTTTGTTTTTGACTGGGTCATGAAATTAGAGGCCACTTTTTGTTGGGTTAGTTGGTCCTCAAACTTCCTCAGGGCCCCTAAAGCTTTTTTTTTTTTTTTTTTTTTTTTTTTTTAACTAGCTGTATAGACCTAGCCTCCAACTCTGCCTCCTGAGTGCTGGGATTAAAGGCTTTTGTTTGTTTTTTTTGTTTGTTTGTGCTGTCTTTTGTTGTGGTTTTAATGGTCAGTTCTGTAGAAACATTTCAGCCTTTCCTCTGCTAGGCTTTATAGCTTCAGGGATACATGAAAACCTCACCCCGTGATGCAATTTCCTCACTCTTAGTTGTATATTAAATTTTAAGAGAGATAAAATTACATGGTATCCTTGAAGGCTTGAAGCAAAGCATTGTTATTAATTAGGTGAGGCTGAAGAATGCTGTAACCTTGTACACTACACTTGAAAATGGCTACCAGGCTGCTGGACTTGGTAGTCTGCCAACTGCATACCTGAATACTGGGGAGGCTGAGGCAGGAGACAAGCAAGTTCATGGCTGCCTGGGCCACAGAGTGATTTCAAGGATACCTCGTGAAATCCTGTTTTAAAGTAAAAAGTAAAAAGGGTTAGGGATAGATCTTCATGGTGATAGAGCTTGCTGAGATTGTGCAAGGCTTTAGGTTTAACCCCCAGTGCTACAGAAAGAAAAGAAAAACAGAAAGGACTGACAAGATTACTTAGCTGGTAAGGGATGTACCGCCAAGCCTGACAACCTGAGTTCAGTCCCTTGAGCCCAGTGTCCTTCACATGTGTGTGCCTACCCACGTTCACATAAATAAATAATTTTAATAAAAATTTTAAAAGAAAAAATAAACTTGTTACCAGGAGTTTAAGAGTACATTTCAGTGTCTAGAAGAAAAACTAATAAGCTATTTTATTTTAAACATTGCTTTGTAGAATATTAATAAACTCTTTTCTTAATTCTTCAGGCAGAGTAGACTCGGAGTGTCACTCACATGTGTGTTTTCTTTCCCTCACTGTTCCCTGAAGGCTGCCCTTGGAGCTGGCTTCTCGGACAAGACTCCTGCTCACACTGTCACCATGGCCTGTATCTCTTCAAACCAAGCTATGACTACAGGTATGTGTAAATGGAGTCCAAAGGTGCTTACTGATTGTACTCCTTTTAATTAATCTTAAGAGAAGTAAGCAATTAGCACAGAGCTCTTCATTTGTGTTTTATAAAGATAAAATTGTATGAAAGTTGGAGATTTTTCAGAGTAGTTTCCATGCCCTGTGGGGATAGTTGAATTCTTCCTTAATCCTGGGCTGGCTGCTGCTGGAACTGTCAGTGGGAGGAGGTTCATAGTTTATCCTGCGTAGGTAATTCTGATTGGACGTTTTCCCATGTGGACAGCGTACTCAATCCTTAAGCATCAACGTAGTTGTTAATTCTTGCTCTAGATGGTCTAAGTCATGGGGTGGGAATGTCTTAGCTGTGAGCACTTGTTGAGTAAGCTTGAGGACAAGAGTGGATAGATCCCTAGCACCTACATGAATGTGTAAGTGTGGCAGCCTGCTTGTAATCTCAGAATTCAGAAGGCAGAGACAGGATTCCCAGAGCAAGCTGGCTGGCTAGACAGTCCAAATTGGTGAGCTCTGTTCAAGTAAGGGAACTTGTCTCAATATACAAGATGGACACAATTGAAGACATCAGATACCAGCCTCTGGGTTGTACGCACATGTACACCACACACACCTCGCCATATGTGCTCTAACACCTGTGAGCATACATTCACACATGCAAAAATGTTTTCATTTTTTTTCTTCACTTTGTACCCACATCCTTGGCAATCTATATAGTATTTCAGCTTCTAACAATCTTCCTAAAATTGTGGGATGTTAAATGGCTACTTACTTCTAAAGACAGGAAACTTGACAGGCTTAATATTTAATGTTACAATAATATCAAGGCCGAATTAGACTGGTCAGTTCGTGGATGGCGAGGAATGATGCCCGAAGCAGTGGTTGGGTGCTTCTCTATTGAGCAGGGTGTGACTGACTCCTAGTTGAAACAACAAAATATTGCATGCCAGTTGCCATACAGGGAAACCTAGATCTGAGAAGTCAGATATCTCATGTAGTAGAAATTAATATTCTCTGCATGGCGGGGGGTGGAGTGTGGAAGAAACCTTTCTGAAAACTTAGGCTGGGAGCATATAAAATATGTTTAGGTTTAGAGTATTGTTTGAGTTGGGCTGGAGAGATGGCTCAGCACTGGTTGTTCTTCCAGAGGACCAGGGTATGATTCCCAGCATCCACATGGCAATTCACAACTATTAACTCCAGTTCCAGGAGATCTGATGCCCTCTTGGCCTCTGTGAGCACTAGGAACAAATGTGCTGTACATACATTTGTAAAACACACATACACACAGAATAAAATAAATAAATTAAAAGAATATCAACTTATTTATAAGTTGAGGTGGCTCACACTTGTAATCCCAGCACTCAGGAGGCAGAGGCAGTTAGATCTCTTGAGTTTGAGGGCAGCCTGGTCTACGGAGTGAGATCCAGGGCATCCAGGGCTACACAGGAAGTTCCTTCCTCAAAAAACAACAACAACAAAAAAAAAAACAAAAAAAAAGGAAGGAAGGAAAGAAGAAGAGTAAAAACTAGTCAAGTGTAGTGGCAGCAGTAAGGAGGTGTATCTCTGTGAGTTTGAGATTTAGAAGCCGGCCTGGTCTGCATAGTGCGTTCCAGGATCCTGTATCCAGAAGGAAAAAAAAGGAAGGAAGGAAAAGTTAAAAACTGATTATTGTCATGTAAAACTGATAACTGTTACAAAAATTTTTCATGTATTTATTTTGCATGTATGCATGTCATGATGTATGTGTAGAGGTCAAAGGATAACTTGTTGAAGTTGGTTCTCTCCTTCTGCCATATAGACTATAGGGATGGAGCTGAGTTCCTCGGGCTTGCCTGCAAGTGCCTTTACCTGTTAAGCCATCTCACTTGCCCCCATTTATAGAACTTTTTAATCAAGAAGCTTATATTTCAGTGGTTTGTTATTCCTACAAAGTTGTTCATGCACATATCCTTTGTTTCTTGTAGCTGTTGGTCTGATAGCTTCTGGCCAGTGTGATGTTGTTGTGGCTGGTGGTGTTGAGTTAATGTCTGATGTCCCTATTCGTCATTCAAGAAAAATGAGGAAAATGATGCTTGATCTCAATAAAGCCAAGACTCTGGGCCAGCGCCTGTCCTTACTCTCTAAATTCAGATTGAATTTTCTATCACCTGAGGTAAGACTTGTGAATTTAATATAAATAAAGACGAGTTTCCAGAACATCCTGTGGCTAGATTACTGTTAGATATAACACATACTCTAATAACTATATATTCTCATGATTACAGGGCAGTGTATTTGGTCATGATGGGGGTGGGAGTAGTTATAAAAATTGAATTTGTAGAGACTGGAGAAATGGCTCATCGGTTAAAGAGCACTGACTGCTCTTCCAGAGGTCTCAGGTTCAAATCCCAGCACCCACATGACAGCTCACAACTGTCTGTAACTCCAAGATGTGACACACTCACATGGACATACATGCAGGTGTTGTGCCCGGATTATGACCACCAGGAGGCCCAGACTGTAATAAGCAAGGTTTAATCAGCATAATACAAACATGTTTGGAACTCGTCTCCATCCCCGTTACAACGAGGTAGAGAGGAGTTGTATCTCCTCTGTGGGGTAAGCTTTTAAAGGCATAACTGCAAAGAGAATCTTTGATGCTGCTTTGGCACGGGTACAAGGACTTTTGCTCCCTCTCATTTTGCTAAGTCAGCTTTCTTCTTGTTCTTAGAGCAAGGCCACTGTTCCTGAGTTAGGCCATCTTTATCAGCCTGTACCAGATGGCTGGCTGGGCTGAGCCGAGTGTCCTTGTGCTCAGAATCTCCATGGTGGGAGAGGGGAAGACCACTATCTTTCTGGGAAAACATTCTGCTAGGAAATTTCTTCTCGCCCCTTTGAGAATAAGGGGTGAGGGTCCCACACAGGCAAAACACCAATGCACATAAAATAATAAAAATAAATAAATTATTAAAAAATTGAATTTGTACCAGGCGGTGGTGGCGCACGCCTTTAATTCCAGCACTCGGGAGGCAGAGACAGGTGGATCTCTGTGAGTTCGAAGCAAGCCTGGTCTGTAAGAGCTAGTTCCAGGACAGGCTCCAAAGCTACCGAGAAACCCTGTCTTGAAAAACAAGAAAACAAAACAAAACAAAAAAAAATTGAATTTGTAACCTGGGCATGGTAGCGTGGCAGCACATACCCTTAATCTTAGCACTTTAGAGACAGAGACAAGGGAGTCTGTGTAAGTTCAAGACCAGCCTGATTTACATAATAAGACTAGCTCCAGAAATTTGTCTGTTAGCCCTCTTTAGAAATATGTTTGCTCACAAAGAGATTTTTGGCCTTTTTTATTTTTTATTTTTTTTTTTAGCTAGGATCTTGCTGAGCTACCCTCAAATTAAAAATCCCCTTGCAAGCCGGGTGGTGGTGGTGCATGCCTTTAATCCCAGCACTTGGGGGGCAGGGGCAGGTGGATCTTCCACTTGGGAGGCAGGGGCAGGTGAATCTTCGTGAGTTCAAGGCCAGCCTGTTCTACAAGAGCTAGTTCCAGGACTGGCTCCAAAAGCTACAGAGAAACCGTCTTGAAAAAACAAAACAAGCAACAACAACAACAAACAAACAAACAAACAAAAAATCAAAATTCCCTTGCCTCAACCTCCTGGATTAGAGGCATGTGTCCCTAGATCCAGCCAATAAATAGATTTCAACTTTTCTAAATAACACTGAGCAGTCCTACATAACTGTAACTGACTGTAACTGTTCTCAATGTCCCCTTTGCTAGCTCCCTGCAGTGGCTGAGTTCTCCACTAACGAGACCATGGGCCACTCTGCAGACCGACTGGCTGCTGCTTTTGCTGTTTCTCGAATGGAACAGGATGAATATGCACTGCGTTCTCATAGTCTGGCCAAAAAGGCACAGGATGAAGGACATCTTTCTGATGTTGTACCCTTCAAAGTACCAGGTAAATGGTGAGATTTAAAGTATTTCTTTATTTTTATATTTTGTTTTATGTGTATACCTCAGTGTCTGTATGTTTATATGCATATATACATATGCATTTATGTGCATATACATGCAGGTGTCCAGGGCATCAGAGCCCCTGGAACCAAGCTTCCAGGTGATTGTGAGCCAACTGATGTGGGTGCTGGGAACAAATCTGGATTCTCTGCAAGGGCAGCAAGTGCTCTTAATGATGCTCAATCATCTCTTCATCCCTATACTAAAAACCTTAAGTGATAATTTCTTAAAGACAGGGTCTTACCATGTGACCCTGGAAACCTTGAGCTCACAGCGAGGCCTGCTTTTAGCCTCCCTGGTGCTATGATTAATTTACTTTTTAATAAGTATAATGATTGTTTCCAAACTACTCAGCTTTTATTCTTTTTTCATTTTTGTTTTTCAAGACAGGGTTTCTCGGTAGCTTTGGAGCTGGTCCTAGAACTCTCTCTTTAGACCAAGCTGGCCTCGAACTCACAAAGATCCACCAGCCTCTGCTTCCCAAGTGCTGGGATTAAAGGTGTGCACCACCACCAACCAGCTCAGCTTTTGTTCTTAAACATGGACTCAATTTTAGATTTATATGGTAACACAGGTAAGCTTTAAAAAGATTTTTGCTTCGGAAGCAAAGGCAGGTGCATCTCTGTGAGTTTGAGGGTCCACACAGGTCTACAAAGCAAGTTCCAGGACAGTCAGGGCCACACAGAGAAACCCTATCTTGGAAAGCCGAAAAAGAAAAGAAAAAAGAAAGATATTTTTGTTATTTTTAAAACAAAGTCTCATAGACTTGGTTGGGCTCATATTATGTTACTGAGGCTGGCCTAGAACTCCTGATCCTCTGCCTCTACCTCCTAAGTGGTCGGATTGCCTGCACATGCTGCCATACCCAACTTTACGTTTTTATAAGTGCCTCTTTTCAGATACTCCTGGAGTATCTCTTTTCTCATCTCTGTGTGTGTAACTAAATAAATGGAAACAAAATAAAACTTGATCTCATCTTGGTAATCAGAAAAGCCTTTCTTTTAAAGATTAGGGTATGCATAGCTCAGTAGTATAGTGCTTGCCTCAGGACAGTCAAGGCCCTATGGGGTGGGGGGTAATCCCTAGAACTAGAAAGAATAGAAAGGCTTTCTTCATAGTTGACAGATAATACTTACATTTGTTAAGCTTTTAGTAACATGTATGTGTCTTTGTGTGGATATATGCACATGCATGTGGATTCTTTAGAGCCCAGAAGAGGAGGACATTGGTTCCTCTGGAGCTGGAGTCATAGGCAGTTGTGAGTTGCCCAACATGGGTACTAGGTACTAAAAGAACAACAAGTGTTAACTACTGAGCCATCTTTCCAGCCCCACCCCCCGTTCTTATCATTTTTAAAGCATATTGCTATAGAGAAGATACATAATGCTTACAGTTTCTTAGAGTTAAAAAATTGTTGTCGTTATAGGAAAGGAAACAGTTATCAAAGATAATGGGATTCGACCTTCCTCATTGGAGCAAATGGCCAAACTAAAACCTGCCTTCATCAAACCCTATGGCACAGTGACAGCTGCAAACTCTTCTTTCCTGGTAATTGTCAGTGCTATTGTGTTTAATACAGGCTTTTCTGTGTTCTCAGTAGAAGAGCCTACAACAAATTGCTTGTGTGTGATTGGAGGCTTAAAATAAAGCTATCCACTGTGAAAAAAAAAAGATGTTAAAAGAAAATCATTTCAAAAACAAAAAAAACCCACAAACTGGGTGTGATAATACAAACCTGTAACCCCAGCATTCAGGATATAGAGGCTGGAGGATAAGAGTTTACAGCTAGCCTTGGTATGCAAGACCCTGTCTCAAAAATGCAGCAAATAAAGTTTTGCTTTGAAGATAGGATTTCCTTATATAACCTAGGTTGGCCTCAAAGTTACAATCCTGCCTCAACCTCCGTGGTGCTGGAATTACAGGCATGTACCATGTTTGAACACCAAGTTTAAAATAATAGTTTTAAGGACTTAGATCTCTCACTGTACTGATACAGAAGCTGTTCTTTTTTTTTTAATTGATATTTATTGAGCTCTACATTTTGCTCTGCTCCTTCCCTGCCTCTTCCCTCCCCGCCTCTTCCCTCCCCTTTCAATCCTCCCCCAAGGTCCCCGTGCTCCCAATTTACTCAGGAGATCTTGTCTTTTTATACTTTTTACTTCCCATGTAGATTACATGTATATAAGTCTCTCTTAGTGTCCGCATTGTTGTCTAAGTTCTCTGGGATTGTGGTTTGTAGGCTGGCTTTCTTTGTTTTATGTTTAGAAACCACCTATGAGTGAGTACATGTGATAATTTTCTGTGTCTGGGTTACCTCACTTAAAATAATGTTTTCTAGCTCCATCCATTTTCCTGCAAAATTCAAGCTGTTGTTATTTTTTTCCTGCTGTGTTGTGCTCCATTGTGTAAATGTACCACATTTTTCTTATCTCTTCTTCAATCAAGGGGCATTTAGGTTGTTTCCAGGTTCTGGCTATGACAAATAGAGAAACTGTTCTTCTTATGCCCTTGACCATTTATCAAACTTGTATTGCTTACGCTGGGCACTGGAAATGGAAAAGACAGTTGTGATACAGTGAAGCACTGTGGTGGCTGTACATTAGCCACTGAGGATGTCAGAGTGGCTTCTCAAAAGAAGTACTAAGTGAATTTGTTGTGTGTCTGTGCACCGTGTATGTGCAGGGCCCATAGAGGCCAGAAGAGAGATTGGCTCTTCTGGAACTGGAGTTACAGATTGTTCTTCGGTGCTGTGTGGAGACTGGAAAACGAACCTGGCTCCTCTGGAAGAACAAGTTCTTTTAACCACTGAGCTGCCTGTCTCTCGAGCCCTCAATGTTTCTTTGACAGTATAGCTAACCAGTTACTACCACCACACCCAGCAGTGACCATACTATTGTAGTATCCATAAACCATTTTTTTTTTGTTTGCTTGTTTTTTGTTTTTTCAAGACAGAGCTTCTCTCTGTAACAGCCCTAGCTGTCCTGGAACTAGTTCTTGTAGACCAGGCTGCCCTCGAACTCTGAGAGATCCGCCTGCCTCTGCCTCCCGAGTGCTGAGATTAAAGGCATGCGTCACCACTGCCCAGTTTTATAATTTATTAAAATTAATTTTATTTGCATTGGTATAAAGGTATAATAATGAAAGTATCAGATTCCCTGGAACTGGAGTTAAAGACAGTTGTAAACCACCATGTGGGTGCTGGGAATTGAACCTGGATCTGGAAGAGCAGCCAGTGCTCTTAACTGCTGAGCCATCTCTCTAACCTCCATAAACCATTTTCTTTTATGTATAGTCACTTGTGTTCTCAGACTTTATGGCCACCAAATTGGTGGCTACATGTTCTTTTTAGGATTGCGGAGTTTTAAAAAGGGATGTATAACTGAATGTGACAGAACTTGTTTTGATTTTTGCATATTATAGGGACTGGTTTAATTTTCTTTTGAATTGTGGAGGACATTCTTTTCTCTCTTCCTTTCTTCTCTCTCTCTCTCTCTCTCTCTCTCTCTCTCTCTCTCTCTCTCTCTCTCATTTTCTCTTTCTTTCTTTTTTGTTTGTTTGAGACAGTGTTTCTCTGTGTAGCCCTGGCTGTCCTGGAACTCACTCTGTAGCCAGGCTGGCTTTGAACTCACAGAGATCTGCCTGCCTCTGCCTCCTGAGTGCTGGGATTAAAGGTGTGACTTCCACTACTTGACCATTCTTTTCTTTTTGAAGTAATGGTAAAGAACTTTTTAAAAACAAACTCCAGAAGTACCTTTCTCTCTCTCTCTCTCTCTCTCTCTCTCTCTCTCTCTCTCTCTCTCTCTCTCTCTCTCTTTATCTTTACTGTGTATACAGTGTTCTGTCTGCAGGCCAGAAGAGGGCACCAAATCTCATTACAGATGGTTGTGAGCCATCATGTGGTTTCTGGGAATCAAATCCAGATTCTCTGGAAGAGCAGTCAGTGCTCTTAACCTCTGAGCCATCTCTCCAGCCCCCCAGAAGTCCTTTTTGTCCTGTAACTTCTTGATTATTATTTGGGATAAAAATATACAGGATGTATTCAAAATGTTCTAAAACCATGGTTTTAATGTTCTCACTTGCCCACCTATGTCTTCTCTCAATGTTTTGCCTCTAGAATAAAATCTCAAAGTTGTGGGCAGGAGGCAGCAAAGAAACAGCACAGAAAATGTAAAAAATAAGTAATTGGAGTAAATAAAATATTGTTCTAATTCATAAAAAAATTTTATTTCCTGTGCTCTAAACAAAAATCTATAGGTTTTTATTTCTAAAGTTGCCTCTCCCGATGTATCTTGACAAATTATGATACCTTATGAACAGTACCTGCTACTGTTGTCCTCCCAGAGTGGCTTAGTGTGTTTGCTTGATTGTGACTTAATGGTGGATACAGTAAAGTGAATTTGTTGTATAGATTTCATATAGATCTGTTAGTGGACTCAGGAACAGACTTAGGAGGTGACTGCCGGGAGACCTCCAGATGACATCATTGTTCTGTTACCATTTCAGACTGATGGCGCTTCTGCGATGCTCATCATGTCAGAGGAGAAAGCTCTGGCCATGGGTTATAAGCCAAAGGCATATTTGAGGTAAAGTAAATATTCTGTGTGAATTGCCTGTGATTTCTTTATTTTATTGCCGGAGTTATCTTCTCTGTTTTTTTGTTGTCTAGGGATTTTATGTATGTTTCCCAGGATCCAAAAGATCAGCTTTTACTTGGGTAAGTAGTAGTGAATATCTCTTTAGATTTCAATAAAAAGTATTTGATTTTTTTATTACATTTATTTAGTGTGTATGGAGGATGGTGGAGTATAATTTTCTCCTTCCACCACATGGGACCCAGGGATCAATTGCTCACAGTTTTACACAGGTTTCAAAGTATGTTAAGCCCTAAATTGGCATAAGTATTTTATTTTCATGTCACTATTCATTGTGCAATATAATTAGACAGCACCTCCACCCTGTGGAATGTGTGTGTATGTATATTTATGTGTTTTGGGGTATTGAAACCAAGCACTCCCAACACTGAGCCTCACCCCTATCCCACAGGATCTTTCATAAGTGCCTCTGGTTATCTCATTTGTGGTGATATTTTGTCTATGATCTAATAAATAAAGCTTGCTTGAAGATCAGAGTGCAGAGCTAGCCACACTAGATAGCCATGGCAGTCAGGCAGTGGTGGCACACACCTTTAATCCCAGAATTCGGGAGACAGAGGCAGATGGATCTCTCTGGGCTACATGGAATTGATCTAGTCTAAAAGAGAAACAGTCAAGCAATAGTGACTCACACCTTTATTCTCAGTACTTGGAATTCACACACTTTTAATCCCAGCACTAGGAGACAGGAAGGGATATGGCTGAATTGGAGAGAGGAATGTAAGGTGGGAGGAGACAGGAGCTCAGGGGAAGTCAGTCTGAGAAGGCAGTCTGAGGACAGGATCGCCTCTTTGCTCTCTGAGCATCAGTAGAGGTAAAAGCTCTAGTGACTGGCTGCTCTGCTTCTTTAATCCTTTAGCTTTAGCCTCCTGATAGCTGACTCCAAGTTTTTATTGTTAAGACCAATTAGAATTTGTACTACACTCCTTTTTCCACTGGCTTCATTGTAACCTTAAAATTAGGCAAGCCCTTCCCTGCCTTGCCCCTTTCAATTCTGTTCCTTTTTTCTTTAGTTTTAACTTACCCTTCAATGTTTGCCTGCTGATTATCTGTTTTTCCAGTTCTATAGTATGGAAAAGATGAAAGGCATGTCTTTTTGTGTCTTCAAACTTAATTAGTATTTGTATAATAGAACCAATGAATAAGTATACAACTCAATTTGGAGTATACTAAGAAATACTTAAGTTAAAATGGAAAGTTCTGGGCTACTACCTTTTGTTTATTTTCTTTTTCAGACCAACATATGCTACTCCAAAAGTTCTAGAAAAGGCAGGATTAACCATGAATGATATTGATGCTTTTGAATTTCATGAAGCCTTCTCAGTAAGTTGTTTATAAGACACATCTGAAATGTATATAACCATTAAAAATGAAACTCATGCTTGTAAGGAGTGGGACTTTGTATTTCAGGCTTCTTTGAAGGGAGGCTACGACAGAAAATTGGGTCATACTTGTGTTGAAAATATACCTTTGAGGATGTTTCTTAGAGGCCTATTAAGGGGTGTTAAATTATTTCTTTAAGACACTTTCACTGAGAACTGATAGAAAAATTTGCTTAAAGTTACGTGTCTGTGTCTTAGATAAAGCCCAGAAGAGCTTGATAACAAAATCATGAATAATTTCCCTCCTAGGGTCAGATTTTGGCTAACTTTAAAGCCATGGATTCTGACTGGTTTGCACAAAACTACATGGGTCGGAAAGCCAAGGTAAGTTTCTAATGAAGAATATATGTTTGAATTTCCCGGTGAAGACAATAAGCCTTTATGTTGCCTTCTGTAGGCGGAGGCTCCTTGCTTGTTTCCTGGCCACTCAGACCCGAAATAATCACACAGAAACTGTATTAATTAATTACAACACTGCTTGGTCAATAGCTTAAGCATATTTCTAGCTAGCTCTTACATCTTAAATTTGCCCATTTCTATTATTTTATATTTTACCATAAGACTCGTGGTTTACTGACAAGGTTCTGGGGCATCTGTCTGCTTTGGCTGCTACATGGCGTCTCTTTGATTCTGCCTACTCTCTCTCTACATTTCTGTTGGGATTTTCCACCTAACTTTACTCTATTAAGCCATTGGCCAAAAGCAGCTTCTTTATTAACCAATGGCAATGAAACATAATTACAGCATTTGTATTAGTATACTTACAGTATACTAATAATTACAGCATACAGAGGTGGATCCCACATCAGTCTTCTGCTGGTCTCATTCCTAGGTCATACACTGGTTTGTAAGGTGGTCAGTGCTACTTGCTTTCCTCTGGGTTGCCTGCTTCTCTTAGGAAGAGCCTGATTTGATTGATCTTAAGTAAAATTGCTTTTAAACTGGTGTTTGTTTTTGTGGGTGCCAGGTTGGATCACCTCCTCTGGAGAAGTTTAATATCTGGGGTGGATCACTGTCTCTGGGACACCCTTTTGGAGCCACTGGCTGTCGTTTGGTCATGGCAGCTGCAAACAGACTGAGGAAGGATGGAGGCCAGTATGCTTTAGTGGCTGCCTGTGCAGCTGGAGGACAGGTACGTCAAAGCAGTGTCCTTACCACTTCACATCTCAAGAACATTTTGTTTGAAACATTCATGAGACAAACCTTAAACTTACATAGTATTGAACTTGGTGCCTTATAAATAATAGTTTCTTAATACTTATTTAAGGGAGTTGAACCTAGAAGCTGGGCATTTCATTAGGCTGTTTACTGGTTTGATGGCAGTCCAGCGATAAGGACGACTGTTTATCAGATTGGAAATCCTAGCTGTTTAGGCTTGACTAGTACCCAGAACTGTGCAGAGTGTTGGAGAAGGGACATTGTTCTTTCTTCCTACCCTTATGTACATTCAGTTCATCTTCTTAGCCAGAGAATAGTGAAGAGCCGAGAGCCCAGGCCTCAGAATCCTCACACCTGTTTTCAGATCTGGTCTTACTTAACTGTAACTTATGGTCTGACTGAGTCACTTAATCTTTCAAATCCTACTTGGGTTGAAGATGTGGTCCAGTGGTAGAGTGCTTGCCTAGCATGCCTGAGACCCTGAATCAATCACCAGAAGCACAGAAACTAAAATAAAAGCAACCATTTATTATACTTATTAGGACTCATACTCTATATTACACTGAGTCTGCTGTATGTGTGTATGTGTATGTATATATATATATACATATATATATATATATATATATATATATATATATATATCCGTGTGTTTATATGAGAATAGCCAGTTGTGTATATATATAAATACACGTGTGTCTATATAATGTGTTCTGAGTTAAAAATGTTTATAAAATCTGTCTAAACTAGGCACCATGAGCTCCATTTTATAGAGGAAATTGGGGCTCAGAAGGATCACTTTCCCATGGTCCACAGTAGCTGAAGGTGTCTGTGTACACTGTTCGCTTGTTTCCATACTGGCTGGATTTGTCACTTTTCATTGCTTTCATTACTTTGACTGGACTTTTTTTTTCTGTTTACAGGGTCATGCTATGATTGTGGAAGCTTATCCAAAGTGATTGCTGTGGAGGAGGTGACCTGATTTCTGTGCAGCACTCGCACTGGGCAATGCCATTTCAATGCACTACCGAGTGACACCTGTAGCCCTAGCTCTTCTTAGGAACATTTGTGGCCTTCTCTTAAATACTTTGCAATCAAGCCTTGTCAGTATTCCAAGCTTTCCGATGACCACAGCTTCAGCTCTCTAAGTTCCAGGCTATCACAGATGTCTACACAGTTCTCGTTGTCTTTTGTCACAAAGACTAACGGCTGCCAGCAGCTTAGAGAGAGGTTAGCTGAGGTTTGGGATCATCTTTGTAACATTTGCAGATTCCCCCTGTTCCTGTCTGTGCCATAGAGGTAATTATTTTTTTTCTAAAATACAAACCTATGTGCCTAAATTAACTTACTATGGAAAAAAATAATAATTTGAACATCCCTGAAAATTGAAATGCTTAGATACATAAATACTATTTTTGCTGACCCTAATAAAGTAGAACTGTATTAGAGGACTGTTTGTAATCTCTTTATTAGTGGGAGAAGATGGCCTTTTTGACTTACAGGCACCTTTTGCCTTTAATTACTCATTTAGAACTTATAACTATTTCAGTCGATTGTGAAACCACCAGGACTGTAAGTAATATCCTGCCTTATAATAATACACTTCTATTGCTTAATTGAAGCAAATTGATATCCTTGGAGGCGATCCTGTTTGTCAAGGTTGGTGTCACGTGTAAAAACATGACTATCAGAGACTCTTTGAAATTCTTGACAGCTATGCTGCACAAATCACATATATGTTATTCTGAAAATGTCATAGCTTCAGTTGTGAACATTTAAATGTTGCTCAAACGTATGGAAGTTGCTATCAGAAAGATCCTGGGTAGTGCAGGGCTTTTAGGCAAGGAACAAAGTGTTGACCTCTGAAAAGTACTTAAGAGTTTTCTTGGTAAATTAAAATATTGTATATATGTATGTATTAAGGAATTTTGTGTGGTGCTAGGAATTAAAGTCAGGGTCTCATGAGTACTAGGCAAGTACTCCGCCACTGAGCTTCAGCCCCAGCCTATAATGTGAGTGGTATATATTTGTTTTTTTAAGTTTCTTCTGTGTTTCATGAATAATAAAAACCCAGTTCAAGCTAAAGATCAGAAAAGCAAAGTAGCTGGCCATTGGCTCTTACCTCTGTCTCAGATCGAAATGGGCAAGATCCTGTCTCCACAAATCCTCAAACTGAAGACTGAGCCTGAGACCTGTCTCCTCCCACTTTATATGCCTCTCTAGTGCTGGGATTAAAGGTGTGTGCCACCACTGCCTGACCTGTATGGCTGACTAGTGTGTCTGCTTTGTCCTCTGATCTTCAGGCAAGCTTTATTTATTAAAACACAAATGAAATACCACTTCTGTGTCCAAACTTATTTTTAGATGTCTGATCTAAATTTTTATCAGTGACATTTGTGTTTTAATATTTAGTGAACTTTTCCCAAAAATGACAGAATCCTTATGACTTGGTCTCTGGTCAATAAGAAAAGAAAACCTAGCTGGGAGTAGAGGAGTTGCACACCTTTAGTCTCAGCTCTTGGGAAGCAGGGGCAGGCAGATCCCTTGAATTTGAGGCCAACTTGGTCTACATAATGAGTTCCAGGATATCCAGAGCTACATACAGAAACCTTATCTCAGAAAAAAAAATAAGAAAGAAAAGAAGAAGAAAAAGAAAACATTGCTAGAAATAGCAGTAAGTAATTTTTCACAGGAAGCTAGCTGATGTAATGCTGCACTCATCTATTTTGCTTGTATTACCACACTTTATGCTGTAGAAATAGACTTTGAGGATAATCAGCCCATCAGAGGGAGAAGGTAAAAGGACTTCTCAGTATTCCTGTAGTCTCCAGGAATGCTTTGGAGGAATCCTAGATTTAAGGAAGCAATGACAGTTGTCTTAGTTGAGGTTTCTGTTACTGTGATGAAACACTATAACCAAAAGCAAGTTAGGGAGGAAAGGGTTTATTTGGCTTATACTGCCATATTGCTCTTCATATTGAAGGAAGTCAGGACAAGAACGTGAACATGGCATGCAGAGGCTATGGAGGGGAGCTGCTTACTGGTTTACTCCCAATGACTTGCTCAGCCTGTTTTCTAATAGAACCTAGGACCTGCAGCCCAGAGATGGCACCACCCACAATGGGCTGGGCCTTCCCCCATAAATCACTAATTGAGAAAACTAACTGAGGCTCCTTCCTTTCTGATAACTCTAGCTTGTATCAAGTTGACACAGAACCAGCAGTGTCACTAACCACACTTCAGAAATGCTTTAATTTTCCCAGAGTTATTTAAATATAATAGTTAACAAATGAAAGTTAACTTTGTGGGTCAGAAAAACTCTTGAGTTGGGGAAAATGGCATTCATCTAAAGCACTTCCTTGAACAGGCCACATGGCTCAGCAGGTAAAGGTGCTTGCCACCAAGCTCACAACCTGAGTTTGATCTCTGGGACCCATGAGACCACCCGTCAGTCCCAAGTAACTAACATGAAGATTCAATATGAATTATAAATGCTTGGCCAATAGCTCAGGCTTATTACTAACTCTTACAACTTAAATTAACCAAATTTTTATTAATCTACATTCTGTCACATGACTTTTACTTCTGTCCCATTTTGTGTGTCTGACTTGATCTCCATCTGGCTGGTGACTCCTCTGACTCCTCCCTTCTTCATCCCAGCATCCTTAGTTTGGTTATCCTGCCTATACTTCCTGCCTGGCTACCAGCCAATCAGCTTTTCACTAAACCAATCTCAGTGACAAATCTTCACATCTTCACAGTGTACAAAAGGATTATACCCACATGGTGGAAGGAGAAAATGTAAGTTGTCCTTTGACCTCTACACATGTGCCATGAAATGTGTGCATGTATGCAGACACCCACACACAGAATTAATAAGTAAATGTAATAAAAAAATAAAAAACCCATCAGTAGAAATAAAACAAGGTATTTTTACAGGTGTGCCATATATAAAAAGGCTAACTAATATATTTCCTAATGACCAGGCTAATAAGTTTTACAGTAATCAGAACAAATATATAAGCACTAATATTATACTGCCATTGTTTCTTTTTTAAAATATGAGGTAATTGTCTTAGTTGCTGTTCTATTGCTGTGAAAAAAACACTATGACCAGGGCAATTTAGAAAAAAGCATTTCATTGGGGTCTTGCGTACAGTTTCAGAGCATTAGTCCATGATCAGCAAAGCAAGGCGTATGTCAGCAGGTGGGCAAGCATGAAGCTGAAGCGGTAGCTGGGAGCTTACAACCTGCCACATAGGCAGAGAGAGACTGGGCCTGGCTTTTGAAACCTCAGAGCCCACCACCAGTGATATGCCTCGAACAAGGCCACACCTCCCAATCCTTCCTAAATAGTTCCACAAGCTAGGGACACAGTATTCAAACATGAGCCTGTGGGGTCCATTCTTATTCAGACCACCACAGCAATTATTCATATATCTAAAAGCTATATACTTCATTGAGGTTTTAAGACTGACTAGGTCTTACAATAGAGCATAAGCTGGGATCTTTCCTCAGTCTCCACAGCATTGGGCTTACAAGCATGTTCTTGGCAACCCATTATGTACATATAACACCAAAAAAAAAAAGTCCAGATTAAGATACATAGGTGGAATAATATTTTTGTAAAATTTAGGAAAGTAATTCCACTATGATCTTAGATTGAAGGGAGAAGGGAAATTATTGGGGAAGGTGTTTAAAATACTAGCCATTAAATTTCTGTAAATTTGGCCAGGAAGCAGTGGTGTGAGCCTTTAGTCTCAGCACTTGGGAGGCAGAAGCAGGCAGATCTCTGCTTCTGTGAGTTTGAGGCCAGCCTGGTCTACAGATTGTTTCAGGACAAGCTCCGAGGCTACACAGAGAAACCCTGTCTTGAGAAAAAAGAAAGAAAGTTCTATAAATTTGCCAATATTGGGCTGGTAAGATAGCTCATTGGGTAAGGATACCTATCACTAAGCCGGCTGACTGGAATTCTATCCCCAGGCCCACATTACATTGTAGACCAAGAGAACCAACTCCCATGTATTGTTCTCTGACCTCCACATGTGCACCGTGACATGTGTGCCCATCCGCCCATGCAAAATCTAATTGAAAATTTAATCTTACCTGTGTTGAAATAAGAATTTTGTTTCCATGTGCTTAGAATGCTCTGAGAGATAAGCCACAAATAAGCAAAACTATAGTGGACATATTTTTCAAAGATTCCAAGCTTGCTGGGCAGTGGTGGTGCAGGTCTTTAATCCCAGCACTGGGGAGGCAGAGGCAGGCGGGTCACTGTGAGTTCAAGGCCAGCCTGGCATACAAGAGCGAGTTCTAGGACAGGCTCCAAAGCTACACAGAGAAACCTGTCTTAAAAAAGATTCCAAGCAATATAAAGAATTGCTATAGAGCCAGAAGATTTTTTTTTCAAATGATATACAAATGATAAGTAAATGTGAAACTAGGATTCAGAGAAAACCTAAAACCATAATTATATTTTACTTTTTACCTACCAGGCTGACAAAAGTCAACCAGACTGAGAGTATTAAAAGTATTGAGTAAGTATTGGTGAAGATATAAAAGAGAACTTTCTTTTTTAAGGCAGGGTCTCAATATGTTGGTCTAGCTGACCTGGAACTCATCACATAGACCAGACCGACTATGAACTGCTTAGATCCAACTGCTTAGGCCTCCCAAGTGCTGGGAGTAAAGGCACGAGCCACCACCAACCGGCAAGAAGGATTTTATTTTTTTTTTTTGTTTTTCAAGACAGGGTTTCTCTGTGTAGCCTTGACTGCCCTGGAACTTACTCTGTAGACTTGGCTGGTGCCTCCCAAGTGCTGGGATTAAATGCGTGGGCTACCACCAGCCAGCAAAAGCTTATTTTTTAAGATGTATTTTTAATTGTGTGTATATGTATGTTTTAGCCTGTGGGTATGTCCATGTAAGTGCAAGTGCCCCTGGGGGCCAGAGACGTAGCATCACACCAGAGCTGGAGTTAGAGGGTTGTGAGTCCTCATGTGAGTGCTGAACTGCGCTTTCTCAGCTCACTGCAGACTGTGATAATACAGACTGATAGGAATTTTGGAATAAGAGCCTGACGTTGTCTGGTGCATTTAAATATCGCACAAAGTCTGTAACTCCACATCCTCTTAGGAGTCTGCCCTGAAGAACACGCTCATGATTCTAGGTCGCTGACAGCAGCATTGCTCTTCAGATAAAGGGGCACTAAATAGCTCTTGTCAACTGATAGAAAAGTTTATAAATATGCTGATTTCTAAGATGCCTACAGATGAGTTAAAAGATAATTTATAAAATAAGGAAAAGGTAGGATTTTTGTCTCTTTGTTTTACAGAAAACTATTACATGGAAGTTGAAACAAGCTCCTCCCCCTTGACTGGGCTTTCTGACCCCATGAGTAGTGAGTGTATGGGAAGTGGGGAGAGATAACCTTACAGTGGAGAAAGGGTGACCACCAGCTTGACCCAAGATCCTCAGACCCTCAAAATTAGTCAATGCACAAGAAAACATCAAGCAAACTAAAATTAAGAGAAATTCTACAAAGTACTTGACTAGCCCTTAAGAACCATCAAGGTTAGCCAGGCGGTGGTGGTGCACACCTTTAATCCCAGCACTTGGGAGGCAGAAGCAGGCGAATGTCTGGGTTAGAAGCCAGCCTGGTCTACAAGTTCCAGGACAGGGTTCAAAGCTACACAGAGAAACCCTGTCTCCAAAAACAAAAAACTGTAAATGTCATGAGAACCAGTCACTGGAAATAGGAGAATAAAGAGACAGTAACATGGATTAGATTCTGGGACAGAAAAAGGAGTGGGGGCATTAATAGAAAAATTGGTGAAATCTGAATCATGTCTGGAGTTAACAGTTTAAAAAAACAAACAAGCTGGGCCTTGTGGTACATCCTTTAATCAAAGCACTGAGGACGCAGAGGTAGGCAGAGCTCTGTGAGTTCAAGGCCAGCCTGGTCTCTGTAGAGAGTTCCAGGCTAACCATGGCTACATTGTGAGACTCCATGTTTAAAATTCATGGCTAGGGTCCAGTTCACTAGGAGAGCACTAGCTTCCTGTGCCTGTTGCCCCGGGCAGGATCTTCAGCTAGGCAAGGAAGGGGCAACCAAAATGAAAATCGGCATGGATAGGGTCAGATGACGTTAGGTTTGGCAATAATTTCTTAGATATGACACAAAAGTATGAGCAATGAGAAAAATTTGGATTTCTCTGCATCAAAAGTTACAATCAAGAGTGAAAAGACTGTGGAGATAGTATCTGCAAATCACATAGCCTCCAAGGCAACAGTTCTCAACCTGTGGGGTCGTGACCCCAAAGTGACCATTGGAAAACACAAATATTCAAAACGATTCATAGCTGAAGAGGCCATGACAGGCTGCAAACAGACCAGCTACGCCAGGATGTGACCAGCACCCAGCTTTCTCAGGTTCCCCCCTCAAAGGCAATGCCCACAAATAAGTAGGAAGCAGTCTTGAGAATCAGCTGCCCCAGTTACTTTAATCTGTGGTGCCTAACCTCCCGCTTTCTTATTATAAAAAAGAGATGGGAATGTAATAATCTGTCCTGTTCCTTTAAAAGACAAGCCACACCCACTCCCTCCCCTGTCTACCTAGGCAAGTTGATCTCATCTTCCAGCCTGAGTCCTTCCTTCCTTTTCTGGCTCTCTCTCTCTCTCTCTCTCTCCTTCCCTCCCTCCCTCCCTCCCTCCCTCCCTCCCTCCCTCCCTCTTCTTCCCTTCTCCC
Organism: Myodes glareolus; assembly: GCF_982192425.1. Lineage (NCBI taxonomy): Eukaryota > Metazoa > Chordata > Mammalia > Rodentia > Cricetidae > Myodes > Myodes glareolus. The sequence goes on along the minus strand of NC_142031.1, from coordinate 101,186,476 downwards.
CTTTCCCCCTAAATAAATATCCAACCTCATTCTGCATGGCGCGCCTGTGAGACCAGCCACCTTCGTGCCCATCAGTCTCTCCCTCGTGGGACTGGCTGCCCCGTCGGGGTCTCTCATCCACCACGCAGCTCCCTGCCTGGGACTAGTGGCCTGCTGCAGCCACTTGGGGAACCATGCCGTCCCTGCCTGGAACTGACTGCTCTCAGGACCCGCTGCCTGCTGCCACTTTGGGGATCTGCAGCGTGATCGCATGGCCCGCTGCCCTCTGCAGCCACTTGAGGATCCACAGCATTTTACTGTTACCATAATAATGTACAGTTCCAATAAATACATTATTATCAAGTATAGCTCTCACATGGCTCGTGTGTGTGTGTGTGTGTGTGTGTGTGTGTGTGTAGTACCAATAAATATTTATACAACTATAGTTCTCACATGATCAGCTCTCTGGACTTACTCCTTGTACGGAACTGAAATTTGTCATTTTGTATTATAACTGATTTCTTTAGAAAAGTTCAGAATCTTTTACATATTTAAATATATACTGGACAAATAAGGAAGCATGGCTCCTGAGGAAATCTAACTAACTGCCTTATAGCCCAGGGTGGCCTGGGTGGGACTCACTATGTAGCCTGGGTTGACCTGAAAGTTATACTCTTGCTGCCTTAAGATGGTGGCTGAGAAAGTTTTAAAGTGTCATCTGGCATTCTGCTTTGGTAATCAGCTGTTTGATCTGACCATCCCTATACAAAAGGGAACAGGACATAGTCCAGTGCAGCTCCAGGTATTGCCCGCAAATCTAAGAACCTCTTCTGTTGTAGAATTTTAAGGTCTGTTACTTTTGTTTATGCGAAATGTTTATGTGAAACATTTGTTTAATGATGTAAAGATATATTGATTTTTTTTAATGCTGCATTTGTTTAACTCTGATTCTTTTCCTGTCCAAAACACCTGATGGTTTAATAAAGAGCTGAACGGGGGGCTGGAGAGATGACTCAGTGGTTAAGAGCATTGCCTGCTCTTTCAGAGGTCCTGAGTTCAATTCCCAGCAACCACATGGTGGCTCACAACCATCTGTAATGAGGCATACACACAGACAGAATAAATAAATATTAAAAAATAAAGAGCCGAACGGCCAATAGCAAGGCAGGAGAAAGGATAGGGAGTGCTGGCAGGCAGAGAGAATGAATAGGAGAAATCTGAGAGGAGAAAAGGAAGGAGCAAGAAAAGAAAAAAAGGGGGGGTACTAGGAGCCAGCCACCCAGCCAGCCACCCAGCCAGCCACAGAGTAAGGGTGAAAGTCTGAGATACAGAAGTAAGGAAAAGAAAAAGCCCAGAGGTAAAAGGTAGACGGGATAATTTAAGAAAATTATCTTAAATAGGCAAAGCTAAGGCCAAGCATTTATACATAAGAATAAGCCTCTGTGCGAGTGATTTACCTGAGAGCTGCTTGGTGGCCCCCAAAGGAGTAAGGAGTAAAAGTAAAACCACACAACCACACTCTTCTCTTTAACAACACATTCCCTTAAGGACAGCATCACTGCCAGGATTTCTGTCATCTATTCCAACACCCTCCCAGGCCCCCCAAACAATGATTCTTCTTCATTGAAAAGTCCTAAGCTGGGTGTTGATGGGCAGGTGGGTCTCTGAGTTCAAGACCAGCCTTGTCAGGTGAGTGTGGCTCATGCCTTTAATCCCAGCACTCAGGAGGCAGAGGCAAGCGGATCTCTGTGAGTTTGAGACCATCCTGGTCTACAAGAGCTAGTTTCCAGGACAGGCTCCAAAGCTACAGCAAAACCCTGTCTCAACAAACAAACAAACAAATAAAATAAAGGCTAACCTAATCTATAGAGCAAGTTCTAGGACAGCCAGGGTTACATAGAGAAACCCTGTCGAAGAACAAAAAGTGAAAGAGAGAGGCACATATACACACTACACACACACACACACACACACACACACACACACACACACGGGGAGAGAGAGACCTGAGAGACCTGAGGGACCCATATAAACTGGGCAGTGGTGGCGCACGCCTTTAATACTAGCACTCGGGAGGCAGAGGCCGGCGGATCTCTGTGAGTTCGAAGCCAGCCTGGTCTACAGAGCAAGTTCCAGGACAGCCAGGGCTATACAGAGAAACCCTGTCTGGGGGTTAGGGGAGAGGGAAGAAAAAGGGAAAGTCCCAAATAAGCTAGTGACAGATTGAACAAGAATAAAAACAAAACTGCCTTGGAGCCATTTGTTAACATTGACCTCTCTCCTCTTTAGGGATATCTGAACAATCCAAAATCCCATAGCATGGTGCCGCCTGGGAGCTCTTTGTTTGCTTAGTCTAAGCGCTTCCCCACGCTACTGACCACAAGGCAGCCCTGCATATGGATTCGTCCTAACTGCTCTTACCCGCTGTCTCTTTGAGGAGTCATGTTTACTGAGACTGCAGAGAAGACTTTGCATGTTTATCGGCCCACTGACCATTTCCTTTTTAAGTCGTCTTAGAAACAGAATTGCTTCAAAATATGTTTTCTTTTATTTGTCTCTGGAGACTTCCTTTATGGACTTTTTTTTTAATGGTGAGAGTCAAATGAGGGCTTAATGTTTCATGTACTTGCTCTAATGTGCGTTGAGTATGTGGGTTCACTTGGGAAGGAAAAAGAACTCCTGTCCCCCAAAGCACACTCAGGAAGGGAGTCGCCTCTGCTTCTAAAGGGAGAGTGTACTAGTGGAATTTCTATCTCAAGATTTTTGGTTACATTTATTTATTTGTGTGTGGGGGGGTGAGCATGGGCACCCACGACACTCAAGTGGAGGCCCGAGGATGACTTCGGAGAGCCTGTTTTCTCCTGCTGCCATTTGTGGGTTCTGATGACTAAACTCGGTTGACCAAACTCGAACGACAAGCACTTTTATTTGCTGAGCCGTCTCGCTGACTCTCCAGTTTTAACAGTCAATGTTTTCATCCCATTAAAAAAAAAAAAATCCATAGATCATGTAAATTAGGAAGACTGACTCATCAAATTTTTCATTGCTCTTACATATTTTCTCAAAAACCTGTCACTCCCTTTCCCATTCTGTTAATTTGGTCAGAGGTCTTTTGTTGTTGTTGTTGTTGTTGTTTTTCGAAACAGGGTTTCTCTGTAGCTTTGGAGCCTGTCCTGCAACTTCCTCTGTAGACCAGGCTGGCCTCGCACTCACAGAGATCCTCCTGCCTCTGCCTCTTGAGTGCTGGGATTAAAAGCGTGCACACCACTGCCTGGCTTGGCCAGATGTCTTATTGTCCTGTCTTCTTGCATCTTACTCTTCTGTCCCACCTTAATCCCATCCCTTTCAAGTGTCATTCACATGTGCCTCTTTGTTTCTATACATACTACCCTGATACATTTATTTTATAATGATTATTGATTTTTTTTTTAGGTTAAAGATAGAAGGGCTTCACCTTTTCCTAAATCTTAAAGGATGCAAACACAGGCTGGAGAGTGTTCTTCCATCAAGAGCTCTGGCTGCTCTTCTAGAGACCTGGGTTCAATTCCCAGCCCTCTCAAGATGGCTCATAGCTGTGGGTAACTCTAGGGGATCTGACACCCTCTTCTGGCCTCTGTGGCACTGTGCGAATGTGTTACGCAGACATACATGCAGACAAAACACCCATAAACACAGAAAATGAGAAACAGAACAAGGAAAGAAAGAATACAGGACATTTTGCTGTGTTCATTTGGTTTGATTTGGATTGGTTTTTGAGACAGGGTTTCTCTGGGTAGCCCTGGATGTCTTGGATCTCACTTTGTAGACCATCCTAACCTTGAACTCAGACATCTGTCTGCCTCTGCCTTTTGAGTACTGGGATTAAAAACTCACACCACTACACCTGGCTATTACATTGCATGTGTTGCAAAAGCAAGATATAAAGATTTGTAAAACAACTATTTCAGAGACATCTGGGCCACTTGAAAATCTTGGACCACTAGAAAACCGGTTGTTCATCTTCTCTATGAGATAGTTCTAAAGTTGCTGTCGATTTTACTGCTCTGCTATGAAACACACAGTCCACAGTCCATGCGTGGTCAGCTTTTTATTATGGTTATATAAGTAAATGTAAACTTGGAGATTAGTTGTAAAGCACTTCCCAAAGACTGACATTACCTTTTCCAACAGTACTTTTTATAGCTAGTAATACAAAATAGTCAGGCAGTCAGGCTCCTCTCTTGTCAGCCTGAGCAAATGCATTTTTTAATTATTATTACTATTTTTCTTTCTTCCAGATGTGGGAACAAATGCATTTTTATTTCTTCCCTGTTTAAGAGAGTACTGTAGAAAGTTTCCTTGTTGTTTAATTTTCAGTCATCTGCTTTAATAGGTAAAGACACTATCACTCTGGATTTTTTTCTATGCCGTGTATGTGCAACTTCATAGACCAGTAAATGACCTCTTTTGATGTATTTTAAAGGCAGTTATATTAGTAAGGACTATTATGGAATATTAGTTAAAGGTTTAGTTTATGCTGTGGAACATTTGTTTAATAATGCAAAGATGTGTTGCATTTCTTTTTATGTTGCATTTGTTTAACTCTGTGAAGCTGTGTTACGTTGCAGGTCTAAAACACCTGATTGGTCTAATAAAGAGATGAACAGCCAATAGCAAGGCAGGAGAATGGATAGGCAGGACTAGCAGGCAGAGAGAAATAGAAGGAGAAATCTGGGAGGAAAAAGGATCAAGAAACAAGAAGGGGAGGACTCTAGGAGCCATCCACCCAGCTAGCTACACAGCCAGTCACAGAATAAGTAAAGAAAGTTATACAGAAATAGAGAAAGGTAAAAGTCCAGAGGCAAAAGATGGGATAATTAAAAAAAAAAAGAAAAAGAAAAAGCTGGCTACAAGCTAAGGTGGGGCATTTATAAGTAAGAATAAGTTTCTATGTGATTTATTTGGAACCTGGGTTTTTGTCCCCCCAAAAGCGCCAAAGAGTATAGAGTAAAAAAACAACTACCAACAAAAGGACTTTGTAACTAAATACTGTCCCCAAAGAAACCGAATTCTGTCCTTCATCTTCAATGTCCGGAAGATCACAGGTCCCTGTCAATCAGTCATATTTTCTTCATAACTACCAAAAAGAAACAACAGAGGAATCACTCAGTAGTGACATTAAAAACATTTTCCTTGTGTCTGTCACACGCACTGTTGAGCACATTGCTAATTAAAACTGCTCTTCTTGTAGTTCTCTGGAATGTTGACATCTGTTTGTATTTTTTTTTCTTTTGTTATTTTGTTTTTTCTGCAGAAGCAGGCTTTTTCATCAGGTCACTAGGTAGCTTTCGCTAATTTTTTTCATGCCTCTTGCTTAGACACCAGGGGCTCTGGACTGCTGAGCCGCATGAGGAGCTGCCTACGACTGACGATAATGAAAACCTGTGAGGGTGTTCCGAATACGGCCTGGGACTCATCTGGTGGATTCCAGCACACGCCCTCACCTCCCTTGCCAGGAACATGAGCTCATGTGTGGTTCATCCCGGAACAAAGGTCGCCCTGCAGCTGGAGGACAGGGCACTTTGGCTTTCCTGTGTGAGCAGCTCTCCTCTCCAGATATTAGACCCACAAGGGCAAGTCATTCAAGGCTGGATTGGTTGGTTGGTGTAACACACAGACACACACCGACAGACGGACACACACACACACACATTATACATGAACAGGTCTGGATTTAGTTTCTCTGTTCTTGTTTGGACAGGCGCTCGCTATGTAGTCTAGACAGGACTTGAAGCAGGTTCCTCCTGCTTACAGTGATACACACCACACCTGGCTGAGGCGAGGGTTTTTCCAGATAATTTAAAAGTTGGTGTCATGGAAGGGAATCTCTGGGGTGAACTAGACCCTAGTTAATTTGCTTTGCCTTCGCTGCTCACTCAGGGGTGGCCACAGAGTTAGGTATGATGTCACATGCCTGTTCGCCAAGTACCTGGGTGGTGGAGGCAGGGAGATCTCAAGTTCATCCTGTCGGTTAGGGTGAGTTCAAGGCCAGCCTTGGTAACTTAGTGAGACCCTTTCTCAAAATGTAAACCTAAGATCTGGGGCATCAGGACATGCTTAGGGTATGCTTATTCTGGATCTGCCCCAGCATTGGGGGAGCCTGGGGGAGACTTGGCCTGGAGGCTCTTGCCGCAGCCTCTTTCCCCTCCATTACTCACTCTGCTTCTGCCCCTCACCTGGCATGTTCACTTCTTTCTTTGCTGTGTTCCGAGGTGTAGGTTTCATTTGTAGCCTAGGGAGAAGCAGAGAGGCCCAGCTGGGGTGATCTTTATTACAGCCCATCCACCTGTGAAGAGGGCATATCCATTCGGATAGTCTCGCCAGTCCTTCCGGGAACTTTGGTATCAGCTACATAGGTCCCGTGGGGCCCAACTCTTTTCCCTCCAAATGTTAACATGGAACAGAGCATTAGATGGGGGAGTCGATGAAGTGGAGTGTCACCAGCTGCCCAGGTGGTCACCCACAACCCCCAAACCCCATTCTGACCGTGCAGGCTGGTTTACCCATCTTCCCAGCCCCACAGCTGGAGAAACCGAGTCTGAAAGCTGCTTGCTGCAAAAGAGCCCCTAACTCTCCTCTCCTAGCTGAGCCCATCTCTCCCGGGAGGGCTGGAGGATGGCTGGCCACATCTCGCAGACAGCTGAGGCTTGGGGCAACTCACCAGGGAGATGGCAGAGTTGGAGGACTGGGTACTTTGGAAGCGTTTGCGCAAGGCCTCTAGTACCTGAAGGGAAGGTAGACAGCTGCTTGTGCTGATGACATTTCGGCCTCTAGGTCAGGAGTGTGGGGAGCTAACTGGGCACTCACCTTCTTGTCTGTAAGGCAGCCAAACACTAAGATGAAGACACCCTGAGGAGAGGGGAGGTGGGAAGCAGGTTAGTGTGGGGGAAGGCTCACTTCTCGCTCACCTCCTCATCTTCTGTTCTCAGACCCGTGTTCTAGTCCATATCCCATGTCGCCTCCTCAGTGTTGGCACCCATCAGCATCATTTGGGTTGAGTGTGCACGTGTGCATGCATGAGCCTGTGTGCACACTACAGTGCACACGTGGAGGTCAGAGAACAGTGTGAGGGAGTCGGTTCTTTCCTTCCACCATCTAGGGTCCAGGGATCAAACTCTGATTGTCAGGCTTGGCAGAGGCCCCTTCACCCACTGAGTCATCTCACAGACCCTCATGGTGCCGTTCGTAGGACTGGGTTAAGATTAGGCACTGACGATGTCTAGACTTTGACACGATTATAAGAAAACCAGAGTTCTTATCGTGCCACAGGACATGGGCTCAACTATGTTCATAGCAGCTTTGTTTGTCATAGCCATAACCTGGAAACAATATAAATGCTCCTCGACCAAAGAATGGATAAGAAAAATGTGATACAATTACACAATGGAGTACTACACAGCAGAAAAAAATAACGACATCTTGAAATTTGTGGGCAAGTGGATGGAGCTAGAAAACATATTGAGGGAGGTAACCCAGGCCCAGAAAGACAAATACCACATGTAACCACTCATAAGTGTCTTTTAAACATACAGCAAAGAAAAGCAGTCTACAATTCACAATCCCAGAGAACCTAGACAACAATGAGAACCCTAAGAGAGACATGCATGATCTAATCTACATGGGAAGTAGAAAAAGACAAGATCTCCTGAATAAATTGGGAGCATGGGGACCATGGGAGAAGGTAGAAGGAGAGAGGGGAGGAAGAGAAGAGAATGGAGAAAAATATATAGCTCAATCAAAACAATAAAAAAAAGAAAAAGAAAAGAAAAAAACCAGAGCTCAGAGAGGTTATGTAATTTACCCAAAGTTACCCAGTGAGGCAGTGAAGGAACTGGGATCTATATCCAAGTCTCTTCTAAAACTCTGGAGCCTGGTGATTGGCTGTGACTTAGACCACCATTTAGCCACCTCACACTTGCTACTCACCTGGAGGCTGTTGAGAATGGTGAAGATGTAGTGAGAGACCATGGAGTCTTGATCAAATACTACAGCCACGCCCAGTACCCAGGTGAGGCCGAAGATGGGCGTGAGAATAAGCAGGGCTTTAAGCACCCCCACAAGAGCTTGGCGCTTCTCCACCGGGGGTCCCTCTGACAGCGAAGGTCTTAGGAGCTTCAGCACAGCTATGCCGAGGACCAGCCCATTTACACCGACGATGACCAGCACTGGCTCACTGAAGGTGTGCAGCATAATTCCATCTCCATTCAGCAAGCATTTCCCCTCCCACAGGTATTTCCTTTGAGGCAGGTAGAGGCCCAGGGTGATACCTGCAAACCCCAGCGGGCACAGGTAGCCCAGGATCACCATCAGGGAGAGAACCAAGTACTTGGACAGCTGATGGAAGACAAAAAGCAGTTGGTGGGCCAGCACCAGGGCCTGGGCCAGCATCCAGAAAAAAGTGGCCAGGTAGAAAAAGTGACACAGGAAAGCAATGACCAGGCAGAACAGGCTGTGGTACCCTGAAGGCAGGAACGGACTGCCCAGGAAGCATGTGTCTGCGGCCAGCAAGCAGATGACCATGTTATACAGGGCAGCATGGCGGAAGAAGGCGATTTTGTTCCTGACAACAGCCCCCCACACCAGCCTGTAGATAAGCAGGCACGCCAGCAGTGCCAGGATAGAAGCCCCAACCCCCACCAGGCTCAGCAGGTCCAGGATGGGATCTGTTGGGACGGTGTGTTGGGACATAAGGATGGAAAAGGCAGTGAGATGCTGGCAAACACACTGAGTGGTGTTGCTGGTGTTGGCTGCATGGACCTGGCACCCTTCATCTGACCAACCTCCCTGACCCTGGTAGAGACTGTGGTCCCAGAAGACACAGTGCAGGGCTCCGTTCATGTCTTCGAAGTCCATGATAAGCTCCGCCTGTGTGAAGGCCTGGCCGTCTGCTGTGACGGAGACCACCAGGATCAGTCCAGGAGTGGTATAGGAGGCGGTCCACAGCCCTTGGGTATAGCTTGAGGGCAGACGGTGGTCCAGCTTTTGCAGTACTAGGCTAGTAACACTGACATTAGCTCCACTGCGGACCAGTGGGGCCAGTGAATACCATGGGATCTGTGCCTGCAGGAGGGGCCGGGTAGAGAAGGACATTTGGTAGCCAGGAGGAGAGGTGTGTCTGAGGAGCTGGCTCTGCAGCAGCACATTAGATGAACTGAAGGAGAAAGGGAACTGCTGTGGGTCCAAGCTGTGAACCAGGGTCTCCACAGCCTTCAGGAAATCTGAGCCCATCGCGGGCGCCCGGGCCTGGGCCACAGTCCACAGAGAGCTGATGTTCACATCTAGAATCTTGTCTGTGGTCGTCAGGAGATCCTGTAGTGACAACAGTAGGAGGTATATGCGATTTGCAGAGTCTACAGGGGCCCTAGGACCTACAGACCCCACCCCTCTCCTCCTTGGCAAGACCCAGGGCTCGAGAGAAAAAGGTTATAGGAGGACAAGTCTGTGGAGGAGACCGTCTAGGAATGAGGCCCTGTCAGCAGCTCCTGGGGCTTCCTGGGTTCATGGTCTCCATATCACACCTACATCTCTGCCTAACGCCTCTTCTCCCACTTGCATCCCTTGGGACCGACCGCCCAAGTCCTACAAGGGTCCTTCATCAACTCCATAACCTGTCCAGTTCTGCAAAACTAGGAATGACGGCCAGGGGCAGGGAGCAACCATTTTGAAGTTGAGAGCCACATGAGGTCTGTGTAGCTGTCACTGCAGTTTAATGGCTGACCGGAAGGCTGTGTGGTGTCCTCGCCTCTTGTTATCTTTTCTTTTTCTTGTGTTTTGTTTTGTTTTGTTTTTTTGAAACAGGGTTTTTCTGTGTAGCCTTGGCTGTCCTTAAATTCACAGAGATCCACCTGCCTCTGCCTTCTGAGTGCTGGGATTAAAGGTGTGTGCCACCACCGCCTGGTTGCCTGGCAATACCAAGTGTGCCTGAGTGTCTCAGTGGCTATTGGGTTGTATGGTGTGTGTGTTGTTCCCATGCTGTGTACCCATACATGTCTCTGAAAGTCAAGCCTCCCCACCCCCTCAAGCACCAGGCTTTCTTTACTCTCCATGGCTTTGGAGACTGGTCTTTAAGAACAGAGGAAGCAGGAGCCCACACCTGGATTCTACGATGGTCTCTGTTGGGCTGCCCACATGATGCCAGAAAGGCAGAAGTGTTCTTAATGGAAGAGCCTCCCCTCCACCCTTCCCAGCTGGCTCCCAACGAGGCTCCGAGAGCTCACCTTCAGGTCACTCTCTGTAAGCTCTGCTCTTGTCTCGGTTACCACATTGGCCAGTAAGGTTACAACGTGCAGCAATGTTTGTAAGTCAGTGGGGGTGCTGACCACGTCCACCTGCTCTCGCAGCTGACTCAGGATACATGGGATCTCTTCGTCAGGCTTTCCCTGGCCTTCCCGTAGCAGCTGACAGAAAAGACAGTGAGAAATCCTTACCAGGGAAGGGCCACATCTTCCCCCTTGCTCCTCTGAGAGGGTCCTCCAGATCCCGCCGAGGAGCAGGAAGCAGAGAGGGGAGGGGAGTACACAGGCAGTGGATGGAATGGACGCCGATGTTAAGAGGACAGATGCCACTTGGTGGTTTGAAACAAACACCCGCCTACCCCACCCCACTCCCATCCCTGGAGGACCCACTCTTCCTCCCTTGGTCAGCTAGGGGTCCAGATGAGAGAGGCTGATATTTAATAACAGGTAAGTTGGCATTAGGAAAGGTTCTTGAATCTGAATTCTAAGGGAAGGAGAAGGAGAGGCATGGAGGGAGAGAGTGAATGCAGGCAGGCAAGTAGGCAGTAAGGCAGCTGGGCAGGCAGGCAGGTGGGCAGGAAGAGGTGGATAAGCAGGCAAGCGGGCAAGCAGGCTGGAGGGCGGGCAGGCGGGCAGGCAGGCAGGCAGGTGGGCAGGTGTAGTTTATTGGGAGAGTCATAGAGGTAGCCGTTTTACCTTGGCTTTAAGACACAAGTTTAGGATCTCTGCCTCTGTGCAACTGTTCTGGACGGGTCCCCAGATGCCATCAGACCCACAGAGCCTCTTTACCATGCCCCTCTTATTCACAGGACATGGAGCCTGTGCCACAAAGCCAGCCTTGGTGACATTCCAGTCAACCACTGAGAAGTCCGTGGGGCAGGTCGTGTCTCCATCTGAATAAGGAACAGTGAGGCCTCAGAAGCCATGATATAGCCAGAGCCTTTGTCTTGATCACAAGCTAGGCAGGCCTTGATACCTGACTAGGTGGCCCGAGGCAGAGGAACAACAAAGAAGAGACCCCGTGTACCAAGGACAAGCCACTTAGAGGTCAAACGACTGGGAGCCAAGGCCCACATACCCTGGATGATGGTGATGGAGACAGGAGCCGTGAAAGGAGCCACGTTCTGACTGTGGAGGGTACATGTGTACGTGGTGTCGGCTGCTGGGCAGTGCTGAGCGGTCAGCACCAGGCATTGGGAATCCAACATATTCTGCAAGGAGACTGAGGGAGGACAGAAGAGAAAAGTGGACCATTGCTGACTGAGGCAGATGAGAGCTAAGCAAGCCCTAAAATGCCACTTCCGGGTGGTCTTTGAAGGTGAAGCGGTGAGGGAGAGCTGAATGGGTATGTCAGCATCCAACTGCTGGGGACAGAATGTGGGTTCCGCTGACGTGAGCCCTATTGGGTCTCTAGCCCTGGCACTCAGTTTCAACAGATTTTAAAATATTTATTCAGGCTAAAAAAGATTCACTTTAGCTGGGCCGTGGTGACACACGCCTTTAATCTCAGCACTTCGAAGGAAGAGGTAGGCTCATCTCAGGGAGTTTGAGGCCAGCCTGGTCTACAAAATGAGTTCTAGGACAGCCAGTACTGTCACACAGAAAAGTCCTGTCTTGAAAAACAAAAAGAAAACAAACAACAACAAGAAAAGAGTCACTTTAGTTTGAATTATGTGCACATATATGTATCTTTGTGTGGATGTGTGCATGAGCAACAGTGCCCACGGAAGGGGGCTTCAGACCCGCTGCAGTTGGGGCCCCTTGTGCTGAGCCGCCTGGCTGATCTCGGGTCCTCGGGAGAGCGGCAAGTGCTTTAATACGAAGCCATCTCTATAGCCCCCTTTTTTGGAGTTTCCATCACTTTGTTTTGCAAAAAAATAGGAAACTCAGCAATATGCAATACCCGTGGTGTGGGAGGGGAGATGTAAACAGAGGGAAGGGGACAGCACCCTGACCCCCTCACCACCACCCAGAGAAAAGGGGGAGCCTGCAGGAATCTTATTTGGCAGTTAAATACTAATGGGGGGTTTGGGGAAGAAGGGAGGGGTCACAGAGGCCCTGGGTTCCCCCTCCCAAGACCCATGGAGGAAGGGGTCATTCCAGGGTGTAAACCAAAGCTTATAAACAAATAGAGGCTTCCTCTGGGTCAGGGTGGGATCAGCGAAGCAACAGCTCCCCTCCTGCCCCAGGCCAAGTTGCTCTGGGGGAGGCGGGGTCAAGGGTAGAAGGCACTAGGGGAGGAATCCCTGGCCCTTCTGTAGTATAGGAAGGTCGCTGCCTGATGGCTGCAGTGGGGTCAGGAGGCCAAGGCATGACACAGGGCTGAGGGAGGGGCTTGTACCTCTGCAGAGAGGTATAGGAAGAGCTTATGCTTCTCCCTTCACCCTCAGGCCCCACCCAAGAAATGCAGGGGCCTGCCTGCGCCTACACCTGGCAGAGATGGGGCACAGGGTGCACCCCCTTTTTAAAGGTTTATTTATTCATGTATTTTATGTATATGATTGCTCTGTCTCCATGCACACCAGAAGAGGGAATCAGATCTCATCACAGGTGGTTGTGAGTCGCCATGTAGTTGCTGGGGATTGAACTCAGGACCTCTAAAAGAGCAGTCAGATGCTTTTAACCAATGAGCCATCTCTCCATCCCCAGTTTCCTCCTTTTTTAAAAAGAGGATATTATTAAACTAACCTCATGGAGCTTACTGCAAGTGGGAGTGTGTGTCGGAAGGGGTTCTATCTGATGGGCTGAAAACATCGTTGAGCGTGGACACCCGACTCCCATCCCCAGCTTTAGCCTGTGCTGCCCCAAGGGACCAGTCATGTCATCTTTGCTCGTCTCCTACCTTCGCTGCCCTCCCCTGGACTCCAGGTAGCAGTGTAGGCCAAGTTTGTGCGTGGGAAGCAGCAGCTCAGCTGGAAGCCAGAGGAGGCGGCACAGGAGATAGACAGCTCGTCTGGAAGCAGAACCACTTCCTTCTTCTCCAAGGGCACCTGCACCACCTGCTCCAGTTCCCACCTGAATCCCTGGGCCTCGAAGATGCTCACGTATGTACCTGCAGAGACAGACCCCCTCCATGTGGTGGCTCACCCAGGTCTACCTGGAAGCCAGCACTCCACTGCCTGCTAAGTCACAATCCAGGCCCTCAAACTCCCCCGCCTCTGCTCAGCACCAGGAGCTAACTCCCAGCCAGAAGGTCCCAGAATGGAGAACATTTCCTCCCCAAGGATAAAGGGATCTGTGGAAGGGGCTCTTGGCCTGTCCATCTTAGTGCTGATGAGATATAAGAAATATCTTATCTATAAGATATAAGATAAAGAGAAGGAAGATTACTGGATCTACTACTAGCTTTAAATATTTTACATTGGATTGGACTTTTGTATATCGCAAACAAATTTGTATATTGATACAAATTTGAGATTAATTTTGTTAAAACACTGTACATACATTTCTAAATTTTGTTCAAGGTATTGGACCTACACAGTGTATTTAACAAGATAATGCAAATTTCTAGTTCTTTAAAGTTATTACCAACAATTTAGGATAATAAGGAAATGCAAGTTAGTAATTAGTCACCTATTACAATTAAACTTACAGTCATATTAGGTATATTTTCAAGGTCAAAAGAGATATAGTTTAGATAGATTGTCTTCTAACACTTCAGAGATCTAGAGATGTTTAATAATCTAAGTTCTTTTCTTTGTTTTGTCTTGTTTTCGAGGCAAGGTTTCTCTGTAACTTTGGAGCCTGTCCTGGAACTCGCTCCTGTACGCCAGGCTGACTTCGAACTCACACATATCCCCTCCTTTTGTTTGTGTTTTTACATCTTCGTGCATCAAGACAACATTGGGTTTTTGTGACACTAAGAAAGGGTCTTAGGGACCCCAGACTACAGTGCAAACAGCTGGCTGTCGTACGGAATTTTCCACACTATGCTGAGTCTCTGCATCTGCTTCTCCAACAAATGGGAAGATGGAAACGGTTCATAAAGAGGTGCGTGGGGAGAAGAGGAAAAGAGGGAAGGAGGCGTGAGAGGGAAAGGCGAAGAGAAGCAGAAAAAGAAGTGAGTGGTGCATGCCTGTTCCCTCAGTGCTCAGGAGGCTGAGGCAAGAGGATTGCTGTGAGTTTGAGGCCAGCCTGGGCTACAGAGTGAGACTCTATCTCATAAACCTGTGGGAGAAAAGGAGAGAGAAGAGATAGTTGAGGGCTACCTGTCCAGTGACGGGTTAAGCGGGTGACGCTGAGGCCCTCCTGGCCCTGACTGGACATCTGGGACACTTTTGCCCCTGGCCGTAGGAAGATGAGTTTGGGGTCCTCTGGGTTCCGCAAGTACCATCTCAGGTTGGTAGCCTCCTCTGTCTTGAGAATGAGGTTCAGGGTGTCCCTTGGCCTTTGCAGCTGGGAGTTCAGGGTCAGGTTTGCAGGAACTGCAGGAAAGTAAGAGACAGGGGCTTGAGAAAGGGCCTCAGCTAGCAATTCCTCTTCCTCTCCTCCTGAAGCCTGCTTCTCCACACCATTCCCTGAATAACTTCGCAGAACTTCATTCTTGGCCTTGCAAGTGTCTGAAGGTGCCTGCTATACCTCCGCCTTGTAGAGCCTCCCACTGAGAGCTAAAGCCGCAAGCTCTCTGGCCCAGGACTTCCATTTTCCAGGGCCTTGGGACTGCTGAAGCTCTTTCAGATAAGGTCCCCCTGCACCCCCCCACCTTTGCCCTTGTGCCTTCAGAACCAACTTCTTTAGTCTCAGTTTTTCAAGTCCCAAGTTCTGTGACAGTGGCCTTTTTTTTTTATTCTTTTTTCTTCCTTCCTTCCTTCCTTCCTTCCTCCCTCCCTCCCTCCCTCCCTTCCTTCCTTCCTTTCTTTTACCAGCCAGAGGAGAAACTGGGCTTGGACTAGATGCCAGAAACGCAGGTACAAATTAAAAGCAAAAACAAACAAACAACCCCAATAACCCAGGAAGTGTTTCTTTTCACTTGGGGATGGACACTAGTATCCAAGTTCCCACCCTTCTTACCAGGTGGCGGCAACTGGCAGTAGCCAAGAGCAGCTCCGTGGAAGCTGAGACACATACAGGAACTGATTTCCGGTCTGTGGCCAAGGCAGGTAGGATAGAGGGAGCAGAGCGTAGCGTTCCACCGGTAGCCAGAGTGGCAAGTGCAGAACTGTGTCTTGTTGTGTTTGACACAACATTCTGTGACAGAGGGAGGCAGGCAGGCTGAGAAAGCGAGGCTGTGGGACCAGCAACTGATTCCTGAGAGGCCTCAGGGTGGCTGACACTAATCTTGAGGTCCCAGGAGGTCAGTTCCACCCACCCAGCTACCCAAGAGGATTTCCTTTGCACCCAGGACTCAGAGCAGCGGAACACGCTGGACAGGGACACCCGGCAAAGTTCCTCACACTCTGTCTGCCCCTTGGACCCTCTGTTCAAGTTAGAACCCTGAGACGTGAACAGAAAGGGAGGGCTGCTGGGTAAGGAGATGAGCAAGGAGCTGGGCAGGGGAGAATGGACTCAGCTGCAGCCCTCAGGGAGAGGGAGCTAGGGAGAGCTTGCTGCATCTTGGGCAAGCTGGCTAGCTAGAGAGTCAGGAGGCTGTGTATCCTTCCCACGAGCCCCTTTGCCATGCAACTGCTACCTGTTGTTAGGCTGAGGGCAGTAAGCGTTCTTGGGGGAAGGGATGTTGAAGCAGTAAGAAGAGACAAGTTCTCAGGGAGTTCCTGTGGCCAAGATCTGTTTGAAAATTCCAGCTGTACATAACTGGAGACCAGTATTGATTCTATAGAAGCAAAGGGGACAGCAGAGAAGAGGCAGTGAGGCCCCAAGTGAGTCCCCTTTGCCTTTGCAAACTCAGCTGGCCATTTCTGGGGACACAAGCAGATGTCATCTCCCAGAGCCAGTCTAGGTACACACAGGATGCCGGTCGGCTCCAGCTCCTGCACTAGCAGAGGTGCATTCTGGTCCACGGCTCCATGCCATCGTTGCAAAGGGGCAAATGCCTCCCCAGGCCTCCCTCCTTAGGAGCTGGTGTAGGACCATCTGACCTTCCCAGAGCCTGTCCTTGTTCTGCCCACCTTAGGAGCTGGTGTAGGACCATCTGGCCCTCCCAGAGCCTGTCCTTGTTCTGCCCACCTTAGGAGCTGGTGTAGGACCATCTGGCCCTCCCAGAGCCTGTCCTTGTTCTGCCCACCTTAGGAGCTAGTGTAGGACCATCTGGCCCTCCCAGAGCCTGTCCTTGTTCTGCCCACCTTAGGAGCTGGTGTAGGACCATCTGACCTTCTCAGAGCCTGTCCTTGCTCTGCCCACCTTAGGAGCTGGTGTAGGACCATCTGGCCCTCCCAGAGCCTGTCCTCACTATGCCCACCTTGTTGCGCCCCCTGCTGTTCCTTCCTTTCCTCATCCTTGCCCATCTCCACCAGGTCCTCCACTCACCGCCTACTCCATTGTTTTGGTCCAGTTGCTGCCCAGATTTCCCTCCAGATGGTTTGAGTTCCTGGAAAGAGACACGAGGAAAGAGATCTGAGGAGAGGCTGGTGCCCCTCCCAGAGCACCTCAGGGACAGCCAGGCTACTCTGGTGTGACTTGGTCCTCTTAGAAGATCTTTTTTTTTTGGATTGAGGACAAATATAAATATCTGGATAGAGAAAAGCCACTCAGAAGAGGGAGGACAAAGACACTTTACTAGGGACCCTCACAGGGCCAGCAGTCCCATCTGAAACCAGGAACCAGGCACACCCTGGGAGTCAACATGATTTGCTTAGCTCCTTCCTGAATTTACCTCTTCCTGGGCCTCTAGGCTAATTGAAATGGCTGGGTCCAGAGCTCCGAAAGGGAGGTGAGGAGCCTGCAATTTAACCCACTCTTTCCTTTCAAAATCTCACGTGCATGCGTCTCCAAAACCAGATGGCAGCACATACCTGCAATTCTAGCACCTAGGAGGCTGAAGCAGGAAGACTTGCAGCAACTTCAGGGTCAGCCTGGGCTACAGAGTGTGTTCCAGGCCAGCCTGGGCTACAGAGTGAACCTTTATCTCAAAAATCCAATAGCCACAACCCCCAAAATAAAAATAATAAAACCAGAAGGAAACTAGGTGTGGTGGCTCCTGCCTGCAATCCCAGCACTTAAGATCATGAGGCGGGAGCGTCACTTAAGCTCAATAGTTCAAGATTAGCCTGGGCAGCAAAATAGATCTACGTATAAAACAAAAAACAAAGTAAATAAAACTTGGTGGATCCACAGATATGGATATAAAATAAACAGATGTAGATAAGGATAGGGTATAGATAAAACTCAGAGAAAGCTACAGATGGAATTAAGATCGGGGGGGGGGGTCACAATAGATTTGGAGATAGGAGATGTAGATTAGTAGATCGTGATATTGCTACCTTCCTTTGAGAAAGCAGATTGTACGACACAAGTTGAGGCTCTACCACTTCCTCCCAGACTTTCTCCCATCCTCTATGCCAATACGCTTCCAACCTGCAATGATCTTCCTCTTAGTCCACTTTAAATTGCCAGCACGACCAGAGAGCCTTTATCCGAAGGGCAGCAGGTGCCACAGGACTTCGCAGGGACTCAGATAAAGACATGGCAGGGTCCCTTCACCCTGGACAGGAAGACTGGCTTCTTGGGGGTCTTGCAAGCTCGCTCCTTCCCTCCACCTGTCCTCTCATCCCACACCCTGTGGTCCCTCACAGTCGGAGGCTTCGGTCGTGGACGCTGTAGATCTCCCCAGGGTCCTTGCCCCACTACTTACTGACTGGGCTGTGGGGACAGACGCTGACTCCAGCTCCAGCAGGGGAAGAGTCATGGCCAGGAACAGCTGGGAGAGAGCTCGAGAGGCCATGGCTTGAAGGAGTTGTCCCTAAAAGCCTCCTGCTGTCCCATGATGCAAATTTCGTGCCGGGAGTTGGCAGGGCTGGCACAGAAGGAAGGGAAGGAAAGGGTGACATCCAGGCTGAATCTACAGAGTGATTGCCACGGCCTGTGATTCAGTCAAATATGGTCACTGGGGCCACCTGGACCCCATGTGGCTCTGTGAGAGGAGTGTGCCTGGAATCCCCAAGGACTCAAGGAGGAGGGGACACAGAGGCCGGGTCACAAGAAACAATGGGTCACAGAACCAGGTTCAGGCATGCTCCATGGGGGCTAGGATACTTGGATCAGTTTGGAATTCCTCCAGGAAGCTAGGTCATTGATCAAAAGCCAAGATTAGAAAAGGAACATAGAAGGGGGCGGTGACGGGCAGTGGTGGCGCACGCCCTTAATCCCAGCATTTGGGAAGCAGAGGCAGGCGGATCTCTGTGAGTTTGAGGACGGTGTGGTCTACACAGCTAGGGCTACACCGAGAAATCCTGCCCCGAGGTGACTCAGAGGGTGAGGGGGCTTGCTGCCGAGCTCGACAATTTGAATTAGTCCCTGGAACTCACATGGTGGAAGGAGGAAACTAACACCTCCTGTCCCGTTAAAGACCCTGCCTCAGTCCCCTTTGCTGGTGTGTAAACGGAGACTATTCATTTGTTTCCTGGCCACCCAGACCTGAATAATCACTAAGAAACTATATTAATTACAACACTGTTTGGCCTATTAGCTCAGGCTCCTTATTAACTAACTCTCACATCTTAAGTTAATCCATTTCTATTAATCTATGTATCACAAGGCTGTGGCCTCCCGGTAAGGTGCCCGTGTCTGTCTCCTTCGGCAGCTACATGGTGTCTTCCTGACTCTGCCTATTCTCTATATATCTCTGTTTAGATTTCCCACCTGGCTTTCCTCTGCTAAGCCATTGGCCGAAACAGCTCTATTCATCAACCAATAAAAGCAACACACATACAGAAGGACATCCCACATCACTGGTATGTCAGAATACTTCAGGCTGGGTAGTTTGTAACAGATATCTATTCGGCTTACTGTCTTGGGTTTGGAAAGTCCAAGACTGATAGAGGATTACCATGAGGTTGAGACCAGTCTTCTGGATTACTGGTTTATTAAGAAAGGCTACAGGCCAGCCAGATGGAAGGCATACATAGCAAAAAGCATGTGGAAAATGGGCTTGTTTAGCTGGGCAGTGGTGGTGCACACCTTTAATCCCAGCATCCAGAAGACAGAGTCAGGAGGATCTTTGTGAGTTTGAGGCCAGCTTGGTCTACAGAGCTAGTTCCAGGATAGCCAAAGCTACACAGAGAAACCTTGTCTCAAAAAACCAAAACCAAAAAAAAAACATAATAATGATGATAATAATAATAAATAAAAAATTAGAGAAAGAAAAACTGGCTTGTTTCTATGGGCAAGTTGGACTCCCTCTACCTCACCATGGACACCAATCCAGAAGCCCTCAGGACTTCCCAACTTTGAAGTATACACGGAAACTTCATCATATATATATAATTGGCTATTTTTGTTTGTTTGTTTAAGAGAGGGTTTCTCTGTGTAGCCCTGGTTGTCCTGGAACTCGCTATGTGCACCGCATTGTCCTTGAACACAGAGATCATCCTGCCTCTGCCTCCTGAGTGCTAGGGTTAAAGGGGTGTGCCACCACCTCCTGGCCAGGCAGGATAAACTATTATTCACTGAACCTCCAACTCTTCTCTGTTCTCCAAGATGGACGGGGAACAGAGTTGAAATTTCCAAGCTTCTAATTACAGGACTGGTTCCCTGGTAACCTGCCCGTCACACTGAGGCTACCCAGGAGCTGTACCCATCATCTCAATAGCATATGCAAGGACGTGCCCACAGTGGGGATTCCTAGCATTGTAGGAGCTGTGTGCCAGGAAACTAGGTAGATACCAATAAAGTGTGTGTGTGTGTGTGTGTGTGTGTGTGTGTGCACACGCGCGTGTGCGCGCGCGCACGTGTGTGCGCACACATGCATGTGTGTTATGTCACTGGGAGCAGTTCTTTCTAGGCCAAGGGCATCCTAGAGACAGGGAAGTGGTGGTAGCTATAGCTGACTATGAGGCACTGACTTCAAATGCCTTAAAAAAAAAAAAAGATTTTTCCTAACACATCGCCAGGCTTGATTTTTCCGAGAGGAAAGTCTTGACTGCCGGACCGCACACATTTTCAAGGGCTGTTCCTGTACAGGGAGTTTAGAAATCAGCTTTTCAAAACAGTGTTTGATTGGACTTGATTTTCCTGTGGCTTTTTGTTTTGTTGTTGCTGCTGATTCCTTTGTTTGCTTTCTGTTATGTTTGGTTTTGAGACAGGAGCTCACCCAGGCTGACCCTGAACTTGTGATTGAGCCTCCTACTTCATCTTCCCAAATACTGGGATTACCCCAGAATAAACTGACAAACACTGTAGGATACAAGGCATTCAGATTCATAATCTATTGGGGTGTGGTGGTGTGCCTCCTTTATCCCAGCACTTGGGAGCAAAGGCAGGTGGGGTGGATCTCTGCGAATTAGAGGCCCGTCTCATCTACATGGTGAGTTCCAGGGCAGCCAGAGCTGTGTAGAGAGATCCATGTCCAAAACAAACAGGCACTAGAGAAATTACTCAGAGGCCCTGAGTTCAATTCCCGGTAGCCACATGGAGACTTACATGATGCTCTCTTCTGTCATGCAGGCGTACATGCAAATAGAGCACTTGCATACATCAAACAGATTTATGATCTGCAAAGATTGGCTAAAGGAGAACTATTCCAGGTGTGTTTTAGCTCCTGAGTCAAAGCACCCACGAGTTTACATACCCATTTTTTCACAGGGACAGAGAGGTAAGGCATGTCAGGAGGACGGCACATGATTATTAAGACTTGGAGAACATATGAAGGCCTGGGACAAAGTCTGTTTGTTCTGCAGAATGGACAATGGTGTGTAAATGATTCTGAGAGCAAATGGGAGGATAAGGCTGGGCCTGGGGTTTTCCAGGTGTGCTGACAAACTTCAGTCTTTCTTCTGATGCAAGTGTAGTTAACAGAAGGTCAGAGGAAGGAAGGTGGTGACTGCTTCTTCAGGGTGGCTCTGAACTTCAGGCAGGTATGGAGCTTAGTACAAAGCCTCCTTCAGCACTGGGATGGGAGATCCAAGGGGAATGGGAGGGATCTGAGTTCTGAGGGATGTCTCAGGGGCTTAGTACAAAGTCTCCTTCAGCACTGGGCTGGGAGATCCAAGGGGAATGGGAGGGATCTGAGTTCTGAGGGATGTCAAGGAGCCAGGTTCTGCGAGTTGTTTTGTGACTTCCCACAGCATTTGTGACATGCTCTGGAGTGTGGAGCTAGGAGTAGACGGAGGGGTCGTATGGAGATTCTAGGCTCACTTGTGTGTGTGTGTTCGAGACAGGGTTTCTCTTTGTTGCCCTGGCTGTCCCAGAACCCTCTCTGTATGTCAGGCTGGAATCGAACCCTGAGATCCACCTGCCTCTGCCTCCCAAGTGCTGGGATTAAAGGCGTGCGCCACCACTGCTCGGTTTATGCTTACATTTTTGGGGAGTGAGCAAACATTTCCCCACACACACTGAATATAAATGTTTTGTGATATAAATGGTTCCATTTTACATTTCTACTCATACTGCATGGATCCAAATTTTCCTCCGTTCTTACCAACACTCGAGTGCAAATCACCGTTTAGCTGCTCTACAATCTAGACTACAGTCAAGCAATCAAGCCGTAATTTTCATGGTTATAAAGTATTTATGGAGAAGTAGAAATTGGTAAGAAGAAGGGGGCCAGAAAAATGGCTCAACTAATAAAGGTGATTATATACCAAGCCTAATGACCTGAGTTCAATCCCCTGAGCCACTCAGTGGAATGAGAGAACTCTGTGTTGTTGCAGGCACGTGAACACACACACACACACACACACACACACACACACATTGTGATAACAATAATAGAATAAGGGCAGAGTATTCATAAATTTCCCAGAACCTGCTTTTGTTCTATGCTTATCTGAGCACAAAGTCACGTCTGTTGTTTTAACACTAGGTGGCGCTGCAAACTCAGGTTTGTACCTATTTTGCTGGAGCCTCAGAACCGCAAACTAGATGATAGATAGACAGACAGACAGACAGACAAGCATAAAGAAAGAAGTTTGATGGGTAGGAGGTGTGGACTCTGAGTAAACGGGCAGTTGTCAGCCACACTGACATTCTTCTCACTCAAGACTTGCATATACCACTCTGGGTTGCTGGCATCACCCCAATTTGGAGGTAGACAATTCCCAAGGTCACACACCAAACTATTTATTACTTGTCCTTGACCCTAATTTTTTACCTTTAAAAAGGGACTGTATACTTTATTACATTACTTTACTACAGTTTGGGTTTTCATTTAACTGGGCATTTGATTGCTTCTGTCTTTTGCACTTATAAAAATGACTCGCAGCCAGGCAGTGGTGGCACATACCTTTAATCCCAGCACTCGACAGGCAGAGGCAGGCAGATCTCTGTGAGTTCGAGGCCAGCCTGGTCTACAAGAGCTAGTTCCAGGACAGGCTCCAAAACTATAGAGAAACCCTGTCTCAAAAAAAAAAAAAAAAAAACCAAAACCAAACAAACAAACAAACAATGACTCGCTAACATGCTATAGGAAAAGCAGAATGACTTTTCCTATCCTCCCAGCAATCAATACTTCTGATATCAGATGGGCAGGATGTTCTCTCCCCACATCAACAGGCATTCATTTCTGCAACAGGTTCTGCAGCAGATACTGGTGGGCTGTCTTCTAAACCCATTCACTTCTGACCCCATCTGCCTGAAGATACCCTTGGATCCCCGGGGTTTACCCTATGAGGCTGCTGCCCGCTCCTGGTGCCAGTCTCAGGCCCTGGGTTGTTTTGTTCATGCTTTTGACTAACCATTTATCCAAGATTCCCATGACATCTTCCTTGGATTCAATTAATTTGCTGGAGATGTCCAAACAACTCAGAGATACACTTGATTTCCTTTTATCCATGTTAGTGGTCTGTATGATGGAGAGACAGGAGGCATGAGGTGTGGGAAGGCATTCACAGCCCCCACTTCTCTTCTCATATACCAACAGCAGGACCTCCACATGTATAGCAATCTAGAAGCTTCCCAAACTCAGCCCTTTGGGGTTTTAAAGGAAGTTTCACTAGTAGACATGATTGCTTGAATCACCGGCCATCAGCGATGAGCCTGTACTGCCTCGCCTCCCTGGAGGTTGATGGGAGAAGCTAAAAGCCCCACCTCTCTCCATGTCTCCATCCTGCTGGTGGCCAACCCTTATCCTGATGCCAACTGGGGTGCCTCAGCTACAAGTTTCCCATTAGTATAGCAGGTAGACATTTCACAGTGTCACAGGGTCCCTTTTACTTTTGCAACAAGTTTTTCCCCACTCTTGGGTTATTTCCTAATATGTCATTCCAAAGTGAATGAATGAGCATGAATACTGCTTCAGCACCTGCTGATGTCAGCGATGTTCATTTCTTTATTCTCTTGTGATCCGTCTTATCTCAGTGAAAGCTCACCGAGGGCCTCTTGCATACCAGACACTGTGCAAGGTTCAGAAGCATCCAGATGTGGCTTTCCCACAGATAAGAAGGGCGAACGAGGTACACATCTGACCCTGAGAGAGAACAGTGGGAGGTGTGTGTGTGTGTGTGTGTGTGTGTGTGTGTGTGTGTGTGTGTGTGTGCTGGAAGGAAAGACTCATAAGAGCAGGAGTAACTAAGTAGCTGAGGAAGGGAGCAGGTGTGGCAAGTAGCCAGCTGCAGGGAAGATGTCGGAAAGCGACTATCAGCTGTAGGGACAGCGAGGAGCCTGGAAGCAGCTTTAACTGGAGTTTCGGGATTGGGAACTAGATTGGGGAGGTGCCTTGACAAGAGTTGTAAGCACTTTAGCTTGGTTTTGTCATCCTTTTCCTGAACAGCTTGTAACAATTTAAAAATAACTGAAGCTAGGTCTGGGGGCACTAGAGAGGCGAAGGCAGGAGGATGGCACTTTCCAACCTGCCGGGGCCACAGGGCAAGACCCTGTCTTAAAGAAGCAACAGTCTTGTAACAAGTTAAGAATAAGTCAGGGTTTCTCTCCACCCTCATCCACCCGCCTGAAATCTTACTATGTAGCCTAGACTGGCCTCAAGCTCATGGTGATCCTCCCGTCTCAACCTTGTGGGCACTGGGATTAAAGGAACAAACCAACATATCTGGCTTTTCAAATCTCTTCTTCTTTTTTTAAAGATTTATTTATTCATGTGTTTTATGTACATGAGTGCTCTGTCTTCATGCACACCAGAAAGGGAATCTGATCCCATTACAGGTGGTTGTGAGCTACCATGTGGTTGCTGGGAGTTGATCTCAGGACCTCTGGAAAAGTAGTCAGTGCTCTTAACCACTATTGAGCCATCTCTCCAGCCCCACAAATCTCTTCTTAATGAAATGAGATTACTCTCTTGTGTTTTAGCTTCAGAGATAAAGTGACAGATTGCTCACAAAGCTTATTGCCTTGTGACTCAACTATTCCCTCCTGATGAAGAATAGATTAGTGTGAGTTTACTCACATTAATAATAATAATAGTGAATAATAGAGTAAATACTTGTGAGCTATTATTTATGGACAATTTACATTGGTATAGATTCTTGTATATTGATACAAGTTCAAATTACATTTGTTACATTGAATATGCTCCTGTTTCTGTTTACAATATTTGTACACCTGTGCAAAGTTATTTTGTCAGATTGTATGCATGCATGTTTCTACATTTGATTAAGACATTGTGTATATTGATACAATTTTAGGATATATCTATCATATTGCATGATATATTGCGCATATATATGATATATATGTGATAAATATATCATGCATATGATATATTTATCATATTGCATATTTCTACCTCTGATCAAGATAGTTATACATTGTTTACATTTTGAGGTTATTGTCCTCATTCATTGCACAATTGTTTAAAGATTGTTTAATATTCTGATATAAAATCTTAGTTACATATTAAGTATTATAGGTCAATAGTATTTCATGTTTGTCATATTTATAGTCAGACTAATTAGGTTCTTTAAATGCATAGAGATTGTATTCTATATGGATAGGTAATCTTCAACCACTTCAAAAATCTGTAAAACATGGCATTTAAATAACTTAGAGTTCTGTTGACGTGAGACTCAATTGCTCCTGACAGCACTGATCTATTCCCAAGAAAAGGCTGAGCACCAAAGATACTCCACTTGGAGCTTTTCTTCTTGGCATAACTGGCCTTTGGGCAAGGCTTTGCCCATGCCTCAACCACTGACAAAGTGCATGGTGTCTGGACTGGACAAGCAAAAAAAAAAAAAAAAAAAAAGAGAGACTGCCAAACTTTGCCAAGACAGGGTAAGATGGTTTTAAATTTTTTTCCTGCCTCTAAAAATGGTCTATCAGTTACTCTAGGCCTTAGCCAAAGTTGGTTGTTTCAACATTACAAATGAGACTTTGGGTGATTACCCAGGTAGCCAGTTGTCTCTGTTATATACTACACATTTTGAAAGCTGCTTAGTTACACTTCCCGCCTACTCAAGTAATATTATCTCCCTTCTCAGGCCTTCGATGGGTTAAAGATTAGATAGTTGTAGTTACCTTACTCTTATGATCTAGCGAAGCCATTTCTAATGTAAGACTTAGACTCCTTAGACTAGAATGATTATTAAAACATTTAGCATATGTTCCTTGCTTAATATTGTTTATGCTGGTTGTAATTCTAATTTTTATACTTGATATCTGTTCTTAGCGTATATTGTTTTATATTGGGTTTGGAACTCTTATTTAGACAAAAGGGGGAGATGATGGGGAACCTTCTTCAGCCAATGGCCTTTAAGAGGCTGGACCAGGTTGGGGGGTGACTGAGGGTACCAAAAAGCTGCAGTCCCGCCCTGCTTGTCCTCTTCTTCTCTTGAGCCACATCTGGATGTTGGACCCCATTCCTATTTCCTCACTGTGATCTATGAGTTCTCTTTTAATGAAGAAAAAACCTTAAAATACTCTATTCAAAATTATCTTGGGGTTATTTGACTTGTGTTCCCCCATCACCCTCCCCTCAGAGGTAGACTCTAGCTAGGCAATGCGGCTCATGACTGTAATGCCTGTACTCAATTTCTAAGAGTGCCAGGCCAGCCTGGGCTACAGAATGAGACCCTGCCTCAAAATAAAAACTAATTAATTAAAAAAAATCAAGATTGGAGCCACAGAGATTTGTCAGTGGTTAAGGGCATGTTCTGCTCTTCCAGAGGACCTGAGTTCAATCCCCAGTACCCGCACTGGGTGATTTACAAACTCCTGTAAATTCAGTTCCAGGGCGATCTGTCCCCTCTGACCCCTGCAGACAGACACACAGATGCATAATAAAATAATGAAAGTATACGTTTAAACAAACAAACAAAGATTACAAAGGAAAAGGGAGTTGGAATCTTTTTCTGCTCACCAAGGATGGCTTTGTGGTCTATTTTGCCTGAGGAATGATCCAATGATCCAGAATGTTGTCATGTTGTCTGGTCTTTTTCTTCCTTCCTTCCTTCCTTCCTTCCTTCCTTCCTTCCTTTCTTTCTTTCTTCCTTCCTTCCTTCTTTCCTTTCTTTTTTACTTTCTTTTTTTCCTTTTTCGAGACAGGGTTTCTCTGTATAATAGCTCTGGCTTTCCTGGAACTTGCTTTATAGACCAGGCTGGCCTCGAACTCACAGAGATCCACCTGCCTCTGCCTCCTGAGTGCTGGGATTAAAGGCGTACACCATTGCTGCCTGGCTTTAGTCCTTTCCTTTTAACTATTTCAGTGCTGGAGAGTCAACCCAGGACCTTGTACTTGCCCTGGAGATGCTCGGTGCTGAGCTATGTGCCCGATCCTGACATTGTGGAAATTTTCAAAGGATCAGTTCTATTGAGGTGCAGCATGATTAATAAAAATACAGAGACAGATATTGGGGTTCAACCTGAAGGTCAGAAAAGCAAGGTAGCCAGTCTTTGGCTCTTACTTCTACCTCAGCCCGAAATGGCGATCCTGCCTCCAGGAATTCTCAGAATGAGACTGTCTGAGAGCTGTCTCCTCCCATTTTTATAATCCTCTCTAGAGCTGGAATTAAAGGTGTGCACCACTACTGCTTGGTTTCTATGGCAAACTAGTGTGGCTACTGGGATTAAAGGTGTGTATCGCCACTGCCTGGTCTGTAAGGCTGACCGGGGCGGTTGTTTTATTTTCTGATCTTTAGACAAGCTTATTTATTAAAATACAAAAGAAATATCATTACATTGAGGTATGACTGACATAAAAATATGTATGTCTAAAGTGTGTAATATGATGCATCCTTATGAAATGTTTATGATTTATCAAATAAGACTGGAAGAACTGTTCCACTAAGTTCAACCCAAATGGTTGCCCCACGGGCTTATAAGCAAACTTGACAGGTGCCAGAGAGGAATTTTAGGTTATTAAGTTTTGAATGATTTGTTACATTGTTATAAAACCCTTTCATTTCTTTTCTTTTCTTTCTTTCTTTCTTTCTTTCTTTCTTTCTTTCTTTCTTTCGTTCTTTCTTTTTTCTCCCTTCCTTCCTTCCTTCCTTCCTTCCTTCCTTCCTTTCTTTTTTTGAAAGTACCACACTGTGGTCTGGCTTACACTGCTTGCTCTGGAGTTATGTGGCTCAGAACTCAGGACAGTTTTTAACTAATGGTGCTCCTTCTGCTGCAGCCTTCTCGGTGCAGGAACGAGCCACCATGCTCAGCTGTCCTTGCTTATCTTTTGTACTGAGGTGGGCTCTTTTCTGTGCTATCTTTTGTTTTCTTGAGACAGGGTCTCTCTCTACAGCCCTGACTGACCTTGAATTTGTAATCCTTCTGTCTCAGCCTATTGACTGTTGGAATTGTAGCTATGGAGTACTGTGCCAGGCTTATATTGCATGTTCTTGTAGTTTATATCTACTGATGTGGCGATGTAAAGGGCTAAGGATCATTATTAAGTTTACAAAATTTTTAAGATTTTATTTTTAATTGAGTGTGTATGTGTATAATTAGTGTAGGTACCTGCAGAGGTATCAGATCCCCTGGAACTGGGGCTACAGGAGGTTGAGTACCTTCTGAAGTAGGTGCTGACAATTGAATTTAGGTCCTCTGCAAGAGTAGTACATGCTCTTAACCACTGAGCAATCGCTCCAGCCCTCATTCATAATTAAATAGTTATCTCTATATCCCATATTCTAGCTTACTTATCAAAACACTAAAGTTAACACCTGGAGAATCTCAGAGTATTAATTCAAAATCTTTTCCAATTATGGTCCCAAGTCCTGCCTTTAAGGCAGTTCTCTGTCGAAGAAAGTGTATGTCACACTTTCGCTGGGAGAGGGGAGGACAAGGATGGAGGGGACTGTGGTGGTTGATGGAGCTGGCTCTATGCAGAACGCAGTAACTCAGTGCTGGGACCATGTACTACGTTACTGTCTATCTCTCCACAGTCTTTGGTGCTATTTGTAGCTAGCACATAGTTACACGTAGTTACTACTCAAAGATGCATGAAGGAATCATGAAATTCCTACCTTTACACATTGTTTGATATACAATTCTTATTTTCTAAGTGTAAAGCCAGTCCAAACTTGCATTCTGATTAAGCAAGCTAAACAGCCTTGGCCCCAGCAATAATACTTTTTCTTTTTTATTGAGCTATACAATTTTCTCTACTCCTCTCCCCTTCTACCTTTTCCCATGATCCCCATGCTCCTAATTTACTCAGGAGATCTTGTCTTTTTCTACTTCCCATGTAGATTAGATCCATGTGTTATGTCTCTTTTAGGGTCCTCATTGTTGTGTAGGTTCTCTGGGATTGTGAACTGTAGGCTTTTTTTTTTTGCTCTATATCACTCAATATGATGTTTTCTAGCTCCATCCACTCAGAAAGAACATTTGAGAGCTTTACTTAGTAGCTACTTGTGCTGGCAATCTTGTGGCTGCGATGACTGCCCTGGGTTTTCCAGGAATCCCAGAGGAAAATGGCAAAATTCCCGACTCTCATTCACTTGGGTTTGTCTTCACTCACACCATGATTTCCACCAAAGCCAAAGGACCATGGAGCCAACCATCTCAAAGGATGATGACGTTAACAATGAACACAGAAAAGAAAACCAAATGGTAGCGGCTACAGGGGACTCTACCTGCAGGGCTGGTATTAGACAGGAGTAGGACTTGGAATCAGAAATAAAGGAAAGGAGGCCCCAGGGATGATGGCTGCATGCCAGGCACCACAGCTCCTCAGCTGAAAGCTCTGTGTTTGGATTTCATTTGGGTGCAGCTAAAATTGGGAGGAGGACGTAGGGGGATGGGTATCAATTCCTTCTTTGTTCCTAACATGCAGCTCCCCAGCCACTCTCAGAACTTGAAAAACACTGAAAACTAAACTGTTATGTATTGAACTTGGAGATCAGTTGTTAAAATTCCATTCATTTACTATTGTGCATATGTATGATGTGTGTGTGAGCATAAGGGTGTGTGTGTGTGTGTGTGTGTGTGTGTGTGTGTGTGTCTGTGTGTGGTCAGAGTATAACTTTTGGGAGTTGATTCTCTCCTTCTACCATGTGGGTTCAGATCACCAGGCTTGCATGGGAAATGTCTGCCTGACATCAGTCTGAACACCCATTCTCTTTAACGGCCATCCTCACTAGTAATGCTTGTAAGAAACATCGCTCTTCTTTCAAACAAGAACGTTTAGTATGTGGGTCTAAATAAATTCCTCTATTGGCAGCTTTCATATTGAGGCTGATTTGGCGGATCCCCTACGCCCTCCTGGGGCTCCCGGCCAGTGTTAGACTGTTATAAACTATAAGGAACCTTACTGATGTTAAAACGTACTCTATATAGGCATTCCTGGTGCTTGGTTCTCCTGTAAATAAGCTAGGATGTTAGCGATAGGGCAGCTTGGCCTCCTGACTGAGAGCTATAACTGCCTGGCACCCTAGATGCTTCAGGGAAGGACAGTGAGCTAGCACTTGAGGACGCCCCATGGCAGCCTAGCTGCTTGCTGGAAAATACGTTTTACCTCCTGAAGGCGGAACCCAGGCACAACTTTTTCCGCTTGTGTTTTTCTGTCCTCTGAAGTCTTGGTGAAATGGAGGTGATCCTGCAACCACCACCCAGAACAGGAGGAGCATCTCTCCTTGTGGCGTGGCAGAGGGACTTCCGTGACTGGTGCCAGGACAATGCCCAGTGCCATGGTTAGTGTGAGCACAGTCCTCCACTTACACGAAGGTCTCTACTGCATTGGCACAAACAGCACTCTTGTAGTGTCCGGTTCACTTTGGGGGCCAGCGGGGCGTAGTCATTCCGTGCTACCCCACTGTTGTTCCAACACGAGGCTCGGTAACAGGCTCCTCTCCAGTTGTGGAGAGAGTGGGCTGGCTCTGGAGACAGTCATGCCGGGGGGGGGGGGGGGCTAGCTGAGGTAGTGGTAATGGAGACAGTGGAGGCGGCAGAGACAGCAGCAGAAGTGATGGTGGCAGTGGCTGTTATAGGGAGGCGAAGAGCAGCACCACGGGGCAGTCAGGTTAGACCAGCAGCCAACAGCGGAAGTAAAAAGGCTGAGAGCTGAGGGCTGAGAAGATGGAAAACTTAACTGGGCGTGTGTGCACACGTACAATCCCAGCACTCAGATTCTGAGGCAGTACTGTGAGTTTGAGGTCACAGAACAACACCCAGGCTAACCTGAGCTACATGGTAAAACCACACCTCACACACACACACACACACACACACACACACACACACAGAGAGAGAGAGAGAGAGAGAGAGAGAGAGAGAGGGAGAGGGAGAGAGAGAGAGAGAGAGAGAGAGAGAGAGAGAGAGAGCGAGCCCCTGGTCTCACTGGAAAAGTTCCAGAGCGCTATCAGAGATTAAAGGCCAAAGGTCTCAGATACTGTGGGCCCCAAAAGCTATAACATAATGCCCAACCTTGTTCAGGGCTGGGGAATCGCAATACCTTAAGCCTAAAGGCTGTTAATAAGGCACCATTAATGGTTAGGAACCCAACTTTCTAGACTGGCACCAAAGCTCACCATTTGTGACTGTACCTAAGGTTTCCTGCATGAGGCAGTAACCTGCCATTGCTTGCATCCATGCCTATGGCTCATCGCGGCTGAGCTAGGAAATGCCGAGTCTGAGCCCCGCACCTACCAGGGATTCCTATCTCAACCGGCTGATTGCTCACAAAGCCAACAGGACCTCCGCTGCTTCCGCATTGTCACGCTGCCTGCCTTTGATTCCAATGCTTACTCAGTATTGGGTTAGTGTTCAATATCTGGGAGAGCAAAACTGGCGCTACCATCACTGGGAAGCCGGTAGGCAAGGCCAGTGAGAGAACACAATTACCATCCTCCTCCACCAACTGAAAGGCAGCATGTGCTAGCCAATGGTGACTCTCACTGTGCCCCACACACATTGGAATGGGGGTAGAAATGGCCACCCACTCAGGGTTTCCTATACATTCTTATGGAGAATTCTTGCAAACTAAAAGTAATGGGGAAAAAACCAAGTAGGCAACAATCCTACTTTAGGTATATTACAGCCAAGAAATTTCTTCTTTTTTTTTTCCTTCACAAAACAGGTTTCTCTGGGTAGCCCTGGTTGTCCTGGAACTCACGCTGTAGACCAGGCTGGCCTCGAACTCAGAAATTCACCTACTTCAGCCTCCTGAGTGCTGGGATTAAAAGTATGTGCCACCAAATTTTATTTTTAAGAAACAATAAAGAACTTAATGTCTGACTCCTAGTCCTGTTCTCTGCATTCCTTAGCCTTGATTAGAAGCTGGTTTACTGGTTTGGCAATGGTACTCAGTGGTAGAGTGCTTGCCTAATATGTGAGGCCCACTGCAAAACAACTAGACATACTACTTTTTTCCTTATTATAGTATTTTTTACCTTATTATATTATATTAATATTTTTACCTTATTATAGTAACTTGTATAATCCAGTGGAAAATATATTCAAAGCTACTACAAATTGAGTAACCTGGAGGCAAAATATATGGCTTTTCTTTTGTTCTATTCCGAACAATTGGAACAACCTTCTGGCCCCGGGACCAGATTTGTTCGGGTGTACCAGTGATGCCCAAGTGCTCTGAGAACTGGTGGTGGTGGTGGTGGTGTCAGGGTACTGAGACTGAAGCCAGAGCCTCTGCATTTGAGGCTAAGTGCTGTAACACAGCCAAGGACCATAAAACGGATGAGACATTATTTTTATCACTGTATTATCATTTTGGTGCTGGGGCGAATATTAAACCCAGGTTTCATGCAGATGAAACATTCATGCTCGATCACTAACTTACACCTCATTCATTTCACTTATTTAATTCTTTAACAAAACAAAACAAGGCCTCATATTGTAGCACATGCTGGCCTCAAACATAAAGTAATTCTTCTGTTAGTTTCCCATTAAATGCTCAGATTGCAGGCATGAGCCACACATCTGGCCTTATTTTTATTTAAAAAAAAAAAGAAAGAATAAAGCCATCACATCTTTTACCAACTTCCGTGGAATATTTTGTTCATTTTTATGACTTCAATAACTTTTATTGGTGTTATTAACTATATTAGTTCTTTAACTTACTAGCTATTGCCCCTTACCTGACATATTCTTCCTTCTGACTAAATAAAACAGAAGCTACAAGAATTAAGTTCTTTCCAGCTTATATTACAAAGGTAACTTTTTTTTTAGGGTGAATTAATATTTTCTAAGATATTATTCTGAAGGGTAATATGTTTGATTTTGAGGGTGTGAGATGCAGATGTTCACCTAGTGGGAGTAAGGCCCTAGGTTCAGTCTCCATACCGGTAGAGATGGGGGATGGGGGAGAAAAGAGACACAGGTAGGAAGGCCAACGGGGTCAAGTTCAACGGTTGACGTGGCAGACCAATAAATCACACTCACTCCTGTGGCACTCTGGGAAGAGGGGAGCAGCCAGGCCAATGTAAGGCAGTCTCTGGTCACTTCTGGTCACTCTGGGCTGCTTGGAGCGTAAAAGCCTCCTTGAGCGAGATTCAGAAAAGAGGAGACAGGAGAGTGGTTCAATTCCAAAGGCATTTTGTTGAGCAATTTCCTCTTTTTAGGCATCCTCTAAGAGTGTGTGATTCACAGGACTCAAGGAAGTCTATTCTATGCTTGCCTGGCTTTAATTTAACCACCTTAAGCCACATCATTTAGCATGATCTGTGTAATAACTGAAGGAAAGGCATCTTCTCCAGGTGAGCTGGTTTCATCTGAGAAGTTAAATGATATAATTTACTGGATTTCAGAGGTGAATAAGGTTTTGGCGTTAGTCTAATGCCTTCTTTTTAAAATAGAGAACTGGAGGTCTAGCAAGATGGCTCAGAGGGTAAAGGCGCTTGCACCCTGAGTTAGACTCCCCAGGATTCACATGGTGGGAGAAGGAAGCCAGCTGTGGAAAGTAGGCCTCAGGCTTCCCCATGCTCCCTCCTGCTAACAAATTACACTATTGAGAAGAAGAAAATAAAAAATCGGGTAAGATTGAATTGTTGAGGATCCCTCAGCAAGATGTCAAAGTGTAGTGAAAGTTCTATACTGTTTCTGTTTGAGATGTTCTTGTTTAAGTTGGGAGCCTAACCCCAGGCCCTGGCATCCATCCCAGCCCCCTGGCCTGGGAGTTGCGTTGCTCTGGATTCCAAATCCCAGCATGCCAGGTCCTGACCCCTCCCCGGGAGGAGGGTTAGGACCATTTCCACAGGGTATTTAAGTGGGCTCCCAGAGAAGGAACACATGGTCCCGGGTTTGCATGTGCTCCCTGCATTTTTTGTCTTCCCTGCCATGCACTTAATAAAACATGGGCGTTTTAATTTGGTTTAATCTGATCTAATTGGATTTCTTTGCGCCGGCGGAGCAACTCACATTAGAACAGTTCTCAGGCGTTATAATTGATTTTAAGGTGCAACAGCCTTCCACAAAGGAGAGCAGCAAACTGCAGCTGCTTACCTTTACAAAATTAGAGGACCAGGGTTTCTTCTCAGCACCCACGGCCTACAGCTCACAACTGCCTCTAACTCCAGCTCAGGGAGACTGGATGCCTCCGGCCTCCTCAGGCGCCTAGACTCACGTACACTTAACCATACACATAATTAAAGATAATAAAAAAGTCTTTAAGTTGCTCTTTAAAACACATTTACTAAATTGCTTTTGAGGCAGGAGGATCATGAGTTTAAGGTCAACCTTGGCTAAAGTGATCCTCCTGCCTCAGTTTTCCTGCAAGCTGGGATTGTAAGTGTACATCACCACACTCAGCTCTGGGGGAAAGAAAGCATTTCTTATGAAAAAAAAAAAAGCTGGGGGGCTGGAGAGATGGCTCAGTGGTTAAGAGCACTGACTGCTCTTCCAGAGGTCCTGTGTTCAATTCCCAGCACCCACATGGCAGCTCACAACTGTCTAAAGATCCAGTTGCAGGGGATCTGATACCTTCACACCAATGCACATAAAATAAAGTTAAATACACCATAAAAGAAAGAAAAGAAAAGAAAAGCTGGGCAGTGGTGGCATAGAACCTTAATCCTAGCACTTGGGAGGCAGAAGCAGGTGGATCTCTGTGAATTCAAGGCAGCCTGGTCTACAGAGCAAGTTCTAGGACAGTCAGAGTGACACACAGAGAAACCCTGTCTTGAAAACCACTCCCCCCCCCCAAAAAAAAACCTGGGGGGAAGCTACATTGAGTTTGTTGCCTTATGAAGTAGTTAAGAAGTGCAGTTTATGTAGTCTTATTAGTTTGCACGGATGTCACTTTTTTAAAAATCAAATTTTATTTTATATGTATGAGTGTGTGTTCCCCGTGCATGCAGTGCTCTTGGGAGCCAGAAGAGGGCATCATATCTGCTAGAACTGGAGCTACAGACAGTTGTGAGTCACCATATGGGTGCTGGGAATTGAACTCAGGTCCTCTGGAAGAGCAGCCAATGCTTTTAAAGGCTGAGTCATCTCTCTGGCCCTATCATGTCACTTTTTAATGGTTTTTCACACGTAATTAAAATATGTTAAGTATGAAGTTTGTATTTCTCATGGAATAGTACAAGGCTTATATCGAAAACACCACCTGATGGCAAGATTCCTTTCTTTTTGTCTGACTTATATTTTCTAGAAGAAATACAGGGCAAAGATTTTTATCTTTATATGAACCATCTCATTAAGAATTGCACACTTTTGAGCTGGATGTGGTGGCTCACACTACAGTCCTAGCACTTAAGAGACTAAGATGATATTTGAGGTTAGTCTGGGCTATACAGTGAGTTCCAGACTACCTGGGACGACAGTACGAGATCTTGTCTCAAAAAATGACAACCCCACCCATGCACACCCCCTAGACTTTAGAAGGGAGGATATAGCCAAAAATTGTGCTTGGCATAGCTTAGGTTCTAGTAAGTATTTGTTACGTGAATGACCCTAAGGAACATAAAAAGAGATTTCAAATTAATTGCCCTTATTCCAGGAACTTGGGAGACTGGCAGACTCACTGAGATAGTGATTTTAATAGGACTATATTTCTAATTGGGTTGACCATTTCTAACCAAATAAGTGTCTCTGAATTTCTTTTTGCTGGTACTGGGGATACGCAACTCCTGGCTTTGTGCTAGGGGAAGTGGGAGAAATACTCCTCATCACAATGTTAGTGGGTTGGCGATAATGTATGCAAAGTTCCCGGCAGGTAGGGCACTCAATAAAAAGTAGCAATTATTATTAAACATTTCCTATTATTAGATACATAGTAACCACTGATGACCAGCTCTTTTTACAATGCACTGGGAACTAGTTGTGTAAAAACACCACTCCTTGCAAACACAGTTAAGGCTCCGTCGACACCGAGAGATTAATGGTTTTATGGGAGATCGAGGAGATTTAAGCAATTGGAATTCGTACCGGATTGAACCAGTGCAATTTTGACGACGCAGTCCAAAGTTCACAAGCAACACCGACCAGAGAGAGGGGGATGGACTCCGATGGCTTTTTTAAGTCCCTTTATTGGACAGTTCCCAGTCCCCTGTTCGTCCAGTATCATCAACTCAGGCTCCAGAGGCTTCAGGAGCTCGTTGCCCGCCGCGGTAGGCACCCGGCCCCGTCCTTCCTCCCGCGCTCCCTCGCACACACTCACCCAGACCACAAGCTTATAAGGGAATCCCACACAGTCACCCCGAGGGTCCTAGACCAGAGACAAGAGCAAAGGCTGCTGGGAAGATGACCTTTCACCTCTCCTCTTACTTCAGTTCACCTAATTTGACTCCAGCAAATGAATCGACGAAGACAGCGGGAGGGCGGGACTTGGCACTGGCCACTCCGTGCCAATTGGATAGAATCGGTCCTGGGGGCGGGCCGTGCGAAGGGCGGTGTCCGTACCGGGTGGGCGGGAGCCGCGGGGGGCTGCGCTTGCGCCCTGGGTCGGCTACGCGTGCGCGGTGGGAGGAGCGCGCTTGTACCTTCTTTACCAGCCCAGGCTCTTCCAGCCCTGCACGGTGCCTTGCGCTGCTCACGTTTCATCTCCTGGTCGCGGAGAGTCGCTGCCGCTGCGGAGTGGGCGTTCGGTTTTCGGGTCGTCATGGCTGGTTACGAATACGTGAGCCCGGAGCAGCTGGCCGGCTTTGACAAGTACAAGGTAGAGCGGGAGGGCGGACGGCAGCCCCTCTCCCCCTCGCCCCGGCCGCGCCCTGGCGGCTGAGGGGCCGGCGCGGTCCGTGTCACCTTGTGCCTGCCGCGTGGCGCGCCGGCGGGCGTTGTTGCGGGGATCCTAGGGGGTCTCGCGGTCGGGGAGCGTGGGATCATCCTAGGCCCGCCGCCCGGGCTCTGCACCCCGCGGGAGACTGTCTTTTCCTTAGAGCACCCGGAGAGAGTGAGAGAATTCCTTTCTCTCCTTTTCCTTGTTACTTGTCAGGGCTGCGCTTTTTCAGCCTCTGTTAGAGAGGGGGCTGTTCCCTTCTGTGTCCTTTTGTTGGGCTTCGTTTGAATGAACTTCCCATCTGCCTGTCAGTGCTTCCAACTTCGGAGATCGGGATGGTCCCGTGGCGGATGCTGAGGGAGGGGAAGTGACTTCTCCAGGCCTTGATGCAGATGCGCCCCACCCTGCCCCTGGAAAGAGGCTTCCACTGTGGTTCGTGGCGCGGGCGCTGGCGTGGTGCTTGAGACATTATGCACTGGAAGGAACTGTGTAGTGCAAAGAGCGCGCGGGCTTTCGAGTACATAGAAACCCGATGCCAAAGTCAAGTTTCTGTTTGTTGAAACCCCACTCAGCCTCTCCTTTAGGCTAGAGCCCAAGTGAAAGTTTCTGTCGTGCTCAGCGGATTGTAAAGGGTTGCAAAGTGTCTGACACGTAATGATCCCCAGGAAATAATGGTGGTTTTCACCCTGTTTTAGCACTCCCACCAGGGAGCTACTGGCCATCTTGTTATCTTCGCCTGAAATAATGGGCATTAGTGTTTCATTTTTGCTAAGCCTTCCTGAGGGCAACCTGTTCCTTTACGAAATTAATGTGCTTGTCGAATGGACTAGAACGTCCAAATGATGAGGCGTGGCTGAAGCGTAGGGCTTGCTTACACTGCACAGTTGGCATCTAGCAAGCATTTGTGCAATGAATGAATATCTGGGGGTGGGA
This sequence comes from Myodes glareolus, assembly GCF_982192425.1. Lineage (NCBI taxonomy): Eukaryota > Metazoa > Chordata > Mammalia > Rodentia > Cricetidae > Myodes > Myodes glareolus. The sequence continues at coordinate 101,148,682 of NC_142031.1, read as the reverse complement.
ATCTTAATTTTGTTTAACTGAACCCCGAGGGGTTTTAAAAAGCCCTAGGGTATCCCTCTTTGAGGCAGCATCAGACTATACCATTCTGAATTGAGGTGGTGACTTGTCTGCTGTACCTGGGGAGAAGTTCCAGAGCCTAACTTCGGTCGGGGCCTTATAACTTGTGTTGCAGAAAGCTTTTAATACCTCCTGTTGTGTCGTCAGCGCCCGCTCTTTCAGTATCTATGCTGCGCTCTATAAAGATTGACAGCTAAAATATTTTCTCCTTACTAGAGCCTGACATTTAGAGCAAGTTTTTATTTTTTTATTTTTATTTTTGGGTTTTTTGAGACAGGGTTTCTCTGTAGCTTTGGAGCCTGTCCTGGAACTAGCTCTTGTAGACCAGGTTGGCCTCAAACTCACAGAGATCCACTGCCTCTGCCTCCCAAGTGCTGGGATTAAAGGCATGCGCCACCACCACCCGGCCTAGAGTAAGTTTTTATAAAAAAACAATTGTATTTATTTAGTGAACCCTTACCGCCTTCTCTAGGATTATATTTTCCGCTAGACAGGAGTCCTACTTTATCAGACATTTCAGTGTGGTTTTCAGTGGCGATCCCCTCCTCCCTTATCTGATTCAGTTCCTGTATCTGACAGTAGGTTTCCTATCATCCTGGAAAACAAAGGTCAGTTTAGCAAGCTGACCAGCGTTCATTCACCAAAATAGTTTGTTGATGTCATTTTAGTTATGAGGCTTTTTTGGGGGAGGGAGGACCCCAAAATTAAATACAAATTTATTACCTTATCATTCTTCTAGTAGAAGGTTCTTTGCTCAATACCATACCACATTTATATTAAAAGAATGAATCAGAGGTATCCAAAGGAAAAAAAATTCGTGTGTTCAGTTTTGTTGGCCTGTGAATTGTACACAGAAATCTTTTCTTTCTCGTCCCCTTCTCATTGTGTGGTCTTCAGAGAGCACATGCCTCACAGCTTCATGAATTAAAACAGCACCCCCAAATGTGCAGTCAACATACTTGCAGAGATTTTTATTCTCTGCTGTGACCTTTTCTAATCCAGCCAGAAGATACAGAGGCGAAAAAATGATACTCCTAGAACAGCTGGTGGAAAAAAAATTTCTTTTGAACCAGTTGAATTTCTTTATCGTCCCTAGGGGCACATCTGAGAGCCACATGTGGAAACCTGGCACTTGCACAGATCGCCACCAAGAGGGGTGCACACAAGGAGATAGTTAGGTTTCTGTGGTGAGAAAGGGGTGGTTTTCAGTACAGAAGAAGCCTGGGCTGGATTCTGCTTTATATACTCTCTGAGTACTCACGTCTTCTGGCAGGGTGTTTCACATAGTTCTGTTAGTTTCATACTTAGTTGAAAGTCTGCTTTCTGTGTTAGGACAGGAGCTCTAGGTGGGCCGGGCTAATGGCTGTCATGTTCAACGTGATCAGTGTCTCCATAGCATCCTGAGCCAAAGAGCTGCCCAGTAAGTACTGAAGGAGTGAAAATGGAGAGAAAAGAAAGAATTTTAAGTATGGTAAAGGGAGCTGTACATGTGGGTACCGGAAGGCTTCTTTTGAATTTTCACCTTGAATATGAATGTGCCAATTTGAGAGTGCTATTGTTCCTAAGAGCAGCCTCAGATATTGTGGTGAAGTATTCCAGCTTCGTGAGACTCAGTCTTTCCTCTACTCACTGCTTTCCCTTTCCTCCTTTCAGATGAGACAGACACTTACTGCTGAGGGACTCTATACCTTCATGGGTTATCTGTTGTTTGCCTAGTCAGATCTGTGGAAGCCCCATTTTAATTTATAGTGTTGCAGCTAGCGTCACATTGTATCCTTTCGCTTTAGGGGGGGAAAATGAGTTAAATTTCCTTTAGTTTCAAGAGTAGAATTTCAGGGGTTGGCTCCTGCCGTTGGGTAGTTAATTAACCTGACCAATGACAACAGCCTGATACAAGGACTGTAGTTATTGTGAATTTATTACTATTACAGTGAAGAAGTTGTAAAGAGGAACTATCTTTGCTTCCTGATAGCAAAGCCAGCGAACCAGAATCCAAACTGGGCCATACCGTGTAATTTTATTTATTCAGCAGGCATTCATGGGAGCTTCACTCATCAGGCCCAGCACCGGGGTTACAATTTCAACTAAGCTGAAATTCCTGACTTCAGAGAGCCCAGTCGGGTGGCATAGGGACAGGTAAACAAACCCTTATTAAATAAACAGTGAGTCCAGATTGTAAGTTCTAGGTACTGTGGTGAAGGACAGGGGCAGCATACACTGATGAAGACTTCAGAGGTGATGGAGGTGAAGGCAGGGGCAGTCTAGAAAGAGGAAAACTGAGTAGAGAGAGTGTCCACGTGGAAAGGCACTCTGTCAGATAAGGGCCAGGAGATGCGGGATGGCGGAGAGGTTTTCTGAGAACCACAAAATAAGGTGTTTGAGTATAATGGTGGCATGGCAGATGAAACTGGCAAGGAAGGCGGCTCCTGACAGAGCGGGAGTAATTTTGTTCTGTGGGTCAGTGTCTGTGGCCCACATTTATTGGCATTAGAATCACTTGGTGTCAGGGCAGTGATTACCCCCCACCAAGTGATTCTGATGCCAATAAATAACTACGTCCCTATCTAAGAAGTGTCGAAGGCCTGGGTATTACAGGAATAGAGGGACTAGAGATTGTCTATGTCCCAGTGTGCCTTAAGCTCATGATCTCTTCCCTTGGTGTCCAGAGTGTTGAGATGACAGGTCTACAGCACCGTGTCCCCCAGGAGAGCAGAGATCTTCCTTCCTTCTTTCTTTTCTCCCTTTCTCCCTCCCTCTCTCCCTCCCTCCCTCCCTCCCTCCCTCCCTCCCTCCCTTCCTTCCTTCCCTCTCCCTCCCTCCCTCCCTTCTTTCTTTCCTTCCTTCCTTCCTTCCCTCTCCTTCCCTCCCTCCCTCCCTCCCTTCCTCCCTCCCTCTCTTCCTTCTTTCCTTCTTTCCCTCTCTTTCTCCCTCCCTCCCTTCCTCTTTCTTTCCTCCCTCTCTCTCTCCCTCCCTCCCTCCCTCCTTTCCCCTTAACAGGCTTGCTCTGTAGCCCAGCTAACCTCCAACTGCTGACCTTCCTGCCTCAGCCTGCCTAGTTCTGGGATTACAGGCATGAGCTGCCACACAGCAAGGGCGACAAAATTCTAAAAATACAGGTCACAATTAGAAAGCTCATACTGAATTTATCTAGCAGATGCATTTAATTTGTTCTTACTTTGTTTTAAAAAGTAATCTTTCCCTCAAAAGTCCAGATTTCCAGATGTTTTTGAAAAATCAGAACATTGGGCAACACCATCCTTGAACTTCCTCTTTTATTCAGCCTTGGTGCTTAACTTCTTTAGAAAAGGTATATGGCTGGGTGTGATTGCACATGCCTGTAATCTCAGCACCAGAGAGGCAGAGGCAGATGAGTGCCTGTGAGTTAGAGGCCAGCCTGGTCTACATAGTGATCCAGGCTAACCAAGAATACATAATGAGACTATGTCTTAAAAAAGGGAGGGGGTAGATGACAGGGTGAGGAGGAACATGCTTCTGTGACTCTGACATTTTTGAGGAGGTGACAGGAAGACCAAGGGCAGCTTCAGTACACAACAAGTTTCTGGCCATCCTAGAGACTGTGAGGCATAATCTTAAGCAGCAAGAAGAAAAACGAAAAAAAAAACCCAAAATCATAAATAAATATTAAATAGAGTATGTGCTCTCCAGTTTGCTGTGTCCCTGCTGATCCACACATCGCATATAGGTCTCTGTTCATTTGGCCTTTTCCATCCCCGATTTAAGATTGACAGAGCATGGTAACTGATGAGTAGCTGGGGGTGGTGCTGGGAGTTGGGTAGGGGCACATAAAAGGTAAGGAGAAGCCAGGGTGACTCAGGATCTGGTAGGTAGGTGGACTAGGTTGAGGGAGGTAGCTCATATGAGGCAGGGTTTTGTGAAGCACTATATTATAATGCTTTAAAATATTTTTTTAAAGTTTCTTTATTATTATTTTTGTATGTAATGGGGTCTCTTGTAGACCAGTCTGGTTTCAAAGTCTTATGTGGCCAAGGATGTCCCGGAACACCTGGTCTTTGTTCCTGTCCCTCCCAAGTGCTGTGATGACAGGCCCTATGACTTTATAATAACCTTTTGGTGAGGACATTTTTTGTTGGATGGGGGCACATGAATAAGTATAGTTTGTGAACTTAGAAATTAGAACAAAATTAATTGTTCTAAAGAATGCTCAAGCCTATAATCTCGGCACATGCCTATCATCTCAGCACTTTGAGGCTGAAACTGGAGGATTAGCAAGAATTTGAGGCCAGCCTAGGCTACATAGCAAGACCTTGTCTCAAAAGAACAAAAAAACACCATCGTTTGTAAACGAGTTGTCCTCTGTTAGAGACAGTTTCTGTAATTTCAAAGACTAGGATGCTTCTGGAACCTCAGTAGAAATAGTATGAGAAATTATTGATCTTTTGATTTTTGATTACTGTGACTGCAGACTGCCTGCAGTATCATCTTAGATGTAAATATGACAATACCTAGATGTCAGCTGTTACTCAAGAATAACTCATCAGTGGGACCTTAGTTACCTTGATGAGATTATTCCTAGTATGTACATTAATAAGCCTTGGAAATACTCTAGGGGTTTTAGGTAAAGATAAACAGTTGCCAGGTGTGCTGATGCATACATGTAATTCCAGCACTCAGGAGGCTGAGCTGATGCATACATGTAATTCCAGCACTCAGGAGGCTGAGTGCTGGAATTCACAACCGCCCAGGCAACATAGCAAGACCATGTCTCCAATTCACTCATTCCTTTTCCCTTCTTCCCTCCCTCCCTCCCTTCCTCCCCCCCTTCCTTCCCTTTCAAATGTCTCTCTCTTTTTTTTTCAATATTTATTTATTATGTATACAATATTCTGTCTGTGTGTATGCCTGCAGGCCAGAAGAGGGCCCCAGACCCCATTACAGATGGTTGTGAGCCACCATGTGGTTGCTGGGAATTGAACTCAGGACCTTTGGAAGAGCAGGCAATGCTCTTAACCTCTGAGTCATCTCTCCAGCCCCCTCAAATGTCTCTTGAAGAACTCTATTCTGCAAGTAGAAGAGAAAGGCATCTTTCTGAAGGAGTAGAAGGAGGGTGGGTGGGGACGTTCTGTCGGTCAGGGGAGAGATTCAGCAGGAGCGGGAGAAAGTTCTCGTCTGCAGGTGCTGTGTGGAGGAAACACCCAAGGCCCTTCCTTCCACGTGTAGTGCAGTGGACTGAGATTTGACGCCAGGTGGTTGTGTTCTTCACAATATGCTGCCACTTAAACCTAGGAATGAAATGTAAGCTATTCCTTGTTGGTGCTGGCTGTGTTTTGTACAAGGGATGTAAGATTGGAATGATAACCTTTAGTAATATGCTTAGTTGGATCTGTGTCTAATGGTTTGCAGATGAGAAAATGTACAGGGGAAACCAAAGTGGCACAGGTGGGGTGTATTGATGGTTGTGCATTCAGTTGAGTCTTGTAGTCCCCTTGTCTGCATGGGGTATATTCCAGGACATTCGGTGAATCCCTCAACCCTGAGGTAACACAACTTTGTCATGTAATTTTGCTGCAGAGACAAGCAAACCTATGACAACGTTTCATTTGTAATTTAGGTACAGCAAGGGGTTGGTAACAGCAGTATACACTAGTAGAAGTTCCAGTAACATGGCTTCTCTTGATCTCTGTCAAAATACTCACTGTAGCCTTCTTGTGATCACATGACACACAGTGCTTAGTGGTGAGCTGAGTGACATAGGAATTGGGGGGTATGAATTTTGAATATAAACAATGTGATCCCATAGTACTTGATCCCTAAACCTTGGCCCCTACCAAATGACTAGTGGGTGGTAGTGTGTATGGCGTGGATGTGCAGACTAAAGGGAGAGCCCACATCCCTACCTCACTGGGCAGGAACGGGTTTTACTGTGGTTGACTGAAGACACAGAAAGTGAAGCTGGACAAAAAGGGACATTTTGCTCACAGCTCTGAGAATGAAGATACTTTTATTAAATAGTTTGGGACTAATACTTAAGTAAAAAGTATGCACATTCTATTGCGTGGTCCTTAACAGACAATCCAACCGCTCTAGCTTTTCTCATCTGTGAAATTTGATAGTTCTTACGTCACAGGATCATTTTCAAAGTTGAATGAGTTAATATTTGCCAAGTGTCTGGTATATAGTATTTAGTGTTAAGTATATGAAAACTGAAACCTGCCATTCCTGTCTCCCCGCATGTAACATACAAACACATCTTACTCATCTTACCTGAGGTTATACCAAGTAACAGGTATGAACTACCAGGCGTAACTTTCTTATGTGGGTGCTAGGAATCGAACTCAGCCCTGTGTGCTTTAAAAGATGAAGTATCTTCTCTAGGGCAGATAGTAAATTGAGGCATGTGCCACATTTCTTTACTCTCATAGGGTCTCAGTAAGAGCCCAGCTTGAGTGCATGGTACCTTTTCTCAAACACCTGGTATCCAAGGTCCCAATCTACACAGAAACCTTGGTGTTTTTTGTCAACTTGACACAAAACTAGAGTCATCCATGAAGAGGGAAGCTCAGATGGGAAAATGGTTCCATCTGATTGGCCTGTAGGTAAAAGTTTCTTGGTTAGTGATGGATGCTGAAGGGCCCAGCCCATCTCCCAAGTGCTGCGATTGTAGGCATGTGTCAGATCATCCTATGGTTCTGTAGTCTTTTTCAGATTTCTTCCTGTTTTTATATACGTAAGACAACAGGCAGAATAGGTATTTTTCCTCAAATATGACTCTCTTATGCAAGAATCTATAGGGGCCTATGTATTTATCATATGCTTGATACCCCATTCCTCAGTAAGTATTTCCATTCCCTCACTCAGGCGGACCTGCTCGTCATCATGGCTTGTGCATCTCTCCCTGGCTGTAATTCTCCAGTCTGCTCTGACTTGTTAGCAGATATAAATGCCAGTGCTCACTGAAATGAGATCTCATTACTGTTGGAGTCATGTTGTCTGTGGGTGTAGTTCCTAGAGCCTCATAGCCACAAAGACACTGGAGGAACTTTGTTTAGGGTTCATATCCCCCACCAAATGCATCTGAAGTTTTACAGTTAGTATTTTTGTTTCTTGATTGTGGCACAGTGCTTTCTTGCATTTAGTAGGCTTTTAATGGGTGCTTGATATTTATTAAAACTGTATTTGCCTTTTGCTTACAATGTGATGTTTGGAGTTACCTCCAGGAGGTGTCTCTTTGTAGGCCACTAAGTTCTTGTTAGCGTCTTTTCCTTCAGTCATGAATCAAATTTGCACTGAGTTTCCCTTCAGAAGGATTTGTTAAAAAGCAGGTCCTGAGCCTGGTGTGGTGGCACATGCCTTTAATCTCTACACTTTGGCAGCAGAGGCAGGTGGATCTCTGAGTTCAAAGCCAGCCTGGTCTACAGAGTTCCAGGACAGCCACAGATAAACAGAGGAATCCTTTGTTTAAAAAAAATCCCCAAAAAACAAGTAAACAAATAAACAAAAAGGGCAGATTGCCTGGTCCCACTCTTGGGGCCTTGATGCTACGAATCTGGCTGTGTGTCCAGTTTGAGACCCACACATTGAGAACTACCTGCATCAAAGAAATATTCAATTATAGCACAAGAAATGGATGTGAAGGAGACATCATCTTACTCTGGTATGTTTACATTAGCTCTCAAACATCAAGTAACTGTGATTTTTCTTTTCTTTTTCTTTTCTTCCTCTTTTCCTCTGTGGTATTGAAGGTCAAATCCAGAGATTTGTCCATACTAGCAAGGGCTCTGCTGCTGAGGTCTCTTTTGTTGGAGGTAACATCTGCTGTATAGCCCAGGTGGGCCTCTTACTAGATATCTTTCTGTCTCTTCCAAGTACTGAGAATGTGTTAGGAGGCTTCAGCTTGTCTCCTCTCTAGCTGGGAAAGATAGCTGATAAAGTACATGAAAACCTGAGTTAAGATTCCTACCTCTCATACAAGAAAGCTAGGCTTGGTGGGCCATGCTTTCAACCCAGTATTGAGACAGAGATAGATGGGTCCCTGGGGCTCACCAGCTAACCATCTTAGCCCAGACAGTGAGCCAGGTTTCTTTATGAGACTCTGTCTCAAAACAGAAAGGTGAATGGCTTCTGAGGCATAGCACCAGAGGGTGACCCCTGGCTTTCACATACCTGCTTACAATACATTTTAGAAAAGACAGTGACATCCATCATCCTTGCTGTATTCTCTTGATTAGAAGCAAGTCACAGGTTCTACCCTTAGGGAAGCAGAATGACCCATCAAGGAAATACAAGGGTGTGACTCATTGGGAATCACCTTGAGATGTGTGTACCATACATTGGGAGAGAAAAATCTATATTGGGAGAGCTTGTAATTTTAGTGCATTGAATTTAGGACAGTGATTTTCAACCTCCCTAAGGCTGTGACCTTTTAATACAGTTCCTCATATGATGACCCCCAATCATAAAATTTTTTCATTGCCTCTTTATAACTATAATTTTGCTACTATTATGAATTGTGCTATAAGTATCTGATATACAAGATATCTGCTATGTGACCCCTGTGAAAATGATGGTGACTCCAAGGTTGAGAACCACTGATGTAGGAGTTTATGGCTCTGTCAAGACAGCATAGTCTGGCTCACACAGCAAAGCGGTCAGATTCTCGGGAGTGTTCTAAGATGACTAATCTTATTGAACTCAGGATGTATGACTTAGACCTTCCCATTTATCAGCTGTGCTGATCTGGTTTTATATCTTTATCTGTAAGATGGAAGACTGATAGTCCTCATGTTAGTTTCCTTTCCTGTTGCTAGGATAAAATACTCTTGACAAAAACAACTTAAAGGACAAAGGACTTACTCTACCTCACAGTGATGGCAGGGAAGCCAAGGCAGCAGGGGTTGGAAGTAGCTGCGCACATCAGATCCAGGACTGGGAGAAGAGGGATGGATGCTGTTGCTGCTCAGCTGGTGCTCTCCAGTTTACAGTCCAGGGTTCCTGCCCAGGGAATGGCCAATGATTGAGATGACTTTTCCCACCTTAGTTAACATGCTCCCCACATGCCCAGAGGCCCATCTTCCAGGCGATTCTAGAGTCTGTCAAAGGGCAATTAACATTGTTGTGTATACTGTATAATATTAAATGAGGGAACCAATAAAATTGTCCTTTGGACACAAAGCAATACAAATACAATATGGTACTGTTAATAGGGCACCAGTAAAGGGAACTTCCCATAATGATGTTAAAACATTGCTAGCGAGGGAACTGGAAAGATGGCTCAGTGGTTAAGGGCAGAGGATTCAGATACAGTTCCCAGCATCTACTTGGTTGGCTCATAACCACATGTAACTCCAATTCCAGGGGATCCAATGCCCACTTCTGCCTCTACTTGGTGCACATACACACACCAGAGCACCCGTACCACGTGGTGCACATACACACACCTGAGCACCCGTACCACGTGGTGCACATACACACACCGGAGCACCTGCACCACGTGGTGCACATACACACACCGGAGCACCTGCACCATGTGGTACACATACACACACCGGAGCACCTGCACCATGTGGTGCACATACACACACCTGAGCACCTGCACCATGTGGTGCACATACACACACCTGAGCACCCGCACCACGTGGTGCACATACACACACCGGAGCACCCGCACCACGTGGTGCACATACACACACCTGAGCACCTGCACCACGTGGTGCACATACACACACCTGAGCACCTGCACCACGTGGTGCACATACACACACCTGAGCACCCTCACCACGTGGTGCACATACACACACCGGAGCACCTGCACCTGATGCAGGTGTTGGGACCCAGACTCTTGTCCTCTGCCAGAATAGTACATGCCCTTAACCGCTGAGTCATCTCTCTAGCCCATGGCCCATGGCTTCCTTTTGAGCTTTAAATAATTTGTGGACTCTATAGAAACATTCTCTTTCAGGTCTGGTTTCTTTTACTTGCTGCTGTGTGTGTTCATTGACTGCTTTCTCACTTTCTAGGACACAGTTGATCTGACTTCTACTAAGTAATGGGGTAGGTCACATCTTCATTGGTTTTCTGGAGAAGGTGTGGGAATTGTTATGCAGTAGGTGACCTTAGACAACATAAATTTATTTTCTCACAGTTCTAGAGGCTAGAAAACCAAGGTCCTGGAAGGGTCTCACCATCTCTAAAATGCTAGGGGAGAATCCCTCTTCTTCAGCCTCTGGTGGCTCTTGGTATTTCTTGGTGCGTGGCAACATTTCCAGGCTTGGCTCTTTTCCCATAGGGCCTCCTTCCTGTCTGCTCTGCTGCCCTCTCCCGTAGCGCAGTTTTATGTGGTTCATCGTTTATCTTATCTTGTCTCATGATGTGTACATGTTCTTCCTGCACCCTGTCCCGTATTAGATATGGACTCGATGAGCTCACTAAACACTGGTTTTATTATTCTCCTGTCAGTGGTGTAGCACGGCCTCTGTCAGGGAGCATAGGTAGTCATAAATATTGTAGTCTACGGAGGAGGGAAGGGTGAATTCTGCTTTGTTTCCCAACTCAAATTGAAATATAAGAAAAGCTTTTGATTTAGGCAAAACATTGCTTAGAATATTTGTGGATTTCACTCAGACTCTGGAAGTCTCTTACTGTAAGATAGGCATAATTGCCTTAGATGACATTACAGAGTTCTGTTGCAAATGAAAATGATGAGATATAATGTAATAGCCATCCTGAGGGAGTGGCCTAGAAGTTCTACTTCAATTGGCTTTATTTGTTTATTTGTTTGTTTGTTTATTTACTTTTGGTTTTTCAAGACAGGGTTTCTTTGTAGCTTTGGAGCCTGTCCTGGAACTAGCTCTTGTAGACCAGGCTGGCCTCAAACTCACAGAGATCTGCCTGCCTCTGCCTCTGGGATTAAAGGCGCGCACCACCACCACCCAGCTCAATTGGCATTTTTATGAGACCTAAGGAATGGTGTTATTAGCATGACTAGGTTTACATGCTGAGAGTTTTGGAGGCACACTTAACTTTCTAGGGCAATTTCATCTGTCTTTAAAAAAAAAACTGTCTGGGGAAGTGTAGACAGTGAGCTGACTCTGGCACGCTGAAGTGTTAAGATGGGCAGTGCAGTCCTATGCTTTGCTGCTGACAGCTGGTAGTAGGGCAGAGCAGGGTGGCCAGTGGCCCGTATGTGGCAGTCCGAGGAGCCAGGTGACTTAAGATGTCTGAAGCCTGTGGTGTGAGACTGTGCCAGAGGACATGAAGTGTCTTAGGCGCCACTTCAGTTTGCTTTGCCCTCGGCCAACCGTTGGGTTGGATTAACAACAGACTGAGCCATCTGTAGCCGGGTCCTAGGTCTCCGAGCACCTGCTTTGGTGAGTGAAGTTTTAGTCGAACAAGGCCGTGCTTGTTTGTTTATGTATTTTGAGTGACTGCTTTTCTCTCAACGGTAGTACGGCATATTTTTTGCAGAGACCATTAATCCTCCAAGGCCTTAAGTGTTTCTTATTTGACTTTTAACTAAAAGCCTTCCAACCCTTGGTCTAGTGAACTGCACTTAGGAGGCAAACAAGACCAAAGACGTTTGAAGAGGAGCCATAAAAGGCACGTGTATGGGAACAGATGAAGGACAGGTTGCCGTGACAGGGAAGGCTATTGCCAGTTAGTTAAAGGCCTGTTATTTAGACTCTCCTCTGCTTAACTTTGTAGAGCAAATTGAAGCACAGGATTCCGATATGGGGTTGAGGATTTATTAGTGTATGGAAAAGCTGACTAGCATCAGACTGTCCTCTTTCGGGAAGGGGGAAGTTTTGTTTGGTTCTTGGTAACAGAAAACACTTAAAAAGCCAGGTAATTCAGACTGCTCAGCTGTGGATCAGACATGTTCTAGGTTAGGTCACCTTTGGGTAGTTCCCTTGGAAATAGTTTCAATCTGAGTCTGGTCTCTAATGCTTTTCCAGGCCTGTAGACTGTGGAGCCAGAGTAAGCCAGATGTTATCTGGATGAGTTGGCTAAGTTCACATTCTCTGGGGTGTACCAAAACATCCCAGTGCAGAGTCAAAGTGTATTTAACAGACATGAGCCAACACCTATGTCCAGTTCAGTTAACATCTTTAATAGTGTGTGCTGGTTTTTTTCGTCGTGGTGAAGTTTTGTCGTTCTTACTCCTCTTGACTCATGGCACAGCTAAGATGTGTTTAAATGGTGTGTGGCCGTCAGAAGCATGGATGTAGGTGGAGGGCACCGAGTGTTGTGTAGGGCTATTGTTTGCTGCCCTGGACTTGTACACTGATCTTCTTGGTATAGTATACTTGAGCTCACTGATGACTATTGAATATCAAATTAGAATCGTAGAAGGTAAAATGGCCCTTTTGTGTTTATTTTATATTATTCTTAACTTATTCTGGGCTTCTGGAGTAGAGGTTTAAAGTGTCAGACTATAAAAAGAGGTTTCTCACACTGAAATGTTATCCATTAAAGACTTTCTTTGAGCTGGTGTGCTCAGTGCCTTAATCCCAGCTCTCAGGAGGCAGAAGCAGGTGGATCTGTGAGTTTGAGTCCAACCTGGTCTACAGAGAGAGTTCCAGGACAGCCAGGGCTAGCTACATAGAGAAACCCTGTCTCAAAAAACAAAACAAAACAAAAAAACTTTTTCTTGGCTCTAATTGAAAATTTCTCTCTGTTCATGAACAAGGCTCTTTGACTGGATGGAGGTTTGAACACTGTGCCCATTAGATACTCATGTTGTGCCTCAAACTATCTCCTTCTCACTTGAACGTCTTCCAGCCTCCGTCCTTTCCAGCAGATGGGCCTGAAATGGGTGCTTTTCCAGTTTTTCTGGCCTCCTGGCTCCATCACATGGTCTGGGTACACTTTGTGAAGTGGAGGCCAGGACACTCCCACTGAGTCATCTGTGCGTGGAGTTGCAGGTGCCTAGGCCTGGAGGCTGCAGGTGAGCTGTTAGTGCAGGTGCTGTCTTTCTGTGAAGCTTCTCTTGTGGTGATGTCTGTTACGCACTGTGTGGGTGAAAGCCTCATCACAGCACAGTTTGCTGAAAATTTCAGTACGACTGCTTCAGTGGGTCTGCGAGAGTCTGGAGATAGCACCGGAGTGTGACTCTGGCCAGTACAAACAAGCCGTGTCTCCATCATATTCTTACTCCCTGTATCAAGTGTTTTATTCCTTTTTGGTCATAATGGGCTAGAGAAGTGGAAGAATGTTACACAAAGAATCTGTTGATTACATATTTGGGTTACTGATTAAGCCTGTGCTAACCATATTTAATCATTTTCAGTTTCTGTTTTGTTCATATTTTAGTACTGGAGGCATTGAAAATATTAGCTGACCAGGTGTTGGTGGTGCACACCCTTAATCCTAGCCCTTTGGAGGCAGAGGCAGGCGGATCTTTATGAGTTCGAGGCCAGCCTGGTCTATAGAACAAGTTCCAGGACAACCACAGTGGTTACAGAGAAACCCTGTTTCAAGAAGAAAAAAAAAAAGAAAGAAAAAGAAGGAAAGAAAGTAAAGAAAATATTGGCTGTATAGTTGTAGTTAAGCATTCTTTTTTTTCTTTTCTTTGCCTTTGTTTTTTTTTTTTTTTTTTTTTTTTTTTTTTTTTGGTTTTTCAGGACAGAATTTCTCCATGTAGCTTGGCTGTCCTACAACTCACTAGCCTTGAGCTCACAGAGATCTGCCTGCCTCTACCTCCCGAGTGGCCTGTGCCTCCATTGCCTGGCATTGTTAAACATTCTTGACTTTAAATGTGTTAAAAATCTTAGCTAGAACTTGATATTAACTATATTAAGGTTTTAATTATGTTAATTAATAAGGTATTGGTTGTATTAACTATATTAAAAATATTAGCTATGACTGTTTACTGCTTATTTTATGTGCCATCATCTTCATCATTTATGCCCCGCTAATGCTAAGCACACATGGGCAGCCCTTTTATGGCAGTTCTCCAGTTGTTCCTGTCCTGGGCAGATGCTTTTGTTATTGCCATTCCCAAGGTTCCAGTCTTTCTTTATGCTGTCTGTTCCTTTATGCGTTTTTTGGGTCTTTCTCTTCGTCTTACCCCGTGCACTCCTCCAAGCAGTGCTATCTTTGGGAATCTGCTGTCATTCATTCTCATAATGTGGCCCAAGTATCTCAAGCGCCGTTCTTGTATCCTGTAGTTTGCTTCCTTCTGTAGATGGAGATGTTTCTTAATGTCATTGTTGCGCAGCCTGTATCTTCATGTGACGCCTAGAATCCTCCTGAGACACGCCATCTCAAATATATTTGACCGCTGTTCTGAGGAGCATTTCATTCTCCAGGTTTCAGACCCCCAAACACATTTTATGTATATGCTGAACTTATAGCCAGTGATGCCCAAACATTGGCTAAGTGAGTTGTTTATTATTATTATTATTATTATTAGTTTGGTTTTTCGAGACAGAGTTTCTCTGTAGCCTGTCCTGGAACTAGCTCTGATGATAGTCCCCTGAGTTAAGAGCTATCACTTTCAGTTCACAGGTGAATAAGAGAGAAAGGTCACTCAGAACTGTCCAGTAAGAGTTTTAATAATGGTGTGTGTTAGGGGGAGCAACTAGACCCTGTAGGTTAACAGGAATGTAGGAGATTGAGAATGTGCCTGGTCTGTATTTGATGGAGACAGTATGCATGTTGCCTGTCCTGTAAGTGACTATAACAGTGAAAACGTGCACACATCTCCTGTCCTGTACATGACTATAACAATGAAAACGTGTACACATCTCCTTTCCTGTATAGTAACTATAACAATGAAAACGTGTACACATCTCCTTTCCTGTATAGTAACTATGACAATGAAAACGTGCACACATCTCCTGTCCTGTAAGTGACTATAACAATGAAAACATGTACACATCTCCTGTCCTGTATAGTGACTATAACAATGAAAACGTGTACACATCTCCTTCTCACCTCTCTGAGAAGTGCCGCCTCGGCGCTCTACCACTCGGCTCCATCCCGGTCCATGTCGGGAATGTCTTTACCAAAACACCACAACGTTATGCAGTTGATTGAGAGGGGAAAGGGTGAGCGAGTGATGATCCTGGCAGTTTGGACTTGGTGTTTGTGAATGAAACAGCGACATTCTGTGCTTTGGGCGGGCCTGTTTGCTGCCTCTGTGGCCCTTGCCTCTTGCCATAAAGTAATACCTGATTGCTTAACAGCTTTGCCCCATTTACTCTAGTCTGTTGTCTAGGGGGAGACCATATAAGTAGATGTGCTCTCTTTGCACTGTTGTTTAGATTTAAGAAATGCTATTACAGTTTTTAGTGAGTAAGGGTTAACTCTGAATGTTTTGTTTCTCAACAGTACAGTGCTTTGGATACCAACCCGCTCTCTCTGTATGTCATGCATCCGTTTTGGAACACTATAGTGAAGGTAAGATTATTAATGGTGTGCCTTTTCGTTGAAACGAGTTTTGAGTATTTTAACCCATCTCACGGAGATTATTGCTGCCATCTCAGTTTACTCTTTGCAGGTCTGGTTATTGACCCTACGGCCTCATACCTGCTGCCCCAGTGCTCCATACAGAACTGTGTCCTCGGCCTTCTTCTTACTTTTTGAAAAAATTGTTTTAGATTTATTTATACTTATTATTTTATGTGTATGAGTGTTTTACCTACATGCATGTCTGTACCATTTGCATGGCTAGTGCCCTTGGAGGAAAGAAGACATTAGGGCCCTGGAACTAGAGTTAGGGGTGGTTGTGAGCCACCATGGGGGTGCTGGCAATTGAACTTGGGTCCTCTGAAAGGACAGATGCTCCTAACCACTAAGCCACTTTCCAGCCCCCTTTTGCCTTTTTTATTTTTTAAACCTTTTAAAGTTTTATTTTATGTACACTGGTCTTTTGCCTACATATCTGTGTGAGGGTGCCAGATGCCCTGGAACTGGAGTTACAGACAATTGTGAGCTGCCATATGGGTGCTGAGAATTGAACCCTGGTCTTCTGGAAAAGTAGTCAGTGCTCTTAACTGCTGAGCCATCTCTCCAGCCCTACCCCCTTTTACTTTTAAAACAAGGACTCGCTGAGTTGCTTTGGACTTGGAATGCCCCTGCCTCGCTGTCCTGAGTAGCTGAGATCACAGCCTGTGCTTGCAGGCCCAGCCAGCAGTGTCTTTAGTAAGCTGTAATAGAGGTGCTGCCCTCACCCCTCCCCGGTCAGCTCTCCCTTTTGGTGTATCTTCCTGTTGAATTCTAGATATATACACTGTAATTGATTATTTCTATAAAAGGCCTTTGAAACATTCTAAAATTAGCTTAATGATATCCTTATAAAAGTTTGTGTACTAAAGAATCTTCTAAAGATAGGGAACAGGGAGGAGAAAGAAATGTTCATCTACCAGTTGGAGTTATTGTTTTTGTTTTAATATACATAACACCTGTGTATGCTCTTTCAAATTGATAGCTTTTATGACCTAGTTTTGTATGTTGTGATGTTTATTGAACAGAGCTTTATTTACTTATTTACAACTATTTTGGGAAAAAAAAAACAGGTATTTCCTGCTTGGCTGGCTCCCAATCTTATAACCTTTTCTGGATTTATGCTGGTTGTGTTCAATTTCCTACTTTTGACATACTTCGATCCTGACTTTTATGCTTCAGGTGAGAACTTTATTATCTTAATGCATACTTTTAAATGTCTTGAGTAGCAAAGGGGTGTGGTTAGTTAATTTCTGTATTTAAGATGTTTCTGAAAGTTTTGGGTGTTAGAATGTTATATAAGATGTTGGGGTTGTGTATAAAACTAAATTGTCTTTTTATAATGTTATGTATTGTTCCCATTACGTTTTAGAAATAATAGTAGTGCTGGGCAGCGGTGGCTCACGCCTTTAACCCCAGCACTAGGGAGGCAGAAGCAGGAGGATCTCTGTGAGCTTGAGGCCAGCCTGGTCTACAGAGTGAGTTCCATGACAGCCAAGGATATACACAGAGAAACCCTCTCTCTAAAAACCAAAAATAAAAAAGAAAGAGAAAAGAAAAACAATAACAACTTATCTATTAAATTTAGATATGCTGTCTAAAAAGCAGCGAGGTTTTGGCAAATAATGAATAATTAGAAGATGGGTGCTGTGATACATGCGTGTAATCCCAGCACTGCATGTAGGGGCAAGAGAGTCAGGACTTCAGGACTAGCTTTAGCATATAGCATAAATTCACAAACATTTTTTTTTAAAAAAAGGATTTGCATGTAGGCAGAAATTTAGTTGTGAAACTATCTAAGATTCAGTACCAGGTAGGGCCCACCATGCCTACAGTGCCAGAAATGACCCTCTCCCATCTCCAGTCATAGAAGAAAAACTGCCTCTCTTCCTAAGGGAATGCATTGTCACCGTCCGTCAGCCGCCTGTTCATTTCTTCCTTACATGACTCCTGATTTCCTCTGGAAATGGTCCTTAGCTGGGCCTCACCAGCTTTTTGTTGTTGTTTGTGTGTGGGGGGGTAGGGATTTACACATGCTAGGTTTGTACTGTGTCACTAAGTATAAACCCAGCCAAGTTTTTCAAATTTTATTTTGAGACAGGGTCTTACTAAGTTGTACGGGCTGGCTTCCAACTTAAAATCCTCCTACCTTGGTCTCTTGAGTAGCTGGAACTACAGGCCTGAGCCCTACAGCTGACCTTTTCTAATTCCTTTCTTTCTTTCTTTCTTTCTTTCTTTCTTTCTTTCTTCCTTCCTTCCTTCCTTCCTTCCTTCCTTCCTTCCTTCCTTCCTTCCTTCCTTCCTTCCTTCCTTTCTTTCTTTCTTTTTTCTTCCTTCCTTCCCTCCTTCTTTCTTTCTTTTTTCTTTTTTCTTTTTGTTTTTTATTTTTCAGGACAGAGTTTCTCTATGTACTCTCGGCTGTCCTGGAACTCATTTTATATACCATGCTGGCCTCGAACTCACAGAGGCCTGCCTCTGCCTCCTAAGTGCTGGGATAAAGGGCATGCGCCACTACCGCCTGGCTTCTAAAATATTTTTGACATTGGTCTAGAGCATAGGTTATTAAAACTGAGTTGGGACCTGCTAGCTTTTACTATTTTAGTTCTGCATTCAGAGTACATGGTGACGTAACAACTCCTCATAAACAAGTAGCAGCATTGCTCAGCGGCAGCAGGTGGGGTGGTGAGAGCGGTCGCAGTTGACTGTAGTAAAATCTTGGTTGCTTTCCTTCACAGCACCAGGTCACAGGCATGTGCCTGACTGGGTTTGGATTGTCGTGGGCATCCTCAACTTCGTAGCCTACACTCTAGGTAAGAAACTGGCAAATGCTCATTTAGTCCATGGCTGCTATATCAGCAGAACTAAGCACTCATTAAATATACATTTTCTTCTATGCTTTACTCATTTTAACTAGGGTCTATTAATATCTTGTTCAGATTGATCATTTATATTTTTGAGTCTATGAAAAGCAGTGTCACTTAACTGCCAGGGATTCAGAATAAAATAGGGATTGCCAGGTGACTACTTGCAGGCCCAATCTGGATAACTGTCTATTTTTGGAAGTAAGATTTTTGCTAATGTTTTTTGTTGTGTGTTTTATTTTTGTTGTTCAAGAAATTTTTAAGAGTTCTTTAGTAGTTTCCCATATATATATATGTGTGTGTGTGTGTGTGTGTGTGTGTGTGTGTGTGTGTGTGTGTGTGTGTGTTTTATGTTTAAATTGTATCAACTCCTCTCTCCTCAACCTTTTTTGGAGCCCCTTGCATATCCTCTTCCAAACTTGATGACCTGCTTTCTTTTCTAACCCACTGAGTCCAGTTAGTGCTGCCATATGGGCACGGCTGTAGTTAGAACCATCTATTGGCATAGGCAGCCTGTCAAGGACCACACCTCTGAAGAAAATGGACTCTCCCTTAGCACAGCTTTCCCGGAGTACAGCAGTGTGCATTTCCTTATGTGCTGTTTGTGGCTGCCTTCCTGCAATAAAGATCCTTTGAGAAGTTACAACAGAGTCTCACAAAGGGTATGACCCACAAAGGCCAAAGTATCCATTATTTGGCTTTTATCACAAGATTTACCAGCTCTTGGAGTAAGACATTGTTGCCTTAACTTTGGCAAGAAATCTGGACATAGAAATTAAGAGTGAGTATTCTTGTTTACTGTTGCAACCTAAGTTTCTGGAACATTATCTGGCACACAGTAGCAGTTTGTATTTGGTTTTCAAGTATATGTGAAGTAGCAGACCTGAAGTTCAAGTTGTTTTTAAGTCTTTTTAAATAAAAAGAGTTTGTTCTCACAGAACCAGTGTGACTTACATTAGTGATGTGGTGGGTGGGAGAACTGTAGGAGTGAGGTCTCTGAGAGCCAGGGAAACCTTAGGTAAAGGCTGTGTATTTGGATAGAGGCTGTATAGACTTGTTAGAAAAGGTGAGCAGGTTTTAAAATGCTAGGGAGTTCATTGCCGAGGGATGCCTTGAGGACTAGGGAAAGATGAGGAGACCTGTGAGCTCTTGCCGCCCGCAGCATTTCTCGTGAGCCTTGTCAGGCCCCGTGTTCCAGTTATTTCAGGTCCACAGTTTCTGCAGATACAGACACAAGCCATTTGTTACAGAACTAGTCGTGAACTAACATGAGGAGCTTATAATCTTTAATAAGTGTGACTGTGCGAGTATTGCAAAAATTATTTGGTACTGTAGTAGTTTTGGTAGTTTTGAACATGTCTTTTTATAATAATGGACTATCCTATAAATCACCATTCTGAGGAAAAGATTATATTCTGAAACATAATCAGACCCAATGTAGCAAGCTGGAATGAAGTCACTGAAAAAGTGCACAAAAACTGATTAATACGTGTTTGTGTATTTGATGGTTTAGCCATAAACCATAAACAGAAATTTAAAAAAAATCGTTAAGCCAGTGAATAAGAGAGGTTTTTTGTTTGTTTGTTTGTTTGTTTGTTTGTTCCTAGATATTTCAGCTATATGGAAGCAGAAAAGAATCCCAACCCCATGAACCCCATACTCCTGCCCTGCTGGTCTTCTGCTTCCCCTCTGTGTATCTTTGTAGGAGCACTGCTGCTCTCCTGGTACCCAGGCTGGAAACCTGGGCAGTTGCCTTCTTGGATCTTGCATTTCATCTTTATGTATTCTCTCATTTTTACTTGTTTGGTTTTCTTTGAGTTTCCCTTGTGGCTCAGCCTGGCCTCCAACTTGATAGCCTCCTTCCGCTGTCACCCGAGTGGAAGTTAGCACTCCCGCACTGTTTCTGTCTCTGGTATTGTTCCACCGGTTCTCATTCCCACTGGACTCCATCTCTATCTAGACTACTGGGGACTGGGGTCCCTGTCTCCAGCCTGTCAATCACACTGTTTCAGCGAACCTTCCTAAAGCATAACTTTTTCTCCTGTCCTTTTCTATTCATACATCTTTTAGTAGCTCCCTCTAGTCCCTAAAATTTTTGAAGTGGCTCAAATCTCTTGTTAGAGGCTTTTGTTTTGTTTATTTTTTAATAGAGAACCAAGTGTGTGGCTTACTTTTTCTTTTATAGTGTATGAATGTTTTACCTGCATGTACATATGTGCACCATGTGCATATCAAGTGTCCCAGGAGGCCAGATGCAGGCATCAGATCTAGAACTGGAGTTAAGGATGGTCGTGAGCCGCCATGTGGATGCTAGAAACCGAACCTGGGTCCGCTGCAAGAACAGCAAATGCTAAGTCATCTCTCCAGCCCCTCTTCTAACCTTCTGATACTGCCTGCACATACTGGCTTCCAATCAGACTATATACTACTTGCCTTTTCCGAGTGTGAGTAGTGCTCTTTGGCACTCAGGGCTTCTGCTGTGCACTGCGGTTTCCATCTCAGCGCAGGTCGCTCATAGCACCCCTCTCCTGAAATGGCATCCTCCGGTATCTCTTACCTGCTGAAATCCAATTCAGTTTTACGTCCCCACTCACATTTCGTCCCGCTCTAAAGGCCAGTCCAGATCTTCTGAAGGGAGCCCTTGTCTTTTTTGTCCTTTTTTCCTGGTTTGTGACACACCATGCATTTAGTGACTGTCTTCTGTCCCTTTCTCGGTTGTAAACATTCCAAGGGCAAGCTCAATTTATAAGATTCTTATAATTTTTATTCATTTATTTTAACTTACATATTTGGGTGCTTTGCCTGTGTATATGTCTGTATACCATGTGTGTGCCTGGTGCCTGCAGAGGCCAGAGGAGGATGTCAGATCCCCTGGAACCAGAATTACAGATAGTTGTCAGTCACCTCATGGATTTGGGAATCAAACCTAAGTCCTCTGGAAGAGCAAGCAGTGTTCCTAACTGCTAAGCTGTCTCTCCTGCCCCTTCTTGTCATTTTCATAGCACCAAAAACAGTGAGTGCATTGTACGAGTTCAACAGATTCAGCCATAGTGTGTTCTGACTGCATTGCTGTATGCGTGTTCTGAAAGCGCTTCAAATGAGGGCAGAACAGAGCTGTGAGGAAAGGGCCTTACGTCATAGAGGAGAAGCGAGTGTGATGACTGCAGCAAGAAGTGGTCAGCTAGATAACTGCGAGGAGCAACTGTGAGAACCAGAGGATCTGTGCCCGGTTTGGAGAGTTTGGAGTCCAGCTAGACTGCTTCCCTCTTAGATCTAAAATGACAGCATTCAGTGTAGTATGATGTGAGTTTTTAGATTCCATCCTAAGAAATTGCAGGGCTGGGGAAGAGATGGCTCAGTGGTTAAAAGTGCTATTGATCTTCCAGAGAACCGGAGTCCTGTTCCCAGCACCTGTAGCAGGTGGCTCACAGCTGTCAGTAATCCCAGCTCCTAGGGATTCAGTGCCCTCTCCTGGCCTTCATCGCCTTTTGCATATACATGGCTCAAGTGTCCACACACACACACTCACCAAATAAATAAATAGATAAATAATCTTTAGAAAGAGAAATTGCATGGTTTTTACATGTTTTTTTTTTTTTGTTTGTTTGTTTTTTCTGGAATGTCTGAGTTGTATGATTTAAAGACCAGACTCTGGAGCACTGGCTGGAGTTGCACTTCATCTGTGTGACTCGGTCGCATCTTTCTACCAGTTTCCTGAAGTTGACTTTTTCCATGCTTGCTGGCCAGATGTTGACCTTTTTCTGTGATGTGTTTTGTTGCAGATGGAGTAGATGGGAAACAAGCACGCAGAACCAATTCCAGCACCCCTTTAGGGGAACTTTTTGACCATGGCCTGGATAGTTGGTCATGTGTTTACTTTGTTGTGACCGTGTACTCCATCTTCGGACGAGGACCGACTGGTGTCAGTGTTTTTGTTCTTTATCTCCTGCTCTGGGTAGTTTTGTTTTCTTTCATCTTGTCTCACTGGGAAAAGTATAACACAGGCGTTCTTTTCCTGCCCTGGGGATATGACATTAGCCAAGTGGTAAGTATGCATCCTGCCCTAAATGGTTTGCATGTTTTAAAGTTCTTGCTACCTTTCTTCACTGCTGTTAGGCATTAGTAAGTTAGAACCAATGTGTGGAGCTGGAGTGGTGGCTTGGTAGACCTAAGAGCAAGGCCTCTTTTTTCAGAGGCCACTGGCTCTTTTTGCAGCACCTTCCTGGAAGTTTACGACTGTCTGTAACTCAGTTCTAGGTGCTCTGGTGCCCCTTTTTGGCCTCCTTGGACACCAGGCAGTCATGGTACACAGACTTACATGCGGGCAAATCACACAAAATTTTTTAAATAAAAATTAAAAGAAGAATTGATGCTTTACCATTTTATTTTCCTGGCAGGATGACTGGGATAGGGATGTGATCCAGTGCTAGAGTACTTGCTTAGCATGTAAAAGTCCTAGGGTCTGTTCCCAGCATCAGTGGTCTGTCTTCCTTCCTTCCTTTTCTTTTTCAGTACAGGTTTTCTTTGTGTAACAGTCCTGGCTGTCCTGGAACTCTTCCATAGACCAGACTGGCCTTAAACTTGTAGAGATCTGCCTGCCTCTGCCTCCCGAGTGTTGGGTTTAAAGGTGTGCACCACCACTACCCAGCCCAAATTTAATAACTTCTTAATGTTATTAAATATGATTTAGTTTAACAGGTTGATTTTTATTTTATTTTTAGAGAAAGGTGTGCAAATATGACTGAACTGTTGACCATTTGTCTTCCTTGCCAACTTCAGTGGGTTGAGAGCTTTGTCTCATCAGCTAGACCTGTGTTAATTCTCTGCCTTTGAGTCTTCTTGTGTTGCCTTTTCTCTATTTGCTGTAAGAAACCAATAAAGAAATCGGAAATTGGGGTGTGTTTGCTGTTGGAGGTTGGTTGGTGGGCAATCGAGCCGTCCTATGATGTAACAGTTTGTAGACTGCCTTTAAAGGGCTGCAGACGGTGACCACTGGCCCACACTGCCTACAGTGTCACTATTTGATGGCAGTATAGGAGGGGGAAAATGTCTCTTATAGGCAAGAAGATTGGCCATATAGCAAATTTAAGCACATTTTTCAGTAATTACTTTGATTAGACTTGATGATGCATAAAGCCCTGTTGGCTTCCTTGATTGTTCAGCTGCTGACACCTCTTGTTCTGTCTGTGTTTTTCTTCCAGACTATTTCTTTTGTCTACATAGTGACTGCAGTGGTGGGAGTTGAGGCCTGGTATGAACCTTTCCTGTTTAATTTCTTATATAGAGACCTATTCACTGCAATGATTATTGGTAAGGAGCTCCATGTCAAAGCCTGTTTTAACCATCACTTTGTTATCCAAAGCCAGTGTTTGAACATAGCAAGTGATAACACTCTTTTCTTGTTCTCCAGCAAGTAGACTAATCCGACGGCCCTATAGGGTTCCTACCAGAATGTTAAAGAAAACAATGGTTTTTGTTATTGAGCACCAAGCTTTTTTAATGGAACAGAAATGCCAAAGTAGATCACCACACAAACTTTGTGAAGTTGTTACCTGTTTACTCTAGACTGTATTGGAGGACCCACATTTAGTGGACAATTCATACCTATTTCAAGTTAAAAATTGTTAATTTAAAAGAATAGATAAAATATGGAAATTTAATATGTTTGCTCAAAAAAAATTAAGCCTCTTTTCCTCTTAGATACCTTCCTTCTTGCTACTAGATACTGGAGGGTTTGGTTATGGTTACCATCTTTGTATCCTGTCTGTTGCTCCCTAAGAAGGTAACCTTCATGGTAAACCAAAGCCGTCACACCTACTCCAACCTGTGTCCCCACCCCCCTTCTTAGAGGCTCGTGTCCACCTCATCACTTCAGCCCCATTTTTTTTTCCTTTGTTTTTCTGAGGCAGGATTTTATATAACCAAGGCTGCCCTTAAACTCCTGATCCTCTTGCCTCCACCTGCCAAGTGCTGGGAGGTGTGTGTCCCCATGTGTGGCTTAAGTGTCCGTGAAAGCACATGGTTAATGTTTTAAGTACCTAATACAGTAGATGTTTCTGTATTCTTTAAATTCAGCGTATCAAATTTAAATATAAAATGTAACAAGCCTTCATGAGACAAGCTGCTTGATTTAGAGATTCACTAATGGTAGGAGAGGAAAAGTAGCTTTTTCAAGGCTTAAAAATGAACAAACAAACTTGTTTGTACTGAGAAACGTTTGGTAGGTAAAGCGGAATGGTTCCTAAACGTGGCCCAGAACCACTGGAAGTCAGTGTCTATACAGTAGTCAGCAGTTTCTGAGCGACTTTACCAAGGTTCACCAGCAGGAATAGGTTGGGTTGTGCTTAGATAAAGCAGCAGATCAATAGCCTGCTTGTATGCATTTTATTCTCATATATCTTTAGCATTTTTTCTAAGACTTCTAAAGTAATAGCCTAGAACCCTTGCCTTTTACTGCTTTCCAAACCTACCAGTGCTGTGTTCAATCAGCTGCCCACAGATAGCTCCTTCAGCTGAATCAAAAGTTAACATGACCACATATTAGGAAGCACACCACGTCTAGTTGTCTCTCTTCTAAATAGCGATAAAGGGTTCAGGTGTTGTAGCCAGCGCCAACTTGGTGTGTGCTCTCCATCCAGTAGCACTCACAGACACTGGTGCTCTTTGTCTAGCCATTCCTTCAGCAGATACGCAGGGGACTCAAGTTAGTTTTATGGTAGAAATGCCATGTAATTCAAAATGATGATTCCAAGTGGAATCTGATAGGAAAAGTGCCACTTTGGTATGTGACACTATTTTTGGGTATGTACATGTAAATTTTGCTTCAATTTATTATCATTGGGTTTTCTTTTGAATTTTATTCTTTATAGTTACAGAAAATATTTATGATTGCAAAGTGAAATCTATAAAACAATATACTCAAAGAAGTGTAGTTTTTATTCTACCTATTCTCCTTTTCTCTCAGCCATCCTTAGTTTTTGTTTGTTATCTATTTATTGCCTGTTCTCTGTGTGTGCCACAGGGGACCGCTCTCCTTCTCCATGACAGAACTCCGGTTGTCAGACTTGGCAACAAGTGTCTTTACCCGCTAAGCTATCTCTCCAACCTTATTCTTAGCTTTTAATTTATGGTTTAGAAAAGCATGCATCATTTTATTACCTTGTTTGTAGGTACCCCATCCCCATTGCTATATATCCGTGATAGTGTGTAAGGGTTTTCCTCATCTCTTCTTCCAGCTTCCTGATATTTTATGGTATGGCTGTACCAGAGTGTTCCAGCCAGCCTTCGGGTTGTCTGCAGGCCTTTGCTGTTGCACACGTTGTTGTAGTAAATAGTCTTGTGCATGTGTCTTATATTTTTTGCCAGGCTAGCAAGCGTGGAAGAGAGTCCTAGAAGTATAATTGTTAATGAATAATGCTTGCGCTTGTGTTGAACACTTCCGTATTTCGCTCCACACTGGTGTTGATTTTACAGCATACAAGCTATTGTGGAAATGCTGTTAATTCATAGTTTCGCCATCATAGTATATTGCCATGTTTGTTAATCTGTGGGTAAGAAGTGATACACTGGGATAGCTTCAATTTGCATTTCTCCTGAATGAACTTACTTAGGTTTAATAACCATTTATGTTTGTTTTCTGTGTGTTTTTATACTTTTAGCCCA
Organism: Myodes glareolus; assembly: GCF_982192425.1. Lineage (NCBI taxonomy): Eukaryota > Metazoa > Chordata > Mammalia > Rodentia > Cricetidae > Myodes > Myodes glareolus. The sequence continues at coordinate 101,122,679 of NC_142031.1, read as the reverse complement.
TTTTTCCCAATAGAATTGTTGAACACTTCCTGTATGCTCTTGTGTTTTGTGTGCATTAATCCTTTGGTTGATTAATTACAGTTCTCTCGCATGTCTTTTTAAACTTCTCTTTAAGATGCTTTTTATTTTGGTGGAAGTTTTTGGGTTTTTTCTTTTAGTTTTATATGTATGGATGTTTTGTTCACATATATGGCTGTGTACTATATACGTGCCTTATGCCTATGGAGACCAGAAGAGGGCACTTGCTCCTCTGAATCTGGGGTTGCAGATGGTTGTGAGCTATCATGTGGGTGCTGGGACTTAAACCTGGATTCCCTGCAACAGTGGGGAACAGTTCTCGTAACTGTTGAGGCATCGTTCAGCTCCTTGTTGATGGCTTATTTATGTATTTCTTAATTCTATATATATGTGAGTGTTTTGCTTGCACATATGTCTGTATATTACAGAGACCAGAAGATGGTATCAGATCCCCTAGAACTGGAGTTGCAGATGGTTATTAGCCACCATGTGGGTGCTGGGAACTGAACCCGAGTCCTCTGGATGAGAGTCAGTGCTCCCAACAGCTGAGCCATCTCTCTCCAGTCTCATCTTAGTGTTTTGTTTTCTTAAAGTTCCTATGTGATAAGTTAGAAATTGTGAGGAATAAGAAGTCTGACCTTAAATTGTGGCACTATGAAAAGCAGGTGTGCATATATGGGTCTCATCTCTATTTTATACTTGAAATTTAGATAAGTCTTTAAGAGAACATAAACTAAATTCCACTTAGAGAAGAAATAAAGGTGGTTTTTTTCTTTTGCTGAGTAGAACACAGGCTGTCTACATGCTTACTGTTAGATTTCAAGTGTATTTCCTGGGGGACAAGAAGAGCAGTTGAACTTTAAGGACTGAAAGCTCTAGAACGTAGCAGACACAGGGCCCCAGAACCAGGGGGTTTCTTAGAAAAATAAACATTGTGTGGATAGGGTGGGGGAGGAGAGAAACTGAAGAGTCTAGGAAGATTAAAATGAAATGGGAGGGGCTAGAGAGTTGACTCAGTGGTTAAGATCACTCACTACTCTTCCAGAGGTCCTGAGTTCCATTCCCAGCACCCATATGGCAGTTCCCAACTGTCTGTAACTCTAGTTCCAAGGGATCCAAAACCTTCACACAGGAGAAACAAATGGACATGAAGTAAAAATAAATCATTAAAAAAAAATAAAGTGAAGCAGGAAGCAGCAGTTTCCAAGTATTGTCTGTTCCCTCTGCCCTTTGTGGCAGCTCACATCGGTTTTCTAGTTTGCCCTGTGTGATAATCCATGCAGTTTTCAAGCTCTGTGCCGTTGGTACTATTTTTTGTTTCAAAAATGAAGAGAATGAGGCACTGACTGAAAGGTTGGGTTTCCCAAAGTGTCGTGGTTCTGGGACCAGTTGATGGCAAACCGAAGTGAGGCTGCTGCTCCAGCCTGTGCTGACTTCACAAACTGAGCCGCGTGCTGCGCTGTCCACCCACAGGTGCTGTTTAGAAACGTGCTTTCGCTGTAGAAATAAACTTGAACCTGAAGACCACTGGCCATAAAGTCTCGGACGTTTTTATGGGTACAATTACTGTAAAATAATCACTCTTGAAATTCATAATAATTTAAATATTCTTTTTTTTTAGGCTGTGCATTATGTGTGACTCTTCCAATGAGTTTGTTGAACTTTTATAGGTAAGTATTTTTTTTTAAGTAGTGGAAAGAAAAAAAAGAAAAGGCATCTTTAACAGTTGTGTTGATAGAATGGAAGGGCTGTTTGCTTTCTGTTTTCAAAAGTTTCTCTGTGCAGCCCTGGCTGTCCTGGAACTCGCTCTGCAGACTAGGCTGGCCTCGAATTCACAGAGATCTGCCTGCCTCTGCTTCCTGAGTGCTAGGATTTAAGGTGTGTGCCACCAGGCCCACCTAACAGTTTATCTGAGTGCTGGGGATTCAAGGCATGTGCCACCAGGCCCAGCTAACTGTTTATTTTTGTAATCTAGGCATTTTGAAAAAGTTTAAAACCTCTACTTCAGATCTAGAGAACTTGATAATTGAGGTTATCTCTGTTGGCTTATGTAGTCAACTATAGAAACCGATCAGTTCTTTTGTTAAGGTTTTGGATCCAGCAGTCTTGATGTTTGTCACTTTTTTGTGAGTGACTCTACCTATAGAGGGTATTTTCTTGTTGAATATTGACTTGTTCACATTCTTTTTTTTAATTTATGATTTATTTATCTTTTATTTTATGTGCATTGGTGTGAAGGTGTCAGATCCCCTGGAACTGGATTTTCAGACAGTTGTGAGCTGCCATGTGGGTGCTGGGAATTGAACCAGGGTCCTCTGGAAGAGCAGTCAGTGCTCTTGACTGCTAGCCATTTCTCCAGCCCCGACTTGTTCACATTCTTTGTATGAACGATTATAGGGTAGTTAATGAGATCATACAAGCTGAATATGTGTGGGTTAGGACCAGACTTTATGCTACTCTGCTCACGTGAGACGTTGTGTGGACTTTCCTGCCTTTGGGGACTAGTTCCTTAGATGGGGTAGAGGTGGACTTTCAGTTCCGGTTTGTGCACACCTCATCTTTGCTTGCTGCCCTGACTTGCCTTGTTTTGGCCAAAAATATTTTGTTCTTTCACGTCTCAGTAATTTTGACCTGGCTGTTTTCTCTGCTACCGTTTTTTTTTGTTGTTGTTTTTTTTTTGTTTTTTTTTTTTTATCTTGTCCTTCCTACTTAGTCCTTCCACACCCAGATCTGTCTTTCAGACTCCTGCCCATGCTAGACAAGCTCTATACAGCTTCTGTTGTGGTGATGGTCATGTATAGAAGTGATACATTTTAAGTCAAATGTGGGGCACACTCATAATCTCAGCGCTTTGGAGACTAAGGCCAGCCAGCCTGGGCTACGTAATGAGTACCAGGTCTACCAACAGTACACAGTAAGACCCTGTCTTTAGAAAGGTAATAGCATTTAAAGTTTGCAAACCATGCCCATCATTTGAGTCATTTCCTCCTCTTATAAATGAGGCTTTGATTGGGCCTCACACTGTCCAAGGTAATGTGATCAATAACCAAACCAAGATTAGAATTTGGAGCCCTATTCAGATGAGCAGACACGCTGGGTTATTCCCAGTGAACTTAGAGACACAGAATGTCTCTCTCTTCAGAACCTTTTATGTGAAATATATCTGCTCTAAATCTCTATCACTTTGATATTTTGTTATGTGTACGGGTATTTTGCTTGCATGTATATGTTTGTATCACATGCATTCCTATTGTCCAGGGAGACCAGAAAAGGGTGTTGAATCCCCTGTAACTGTAGTTTGTGAGCCTCCATGTAGGTGCTGGGAACTAAACCTGGGTTCCCTGGAAAAAAACAGTCAGGACTTTTAACTTCTAAGTTAAAGCCAGTGGTTCTCAACCTTCCTAATGCTGCAACACTTTAATACAGTTCCTCATGTGGTGACCCCAATCATAGAATTTTTTTATTGCTACTTCATAATTTTGCTACTGTTATTACACAGCTGTTGATCATTTGGTTCAAAAAGCAAGAAAGGGGCCAGTTCATTCCTTTAATCTCAGCACTCTGGAAACAGAGGCAGGTGGATCTACATAGTGAGCCCCAGGCCAGCCGTGGCTGCGTAGTGAGGCTCTGTCTAACAATAGAGAAATGAAGAAAGTGGTAGGATTGATCCGGGGTCAGAACCTCATTTGTAATCCTGGCCTTGGTGGCAGTTACAGACTGAGAGCATTTCCTCCTAACTTAACCTGTCTTTAAAGTAGGACTAATGGTGGTTCTCTGTGCCGTAGATCGTAGACATAGTGAGAATACATGTGAAAGGAGTTTGGAGATGGAAGGGTTATGCGTGTGTCTTATGTAATGATGTTCTGTATTGATTTTTCAGAAGTTATAAAAGCAACACTCTGAAACACAGCTCCGTTTATGAAGTCATGGTCCCCTTCTTCTCTCCATGTCTGCTCTTCACTTTGTCTACCGTGTGGGTCCTCCGGTCTCCTTCAGATATTTTAGAAATTCACCCTAGAATATTCTACTTCATGGTTGGAACAGCTTTTGCCAATATCACAGTAAGACTTTTTATTTTTTTTCAAAATTATATAAGCCTGATGTGGTAGCTTATGCCTATAATTCAAGACCAGCCTGGGCTACATGAGACCATGTCTCACAAAACTAAAATAACAAAGAAGAATCAGAACAGCCTTTGGAAGGTGGTCATTGCTGATTGGAGGTCGGAGGTCGTGTTTCCTCTTCATTACCACGAAGAAGTTTAGTTGTGTCCAGGTTTAGGAGGCTGTTTTGAAATTGTTCTTCACACAACGTAGAGTTTTAAAATCGGGAGCTACTCCTTTTCTCTCAGCTGTTACCGCACTGTGAGAAAATGCCTTCTATAGCGTCTGTGTAGTCCTTTCCTCATCCTGTGGCAGAGTACCTGACAGGAGCTTACAAAAGGATTTGTTTGGGCTTGTAATTGCTTTTTTTTTTTTAAGATTTATTTATTTTGTATACTGTATTCTGGCTGCTTGTATGCCTGCAGGCCAGATTTAATTAGAGATGGTTGTGATCCACCATGTGGTTGTTGGGAATTGAACTCAAGACCTCTGGAAGAGTAGCCAGTGCTCTTAACCGCTGAGCCAGCATCTCTCCAGTCCTTGGCTTGTGCTCTAAGAGGGGAAACAGTTCATCATGGCAGGGTGTCATGGTGTCAGGTCGGTGTTGGTCACATTGCAGTTGAAGTGAGGGAGCATCGAGGGGACTTCTCGGCTCACTTCTTTCTTTTTATTCAGTCCAGGACTCCAGCGCACGGATAGTGCTGCTCACATACGAGTGGGTCTTCCTTCCTCATTTAAACCTCTCTGGAAACTCCTCCACAGACACGCCCAGAGGTGTGTTTCCGAGATGACTCTAAATCTAGTCAAGCTGATAGTGGAGATTAACCAGCACCACATCCCCACTACAATGTCTTAGTCTCTTCTTATACCATCCCAGGATCCGTGCTTCAAGGGTGGGGTTGGGCCACTTGGGGCCCTGAGCAATTGAGAACTATTGACAATAGATACACTCTTGAAAGCTTTTTGAATATGGCTGGTTTTAAAAGTGCTTTGCTAATTAATAACCCCCTTTTCCCTCCCTCTTCTTGCTTCTCCCAAGTGTCAGCTAATTGTTTGCCAAATGAGCAGCACACGGTGCCCGACTTTGAACTGGTTGCTGCTTCCTCTCTTCTTGGTTGTGGCAGCAGTGAATGTAGGCGCAGTGGCCTCCCACCTCGAGAGTCTTCTCCTCTATGCACTCACGGCAGCCTTCACTCTGGCTCACATCCACTATGGAGTACAAGTGGTGAGTAGTCTAGAGCGAGGCAGGCCGCTCTTGTCTGCTTCTTAGGCATCTAGACAGTGGGGAGCCACTGCAGAAGAGGCTTGTTAGTGTAGCGACTGTGGGGGAGATGTAAGTGTGTCGTCTCAGACGCTTTTACCTAATGATTGTATTATGGCAACTACAAATGATTATTAAGTGAGTGATTATGGATCATTAGTTCTTACTTTAGATCATTATATAAGTGATTTTGTTGAGAAAACACTGTACTTTTCTTTATGTGAGACCAGATAATCACATTTGATTCTGTTTCTTTGCCTCTTTCTTCCTAGGACACTTTCATTGTTTACTAACTTAATTTGGGGAAAACAAGTAGCATTGGTTTATAGTGCTCCCCTGTCTGTCCCTAACCCTGTGAGAAATGGAGTAGGGCAGTATCTTAGGGCTTCTGCTGCCGTGATAAACACTAAAACCAAAAGCAACTCGGGAAAGAAAGGGTTTATGTCAGCCTAGAGTTGCACGTCACGGTCCGTTATCAAAGGAAGTCAGGACAGGAACCTAGAGCAGGAGCTGAAGCAGAGGCCGTGGAGGAACACTGCTTACTGGTTTGCTCCCCAGGGTTTGCTCAGCCTGCTTTCTTATAGCACCCAGGACTGCCTGTCTGTCCATGGGTGGCACCACCCACTATAGGCTGGACTCTCACGCATCAGTCATTAATCAAGAAAATGAGCCCCAGGCTTGCCCACAGGCCAGTCTGATGGAGGCGCTTTCTCAGTTGAGGTTCTTCTTCCCAGATGACTCTAACCTGTGTCAGGTTTAGAAAACAAACAAAAAACCAACTGGCCAGCACAGGCAGATCAGAATTTTAGACTAGAGGAAGTCATTTGCATTATTTCAGTTTTTATCTCATAAACCTTTACCTTTATCAGCAAATAATGTAAAAACGTAGAGGAAAATGTTAGTGTTTCTCTGGGTGTGTCCGAGCACGGCTGTCTCCTCAGTGCTAAGGATGAAGAAGCGGGAAGACAGCTTGAGGCTAACTCGGACGTGCGCTGCTAGGCCCTGTCTCGATGAAGCACAGACACAAATAAGTACTGTTTACTTATTTGTACACCCAGTGTTCTCTTCCAAAATAAGAGGTCACCTCAGGATGCATGGACGCATACAATGATGTCCGAGCCACATGGTGCCCTCCCCCGACTTCAACACCTTCTCTAGTTCTCTAGTTATTTTACATATTTTTGTCATTTGCCACATCGTATTCCCTCAGGGAGACCACCAGTAGTTACCCAGATACCAGTTCTAGTCAGCTTATTTTATTTATCTAGTGCTCTAATCTTTACAGTGTTGGTGTGAACACGCTGGAACGCTCTTTTCCTTGGTTTGTGTCCTGTAGAGAGGATAACTGCAGGCATGGGGTGGACTGGGCATCCACACTACCACTGTAGTGTCTGCTCCCTGTGTCTTAGAAGGGGCCTGCTCAGAGTCTGCTTGGTGAACAAAACATTTTTGCTGAGAAACTGATGAACTGTGATGTCAGATAATTGCTTGTGTTTTTATTCTTAAAGATTTATTATATACATTTTGCCAATTTGAGGTGCATTAATTCATTGATCTTATGAGTGACCATTGCCAGTGTCTTGTAATTTCAAGACACTTGTTTTGTTTAGTGTGGCCCTGGTTGGTCTGGAACTGCCTGGAGACCATAGCTCAGCCTCTACCTCCTGAGAGCTGGGAGTGAAGATGTGCTGCCACGTTTTGCTAGACTCTTCTCTTTAGAAACTGTATGTCTAACAGACACATCCCTCTGTGTGTGGGGGTTTGTGATATGAGTATAGGGCCTGTGGAAGCCAGAGGAGGGGATCGGGTGCTGTGGATCTGTGAGGCTGGAGTTACTTGTAATATGAGCTGCCCAGTGTGGGTCTGGGAGCTGAACTCCACGCTTTAAGCACTGAGCCGTCTCTGCAGCCCCAGCCCCGGTGTTTGCAGTGCTCTGTCAGCACTTTACTCACTGACCCCTCTGCAGCCTTCACAATCTTTTTACATTGTAAGAGCAGTACAAATTTATTTTTAAAATCTGGACAGTAGGACTTGTGAGAGGGCCCAGCAGGCGAAGCCTGTTGCCCTGCAACCCTGATAGCAGGAGTTCGATCCCTGGAACCCACATAAAGGTGGAAGGAGAGAACCGACTCGGGTTGTCATCTGACCTCCACGTGTCCACGTGTATGTCATAGCACCCATGCACTGTACACATACTCAACAATAATAAATAAAAGTAAAGTTCTCGTGGAGCCAGGAAAGGGGCTGTTTGCTCCCAGCCCTGAGTTCAGTCTCAGAGCCCCCGACTGAAGGAGAGAACCAGTCACTGCACTTTGTCCTCTGATGTCCTTGTGCATGCCGTGTCAGACATGTGTCAGATATGTGCCCTTCTCCCCAAATCAATAAATCTAAAAAGAAAATGGGGAGCAGGAGAGATGGCTCAGTGGTTAAGAGTACTAGAGGACCCGGGTTCAATTCCCGGCACCCACGTGAAAGCTCACAGCCATCTGTAACTCCAGCTCCAGGGAATTGGATACCTCCTTCTTGACTTCTTGGGCACTGAACACACATGGTGAACAGACATACGTGCAAGCAATACCCATAGGCAACAATAATTAAACTTAAAAAGTGAACCATAATTTTAAGAAATCTAGACGATAAACACGCGAACAGGAAGAACATCTTTCTTGTCCATCTCTGTGCTCTTTACTACGTGTAGCCAGAAACCACACACACTCTTGACTTACACGGAAGAACCGACTCCTGCCGGGGATGCCGTAGCCAGCATGGTCTCTGGCGTCACAGGCCAGGTTTTTCACCACTTTGTCCAGGCTAGCAAGCGTTATCTAGCAGTATGGATACTGCTGAGTCCAGCTCACTACAGTAATGGCTTTCTTTAGAAGCTGTTGTTGGTCGGATAACCCTGTAGTTCCTCAGGAAGTTTGGGAATGAACTTCTCTGCTCTAGAAGGCTCGCAGAATGACTAGAGTTTGGTTCAGCACAGCCTTTCTTGTTTCTGGCAGTTTTACCATGTCAGTAAGTTACTGTCTGCAGAGGGTGAGTTCTGAGTGCCTTCACCGAAGACTCGGGACGTGTTGGTCACTGTCTTGTGTTCTGGTTTTCTGTAGGTGAAGCAGCTGAGCAGCCATTTTCAGATTTATCCCTTTTCATTGAGGAAACCAAACTCAGATTGACTAGGAATGGAAGAGAAGAATGTCGGCCTGTAACCTTCGGGAAGTGCTGTAAATAGATGCCTGTAAACATCCCATCCATCACCACTGAACTCAACTGCTCTGCCTGGCGGCTGTGGGATCGCAATGTGTGTCGTGTGGACAGCAGGAGTGAACATGTCTGTGCTTGTGGAATTTTGGGCTTTCTAACTCCCAACTTTATTTTTTTATAAAACCATGAGACATTTTGGTTAAGCACAGTGTACATTAAACCAGCTAAATGTTCCTAGCTTCATGAGTCCATAATGTTTCGACTCATACAGAGTTAAGGATGCTTTACTTTTATGTTTAAAGTCCTCAGATTGATTCAGGAACACTAATAACGTTCGGATAGCCACAACATGTCCTAATATTTGATACTTTATAAAAGGTCTTTAGCTGTGGAAATGGTTGACAGCCCAGATCTACTGTAGAGAAGCATCCAACAAGTCTCTCTGGCCCGAGATACCAGCGAACACAGAACCGTGTACAGTTGCCAAATCCTGGTTATTCTCCCGTGGAGCTTCGAGAGGTTATCTGGTGCCTGGCTCTTCTGTGGCTCAATGCTGATAAATTGTTTAATTTTCTTTTGGAGAGAAGTGTTCTGTTGTTACTTAGCAGAGAATGGTTTACTTGTGGTGTTTCCTCCTGTCGGGATTGGGTGCCTGTGAGCCATGATTCTTGAGGCTGTGCTTGACAATTCCATTCTCGTGGTACTTTTGAGGCTGCAGAAAAGGACCTTGTGAGAGAAGACTTAAGCTGGAGTTAGGAACCCAGAACTTCATGATGACCACTTGGCACCCTGGCACTGCCTGGCCACCTGTCTGCTTGCTTTCATTCTTTCTTCTTCTCGGGGTGAGGTGCTGTGGTTTTTAATCTGACACGGGATAAGATAAGGCAGAGAGACAGTCTCTCTCCCCTAACTTTCCCGCCTCCCTATTTGAAGAAAACTTTTGATATATATGCCTTACTGAGTATTTACTCCTTTAGATGACTCAGTAATTTTTGAGGTTTACTGACAACACAAAACTCCCATTGCTGTATTATGGTTGTCTCATAAATCTCACCATTTTACAAATGTGGATATTCTCTGTCTTTGGACTTTGTCTTTATTTAGTTTGGTGGTGGTGAAATTTACTTGCTGGTTTTATTTTTCCACTGAATGAGGTTTGTGCTTAAATGAAGAGTGTGTCTTAAACCCCTTTTTTTTCTGGGTAGGTTGCACTTGGATAAGATAGGCACCACTGTGTTGATATGTAATTAAAGTCATAACTGTTATTTTCCTATGAAGGTGACCGTTCTTAAATATTGTAGCTCATCTCTTTGTTGAATTTTTGTCTGCTGCTTTGTAAAAAGTAACTAGTTGATGTTCCCCCTGAGCATTTTTAAGTTCGAATCATTGTCATCCAGGCTGTTGAAACTGAGTGAGGAGCTAACCCACGGCCCTGTACTGGTTTTAACTGTTTGTAAGGCTGATGTGTGTTTGGGAACTTTCTCTAAGACAAAAAATGAAAGCAGACGTTGATGTGTGAGGTGGAAAGTGATTCGTGTTCGTTAATAAATTGCCATCATGGAGGTCAGAAAACCAGCCAGTTGCATGAGGATAACTGTGCTGTGTATTCGCGCCCTGTAGAACTGAATTGGGCAACTCTGAGTCTGGAAAAAGCTTTGTTATAAGGTTTTTGATGATCATTTTACTGTTTTTTTTTTTTGCATTGTATACAGGAATAATCATTTGTATAAAAGAAAATAACATAAATATTTATTAAATAATGAATTTGGACCACAGACTTTCTTCACCTTGTACAGTATACTAAAGGATCATGTCCTGTAATTTGAGGGCTGTTTCCTTCCTTCCTTCCTTCCTTCCTTCCTTCCTTCCTTCCTTCCTTCCTTCCTTCCTTCCTAATGTATCTGTCCTCTTCTTGTTGCATCAAGTGGATTTGAAAATGATTTGTGCCCTTTGTTTTGTGTTTAACACGTCTCTGTGACGGTAAAGGTCTCTATTTTAGGTAGTTTTTCACTGTTTCAATCCTGTGGACTTGTGAATCCCTCCCAGCCGGCTCGCGTCCTCGGCTGGTTGTTGTCGCGGTCCAGCGGGGATGTGAGACTTGATACTCAGGAGCTCTGTGCGTCTGGGTCACACCCCTTCCTCTACACTTCCCAAACGTAAACAATTCTGGAAGCATATGTGCTCTGTTTGGGTGAGTTTACGCCACAGCCTGTCCCAGGTGATGCGGGCAGGAGCATGCGTTCGTGCTTTCTGTACTTGCGGAATAGAGTGCCTTGGCCAGGCTAGGGGTTTGCATTGTTCCTCTGCTGGACCCATGCTACATTCACCTTTAGAGACTTCTCTTCGGGTTGTGGTATGAAAAGGCCCTTTCAGGCTTCTCAGAAAGTAATCTCCCTGTATCTGCGAGGGTGTAGGAAAGAATAACATTAACATAAAGGCTGACACCTTTGATCTTTCAGTTATATGTATGGTCTTATTTCAGCTCACTGTTTGAAATGGCCACCATCTCTATCTTGAAAATAGTAATTGTTTATAGGTTTTAGAGCATTAGAATAACTTTGAAGTAAAAATATAATAATTTTTCCTTGACATTTCAATATTATGATTGACATACTTTCAATTCCAATTTTGAAAAGAAAATGTTGAACATGGTTTAGGATGTTACAGTACAACTGCTAATACTGCTGTGTGTTCTCTTATAAGGCAGCTGGGGAGAGGGGTGTAAGTCTGGGTTAGCATGTGCTAAGTACATGTCAAGAATATTGCTTGTCACTTTGAACCTGACTATTAAGAGAGTATGTTATAGTCAGAAGACATATGGGTGGCACCTTGCTTCCCAAAGCAGACTTCAACTCCATGACCTATGAAAATAAAAAGATAAATTCTTTTTAATTGGAAGTATCTAAGTCTCGGACTGCTGCTCCCCCTTTGCGAGGGGTGGGTGGGGGGTTCCAAACAGGACTTCTCTGTATCGGTAGCTGTCCTATAACTCACTCGGCAGACTAGACTGGCTTTGAACTCAGATCTGCCTATCTCTGCTTTCTGAGTACTGGGAGTAAAGGCGTGCGCCTCCACTGTCTGACTACTTTCCCCCTTTGTATTATAACCTGAAACCTACTTGTAGCCACCACATAGGACAGCGTGAGCTCACTGAGCTCTGACTTGGTTGCCTCCAGACCTTGCCACATTCAGATGGTCAATGCCTTATATCTTTTGACCGGTGAAGGACTGGGAACAGCCCCAGAGAAGAAAGTCAAACCTGTGGACAGCAACTTTTGAGTTTGGGTCTCTCGGTAAGCCAGGAACGGATAGAGAAATCATATTGGTTGTTAGGATGCCTGTGTTCAGAGTGGCCTTATCTTGACCCACTTCTGGTCAAGCCTCTGTCTGTGACGTCAGACCAGAATTTTCTTTGTCCTGTGTCATTTGGAGGCAGCATGCCCTATCTTGAACATCCTGTGGGTGAGTAATCTTATTATAGTTAGCTGCCCTACTCCAGCCTTTCGGAGAGAATGCTGACTAGCGGGCTGCACCAAAGCACTTGGATGTGCATTTAAGGTGACATTCCTAATAGTAGACTAGTATTAAATTAATCACTGTGAAACGAATGTGTGACGCTCTAGGACTTTTTAAAAGCTAGCATGCATTTCTGCTTGTCTTTTATTGTGTAACCCATGCAGTTTGTATGTTTTGGGGTTTTGTTTTAGTCATCTTCAACAGTAGTACAAATGACTGGCATCACAGCCGGCGGTGGCTTCAGGGCACACGGTGAATCCGCGGTGAGTCAGAGTGGTCTATCCAGGGAAAGGGGTGATGTGTTTGTTTCTTTCTCGCATAGAGCCATGGGAATTGTGTTTGCTGGCTGCTTCATTTCCCGAGTTTCTACCGTATGAACTAAATGTAACTTACTCTCCAACCTGCATGTTCATAGTGTGCTTTGCTCTTTAATAAACAGACGCTCAAGAGATAGTACACCAGCTGGTTATTGTCTCTGTCTTTTAAGTAGGAATATGTTCTTTTTTGTAGACATTTGACAGACTCATGCTTAGAGTAGCAGGAGGAGTTCTGCCGTTTCGCGCTCTCCCACAGGCAGCCTGAACAGGATTTGTTCATTCAGTGGAGAAGGTTGGATTCCCAGGATTGATAACACCACACAGACTGACTTTAGAGTATTTGAGAAGGGGAAAAGGGCCGTCTCCCTAGGAACATACCTTTGGGCAGCACAGAAAAGTTGTTCTGGGCTTTTAGGCTGTTTCTGTTGTCTTTCCTCTCAGAGAGCCCTTCTTAGAAAGCTGGACTAAGTTGGGCTGTTTTTATGGCAGTTGGATCGTGGCCATTGAATATCTAAAATAGAAAGAGAAGCCAGTGCCCACGTCAGCAGCTCTAAAACTGAAATCAGAGATCACATCGGCTGTCCAGGGAGTGACTGAATACTGGGGGTGTTTTCTGTCACATTGGCTATAGGATCTTTTAAGCAGTTTCTTTGGGTAACAATCAAAATAAGCGTTGATTTGTGTTTTTCATAAACAAAATAATCCTTGATGAATTCTCCATTTTAATATTCTTGGTGAGGACTATTAATATCTAGAGAAAAAGATTCATGACCTGGAGCTTGTTTATTCTGTACTGAAGGTTAAGCAGGCTATAGAAGTTGCCTGTTTTAACTTGGCCACTGTATCACTGACCTCTTGGAATTACTGTTATTCATCAACAGGCTAATGATTAGTTCACTTCAAAATGTCTCAAGAATGCAGGATTTAGTTTTGAATTCTGAATTCTAGTTTTAACTTATTTTTCTTCTCTCTGGGTAGCGTGGAAGACAGTGATGGCCAAGTCTAAGGGAGGACATCTGCTCTTCCCTTCCCCCGTCAGTGGAGTAAATGGATGGCAGGTGAAGGAGAATAAACTGCTGCTTTCCTGAGTAAGGTTTCATGTTCTGTGCTAAGAATATGTGGCGGCAGTTGTGGCTGCGGAGTTTAATTTGGTGCCATTGCCAGTAGATTTTCTCAAGTCTTCTGAAGCAAGAGTAAATTTCCGTCCCTTCCAGGCGCCTAGAAACTGGAGCGGGTGGGGGTGTGTGCGCCACAAAGAAGGAAAATGATACCAGAGAGAAAAATGAAAAGGACATGAAATCTTTCTCCTTTCAAGTACTTTTAGTTGTAGCTGGTCTGCATAGGACTTGTGGTGTTAATAGTAAACTAACGTAGCATTTACTTAATCTGATTCCATGTGCTCTCTCTATATTCACATTTAATGTGTACACCTATTCTCTGTATATATACACATTTAATGTGTACACCTATTCTCTGTATATATACACGTTTAATGCGTACACCTGTTCTCTGTGTGTATATATACACGTTTAGTATGTACACTTATTCTCCGTGTGTATATATGATATGGTATCTACATGGAGTTTACTCTTTGGTGGTAACCCTCATTAGACTGTTGCTTTGTGTGGACTTGGTCCACACCTAAAGCCACTTCCCACCTGGAGCCATAGCCCTCCCTGCCCCGGGTCATCTCAGGCCTTGAGGAAACCCCCTAAGTACACCACTTTCCCCTTCCTTTCCTCCGGGGAATTAGGAACCAGAAAGACTGGTTTAAGAATGCTGGCTGCTATCTTTGGGGTCGAGGTTTCTGGGTCTGCTGGGCCCTTTTTGGCTAGGAGGCAGCTTTGGGAGCAGTGTACCTGTGGATCTCATCGGGGAGATGCTTGCTCTTTGCCAAGACAGAGCTCTACGGCTTGCTTAAGTTTACTGGAATATTCCAAGTCTTGTGATTCAATGTATAGTAAAATACTCTGAGGTGTTTGGATGTGATTTTTGCATTTTCTGTGTCACTGTTCCCTGCTGCTAGTCCAGATAATCAAGACCTGTTTCTTGTCACGGAATCTAGAGGCCTTGACCTTCACTGGATTTATGTTCAAGTCTGCTGCTGTGAACTCCAAAAGTTAAGCAGTGGGTTTTAGTTTTAAATTGTTTAATTCTTTTATTGACAAATATTTATTGTAATAAAAATAAATAATTTTTAAATCCTTTTAATTGTTTTCAAGTTGTCTTTTTTTTTTTTTTTTTTTTGTCCTTCCTTGGTACATGCAAAGGGGAAAGCTCTGTAATGGGAAACAGTCCCAGCTGCTCGACTCAGAACCATTAGTCAGTGTAAAACACGATAGTAAAGGTTTATACACGCGTGCACACACACACACGGAAAGCATCACCCAATTTTACTTAAAATATTCAAGAAATTCATAACGTGAATATCTCTGGGACCCGGACTCATTGCTCAAGGACAATAAGTGGACATCTTGCAATTCCATCATGGTACAGAGGACCATTGTATCTGCACATGGGTCCCGTGCCTAACCTGGGTGGGCAGCTGGCTAACAGAATCTGAACCCCCATACACACACACACACACACACACACACACACACACACACACATATACATATGTCATATATTCATATATCAGATAAGTGAGTCTTTCTTGGCCTTCATTGGCCCCCAAACTTGATATGTTGTCAAGGATGTTCCCAAGATGACCTTGAACTTCTGACCTTGTTCCCTTTGCCATTACTGGGATTGCAGGGGTGTGCCAATGGGTCTGGTTTATGTGGTGCTGGGGTTCCAACTAAACTACATTGCTAGTCCTGTTTTCAGGGGGTTGTTGCTCTCTTTCTGGTTATTGTTTGTTTGGGGTATAAGAAGACCAGCTTGCTTTCAGAGACCTTCCTGAACGTGACTTGCTGTGTGACTGAGTGACAGCAGCAGCTTGCTTGATTCCCGGACAGTGTGGACGGATCAACACAAACTTGTTTTTACTAACCAGTTTACAGTCCTTATTAACCTTTTAAAGTTAGGCTCTCGTGTAGCCCACGCTGGCCTCAAACACTGTGTAGCTGAAGATGACTTTGAACTTTTGACCCTCTGGTCTTACCTCCTGAGAGCTAAGGTTGTAGGCACGTGCCCTGTAGCCAGTTTCCTTCTGTGCTGGGGGTTAACCCAGGATTCATGTTTGCTAGGGAAGCTCTCCATCCCTACCCAAAGGTGAAGTTTAAAAACCTTTCAGTCATTGTCCCAGCCCTGCTTCAACTCCTGGCTCCGCTGGTGCCTCTGTTCCTTTCTTCATACTTAAAGATGTACGTATTGGCGATAGGTGTATGCCACTGCCCACGTGTGGCTGACAGTTTGTGGGATTTGTTTCTCTTCACTATGGGGCTCCGGTGGATGGAACTCAAGCACCTTTGTCCCTCCACTCCCTAGCCCTCATCCTGGCTCTTTCCTTCATACTTTAAAGATAATGCTAAAGAAGTTTCAGAAATAAAAATTGGATGAAAATTTCCTTCTGGGAACTGAGTTGGTAAAATTTACACAAATTGGGATATAATTGGGTGATGCTTTTCCATGACCCATATCTTTTTTGTATGAAATTGAGCCGGGGTTTAATAATATTTTAGTATGTATGTTTAAGCTGAGAGGTTAAGAGGGAAAGTAAAGCACTCAGAAAAGCAAGAGACCTGGAGAGCGTAGGTGTGGTGGACTCTAAGAGACTTGTCTGCTTCTCTTTATTTTCTTTTGAATAGATCTTGAGTGTCATTCTAAGTCACATAAATTCTGTATCATTCCAGAAATGCTCTGGCAGGTTTGTAAATTATTTAATTCTGTATTATGTGCATTGGTGTGAGATTCCCTGGAACTGGAGTTACAAGACAGTTGTAAGCTGCCATGTGGGTGCTGGGAATTGAACCCAGGTCCTCTGGAAGGACAGCCAGGGCTCTCAGCTGCTGAGCCATCTCTCCAGCCTCAGCTTTGGCAGTTTTTTTTTTTTTTTATGGATCTTGTGCCATACCAGCTTTTAAAATATAAGTAGTCAGAATAAGCGTAGAGATAGGGTTGTTTTTCAGTGACATGTATATGTTGGACTCTGACCATGTAGCAGGTGTCTTGGTAGATGCTATAGTACATAGTGCTGAGTAAAACTGGTCAGTCTACCTTCAAGGACCCTTTATTTCCTCGGATAGGTGTTTTAAGTAGAATGGCCTTGAGATATTGATGAATCCTGGCAGACTGTTTCGTAAGGGGCCTTCCTAGTGCCTTTTATAACATTTGTTTCCTATACCAATGAAAAAGCTTACTGCAGCCCAGACATTGTGGTTTAAATCTGTAATCCTAGCACTTGGGAGGTGTTACATAGTGAGCTCCAGGCCAGCCTGGGCTGCAAAGTGAGATGCTGTTTTAAGGCAACCACAAGACTATCCAAAGCAAACAAAAAGGCTTATTACATAATTGAGATTGGCTAAGAACAGCTGGTCAGGGAGTGGGTTGAGCCAGGAAAGAGCAGCTCGTGGCCTTTGCTGTGGTTATGGGTTGGTCTAGATGGGAGTCCCTAGCATACACTTGGAACCACCTGCTAGCAGAAGACACTTAAGCATTTGCTAGTTTTTGAAGATGTATTTGTGTGTGTGTGTGTGTGTGTGTGTGTGTGTGTGTATGTGTGTGTGTGTAGGAGGGAGGATGCCAGAAGAAGGTGTCAGGTCCTGTGAAGCTGGAGTTACAGGCAGTTGGAAGCCACTTGGTGTGGGTGCTGGGAACTGAGCTCGGGTCCTCTGGAAGAGCAACGGAAGCTTTCCATAGCTGAGCCATCTCTCCTGCTGCGTCCTGGGTTTGTTTTTGTTTTAGCGTGTTTGAGAGTCTGGTGGTGGTGGTGGTGGTGGTTGGGGGGGGGGGGCAGAGCCTCACACATATACCAAGCAAGTGCAATATCACTAAACTACCTCCAAGTTCCCTTTTGAAACAGAGGTCCCAGATACGGAGAAGAAAGGTGTGAGGTCTGAGAGTCACCCGCAGCCCTCCCACACAAGCTAGACAGTACCTGTGCAGCGTTAGGGTCTGTTCACCACCTAACGTGCTCACTGCTTACTTGTCATGGATTTTTTTTTCCCCTGCACTATGTAGCTATTGCTGGCCTGAAATTTGCTTTGAAGACCACGACGGCTTGAATTCAGAGATCCTCTGCCTCTGCTGAACTAAAGGCATGCACCACCACACTTGGTTCTTTTGTTTCTTTTTCTTCTCTTTTCTTTACTCTTTTTTCTTTCTTTCTTTTTCTTTTTCTTTTCTTTTTTTTTTTTTTTGAGACAGGGTCTCATGTAGCCCAGGCTGCCCTCCCCCCACCAAGTTGCCACAAGTGGCCTTGAATTTCTGATTGTCCTCCCTCTATCTCACTTGAGCTTCTTGGAATTTTATGGTACCATTGTTCTTCCATCTCCCGTGTAGCAGTTCATTTCCCTTGACTATATCATGGCTCCTACTCACAGCCACAGCTAACTGCGTGCATATACACGCACACACAGACACATAACGTGAACCAGACGTGACAGAGCCTAGACCTCTAGGAGAGATTAACCCCGGAGGTTATAACAAAGCAGAGAACTTTGTAGAAGGCCCGAAATTATAGAAGCAGCTGCCCCTGTTCTCACCACTTCCGAGACTTAAACTGATACTTAAAATGAATTAATAGGAAAGAAAAAAATGGCTCCACTTGCCTTTTGGCAGGGCTTGTTCACAAAGGTCTTATCTTCCTGACCAGACGTTTTAAGTCAAGTAGACAAGACAGTAAATGCTTTTCTTGGCAGCTAAGGAAATAGCCTTCAAGGAATTGTGATTTGTCCAAGGGGGCAGGGCAAGTCCAGGACTAGCATCTGCATTCTAGAAACTTTCTTTAGCTGTCCATGGGCTGATGGGGTGAGACACAGTCTGAATGATACTGGTACAGTTTAGTCTAAAGGGCTGTAAGGAGTGGGGGTATCATCAAAACCTTCATCTAGCATGTGTGAGCCCCTACGTTCAACCTCCAATCTCTTGGGGGGATGAGGGAGTTGCTTTTGGCATAGTGTGGGATAGTGCCTTAAATGTAGCCAAGGCTGACCTAGACTTCCTGCCTCAACCTACCTCCCAGAGGACTTATTGTGAACCAATTGGTGTAGGGCAGTTTTTATTTTAATTAATTTAGAAACTAATTAATTAGATTATAATTAGTTAATCTAATTAATTATTAAGAGACAGGGCCCAAAAAATTATGAGTGCTCTATTTGCATGGACGATTTTAAGTCAGAGGAGGTTACCAGATCTCATTACAGATGGTTGTGAGCCACCATGTGGTTGCTGGGAATTGAACTCGGGACCTCTGGAGGAGCACCCGGTGCTCTTAACCACTGAGCCATCTTTCCAACCCCTAGGGATGTTTTTATTTTGTCTTGTGTGTCCTGTCCCTGGGGCTCCCGCTTGCTGGTGTGGACAAGCCCTTTACCACTAGGCTCTTTCACAAGCCCGCATGCAGGGTTTTAATTCTTTTTTTTTTTTTTAAACTTATTTATTTAGTATGTGTACAGCATTCCTTCCATGCCAGGTCTTATTATAGATGGGCTGTGAGCCACCATGTGGTTGCTGGGAATTGAACTCAGGACCTCTGGAAGAGCAGTCAGTGCTCTTAACCACTGAGCCACCTCTCCAGCCCATGGTTTTAATTCTTTTTCTTTTTTTTTCTTTCTTTTTTTTTTCCTGGACATCTATGGTTTTAATTCTTAATGAGAACATTTCAAAAAATGTTTACACGTATGTTTGTGTGTGCTTGAGTGCCTGCTGCAGGGTGTGAAGGTCAGAGGACAACTAGTTAGAACTGGTTCTTTTTTCATAGTGTGGGTTCCACAGATTGAACTCAAATGGTCAGTCTACTAGGCAAGAGACATCACCTGGCGAGCCATCTCGCCGACCCAGGGGACGCGCTGTGACTAAGGAATGTTTTTCTATAGACTGTTGCTTTGAGAGATCGGCGGTGTCCTGAGTCCCTTCTCCTAAGTCTTTCTCAAGCTCCTGGATGCAGGTGGGTGATGTTCGGACTTGGGCTCACACTTCCAAAAACAAACAAAAAACCCGCAGTGGGTTCTGCACTCACTCAAAACTCTGCTTGAGGATGGGACGCCGCTATCCCTAGCCTGGGCACAATGCTTTTCAGGCAGCAGGTCCTCAGTTACATTGGAGGAATGTGCATTTTAGAAATATTCATTGGTCAGTGGATGATGAGTTGGTTGTTCGAGTCAGAAAGGGATGAGGTGCCACTTGCTCCAGCTGCCTTCGTGGGGAAAGGCCAGCCCTTGTAAACTAACTTCAGCCAAAGCGAATAATATTGTATCCCAACTGGGATACAAAACTACAAAGCTTGGTGAGCACTGAAGAACTGCGCGCGCACAACTACGCCAGCTTCAGGTCACGTGGCTGCCTTCCCCTGGCAACGGCTTGTTCCTAGCAACCGGGCTGCGAGTCCACGCCGAGCCGTCAGCGGGCCGGAGACCGCTGCCATGAATCCGTCCGGAAACATTGGGGTCATAGACCAGAATGGGGAAGAACACCTAGCCACCGCGATTCACGGGCCCTCGGTGCATTCGGATAACCCGCAGGAGCGCATCCAGGCCCGGCGCCTGCGCATCGCCGCCCGCCAGGAATCCCGAAGGCGGTGAGAAGGGGAGGCGGGCTGATGCAATGGAGAGTGCAGAAGCTGGGGACAGGTTGGGTGGGAGCTCTACGGTGAGGGGTGGGTGTGCTCTAAGTGTTAGCAGGAAACGTCTTCTTCCAGAACTTTCAAATAGCGAGTTTTGGGACTGCTAGGCGTGGTAGCTCATGCCTGTAATCCCAGTACTGGAGAGGCAGAGGTAGGCAGACCTCTTTGAAGTCAAGGATAGCCTGGTCTACATAGTAAGGCTCTGTCTCCTCAAAACAAAATAAAATAAAGTGGAGTAAACGCTTTCATTGTAGTTAGTGGCCACACTCACTGGGCCCCTGGCCATGATGATCTATTGTAGCAAAGATCAGGATAGCTACTTATTTGTGTTTGCCGGAACTGATAGTCATTTTCAGACTCCATCCAGGCATTTTTAGTGCCAGACCCGTGAGTTAGGTGTAATGGGGGCTGCCATACCTGTACCCCCACCATACCTCCTAGACTCCGAAGTCTTTATTAGCTTCGGCCCAGTCAAAGGGACAGCCGTTTGGCTCCCACACCGTGAGAGCTCTTACCCAGACTTAACGTATCCTTGACTTCTAAGTAGTTCGTTTCAGTTTTACTGTTGGTGGAGTGGAAACATGACCTTTGGCTGAGTGTACAGATACAGCAGAAGCATAAGATGTTGGTGCCCATGTACCTTCATCCTAATTGTGTAAGGTCATGATGATGGTGTCAGTGGTAACTCAGATCTTTTTTTAATTGTCCTTCAGGAAAGGGCTGCAGGCATCATCAAACAGTATGTGTTTGCCTTTGTGTTTCAGGTTTTTCCTCCCGGGAACTGTGCCACCTCTTTAGTTATTAGGTTGGGGGATAAGAATTGGTTTTGGTTCAGGAACTGGGCAAGGCAGGAGCATCCTCAGTGTGTCTGTTGCTGCTGCGTTTTGCGGTAAACAGATGAACTGGACTCTTTGCCTGCCCTTCTGTTTGACTCCAAATGGTACAAGACAAAAGTTCCCTCAGGACAGTTATGCGTTAATGAGGGAGAGAGGACACATTAAAGTGAGCCAAGGGAGGAAGTAGCACTTTGAGCTGTGACAAGGATGGTAAGGAGGAAAGGAAAACAGTGGCTGTGGGACCTAAGCCTGGAGCCTGAGACAGAACTGGCTAGATTGTATTAAGATATTTATTGGCCGCGATAACGGTATCTGATTATGCCTCAACAAAATAAAGGCCACTTTCTCGACGGGAAGGGTGGCATTTTCACCCTCAAATCATTTTGCTTGCTGTTTGGGGAATAGTGTGAAGGGGCCAGAGGTGTAACTGAGGAGACAAGGAGGGAAGGGGACAGCTGCCCTGGCTCTGGTGAGGCACGGGCTTGGCCTGGACTCTTTGAGGTGGTGCTTTGGAGAGAAGCATTTGGATCTGATTGTTTTTATTTATTTGTGCCCCGACAATGCTAAGCATGCGTGGGCAACTGTTTACGGCGGTTCTCCAGTTGTTCCATCCTGGGCAGATGCTTGTGTTATTGTCCTACTCAAGTGTTACAAGGGAGAGGCGGCCCTTTGTTTGACCTGGCTGCCCGGCTAGCTTACACCCAAAATAACCACACAGAAACTGTATTTATTAAAACGCTGCTTGACCCATTAGCTCTAGTTTCTTATTGACTAATTATTACATCTTAATTTAACCCATTTTTATTAATCTGTGTACCGCCACATGACTGTGACTTACCTGCAAGAACAAGATTCTAACCAGCGTCCGTCTCAGGCAGGAGATCCCTGGTCTCTCTCTGCCCATCTTCCCAGCATTCAGTTCTGTCTTCTCCGCCTACCTAAGTTCTGCCCTATCAGGCCCAAAGCAGTTTCTTTATTCATTAACCAATGAAAGCAATACATGAACAGAAGAACCTCCTACACCATCCAAGATTCCACAGTCTTCCTTTTTGCTGTCTGTCCAGCATTTTCTGGCCCTTCCTCTTCACCTTATCCCATGCACTCCTCCAAGCAGTGCTATCTTTGGGTATCGGCTGTCATTCATTCTCATAGCATGGCTGAAGTATCTCAGGCACCATTCCCGTATCCTGTAGTTTGCTTCCTTCTGTAGATAGAGATGTTTCTTAATGTCATTGTTGCGCAGCCTGTATCTTCGTGTGGCGCCTAGAATCCTCCTGAGATACGCCATCTCAAACACATTCAGCTGCTGTTCTGAGGAGCGTTTCATTGTCCAGGTTTCAGAGTTGTAAGGAAGGCAGCTGAATACAGGTGTCTCATACACTTGTTATTTTGTTGTTGTCGTTGTGTCTCCTGCTGACCAAACCTTTCCTAGTGTCTGGAATGCAGCCCTTGCTGTCCCTATCTGCCTTTTGATCTCTGAAATAATTCCTTCCTTTGAACTGAGGTTTCCTCCCAGATAGACAAAGTTGACTGTTTGCTTGAGGTTTGATTCTTTATTACAATGTTAAAATCCCTGTGTGCCCTTCCCGTGTGTTGTGTCTCAGTCTTCTCAATGTTTACTTTCATACCAAGGTTCTCACTTACTTCCACCACTCTATGTACCATGGCCTGCAGCGCATTTGGACTTTCAGTAAGTAGTGCTGTATACTACGTATGTATGTATGTATGTATGTATGTATGTATGTATGTGTACAGACACACACACACACACACACACACACACATATATTAGCAAAACGCAAGTTATTGATTCACACACCACCTACCTGCACGCCTATCTCCTCGTCCTCTAGGGCTGTTGCTATTATTAATTCCAGTAATATATTAAAGAGTAGTGACGAGAGGACGCATCCCTGCAACACTCCTCAGATTGTCTTAAACTGATCACTTAGTTCTCCACAGACTTTTACTGATGCAAAGTATCTTTATAGGTATTTTCGAGTATTCTTACGATTTTCTCTGGGTACTTGTAGAACTTCATTATTTCTCAAAGTTCTTTCCTCCAAATGCTATTGAATGCCTTCTAGAAGTTGATGTACCAGACATATAAGTCTTTCCCAAATTCTTTGTATTTTTCTGCCAGTTGCCTCAAAGTGGAGATCTGATCAACTGTGCTCCTGTTAGCTCTGAATCCGCACTAGGATTTCCTCTGTTCTTTGCAGGACAATGGAGGAGGAGATCTTGCTGCTATGGCATAACAAACTAATGCCCCTGTAACCTGAGCAGTCAGTTTGTCCTTCTTGTGTATGGGAATTA
Organism: Myodes glareolus; assembly: GCF_982192425.1. Taxonomy (NCBI): domain Eukaryota; kingdom Metazoa; phylum Chordata; class Mammalia; order Rodentia; family Cricetidae; genus Myodes; species Myodes glareolus. The sequence continues at coordinate 101,099,385 of NC_142031.1, read as the reverse complement.
TGACTGAGTGCTTCCATTCTGTGGGAATCACTTCATGTTCCCATACCTCTCTGAAGAGTCTGAGAAATGCCTCAGCCCCTGAGTCTATTGTAGCCACCTACAACGCCTCCACCATGATGTCATCCACTCCTGGGCCTTCCTGTGTTTCACTCTCTTGATAGCTTCCTCTATCTCACTCCTGTCAATATTTAATATTTCCTCATTGTCTCTAGTGTTTGAGTGGCTGCCGAAGTGTTTCTCATTATAGTCTATGTTGAAAGCATTAGGGTCATTCATTGTATAGGGTGTCAAAGTATTGTCTCCATCTTTGCTTTACTTCCTCTGGTTCTGTTAGTAAATGACCTGCCCGTTTTTAATTACCCGAATCTGAGGAGCATATCTGGCAGTTATCCGTCTGACAGCTTCGTAGACAAGATGTTTTATTATGGAGTCTAGCCTCTTGGACCTCTTTCCATACACCTAGTATATACAGCTCTCTCCTCCTTCGCGCCTCTTTTGACCCCTGCACAGGTAGTTGTGGTGGTAAGACGCTGGCGGGACGGCGAGGCAGGACATTAAAGATTGGGTTTTGAACATGTTAAGCAAAGTTGGACATTGTAAAATACTGAAATTAAGAAGTCCTTTAGGCATTTGGAAATGCTCTCAGATTGAGGAGAGATTGTCTTTTTGTTATCTTTAGTAACCAAAGAATTAGCCCTCAGATGCTGCCCAGGTAGATCATTATGCAGAGAGGTTCTTAGTCAAGTCCCTCCTTGCCCCAGCACCATTAGCTCTCTTTGTTAATGTATACATAAGGTAAACATGATGCATTTGTAATACCTTTGGGGTAGGGATGTCTGTGCTAGGTGGTGATCCTGAACTCCCTGAAATTCTCCTGTCTCAGCCTTCCAAATGCTGGAGACTCTGGGGGACCCCACATCTGACATATTTGTCATAGTATTTGTCATAGTATTAAAATCAATTTTTATGCTTTATGGTAGTAGTATATTTCAAGTTTCTAAGTGATTGGGTATTTTGAGTAAAATAATTCTAAATCCTAAATGATCTTTATTGTCTCTGAATTGGGAGAATTTGTATAATCACATACTTGTATGTGTGTATAACTAACATTTCCCCCTTTTGAGATTCTAGCTTTATTTTCCCTTGCCTCAACAAGGTAGAAGGCAAGATCCAACTTCTGAAAGTTACCCTCTGACCTTCACATGTATGCCATGGTTTGAACATACACACACACCACACACAAATATAGAAATAATATTTTTTTAAAAAGATGATTGTCAGCTGGGTGTGGTGGCACATGCCTTTAGTTCCAGCACTCAGGAGGCAGAGGCAGGCAGATCTCTGTGAGTTCCAGGACAACCTGGCCTACAAAGCGAGTTCCAGGACATCCAGGGCAACATAGAAAAACCCTGTCTTGAAAAGCAGAAAAAAACAAATAAACGAAAAACAAAACAAAAAAAATAGTTATCATCAGGTGTGGTGTCTATAGTCCCAGTGCTCAGAAGGCAAGGCAAGCAAATCTCTGAGTTCAGGACCAGCTTTGTTAAAATATGGAGTTCCAGGTCAGCCAAGGCTATGTAGTGAGACCCTGTATCAAAACAAGATAAAATGAAGCTGGGCAGTGGTGGCGCACACCTTTAATTCCAGCACTCGGGAGGGGGAGGTAGAGGCAGGCGGGTCTCTGTGAGTTAGAGGGCAGCCTGGTCTATAAGAGCTAGTTCCAGGACAAGCTCCAAAGCTACAGAGAAACCCTGTCTCAAAAACAAAACAAAACAAAATAAAATACCAAAAACAAATAAATAAAATGCAACACTAAAGAGGCCTGGAGAAATGGCTCAGCAGTCAACAGCAGTGACTGTTCCTTCGGAGGACCCAGGTTTGTTTTTAACACCGCATGGCAGGTCACAGCTGTTCCAGGAGATCCAACGCCCTCTTCTGGTTTCTGTGGGCACTGGGCATGCATATGGTGCACAGACACACATGCAGACAAACACCCTTTGACATAAAATAAAATAATAATCACAAAGAAACTGTTCAGCCAATGGAGGAACTAGGTCTCTTCCAGATAAGGAGAGGGTGCAGCTCAGCCGTCAATCATGGGCCAATTCCCAGCGCAAAAGGAAGAAAGGGAGTGGAGGGGCGAGAGGGGAAGATGTGGAGAAAAAGAAGGAAGGAGGGAAGGAGGGTCCATTCCAAAGTAGAGAGAAGTGCCTCCAAGCTTCCAGGACAAAGAAGATGAGCCAGGTGTGGTGGTACATGCCACTGACTCCAGTATTGGCGAAGCTGAAGCAAATGGATCAAGAGTTCCAGGCTATCCTGAGCTACACAAGGAGAGCCTGTCACAAAGAAACCAACAGCCACCAACAAAACAGGACAACAGAGTATGACCACGCCCAGCATCCTGTCAGTGCTGGAAGTTAGATGTTCCAACCCAGGCCTATTTTCTATTTTCCCAGCCTCTGGTGGGTGATTTTTATTTTTATATTTATTTATTTTATGTTATGTTATATGATAGTTTTGCCTGCATAAATGCATATATACCACATGCATGCCTTATACAGCTGGGGAGATCAGCAGAGGGCATTGGATCCCTGGAACTAGAGTCGTGGCTAATTTCGAGGCAGGTGGGTGCTGAGATCTGAACCCAGATCCCCTGCGAGAACAAGTGTTCTTAGCCACTGAGCCATCTCTCCAGTCCTGTATGTAGTGTGTGTGTGTGTGTGTGTGTGTGTGTGTGCTTTAAACTCATAGCACATTTTAGTTTGGTCTTACCTCATTTCAAGGGGCTGTTGGTCGCGTGTGGTCAGTGGCCACCACATTGGCCAGTATAGTGCCCAGGAGGTGAAAACGGATGAATTAAAGCAGCCAAGGGGTTGAAATAGAATCTCGGTGAGAGTTTGTGGCCGCCACTTTCCTCCCTGAACCCCTGATCTTTGTTCCAGGGATTAGCTGGAGGTATTTACACAGATGGTTATTGATTGATTGATCGTCAGTGTAGGAAGTTTGAGGTGCTCATGGGGATGCAGGTAAGTTAGCCTGGCAATGTCCTAGCAGAAGGGAACAACTGGTGCTCTTTCCAGAAAAGCGAAAGGTGAGTTCAGATCAGGAGCCGGAGTGAAAAGCCTTGCCGAGGAGGATTGGGGTTAAGATTTAGAGCCCAATGGGGCCTCTCAGCTCTCTTATCTCAAAAATGGGCGGGGCTGTACTTTGGACAAAGTGGGTGGAGTTGAGGCCGGTGAAGGGCTCTCCTTGTTTCCTGATGAATGCTGGAATCCTGACCTTTAAAATCTTTCCCAGTCTGTTGGGAGAATAGGGGTGTATCCTGGATAGCTTTTTTTTTTTTCCAAGACAGGGTTTCTCTGTGTTGCTTTGGAGCCTGACCTGGAACTAGCTCTTGTAGACCAGGCTGGCCTCGAACTCACAGAGATCCACCTGCCTCTGCCTCCCGAGTGCTGGGATTAAAGGTGTGCGCCACCACTGCCCGGCATATCCTGGATAATTTAAAATCAGCCTGACACAAGCTAGAGTGATCTGAGAGGACAAACCCCAATTAAGAAAATGCCCCCCTAAAATTGGGCTGCCGGCCAGCCTGGAGGGCATTTTCTTAGTGATCAGTAGGGGAAGGCTCAGCCCATTGTGGGTGGGGCCAGCCTGGGGTTGGCGATCCTGGGTTTTACAGGAAAGCAGACTAAGTAAGCCATGAAGTAAGCAGCTCCCCTTCCTGGCGTCTGCAGGTTCCTGCCCCGTGTGGATTCCTGTCCCAGCTTCCTTTAATGATAAACAGTGACACAGAAGTTTAAACCAAATAAACCCTTTCCTCCCCCATTTGCTTTTTTTAATCATAGTGTTTCACCCCAACAATAGAAACCCTAACTAAGACAGGATGTAACTGGGCTCCTAGGGGGTCTATGCTGAGGGGTCCCCGCAGCTGACTCTGTCAGCGACCCTCTGACGGAAGTGGTGGTGAAGGCAGGAACGGAATTTATTCCTAATGTGGCCGCACTGGATGGGAAATGGCAATGAGGTAACTGAAAAGTTTGTTCCTGGCCCCTAGCTCTCAGGCTGTGGTTTTCTGGTGGACCATTCTCTCGGGACCAGTGAGGCAGGGCCTGCCAGAAATAAGAAGTCCGTGCTGCCCTGGGCTGGTTTTAGTTCTCATGCATAGCCATTTGCCATGCATACTGGTTTCCTCCTGAACCCAAGGTGAAGCTTAAGGGACTGATTCAGAGAAAAGGGAGGTCAGAAAGGTGAAAGTGGGCATCAGCTGGCATCCACACTGCTGGTCATCATGTAGACAAGTGGCACATGGAGGAGATGCCAGTCACCAGGCGCCATCTTGGTAAAGTCCTCCTGCTGTGACAAAGGCAACTTGAGGGGCATTCATTTCAGCTCATTGTTCATAGCAGGGAAGGATGCCAGCCCAGGATGGTGGGTGGTGATTCTTCCCATCTCGGCTGTGTCAAGACAGACTCCATGTACAGTCCAAATACCTGTCTCCTAGGTGATTCCAGGCCCCGTAAACCGACAGCTTAGCCAAAGCTGGGCTTGGTAATGCTCTCCTTTCCTTATATTTGCTTCTAGTATGGGGGGTTTGTTTTTCTTTCTTTCCTTTTTGTTTTTACTTTTTGTTTTGTTTTTTGAGATAGGGTTTCACTGTATAGACCAGGCTGGCCTTAAATTTAGAGATCCAGCTGCCCCTGCCTCCTGGGATTAAAGGCCTGTGCCCCACTGGCTGTTGTTTTGTTTCTTGAGACTGGGTCTCTCCACACAGCCTCGGCTCTCCTAGAACTTACTTGTTAAATGCATCCAGTGTTTTTATTATCATTGTGTGTGTATGGCAATTTTTTCCCTTTTTGTGATTCCGGGGATTGACCCCAGAGCTTTGCTCATGTTGGGAAAGCTTTTACCACTGAGCTATGTCTCTAGTTCTTGGGAGTTCCATTAGCTAAGTCTGGTATTCTGCACCATGTCTGCAATCTCAGCACTTGGGATCAGAGAGACAGCTGGGTCTTTTCAAGTTCAGGGCCAGCCTGATTTACACATCAAGTTTCAGCCAGCTAGGGATACATACCTGCGTCTCCCCACAAAAGAAAAAAAATAACATTCAAGCGGTCTGTTTTTAGGTATATGAAGTGTTTAAAGACGGAGCACAAACACTCGCGATAACAGCAACATCCTGCTTTGGTTTCTCCCTGCCACAGGGAGGCCCTGGGAGAGTATCTAGACGGGAAGAAGGAGAACGAGGAAGAGCAAAGCAAGAGCTACAAACAGAAGGAAGAGAGCAGACTGGTACGAGCTGGCGACATCAAGTCCCTTAGTGTGGTCTTCACAGATGGGGGGAGGACAGGCAGGTGGGCAGGTGGGCGGGCGGGCAGGCGGGCACCACCCCTTCTGTGTTGCTGTCTCTAAATGGGGCTGAACTGGAGTCTGTCAGGTTGGGGGTTGCCTAGGGGGTGAGCTTTCAAATTGTGGGGTTTTGTCAGGAAAGGTGGAGCACATATATAGTGCCATTGTCCAGGAAATTGTGGCAGGAGCATTGTTGTGTGTCTAAGATTGGTCTAGGATAGAGTGTGAGCCTGTCTCAAAAACAAACAAGAGACAGGCTGGGGATGGCTCGGTGTTTAAAGCGTTTGCATCCAAAGCATAAGGGCTGGAGTTCAGATCCCCAGAACTCACGTAAATTTTGAGTGGGTAGGGCAGTAGAGACAAGGGATTCCAAAGCAAGCTGGCTTGGGATTTGCTATGTAGACCAGGTTGCCCTTAAAACCAGAGACCCACCTGCCTCAGCTTTCTGAGTTCTAGGATTAAGGGCGTGCGCTCCCACACCCAGCCTTAACTTTTTAAAATATATAGTTACATTTTATTTATTTATTTTATGTGCCTGGGGTGTATGTGCCCTGGTGTATATGGCACTCAGAAGACAATTTGTGGGAGTCGGTTCTACAGTGTAGGGTTTGGGGACTGAACTCAAGTTATATCTAGTTTGGCAGCAAGAACCCTTACCAGTGAGCTTATTAGCCCTCTTAAATTCTTTACAGAATGTTCTAGCTTTACAGATTCTCATCTGTTTGTTTTTCAGAAATTGACTAAACTGCTGCTCTGTGGTACTGAGTTGGTAACAAATATCCAGGTGGCTACAGACATCAGAGAGATCCATAGGAGGGTTGAAGAAGAGGAGATCAAGCGTCAGCGGTGAGGCATCGACTGCGCTTGCGCACTGCGGATGTCCTTAGATTCTTCTGAGTCCCAAGCACTTTGTTTTAGAATTGAAATATAAAGAACCTCAGGAAGTCACACAAGGAGGCTTTAGGGTTTCTCTGCAGAGGTCAGAAGAAACTCAACAGGCTTAGGTTGGGCTGAAAAGGCCAAGAAGGGTCTGAATGTTGAGTAGGTGTTTTAGGCAGAGATGTGCAATCTCAGAACGCGCTTGGGAGGCAGATGTGGCTCCAACAGCCCCAAGAATGCCTTTTTTTTTTCTCCTGTAGCTTTGAAACTTGTCCTGGGACTAGCTCTCGTTAGTCCAGGCTGGCCTCGAACTCACAGAGATCCGCCTGCCTCTGCCTCCCGAGTGCTGAGATTAAAGGCGTGAGCCACCACCGGCCCGAGAATGACTCTTGCAGGTGCAGTTTGCTGAGTAGGCGCTGCTGACAAAGCAGGTGATGACTGCGGGGGCGGGGGTGGAGGATGCATTCATTCATCTGAAGCCTCTGCCAACAAACTTTTTTTTTTTTCCCTGTTGTTCTGAAGCTGCAGCCGAATTGATGGAAACCTGGGCTTGGAGTGCCCCCTAGTGTTCCATCTGCAGAGGCGACTAGGGCTGAGATGAGGCACAGATGAAATAGCACTTTGAAACAAAGTGTCCGTGTGCACTGGGTTTTCTTCCTCTTATCCTGGCTTCCCTGCTCTTAGAAAACAGTGGGAAACAGCACGGCTTGTTTACTTCAGTCTTTCATACAGGACCATTACCTGAAGCAATGAGGAAAAATGATATTACTGTGGCTGGCTCTTAGTGAAAATTTGGAGAGGACAGGCAAAACAAACAAACAAACAAAAACAAAACAGCAACAACAAAATCAACCAAGAAGCTCGATATTAAATCAATTAAACGAGCAGACTCACAGGTAGCTCAGCGTTACATTCACATGTAGCAACATTTTTTAGAAAACAAAAGAAATATTGGCAGTATGGGATATGATTATAGAATATTTATGTTGTGGCTCCTGTCATTAAAGAAGTTTGTGCCCTTTAAGGTGACAATCATATAGAGTTACAGGCGTTCACTGGTGTGGTCCTGGCCACCATTTTCAGAAGAGCTCCTGCCTCAGCTCTGATACTGACTTCTCTACTGAATCCTCAGTGTGCCCCTGCGCTGGGCCTCTTTGGAATCTCTATCAGGCACTCCTGATTTTGTTACTGATGATGGAAGGGGAGCGATCAGACACCCAAGGCTGTGCTGTTAATGAAAGCTTATCGAAGAGTTTAAGAGCTGGGTGTGGTGGTCATGCCTGGATTCTCCTCGGTGCTGGAAAGTTGAGGTAGGAGAGTAGCCTCAATTGTGAAGCCACTCAGAGGTACCTACTGGGTTCCAGGCCAGGCTGGACTGCAGCTGAGATACTCAGCAAAAAGAATTTAAGTATCACTTGTGATGTGGTAGTCAGGTACTGAGCCCCCAAACAATATGTCATTTTATTAATCCTAGCAACGGGCACGCAAAGGCCACGAAGGTAGATGTCTCATCCTCTGCGCTGCACAGAGGGAGTAAAACGAGGTTTGCAGAGATTAAGTGGCTTGTCTCGAGTCTACTCACAGTAATGTCAGGATTTGATTCTAAGTTGTTGGCAATAATCCTAAGCATCACTGTCTCACCCTGCCCAGCTGGCTTGATGTGAATGCACGGAGGTGCTTTATTTAGCATTGACTTGTTTTAAATCAGGGTAGGCGTTTATGAAGAAGAGGTTTTGTCTGAGCCCCTTGTCTTGATGCTTTGACAAAATACCTGACAAGATAGCTTAGGGAAGGGAGGACTTCTCTTGGCTCCCAGTTTGGGGTCACAGTCCACCGTGGGAGAGACGTCAGGTCAGCAGGAGCTCGAGGGAGCTGGTCATACGGCGGCTGAAGCCAATAGGTAGAGAGAGATGAGCGCTGGTACTCAGTTCAGCTTCCCTCGGCTCAGCTTCTTCTGATTCAGCCTCGGGCTTCAACCCTTTAACCTTTGCATTGGTGGGGCCCATATTTAGAGCTGGTTTCCCCACCTCAGTTGACACACCTTACAGACACACCCAAAGGTTTGTTTCCATGGTGATTCTAAACCCCATTGAGCTGACACACAATATCAGCCACCGCAGATTTCAGTATGGATGTGTGGGCATGAAAAGCCGGGGAAGAGACATGGAAGGTGGTGGTCCGGGCCTTAGTGTATGGGCTGTCAACAGACCAACTTGCTGTTGATCTGTCTTGGCAAGTGCTTGACATAGGTTACTTGGGGTGAAGCCTTAAACTGAAAGAAAGGGTGTGGAGACAGCTCTGGGGTACAGGGACTTGGCCCAAGGCTGATGGACTGAGTTCATCTGTGGGCCCCACACAGTGGAAGCCAAGACTGACTTCTTCAAGTTGATCCTTTGTTCTCTACACACAGCCTGTGGCACATGTCTGCGCGCACACATATGTGCATGTACACACACACACAAACATACTAGATAAATAAAATTCAGTACAAAATTAAGCCAAAAGCCATTTCCCCGGAGTTTGGTTTTGCTCTGGGTAAGGGTCTGAGGAAAGAGCCTGGACCATGCAGCCTCTGCCATGCTCTCAGGAGAAGTCCCAGAGTGCCCTGCACTTTTCTCTTTACAGACTCGAGAAGCTGGAGAATGAAGTTAAGACCAGCCAGGACAAATTTGACGAGATCACGGCCAAGTGGGAGGAGGGCAGACAGAAGCGGATTCCTCAGGAACTGTGGGAGATGCTCAACACCCAGCAGGTGCACTGTGCTGGGCTTATAGAGGACAAGAACAAGCTGATCAGCGAGCTGCAGCAGGTGAGGGGCTGCAGCAGGTGAGGGGCTGCAGCAGGCGAGGGGCTGCAGCAGGCGAGGGGCTGCAGCAGGCGAGGGGCTGCAGCAGGCGAGGGGCTGCAGCAGGGGAGGGGCTGCAGCAGGCGAGGGGCTGCAGCAGGCGAGGGGCTGCAGCAGGCGAGGGGCTGCAGCAGGCGAGGGGCAGCAGCAGGCGAGGGGCTGCAGCAGGCGAGGGGCTGCAGCAGGCGAGGGGCTGCAGCAGGCGAGGGGCTGCAGCAGGGGAGGGGCTGCAGCAGGCGAGGGGCAGCAGCAGGCGAGGGGCAGCAGCAGGCGAGGGGCTGCAGCAGGGGAGGGGCTGCAGCAGGGGAGAGGCTGCAGCAGGGGAGGGGCAGCAGCAGGTGAGGGGCTGTAGCAGGTGAGAGGCTGCAGCAGGTGAGGGGTTGCAGCAGGTGAGGGGTGGGCCTCCATCCCGACTGAGGGGGCGTGGCCTGGCAGTCCCTGGCTTTTCCTGCCTCACTTTCTCATCTTGCCTGTGACACAGTTGAAGCCAGGCGTGGTGATATACACCTGTAATCCCAGCACTTGGGAGGCTGTTGGGGAGAGTAAGTCAAGGCCAGTTGGGCTACAGCAATGAGATGATGTTGGAAAGAAAAAAGAGAAACCCCCCTGTTTGTACTTTTATGCTAAGCGGTGGCAGGCATGCCGGCTCTCTCAGGAAGCTGCCGAGCTCTGTCGACTCACCTGTATGCCCCGCTTTACTCCGGTGACTGTTCCTTTAAGCTCTCAGAAAGTCTTGAGTCTGGCACAGGTTCCATTTGTCTATTTTTAATTTTTGCTCCCACTACAAATCCACTGTCCCAAAGCTTTTCCTGATTTCTTCCACTGTTTTAAGCTTTGCTTTTAAGTTTTTTATTCCATCTGTGTTAACTTTTTATGACATAAGGTGAGAGCAGTGTTTCATGTTTTACATGCGGACTGTCCAGCTATTTCAATAATGTGTCTTTTTGGTTTTTTAAACATATTCAGTTTCTGGGCACAGTCTCATATAGTCCAGGTTGGCTTTGAAATCAGTCTGTAATTGAGAATGACCTTGAGCTTGCCTCTGCCTCCGAAGTACCGAGGTTAGAGGTGTGTGTGTCAGGGTACTCGGCTTATGTGGAGCTACGGATCAAAGCCAGGGCCAACCGCATGCACAGTGAGCGCTTGCTCTACCAACTAAGCTACACCTCTGGCTCCAGTAACATTGAGAGGGCTCTCACCACAGTGTGGGCTGCTGAAAACCCCTTGGGTTGAGGCAAGGGCTGTAGCTGAGAGGAAGTGCTTGTCTCGCACTAGGCTTCCCCCTGCACTGCTTGCCTCTGCCTTCCAAGTGCTGGGATTTAAAGATGTATACCACTGTACTAGGCCTTTTCTCCTGGGCCACCAACCAGCTCCCCAAGTCATGACACAGACTTGTTATTAGTTTTGAAGGTTCAGCCTAGTTTAGGCACGGTTCTGGCTAGCTCTTTTAACTTAAATTAACCTCTTGCTCTTTATCTACCTTTTGCCTCTGGACTTTTTACTTTCTTTCTGTATATCTTACTTGCACTGCTTCTCCTGTCTGCTGGCTGGTGGCTGCCTGGCTTCTGCCCTGGGCGTGTTCCTTGTATTCTTCTCTTCCTTCTCTTGTTCTTCCTTCTCTCTCCTTCCCTTTCCTCTCTCACCTTTTCTCCCTCCCCCGCCCCACCTAGATTTCTCCTCCTATTTATTCTCTCTGTCTGGCAGCTCTGCCTATCCTTTCTCCTGCCTCGCTATTGCCTGTTCAGTTCTTTATTAGACTAGTCGGGTGCCTTAGGTAGGCAAGGTGAACCAGATACATCATTCCATAGTCAAACACACATCCTTACATCATTAAACAAATGCAGATAAACAAGAATAACACAGCTTTACATAGTTAAACTAATATTCTGCAGTTAGACAAATGTAACTCATCTTTGCCTATTTAAAATAATTCCACAACAAACCACCACACTTGGATATTTTTTTTAACCAAGTCTTGCTATTTAGGCCAGACCAGCCATGAGCCCACTATGAAACCCAGAGTGGCCTCAAACTCACTTAGTAACCAGGGTCGATTCACGCTCACCATCCTCCTGTCTCTAGGCCACGCTGTCACGCTCGCCTTAATTCCACGTGTTTGCAGGTTTGGATGGAGGCGCTGGGTGAGTGTGCTTGGAAGCTCTTGTTCCTGCCTCCGTTTCTGACCGACTTCTGCCTATGCCCCACTCAAGGAGTTAAAAATAAAGGACGACCAGTATGTGAAGGACTTGAAGAAACAGTCGGACGACATCAGCCTGCTTCTGGAGAGGATGGAGGAGCAAGTGAAGAACGCGATGAAGAACTTCCGTCAGGAGCTCAATCACATCGAGGTGAGGTTTGAGGTTTGTGGGGACACTGGGAGGACAGCTGCACCTGTCCTGACAGTCTGGGGGGGCAATGGCTCCGACCTCTGATTTCTTTCCGATTTTAGGGTTTGCTTGCTCATTCATTCCTTTATTCAGTAAGTGATAGTCAGGCGCTTAGTGTATGGCAGGCGCGGTTCCAGGGGCAGGTGGGACAGCCGTGAGCAAAGCAGAGCCCCCGTTGGAGCCTGTCGTCTCCCGGGAGGCAGCCAGAAGGACACACGTACACTCCTAGGCATGTGATTGGCTGGTGCTAATGAGTACTGTGGAAGAGCAGACAGGGCAGAGTATGTGCAGTCAACTTTCTGTGTCGGTGACAAATCCCAGAACCGGATGACTTAAGGGGAAAGGTCTGGCTTTTGCTGATGGGTTCAGTTGGTTCTGTCCATCGTGATGGAGAAGATGTGGCCGAGCAGTTGTGTTCATGTGAAGGGGCAGCAGAGCAGCATATGCCTGCACTAAAGAATGCCCTCACCTCCCCTTATCCCACCCAGACCCCCCCTTCTTTTATGTAGGGTCCCAATCTCCTGTGCCACCCATATTCAGGGTGCTTCTTTTCTTAGTCTCAGACTGCCCAAGAGGTGTGCTCGAAGCTGTCTCCCCGGAGCCTCTGTTCAGGCTGACAGTAGAGATGAACCACAGAGAGTGAGGGACGTCAGTGCTCCAGAACCACAGTCAGTGGAGCTGGGTGCTGGTGTGTGGCGGTGATGTGAGGGGGTGGGGACAGGAAGGGACTAGCAGGAATCAGAGATTATTGTCTTGAAAGACACGTTCAAGACTGAGATTGTGTTTTAGGTCTTCCAAAATCAGGAGAGAGACAAGAGAGCCAGGGCGCTCCCGATCGTCACCCTCTGCATTTTCACGGTGGCAGGCATTCACAGTCTGCATGTTGTCTTTGCCGTTGTGGCAATGCTATCAAGGCCGAGGTGCCTGCCAAGCTTTGCCCTGTGGTTGCCCCCCAAGCACTTCTTTTGCCTCCAGCACCAGGCCTCCGATAGGCTAAGCCGTGGGACTCTGGGCAAGCTTCCTCTCAGCATTTGTGAGAAGTATGCCAATGCTAACTTCCATTCAATCCTTTCAGCAGCCATTTGGCCACATGAAATTTGGCAACTTCATGTTTGTGTGTGACTTCATCTATATGACTGGGCCCCATTCCCCCTGCAATGGAAGCAGACATCAGGACATTTTTCCTCTCTTTATTGTAGAAAGCCTTTGAGTTGGAACGTCAAGAGCTACTGTCCAGTAATAAGAAGAAATGGGAACGAGCGCTGCAGGCTCACAATGCCAAGGAGGTAAAGGGGTGGGTGAGTGGGTGGGAGTGTCCAGGGTGACCTGTGGACCCATGGGTGGTATTGGATATGGCTGAACCCTGAGTCTCAAGTACCTTGGGTAGGACTTGTGTGGCCCATGCTTTTTTCTGGGCTTCATCATTAGTCAGTGTGGCTTCAGAGCTGAGTGTGTCCAATGGCTTTCCACCATCTCATCATTATCTTCTTGGGTATCCACTCCAGTCCTAGTATCTGTGACCCAAGAAAGTGCTTTTCTTTTCTTTCTTTTTCTTTCTTTTTTTTTGGAGAGAGAGGGTCTTATATAGGTCAGGATGGCCACAAACTTTCTATATATGATCAGGAGTGACTTTAATCTCTGCCTCCATCCGCTGAGTGCTGGGATCATAGGTATTGTTATGGTTTAGATAAGATACTATGGTTACCCAAGTGGCTGTGGGCAATGGGCCACAATGGGTAGTGGGTCCCAGGCAGGGAGCTGCGTGGCGGAAGAGAGACCTTGGCAAGTCAGCTGGACCCAGGAGGAGTCACGGGTGAGAAACAGAGATGGATAGGCATGCAGAGAAAGTGGGTATTTATTTAGTGGGTTATGGAGGGGAAAGGGGAAAAGAGGGAAGAAGAACAGAGAGAGGGGTTGGGAGAGGGCGGGGCTTGTCTCTTAAAGGGACAAGGTACCCAGGTGACAGACCAGGCCAGCAGATCTTAACAGGTATGCAATGTTATGTCTGCTCTATGAAGTACTAGGGCCCAACCCAGGGCTTCCTGTGTACTTACTGAGCAAGCACTCTTTCAACTGAGCTACCTCCCAAGCTCAGGAAACTTTTAATTTACTTTACTTAATTATTATTAATTTTTTTGTTGTTTTGTTGAGACTGGGTTTCCCTGTCCTAGCTGTCCTGGAACTAGCTCTTGTAGACCAGGCTGGCCTCGAACTCACAGGGATTCATCTGCCTCTGCCTCCTGAGTGCTGGGATTAAAGGCATGCACCACCACGGCCTGGCTATTGTTATTAATTTTTGAGATAATCTCACTATGTAGTACTGGCTTGAGTAGTACTTGATATGTAGAACAGACTGAGCTTGAACTTTTGAACATGTAGAAATTCTATGTAGAACAGGCTGACCTTGAACCTGTGAGCATGTAGAACTCCCTATGTAGAACAGGTTGACCTTGAACCTGTGAACATGCTTTTGCTTCTTGATTGTTGGGGTTGCAGGTGTGTACAACCCAATTTTAAGACACACTTAAAAGTAGTGTAGGAATAATGTGTCACTGTATTTCATAGGTACAAAGAGCGGAGAAGTGACATGAACAAGATGAATTATTGTTATTATTTTGCACTGTAAAGGCTAGGTTATAGGGTATGTTTAACTTGTAGGCGCCCACAGAGCCAGAAGAGGTTGTTAGATCTCCTGGAGCTGGAGCTGCAGTGACGTGGAGTCATGTGGGTTCTGGGAACCAGACTTGGGTCCTATGCAGGAACATTACTCTGTCGGAACAGCTGAGCCATCACTCCAGCTGCTGTGTAGCCGCTTGCCATGTCTGTAGTTTCTACAGTAAGAACCCAGCCAGCATTCTGAGAACCCAGTCTTGGAGCTTGAGCCTTTGAATGCTGTACCATCCGTGCTGCTATGGGTGCTACGGTAGTACGCCCATAGTGCGGGCACCTGCACCACAAGATGGTTCGCCAGCCTCCAGCAAGGGCCTGGAGATTGAAATACGCGCGCGCACACACACACACACACACACACACACACACACACACACACACACAAAACCACAGGTCATCCTTTAATTCCCCAAGAATGCCCACTTTATTGTGTTCAGGGCAGCTTATATAGTGCCTTCCCTGACCAATGGACACATCCTAGCTCTTCTTCAGCTGCAAACCACTTGAGACCACTCCCCTGCCATCAGGAACTCCTGAGGGTCTCATGCTCAGACCAGCTGCAGGCATAACAAGTTGTTTACTCCGGCAGGCAAGGGGGTCACAGGAAATTCAGGGTCTGGGGGTCCACCATCCCCAACAGAATGCCAGCAGACATCCGTGTCCGTGAGACTCCCAGGTCCTGCACTGTACCCTGCTTGTCGGGCTCTCCTGAGGGTTGAGTTGGGAGGGAGGTTCCCTGATCTGCACGTCTGCCCACCCTTAGCTGGAGTACCTCATCACCCGCATGAAGAAGGTGGAGGACTATGAGAAGCAGCTCAACAAGCAGCGGGCCTGGGACTGCGAAGAGTACAACACGATCAAGATCAAGCTCGAGCGGGACGTTCAGGTGGGAGGAGGCTCTGTGCCTTGGAATCAGGTGGCCAGGAGGTGACAAAAGGAGTCTCTCAGCTACTCCCCATGGTGTCTCAGAGGCAGGCACTTACTGTATAGTATCTACCTCTTCTCTCTCCTCTTCCTCTTCTTCCTCCTTCTTCTGGTCATCCTTCTTTGTCCTCCTCCTTCGTCCTCCTTCCTCTTCTTCCTTAGAGGGATAAGATCTAATGTAGCCTAGGCTAGTCTTAAACTCTGTGTTGCCAAGGATGGCCTTGAACTCCTGATCTTCCTACTTCCTTCTAAGTGTTGTGAGCCACTGTGTGAGGGTTAGGAACAGGATACACAGGTCCTCTGCAAGAGCAGACAGTGCCCCTACCTAGGGAGCCGCTCTCTCCAGCCCCTTAGTTTAACTGTTAATGAAGGAAAGAAATGCTTTTATTTGAGGCTGCTCATGCTCTGTCTGTCTGTCTATCATCTGTCTGTCTGTCTACTGATCTATATACATCTATCATCTGTGTGCTGGGGGCTAATGTAGGGTGTCATTCACACTAAGCACATGCTCTCACTGAGCTATAGGTCTCGTGCCCTTTTACTTTTTATTTTGAGACAGTCTCAAGTTACCAAGGCTGGCCATGAAGCCACCCTGTGGCCAGGGTCGCTTTGAAATCGTGACACACCTGCCTCAGTTGTAGGCCTATGCTCATTTAAGACTGTAAACTCAGTTCTCAGTAAGAGCTGCTGGGATTTTTGTTTGTTTGTTTGTTTTGATTTTTCGAGACAGGGTTTCTGTGGGTAGTGTTGGAGCCTGTCCTGAAACTTACTTGTAAGACAGGCTGACCTTGAACTCACAGAGATCCACCTGCCTCTGCCTCCCCAGTGCTGGGATTAAAGGAGAGTGTCACCACCACCCGGTTTAGAGCTGCTGTTTTTAATACCAGGATGTTAATCACAAAACACTGAGTATGTGCCAGGCCCAGTGGCAGTTAGTGCAGGGCTGGAGATGGAGCCAGGGGTGTGATGGTGCATGCCTGTAATCCCAGAATTTACGAGGTGGAGGCAGAAGGATCAGCAGGTCATCTTTAGCAACATAGAGAGTTGGAGGCCAACCTAGGCTATATGAGACTTTCCTCAAAATCCCACCAAACAAGCAACAATAAACTGTGCTTACTATATAGCAATCAAGGATGGCTATGCTGAGACTAAAACTTGAGAAAATTGACAGTGGGGCATTGGTGTGGAAATTATGTTAAGCATAAAGAGGGAGAACTGATACCTACTGTGTAACTTATGTCGCTGTGCCCTGCAGAGGTGGCTGTGGGAGGCCCAGGCTTCTGTGAACCGTGTGGGATCCTTGGCTACACTGCCAACAACCCCCGTGTGCCATTGCCTTTGGTACCCCTGTGTGTGCTGCCTTGCATCTGAGATCTGGGATCTGGTGGAGCCCAAAGGGCTTGCGGTTGGTGCCAGGCACTCAGCACAGTGGCAGTGCCCAAGGCTTTGGTTCCTGGAATTGCTCTCAAGCAAAACCAGGAGCAAATGATTGTGACAGAGGAAGTAAAAATGGCCAAGAAATAGACAAACATGTGTGCAAGCAGAGTTGCAAATCAAAGCAATCAGATGACGGTTGCTGTGGTTGGGTTGCCTGGGTCTGGTTGCTTTGGGATTTTGATTATAAAATCAGCGCAGTCAAATTTGTCCAAATTGCAAAGGGGAAACGGACTCAAGCCCTTCCGCTCTTTGTGGTATTCAGTGGTGTGAGACTCTGGAAGTGGTTCCCAGGACTAGCAGTGTGGTACCAAGGGCCGGAGAGATGGCTCAGTGGTTAAAAGCACTTACTGCTTTTGCAGAGGTTTGGGTTTGGTTCCCAGCACTCACCTGGCGACTCAGGTTCTGGCCTTCACCTGCATGTGGTATACATACATACATGTAGGCACTCACACATGCACGTTAAAAAAAAGATGAAGCCAGGCGGTGGTGGCACACACCTTTAATCCCAGCACTCGGGAGGCAGAGGCAGGCGGATCTCTGTGTGAGTTCGTGGCTAGCTTGGTCTACAAGAGCTAGTTCCAGGACAGGCACCAAAGCTACACAGAGAAACCCTGTCTCAAAAAGCAACAAAACAAAAAGATGGTACTGGAGATGTTCGTGTGTGTGTGTGTGTGTGTGTGTGTGTGTGTGTGTGCTTGTTGTGTGGTGTGTGTGTAGCCCATGGTATAGACATAGAGGTCAGAGGATTTGCAGGTCAGAAATAATTTTTAGAAGTTATTTCTCTCTTGCCACTATCTCCCCTAAATATATTTTAAAGTATGACTTAGTATTAGAGTGGTCACCTAGTACATACAAGGCCCCGAGTTTGATCCCCAGTACCATTGTTAAAAAAAAAAAAGGCAAAAATATTTTTAAATGAGCCGGACAGTGGTGGCACACGCCTTAATCCTAGCACTCGGGAGGCAGAGATCTCTGTGAGTTCAAGGCCAGCCTGGTCTACAGAGCAGGTTCCAGGACAGGTGCCAAAGCAACAGAGAAACGCTGTCTCGAAAAACCTAAATAAATAAATAAATAAAATGTATTATGAAAATACATTTTTCTGATATAATCTTATTTTAAGAATGACATTTTCAGGCTAGAGAGATGGCTCAGTGATTAAGAGCACTGGCTGTTCTTCCAAAGGACCTGGGTTCAATTCCCAGCACACACATGGCAGTTCATAACTGTCTGTAACTCCAAGATCTGACACCCTCACACAGACATCCATGCAGGCAAAACACCAATGCACGTAAGATAAATTAAAAGAAAAAAAGAGTAACATTTGTATCGAGTTCATGTGATAGAGTTTGTTTGCACTTAAAGCTCGCATGCTCATTATAGTATGAATATAAAAACGCCGTGTGGCGGGAGAGACTTGGGAGCGCTGTCCCGCAGGAGGTGTGCGGGTTCTGTGGACACCCAAGCACTCTGCATCTCAGAGAGGACTGGAAGAGCCACTGCTGTCTCTAATTCTCAGTGCCTCTCGTGACCTTCTCTGTGTGTTCATGCCCTTTCATGTTACCACATCCAACACGAAACTTTTGTCCCTGACTTCTGTAATGAGCCACCCCACCAGTCCCTGGCCAGCCCCTGAGCACACATGGCCGGGTTCTGATCCAGATCCTGGCTTACGCCCAGAAGGGGCTATGTTTGGAGCAGCATGGGTAGTTTCCATCGAAGAAGGAAGACTTGTCCTCTGGAAGCACCCGGACCATCCCTAGGAAGCAGAGTCAAGGCTGCTGTTTTGCTCTAAGCATCTTCCATAGGTTCTTCTGGCTCTACCATGAGATGCTAGCTGTGGTCTGGAGGAAGATAGGTAGCTCCTGGCAGCTGTCTGTCTGTCACTCTAGCATCTTCTCCGAGCTGGCCAGCAAGGTGCCCAGTGCTGATTGGGCAAGGTGGAGCCGACTTGATCTCTCCATCAGTGGAGACAGAATCGGTTTCTCCAAATTTCTTGAAAGGAATCTGCAGACTAGTGGAGAGAGATAGGACGGAGACCGCGTGTTAAATCACCCCCTTCTCTAAAGAGGAAGAACCTGCTGCCCTCTGTATTTGCCACCTCTTCGGCTTTCCTCATTAATCTTAAAATAGTCAGCTGGGCTGGGGAGGTGGCTCAGTCAGGAAAGTGATAGCTACACTGAGTTCAGGTCCCCAATGTCCACATAAAAAGCTACCTGGTAGCATGTCCCTGTAACTCCAGTGTCACAGGGTTGACAGAGGTCGATCCTTTGGGCACAGTTCATGCCTTTAATCTCAGACAGGTGGATCTCTGTGAGTTCAAGGCCAGCCTGGTCTATAAAAGTGAGTTCCTGGGCAGCCAGAGCTGTTACACAGAGAAACCCTGTCTCAAAACACCAGAGTCAGTGAGCTCCAAGTTCAGTCCTAAACAAATAAGGTGGCAGTAAATGAGGAAAAAAGATGATGTCAACCTCTGTCCTCCACACAAGACACCCACATGCGTGTAGTCCCGCACACACATGTGAGCACACATATATACCACATACTTGCAAACAAATTAATGAATAAATTGATGGACGATTTCAATATGTAGACCAGGCTGGGCTGGAACTCATAGTCCCTCTGCCTTGGTCTCTGGATGCCTCTGATTACAGGGATGCACCATTGTGTCCAGCCTCTCCAATCATGTTTCTACAAGTTGACGGAGTAACCTTTCTGCAGGGTCTGGACGCCCCTGCTTAGTAACCTGAGTGGCACCACCTTGTCTCTGGATGATATTTTAAATCTTCAGCTTGGCCAGGCTCAGCTGCACAGCCCGCTTCATCTCTAGTCATCGTGGCCCTGTGCCCTGCATCCTGAAGTGCTCGCGGTCTCTCCCGATAGCTCTCTTCTTGCTTCTGTGTCTTGTGTGCCATTTCCTCTCCCCAGAGCCTGGGGTTCTCAGTGTCACCTCCCTAAGTCCAGGTCTTAGCAGATGTGAGGGTGCCGTTTCCTCAGGGCTGATTCTTGTTCCCTCGAGGCCAAGGGCTTCTGACTTAAGAAGAAAAGTGATTTTCTCCGTGGCCCATAGCACCCTCTGTGTACTTGGAACTACTACTTCTTTTTTATTTTTGAGACAGGGTTTCTCTGTGTAACAGCTCTGGCTGTTCTGGAACTGGCTTTATAGACCAGGCTGGCCTCGAACTCACAGTAATATGCCTGCCTATACCTCTCAAGTGCTGGCATTAAGGGCATGCACCACCACCTGGCTTGAATTTCTTAACATGTGTGTGTGCTTACTGTCTTAGATTTAGTTGGGGACTATGACTGTTCAATGTGGTTTCCCAGAAGCATCTAGAAAAATGACTGACATATATTAGTCACACAGTAGATAGAAACTGACCTATCGGTGGCCTGTCCCCTTTTTCTGCTCCCTGATCACTGTATAAGGTGAATAGTCTGGCCCATGTTACTACCATGGAGCTACCTACCATGAAGGGCTGTATCCTTTCTCCCTTGAAAACACAATGATATATGTCCTTTTACATGAACCTAGGTTGCTTTCCCCTGATATTACTCCTCTGGGGGAAAAAAACTGAGGAAATTGTGAGCTTTGGTAGTAATATTATTTTATGGAGTTTTAAAAGGTAGCTATTCATACCATTAAAGGGTCTGGAGCAATGCACCAGGGCTGGCTGACTGGGAAATTCCTGATGCACCCTTTCTTCTTTGTGTGTGCAGGTTTAGCTGTGGGATGACTGGTCTGTATTTTATCTATTTGTCTTTTATTTTCCCTCTATTGGCGCTTTCCTCTTTTCTCTATATTTATTTTGTTTTTTATTTCTGTGTTTGTATGTCTCTGTATGTATGCACATGTGTATGCAGGGGTCTGCAGAGGCCAGAAGAGTGCACCGGATTCTCTCCCCAACATACATGTCGGAAACCAAACTCCAGGCCTCAGTAACTCTCATCCTCAGTAATGACAACAAGTGCTCTTAACGGCTGAGCCGTCATCAATGTTGATGACAGAATTTCTAGTTTAGGTTGAGGCACACGCCCCTGAGCTCCCTCTAGAGCGTGGCTTGAACAAGCCATTAAGGTCCTCGGGGACAGTAAGTTACACTAGGGCCGGCTAGGTATGCATGTATGTATGTGCGTATTTACTTTTAAAATCGACACCAGATTCTCGAGCAACAGCTTCAACAGATGAAAGCAACTTACCAGCTAAACCAAGAAAAGTTAGAGTACAACTTCCAGGTGCTGAAGAAGAGAGACGAAGAGAGCACTGTGATCAAATCCCAGCAGAAGAGGAAGCTCAACCGGTCAGTGAGCCAGTGGGTAGAGCAGCTTGCTTGGCAGTGTGTGTGTGTGTGTGTGTGTGTGTGTGTGTGCGCGCGCGCGTGAGCGCGCACGCTTCTGTGCTGTCCTGTGAAGAGGCAGAAAAGGTCAGGTGGTCGTAGGGGCCACCTCTGTCCTACCTGCTTTGCTGCCCCATTTGGAGTTCCTTCTCTCCATCAGCTTGCACGATGTCCTTAACAACCTGAGATCAAAATACGCCAAGCAGATAAAACAGTTTCAAGAGGAGAACCAGTCCCTGACCTCCGACTACAAACGGCTCGTGGGACAGTTCAAGGAGCTACAGAGAGCCATGAGGTGTCCCGGGGGTCTGGTCTGGAATGGGGGCGGTGGCAGGAGGGAGAGCTGGCAGGGTGCAGCAGCAGCGATTTCACTGGATTTGAGGTCCCCAGCTCTTCCGGAAGACTCACTCATGCTACACGTTCCTCTGCCCCTTGACTCATGGGTCACTTGTCCGTTTTGATTTCTCACTGGGACAACTGCATTTTTATCCCATGCAGGGTCCTGGTGTTGGGGACTTGAAATTCTTCCTTGTGTTCTTATCCTATTGACAGTTGGGGGAAGGGAGCCTGGGGCCAGGCCTTGAGGATGGTTGGCTGTGACTTTGCTTTACAGACACTTCACCATTATCGACGCTGAAAAGTTTCGGGACATTTGGCTGATGAACGAAGAAGAGGCGAAGGCGCTAGCACAGAGAGCTTTTGACGTGGACTGCGTCATCAATGTTCAGCACCTGGGGCTGCCCTGGAAGATTCCTGACTTCTGGTTCCTGAAGAATGTGGGGCCAATTTCCCTGCAGCAGCGGAAGTCAGCCGCACAGATACTAGAAGAACTGCTGCTGCAGACAGGTGACTGAAACAGTCACGGAGACGGAGCGGCCCTCTGGGAACATAGACTAGCCTACCCATCTTACACGGCAAAGGCAGGAGAGATGCTCAGTAGTGGGCTAGTGAGAGGGTTCGGTGGGTAAGGAGATTGCCGCCAAGCTTGATATCTTGAGCTTAAACTCCAGAGCCCACACGATAGGACAGAAGTGACTCCTCCTACAAGTTGACCTCTGACCTCCACACATGTGCCCCCACATGGAATAAATAAAAACATGCTTCCTTTCATCTAGTTGTTTGTGCTACCCAGTACCTCACACATATCAGACATACTCTGAAGTCATTGTGTTATATCTACAGCCCTCACTTTACTTATGATACCGCTGGAGATTATCTGGTTGTAGTAAAAACTCCTCTCCACATGGTACCATGTTGAGTCTGTGCCCAAATTCCCTCAAACGGTCCTCTGGTCATCCCTGGCCTGGTTGCTTTGGGGGTTACTTGTGTTGCCTAAAGAACAGTTCCATTCATTTGTCTTTTAGTTTTCTTTGTTGGAAATCGTTGGTACAGATCTCTATGAGTACATTTGCTGGGGTAATGGGCAAAGTCTTTCTTATCTTGTTGGAAATCATGACACAGAGATGTTGTCATTTCTGTTTTCTTAACATCATATACTATCTGAGACTCTGAGTCATGCATTTTTCTTTTTTTCTTTATGAGAGAGTCTCATGTGGCCCAGGCTGGCTTCAAACTCTACGTAGCCAAGGCCAGCCTTCAACTCCTGATGTTCCTGCCTCTCCCTTCCAAGTTCTAGGATTATGTATGACATGTGCTAGATCATAAGTATTGTCTTGCCTTTTGAACAACCAGTAAGTCTTGGGTGATACACGATTTTTAAAATATATTAATTCATGGCCGGGTCATGGTGATGCACACCTTTAATCCCAGCATTCAGGAGGTAGAGGCAGGCGGATCTTTATGAGTTTGAGACCAGCCTGGTCTACAGAGTGAGTTCCAGGACAGCCAGGGCTGTTATACCCTATCTTAAAAAACAAAAACCAAAAATTATTTGTGTGTGTGTCTGAGCCACAGCACATGTGTGGTTCAGAGAACAACTTGCAGGAATTGGTTCTCTCTGTCCACCACGTGGATCCCAGGGATCAAGTTTAGGTTATCGGGCTCGGTGGCAAGTACCTTTTGTTCAGGGAACCATCTTACCAGCCATTATACCATGATTTTATTTCCCATGTTCTGAGTAAGAATTAACAGGGTAAAGATAGGGTAAAACATTTAAATTCTTTTTAAAATTGTAGTTTCTCCTTTTTTTGGTGTGTTTTTCTTTGTGTTTTCCCTCTTTAATTGCAAAAAATTATGTGTGTGCTTAATTTATGTGTGCATAATTAATAATTATGTGCACACACATTATGCTACATGTGTGTGCCTTAGGAGGCCAGAAGGTGGTGTTGGATCTCCTAGAGCTGGAGTTCCAGGTGGTTGTAGACTGGCAATGTGGGTGCTGGGAACTGAACTCAGGTCCTGTACAGGAGCAGGAAGGGGTTTAGCCTCCGCACCATCTCTGCAGCCTTCTTTTTCTCGTCTTAAGGGAACGTTTGTCCTTTTAGTAGGCTGCTTCTAATCTCTGTGGGTTGGAAATCATGTAACTTGTCTCCAAAACGCAAATAAATAGGTTCATGCTCTCCTCTCCCTTCTTGGTTCATGGTTGGACTCTGAGCATGAAGCCTCCAGATAGGTGAGGTTTGGGGAAACACATCGTCCTTGGCTGGCTGGGGCTGTCCTAACTCTTTAGTCTCAGCATTCACATGTGATTACTACCGAAGCCTACTTACTACCGAGGGTAGTAAGCAGGCCATTTGCTCAGGGAAAGCCACCCGGAAGCTTCTCAAAGTTCACAAGCCAAGAAATCATCCTCTCCCCACCTTCCTTTCTCTGACCCACTTACTTGTAGAAGAAGATGGGACAGAAGAGGCCATGTCAGAGGACGAGTCTTACCTGGACCTGCCCGAGCAAGTTTCAGCAAAAACTACCAAAAGAATCTTGATGCTCCTGTGTGACGAGTCGGTAAGGCCCCCCGGGCCCCTGCGGCTTGGAGCCAGGCGTGGCAGGCCTGCCCAGAGAGAAGCCTAGGGAGTGAACTTGAGAGGCCTAGCCGGCAATGGCTGCTCCCACAGCGGGCCATGCTGGTTGACAATAAGGTTGTCCCTTCCACTAATCCGTCTGCCAGGTCTGCCGCTCCTGTGCCTGCCCCAGCTGTATCAGGTCTCAAATATTTGCAGTGCTGGCAGTGAGGACATGCTGGAGCTGGCTCAGCGGGAACTAGGTGGTTGCAACATGGCGTGGGTGTTTCTTAGCTGAGGCGGTAGCTCAGCCTCAGTGGTCTCGGGGCAGCCACTCCTCCTGAAGGTCCCCTCTGTCACACAGCTGGATAGCATGGCATCCTAACTCAGTGTGACAGCTGACTTCTCCTTACCCCACCCCATCTGTGCCACACACAGTGTGTCCCGATGTGGCTCTCTCCTCCTCCATACCCTGTTCTCCTCTTCAGGGCTTGCTTCTGAGTTCTGTAGGAATTTGAAGGAAAATGGGTGAGGCGGGGACTGAGGCTGGTCTTGTTTAAAGTACGGTGGAGACTCAGGTGTTTGCCCAGTGACTTGTGGGTGAGGTGGAGAGCAGCCTAAACCCAGGATGCGAACTGGCTTTGTCCTCGCATCCTGAGACTGGCTTAGGCAAGCCCAGGTGACCTCCACTGAGGAGGTCCACTGAGGACCCCACTGCCCAAAGGCTCACTGTTAGAGGTTCTGCTCTGTGGCATTGTCCCTGTAGGGTCATGCTGTGGATGACTGAAGACCCTATGCCTTGTTCCTGGAACCCGGCTCTGACTGGGGACACTATTCTCTTTTTCTCCCCAGGGTTTCCTCATAGAGAGCAAACTGTTGAGCCTGCTCCTCCCCCTGGAGAAGAGTGAATGCTATCTGCTGAGGTTGGACGCCATTTTCTCTGTGAGTCCCACTGGGCAGAGACGACATGGGGTGGGGGCCGGAACCTATTTTCTCAACATTACCTCAGCCTTGAGAGTATACCAGAGTCTCCCGGGCCCTTTCGGGCTCAGTATTACTGCCTTCCTTCAACTTCAGATTGACTTTGGTGTTGTGATCTGTGTGGAGCACCCCACCCACCTCCCCTTGTGTCATGATGTGTTGAGTACCCCCCCAGGTGTCATGATGTGTGGACCCCCCAACTCTGGGCTTTGTCCCAGTCTTTTGATGGTTCCAGTTGACTGCATCTTTCTGGCTCTCACCCTACACCTATTTAGGCCTCATGGATGCTGAGCGGAGCCTCTTACTCTTAGTTCAGAGGAGTTGAGGGTCTTTGAGTACCCCGAGTTCATGGCGTATTTGGGGAGGCATCTGAGCGGCCATCTTGTTTTCTCCCCAGGCCCTGGGAATTGAAAGTGAGGATGACCTGTACAAGATGGTGAACTTCTTCCTTCGGTACCGGGCCCATCGTTTATCCTCTGCCAAGGTGGGGCAGGGTGCAGCTGGGAGAGTGTTTTGTTTCTCCAGAGGTTTTGCTGCCCCGTGGGGCCTGCCTATTTTTTCCCTCTGCCCCTGTCTGTGCCGTGTGCCCTGTGTTCTAACGCGGCACATCCCTCTACCATCCTGTAGCTATCCGGGGCATGCGGTGGTGTGAGCACTGGCACTGGGGATGTTCTGTGCCAGGAATGGCTAAAAGCATTGGCTTAGTTATTATTATTTTTTATTTGCAAAGGGCAGAATGCCTGGGGGAGGGATGGGATGTTGCTCTATACTGAGGCCTAAGGGCACTTTCCCTGGGCTTTTTTCAAAACCAGTCTTCAACCACTGAAATCTGAATATATCACACTCTGCATATTTGATCCATCACACTCTTCTATGAAGCAGGGCTCAGTGTGACACCATAGATATTACATTGCAAATAATTTCATTATGAGATGCAAAGAGTAGCTACTCTGGAGAGTCACATTAAAAGTTACAAGATTTTAATTTAAAAGTGTTTTTAGTGTTGTTAGCACCAGGGTGAGTTTCCTGACAGCCTTCAGAAAGAGAGTGTCCGAGGGCTGGGGAATGTAGCTTATTTGGAAGGTACTTGCCTAGCACGCGTGAAAGCCTGGGTTTGGTCCACAGCATTACATGCTGTGCATGTACACAGTGCATGATAGCGCAGGTCTGTGATCTCAGTACACAGGAGGAGGAGAAAGACCTTAAAGCGCACGCAACATCTGAGAAAGAGTATTTTCAATTGATATCACAGTTAAGGACTAGTTTCCTTATTATATAAAGAGCTCACACAAGCCAATAAGAAAAAAAAAGACCAACAGTTCAGAGCAAGTGTGGGCAGCCTCACTGTCGCTCAGGTTGTCCTCACACTCTCCCACCCCACTCCTTTGCACACCAGCACACCTGGACTAGGACAGGCGACTTTAAACACACGGCTGGATGCCTTGGGAGAAGGCACATGGGGACTGCACAGTTCCTTTCTGCCTGTCGGACTGGCAGTAGAGCTTGAGGTCTGCCAATATATAACTGAAGCTCTGTGTGCTGGCAAACTAAAACCTGGTGGGAGTGCAATGGCTGCCGCCTTCACTGGGGACAGTTTGACAGCATCAGTTAGTATATAGATAGACCTTAATCCGAATACAGCTGACTTTCTTTTCTTTTATTCTTCTTTTTTTGAGACAGGGTTTTATGTAGCCTAGGCTGGTCTCAAACTCTGTGTAGCCAAGGATGACCTTGAACTTTTAACTCTCCTACCGCTGCCGTGGAAGTGGTGAGATTAAGGCATATACTCCTGGGTGCTCTGCTTAATGAAGTTGAGACTATATGTATATTATAGCTTTTTAAAAAATGATTTATTTCATGTACATTTGTGCTGCTTGTATGTATGTCTGTGTGAGGGTATCAGATCCCCTGAAACTGGAGGTATAGACAGTTGTGAGCTGCCATGTAATTGCTGGGAATTGAACCCTGGTCCTTTGGAAGAGCAGCCAGTGCTCTTAACCACTGAGCCATTTCTCCAGCCCCTATATTATAACTTAAGGAATGTATTTAATAATTCATAAGCACATTCATAATGAGACACTACTCAACTACAAAACAAATAAAGATCAAGAAAGTTCTTTATATGACTATATGAAAAAAATCCATGAGGTTTATTGGTCTGTGAAAAAAGCAAAATAAAGAACATGTACAAAGATTTATATAAAAAAACAGTAAGTGTAACATAAGAGGCCGGGCCTGCTTGTTTGTGTTTCTGTCCTACCCGGCACCCCAGCTGTTTAGTCCCAGAGTAAAATCACACTGAAATCTCTAAGTTATAATGCTGATTGGCTTGTTAGGTCAGGCTTCTTACTGGCTAACTCTCACATCTTGATTAACCCATTTTTCTAATCTATGTTAGCCATGTGGCTCAGTACCTTTTACAGTTGGGCAGCTCACATCCTGCTGCTTCGGTGATCTGGGCAGGAGTGGGAAGAATCAACTTCCTCCTCCCCAGAATTCTCCTGCTCTCTTTGCATCATTTCCACTTCCTGTCTGGTTTTCCCGCTTACACCTCCTGCCTGCCAATCAGCATTTATTTAAAACATGATTGACAGAATACAGACAATTCTCCCACACCAAGCAAGGAAGCCAGAACTATGGCTCAGTAGGTAGAGAGACATGCCACCAAGCCTAGTGGGGAACTGGG
The DNA here is from genome assembly GCF_982192425.1 of Myodes glareolus. Lineage (NCBI taxonomy): Eukaryota > Metazoa > Chordata > Mammalia > Rodentia > Cricetidae > Myodes > Myodes glareolus. Next base: position 101,071,999 of record NC_142031.1, on the reverse strand, counting down.
TCTCTGGGGCCCGTGTGGTTGACAAAGACAGCAGACCGCCACAAATCCTCCTCTGATCTCCACACATGTGCTCCCTCCCCACAAATAAATAAATGTAATAAAAAACAGGGAGGAAAAGTAAGTACATGTTTGTTCAGAGACACACTATATTTTTCCTGGGTGCAGCGGTGTACACTTGGAATCCCAGCTGAGGCAGGGGGATCATGAGTTTGAGGCCAGTCTGAGCTCTATAACAAGATCTTGACTCAACAATAGCTTTCATTTCTCCCCAGTGGACACAACTTGTGGCATAAGAAGCTGCTAACATCACTGCCTGCAGGTGGTAAACTGAATGAACTGGGAGTGGGAGAAAATAGGAGAAAGGCTATTTAAATTTAGAAATGACACCAGGCTTGGTTCTGTATTGTGAGTCAAAGGGTATTTATGGCATCGGAGCACATACTATCAATACAGCGAACTCCTGTGAAACTGGGTTTAGAGATAGAGCACAGCCCTCATTTCAGGACCCCATGTACCCCCTTTCTACCTGCCTGCTGTCTTTATGTAAGTGTGTCCATCAGCAAGTGTTCTGGAAATTTGCTTTGATTTCTTCTCCTGTTTTTTGCTATGTGTTTGGGTCTCAGCAGCCCACAGTCAGCAATGCTCCTCTCTCCAGTAGAGTACCTCCGTTAATACGGAGCGCACAAGCCTGATGTCCGCGATGGAGTGTCTGAGCATGCTGTCCCAGGTGGACAGGAAGAGCCTGGTATCCAAATCAGAGGTGGAGTCCATCGTTGAGCAGGAGGCCCTGCAGGGAGGCGACTACGAAAGGCTTGCAGACAGGGAGTTGAGAGAGAAGGAGGGCCTATCTTCTCCCAGGCTCATCCACCCCAACGATGTCCTTAAGATTCTGGAGGCCTTTGTCATGGGGCTGAAGAAGCCCAAGTAGGCAGTGTGCGGTGGTGATGAAGGGCTTGCCTGAGACCCAGGGACTGGGAGGCTAGGAGGCATTTGGGGCAATTGATTGGAAAAGGGGCTGTGTACACACACACACACACACACACACACACACACACCCATACAAATGTGATTTTTTTAACAGCAAGTATATGACTGGCTTCAGTACTATGACTGTTATTGCTTGGGGGACTAGGGTATTAGGTGGTGACGGTGACACCATTGGTTTTGACTTTCAGGGACGTCCGTCCAGTACCGAGGGTGAAGAAAGATGTTCGCGATAACTCCAGGGACAGCGAGTATTGGGCGTCCCTGGCCATGGTTATCCCTGCCTCCAAGCAGAGCCTCTGGGATGCGCTATACAAGGCCTTGGAGAAATATTAGTCAGTACCAGGGTGTGGAAGGGCAGGGAGCTGGGTGGTCTTTAAGACAGTCCTGCTGAGTCATAGCTGTGTCTCCCATGCTCACAGTTTGACATGGTAGAATGTTGGTAGGTGGTGGCGGTAGTAGGCGGTAGAGGGTGGCACCTCTAGTCCCACCCTCCTTGTCTGTCCCTACTAACCTGGGAGAAAGGGAAATATCCCAGTTCTTCCTCTACTTGAAGCCAGGACAGAAACACCAAGGGCCTGGTTTCTAAACAGTAGAGGAGGGAAGAGTGCACTGGCCTCTGTCTAACCTGCTTCCTCTGCCTCATCCCCAGCCTTGTGCTGACCCAGAGGGCCAAGCTGCTGATGGAGAATGACTCTTTGGAGCAGCAGAATGCTGAGATGCAGTCCCTGCTGCAGCAGTATCTCCAGGCCAAGGTGAGTGGTGGGACCCCAGGAGGAGACGGTTGCTGGCAAGTCTGTGGGTACTGCCTGCAGCCCTGCCTAGGCAGAAGGACCGTGACTCTGTGCCTTGGTGCCATTACTTTGGTTTCACTCTGTTGTGATCACTCTCTTTGTTCTATTTGTCTTTAATTTTGTTTTAATTTTTTGAGGCAACGTGTCAGGTGGCCTTGGCTGGTCTCAAACTCCATTTGTAGCCAAGGGTGACCCTGCAGTTCTGATATCTTGCTTTCACCTTGGGAAATTGGGATTTCAGGCATAAGCCACCACAACCTGTGTATGCGGTGCTGGGGATCAAACCTAGAGCCTTTACTCATGTTAGGCAGGCACCCTACAAACCGAGCTACATCTGCCTCCTCCCCTCTCAGCTTGTACATTGTAGTTCACTTGCCTTGAACTCATGACTGTTTGCCTGTCTCAGTCTTCCAAGGGCTGTAATGACAGGCAGGAGCTACAATGCCCAGCTGTAGAAGCATTCTTTTTTTGTTTGTTTGTTTTTCGAGACAGGGTTTCTCAGTGGCTTTGGAGCCTGACCTGGAACTAGCTCTTGTAGACCAGGCTGGCCTCGAACTCACAGAGATCCGCCTGCCTCTGCCTCCCGAGTGCTGGAATTAAAGGCGTGCACCACCACTGCCCAGCTGTAGAGGCATTCTTAATCTCAATCTCTCTCTCTCTCTCTCTCTCTCTCTCTCTCTCTCTCTCTCTCTCTCTCTCTGTGTGTGTGTGTGTGTGTGTGTGTGTGTGTGTGTGTATGTGTGTGTTCACACGCACATGCCATGACACACATGTGGAGGTCAGAGGACAGCAGCTTTTGGGAGTTAACTTTCTCCTTCTACCGTGTGGGTCCCAGGGATAGGACTAGGAAGTCAGGCTTGGCAGCACCTTTCCCGCTGAGCTATCTTATTGGCTCAAAATCATCTTTCTACATAGCCCTGGCTGTCCTGGAACTCACCATGTAGACCAGGCTTGCCCCAAACTCAGAGATCCATCTACTTCTGCTTTCCAAGTGCTGGGATCAAAGGCACATTCCACCGTGCCCGGCCATAACTGTTCTTTTTTAAAAAACAGTACCAAGTCCAAAAGTAGCTTTCAGGCTCCAGACTCCCCCTCACTCCCATTTGTGTATCTTCTTCAGTCCTAACAACCTGCCAGGGAGCTAGGCAGAAACTATCCTCCCGGCTGTCAGAGATGCGAGCTTGGAGCTTTGGTGACGCTCCTCCCCCTCTGCCAGACCAACTTCCTAAGACATGGCGGAGGGGCTCTGTGAGCAGAGAGCAGACTCTGTGCTGTCTGGGATCTCCCTTCCAGTGATAAGTGTCACTTGTTCCCATGGACTGGACAGAGGAGGAAGGGGTGATGCTTTCAGGGCAGTGCTGAGTCCCAGGCCCTAAGGGTCATGACAATCTCCAGTCCCTTGTCCAAGTGTAGGGGATAGATGACTCCAAGCTGGTCTCAGGTCCCAGGCCACACCTGGAAGGTAGACGGCGTGAATCTTGGCATCATGCTGGCTTCTCGGCCCCATGATAGGACCTAGACATTTGGAGACATATGGTCTGTGTACAAGAGGATGGAGATGAAGAGCAGGGGCAAAGACAGACTGAGGAAACAACAGAGAGGGGAGGGATAGGGGAGGGGCTTCAGGGGATGGGTGGGGGAAGATGAGGAATGCCACCAGAAGTCACTTCCTGAAGCCAAACAGGAATCCCTGGCATTCTCCAGACTGAGGCCTCTCTGTTTGGGGAAGCAATGCTTGCAGGGATTGGGACTGTAGGGGAGCTAGCATCTTCACCTGAGTTCTCCCAGAAGGCAAGAACATGACCTCCACCCTCTAATTTCCAGGTAAATGCTGAACTGCAGATTCCTCCAACGCAAGGCTTCCGAATGCCCACAAAATAGAGGTGTATCTGCAAAGCCTGGAGTCAGAGTCCACACCGGTCACCCGAGAGCCTGGCTCACCCTGGGTCTTCCAGATCTGTATCTGCCTGCCAAAATAAGGCAGCAATAGTCCCCACAGTTCTAATAAAGTCTTTGAAAGCTTAGGCTGAATGCCTTTAAGGAGGCCAGTCTAGATGGACAGAGGTCCCTTCCCTGAGTGGCATGAGGGAGTTTTGTCCCTAGGCTCACACCTAGCACCGGGTTCCCTTCCTGCCCTTGGGGAAATGCTGGTTTCTATGGATGGAGGCTGGCTGGGGCTTTGAAGTCGTGTGTCTTCAGATTATCCCCAATCTGAAGATGATCTCCATACTTCGGGGCCTGTGGGTCCACCAAGGTGTGCCCTCTGGTCTGTGAAACTAGGCTTCTCCATCAGCAACCCGGACTGGCAGCCCTGGGCCAGAGGCCCACCTTAAATGCTGCTCTACAAGAGGTTACCCATTACGAGTTTTTTGTTTTCAAGACAGGGTTTCTCTGTGTAACAGCTCTGGCTGTTGTGGAACTAGCTCTGTAGACCAGGCTGGCTTTGAGCTCACAGAGATCCGCCTGCCTGAGTGTTGGGATTAAACTCCTGTGCCACCACTGCCCAGCTGACCCACAAGTTTTGCCCCCCCCCCCCATCCGCCTCATGCTCCACTTCGGTCTCAGGGCTTGATTTATTTTATTAAGAGAAAAATCACACTCAAGAAAAGCAACCGGCAGACTCGCAGAGGCAGAAGAGCAGCTCTCGTAGTGTAGACTCCTGGCTGTGGCTGCCAACAGGCTTGACAGGGCTGCCTTCAGGACGGCTAGGACACTGGGTTCCCTCTTAGGGTTGTGTAGCGGCCGGCCGGCACACACTGGCCTAGACAGAGGAAGCCCGGGGTGGGGGTGGGGGGGCTGTGATGGGAAGCCTCAGGATAAGCTGCTGCGCAGTTGAGGGAAGGAGGAGGAGCCAAGAGGAGAGCATGCGCAGAAGCAACCGGCTGCTGTGGCCTTGTACGGACTGTTCTGTTGTGTGGCTTGTGGTGGCATTTCTGGTGCTTCCCACTTGTTCCTCCTATTCAAGCTTTCAGCACTGCCCCATGTTCTTTGGTTGATTTCACTGGAGCCTTAACCGAATATCTGTAATGTTCAATGGAGGGCTGGGTCCCTGCCACTCTGGGAGCTGGACCGAGGAGTGTGTTTTCATGGAATGTGGGGCATGGGGGTATCTGCCTTTGGATGCCACCGATTACAACTGTGCTCCAAACTCCAAGCAGGACTGGGGCAAGACCAGGCAAGCAGCAGTTTGGGTTTGGGGTGAGGATGGCAGCCCAGCAAGCAGGTGTCTTGCTCGAAGCTGGCAGCGGTGGTGGGGCTCCCCAGAGAGTTGGGAAAGAGTCCAGGTGAGGGAAGGCAAAGAAAGAAGCCCCTGGAGGGTTGCTGGGGCAGGGCAGGGCCGGGGATGCTTCAGGCCCCAAGGAGCTTCTTGACCATGTAGCCTGGGAGGCTGTAGAGGAAAAGGCCCAGCATGAGCAGCCCCAGCAACGCCAGCACGATCTTGATGATCAACCACTTGTACCGGGTGCAGATGAGGTACTTTATAGACTTGAGCGGGTTCAGGAACCAGACGAAGGCTGTGTCAGGCCGGCTAGGGCGGGGAGAAAATGGGAGGAGCCTGTCAGACAAAACATGAGCCACCCACGCAGGGCTCCTAGCTTCTCTGTTCTACAGGCAGTGAGTGCTCGAACCAGGGTGGAGCCCGTATCTAGTATCAGTCTACCGGCTCCTAAGCTGTACCCTCGACCGTGAGGCCTCTTCTGCCCCAGCTCTGCCCTGAGCCTAGGTGGCAGTTTTTGTTAGGGGCAGCCACCTAGCCTCATCCTGATTGCTTGCACTGATGAACTGAAGCAGAGGCCTTGGCATTGCAGGCCATGCGTGTTGTTCTTGTGATCTTGTACTTAGCATTTCATGCAGGCTCCTGTCTCCCCATATTCTCAGGAAATCAGAATTGCTCAACTTCTTCCTGTCATTCCTCCCTTTCTTCCCTCTCTCCCTCCTTTCTTCCTTTTTTGGGACAAGATCTCAATTATCCTAGGCTAGCTTTGTACTCACTATGTACCCACAGATGACCTTTGACTTATATGCCTGCCTCTGCCCACTGAGGGTTAGGATTACAGGCCTGCATCGCTACCCATTTATGTAGTGCTTGGTGTTGCACCCAAGGCTTTTTGCTTGCTGGGCAGGCATTTCCCCACTGGGCTACATCCCTAGCCCCTAAATTCTCCCTTTCTTATACACCCACAGATAATGCCCATAGCAAGCATCCGGACAGCTTGAGTGCCATGCCTAACTCTCACCAGCTTGCCCACCGTCAGGGTACGAACATGCCCTGCCTCCTGCAGAGTTTCCTTGCTGAGGTCCTTGTCAACTTTTACTCCCTGCAACTTGTACCACAAGATCATCAGGCTCCATAAAATGTCACAACATAAAGTGTTGAGTACATCCGTGTGTGTCAGTGGGCATCCCTGTGTACACAGATGGAGGCCAGAGGAGGACACAGGGATCCTGCTGTATCACTGTCCTTATGCAAAGCGCTCTCTCTCTCTCTCTCTCTCTCTCTCTCTCTCTCTCTCTCTCTCTCTCTCTCTCTCTCTGAACTTGGGCTAGTCTGGCAGCTAATAAACTCCAGAAATCTTCCTGTGTTTGCCCCTAGCAGTGCTGTTGGGTTTGGAGGCCCAGGTACAGTCACGCCCTAGCTTTTTATGTGAGTGCTGGCGATTTGAACTCAGAGTCTGGGAACAGCGCTTCTGTAGTTGGTGGACACTGGACTGGCTGTTTGCCACCTAGGCTGGTGACCCAGTGCTACCTAGAGCGAGGTGATCTTGGTCAAGCTATTTCACCCACCTCTTGGACCCAATAATATAAAAATATAAAGTAGCCATTTCTGAGAATATGATTGGACTTTGAAGGTTTGAAAGTTGCGACGCATGTTTGTGTGGGAGGCACATATGTGCTTCTGTATGTGTATGCACCGTGTGTACTCGTATGAACTTGTATGGGTTTCTATGTGTGTTTTGAGTGTGTCCCACATGTTGACCAGCCCTTGTCCAGAGAGGGAAGGAAGAAGTACCAGGTGCAGGAGGCTGCAGGGCTCAGGCCCCCAGGATCTTCTTGGCTAGGTAGCCAGGCAGAGAGTAGAGAAACAGAGCGAGCAGCAGCAGCAGCAGGAGCAGCAGGAGGAGCCTGAGGAGCAGCCAGCGGTAGGTATGCCACAGGAAGTAGCGGGCAGACTTGAGCGGGTTCAAGAACCAGATGAAGCTCGTGTCTGGCCGACTGGAGCATGGGGAAGGGCAGATGAGCATAGAGAAAGAGCATGGGGGCGGGAACGGGCCTGGCAAGAAGCCTCTGCTGACGAGGAAGCCTACCAGTACCAAGCAGTAGAGTTTCTGTCACCTGTCGGGCCATCAAGTCTGGCCACCATTGGGGTGCCTGCCCTTGTCAAAAACTAGGAAGAACCCATATAGCGGCTGGACTGGGGGTCGGGGGGCAGGTTGGGGAAGCCTTCCTGGGGAAGGAACAGCTTTCTCTGGAGCTAGTTCTTCCTTTGGTTCAGAGCGAGGAGGCAGGCTTCAGGGTTGAAGGAAGGGGCTCCCCCATGATGTGACTGTGGCCCAGGAGGGGACAAAGTTGTTCTTGGGGAGTTGGGGGCAAGAAGACTAGAAAGGTCTGGGACATGATGTAGTGTGTCTGGGGGTCTAGGCAGACAGGACACTCACTTGGGTTTTTCTAGGGGATCAGGTTCATTGCGGGCCAGGCCCACTGGGTTCTTCTCCGCCTCCTCTGCCGTCAGTAAGTGTAACTCCGCCTCCACTTTGCCCTGAAGGGAAAAAGAGTTCCCCTGTCTAGGCCATGGTGGTAGACCCATGTAGGTCTACTCCCAAGCAGGAAATGGTACCCACCGTGAGCTCAAACTCATCATTCTCATTGCGGGCCAGGAGGGGCCACCAGCCTTTGACGCGCTTCTGTTTAAAGATGGAAACCAGGGGCACGTCCACCTCCCCTGTGGCCATCTCCATGGTGCACTGCTTGGCTGTCTTAGCACCCCTTGGGAACCGGTTCAGGTCCAGCTCGATGGCCCCTGCGGGACATCAGAGTCAGTTTCGGGTGGGTGTGACAAAGGCGGGGACTGCCCTGCCTCCTTCCTTTCCACCCCATTTTGCTTGGTTTCTTTCTTAGCTTAGAGTGTCTCTAGGTATTTGCAACCTTCATCCTGGCTGTTGGGCACCTTCTGACCATGTTGTACCAAAACCTAGGCTTGCAGGTGCAGATAAGAGTTTGGTGTAACCGAGGACCCACAGAAATCTGCCTCCTCAGTGATCCTGGCTGACTTCCATCAACATCTATCCTGCCTCCCTAGTGTGCCCAGAGCTCCTTGTTGCTCCAGTGGTAACTGGGCAGATTCTTGGAGAGGCTAGATCCCCGTGTGGTATCTCTGGCTCTGAAGACTAGGTGGATCCCCTCCTAAGGACCCAGCCTGCCCACCCCTGCCCCTCAGTTCTGGGCCCGAGGCCTCGCTCTGCACCCAGAAAGTCGTCAGCAGAGAAGTGGTCAGCATCCCATATCTGTAGGGTGAGCCGTGCAGGGATCTTGTACTCCGTCTCATCCCAGGAGAACATAGACTCCTTTTTAGACATGACGATCTTCTCTTCGGCCGCCAGGTAGTCAAAGGGGAACAGGTAACGCCAGTTGAAGTTGCCCTCACCAGTGAGGGAGTGGTAGTGGACATCTGTGTCCTGTTTGTCCTCCTGCTGGCCCTTCAGCCACCTGCTGGGAGGCACCTGCTCCAGCTCTGTGGCCACACCCTTGGAACCTCGCCCCACCCCAGGACTCCCTTATCCGTTCTCCTGGGAAAGTGGACATGCCCAACTTCAGCCTCTCCCAGGGCAGTGACTGTCACCCACCCCCGCACAAAAATGTCACTGGACTTCTCTCCCGTGAAGAAATCGTCATCTTCTAGGACCACCTCATCTGTGTTCCACACGATGACCCGTAGCTCGTACCTAGACAGGAGCAGGAAGGCCCATCAACAACCTGGGGTAGGGCTTGTCCCAGGTCCTGGGGCCGGATCAGGGCAGGGGTCTATTAATGTGTCAGCAAGAGAAGCCCTGGGGACTTGAGCAGGCTAGAAAAGTGGGGGAGGAGACTCAAAGGAGGTTTCTGTGGCCAGGTCCCTAGTGGGCTGGCGTTCAACCAAGCACAGGTCAAGACAGTTAGGGGCAGAGCAGCCAGCCCAGAGCAGACACCCAATGCACACTCCTGGGACATGAAGCCAGGAAAAAGGAGTAGGGAGAGGTGCGTGGGCTCCTGGGGGCAGGTGCAGGGAAGTGGGCTGGATGGGAAGTAGATGAGCTGGGTAAGGGGGTAGTGCCCATCCCAGGCAACTCACTTCTTAGGTTTCCTAGGGGAGATGTCTAGAGGTGTCCCAGGGGCTGGCATGTCCATGGGGAACATATCCACCCACAGCTCCAGGCGACCCTGAGGAAGGCGGGTGGCAGATGTCTGAGTGACCTAGTCCCTCTGTTCAAGGGGGTCTACTCTCCTGGCCTGTCCCAAGCTGCCTGCCAGCAGTTTCTAGCTTTGGATGCTAGGATATCTTTTGACAGCTTCTGGAGGCACCAGCTCCTGACGTGATTCTCAGAACACACACTTGCCATCAAGTTGGCCTCGGTGAGGAGGCGTGCGGGAATACAGTGGGGACACGGGACAGCACAAGCTATGTTTCTACCCTATGATCCCGGATGGAAGATCTCTAACTCCTGATCCCAGCCATGTGTACACCACCTGCTCAATGCCGGGCTTGTCAGGGTTGAGCAGCGGCCTGGTCTCCACGTGTTCTGGTACAAGGTGGCAGCCCACTCGGGGGATGTCCTCCCAGTGTCTCAGGGCAGACAGAGCCACATGCTCATCTGTGGGCTTCTTCTGACCTGTGGATGACAGTGGGTCAGGTGCATCCACACGGCCAGGGGCCCTGTGCTAGGTTCAGGAGCTTAGGAGCACGGAGCCCCAAGTCTTGACCTGTCTACTTCACCTTCATTTTATTGAACCAGACACAGAGGAAGGCCAAGGTCTCAGTTGCACCACAAGACCCAGAGAGACCTATAAATTTAGCTGACCCAGGCTTGGGGAAAGGAATGGGGGTACACAGGGGGCTGTAACTTTGAGCCAGGGAGACCTAGGCCTACACCATTACTCTGCCTCTGGAGAGATACATGAGTTTGGGCAACTCACCCAACTGGAACTTACTGAGTCTCAATTGTGCTCATTTGTAGAATGGGGGTATTTTCCTGGCCCATGGGGATGAACGAGAGAGAGGGAAAGTGATATGGGGGGGGCAGTGTGTGGGTAAGTGTGGTACAGGAGAGGGTGTCAGGACAGTGGCTGGGCAGAGTGGAGGGAGCTCTGGAGTACAGAGCAGAGGGTCACTAGGACTCAGTTTAAGGACATGTGCACTAGGTCAGGAAGGCCCCCATAGAGAAGTGTGGCTCCGTGGTGGCCAGTGGACTGGGGCCAGTCAGCAGTTTTCAATGCCCTTTACCATTCTCGTCCTCTATTTCTGAAGGCCCCGTGAAGACACGATTGGCGACCTTCACTCTCCCATGGGGACCAAAGTGGGGGCCGTCCACTTTGCCTTCTTTACAGAGACGAGTTAAGATCTGGCTGGGCTTCATGGGGTCCCTCCAGATATTGTAGCCATGTCTGTGGGAGGAGACACACAGGCGTGAAGCGGCTCAGGCTGGCCATGCCAGGTGGCAGCTTTTTCTGGCCAGTTCGTCACAGTCGGCCAGTGCCTACCTCAGCAATAGGCCTCCTGTGTCCCCAGGTTCACCCAAGACACTAGTGCCACTGGGAGCTGACCCTTCTGCCTGGTCTTTGGCTCCAACATCCAGTGCTGCCTAACACTGCCCCGTCATCCCTCAAGGGCTCTTGTGAGGCATCAGATAACCAGAGGGGGAAGGAACTTGACCAAGTTGCTTGGCCTGCAAGTGGCGGAGGCCTTCCCAGATCCTCAGAAGACATTATCTGTCCTGTCCCCTTCTGCTTTCCCGATTCTGTCTCCTTTGTCTTAGTCCCCTCCCTACCCTTGGGATATGCAGGCCCGGCCCCTGAAGCTGCACTCAATGTCTGTAGGGTGAAGGCGTAACCTAGCACAGACATTCTAGCATGCTTATCGCTCCCGAGTCTTGTCCTAGTGCTGAGGTGCAGCAGACATCCAGCCCCTTCCCTGTTCCCTGTCCTGTCTTTAGCCCCTCGCAGGGACTGGTCCCACTCCGTCCTCGCACATGGAGTAGGTCTGCGCAATGCCGCAGGTGGCGCGGTGCTTGCTGTAGAAGCGGTTTTCCAAGTCGATCTTGGTTTCTCCAATGAGGTCATCAGTGCCCACCAGATCCCAGTCGTACACGGCCACTGTCAGCATGGACTCCATTGGGAAGGAGGCCTCGATGTCAAAGGACCTGCCAGGTGGGGGGTAGGAAGGGGGTTGCAGGTTGAGATTGGCAACGGGTGGGGAGTGAACCGAGAGTTGAGGTGGGCAGAGAGGGTACCACAAGGCCTTACTTCCCAAATACGGGGTTGAGCTGCTTGGAGATGTAGTTCTCCTTGTCACGGATGTCAGTCTTGCCTAGCTTGATGGCGATGTACGGGTCAGCTTTGCCATTGATGTCAGCCGGGTGCAGGTCTGTGGCCTGGGCAGGGTAAGTGTTGCCTAAGTAGAATCCTGGGTACCCTTGCTCTGTTCCTGAGGGTCCCATGATGTTGAAAAGTGGGGACAGGGGCATTGGGTTAGAGACTGAGTCTCACTGTGTGGCTCTAGGGACGTTGCTGCTTCTTGTCCCTGGAACTGGACTTTCTGTCTAGAAAGATGCAGACTAGACCAGTGGACCCTTCTGATGTCTCGAAGCTACCTCAGTCCTTACAGCAGGAGGCCTGGGGGGCTTTCAGAGAAGGAACGGGAAGGGAGTCTTACCCGGACCACATAGACTCGAACCAACACGTTAATGGGGTCATTGCTTGGGATGCCTTGGAACATTCCGTAGGTGGGGTCGTAGCCAGCTTCTCGAGCTACATCCTCTGGGAGTGGCACTTTGTACACGCACAGGGAACCCTGGAGCAAGGCATTGGGTGGGGATGGAAGGCTGCCAGTTCCCAACTAGCCAACAGTACAGGTCCACATTGTGGCGTGGCCTTAGCCCTCAGCTGCCGGGTCATGGATGGTACAGGGGTTGTAGAGGGCAGTGGGAGAGATGTAGAGAAATGGGGTTGTGAGGGGATCAGCAGCTGGGCCACGCTCCTTGCCTGACCTTGAAGCGACCCACGATGCGCTCCTCTTCCGTGGAGCCGTCTTCGTCGTCCCCTGTCTTGCCCCGCAGTAGATTGAAGGTGTGCAGCCAGTCCTCAAAGTTGTCAAACTCTGACTCCAGCTCCTTGGGGTACACCTGGACGGGCCAGGACGTCAGGCCCCACGCCAGCCTCCTGCCCCATCTGCTGCCCCCACCCCGCACCCGGGCAGCATCTGCTCCCAGACCTTGAGCTCATCAATCTTGGCTTTCTTCTTCTCAGGAGCCTCCAATCCCTGGACAGAGCCAGGGCTCTGGTTTTTCTTCTTTTTCTCCTCCTTTGCAGCCCTGGACTTCTCTTTGCTCTTCATTGGCCCCTTTGGGCCTGACCCTAAGAAGAGGAGGAGGCCCTAGTCAGCTTAGGTGAGCATGGGGTGGAAAGGGAAAGAGCAGGAAGGCCTGAGATCGAGATCCGGCTTCACTACTTCTTTCCCATTTAACGTTGGAGTCTTTTTCTCTCTCTCTCATTGTTGCTGTTTGTTGTTTTTGTCTTTTTTTTTTTTTTTGAGACAAGATTTCTCTGTGTAGCCCTGGCTGTCTTAGAACTCACTCTGTAGCCCAGGCTGGCCTTGAACTCAGAGATCCACCTGCCTCTGCCTCCTGAGTGCTGGGAATAAAGGTGTGCACCACCACTGCCTGACATTAGAGTCTCAATGTATTCCGTGAGGAGATGCAGACTGCGGGCCATGCCTACATAGGTCAGTTCCTACACAGGATGTTATCTGCTCTTGGTAGAGTGAGGAAGGCATCTGGAGTCAGGAGGGCTTGTTTGTGTGGACCTGTGCCTGCTCCCTTTGTTTTCTAGGTTTATATTGACAAGGCTGCTTCCTATTAGCGTTTCCCAAGCTGCATCCAGTGAGATCCCGGGCATATGCACCATTGGTAAGCTTAGGAGAAAAGAAGAGATCATTTCTATACTGTCTTCCTTTGAAAAATCAATAACCCCAGTGCTTGGGGAGATGGCTCAGAGGGTGAAACGGCTTTGCAAGTGTGAGGGCCTAAGTTTGAACCCCAGAAATTCATGTAAAAGCTGAATGCATAGCAGAAGTGTCTATAAACCCAGAGGTCCTATGGGGAAATGGGAGGTAGAGACTGGAGAATTCCTGGACACTCACAGGCCAGCTAGTCTGGTGTACACAGAAGCAGTGAGAGCACACACACACACACACACACACACACACACACACACACACACACACACACACACATCCCTGTATAATCAGTACTAACATAAAAGCTCGGAGACATCTTGTACCAAAGGAACCTGCTTAAACCAAAGTTTCCTAAATGGATCTCACCACAGAATCCTTTCTCCTCCAGAATAGCCCTGATGTTGTTCCATGGAAAAGGTTATTGACAAGCTAGGGATGTCCCTTCCGGCTCAGATAGTCTATGGTTCTGAGTGTCTATCTGGTGCTGTGGTTGCTGAACTGGTCAGAGTGGAAATTACTGTACAAGAGGTCCTTAGCTTGATCCTTGGAGCCCAGGCCTGGGAGTAGGGCTGGAAGCAGCAGACATTGTTGTGGATGCAGGGGTCCAGGGGTCTGGATGCCAGGGGTTTGGGGCTCACCTTCAGCGGTATCCATTTCTTCCTTCTCTTCTAAGTCAGTCCCAGAGGACTCATGTTGTCGAAGTTGCTGCCAAAACATGAAAGGGGTTTCCCTGACTCTCCAGGTCACGTGTGCATTTGGGTCCACAAGACTGGGGCTTCTCAGGGTATTGGTGGCACTCTATCTCTGACTCCCACAGCACCCTATACGCTATCTGACTCAGCATGTAGATGCAAGAAATCTTTGTGGGACTGATGAGAGGGGACTCAGTCAGGAAGGTCAACTGTCTATCAGCCCAAGGAGGGAGGACTCTGAAGGGAGATTTTGAGGAGCTGGTTCTGCGGGTTAGGATAGGAGCTGGAGAGGTGGATGTGATTTAGAACTGGGCACCTGCCACCCCTTTCCTCCTTCCTCCCAGCTCACATCCGGTTCTCACCTCCTTCATTGTGTCGATGGAGGCAAAATACTTGGACCACCAATCCAGCATGCTCTCATCAGGCTCCTCTTCCTCTGCTTCGTCTGACGTGCCTTTCTTTTTCTTCTTCTTCTTTTCCTTCTCCTCCTCAGCCTGGGGATTGGCCAGGGCGACCGTCCCATAGGCTCTCCTTTCTTTCCCGGGACCCTGACTGATCTCTTCCCACTCTGGCTATCTGATCCCAGAAAGCCCACCCCTTGTCATAGTACCATGGGGCCACCAATGCCATGGAGGCAAGGCTTTGGTGAGGAGGATACCATAGCCCCATAAGAACCACAGCCTGCCACTGGGAGCCACAGGACGGGCACTCAGGGAAGGATGGCTGGGTCCAAGAAGTTGGCCTTCGACCTGGCACTGCTGTAAGTGAATGGCTCTCTTGCCCGAGGGCCCTTGCATAGCTCCACCACTTACCACATCCACCTTGACCACAGCATCGCAAGTCTGTAGAGGGAGGGAACCAAGGAGAGAGGACAGGATTAGCCCCTGAGAACCCAAGGGAGAGGCAGTGGGCCAGTGCAGGAAGTGAGAAGCCAGGAGCCACCAGGGTGCACACAGGGACCAATGCTTACTCTTCTCTCTTGACCGCAAGGCAAGCTTCACATTTACAAGAGCAGGCTGCCTGCTAAGGTGACTAAGGGCCTACTCGAGGCGGCTTCTGCTGCTCCCTCTGGCTTACTAGATCCCTGGAAGCCTGTATCTTAGAGTCACCTGGGGGCTTTTACAAATAACGAGGAGTATATGGGGATGGGGTGGGAGCTGGCAGCAGAATGTTCAAAACTGAGCACCTGGGCAGTGAGCTTTCCAGGCAGCATTGCCCAGAGCTGCAGGACCCAGTGTCTTCTGCTGTCCTTTCTAGAGATCACTGGAAGCCCCGATTCTACTCACTAGCCAGGTCAAGCATTTTAGACCAGGCCTCGGGAGCTAGGAAATACCGCAGACTGCGTGAATCGAGCGAGGTAGTGGACAGGAGGCTGAACATGTGACTGGGAGGGAGTCCCTTCATGGCTCTGAGCAGAGACGAGGCCTCGGGCGGCTGACTCCAGGCTAGCCCATCCTGCCCTCTCCTGTAGACCTTCCTCTGCCAGGTAGACCCCCCTGAGGAACAGGACCTTCCTTGTGGAACTCCTCCCCCAGCCCAGGCTCCTGGGGCATCCCTTGTCATGGACAATGACCCTGTACAGGCCACACCTCTCACATAAGCAGTTCATTGCCTAGGGGGGCATTTCCGAAGTATGAAACATTGCAGGTCATCGCCGCTAGCCATCGCTACTCCTTCTCTTGTACATACATATCATCTGCTCATGCACACATGTGCAGACACACACGTGTGCAATACACACACACTCCCTAGTCCCCCCTTCCAGAAAGTGCCATGTGAACCAAGGCTGGTTCTTAATAACTACACTTAGAGAGTTAAATCAGAGTTGCACTTTCAGGACAGGTCTGCCTGGCTCTCCAATGTGCTGCCTGTGCCTGTGTGTCCCTGGCCAGCCAGGGGCTGGCCACTCGCCTTACCGCATCCAACTTCACCATGGTCTCCAGCTTCTTGACGGGCACCTCTGGTTCCATGCTCACTACAACCTCCCCTGTGGGGCGAGAAGAGGGGGCCCCATTGCACAGCACGTGGCAGCCCCGGAGAAGCCTGACTGGACAGACAGACGACAGACAGAGGAGGAGCAGAGTCACAGTGAGAAGCAGTAAGGTAGGAAGAACGGCCTACTAAGGATTCTGGAGCTTTCTTAGGGCAGAGGAGAGACAGGGCAGATGCAAGAACAAGCTGGGCATGAGGAAGGGAAATGATCTAGAGAGAGGGATGGATCATTGTGCATCCAGACAGTAGAACTGAGGCGAGGCCTGGAGGCTATGCCCAGCGGAGGACCCGGGTCTCCTCCATCACCTGGGAGAAGAAGCCATCTGCTCTCAGCCTTTTGAGGGCCTGTCAGAACTAGCTGTGGGCCTCAGAGTGAAGGGCAACCCTGTGCAGCCTTCTCTGACCCTAACGCTGTCCATCTCCCCACCCCACCCCCACTCTAATCCTGCTACACTGCCACGCTGCCCCATAGAGTCGCCCCAGAGGAAATCCTAATGGATACTTAAACTGCACTGTGAGATGGGCCCTTCTAGGAACTGACTAGAGCCAAGCCATACCTGTGGTGTTCCAATTGGCGGCTGAGCGGTCTGGGGGTCGGTAGATGAAGCGCCGCAGTGAGCTGACTGCGTGGGAGCCCACCAGGGTGTATCGTCCAAAGGCCCGGCAGTCCACCACGCGGATGTTCAAGGGCGGGTGCAGCAGCTCATTCTCCGGGAGGTCCTGAGAGATGACAGTAACATGTTACAGCCTATGCCTCAGAGAAAGGGGCAGAGGAGGTTGGCTAAGGCACACTGCGCTGGTCACACCCAGCCCTGCTAGGCTCTGCTGGCTCCCACACTCACCACTTCAAACCACTTGACCAGGGTGTTAAAATTGGGGTTCTTCTTATAATTGTGGATCAGGGATGACTGTACCCCCTTTCCTGCACACTCGATGTCCACCCGTGGTCGGTCCACCTGGGCCAGGTTCACTCTCTTCAAGTCCCTCAGGCCCCAGAACAGCACCTGAGAGCAGGGGGAGGGTGGCTTTGTGAAGGGAGCCCAGGGTGGCTGGGATGAGTCACCTGAAGCAGTAGCAGGGTGGGAGATGGGCAGGGACAGTGAATGTCTTCCGGGGACTGAGGAGGGGTCTCTGGGGCAAGGGCCACTATGAAAGACAGAGGGCTCTGGGCACAGTGGTGTGTGTCCGAGTTGGACAGGCTCTAGCTTGGACTAGAGGCCTGTGCCAGTGCTGTTGGCTCCAGGGAGTGGTCTTGGACAAGTCCCCTCCACTCTTGGGCCCTCGCTATCCTTTTCTGGTTAGGGGACCAGGAGTTTGATGGCTTATGTGGAATGTACACTCATGGTGCTTCATGGGGCAAAAGTCTCAGGATGACTCGGGCAAAGGTCACACACAGGGCAGGGAAGTGCACGGAGCCCTCACGCACCTCTGTTGTGGAAATTACTTCAACTATGTAAAGAAGTGTTGCGTTTGTTTATTCTGAGGAATATGACTTTAACTGTTTAAAGGTGTGTTATATTTGTTTATGCCGTATTTATTTAATGATGTAAGGATTTGTGTTTAGTTGCGTAAAGATGTATTGCATCTGTTTCACCTTGACCGTCTAGGGCACCTGATTGGTCAATAAAAAGCTGACCGTCAATAGCTAGGCAGGAGAGGGATAGGTGGGGCTGGTGGACAGAAAGAATAAATAGGAGGAGAAATCTAAATTAGAGAAGAGAGAGAGGAGAGAAGGAGAAAGAAGAGGGAGAAGGAGAGAGACACCTAGGGCCAGAAGCCAGGCAGCCACCAGCCAGACACAAGAAACAGTGAAAGTAAGATATGCAGAAGGAAAGAAAAAAAGCCCCGAGACAAAAGTTAAGTAAAGAGAAACAGGTTAAGTTAAAAGAGCTAGCCAGAAATGAGCCTAAGCCAGGCCAAGCATTCATCACTAATAAGAAGTCTCCATGTCATGATTTGGGAGCTGGTTGGTGGCCCACAAAAAAAAAAAAAAAAAAAATTGGTGCATACCTCCACACGATACTTGCTGAGCACTGGCCGGATTCCCACGGGCACAGGCATGATGGGTCCTCTGTCCATGTCCACTGGACCATTGATGGGTGGCAGGTCAGCCTTCCCTGATGGCCCAATCTGAGGAACAAGGTCATAAATCACAGTGGCAGGCCCTTTCCCCAGTGAGTTGGCGTCCTGAGATCAGAAGGAACAGGCAGGCCAGAGAGCCCAGGGGCCCTGAGATCTTACTCCCAGCCCCGGCTTTCAAGCCCACCCGCCATATACCTGTAGCAGCTCAAAGGCAGCCAGGAGGTCTCCGGCCGTGGCATTGCCTCGGTAGATCTGGTAGTACTCAAGCTGGGGCGGAAAACGAGGCGGGCAGTATGCCTCATCTGCCATCTTCACCAGGGGCTTGGCGAAGGTCCGGCCCATGAAGTCAGCTTTACCCTAACACAACAAGACTCTAGCATTCCCTTGGGCACCCCAACAGTTGAGTTGGCTTATAGGCAGTTAGCCCCTCTTGGAAAGGGTATTATCCTGCCCCCCCCGCCCCCCGCAGAACCTCCATTGAGAGTAGCAAGGCTACTATAGATTGTGATGAATGTAGGTAGGGATCAGAGCTCTGGAGTGGGGGTGGGGCTGTGACCATAGAACCTCTTGGTAACATCTCTGGAAGACATTGGCTTCAATGTGTTTACCCAGGAGGGGGAAAACATCAGGGTTTGCTCCTGGTTCCCAAGAGGCTCATGGTACTGGAAAAGGATCAGGTTGTGGGTGGCCAGGAGGCACCCGGAAAGCCTGGTCATCAGCCCCTCTTCCCAGCAAACCCAACTAAGGAGTACCCATAGGGGCAGCCAGCACAGCGCTTAGTGCAGGGGGAGGGGGAGGAACCTGCAGAGGTAGGGTCCGCTAGAGGTCACTGGTGCCAGTGCCCACCCTTACCATGGTGTCCTGGTCATAGATTTCAATGACAATGATGGGGGGATCGTCTCGTAACTCATGAGCTTCACCGTACAGCTCCAGGTTGTCAAACACCAGCATTTGGTCCCAAGTGGGACACAATGTCTCGTTCAGAACCTGCACCATGGAGTGAGGGGCGGAGAATAAGTGGCGGACACCACTCCTAGGCATGGCTGCAGGGAACCTGCAGGCAGGGATGTTTGCGTCCCCTATTTTTCCAGAAATCTGAAAGTCAAGGCTCCTATGAAATCTGTTCCCAGTGCCCTGCCAAAGTTTTCTTGCCTTGTGGACATAGCCCTAGTCCAAGTTGGTGACTTTTACCAGCCTAGCCAGTTGCCCAAAGGGCTTCCCTCTGAGATCTGGGGAACTAGAAGATCAATTGTACGTCTTCCCAGTGTTCCCAAAGTCAGAGTGCCCCCCCCCCCCCACTCAGAATCCCCTTTCTTCAGGGCCACTCCCTCCAGAGCCCCCTCCCTTCAGGGCTCCTCCCCCATGTCCACTCGAGTCCCCATAGCCCCTTCCCCTCAGGCCCTTGCCTCAGTGCACTGGCTCTGGTTGATGAAGAAGACACGGGCGAAGGGATCAGAGAGCCCACTGCTGTCAGCAGCGAAGAGGCTTCGGGCCTGATACATGTGGGCTCGGAGCTGGAAGACTTGCTTCTCTGTGGGAAAGAGTGGGCTGAGCCATGCCATATGGCCCCCGTGGTCCTCTGGGGGTACAAGCTGGGAGAGTGGCCCACCCAGGATGAGGAGTCCTCACTCACTGGTGTAGACCAGGCTGATTGGCGGAAAGGAGTGCAGACCCAGGCCTTGGGCTGCTTTGACCTCCTCGAAGCCACAGGGCAGGCCACACAGGAAGTCCTTCCGCTGCTTACTGAGGCCCAGCCACAGGTAGAGCTCCAGCTTGGCCTGGACTGTCCAACCTGCCGAGCCAAAGCCCCTCTTCCCTGGCAGCTGGGGGGCAGGATCGGGGTCACCAAGCGTCTGACAGCTTCCAGGGCCCACAGGGTAAGGGAGGCCCAGGGTGGTAGTGAAACCTCAGGCAGAGTTAGAAAGAGTTGTGCCTACCCCTTCACTGTATAGATGTGGGGGTGGGAGACTAAGGGATGGACAGATGGGGCCAGGTGGGCACCAGCCCTCTGAATACCTGCTAGTTAAGGGCTCCACCCCCTTCCCTTAGGCTTGCCAGACTCAGTGGCGCCTCTACAAGAGCCCACCTCACCCCACCCAAGTCCCATCCCAGCAGCACCTTGAGGAAGAGGGTCTTGACTTTGGCGCAGTCCTTGCCCAGCTCCTCCTCCACGATGGAGAAGAGCAGGTCTTTGGAGGGCACCCGGGCATAGGCGATGCGCTTGTTGTTGCTCATCATCCAGATGAACACATCTGGAATGCTGTGCTGGGGCTGCAGCAGAGGGGCGAGGGCACAAGCCAGGCAGAACAAGCTTCAGTATATGGGACCCTGAGCCGGATGCCCCACACTCCTGGGGCTTGGAAGGGAAAGACCCTCATTCCTGGGTCTTCTTTTCCTCCCACTGAGCTTGCTCAGTCTTGTCAGTCGTGGCCATCCGAGCGGGGCGGACTTTCACGCCAGCCCCTTTCGATGCTGTCCCTGCCCTGTAGGCCACCCACCTCATCTGCCAGGAAGCGTAGCTTCTGTAGGAAGTTCTGGCATAGCCTCAGCTTGTCCCGGACGGTATGTCGCTTCACCTGGGCCCTCAGACTCTTGGCCTGTTGTCCCATGCTTTCCTGTTGGGAAGAGTATAGGAGGAACAGTCAGCTTTTGGCGACAGCTTGAGCCGTGACATCAAGAACAGATGGCCCCTGTCCATTGGCTTCCCTGATCCCGGGGTCCAGCTATAGCCTCACCAGCTCCCTCATACAGGACTTGAGGCGCTCCCGGTCCAGCTTGGTGCGGGACGAGTGGCCCTGGTCCTTGTCCGAGAGGGAGAGGAAGCGACTGCAGAGGGATGGGCAGGAAAGAGCCAGGGCTTAGCCTCCTCTGCGCTGACCTGGCTACAGTGTCCCCTGTCCCACCCTACCGTCCCCAGCCATCTTCTCACTGGCAGCCACAGCTCAGTTCCTCCAGCACACCCCGGAGGCGGCGCTCTGGGTAGGACTTCTCCGTTTTGATCATCTCCTGCACGTCATTCAAACCTTCCTCCTGTGAACCAGGGTTTCAGGTGCACTCTGAGCCTCAGCCCTCCTCCTCCCGGATGTGCTTCCCATTTACCCCAGGACAGAGGAACCTAGTAATGTGGGTGTATCTCTATTTATATCTATCTATCTATCTATCTATCTATCTATCTATCTATCTATCTATCTATCTATCTATCTACATCTATATATATGTGAATGATATATCATATATATTATGAAGGAGCCACCAAGTCCCCAGGTCCTGTTGTTGACACTGGGGACTCTTAGTTATTCATGGGTTCTCAGCTCCTTCAGGAAGAAGCACCCTGGGCTGTGACTGTGGTGGACTGAGCAGGACCCAGGGCTGGGTAGAGGCCTTGTGCATACCTGAACCTTGCTTAGTGGTCTCTGAGAGCCCAGACCTAGAGGGGCAGACCCTTAGACTACTCCAGAGCTCCAGGCCCTGTTGGGCGCCCCCTTTCTCTGTTTCAAGATAGCCTCTAGATAGGCAGCCTGTGTTTTACAGGTGAGGCCCTCATGCACGCCCAGGATTCCAGATCCCACCACCTCTCGCCTGGCCCTGACCAGCTTATCAGCTATGTGGTCCATGATGTTTGCATTGTAGAGGCGTCGTCTCTGGTCAGGCCACCAACTCTTGATGTAGATGCAGGGCTTGCGCTCCAGGTAGGGCAGGTGGAAGTAGTTCCTGGAGTCAGATGCAGAGGAAGGTTGAGGGATATTGAGGTGTAGGGTCCTGGGAGGTGAGGGCCGAGGTCACTGGAGCTGAGGCAAGTGGCAGGACTCACCTGTCTGTGATCTGGGGCCGCATAGGTGGGGTGGAAGACACTGAGGCCAGGTCTCCGCCTTCATCCCCCTCATCATCACTGGAGTTCTGAATCAAGTCTACTTCTTCTTCATCCCCAGGCTCCTTCCGGGGCCGAGGCCGTTGGGGCCGTGACATGCCATCGACTTCATTGCCATAGTTTCCTGGACAAAGAGTGACTTGTCAAGTCCTTTCCTTACTCATTCCCCCTCCGTCCAGTCCATGTATTCCTCCTGGAGAGGTAAAGGGCTCAGACAGCACCATCCAGCGAAGGGACCCGTCGCTCATAAGGGAGAGAGTTGGCCCTTTGGTGGAGTGATGGCTGACCTCTCTTGTGGTCAAGTACACTCTCAAGAACCAGAGATGCTTCATGAGCATTTGAGGACAGTCAGGGAAACACATCAATTCGCCCACTGTGCTGGCTGGTTTTGTGTGTCAACTTGACGGCTAGAGCCATCAGAGAGGAAGGCGTCTCAGCTGACAAAATGCCTCCTTGAGATCCAGCCATAAGGCATTTTTTTTCAACTAGTGATCAAATGGGGGAGGGCCCAGACCATGGTGGGTGGTGCCATCCCTAGGCTGGTGGTCCTGGGTTCTATAATAAAGCAGGCTGAGCAAATCAGTAAGCAGCACCCCTCCATGGCCTCTGCATTAGCTCCTGCCTCCAGGACCCTACCCTGTTTGAGTTCCTGTCCTGACTTCCTTTAATATAAGCAGCAATATGGCAGTGTGAGCCAAACAAACCCTTTCCTCCCCACCTTGCTTTATGGTCATGGTGTTTTGTTGCAGCTATAGAAACCCTAAGGCACCCACTCTTTGTAGCCTAGGACATGGGGCTCACAGTGACAACCCAGAAGCTGGAAACGCTTCCCATGACCCCAGCAGCTCTCACCTATGGTCACTTCAAAGGTAACTGGCTTGTCCCCGTTTTTCCGGTCAATCATTGAGGCTTCCAAGAAGGCTCCAAATAGGAAAAATTCTTCCATTCTTCCTGTGCAGCTCTGTGGGGGAGGCAGTTAAAGCTTACACTGAGTTTTAGTGGGGCAGCAGACCTGGGTCAGACCAAGACCTCATGTCATAGACAGGCCGTTGGCTGACAGTTGGGGTGTGTCCTACTCAGTTCTGGGTCTAGGAAGTCTGGACTCAAGTCCCCAGCCTAGTTGTCCTTGAGAGAATGGCTAGCTCTAGAGCTACAAGGATAGCCATGGCTGAGAAGAGGAGCAGAGGCGGGCTGCCATCTTGGTTGCTGGTGTCTGTAATGGAACCTTGGTGTAGCACATAAGTCAATAGTAGAGGAGGACTGAGGTCTTGCAAAAGGGCCAGATGAGGGCCCCTGAGTAGACAGCGCAGCAGTAGGGAAAAATTAGAACTTGGCTGACGTGTTGAGGAGAGGATCCAGCGAGGGACCTGGACCCAGCACAGCCTTGCCCTCACCTCCGAGACAGGTGTGGCCTGTTCCACCTGCACTTCTGTGGAGCTGGTGAGCTCTGGGTTGGAGGTGTCCAGGATCTCCACAGCTAGTCCCAGCATGAGGCGGGCACGGAAGGACACACCCTCCCCCAGGCCCTCGTTCAGGTCCTGGTGTTCGTCCAGCAGTGTGTAGTTGCGTGTCGAGCCATACATGTTCACCCAGGCTGGGCCAAGCGTGGGCAGGAAGCCTGTGTCAGTGAGGGGAGGTAGAAGGACTGTGTCATATCCAAGGCTCACTCAGGAGTCAGGGATCTTTGTGGCCTTGGCTATTGGGTGCTTGGGAGGTGTGGGGCAGTTTTCTCACTCATGCCTATCTGGCGTGCCTTCTGGTACTTTATTCTCTGCAGGAGCCTTGGCAAGGTGTGTGGGATAGAAAGCCACACTCCTGTTTCCCACTGATACAGGCACCACCTTTAGATAGGTGCCAACTCTTCCCACACTCCACAACATGGATCCTTCATTCTTTGTTTTATTTCTAGATAAAGGATGCCCATCCATCCTGCCTCTCCTGCTCAGGGGACCTTCCCTCCTCTCTGTAATCTCTTGATTATTTATGGGTTCTCAGTTCCTGGACTGTGACCACAGTGGGTTGATAAGGACCTGGGGGTGAAAGCAGCCTCATTTTCTGTATCTGTCACCAGTCAATTTTCTTGTGCTTAGGATTTGTTGAGCTTTGCCTTCTGTGAATCCAATTCGTCTTTATGTATTTTCTTTCTTCCTTCCTTCCTTCCTTCCTTCCTTCCTTCCTTCCTTCCTTCCTTTCTTTCTTTCTTTCTTTCCTCCCTCCCTCCTTCCCTCCCTCCCTCCCTCTCTCCCTCCCTCCCTCTTTCATTTTATTTTAATTTTTGCCAGAATCTGAATGTGGGCACACACCTTTAATCTTAGCAGGCAGATCTCTGTAAGTTCAAAACCAGCCTGGTCTACATGATAAGACAAATGAACAAACAAACAAAACAAAACTATTGTGTGAGTGTGTGTGTGTGTGTGTGTGTTGTGTGTGCGTGCGCGCACGTGCGTGTGCGTGCATGTGTGTATGTGGGGTGCATATATGATGTGTATGTAACGGTCCAGTCTCTGATGTCATTCCTCAAGTACTGTTCTTTTTCTCTTTTTTGAGACAGGGTTTCTTAATGACCTGGAACTTGGCAAGTTGGCTAGCCTGGCTGGGATTCAGGGAGTCCCAGAGATGCTACGTTTCTGCCTCCCCAGTGCTGGGATTACAACCCATGCCATCATGCTCTATTTTTTTTTTAAACAATAGGTTCTGGGGATTGAATTCATCCTCATGAACCATTTCCTCAGCTCTTATATTTAATTTTTGTTTTGTAAACACAACATTATAAAATTGAGATATAATTCACCAATAAAATTTGGCATTTAAAGTATACATTTGGTGGCTAGAGTATGTTTAGTAGGTTGTACACCCGTTGTCATGGTCTAGCACACTCCTAACCCATTCTGAAGAAGCCCCACACCCTGAGCAGGTGTTCCCAGCCACCCTCTCTTTGTTCCTGAGGCACCAGTCTATCGTCTGAATTCACGGCTTCTGGGTATCTCCTGGATGCAGAAGTGCACCGTGGGCTATTGTTTCTTCTGCCTACTGTTCTGGTCATTTGGTATCACCTCTCTCTCTCTCTCTCTCTCTCTCTGATTCCCCCAGGGGCATGAGGAGGGTTAGGAGCGGCATCTCGTCTCACTGTGTCCTTGTGCCCGGCCTTGTTCCCAGATTCTGGGATACGGTCAGTCCCCACAGGGGTCACTACTCACCAGTACTAGTGAGAACTCGGAGATTACATTTACAGAGCGTGTGCACTGTAACACATGATGGTTCTTATTGTCACTTGGCCAATGGGAAAACGGGTGCAAAGGCAACACAGCTAATTGCTAAATCCAGTCAGCTCCGAACAGTCGTGGGTTATTACGTCCTCCCTTTCCTTGAGGTAGGGTTACAGATAAGACCCTTCAATCTCTGGCTGAGGTCCGGAGGTGGTGCAAGGAAAAGGGGCCTCATTTACTCTTCCCTTCACGTCCCCTTCTCGCCCTGGATACACCCATGCCAGGCTGCTAACCTTTGTCTCCATCGTTGGAAATCTTACGCAGGTCAATGAAATGGGTGCCAATGGCCACGTCATTGACCTTGTCGGAGTCTCGGATCTGCACCTTCATGCGCTTGCAGAGCGGGGGAAACAGGTCTGTAAAGACGACCTGCTCGTTCCACAGCGGCTCATAGCTGCTCTTCTGCACGGATGTTTTGCCCTGGTGAGAAGAAGTCAGGGCTAGCATGTGCTGTGTGGTGTATGCGTTCCCAGCTGGAGGTTCCAGATTTCTCCTGGTGTGCCCCTTCCTCCCATCCACCGCCTGTTCTTTAAGCCCATCATCCCATCCTTCAGAATTTCCGTCCTCAGTACCTTCTGGCCAGCAAAGAAGACTTGCACGTAGGGGTCGACGAGATCCTTGTTCTCCCCAATGAAAGCCTTCTTCACGTTGGCCATGAGGCTGGTGTTCATCCGGGGCAGTCCCTCTGCTCGGTAAATTTTTACGTAGAACCGGGCCCACTGACGTTCTGCGGGCACACCTTCCGGGAGCAGCAAGTTCCTGTGAGAAGCAGGCAGCACATCAAATCCACCATGAACCAGGCTTAGAGAATCAGCTTTGCATCTTAGGTCCTTAGTTAGACCAAGAGCTAGTCAAGGAGTATGACAGGAGGAGAGGTGGAGAGGGAGATGAGACAGAGCAAGTGTGCACTTGCACATGAGTGTTCTCTGTCTTGTATGCATGTGTGTATGCACACACACACACACACACACACACGCCTGTCTCCCCCCCCCCCCGCCACCCCACATCTTAGCAGTTGCATCCCCCTGGGGCCTGGCATAATCTGTGAAGGACAGCTTCAGAGGACCCACACTTTTATTAAGGACACTAATTCGTGGTCCTATCCACTTTTAGGATTCTGTGAAAAGCTTCTCATCTCATCAAGATTCAGCGTCTCCCACATTAAAGTGGCAATAATACAAATAGCCACTTCCCAGGAAAGCAACACACAGGCTACAGTGCGTGGAGGATGCTAATCATGACGTCAACTCTCAAATCTGTTTGCCACCTTTCTCCCCATGACAAAAACCTCTCAGGGGCCGGTCTCCTCCCCCAGCCCGTGGGAGACCAGGCTCACTGGACCCCAGCACATTTCGAGAGTCCAGACGATGTCCTGGAGTGTTTCTCAGCAGCCACCACCCGCTGCTGAGATTGGCACACTGAATGCCATCTCTCTGCTGCCTGAGTACATGGCACTGGAACCCTCGGGCCCTGGCAGCAGTAGGACTCTTAGGTGCCAGCATCTCCTCTTTCCACCAGCTTTCTCAGTTGGAAATCTGATGCCAAAGCACTGCCCTCTGTTAACTCAGCGGCCACACTGCCCCGGGCTCTGGGGGAGAGACTGGGAGGCAGGGTGGGTCTTGGAAGTAAGGGAGCGACGGAAAGAGCTCTGGGATCAGGCCACTTCAGGAACTTCCTTTTGGGGGATGGAAGGGTTGTGTGCAGGGCTCTAGGGGAGACGGGGGCCTCACCCCTCGATGTCATCCTCGTCTGTTTCGTTGGCCTTGTGGGGTGTCTTGATGTTGTCTCCCTTGCCCACCACAGCGACATCGCACTTTACATAGCCCTTCAGCCCGGCAGAGATGTCATCGGGGTCCGACAGGATGGCCCATTTGTGATGGAACTGGTGTTCTGCAGTGGCGAGGAGGGCATTGTGCCTGTCATCCCCATCCCAAGCCAGGCCACGGGACATCCAAGCTCAAGGCTACAGGCCCAAGAGACTTGGGGGTCGCAGCTCTACTCGCACCCGCCCAGTGAAGACAGAGAGCCTCCGTAGCCAGAGGGCTGGGCATGTCCCCACCCAGGAGCATACTTCAGGACTCCAGATTGCTTCCAGGTCGGTTGCTTGTCATCTCTCCTCTGGTCCCTGCTACAGTGGGTCCCACATAGGTCCTACTAAAATAGAGGCTCCCCTTATCATGTCCCCCCACTTCAGTCCTTTTGAGTTCTCCTGCATCTCGAGGTGAAGCCCAAAGTTTTGGCAAGGGGGTCCTGCTACTCTCTTCCCTGCTTGGCTCTGCCACCCCAGCACCGTTCAGGCAAAGGGCTCACTGCCTCTTGAGCTTGCGCCGGGTCAGACTCGAGGCCACTGCGTCTGCTCCAAATGCTCCACCTTCCTTCTCTTCCTTGTTTAGCTGGAAAACGTCTCCTTGTGTCCCTGCAACCTCCTCTGACTCTGCTCTTCAGAGGGATGGTTCTGACCCCTTGGTGCTCTCAGGGCCCTGTGTGCACGCCTCCCACCTCACAGTACAGCTATACATGGCCTGTCTCCATGTTTAAACAGAGATCAGCAGTGTGTCTCTGCAGTGTCCCCAGGACTCAGGATAGTATGGAGAAAAGTACGAGTGTCAGCGAAGGAGGCATTTTAAGAAGATCTGCCCCACTGGGGTGATTTTAAAGCTAGTGAGCTGATACTGGGTAGGGGTACCTTCTTAATAGTATTCTGCAGGTACTGAAACCTCCAGGGGCTCAGAATGTCCCTCCTTTTACACTTGTGTCCTGCAAGGTTCTGACCCCAGTGGGAACCTTGAGGTGCGGTTAGGGAAGGGGGTAGAACCCAGCCTGACTGTGTGGGTCAGCTGGTCCAGCTCTCAGGAGAGCTAAAGCCAATATCAAATGAGGTTCAAGGGCAATGAGAAGCCAGTAAGCCTCAGTGCTTGAAGTCACTGAAGTGACTTCTGCTGAGCCGGGGGCCTCAGGAAGAGGGTGCCATAAATCCCCAGAACCTCATGATTCTGAGCAGAGAGAGGTAGGAAAGGTAACCGGAGGGCTGGGAAGATGAACAGTGCTGAGCGGGTGCCTGCTGGCCTCGGGGATGGATGGGTAGATGGTGGGCAGAAATGGGTAGAATGATCTGTTGGCTGTGGATAAGGGAGTGGGTGCTTGTAAGGATGGGTAGATTGGCAGGCATGGATGTGGTTGGGTGAAATGGGGTGGTGGTGGAGGGATACCAAGGAAAGAGTAAGATTTGGGTAACACAAAATTTACCTTCAAACCTAAAAGTGATTGGAAGACAAACCTGAAAGCATGGGTGAAGATTAGAGGTGACAAAGGATACAGACGACAGATTTGGGTCTGACATACATGAAACACTTATCTAAAACACAGGTGGTGAGTAGCCCACTTCTGGCTAGATGACCATCAGGGATGCCGCCGAGGGGCACCCCTGTGGGATACACACCAGATTTATGACCTCTGAGGGTCTTGTAGAGTGGAAGCTATAATCTCTAGCTGGAGATACAAGGCAAATAGGAGACCCAGCTCTAGGGCTTTGCCTCTGCCTGGCTCTCACACCTGTGGCTGAGGAGGTCTGGCTGTGAAAAGGCCAGCCACTCCGGCCTTTGTGACTACAGCCCCTCTCCAGCAGAGGGCAGCAGCGAGCAATTTCCTGCATTTGCAGTCAAGCCAAACTAGATTCACATTTCCTGATGTAAGCCACAGTGCCAGTGGGCACCAGCCGTGTGTTATTAGGGCCACCAGAAAGCACCAATAGCTTCACCTCCTTGTTAGAGTCACCTCGGAAGTCCCTCCCCCATTCCTTTTTGCTCATTGGTTCCTCTGTAAAGTGGGAAGGGATGTTATTGTGTGTTTAACTACTTTATGAGGGTCAAATGTGACAGTGTGGGATGAGATTGTATTGTCACCATCAAAGGGCCCAGTAGGGTGATTATTGATTTCTGAACAGTTCCATTTCCGGGACATGGATATCCCCGAATTGACCGTGTAATGACAAACCTTCTAGACCATCACCTGATGTGCCCTTGCCAACTCTACACGGTGGTGGCCCTCGGCACCTGTGGGGTGATTAATCAGACACAGCTCCTCCCACCATGGCTGCTCCTCAGGGGGCCTAGGTTCCTTGTGAAAAAGTGGTTTTAGAGCTCAGTGTCCCCCAAAGTTTATTACACTTGCTATCTATTGTCACATTTAGATTGGACGGTGGGACTCTATGGGTTCTCTGAAACACATGCCCTGGGTCCCCCTAATTAGATGATTAGCTGAGCCAAACCCTGGCACATCTGTGAGCCTCGGGCCTCTTAATTGCCAGAGAAGGGGCGACAGGGACTTTGTAAGGATGGCAAGGCTTTTGTTTTGTTTTTGTTTTTGTTTTTTTTCTGCTCAGCAGATGCCAGCCAGGGGCAGTGGGTGGACATGCCCTCATCTGACACCAGAGAAGCCATGTATTTAAGCTGCCTCCTCTCTGTACTACAATTCCCAGATCCCCCTTCCCGTACTGACCAAGCAACTAGCAGACATGGTGCACATGGCACGTACATCTGTGTGTAGAGTGCACACCACTTCACTGCCACCCCTATGGCTGCATACAAACGGCCAGTGGATTGTATCTGTGCTCCTGGATGGATGAGCTGGGAACGGATACAGCAGGAGGCACCCTGTTTGTTGCTTCTGGAGATGTGTGCACCGTCCATTCTTAGGGGTTTACTCACCAGGCTGGGAGTACACGGTCCCCACATCCATTTTGAAGGAGCCCACCAGGGTGCCGCTTCGAAGCAGGTTCTTAGAATGGATCACCTTCCGGGCAGAACCACCAGCAGCCAGTTAGGCTGGGTGGGGAGAAGCCTTTGGGGGCTGGGGGTACGGGTTAACTATCTGTTGATAGTGTTAACTCTGTCTTTCTTGGGACCCACGTTTCAGGGTAAAGTGGGAAGATATTTGGCAGATGACAAGCTGGTCTGCTGAAGCTCAGCACCAGCCCTTCCCACCCTACACCACGCACCCCCCCCCGCCACTGTTATGTATAAGTGAGTAGGTTTTACACTCTGTAGAGGGAACCAGCTGAAGGGGCAAGAGGGGCTAGTATCTATTCCATGCTATCCTTTGCCCAGCTGTGTGTCCAGGCACAGGACTGCTGTGTTACGAACAGCGGGTTACAGGGTTGTGCAGAGATCCAGCGTAAGCCCAGCCGGAGGCCCCTGCTCTCCACTCACCGAGATCTTGATGATCTTGTCAAACATGACGTCAGGAGAGACGTGGAAGTCGAAGACGAAATACTAGAGGGGGAAGGATGCAGAATGACGTCACTGGCAGCCCCTTCCTTCTAGCAGTGCCTGCCTATGTCCCACTATTTCCCCGTGAGTCTCAAAGCTCACAGGAGCAGGAGTGCTGAGCCGCCGGGTCCTGGGAGTCTGAGTGGCTAAGAAGTAGAACCCCATTTCCTAAGTTTGGTCTTCTACTGCCAGGGGGTGGGACAGTCTACTTAATACCCATGTTCATGCTGCAGGCTGCCCCCCACATTTGTAGATGACATCATGCTATAATGTCAAAAAGTTGAGCACCCCTTGGTTATGTGCTGTGTGTGGAAGAGTCCTGCCCAAGGAGCCAGGACTGGGCTCTCAGCCAGTTTTGTCCCTTCCTAGTTGCACAGACTTATACACCTGTTCTTCGGCATGTCCCTCAGAGAGCTGTAAAGTATGGGTATGGACAGTGACTACTGCATCACAGAATCAAGTGGGTTATTGACTATGAGGGTACGCCATGTATGGCGGCCATAGAGATAGCACGGAGCCTCAGTGCTGCCTGGGAAATGCACCCTGACCTTAGAAGTCTTAAAACATAAAACCCAGGGAGTTTCAGAATGATGCACTCAGGTTAAGATAGCCCTTCCTTAGCCACAACAGAGAGCCTCTTCTGTGTGAACCTCCATGCTCACAGTCCCCATCCTTGTCCTGGGTGCATTGGGATGAGGTAAGGGTGTGGGCAGTGAGCACAGTTACTACTGCTTTGATGAGCTTGTGGGCAGGGCAAAGAGGGCAGTATCACCAGAGGGCTTTGGTTAGAGCAAATGTCCCAAGAGCAGGTATTTCTCGCTGTGGTCAATAGTTCTGGTCAACAGTCTGCTGATTCTGTGACGTGGTAGTTGATGTCCATACCCCTGTTTTACAGCTAACACTAAGTACTGTGTGCAGAGGGTTGTCCATAAAGCCAGTGACATACAGCTCCTATTGCGGGATCCATCACTTCCTTTTCGGAGCCTCAGTTTACCCTTGTGCTGCTATGGGGAAATGATTTTAGGCCACTGAGCTGTTCTACTCCAGGGACATGGTCACACAGAAGCAGGAAGGCGGGGTTGTAAAATCAAAATGACAGGACTCGACTGTGCATTTGGTAAGGGCGCAATAAACAGGAACTGATGAGCATGCCTGGTAAGTCTTGGGACCCTGGCTGGAGTGAGCGCCTGCAGCTCTGGAGTCTGGATGTGGGAATGAACCCTCAGCGTGAGGATGGTGACAGAGCTGTGGTAAAGGAGGAGACACCCTAGAGAAGCACCAGAGGAGAAGCAGGCTCAAGGCAGGGCGGGGCTAGGGGCGGGGCTCAGGGCAGGGCTCAGGGCGGGACTCAGTGCAGGGCGGGGCTAGGGGAGGGGCTCAGGGCAGGGCTCAGGGCTCTACAAAGCAGCAGACTTTACTGGTGGGGTGAGAAAGCCATGGCAATTTAGGAAGCTAGGGAGAAGGTTCTAGAGAGACCACGAAGCAGGAGAGTGTTGTGAGAGTTCCGGGGAAGGAGGAACAAGATGAGAATGTGACAGAGCGAGAGGATGGGGTCAGCTCACACCTCTACAGTGAAAGGAGGAGTTAATAGGAGATGGCTGGAGATCCAGCTAGGAGCGGAGAAAGCCCTGTTTAGGTGGGTGTGACAGACCCCAGGTCCCTGTCCTTGGGTGTCCATGAAGTGTCCTGGTTATGGTCACAACATTCTGTGGTAAAGTGTCACTTGGGCAAGGGGGAAAGAATCAGAAGGCAGGCGAAAACAGAATTGGGGTCTTGGTACAACCCTGGGTCCTTTGGGTTGATAAAACAAACAGGAGGGTCCATAGCATGGGTGATAGGTGGGCACTGGGTGGGAGGAGGAGTAGTGGTTGCAGGCTGGCCAGGTGGACCACATGTGCACGTAGTGAAGGGGCTTTGTGTTGGTCCATGTGTGGTCAGGCTATTAGGGGAGGACAAAAGTCATGAGCCTCCCCTTCCTAGGCAGGCTTAAAGCCATGCTAATGAGCTGTCAGGACACAAGAACTGGACCAGGCCCACTGAAGGAAGGAGCTGGCTAAGCTGGGGCCAGACCCCATGGGCTCTGAGTTGGCTGGATCACAATTCTTGTATTTTCTGAGCATGATTCTTCCTTTGGATTGCTTAGAGAGCCACTAAGTCAGTTGAGGGTTCCTACCAGCCTCTGCTGTTCTAGTGGAGCCAAAGGTAGATCCCTACTTCCTAGAGAACTTTCCAGAAACAAGGCATCCCCATGGCTGGAAGGGTGTTTGTGGTGATTTGAATGGAAATGACCCCAATAGATGCATAGGGGTCATAATTCTCACTGTTTGAGAGAATTAGGGCATGTGGTCTTGTCAGAGTGAGGGTGGCCTTCCTGGAGGAAGTGTGTTACTGTGGGTGGCCTTTGAGGTTTCAAAAGCCCAAACGGGGCCCAGTGTCACTCTCTCTTCCTGCTGCCTGCTGATCCAGATGTAGAACTCTCAGCTCCTCCTCCAGCACCGTGTCTGCCTGCGTGCCACCATGCTCCCTGTCATGGTAATGGACGAAACCTGATGTGGGATTTCCCCTCTGTATGCTGTGACTGTGACTATGTTTTATTACTATTGGTTAATAAAGACTCTTCTTTGGGCCTATGGTAGGGCAGAATAAAGCCAGGTGGGAAATCAGAACAGAGATATAAAAAGAAAGTAGGCAGAGTCAAGGAGCTGCCATGTAGCTGCCAAAGGAGACAGACACCCCAGAACCTTACCAGTAAACCATGAGCCTCGTGGTAAAATATAAAATAACAGGAATGGGTTAATGGGTTAATTTAAGATGTAAGAGTCAGTTAATAAGAAGCCTAAGCTATTGGCCAAGCAGTGTTGTAATTAATATAGTTTCTATGTGATTATTCGGGTCTGGGTGGCTGGGAAAAGAACAAGCAGCCTCCGATGACATAAACCTCTGAACTGAAAGCCATCTTCAAATGTTTTCCTTTATAGAAGGTGCTATGTCTTGGTCACGGTGTCTCTTTACAGATAGTAACCCTATGATGTTTTTCACTGAAGAGGAAACGAAGGAAAAGAAACCATTCCTGGGGCTGCAAAGAGTCACAGCAATATAATGTAGAGGGGTGGGCTTAACTGGGGGTGAGTTTAATTCCCAGGGGACATTTGTCAACACCTGGGAATATTTAGTAGTTACAGACAGGAGGCTTGTTATTGGCATTTTGTAGCCTCAGTACTTGGGTCAATCCAGAATTTTCCACTCATCCAAATGGTTGAGTTTAAGAAACCCTAATTTAGAAGAAAGAAAGAAACATGCACTTAGCAAATGCTCCCTCATTTCAGTAAGAGCCCATTAACAGTGTTACTGAGTCTTCCGTGTCCCTGCAGATTCTGAGCTGGGAGCGCGATGAGGGAGACCTGGAGACCTGCAGCCCCTCATCCACCAGGGAATAAAACCATGAAAGACCAGGCACAGGAACAACTGTGAACATTGGTGAACCAACGGAGGAACATCGGTGCTCACAGGGAGGAGGGCAGGGTGGGCTGCTCTATGGCAAGGCCATTGGGGCTGGATCCTTGCAGAGACAATACAAGTCTGCTAGGGGCCTATAGAGCCAGGCAGCTACTTTGGAAGGAGTAAGCAAGTCAACGGAAACATGAGGTACATAGGTCTGATGCAAGGTGAACCTTCAAGTCAGCCAAACATGGCTTCACCACTATCAAATAACCCCAGAGAGTCACCTGGGCTCCTCTCCACAGTCGTCACAGAAAAATGGACCTTTATCTAGAGCGGAGGTTTTCCAGTCAGGAATGTCTCCTGATATAAGATCAGAGCTGTCCAGCTTGGATACCCCGATTCCACCCAGGACTGGAGGGCCCTTGAGCAGTGATGTCCTGCCCTGGGGTGGGGGGCGGGGAGGCATGGGACACCAGCTTGGAACACTGTAACTCATGGCTACACATGAGTTTGGTCAAGATTGAGTTGAAATGCTGAAGTGTTCCTGGGTTCCGCACTGCACAACTGGAGGCCCCACAGCTGCCCGAGGACACCCTCAGCTCTGCCCATACTGCTGAGCGTAAGGCATGGATGCCCCAGTTGAGCTAGCCCAGCACCCCTTGCTAACTGAAGTCACAGGGATAGACAGACCAAGTGTTCCTTCTAGGACAGAGTTTGGGACACCCAGGCTTCCAGACACTTGAAATGTACTCAGGCATCAGGGGGAGGCCTGGCCACCTCCTCCAAATCTAATCATGATGGGGTCCCATCTGGAGTCCACCAGTTAGTGCGGGCCTTATCCCACCAACAGCTCCATGGGGGTGGTGGGAAGGCTCTTCCTGACCTCAGGCCTCAGTTATCTCCTCTGTAAGATGGGAAGATGGAACTGATAAGGCTCTAAGGGGCATCACCCTCTGTGTGGTCTCAAGTGGAGGGGACAGCAGTCATTTTCCTTCTCACAGCTAAAGTGGAGGCTGTGTTCCAGAGGGTGGCCTCTTTGGAGCACAGGTACCAAGAAGGCAGCCTAGTGGAAAGAACAGATACCCCGACCTGATCAGTAAGGTCCAGGAGTCTCAGTGTTCCTGCCTGTGCCATGGGCAACAGTATTCATGTATGATGGGTATTGATGTAACTATGGATGTAGAAGAGACACGGTACCTGGAAGGACTTATTTATGATGTTAGTGGCACCTGGGCTAGGCTGGTGTGAGCTGCTCTACCCTCAGGTAGGCATGGTTGATTTGTAGTCACAGCAGGGCCAGACAGGGGTCCAGCCACACTGGGTACAGAGGGTATAGCACTGTATGCCTGTGTGCTGGGTTGTGAGAGGGTGGGCCAAGATCTTGGAACTGGCGGCCCTATGCTCCGGTGTCAGTAGGACCCTTCCCCATCTTGAGGCCACAGGGGACACTGACCTCATTGTAGTAGGGGCAGTTTGTGGACTCCTTCATAGATGTGTATTTCTTATCATCGCCCACCTCCACACACACCACGGGATCCATGTTCAAGCCCACCAGCTGCCGAGCCTCGATCACCGTGATGCTGACCTGTGGGAGGGAGAGAGGGGGCTGCATGAAGCACCGCAGACACCTTAGAGTCTGGTCTTACCAGAGCATGGGACCAGGCGGCAGGACTAGGGATTTCAGGAGCCAGTTCAGCCTGGAGTCAGATCCCAGGCTCCGTGTTGACTATGGCCCCTCATCTGCTGGGTGATCCTGGGATGTCTGCGCTGAGAGAGGTGTCGGGGATGGTGGCCTCTTGGTCAGTGTTACAGAATCAGCCAAGAGAGAAGCATTACCAAATCCTGGTTCCAGGCCATACGCCTGATCAATCAGTCTCTCCCATGTGGAAGAAAGGTCCGGAATCAGTTTTCCTACAGCCAGCCAGGCGTGCCCAGCCCACCACAGACAGCCATGGACTGCCCTGAATGAGGTATAATGCAGATAGTAAACTTCTACGAAAACATTATGAACTCTTTTGTAACCTGATTGTTTCTTTATAAACTTAGGAGTTGACAACATTGGGTCACAGTGTTAAAAAGTTGTACCCCCTAAAAGTTCTAGTTGATTCTGGGCTCCAAGTTCTCCCTAGCACCCTGGCTCTGCTAGGGGAGGGTCACCAAGCCTGCTTAGCCCGTTTCCCATCTGTAGGAATAGGCCAAGCTGTTCAAGTCTCCCTGAACTTGCTTTGGGTCCTGTCCAGGGTTTCTTGTTCATGTTGTGGACCTCTGACATACCCTGGGGCTTTCTGAAAGCTGAGCCCTTTCCAATGGCATAGTCCCCTCTCTTTGTTGAATTTCCTCGAGTGGCTTTAGCCTTGCTTTCTGGCTTGGTTAGAGTATTTTGTATGTGTTGTACTGAGCCTATCATGGCCTCTAGCTGCCTGGGACCTTCTGTCCTGGGAAACCCTGTTTCAGCTGTCTATTCTGTCTATAAATATTTAGGGGACACCTGCTAGGGCCAGGAACGGGCTCCAGGTGAGGCTGGGATAAACTCCCACTCCTCGGGGATCTCATTATAAAGAAGTCCTGGCTTATAGATTTTAAACTAGTACACACATATTTTAGCTTAGAATATACATAAGAGATACATTATATCTTTATATGCACATACATATAAAGACATGCATAGTTAAAGGATGTAGATAAAGATATATATGTGAAAAGATGTTTAATATATACATATATAAAATTGAAAAATGAAACACACATACACACACAGAGAGAGAGAGAGAGAGAGAGAGAGAGAGAGAGAGGGAAGGGGATAGGAAAGGGAAGGAGAAGGGAGCAGGGAAGGAGGGAAGAGAGGAGGAAAGAGTGTGATTTTTGATGCAACAGTCTGAGTCTTCATTTCAAGCCATTAGCTCATGCCTTGGATCTGGCAGGGTCAGTCCCCATTAAGGTTGCCATGGCAAAACAGAAACAGGTACAGATTTTTGGGCTGCTGGTCTTGGCACTGAGCCTCAACCTGACATATGGCCAGGAATGGATGCAGAGGACCCCATGGGCCCACTGAATGGTGTATTCCCAGCTCCAAGCTGAGACCCTAGCTAGCGAGGGTTAAATGAAATGATGCACACCCAAAACCATCACAGTCCTGAACAGGCATGAGGTGAGAGCCAGTGGCAGGAGTGGCTTCTCAGAGAGAAGGTACCTCTGGTAGCGGCCATCTCTCGAGCGGGCACGGATTGCTCCACAGGAGGCTTGAACTAGCGTTTTATCTCAAAGCCTCCTGTCTGCTGTCAGCATTTCCCCGCTAGCCACTTTGACTGTAAGGGCAGCTGTTTGTGCCGCTCATCTGGGTCTCTGGCACTTCAGTTGCTATGCTTTTGATGCAACTTCTAAATATGATTTTACTCAGGAGAATTATTTTCCGTTTTTAGATAAAAAGAATCCTTACTAAAATTACCATCCCACTGTGTTCTTTGAGGTCTTATAAATAGCTCGAAGACCAAGAAAAATCTACACATCAGAAGCGATGCTAGGGAAATAGAAACCCTAAGACTAATAAGACCACTGCCAAGAAAGCCCAGAAAAGCAGAAACGACTGTGCGCTGAAGGAACACTTGAACTATGTGAGCAGCCGCTTCTATTCTGGGGCTTGAGAGGCCAGAGGGGCTGAGGTTTGAATGCTTAGAATCCACGCTTGAAAGAGTTGCAATAGTCACTATTTCTTCAGGGAACCAAAAAGGAAACAAGGCTAATTAACTTAGCTTCAAGAAGTTGACTGTGAAGCAACACCAGGAGTCCTTCTGGAATATTCTTTGCACAGTAGCACACAGAGTTTTAACTCACAGAAACCTTCTTATACAAAAGGTTTAGAAATTCTGCTCATCTGCAACTAACACCCTGCCCCAAGGTTTTCTGTAACTTAGGACTGGGAATGGACAAGTATGGTTTTGGCCAGATGTACCCGCTGAGATCAACTGCCCCATGTCAAGAGGATGGTTGGTTTCTATGTGTGCATTCCATCTTTTGTCCCCTCTATTTGGTCCCTTCCCCTGCTTCAGTATTCATCTCTCCGTATTCTGCAGGGAGCACAGCTAGTGACAGTGACCAGGGTCAGAAGCTGACAATCAACATGGGGGGGGGCGGGTAAAGTGGGGAGAGGAGCAAATGGTTGAATGGAATGAAGAGATATTTCTGGATGAGGATGGTCCCAGGGGAAGCCTGGGAGTGTGAGATAGAGGTGGGGGGCCCGGTACTGGGACAGAAGGGAAGCCCACTCCCATAGCCCCCACAATCCCTGCTTCAGTTGTGTGTGTGCAACCCTTGCAATTAAAAGTAACCATGTGGCCCTTGTCTATATTTGCCATAAGGGGATGGGCCACCCAGTCATCAGAATGTTGAGAAAACCAAAACCACAATGCCAATGGGGGGAAAAAAAAGATTGCAGGACAGTAAAGAAACTGCTAGTTCACACACAGCCTTTACAGAAGGAAAAACCAGAGACTGCAAAGGGAATCACCAGCGGGGCCACAGGACCAGCTAGCCCCTTTGGCTCTCCCACCATCCCCCGCTGAGGTAAGGGTTAGAATTCCCAAGAGGCCTCTCCAAGGGACCACAAGGAACAAAGCTGGGTAAGAAATGTCTACTCAGATGTCCCGCGGGACCCCAAGAATAACGGTGCCTTGTGACCTGCTTAGGGGACTTCTGTTCATGCATACGTCAAGATGGCAGGGGAAGCTAGAGGGGGGAGGTGACACACCCAGCATTCTTTGTGTCCCCTTGTCACCAGGGCCAGTATGACATCACCAGGCAGGCAGATCACTCCGGTGGTGACAGGGAAGTTGGAGTGTGTGTGTGTGGGGGGGGCAATATGAAGACTTGGGGGGCACAAGGAAGTGATGTAGAGTACAGCAGAGGCTGGGGCTGAGGTCTGGCCCGGGAGATGGAACGATCTAGAAGCTGGAGAGCTGTTTGGAGGTGACATGTTAAAGGTGACTCTTTCATGTCAGGAAAGAGAGCAGGGACAGACTCTAGGCTCATGGGCATCTATGCTATAAGGACAGCTGCCCACTCTGCAAAGTGCACATTCCCTAGGAGGTGACAGTGGTCTGTCCCCTTTCAGACACTAATAATTAGGAAAGAATTTGAATGTTCACACCCAAGTTTCTTCCCACAGGACTCCTTTGGCTGGTATCTGACCTTCCCAATGATTCCGACTCTCAGGATCCCACCTGGACCTGAGTTCTGCCTCTCTTCAGTGCCATGCGCTCTTCGAGACCTTTCTGATTAATTACAGCCAAGTTCCCCAGAGGGGAGAGAAGTCGTTGTTGGTTTTATTTGGTTTGCACGTGATGTTTATCGGAAGTAAAAAGGTTTTGTGTTTGAATCCTGGCCACTCCCTCTTGCACAGTGGAGAAATACATGCAGGTGACCTGTGAGTGGATCTGTCGGCAGACACAGTCCTGCCAGGTGAAACGGGGCAACCGATTCAAGTCAGAAGGTTTAGAAGACTTGGGAGGGGAAAATGTCTGGCCTGGGGCATAAAAGTCCCTGGCAAAAAGCAGTTTGGGAGGAAGAAGTGTTGAGCTCAGAGACACCCGGAAGGGAACACTCTCCAGAAGCCCCAACAACAGAGAACAAGAGGCTTCGGCTGCTGTGATTCTGAACCCTGGCTACAGCCTTGATTTACCCAAGCCTCCCCTGTAACTTCCTTGACTCCAGTTCTTACTGTAAAAATGCAGTAACAATTACATTCAGATGGTTGTTAGGATGACATCATCACATATTCAGCTCCTAGCACAGTGCCTGAATTATAATAAGCCTTTAAAAATAAATTATGCGAACAACGATTTCACGTGCTTTTGCACAGCAGGCCAGTGGCATGGTCTCTGCATGGGGGGCTCTGGGGTTTCCCTGATCTCAGTCCGCAGAAGCAGCTCTCCACGTGTCTGTCTCCCAGAGAAATCCCTTAAGGCCTCAAGACATTGTGTTTGGGTCTTGATAGGTCAGGGGCAACACTTCCAAACCGTCAAGGGACTCTCGGGGCTTGAGGTTGGCGAAAATTTCAGGGTGGCACCATGTGACACCACTTGGGGCTATTTTTTTTAAACACCAGGGAAAATGGGGATAGAAGCAAACCAAAGCAAGCATTAAGGGAGTCAAGGCAAATCCTTGGGTACCATGACCAGGCGTATGGAAAACAGACAGTGCCATTCAGCCCTTTCTATCCTCACCCGAGAGAGGTGAAGTGGGATTGTCCATGCATAAGGGTGGTGTGTACGGGGCTTGGGAAATGGGCATTGAAGCTAAAGCTGAACTCACGCCGGTTTCTGACCTATAACTAAGTCCTATTAATTCTCAGGGAAGAGTCTGGAGTCATGGCAGGTCCCTGGGCCTGTCTTGAGAGACGCTTTCTCTCGCCTTTCTTCCCATAAGGGCTAGGTGTTTCTGGCTTGTATGCCTGCCTGTTGTGAGCCATTCTATCTGGCTCTGTGTCTCAGGCTGGGAGAAAGCTAAGGCTGGGGATCTGGGCCTGTGAAGTGGAGGCCACTAAGGCCTGTGTCGGCAGATGCCTCCTCTCCCCAACTGATGCTCAGCCCCCTTTCTGCCTGTGTTGTGGCTATACACACAACCGTCCTGGTCAGACCGTTTAAAATTTAGTTTTAGAAACAAATAACAACTAATCTGAGAAAGTATAGAGACACAAAAGGAGGGGAAAGATCACTCCTATTCTTACTGTCTGGAGATAACAGGGTTGATGTTACTTCCAGCATTAAAATAAACTAAAAATACACCTACCATTCTTCAACAGCTCACCCCTGAACAATCTGAGTGTGTGTGTGTTTCTCCCCCCACCCTGACCCCCTTTTCCTCAGAATTTTCAGCAATGGACACATAATCTTCAAGGAACTCTGAGTGGTGCCGAGATCTCAAACTTCCTTGGGTTTGCACCTGCCTTGATGCTTCTAGGAAAGCCAGACAAGCTGACTTTGAGACTCAACTGTGGCCTTCTATGACCTCCTGGGTCTTACCTAAGTCTACCATGTGCACCTGGCATGACACCCCACTCCAGCAGAATCTGCAAGACCCAGACATCTGGGTGCCCACCTACCTGGTAATCCATGGGCCTCCCAGCGCTTGGCTCCATCTTAATGTCTGGTTTAGACCTGAGGAGGAGAATGTACTGTCAGGGTCTGTGTGAGGGATGGAAAGGCCAAAGGGTCAAAATCGTGGTCTCCAAATACTCAATTCTGCCAACAGAATTGGGGGTGGGGGTGGATGTCCTCGGTGGCACCACCAGACAGAGAGGACTAAGCAGAAGCAGAAGCCACAGGTGGCCGTTGGGTGAACAGAGTCATGTGTGGATTAGCCAGCACTCTGTGCCCCCCCATCCCCCAATGGCTCAAGGGCTCTGCCTCTGCAGGGAGACAAGTGATAAGGCCATCCAAGGACAGTAAGAAAGGATAAGGCTAGGGAAAAGCAGCTCACGGACCCTAATTTCTCTGCCCTCAAATTTCAAGCCTGGCAAGTTGGTCCTGCCTGGCAGGGCTGTGGCAGGAGGGTTACAGGCCTCTGGTCCACTTACCGCTTGTTGGAGACATTGCTGGTGAGAGCGGTGACCGAGGCCAGAGACACTGAGTCAGGATCCAGCCCATCCCCCAGCCGAATGGCCAGGTGGTCCAGGTCCTCCATCTCCAGCACTGCTGGCTCATCTGGGGAAGAAGTAAAGGGTAAGTGGGTGGAAGCAGGGCTAGGGACGGTCTCTTGGAGAGTCAAATTTCAGCTTAATTTGGTGACACTTTCTTAGAATGAACCCATATATCTCTTGTCTTCTTATTGATTGGTTGATTGGTTGGTTGATTTATGACAGTCTCACTATGTAACCCAGGGTGGCTTGGACCTCTGTGTAGGTCAGGCTAGCTTCAAACTCACAGAGACCCAGCTACCTTTGCCTCCTGAGTCTTGGAATTAGATGTACACGGCCATGTTCTAAAATGTTTTAATCGTCATTATGTCTAGCCTCCCTTTCTTTCTTTTGTAATCTTATCTGAATGTAATTCTTTTATCCAAGTCTATCTTCTAAAGCTCTGAATATCCTTTGTGGAAGAAAGTAGGAAATACCCTGAGCTTACTACATCTATCTTATGACAATGGCTACTGTTAACAGGGAGGCGAGAGCTCGGGCCCGTACTCCTGTGTATGAATCCAGTGGATGAAGTAACAATTTGGAAAAGCCATTTGGAAAAGACATGGTAGGTTTGGGTTTCGGCAGGAAGCTGTACCCTCTATGAAGAGTACAGTCAAAATAGAGCTCTAGGGCCAATGGGCTACATAAGAAAGCCCTGATGCTGGCTACACATAGCTCCCCTCTCCGCCCCACATACCCCCTTATCTTCCACCTGTCCTTGCCTCCTCTTAAACCCCAATCAGTCTCCTTTTTTAGGAGGGACCAAGCACCAGAGGTCACTCCAGCTCTGCAGGCCCAGTGGCCCCTCTCTAGGGATGAGCCTGCTGGCATCAGCCAGGTACACCCCAAAAATACTTCCTTGCTTCTTTCTCTTCTAATTAAAAAAGTCTCTGGGCTCCGGTGAAGTTACTCATTGTAGAGAGGAGCCCACCCACCTGGCAGAGGCTCAAGGGCTTATGAGTCCTTTCCCCAGGCCAACCAATGGGAGTCCAAGCCCTGCCCAAGTGGGAGTGGCCAATGGGAAGTGGGGAAGGAGGACCCTTTGAGACCAGTCTAGGGCGGGTTTAAATGATGGTTACAGTTCAGAGTGGCTGATGGAGCTGTGAGCTGTGAATTGCCTACCTTGTCTTTGGAGCTCCTCTTTGTGGGACCGAGTCTTGCCGAGTTTCATGGCAGAGAACACACTCCTTCCCGCTCTGTAAAAGGGGGACCCCAAGAATGAGGTGCGGGGGAGATAGATACACGCAGGGAAAACATAAACACACAAGAAGCAGTCCCCGCGAGAACTCAGAGATAAAGGAGATGGAGACCCCGGGTCTAAGTGACTTTTCCCAAGGTACCTTCCAAATTAGGGGCCATGAGCCCTGAAGGACATAGGACACTTCCTCTCTGGCCCCTTCCGGAGCAGGTGGGAATCCCAGCTGACAAGGGAAGTGGCCTGGAGTTTGGTTGGGTGTTGAGCTCCCCAGCTGGACCTCGGTCCAGTCTTCTCAGAGCTCTGGGATCTGCAAGGCTCCTAAGTGGCCTTCCTGTCCATACACCCCAACAAGAGCTAACCAGAAAAGAGGTCAGATACCCAGAGACAGCATCAGAACAGATACATAGGTCTGGGTGGCTCAGAGGGACAGACTGAGGCTGAAGATAAGGTAGGAGCCCTGGAAGCCAGCTCTTCAGGTCTCAGGTGGCTTTGGTACACAGAACCTACTTTGCCTTCTTCTGTTCTCTGTACCAAGAGAGTCTCAGTTCCCCGTGAAAAGGGCCTTTCTCTTATCCTGGTTGCCCCTCTCCCTATGGCTTCCTACTGCCGATCATCACCCCTTAGCCCCTAGAACTCAAGCAGACCCCATAGTTCCTACCTCTTCCTCGGGTGTGGTATGGCCAGGTGCCGAGGTCAGTGGGGCTGAGGGAAGGAGGCAGGGGTCCCTACAGCCCTTTAGTGATGTCCCTGCAGTGGAGCCTGAGGTCCCTTGAGGCAGGAAAGACCGGGAGTAGGATCCGTGGGGGGTAAGTGCAGTATTCCATTACCCCATCCATATTGTATAAGCAGGACACCTGACTCCCCGTGTTTCCCATCCTCCTCCTCCTCCTGGGTGTGGCTGCCATGCTGCAGCCTCCCATGGGGGTAGGCACAGCCCCATTCCTAACCTGCTTCCAGCAAAGTCCGCAGACCTTGGATCAGCCTTGGCTTGCAGAGGCTTGGGGATGGTATCTAGGATCCCCAGATCCTTGCTCTGCAGGCTGTACAGTGTGAGGTTGGAGAAAACCTCTCTGTCCTGGTGATTGCCTGGCTCCCTCAAGCCCTTCTACCTGAGACTGGGGGATCAGGTGCATTCCCAAAACCTGGCCCTATCTGAAACCCAGATGCACAAGGAGCCATGTCTGTGTCCTGTGTGATGGCTGGGTGAACAGGGACCACTCCCGTCATGTGAATGTGTTCATTGATGACATCCTAGAAACAGGTGAGAGAGGTGGGCGGCCCTGATTTGTCTGTTTCCCTAGTATTATGGGTTTAAAAATGAAGGA
Source organism: Myodes glareolus (assembly GCF_982192425.1). NCBI lineage: Eukaryota > Metazoa > Chordata > Mammalia > Rodentia > Cricetidae > Myodes > Myodes glareolus. The sequence continues at coordinate 101,028,212 of NC_142031.1, read as the reverse complement.
AGGACCCCATATAGGAAAGCGGCTGTCCTCGGAGCTCTGATCACTGGGCTCAAGCATCTTCTTTGTTGTCCTCTATTCTCTCAGTCTTTTCTTTTTCTGTCATGTGCATGTTCGCGTCTGTGTGCGTGCAGGTGTGCACATACATATGGAGGCCAGAGGGCGGCACTGCTGTCCTTCTCCGTTGCCCTCGACTTCAAGACAGGGTCTCCGGTTGAACCCAGAGCTCAGGGACCAGGCTAGCTAGTTAGCCAGCTTGCTCAGTGGACCCTGTCTTCCCCTCCAGAGTGCCGGGGTTACAGGTGGGTCGCCATGGATGACAAGCATATTATCCCCTGAGTTCTATTCCCAAGCCCCTCAACTTCCAGCCCCGTTTCTGTAGTTTTAACAGTTGACTCTAAGCACAGAATAGACATGAAGGTGACCTCATTTCAAAAGGCATTTGCTGGGATTGGCCTGTCTGGGATTTAAATTTTTTTTTAGATTTTGGTTTTGCTAAAAGTTTATTTTTTTAAAAATACATTTATTTTTTTTTTACTTATCTATTTAGAGAGACTGTAAGGAGAGATGCATGTTCCATGGCTCATGAATGGAGGGCAGAGGACAACTTTTGGGCATTGACTCTTCTCTTCTACCATGTGGGTCTTAGAGATGGACCCAAGATCGTCAACACTGGTGGTAGACTCCTTTTTCTTCGGAGACACCCCCACGCCCCCACAGGTTCTTTTTTTTTTTTTTACTCAGACAGGGTCTCACATAACCTAGGCTAGCTTGAAACTTGCTGTATTGCCTAACCTGGCCTTTAACTCCCGTTCTTCCTGCTGGAATTAAAGACATTTACCATCAAACTCCACTGGTGGGAATTAAACCTGGGCTTTGCATGATAGGCAAGGACTCTGTCTCTGAGCTACGTTAAAGGGAAGTAAATCACACACACACACACACACACACACACACACACACACACACACACTATGAAATGTCCAAAAAGGGATACAGTTCTTGTCTTTCCTCATGTTTTCTCATTGTACCCTGCTGGCAATTGCGAAGGGCATGGATATGTTATCTCTTCATTCAGCCAGTGGAGGACTGAAGCTCAGAGATGAGAAAATCATCTCAGTGTTGCATAGTAAGAGCAATAGAGGCTGATGCCTGATGTCCCCAGGCCTGCAGGAGTTCCACTGTCCTGGCTGCTCTGTCTCCGTGATCAGGACCTCTCTGAACATGAATCCATGGTGACCAAAAGGAACACTGGGAAGAGGCAGCAGGACCATTGCCCCTGTGGCTATGGTGCCTATGTCATTTGGGAAATGGGAAGTCATTTAGAAAGAGTTCTTCATTCAGAAATGACCCAAGCCTTACCATACTTTGGGAGAGACTCTGATGAGGCTTAAATTACGGGTGACATGCCATCAAGCAGATCAGTAGATTCATTAGAACTGGTTGTCTGAAGGCGGAAAAGGAGTCACCCTGCCTGGCTTATCCTAAACATCCTGGGGACTTTTCCCCCAACAAGTGGTTAAAAGGGCAGGGTGGCTATTTCTAGAGTCCCAGTCTTGTGCCTGTGTGACCAACAGGATGCCAGTCACCATGACAGCCTGCTCTAGCCAGAATCTCCGCAGCAGCAGCGGGGGAAGGGTTGAGATGGCAGAGCTGAGAGCTGTGTAGGTCAGAAGAGAAGCTGCTTAGAGAAGTCAGCTGCCAGGCATCTGGGGCTGGAATCTGAGCTGCCGCCAGAAGCCCAGAGGACTGCATGGTTTTCTAAAGCTGGTCCCATATAGCCACTTACGTTCAAGGCCTGGGTTACTCTTAGTTATGATCCTTTAATTAAAGACCCCCTTTAATTCTTTAGAATAAACATTTCGGGGAGTAAAAATAAGACTTTTAATGCCGTACTACCCTTACTGTGCCCTGAAAAAATTCAAAGGAGGAAACCCCCCAAAGATTGCATCATGTGACCACTGAAGCAAACAGACTTGCTGGCCGTGCCACGTGACTGGGGTGTCTCAAAATGGTGTTTGTTTCTTGATGAAAAGGACAGATGTGTGCAATGGTGGACCCCCTCTCCACGGTTCCTAGTCTGGGCTCCATGCCTCTGGTACCTTCTACACTGTTCTTTAGTTGGACTACAGCATTCTTTGTGATTTCCCAACTGACAGCATTGGGGAATCGCTATAGAAAAGACCCTTACTACTGTGCTGGGCCCTGGGAAGCAGTGCATAGGCAAAGGGCAAAGGGCAAAGAAGGGCAATATAAAAAATAAAGCTAGTTTACTCACGGAACTTGAAAGATTATCAACCTATATTGGAGCAGGTGTTTAACTTGTGATTTAAGTTTCTTTTTTAAGAATTAAAATTTTGCTTCTCTTCCAGTGGGGTTCTACAACCACAGACGGTAGGATGGAGTGAGAAGCAGGCACTGAAACATGCCAGTGGTCAGCTCTGTGAAGAGGCACCTTCACCTAAGCAAGTCTGTACTCATGACACGGTGTGCTTGAGAAATATGACAATGAGCACCTTTTCCAAGGGACTCTTTCTCAATGACACTCCATTCTACAAATGACCCTGGCACTTGGGCCATATCCATTCCTGGAATTGCCTGCTGAATGAGATTACTCTTGAAAAATGATCAGACCACAGCAAAAACGGGCTGGTGAGCTGGCACTGTGGGTAAAAGTGTTTGCCGCTAAGCCTGGTGACCTGAGTTCAATCCCTGGGACCCACACAGTGGAGGGAGAGAACTGAGGACCACAAGATGTCCTCTGCCTTCCATACGTGTGCCATGGCATGTGCAATACACACATAAACAAACACATCTAATGACTGAAAGACAAAACACCAGCGACAAAAACATGCATGCACAAAAATACAAACAAACAGAAAAATGACAGTTAGGAGTGTAGAGGAGGTGCAGATAGAGAATCACATTTTCTTCCAGTGGCTGGGTTCGCCATAGTTAGAATGATATCTCTAGACTGACAGTTCTCTAGAGAAAAGACTTTTAAATCAGTGTGTTTATTGTAACCCCTTCCTTTAGGTACCCAGCAATTCCCTCACCTTGTTCCATGGCTCAGTTCAGAAGTCTGTCACTACGGCTGTGCAATGCACACATGACCCAGGGGTGGAAGCTGCATATTATGAACAGGGGACACGCACCAAGGTGAATCCAGTGGCCTGAGTGCTTCATTGATTTGCTCTATGGATTATTCTGGAAGCTGTGACTTAGAAGGGTATGACTGCACATGAACTACAGTAGCACTCACAGTCCAGCCAGGGCTTCTATGTCACAAGCACCTTCAGTTGGAAATGTCCAGGCTCCTGCACTCACGACTCAGGTAATCAGGATACACGAACTATCCATGAGATTCGGGAGCTGTATTGTTTCTTTGCGTTGTTGCTTACATAGACTCTAAGTCTTGAACTCCTAATCTTCCTGCTTCCCTCTCCTGAACACTCAGACATGGACAGATACTACCTATCCCTGCAGTTACAGGTAATTTTATAATCTCAAATGTATTCTAGGGGGTGAGGGGCTGGGTCCTGCCTCAACTGAATGTGCCAGGCTTTGTTGACTCCCCATGGGAGGCCTTATCATTTCTGAGGAGTGGATGGGGATGGAGTTAGGGGAAGGTGGGAGAGGAGGGAGAGGAGGGGAGGGAGGAGGAACTGTGGTTAGTATGTAAAATAAATAAAATGATAAAATATTTAAAAAATTAAATGTATTTTAAACTGTGCTGAATTTAAGTTTGTTTTGAATCACTTCCTGTGTGGGTGAAGGACAGGCTGACTGAATTTTTTTTGTGTATATGTATGTATGCATTTACTATTATTTATTCTTTTAAAGATATTTATTTTTATGCACATTGGTGTTTTGCCTGCATGTCTGTGTGAGGGTATTGGATCCCTGCAGTTGCAACAGTTTGTGAGCTGCCATGTGGGTGCTGGGAATTGAACCTAGGTCCTCTGGAAGAGCAGCCAGTGTTCTTAACTGCTGAGTTATCTATTTCTCTAGTCCACAATTTATTTTCTAGAGCTGGAGACCTCACACATCCTAGGCAAGGGCTCTACTACTAAGTGACATGGCTGGCCCAGACTGACCCAGAGGGAATGTGAGTGCTTCTCCTGACCCTGGGAATCTGGCTCCTTTCTTTCTTTCTGGTTTCTAATTCTTTTTGCAAAGTCTCAGCAAACAGGATCCTGAGAGTAGATTTCCCATCTCCCCATGGCCCCACAGACTCATGGGAGCACTGTTGCTCTTTCCCGGGTCAAACCTTACATTTTCTCTCGCATCTTGCATCTGTTTCCTCTGATCTCCCTCCAGCCGCCTTGGCAGCACCGAGGTCGGGATCTGCGAGCTCTCCTCACAGTGTTCTTTCCTCGGCTAACGAGTTTCAATTTGCTTAATTGCATCTTAGAGATTCCATTCCCCATTCCCGTTCACATTAAAATAATACTACATCCTAGCTTACTTAATTTCATCTGGTAATGGGACAGCAAGAGACAAGATAGAGCAGGGCAAGGGAGGCAGCCATGTCTTAGGGTTCTGCCATGTGCCTGCATCACCCCAGCTATAATCATAGGAGTCAAGCTAGTCTGATAGACTGGGAAGCTGGAGGGGACCTGGAGCCTGGTGATCTCAGAGAGGGAGCTGAGGGAGATCAGAAGGGTGGCTTGCGCCTCCTAGGTCAGTCACAGAGAAACCTAGAGCCATGAGCCATCACCTCTTATCCACACAAGGATTCGGACCCCTGGCTCTGTCAGCCCTGGAACACACCCTACCCTTCTCTGAGGCAGGCAAACTGCTCCATCATTTTGTGTGGCTCTCTCCCCATACAGCATGGTGCTTCTGTTGCTCTGTGGTCATGGTTATTACTCGTGCAGTCGTTCCAAGCATGCCTAGAATTCAGTATGATTTGGGCAACACAGCGGACGAGGCTCCAAGTTCCCCAGGATCTTAACGTGTGCAGACACACCCATGAGAATCAGCTCAGACTGCTGTAGACACAACTATAAACTAATTTTTAAGTATTGGGACCACAGTTTTGAGCAAATCTCTTGGTATCTCTGAAATTCAGTTTCTATATGTGGGAAATAAAGACTCCGTCTCCGAGTTTGCAGGTTCACCAGAGCGTTTGAAGGGTCGATTGGCTTTGAGTACAATCAGGTGCTTTCAACTGCCTGGGTCTGAAGTGAACTCTGGGTAGGAAGTTAGATTCCTCATTTTTGCCCAGTTCTGCCTTGTTCCCTGAACTGACACTTGTCACTACCCAAACCACTGTAATTTCTGTGATGCTTGAGTCTCTAGACGACAGTGTGACTTTGGGGAACCTATGAGCCTATCAGCTCAGGCTGCCAATCTTTCTGGGTCCCTGTGATCAGCCCATCAGAGAGTTCTATGTCTTCCTCCTGTGGAATGCTTTTGGGGGAATGAAGACTGTGAGGGTCACAAGAATGGCAAACTCTCTTTGGCGCTCTGTGATTTTGTGTTTTGCCCACCACATGGTGCCTGGAGATTGTCTTTTTTGAACCTCCAAGGCTGTATGTTCAACTACCCAGTGCTGCCTAGGCTGGAGACTGGCTTCTTGTGTACCCCACTCTTTAGTATATCCTTCCTCAGAGGGATGCTTACGTAGAGCTGGTCAGTGAAGAAGAAGAGAAACAAGTCTCTAAAAGGAGAGGGTGTCACCTCCAAGAATCCAGAGTGGAAAGGATAGGTCTGGCCATTTCCCTGGCCCTCACCACCCGCTCCCATGCTCCCATTCTCTCCCACAGTCTTGTGAAAAGACCTCCCTCACCCTGCATGTGCCCTGCTGCTCCACCAGAACAGCGCCTCCTAGCCCCTCTCAGCCCATTCCCCCTCCCCCCCTAGAGCCCCGTAGCAGAGAACCGGCACTGCTGGCTTTGCCCTTCAGCCCATTCCCGCCCCCCTAGAGCCCCGTAGCAGAGAACCGGCACCACTGGCTTTGCCCTTCAGCCCATTCCCGCCCCCCTATAGCCCCGCCGGCACCACTGGCTTTGCCCTGGCCTGGGACACCTACTTGTGCTCACCATCTCTGCCTCCCTTGGTCTTCTCTCTGCCTTTGCTGAGTAAGGGGAAGAAATGAGGAGACAAGGGGATGCGGGTGAGAGGGTGTGGACCAGAGATGCTCACAACCTTTGCCCTGGCCCTGCTGACCCCCGCATTTTTCCCCCAAGGGCTTCCCTATTCCCACCGACACCTTTAAGTCTTCTGTATAGGCGTGCCATGGCCCCAGATTCAGCCCATCTCCTCTATCCCAGGAGGATGTCTGGTGATTTCAAAGCTGTAGGGTTCCCAATATCTCCTCCTCCCTCCCTTTCTCCCTTGGTCCCCTCCAAGGACTGCATAGTGTCCATGCTGTGGGGACCTCTGGGGACACAGTGGATGGAGCCTATTTGAGAGGAAATGCTGGATTTGCTACAAGATGGGGGAGTGGAGGAATGTGCTATAAACAAACCGCCACTAAAGGTCTCAGAGCAGGAGAGATGTGTTCCTGTCTTCCTTAAGAGAGGTTTCCAGAAACTGGAAGGTTCCATGCCATGACAGTGAGAATAAAGAAAAACTGCCATTATGATGTCCCCGCTCTGTTCACACACTCTCCTGCCTCAGACCTTGCCCAGGTGAGGCCGTACCCCAATAGCTCAGGCCTGGTCCATGCACAGTCACGACTGAAGTCCAGATTCATCTGACTAACCTTTGTTTGAGGCAAATATTTAGTATCTAATTCAAAGAGACCCACAGGCAGCCAGGCTGCCACAAGTTTCTGACTGCCCAAATCAGTCAGGACCACTGAGCAGAAAGCAGGGAAAGATGAGGGGAGACTCAGGTGCCCTGCTCCAGCCCAGCTCAATTGACCTTAGGACCACTGTTAGGAAGCCCCAAGGGCTTCTGGGGCCTGTTCCCATGGAGCAAGGATTTCTGTGGGCTATTTAGGAATTACAACTTCAAGGTTTCTCTGATTTCCATCCTCATGTTTGTGTTTGGAGAATTGTCTTTCTTTTTTTTCCTGACTGTACAGTCAGGCTCTGAAGGAAGGGTTTTCTCTTTCGGCTTCATTCTGTGACCCTGGAAAATATGTCAGTCTCTGCTGTGAACTACAAAAGAGAGGTGTGTGGCCTTGGGTTGGTAAGGGTCAACAGGTGTGTGTAACTGGCATACTGAAGTCAGAGAGGTGTCACATCTACCAGGATATAGGGAGAGTTCTGTTTTCTCCCCTCCTTCTGTACTCCAGACCTTAAGGCTCTCACAGGGCCACACTCCCTGAGAGTGGAAATAGAGTCCGGAAAAGTTGTTTGTATAAAGAAAGAACATCATCGTGATTTTACTACGTCCACTGTTACTGCCGCTACCATCCTTAGAAATAACAGCTGCAAAGCCAGGGATTAGCCCTTCAGCAGGCACCAATGGAATTGAGCTGTCGTCCCACGGACGTCACATTGCCTGCTTCGTGTGGAAAGTTGTGGAGGCTCAGGCTGCCCTCTGTCACTCAGCAGGCAAGCAGTGACCTCACCTTTTGCCTGCATTGCCATGGAGCCTCCCAGGAAGCTCCAGATACGCCTGGATTTCTTCCTAGTGCCCACATTGTACTTTTGGTGTTTCCTGCCAGTTACGTAAGTCCCGCTCTGTAGCTAGCATTCTCTAGCAAGCTGCTTTCAGCCCCACTAAGGAACAATTCTTCCTTAGTTTGTCTCTGAACTGATAAAAGCATCCACAGTTAGGAGGGGGAACAACAGTGCCCTCCTGGGAACACTAAGGCCTGTGGAGACCCAGGCATGTCTCAGCACTAGGCCTCACTTGGTTACTCAGCCTTGGGCTGAAGGTAGGCGCCTCAGTCCCAGGCAGAGCATCTGGGTAGGGCAGAATATCCCAAGAACCACTTTACCCCTACATCTCAGCATGACTGTGACTGGTTCTCTGGCTCCTTGGCAGCCACTGCAGCCTGGGGAGGGGAAGCAGGGAAGGATTCCCTAGCTCTTTGGGGCCCATGAGAACCAATGAAGTAATATTTGGGGATGAGGCAGTGTGTACTGCACCACGCACACACACTTATGCACACCCCTTAGTGCACACATGCACCTCTTTCTCAGGGCCCCTGCTATGCACACACGGCCAGTTGCTCTCTGCTCCAGACACAGGAAGGGGGGTTTCCTGGTTCTACAGGTTTTCCCTGGAGTGGAAGGATGCCCATGGTTAGGACGAGAAGGATGGCACCAGCACAACCTACTCCTAAAAGAATGACAAAGTAACTACCTAGACATCCCCAGGACACCAGAGGGGCCTGAGTAGCAGAAGGCGGGGTGTGTATGTGTGCGTGTGTAAGCTTGTGAGTCTAGGTGAGGCAGAGAAGACGAGATAGCCTTGGAGTACAAAAGAGCCTGGGGAAAGCAGAAGGCTGTGTTGCTTTACCACACAATCCTTTGTAAGATATGACTCCAGTGGTATCCAGTGATGATGGGGAATCTCAGCCAATCACATTCGACCTAAGGTGTGGCCATTCGGGCTATAAAAGATCGAAGTGCCTTGCCCCCTGCCCCTTTGGTTTTCCGGCTCCATTGGCGATTGATGTTCTTGGGATCCCGGGTCTTGTAAGTTTTCCCCTTTTTATTAAAAGCTAAATCTTTTATATAGTATTGGTCTGTTTATTCTATCAATCGACCACGCCCGCTACACAGTGGCATAGAATTCCCTGGTACCATGCAGAGAACATGTGTGCATGCAAATGTATGCAAATATGTGTGTGTGTGTGTGTGTGTGTGTGTGTGTGTTTTCAAAACCTCCCTCTTTCTGAGACTGAGGTATAGTTTGGAGTATTGATTTTTTGTTCCTGAGAGTGGAAATGTTCGTGAGGTTAGTAATCCATTCCTTTTTTTTTTTTTTTTTTTTTTACAACAGGGACATTGGTGTGTGTGGCGGGGAGTAGGCGGAGGTATTTCTGCTCTTGTTCAGGATAGCTGAACCTCCAGTGGGCAGCACTGGAAGAGCCCTTAGCACTGGGTGGTGCGAGAATCAGATGGTAACAAAGCCTGGACCAGAAGGTCAGGTAGTGCTTAGCACAGAAACAGCTGGGGTCAAGGTAACATGGAGACTGAACAGAGAATGCTGGCTGAGAACCTGCCTTCCATGTACCATAGATATCACTTACATATAGTAAGTACTTCATTTCTTCCTAATTCTCTTGTGGGCATGAGCGAGCCATCTTACATCTGGGGAGGTGTCTCCAAGCAGCAGAGCCAGCACTAGGGCTCCACACCCTCTGCTCTTCTGTGCCGTCTCCTGGTGGTATTCTGCCCACTTGGGGTTCTCTTGTAAGGAGTGGGCAGAAACTAAGAGAAGTGGGCAGAGAAACTCGGTGGCATGTGGTGGATCAGAGCCCAGGAGACGTTAAACTACGTGAGCAGAGGGAGCCCTGCTCGCTACAAGGCTAGGTCCAGAGGAGAGAAAAAGTGGTGAGAGCCATCTCAAAGGTGATGTCATGCCTAGGCTGGCACCTCCAGGTGGCAGCTGGGGAAGTAGTGTGCCCTAACATGCTCCTTTAACCAGGGTGGTGGCACCCACTGAAAGCTAGACACTCTGGCTATGCTATTGATCTTGCCCAATTCCCGGTCCCTAAGATGAAACCCTTCCTCCTACCCCTTCTTCTGGCCTGGGAAAGGTCCAGCGAGATGAAAAGAGGAGAGAACCCCAGGATGCTGTGCAGTGAGGCTTAAGCCAGCCCTCTTAGCTCCACCTTCCTGGACCAGAACTCTCCGTGGGTCCGAGATGTACCCTTTCATCTTGTTTTATCTGAGCCCCATCCTGGGGTCCTTACTCTACTGCCTCTCTAGTGAGGGCAGCCCCGCAACCAAGAATTACTGGGGGAGCTGTTTTCACGACTGTTCCTGAGTATACTGAGCCCCGTTGGAGGCCAGAGAGGAGGGGAGTCAGTATGTCTACTTTCTGAACTCATTTATTTCTGTCATTGATCCAGAGAGGATTGGTGACATGTCAGAGTCAGTCAGCTGACGAGGGCAGAGTCGGGGTCAAGCTAATGGAGCTAGCTTTCACTTGGGCCCCCAATCCTTTCTCTATAGTAGTGACCTGCTTCTCAGAACTCCCTCTGAGCCAGCCCTACATGGCTCTTCTCCGTGTAGTCTCGGCAGATGGTGACAGGTGGTGACCACTGTGTTATAGCCCTCACCTACTAACCAGTCTCTGATGGTCCTCTTCCATTTCTAAATCTCGTCCTGATATTTGCCGCTATCCGGGGTGAAGAACCTGTTGTCATCAGCCCTTCCATGTGCAATACTTGGCTCTTCATTTTCTCAGTTTTGTTTTTCAAGACAGGATTTCTCGGTAGCTTTGGAGCCTGTCCTGGAACTAGCTCTTGTAGACCAGGCTGGCCTCGAACTCACAGAGATCCGCCTGCCCCTGCCTCCCGAGTGCTGGGATTAAAGGCCTGCACCACCAGCGCCCGGCTGGCTCTTTATTTATAGCCTCTGATCTCCCCTTAGATCGTCATCAGGATGGCGGCTGGAGCAGGGCTGGTGGCTCCGGCTCCTGTCTTACAGATGTAGAGATGGGTGAGATGCATGACTTCAGGCACTCAGGCTTGGCCTTATGCTAAAGGACCTGATATTCATGCGGCAGAGGATTTGGCTGGCCTGAAGCGTGTAGTCCTAGGTGTTTATTTAAACTTGGGTTTGGAGAGAAGCTGGTGAGGGAGGAGGTCGGCCTAAAGCACTTCAGTTCCCTCTCGCTCACTGTGTGTTTTCTAACACAGGTTGAGTATACCTCCTCCGGGAAGAAAAATGGAAGCTTGCAACGATATGAGGAACCCTTGTCCTCAAAATACCTCAGACCTCCAGGCACGGGTCTCAAGTCTCTTTCATGGCGTTCTGCTTCCTAGGTGTCTAGGGATATTTTGCTAGCGTCAATTTTGCCCCCTGAGCTTAAAGTAACGCCACTGCATTTTCTCTGTGGTAAAAGTACTACATGTATGGAGGTGAGGCCTGGTCAAAGCCCTCTGTCATTTGTAAGTGGCAGGACATTTGTGAAATGTGAATCTTAGGCACAGAAAAGCCTGGGCAAATTTTTTTTTCAACAGAGAGTGTCCAGGTCCTGACCAGGTCTGTTAGCCTCTCTTTTAGGGATCTTTTTACTGGGCCAAGGAAGAGGTCAGGCTGCCTGGGCCTGGTTGGCACTGTTGGGTCTTAGACCAGGGAAACCGAGGCCTTCCCTGTCTCCTTTTCCCATTTCTCTGATGAAGGCAGGCACTGCAGACCCCTGCCTCTTATGTTAGGATTGATCTCTCAGGCTTTTGCTTCCCTAAGGGCTGGAACAGTCCTGGCCCCCCATTCTGATTAGAGCCTCCTGTGTGCTCTTGGGTTGGGTGCCAACATCTTCTCAACCCTTAAATATTTCTCTAACAACTCAGCCCCACACTCTGACCCTAGCCAGGCCTAGAGGGCCTTCCAGAACACTGGCTTCTGGCACCTGCTTCCCAGGCCTTTGGGGGGCAGTGGGCAGCCAGAGGCATCCAGCCACTTACCTGCGAAAGCTCTTCTCGCCGGGTGTTCTGGTGCTGGGCCGGGATCCAGGGAGCAGCCCATCGGTCTCCTGGCTGTCCTTTTCCTCCTCCTGAAGAGCTTCGTCTCCCAGGAAGTCTCCGTCATCCCAGGAGCCCACTGTGCCATCTGTGGCCTGATACCGGACCTCCATGCTTAGGCTGGTCTGCAGGGAGAGGGACAGTGAGCAACTGGGCAGGCAACCAGTCCCCTGGTACCTGTGGCATCTGTGAGGCACGTTCACTCCCGTGAAGACCAGGTGAAGACCTTCCTGCCTTAGTTTGCAGATGAGAAAAAAAAGGCTGAGTAAGACTGATACCCGAGGTCCTCCTGTGCTTGGCCCTCCTCTTCCCAGATGCCCAAGTCAAGTGGCTGTCCTCGGTCGCTAGGCCTAAGCCTGGATGTGAGGCTTTTGGGTCCTCTGTAAAGAATCATTCGGTTCTTTACCCCCAAATAGGTCACCTCTTCATCCTCAGAACCAGTTTGTGTACTGGCCTGAGGGTTCTCCTTGGCAAATTAACAAAACTAGTTGAGCGTGTCTTCTCAGAGAAGACCCAGTCCTGGGTTTCCCTCAGCCTAGTGAGGCCAGCACTTCTCCCAATTTCTCTGACTCATCTGCTAGTTAGAGAAGGGGGTCTTGGGAGTTGCTTTGGGTTTTCCTTCTGGAAAAAGTGGAGTGCCACACCTGGGTCCAGATGTTAAACAGAACCCAGGTGGAGGGACCATGTCTAAAAGGTACAGCCCTAGTTTGCGTGGAGCAAAACTGAGGCAGAAAGATACAGGCTCTTTATACATTAGCTAACACTCTAAGCACTTTCTTTGCATGCCCTTTGACCCCTTAGAGCTATCTAGTGAGGCCACTACACTTTTGTACACGTTGCAGATGGCATGTAGGCCTTACTGAGAATCACAACCAAGGGTCAGGTTCCTTACCACCATGCCAGCTGCCTGTGATTGGCCTCAGAGGAGCTGGAGAGGGCTAGGCATCAAGGGGGTTCCCATTCCTTTTGTTGGGACGGATACTGAAGGGTGGGTTGGATCTGACTAGTTCGTGCATACCCATGCTTACTTGAGCAGAAATGGACAGATGGAGCAGAAAATGAGATCCTGACCCTTGCTGAACTGCTGGTCAGAAGGGAGCCTCGTCATATGTGCAAGTGGAGGTTACCACCGCGGAGAGGCTGGCAAGGCTCAATCGGCCATTGGACGATAAAACACACCTTGAATTCATTACTGAGCTGGATCCAAATGGGAAAAACACAGCAGTGGAGAGGAGATGGTGTCCTCATTACCTCACCTAATGTTATCGCTGTGGGAAAGGCTGAGTTTCCACTTGGGACAGACCCAGCCATATTGCAGAACCTCCAGCACCAGCCTTCAGACCAAATGGCTCTGGAGAATCTCCCTGACGTCCTCCTACTACCTCCCTTGTCAATCATGGAGCAGTCGCTAGACCAGTGGTTCTCAACCTGTGGGTAGTGACCCCTTTGAGGGAGTGTCAAATGACCCTTCCATAGGGTTTGCCCGAGACCATCAGACAACACAGGTATTTTGTTATGATTCATAACAGTAGCAAAATTAGTTATGAAGTAGCAACAAAATTTCATAGTTGGGGGTCACTACAGCATGAGGAACTGTATTAAAGGGTCGCAGCATAGGAAGGATGAGGACCATTGCTCTGGAGCATCTTCTGTGGGATGGGCACAGACCCAGGGGACTGGGTGATGGGAAACTCCGAGGACTCCTTGGCATACTGACCTTGAGGATAGCATTGTTGTCATCGATCAGTGTGTCCGTCACTTCGACACGGTTCTCCTCCACCACCTTCTGCAGCACCATGCGGAAGGTCCCAATAAGTCTGTGAATGACAGAAGGGACGTTGTCAGAATGAGGAGCAAAGCTGATGCCAGTGTCTAGCTGGCAAGGAGATGGGCAATTGTGAAGACCCTAAACTGGGCCTGGAGTAGCCTGGGAACCATGGCTGACCTGGCTAGGATGGCATGTCTGTGAGGGTACCCCTTACAGTGTGGATGGTTGGATATGTGTGGTTTGTTCTCCTTGGAAGACTTAGAAGAAGAAAGAAATCTAAATGATGGCCACCGGTAGAGATAGGGAATTTAGCCTTGGGACTGTAGCTGGTCCCTTGCAGTGTGGAAGCTTCCAGATGACATAATGGAAGGTGGTGGGGAGACATTGAGTCTCCTGTTGATGATGGTGGTGGTGGTGGTGGTGATGAGTGTGTGTGTGTGTGTGTGTGTGTGTGTGTGTGTGTGTGTGTGTGTGTGAAGCTGAACCCTGGGTCATGCTGGGCAAGTGAGCTACAGGCCCAGCCTAGACTCTGACTACATAAGAACTCCTTTCCTCCACTTCCTTACTGGAGCAGAGGGGTAGAAGTCTCTACTCTCATCACCACCAGTCCTCCATCCACCCTACATTTACAGCAAGCTCCTGGTGGGCAGGAACTCCGGGGACCTCAGAATCCCCTTCGTTCAGCTGCATAGTGGGGTAAGCACATGGAATTGGGCGAGAGGCGCAGTCTTTGCGACAGGAACTCAGCCCTGACACGGAGGGTCTCTGCCCTGGTTTGAGACAGGAACTCAGCTCTGATGCTTACACGGATGGTCTCTGCCCTGGGAACCTCACTTAAGTTTTGATATCTCAGTTTTCTTCTAAGATACGCTAATGATTCCAACTTCATGAATGACATGCTCCTCCCCCAACACATGCTCACTCCACCGGATGTTCCCAGCATTCCTTGTGGCGCCCCATCAAGCAGCCTGCATTCTGTGTCTAGCCTCCCGTTGGTGTTCCCTGTATGCCAGAGTTCCCAGTGTCTGTTGTATTTATGAATGAGCAGCAGTGGGTGTCTAGATGCTGACTTGGATCCCATCCCACCCTGAGACTGGAAGATTGTTGCCCTGGGAGACAACAGGGTGTCAGAAAGATGCCCTCATGTGGTACTTCCATCTGAACCCATGGAGAACACATACACCGATTCTACAGAAGCACAAAAGGGCTTCAAGGCACACACAGTATATAAAACCTGGATCTGGGGACATGTGCTGCTTGGAGTTTGTAGAGGAGGGAGGTGGAATCAAGAAAGGGGCCAGGGACTTAACCAATCAATGACAAATATGAATGAGGTGAACTATCAAATGGATTCTGACACAGACAGGCTTTCTGCCTATAAGATACTAAGGGCTGTGAAGGGGGACACTGGTTTTCTTTTCCTAACTCTGGGGTTAGGAAGATGACTTAATGAGTTTAACGTTTGCCTTGCAAGCATGAGGAACTGAGTTTCGATCCCAAGCATCCATGTCTTTTTATAAACAGGCAGGAGCTATGGTGCTTGTCTCTAATTCCAACACTGAAGAGAGTGGAGATAGGAATCAGTGAGCTCCAAGTTTAGTAGGAAACCCTGTCTCAAGAAATCAGGAAGATGCTAAATATTGACCTCTGGCCTACACACACACACACACACACACACACACACACACACACACACACACACACACAGAGAGAGAGAGAGAGAGAGAGAGAGAGAGAGAGACAGAGACAGAGACAGAGAGACAGAGAGAGACAGAGAGAGAAGGCATACATTTGTATACCCATGTGCACGTAAACACATGACTATGTATGTACCCCCAACACACAGTCCTCCCAGCTGTGTCGAGTGCATGGTGGATCCAGCAGTCAGGGACGATTATGAAGTGCTTGCCTCCTAAGCTCAGAGCCTCATTGAGTTTCTCATCTCTGAAGGCAAACTGTCCACCATGCTAAAGCTTAATTGGTCTTTTAGATTCTTCCCAGAGAAGCTCTGTAGAAGATCCTAGCTCCATCTTGGCTTCTGCTTAGCTTGCAGATGCACATGGGGCTCAAGTGCTGGGCTGGGCCCCAGGAGATCCTAAGCCATCGCTGGGGGTTTCAGGTCCACCTTTATAAAGAGGAGGGACAGGGCGCTGAGTTTGGAAACATCACAACAGTTCGCAGTGGACAGGAAATAAGGCGCTGGCTTTGTGAAGGCCTCGACTGTTATGGTTCTAAACCAGTGGTATACATGGAATCTTGGGGGGAACCCCCTAACTCCTCGCAGAACCATTGTCACTGCCAGTATTCAGCATTTATCAATTTCCACAGTGTAAATACTCATAGAACACCCAGTTTCAGTATTCTAATGGGATAGAGTCTAGAGGAGCCCTAGAGCGCCTGCTGGCCGGAGGTGGTGGTGGTGGTGGTGGTGGTGATATGTCCCTGGGCACGCGTACTTCCACACATCCAGGTGATACTGTTCCTACTATTCGGGTCACACCGCTTGTCTGTCCCACTCTAAGCCTTTGCTGTCAGGCTCTTCCAGCCGCTGTCACCCCACTCAGCCAGGCGACTGCTGAGTGCTGGAACCTGGGCACATTTGTTCTCAATCTTAGCCGCCCAAGAATAGTCAAAGAAGGTCCCTAGGCTCCACCAAGGTGCTGCAATGTGACAAACACCCCCCAGGGGGCAGGAGGGAGCCATTCCCCTGCAGTTGTCCCGAGAGCTCTGACGTCTTCTAGATCTCTTTCACATTACAGTCTGAGATCCTAGGCTTGGGAGGGGCTTGGGAGGGGAGCTTGATCTGCAGGAATCCCTGAAATGGCCTCTCTACCAGGTTTTCAAGCCTCTTCCAGACACAAGGAAGACAGTGACATCAGTACTAACACGGCAGTAGGTTGCCCCTGCTAGCCCATGCACCACTGCTTGTGACACACAGCCAACCAGCCTCCTGGCAACTTCCTGGGACAAGCCCTATGTACATGCAAACTGTCGTTCCCTCTGGAGTCAGACAGATGTAACTTCACCAAGTAGTCGCTCGGGGGGATTCCAGCACCTGGCCGCTATGTGAGTCTTTCTAGTGCTGCAACCTCTGTAAGTCTTGTAATTTTTTTTTTTTAATTCTCTCTAAGGTATCGATGCCATCCACATCCCCAGATACTGATGTGGAGGTATAGCTCTATAATACCGCAGCCCTCTGCATCACCACCTCCTCTGCCCGCGATTGTGGTGGCCTGCCTTCGGAAGGTTCAGCCAGGGCTGGTCCTCTCTGGAAGCTGGGCTCTGGGAACAGATCCAGGTCGTCCCTGATCCTTTAAGCCCTGCTGAGAGCCAGGGCCTGTTGGTGACTGAAGGGAGGTGGGGTCAGGACACTAGGAGCTTGCACTCTTAAAGGAAAGAACTTGCCACACACCCAGGGAGGGGTGGTAGTGGTGGTGGTGGTGGTGGTGGTGGTGGTGTGTGTAACCAACAGCTCCCCCTTCCTCAAATAATAAGCATAGATAAATAAAACATAGAAACAATAACTTTTGAAATGGACAATTAATCTCAGTAAAGAATGTTCTGAACCTACTGTCTGGGCCCTTATGTCTCCTGAGCAGCTCACCCATTAGAAAGAGGGGCCACAGAGGAGCCTGGGAGAAGCGGGATTCTCAGGTAGGTAGACAGTGGGGAGGAGGTCTCAGGTGCTGATGGGTCCACAGACTGACCACAACAGAGCGGCAACTGGGCACCAGAATCCTGTCAATAATTTACCGTCTTCCCCTGGGAGCCGGTATCAAATGCCCGGGGCTCAGTCCGGCTTCCACTATGCTGGTAGCTTCTGAATTATTCAGGGCCTCTGGCATCCTTGGTGGAAGGAGCCATTGCCCCTTAAAGTCCTGGTAAGGCTATATGGGATGCATAAAATCTCATCCTAATGTCATATTTTCATGGAAGCCCCAGGTTTATTGAAGGAAGCCCTGGTTCTGGGTGGCCACACACACTTGGGGAACTTGTGGTCCCTGACTGTCTCCTTTCTACCACGTCTCTACTTCCTGGAAGCCCCTAACACCACTAGGTAGAACCAGGTAGGCCTCTACTTTGACCCTAACTCTAAGGCAGGAAGTTCTGAGTCCCACTTAACTCTAGTGCCTTGCTCCTAGGTTGGCCTGTATCAGGATGGGCCTATGTCTCTTTTTCCATCCTAGGCCTTGGTCAGCAGTAGCCTGAACAGTCTCTAAGTCCCCCTCCACTAGGTATCATGTGACTTTCCTGCGTGCTCTTCAGTGGCGAGAGGGAGAGCAGGGAGGGAAGGGGGGAGGACACAGTGGGGGATTCATACTTCCTCTGTCTTCCCTCTTCTTGGCATTTCAGGACACCTAAGATGGGCATTAATACCTGGAAGATTCACTGTGTGGTTATCCATTGCACCTAAAACTTCCAAATCCTTTGTTTGTAGCAGGAGTCCGGATGGGGGCTCTCTGCACTCTGGGGTCTGTCTGCTCTGGAAGTCTCCCCTGGAAGGGATTCAGAAATCTCTTCCTCAGTTTCTTCCATCGCATTCAGATGCTCTGGCTGCTGGGAGCTACGGAGGTTTAAAAGAGGAGGTGGAAGATGTACATCCCATCTAGCTGTTCCAGAGTCTTCTCACATGACTTCCACGTGCCTCTGAGCCTCAGTTTCCCTTTCTGCACAGTGAGGATTTTACTGCTGGGGTCTTCTGATTCTGTCTCTCCTCTACATTCACTCGGTCTGCTTTGGGTCCTTCTCTTGTTCCTGCTTCTCCTGGCCAGATTAGTCATGGGGTGTCTCACACCAGATAATAAGGCCATGCTTTATTGTGAGGGTCTCTAGTGGGATGCTTTTCCAAAACTTTTTTGTGGTTCTAGAGGAAGCTGACTGAGTGATGTGATCCCCTGGAGACAGAGAGAAGGCCTCAGTGCCCTAATTGTATTTTCTGTGGTCCTGCCAGCAGACCAAAACCCCACTCTACAAGGGGTCTATTCAGCTCACCTTTCCAGGGTTGGCACTCACTGCTTCCTGAGATAGCACGGGTGTTGGAGAGTACCAACTCTTCCAGCTGTTTGCTTTCCTAGTGATACAGCCTGGTCCTCATGTGTCTCTTCTCTTCACACAACAAACAATTTCTTGAGGACAGGGACTGTGCCTTGATCCTTCATTTTAGCAACCACTGTGACTAACATGGTGGGTTAGTAGATGGGTAGGTGAATGGGTGAATGGATGGATGAGTTGAAGTGATGAAGGAGATGAATGCACAGGTAGGACGCATGAGTGGGATGGGATGAATGGATGAATGGAAAAACAGATGATTGAATGAACAGACAGTTTGGTGAGCTACATGATCCTACAACTTCTTCGTGAAGCTTGCATCTACTTGCCATAAGGAAAGAATTAGTGTTCACCCCAGATGACCACAGGTGTTACCTATTAATGTTCTTTACAACTGACAGCAAAAGAGCGGACCCTTTGCCTACCCTTTTGAGATTGTATTTCTTCTCATGTGGCCCACTACACTCCCTTCCCACTGCTTAGTCCCTTTAGAGCCTTCCTTGAACTAACACTGCCACACCTTTTTGGACACCTTGCAGTTCAGCCATGATCTCCTGTGGGTTACAGAGCAGCAATTCAGTTTTTACCTCAAGGCAGAGTGTCTCAATTTACTTAGGTTCAGCCACCATTCTAGTGCCTTCCAAAACCTGTGCATCACCCACAGAGCAGGGGTGACTTCGATTGATCTGCTTGTAGGATAACACTCGAGGTGGGTGCATTTCATTTACAGACTGGAAACCCCACGAGAGCAGACATCTCTCTCTTTAGTATCAGTTCCGTTCATGACATACACTTTGCGCTTTATAAGTGTTTGTTGACTGAGTGAATGAATTCATCATTTCATCCCACAGTTGAACTGAGACAATTCTTATCTTTCTCACACATAAGCACAGAGAGCTCAGAGGGGTTCCTTTGCCTGCTTGGGGCCACATATTAAATCACTGGCTCAAGGGTCCTAAACCACAGCACTGAACAGTCCCTGTTAGGCAACTTTACCGTCAAGATCACAGGATGTAACAGTCATTTGGCTTTTAGCATCTCTGATGGGCTACATCCTTCAGTCTGAGTAAGGAAGAGCTCAAAAAGAGGCAAATGTAACTTTAAAAGGGCAGGGGATTGAGGGTGGACAGGAGGGTGAGCTGCTCTTGGTTGACAATGGTTGCAAGGCCCAGGGCACTTTGAGGATACCAAAAAGAGCAAGATAGGTAGCTCTGAGGCCTTGAAAGATGGTTTCAAAGTGCAGGGTTCTATTGTATGTAATCCTAGAGAAGTCTGAGTCAGGCTGGCCCCCCGCCCGCCCCATGCTTACTTATTGCTGAAGACTTTGCTGTAGTTGAAAATCTGGATCTCCAACATCTCATTTCTGTCGATGCTGCTGGCCACCGGCCACCGGAATGTCTGCGGAGAGAGGAACAGCTGTGGCCTTGGGTGCAAACAGCAGGGCGGTGATGAGTGATGAAATGGGGCCTCCTAGCAGCCAGGGTGACCCTCACATGGGCCAGGCTCTCCAGGGACAAACCATCCACACTCCCACTCAGTCAGTTACCATAGCTGCTTCCTATGGAGGGTATTGTTACCCATTCCTCATTCAAAGATGGTGCTCAGAAAGCTTTGGCAAGCTGCCAAGGTGACAGGATAAGTGATGTGGGGGGGGGTCCTAGGCCTAAGAAGGACTTCTGACTCCCAACTCTGTGCTGCTTCCACTGCCTCTCAGCTCCTGTGAGCGCTGAGAATGGCGGGGCAGCCAGGGTGGGTGAACTCCAGGGCAAACATAGCCGGTGGGGTGGGAGATGGTTTCAGGATGAACTGATTGTGGCAGTGTGAACAACACAGGCTCATTTGGTGGCTCTTCCATGTGGTGAGGGTCAGACCTATGTACAGTCCGCCCGACTTACTCTTCCTCCGTTCGCACCCCCGGAGACATCTCTAAGCCAATAGTAACGATGAATTAGAAACTCAGTGGGTTTTTCTTTTAATGCCCTACAAGTGGCAACCAGGACCCCTTGCAGCTCCTCAAAGGAATCGTCTCTAGGGAAAGCCAACGGTGGGCAGAGCTAGGCTCTTCCCTAGGGCTCTCTGTCGTTCCCGTCCTCACCTAGCTTTTCTCCATTTGGGGGCAACAAGGACAACTGAGGAGGAAAGAAAGAAGAGAGAAAGAATTCCATCTTGTGTGCAACATTTGGGACACTCTCTAGAGAAATAGCTTGTAGCCATCCCCCTCAAGAATGGACAAGTTTCCACAGACACCTGCCTGACAGGGAGCTGATGGCCGGCTAGGCTCCCTCATCCCCAGAGACCCTACCTTCTGAGCAGGGAGAGAACCGGCATGGCTCTGTTAGTAAACACAGAGTTTTTCTTTCGTGGGCCTGCCAATCCACTGCTGGACTTCCTTCTCCCAGACTGGGGACTTTAAGGGCTTGGGCTTACAGGTCTATCCTGACTGACCAGTTTAACACCCCCCCCCAACTTCATGTCATCTCTTCTTAGGCCTAGCCAGGTCCCAGGGAAACTGTGCTGGCTAGTTTTATGTCAACTGGACACAAGCTAGAGTCATCAAAAAAGAGGGAACCATTAAGAAAATGGTTGTAGGCAAGACATTTTTCTTAATCAGATTGATGAGAGAGGGGCTAGCCCATGGTGGGTGGTACCATCCCTGGGCTGGTGGTCCTGGGTTCTATAAGAAAGCAGACCTAGGAAGCCATGGGGAGTAAGCCAGTAAGCTGCACTCCTCCATGGCCCCTGCATCAGTTCCTGCCTCCGGGTTCCTGCCCTGTGTGGGTTCCTGCCCCAACTTCCTTTAATGATGAACTTTGGTCATGGCGTTTCATCACAGAGATTGTAACTCCGACTGAGACAGAAACCCTGATGTGAGCCGGAGAGGGGCAGATGTCTAGAGATTGGTGCGGCTCCTGGCAGCCATGTTTCACCATAGCTTCTGCTCCTGTTCTCTGGTGCCTGAGGCAGCTCAGCTCAGCTCAACTCAGCTCCACAGAGAATGTTTTCTAAATGAAGTTGCTCAGACGAGACTGCAGGGAAATCAAGACTTTCCACAAGGCCCAGCTCATTAGCCAGGAGCCGATGGGAGTGCACGGAGGGCCTGGAGAGCCCTTTGAGCCTGGGTTTCCAGGGATGAAGGCGGAAGAGCTCAGGTTCCCTTTGTGGGCTGTGGGTAGCTCCCGGCGCGGTTAAGCAAGGAGGAGTGGGAGAAACAGGTGGCGGTCCTGGAAGTGGCACCCTCGGAGAGGAAGCATTTTTTAGATGAACACAATGGCAAACAGTGTGTCACTTGGGGAAAGTGATGAGGGGAGACAAGGGGACCCACAGAGAGAAACTGCCGGCCTCTGCTTGTCTCCCACTGGGGTGTAGTTCAGTGGGTCACAAGAGCCGACAGTACATAAAGGCCTGCCTCTCTGTCTCTGCCTCTGTCTCTGCCTCTCTGTCTCTGCCTGTCTCTGCCTCTCTGTCATGTCTGTCTGTGTCTCTGCCCACCCCCCATTTTTGCTTTTCCTTGTTTCTGGCTCTACATAGCTGCTTTTCTTGGTCTTTCTCTGCTTCTGTCTCTCATTTCTCCGTCTTTGTCCCTCTTCCTCATGGGTTCCATTCATGGTTATCTGTTGGCATAATTTCTGGAAACATTTTGAGGCCCCTGATCCCCAGCTTCAACACGGATGGAGCTAGAATCTCTCCGTGGGATCCAGGCTCGGTGTGGTGCTGTGTGAGACCCTCTGACACACTGTAACGCAGTAAGGAGGCTTAACCAGAGGTCAAGCAGATGTTGGTGCCGTGTTCTGGACTTCCCAACCTTCAGAACAGCAAGCCAAATGAACTTCTATGTTTTAGGAATGGCCCTGTCTTGGCGATTTTGTTATAGACACAAAAGACAGACTAAGATGGATGTCTGCCTCACAGGGCTGTCGCAAGAATCAAGCGACATCACACAAGGGACAGGATGTTCTATGGAGAGAAGCGCTGCAAAAACGAAGCCATTATTTGTCTGAGCTTGTTTTCCTCCTGTAGGGGCTTTATACACGGTGTAGCCAATATGTCTCCCTGGCCCTTCTCGGCCCTGCTTCTGCCTCTCACACACTTCATCGGCCATGGTTTTTCCATGTCTCACATCTCTTTCAAACCCTGATTTCATTTTTCATTGTCTCATTTTGACCATCATTTCCTTAAAAAAAAAAAAGATGCAGCGACACACACATATGCTGAGATCTGCTGAGAACACGGCCAGATAAGGTGGGAGATTTTAGGGGTTTGGGAGCTCCCAGGAGCCATTGCTCACCAAACCGTCCCTGACCAGACAGTGCTGCTTAAGAAGGGAAAGAGTTCTGAGGTGATTCCTGTCTCAGTAGCAATTCTCAGGGCATTGCTCTCAAGCAGTAAGCAAGGCTCTGGCAACAGAGCAAAGATGCTCCCCTGCTGAAAGGGGTTGAGAGAGAAGTGTCCAAGGGCACAGGACTGGTCTGGACCGAGGCGGGTCTGAAACACTCGTCTCCAAGCTTAGTGCAAGGCTTTCTCCCTGGCGCTGGGCTGTCTCCTGAGCCAGGGAGAGCAGTGGGACCTGTGGTTCTGATGATCAGTTTAGATCGCCAACTGCAAAATCATTTATTGATTGAGTGTGGACCACCTGTCAGGCGCTGGTTGCCACTTGTCGCATAGTGTACAGTTTTACCACACTTCCCAGAGAAGGAAACAGATTCAGGATTTGTCCAGCTTCATCAGCAATGTAGCTTATTAATGAAGAGGTAGACTGTCTGGGTTCAAACCCTGGCACTGATATTTAACAAATAAGAGACCTTGGATGGGTTACCTCACGTCCCAGCTCTCTGATTTATAGAACTGAGGCAACATTACCTCACCTTGTCTCAGGCACGAGGCAAACACCGGGGAGCTGTGACTCCGCTGTTATCAGGGGTGCCCCGCCTCTGTGGCTCCCAGTCCTCCTCTCTGCTTTTTCCCTGTGACTTTCTCCCCTATCATCTCCAGCTGGGGTCTGTGCTGCCTCTCCTTGAGACTAGGCTGGCCTTGTGGCTGCCTTTCACCAGGAGAGGCTGGCAGACGTGATGCTGTGTGGCGCTTAGACCTGGAAGCTTCCATTATTCGTTGTTTTAGAAATCGGTGATACAGAAGGAAGTCCAGGCTGTGCTGCTGGAAGAGAGAGGTCCTAATGGATGTGGGGCCAAGAGGAGAAGACAGAAAGGACCCATATGGGTGCAGTGATGCTCTCACAGCTGTCCAGCAGAACCAGATGGTCAGCCTCAGAATCAGAAGGCACAGTAAAGTGAAGATTTTTGTCAGTCCCTGGGTGGCTTGTTACACAGCAGTAGGTAACCATGACATTATCCAATGCTGCTTGTGGCTCTCCCTATCAGGTCTGAAGATCACTTCACACCAGCAGCAGGGCTGGGATCCATGTCCCTGCCTTGGTCTTCACACACACATACACACACACACACACACACACACATACACCACCCCCCAGTTCTCTTGCTCCTCTCCTCACTATTGGTTCCCAGAATGTCATGATGACCATTCTCAGGGCATTCAGAGCAGGGGCAGAGCTGAGGCGTGGGTATCTGTTCACTGTCTCATTGGGCTTCCCTGCACCCTTTACAGCACTACAGCACAGGTACCCATGAGGGGATAGCGGGAGTGTGTTCTTTGGGGGTAGCTGAGGCTGGCCAGGCTTTTGGCATAGAGCCAGAACCCAGGAAGTGTCAGTTAATGAAGCCATTTTTTAAAAGTGTTATAATGGTGCCGTTTGTTCCAGGAGCTGGGCAAGGTTTGGTTCCTTGGTGATAGACACTTGAGGGCTGCAGAGGTTTCTGGGGACATAGGGCACGTCTCCAGCCTGGGCAGCACTAGCAAAGTCTCTTCCTGTGGCCATTGCAGCTGAGGGTGGTGGCTTTTATTTATGGAAGTGTCCAGAAAAAGTGGTTGCCTGGAGGTGGGTCAATAAAATCCAACTCACCATGTAACATCCTGTTCCATCAACCCCAAACCTGGGATCCTGACCTTGTTAGGGGAGCAGCTGAGCCAAACATCGCTCCCTCAGATGTCATGAGCCACCACACCCCATTCAGAGGCACCAGTTTGCTGAGCATCTTCTGTGTACCAGATCTGTGAGCAGCAGGCTCCATGTGGGATCCGGGATGCAGGTGTGCAGGGGTTCAGGGATGCAGGGATGCAGGGGTACAGGGTGCAGGGGTGCAAAAATGCAGGGATGAATGGATTCAGTGCTGCAGGGATGGAGGGATGCAGGGGTGCAGAACAAGGGTACAGGGATGCAGGGATGCATGGGATCAGGGATGAAAGAATGCAGGGGTGCAGGGATGAATGGATGCAAGGGTGCAGTGGTTCAGGGGTACAGGGATGCAGGGGTGCAGGGATGAATGGATGCAAGGGTGCAGTGATTCAGGGGTACAGGGATGCAGGGGTGCAGGGATGAATGGATGCAAGGGTGCAGTGGTTCAGGGGTACAGGGATGCAGGGGTGCAGGGATGCAGGATGAATGGATGCAGGGGTGCAGAGGTACAGGGTGCAGGGATGCAGGGGTTTGGGGTGTTTCCCACCCCTGGGATATACCTAGATGGCTCTGAAGACAAACTGTCCTGAAACAGCAGCATGCGATGAGACTGTCTAGGAGCTGGGGGCTGGGTACTTGTGGTGGAGGAAGGAAAGATGATCTCTGTCTGGAAGAGTCTCGGGAGCTCCCTGAGTGTCTAGTTGTGACCCACTTCACCAGCTCCAGGTTTAGGCTAATGTGGCTAGCAGTGGCGGAATGCAGTGTTCTGTATCTTATCAATCTCAGGGTTCTGGGACTCCACCGAGCTCCCTGACGTGTGGGAAGATGACCTGCATCTTCCCCAGCTTGCCCACTGACTAGGGGTGGAATGGCCTATCAGCAGGTTAGCATCCTCCAGGCACAGGCCCCCATGCATTGGGGGGAAAAGTTGAGAGTTGAGGGTTCTCCATAAATATTTGGAGTATAATAGAAACAGTCCTGGGAGACAAAGGACCTATTCTACACTTGCCTATGGAAGTCTCAGGGAGCCCTTTCTCCCTTGAGACCTCCTCTCCTACCACTAGAAAATTTTGCACCTTGACTAACTGACCTCTAAGGCACCTTTCAGTAACTGTCTGTGCCTGGCCTTCTGCTTATTCTAAAGGCCAAGCTGAGGGCCTGCCCATACCACTAGCTCAGCTGAGCACTTTGGATCTGGACCCAGGCCTGCAGTTACAGGTGCCAGGCTAGCAGATGTCCATCCCTTTCTTTCTTTTTTTTTCCTAATGTTTTTAGCGTTGCGTGTTAGACCAACGACGAAGAGATGGCACATTCCTGTCCCCTTGGAATTCACAGCCCATGGCTTCCAGATGTAAACAGAAGTGGGCTGGCAGGCCCAGATCCTTGCTCAGCCATTCCCAGCCTGAGCTTAGAAAGCCCCTAGATCATCTAGCTTTGTGAGTACTGAGCACCCGAGGGAAGGGCTGAATCATTTATCTCCCTTTCAAGTGACCCTGGGCCCTGGAATCAGACAGACTAGCATTCAAATCCTGGCATGGCTTCTTGTGACCCGGCATGATGTCTCTCAGCCAGCTATACTCAGGCCAAGCTCTCTCCCCTTAGCATTGTTGAAGTGGTGTGGTTACTTGGGGGTGGGAGAGTTCACACAGTGCCAGTGTTTAAACCAAAGTAGTCAGGATTGAGACAGACTTGGTGTGATCCCCCTGCTCTCCTCCCTAACCACCCCCCCCCACCCCATTGCCTCCTGCCTCAGCTTCTTCGGCGCTACCAGCACAATGAGGGATCTCGGGTTCCAGCCCCTAGGAAAGGGGACACCTCCGGGCTCTGTTTCCATTGCTGTTGGAGGAGCATTGTTTTTCTTCCCGCTACCTCCTGCCCACTCAGGTTGCTCAGTCCAAAGCCATTTGTCTACCCATGTCAGAATCAAGCAGGCACCCCTCCCTTGCTTGGACTCCTTACCCTAGCAGAAGAAGCACAGTTAACCTTTTTGCCTTCATTTCGTTTTCCTAGCCTTACAAGGCAGCATGCAGGGAGGAACCCCTCCTCTCGTTTTATGAAAGAGTCCAAGACCCAGAAACATTGTCTCATGAGAGATTTAGAGCCCAGGTCTACTGACTCCCAGGCTCCCCAAACTGCGTATCTCTCTCTCTAAGCCAGTTCCTGAAAGCCCTAGGCAGAATCCAGGGACAGAAGAGACCCTTGGAGAATTGACAAGGGTTTCTTCCCCAGACCTCAGGTTGGTTCCATCAGGGATAGCCAGAGGAATGTAGGGCTTGTCTACCTGGGGCAGGGATGGGTCTTCATGGTCTCTCTGGGGCTCGAGGAGTTGCCCCTCCTGCCTTCTGGAATACACACTAGTAAACAGGCTAGAGGAAGGAGAGGAAGCCTGACTCACTTGGGCAAGCCAGTCAGAGTCTTGAAGCTTCAGGACAGCCTTTTGTTGCTGTACCCAGAGAGGTCCTCAAATCTAGTCTTGGTGGTGTCCACTTAGAATCCTGGCTTGGCCACTTCCATTCTGTCACTTTGTAAGGGGACATTCTCTGGGCCCGGGTGCCATCATCTACGGGTTATTATGGAAACTAGATGGAGAGGATGGCTCAGAGAGTATTGGGCCACCCCTGCCCCCACACCCACAAGTAACAGTGACTCTCTCTTAAGTGATAATCAGGAACTTTATGGTCACCAGCCCTATACCCAGAGGCCAGAGAGCACACTGGCAAGGTTCTCTCTGTCTGGCAGTGGCTCTTGGATCCTGTCAGTGTCTGCCATAGCTCCCTGGCTTCTGCCTCTCCTCTGTGGTCACTGAACACTGTCCCAGAGACAGCCCGATGTTAAATTCCTATACGGACCATCTCGGTCCCTCCCACTAGCTCAGGCACCCTTCTGACACTCAGACTAGGCCCCATCTAGATGTCCAGTGGCATCAAGGACATCTTTACCTGACCCGTGTTGGCCTGCTCTGGAAAGAGGAAGGACACGGTGATTAACTTTGAATGTCGTGTGTTATCTGTGGCTCAGGTGTCCCGGGTGCAGTGCATGGAAAGGGGCGGTATTGTCCTTGGAAGGGGCATCAGGTTACTCACAGCCTGGGACCTGGACTGACAGGGCCCCTAGGAGTCTTGCTATCGGCCCTGGGAAGGCAGGCCTGTGAGAAAGTGATCCAGAGCCCCTGACTGAAGAAGGGAAGTGGGAAAGGGAGCCACCAGGCTGTGCCGGGGGGGGGGGGGGGGGGCGCCTAGGCTGCAGTCTCGTGATGGCAGGGTCTCTTTATCACAATGGCCCCTCATTTTGTTTGTTGTCCAGAGAGACTGCATGTCCATCTCCAGCATGTTTGACAGATGTGGCAACTGAGGCTAAGCCAAAATTAAAAGCTGCACAGCAAGGAGGCAGAGAACACAAGAACAGAATGCTCCCACAGTATTGGTGACGAGTCCAGCTGTCCCAGGGCAGAGGGGCACACCCAGTGGGGAGGAAATGGACTCGAGGCTTCATTTCTCCTGGCTCTCGTTCTGGGTCTGAACTGCCAGCTATACCATATGGCGCTGGCCCAGGAGGAGGAAAAATAACTGGTTTGGGTGGTCCCTCAGCCTGGTGGTTCAATTGGACCTCACGTCTGCCATGGGGTTCTTTTTAACACACAGCCAGACATGAGAAACAAACACCAGGAAAAGGGGCATGCTGTTCTGGGGTTGGGTGGGAGGTCACATTGAGCTTCAGGTTTAGGCCAAGCTGGTGACTTAAGACTGTTGGTTTTCACCTCTAAAGTCAGTTCTGGAAAAAAACTCAAGCAGCAGGAGGGAGAGACGGATTCCAAGCAGAAAGACAAAAGGACCCAGACACATGAATATATCTCTGGCTGTTAAGCTGGTGGCTGTTGGAAGTTGAAGGCTGCCAGTGTGGGGCCTGTGGTGAGGGGAGGAGACCCAAGGCTGAGGAAAAGTTTGCCATGATACCGTTTGTATCTCTGATAAACTACGACAAGAACCTTGTGGAGGTGGGCAATAACACAAGCAGGTGCTGACGGACCAGCAGCTCATGTCTCTTGTTGACTCCCAGAGCTACTGCCAATGGTGTTTCTCCTGACTCCAGTGAGGGTCTGCACATTTCTGGGGTGACTTGGGCCCACTTAGTTCAGCCCCTAGTACCTCTCTCTCAACCGGCCTGTCACCAGAGAATGTGGTCCACACAGGGGCCTTGCACAGAGGGAAGCAAAGGCGCTTTGGCAGTACCTCTCCTGCGAAAGACAGACAGTAAGGACACTGAGGCCATTACTGCCACAGCACCGAGTTAGAACAGCACCTGGGCCATCCGGGAATGTATTAGCAATGTAGTGTGAGGACAGGGAAGCATCACAAAGACCAGGCCGTGCTCTGAAGGACCAAGAGAGAGCAATAGCTTTAATCAAGAATTGGGAATGATGACTAAATTTTTTTTGTTTTGTTTTTTAAGAAAACAATAGTAAACAAAGGTTAAAAAGGCATAGATTTGTTAGGGCTCACAAAATGGGAGCAATAAGGAAAATCTACAACCCAACCCATCATAATAAAATTTAAGAATAACCAGGATACAGGGCTAAAGAGATGGCTCAGTGGATAAAGGGACTGGTGACTCGTGATCTTCAAACACACACAGTAGAAGGAAAGAACTGTCTCTCACAGTCATTCTTAGATTCTCACATAAGTTTCTTGGTGTGTTGGTGTGTGATGCCACCCCCCTCCATAACTAACTAACTAACTAAATGTAATAAACAAAGACTTTTCAGTACAGGCTGGAGTGTAGCTTAGTAATGGCACACTTGCTTAACGTGTGCAGGGCTCTAGGTTCAATCCCCAGGACATATAAAATTTGCATAAAAACTTCTTTGGTTGAAGAGATATAGAGTACTGTTGTGGAATATTAATGATTTAAGATGTGTTGTATTCTTTTATGTTGCATTTGTTTAACTCTGTGAATCTGTGTTACTTTGCCTGCCTAAGACACCTGATTGGTCTAATAAAGAGTTGAATGTCTAATAGCGAGGCAGGAGAAAGGATAGGCAAGGATGCCAGGCAGAGAGAATAAATAGAAGAAAAGAGAAGAAGAGTGGGGAGAGACAAGAAGAGAGGAGGGTGACAGGGGCCAGTCACCAAGCCACATAGCCAGTCACAGAGTAAGAAGGAAATAAAGAAATATAGAATAAAGAAAGGTAAAATCCCAGAGGCAAAAGGTAGATGGGATAATTTAAGATAGCAAAGTTGACTAGAAACAAGCCAAGCTAAGGTTGGGCATTTATAAATAAGAATAAGTCTCCACGTATTTATTTGAGAGCTGGGTGGTGGGTCCCTAAAGAGTAAATAAATAAATAAACCGACTGCAGTGGACAAAGTTAAAGAATGCCTGATGTAGGCAGAATCGACATGAGAGATGGAGTGAGGTGGAGAAACCAAATAGGCATGAGAAAATATTAAAGTAACTACGCTAATGATAAACGACTCTAATTGATTTCTACAGGTTATCAGTAGGGACTTTAATTTTCATAAGGGTAACTGTTGAAAAGATTATGATCTTTCAATTAAACCTTATCAAGCAATGACAAGATGAAAAGGAGCAAACAGAAGGGAAGGGAAATATAAAACAAGATGCTGATGGATACAGCAGTAAATGGAAATGGTGACATCATTGGTTTATAAACAGAGACTCCAGGGCTGGACAAACGGTTCGGGGGGTAAAAGCCCTGGCTGTCTTGCAGAGAGCCCTGGTTCTATTCCCAGCACGCACACGGAGGCCCACACATCTGCAGCTACACTTCCAACGAACCCGGTGCCCCCTTCTGGTCTCTGTGGGCACTGTACACATGTGGTACACATACATATTTTAGGTAAACATTTACACACTTATAAAAATTCTTTTAAAAACCAGAAATGCTCACATGGGTAAAAAATGAGATCTAAAGATCTTAAGAAGATCCACCTAAACTTAAAAACATGGACATATTGAAAAGATAGTCAACAAAATAAGCTGAGATTTGCAGTGTGTGTGTGTGTGTGTGTGTGTGTGTGTGTGTGTGTGAAAAGGAAGTCCATATTGACTTCAAACTTGTAATCCTTCTGCCTCAGCCTCTCAAATACTAGATTACACTCATGTGCCACAAATACCTAGGTAACAGCCTTAGGATCCAATAAGAGAGATTAATGCAAACGTCATGAGGGACAAGAAAGGAAACCTTATGCTAGTCAATGAGAAAAGGGACATGCAGAGAAAGCTATTGTGAACATATAGCAACTAATAACACAGTTTCAAAATAAAGCAAGCCACAGCTAACAGAACATCAGGTAGAAATAAACAAAACAAAAGCTAGATCTTTGACCTAGCTCATAGAGAGTTGATAGACTGGGAACAATAACCGCCCCCCTCCTCTGCCGCCACCACACGCACACTGTCTCTTTCATTCTAGACATGATCTCATCCAACGGAGACTGGCCTTGAACTTGATATGTAGCTGAGGACAACCAGAACTTCTTGATCCTCCTGCCTCTACCTCTTGGGTGCTGCATTCCAGGCATGTACCACCATGACTGGTTTATACAGTGCTGGGGGTTGACCCCAGGCTGTGTGTATACTAGGCAAGCACCCTACCAATTGAGCTACATCCCCAGTAGGCATTTTAAACACCTAACATCAACAGAGACTGGTTAAGAAGATCAGTAAGAAAGGAGAACAACAACCCAGACAGCCTAACTGGTAAAACGGCAAGGAATATGACAACTTGCCAAAGAGGGAGCTAAAAGACTAAAGGCATGATCAAGAGATGTTCAAAATTGTTAGTAATTTGGGACCTGCAGAGAAAAGAAGAGATCCCCGTTGGACTGGTGAGAATCAGGGGCCTGGGAAACCCCAACTGTGGGCGAGGATGTGGGCACAGGAAGCAGCACTCTCTGCCCCACAGGCTGTGGGGCACTGGGTCACATTAGTGTAGGAAGCACCAAAAGCCACAGATTCCAGATGCCGATGCTCATCTCGGGGAGACACTCACACCGATGCAGGAAAAGTGTGGAGACCGTTTTCTGTATTTCTAGGGCCATGAGCTAGGAACCCTCCCTGGTAGAGAGGGGCAGGTGGCCGGCTCATCCTGGCTTGCCCTGGACCTCCCCATTTTAGTACTGAAAGTCTGTTTCTCTGGAATCGTCTCCATCCCGGGCAGTCTGGGACGGTCACCCTTCGTTGGCTGTGTCCCAGGCAGCGCGATGTAACACAGATGGAACTTAGAGACAGTATATAGTGAAAAAGTAGAAAAGAAAATATTGAACACATTGTCATTTAAATAAACAAACATATGCGTACAGCAGTGCAAACCATGCAAGGAGGCACAGAGAACCAAAAGGGCTCTGTTGCCTACGTTAGAATGGTAGTGTGTGAGAAATGGTATGTGTAGTGCACATACACACCAAAAGACACAAGTGGGGCCTTATGGGGCCAAGGAGATGATGTGCTATAAACTGAAGTGACTGCTTTATACGTTCAACAATTCTGAGTCTATAGTTCAGAAGAAAAATAAACTAGGGGGACCACTGTGCGTATGTCTTTCAATGTTCCCACCCAGGTAGCTCTGAGAACCGAGGGATGAGCACCCTGATGCTCTTAAAAGGCTGAATCCTCTTGAGAAGGGCATCGTAGACGCCCTGGTGGCCCGGTTACTCCAAGGACACCACGAGACACCGAGGAAAAACCCTCCCTGATGCCCTGGAGAGTCTTGCGCTGACTTTAGATCTCCAGTGGCATTTTCTCTATAGGGAGCGAAGAGGCCCAGATCTGGTAGCAGCTTTGGGTCTGGTCGCCCAGCTGTTACTCACTGGATGGGCTTCCGCTGTGTGGAGGCTTCCACAACCACCCACCTCCACCTCCTCCCAGGAGGTCACTCCGGTGAAGCAGGCTGCAAGCAAGCCACCCAGGGTTTAGGGTCACCGCCACCCTGGGGTCGGGGGTGGGCAGAGAGGAGAGCTTGCTGGAAAGGGGCAGGGACACAGATATTCTACCTCATCGAAGTCGGCCACATCCTCACAGTTCTCCAGGACCCGGGAGTAGAAGGACTGCCCTGTGGACGGAAGAGAACGTAAAGTCAGACTTGTCTAGACAGTGAGCTGGGGACACACCTTTCTTGAGAGTATCAGTGCAGCATTTGACCCCATGGCTGTGCAACTCCCCCCAGAATGAGGGACGCCCCCACACATAACCTCTTACCTGACCTTCTAGCAACCAAATGTTATTAATTCTGTTTTTATAGAAGGGACACTGAAACCTAGGATGAGGCCCAGGCTAGTCAGAGTAGAAGAGTGGATCCCGGGGTTCTTCTGTTGTTACCTGGGAGCCCCTTGGTCTTCTTCTGCTCTCCCCAGCCCTGCCGCCACAGCAGAAGCCTGGTTGAAAGGGGTCGTGGGTCTCTGCAGACTAGTGGGGCTTTGTGGGGTCTAACCCCTTCTGTGACCATGTCCACAGCCACCCCAGGATCTTCTGCCCAGACAAAACCTGAGCCAAGAATTAGGGCCCGACTTCCCCTAAGAGATGACCGAGGTCTGCTCTGGGAGAATTTGCTCACATGCCCTGTGTAGTCCCAGGCGACTCATCGTACAGCTTCTTAGGTGACTCGTTCCTCTGGTATCCTCGTTTGGGTCCCCAAGCTGCCCAGGCAGGCCCACTATGCCTGGGCAGAGGGGCAGAACTATGTAAAAGTCCGCAGTTAGCCAACAGGACTCTGATCATGCGTGAGCCCTTCTTTTTTGTCTAAGCAGCACCACCTCACCTTTATTAGGGCTCCTCTCATACCATGAGGAAGTCCTAATAATGTTTTGTTTTTTTTTTTCTGGTCTGAGACTGGGTCTCACTGCATATCTCTGGCAGGCCTGCCTCTGCCTCCCGATTAAAATCATGTGCCATCACACCTGGCCTAGTGAAGTTTCTCTCAGATCATTTTACTATGTATGTTGGTGAAGTCTATTGGTGCATTGAGCAAGAACGCACCAGTGGCGGGTAACACTAATGACTGCTTGTGTTGAAAGTGGCCAGTAGCCAGTACTGGTAGCTCTGAGGTGGCTAGCAGTTGGAGAACCGCAGCACGGTGGGGAGCATGACTACTGAAGAGTCCCAAAGAGCCGCAGCTAGGGGGTAGGGAACACGGAGGCTGACAGTGGGAGCTGGACCTGCTGGGGCTGAAGACACAGGCTGTGGTTTCTAGAGACGCCAACACTTTATCTACTCATGATTTCTATCTGAACGGAGCCAAAAAACCTTTAACCAACTGGAAACGCAACCAGCCAGCAGCCAGATGCTCTTCTTCGTTTGTTTTTGAGATAGAGTTTCTCTGTGTAGCCTTGGCTGTCCTGGAATTCTCTCTGTAGATAGACCAGGCTGGCCTTAAACTCACAGAGATTCCTCTGCCTCTTGAGTGCTAGGATTAAAGACGTGTGCCACCACCGCTCAGCAACCAGCCAGTTCTTAGGTTGTGGCTCTCCTGACCCATGACCAACGGTCTTTCCATTTCTGTGCCCCCTTTGCAGAAAGGCAGCTCAGTGGGCTTCTTCCCTGTGCTTTGCTCCTAGCCCCTCCTTTCTGGCTGGCACAGGAAATAGAGGGTTTCGATACGCATGCATGTCTCAGGCCACCCTCCGCACCGGACCCTGGCATCTACACACCTCACATGGGGATTGTTGAATGGAAAGGATGAAATCACCTTTTCTGACCTATCCAGTCTGGGCCAAGCTGCTGAAGAATCAGATTTGTAGAGAGTGGGGGCAGGCTATGAGAAATATTCACTAAAATTCTTGATGTACAGGGCCATGGGGATTCTGGATGGGAAGATGAACAACTTCTCCAGGATCTCACTCTCAGGGGACCATAAAAGGGGAAGCCACAGGGTTGTAACAGACCCCAGTCAGTGTCGTATAAAACATGCCCAAGATACAAGTGTGCATGAGATACAGAAATGACACAGATAAGGCAGGGTGCACACTGTTTGAGAATGGGATAGAATCCCATGACAAGGGCTGTAATTTCTATCAGGAAGAAACCAAGTAGATAAAGTTAAAAATTATTATTTACAATTAACTTATTATGCTCTGTCAGTTCCGTACTAAAAAAGGTGACATTGTAGCATCCTCTTTCTTCAGCAAAAACAACTCCCCAGTTGCATACACATATTTCGTGCACACACATGGAAAGATTGCAATCACTAAGTGGTCATCTCTGGAGCAAAGAGTAGATTCTGCAAGCATATACTTGCTTCACGTTCTTACTGTACATTGGGTATATTATATGTGAGTTAAATTTTTTTTGTTTGCTTGTTTTGCTCTGTTTCTTGGAGACAGTCTTGATATATAGCCCAGGCTAATCTTTAACTCTCAAGATTTGACTTAGTCTTTCAACTACTGGGATGTCAGGCTTGTGCCATCTCATCTGGCTGTGTGTGTATGTGTGTGAGTGTGTGTGTGTGTGTGAGTGTGTGTGTGTGTGGTGTTAGAGCTCGAACAAGGGCCATGTGTATACTAGACACTCTTTCTCTGATGTGTATCCTTTACTATGGATGGTTTCTTCTTTACAGATCATATTTTACCTTTGTAATCAAAAGGGAAATATGTTCAAATCCTCACCAATCTAAAATGGCGGTCTATGTCACAGAAGGCTTTTCCCAATTTGAACTCAATCCTGTCTGGGAGTTAGTGTGGTTTGTCACTGGTAGCCATGGCTGGGTGGCCAGGTGATTTGGTATTAGGGAAACATGCTCTTCTCCCAGAAAGTCTGAAGGCTTTGCGTGGGTAGCGCTGGGCCAAGAAAGGACAGAATGAACCCCGTATAAGGGAGGAGGCAGGTGAGCACAGAGGTTTGGCCAGGGCTTGCTCCCCTTAGAAACTGACTCAGATTTTCTGGGCCTCAGTGGCTTGGTCTTTTGTTTTTGAAACAGTGTTATCACGTAGCCCAGCCTGGCTTTGAACTCTCAGCTGTCCTCCAGGTGTGGGGCACCCTGCCTGGCCAGCTTAGCCATTTAATTTTGTTTAATAAGAGACTTCCAGGGCCTGAATGGTTTTTATAACACAGTGGGTAGAGCTGTATCCTGACTAGGAAGTGAGGGGTTTCAATGTTGGGTGAACAGAAACAAGTAAGCGAGTGTGCAAGTGTGTGTGCGCGCACGCACGTGTGCATGAGTGTGTGCATGCAAGCGCCTGCGTGTGTGGCAGGTAAATGTAGACAGGGTTGCCTGGTTGCATCGGAGATAATGATGGCGACGCTGTGAAGCAGAGAAGTAATATACACAGAAAATGGATGGGACTAGATGAGACAGAAAGAGTCTTTAGCACTAGCCAGGGAAAAAACACAGGAAGAAAATCGAAAAGATAAAAGCTCCGCCACGCACTCGATGGCAGCCAACAGAGGCGGAGGAAACATGAGCCATGACGTTTGAGCTCTGTGCCTCTGTTAATTTTTCCCCCCGGGCAGCACGCGCAATATAACTCGAGAATCAGGTGAGCGCTGTTGTGCATTGGGCTTCCCCAAGGACTCACAGCTCTGAATAATCAAAGGCCTTTTCATCCTATAGGGTCTTAATGAGCCTCGGATATGGGCAAGGCTCAGGGGTCTCCAGGAATGAAAAGCTGGGGCACTCAGCTGTGGGAGGGCAGGTGGGGGTCCTGTCAGGCGGGCTTGGCTTTGAATTGCATGAAGCACTCCTCTGTAGCTGCCCACAGCCCCGGGTTGGGAGGGAGGTAAACACAGTGAGATTAGTCATGTAGACGCCACACACCACAGCTCAGCTCACCTGGAGAAGCACTAAAAACCTCAGTGTCTCGCGCTCTGGAGATGAAGCCATGAGGAAGACAGGGGAGTGGGACTCTCTCTCCTTATATACATGCAATATAGTCATACAAGTACAAATAAATATTTGCTTAAATCATGCAGAAACAGCGGAAGGAGCAATGTGTTAAGGAAACAGCACACACTAACACGCTTTGGAAGAGCTACATTTTGGGGGGGTTAACAAGCAGTCCTGTCTCCTCCGGGGAGAGCCGGGGGCTCTCCCCTCCTCCAGCTTATCACTGGGGACGGTGAACCGCATTGTGCTCAAGTTCATTTCCACTTACCGTCCACTTCATCCGCCACCCGTCTCAGATAGTGACATTTCCGCTTCGTTTTAAATGGCCTTGGATCAAACCATTAAACATCCTAATACCCAATTCCCATTCTTGCCACAGGGACGATGGAGAATTAAAGATTGAAAGAAAACCACCTCTTCCTTGTGTGGAGAGGGGTCAGGTGAGAGGGAGGGTAGATGAAAGATTGAACTGCACCCTTACTCTGGTGGCAGAGCTATTGGGTTTAAAACGACCTCCTCCCATGCCCAGCAGGGCAGAGCAGAACTCAGAGCGTCATGAGTCCCACACTATCTGATATTCCCATCACAACTCAGAGGGATCTTAACAGAATGAACCTTTATGTCATTTGCTGTTTAAAAACACCCACCCTGCAGCTAGCTACATATATGCAGGTGAGCCGTGTGCCTGTGTTATGTGCAGGGTGACTGACGTCCTAGCGTCCCACTGGAGGTGACTGCACAGAAGACTAAGTTTCCCTTTCCAGTGGGCCCTGTCGAGACACAGGCCCAGAGGGCTGATCGCCCCATAAGTTCCTTCGTTTCTACAGGCAGCAAGGGGTCTCCCCCTCTCCGGTTTGGGTGGACCCTGCCGTTCAGCCTTCACGGAGGGACGTTGAGCTGAGATAATTAGAATCTGGATGCTGCCTTTAAGAGCTTATTACAAGCCACAGGGAGAGACGTGTCAGGCGCGGAGAAGCTTTTATATAAGATAGAATTAGACTGCTGGCTTGAAGAGAAAAGGTAGATGGGGAGGAAATGAGTCTTTGCCTAGCGGGTCAAGGCAGGAGTTACCCAGGCATGAAGGCAGATACCAGAAGAATAACAGACTCCTAGCTTCCCAGGGCTTGGGCAGTAAGCTGGGAATTCCAGGAGAGAAGGTATGCAAATTTTCAAAGCTTGTGAGCTGAGAAAGGGTCCTGATGGAGCTGGGAGTGGCACACTGAATTCTCATGGTAATGAGAAAAATGAGACGTCTGTCCTCAGCAGCTATTGAAGGAAGAACTGAGTAGGGTCCAGAGGAGGGTGAGGGGTTCACAGTCACCCTCAGCTACTGTCCAGAGGAGGATGAAGGGGTTCACAGTCACCCTTAACTACTGTCCGAGTTTGGTTCTCTATTGTGAAAAAGAAATTGATGAAAAGCAACATGGGAGAGGAAGGCTTTTGTCTGACAGACAGATTGCAGTTCATCGTTATGGGAAGCCAAGGCAGGACCTTGAGGTTGAAGCTGCGGCAGGGGCCACAGAGGAACTCTTCTATCTGCTTGTTTCTCATGGCCTGCGGAGATTCCTTTCATAAACACCCCAGACTACCTGTCCAGAGTGGGCTGGACCCTCCCACATCAATCATTAACCAAGAAAATGCCCATAGAAATGTCCACAGGCCAATCTGATGGTGGCAATTCCTCAACTGAGGTCCGCCTTTCCAAGTGACTCTAATTTGTGTCCAGTTGACAAGAACTAACGGGCACAGTTACGTAGAGAGTTTGAGAGTACCAGCCTGGTACAACCTTGCATTTAAGAAAAACACCTCAAAAGAAGCTTTGGTGCTAGCTGGGTGTGGTGGTGCATGCCTTTAATCCCAGCACTTAGGAGGCAGAGACAGGTGGATCTCTGTAAATTCATGGCCTGGTCTACAGAGTAAGTTCCAGGTCAGCCAAAGATACAGAGAGAAACCCTGTCTTGAAAAAAAAATGGAGCTTTGGTGCTGAGAGTGCACAGTACATTGGTAACCATCTATAGTGCATGATAGACCCAAGACAAATTCCCACCATAACCAGCTACTGTTGCTCCATGTGAGCCGAGAGATAGAACATAACACTCTTCAACACTTGGCCCTGCCCTCATTCTTTCTTTGCCTTACTTAAAGTCAGGAAATCACTAAGCATTTCCTGAGATGAACCTGGTAAAGTTCCTCCAGGCCCCTCTCCGCCCCTGACGGCAGGTGCTTCCTCTGTTACCCCTTAGGAGTTCTCCAAGAAGGTCCTGCTGCATTCTCAATCTCTCCACTTCATGTCAGTCGCCTTCCTTGGAAGGCCAGCTACCCCCACAAGCTCCAAGAAGCAGGACACTACTGCTCTGAGCACAAGGGAGAGCCCAGCCTTTGGCAGGGGTGGGTGGGCCTGGAGCTGCCAGTCAAGGCTCAGAGCCCTGGAGCTGGTGGTCCTACTCATGGGGTCTCAGAATCATCGCTGGTCATCTGGCAATAATCATGCTGGACCAGTTTAATGTCTTGGAACCTTAGGACAGTCGGCAAGAGGTTGTTTTGAAGCAAGTCTGAGCATAAAATCAAGTTGCTGTGAGCATAGGACTACTGAGTAGATGGTTAAAAGTTTTTTATTTATGATTACTGTGTATGAAATCATGGTGAATGTGGGGGGTGCACCCCACAAGTACATGTGGAGGTCAGAAGACACCTTTGTGGGGTCAGTTCCCTCCTCCTAGGGTTCCGGGACCCAAACCCACATCTCCAGTCTTGCAGCAGAAGTGCCTTCACCTGCTGAGTCATCTTCTGGTCCTGAGTTTGGTAGATGCGATGGCTCTTGGGCCAGCTCTACTACTTGCTAGTCTGTGCCCCCACCATGTTCCTTCTGCTTGACTTAGTCTCTTCACCCATGAAATGGGGAAAGGGGTGTCTTTGGAACAGCATGGGCACACATTTTATTGCCTACGTAGAATACAGTCATCATCCCATGGAGTGGTCCTGTCTTTGCTTTAGGCCTTTAAGTTACATGCTAAATATAAAAGTTGTCTCCTCTACTATGAATCACATTTATAGTGTAATTTTAGCAGCGTATAATTAGAAACGATTTTTCACTCACCTGTAATATTATTCAAGTTTTAGGTATTTTAAGTGTGATTATGACTCTCTTTTTAACTAAGTAAAAATTACATTCACAGATCTTAAGGGTATATTTTAATGGCTCTTAATAAATGCACGCACTTGTTAATTACCACACAGTCAAGATACAGGACCCTTTCAGCTCTTCCGAGTATTCCCCAGACCCCTTCCCAGCTAATTTCTACCTGCCACTGCCAGCAGCTGACTGCTCCAGTTTCTGTCCTGACTTAATCCTTTAAAGTTTATTTTTATTTCATTTTATGTGTGAGTGTTTGACCTGCATGTATGTACACAACATGGATGCTTGATGCCCATGGAGGTCACATCCCCTGGAAGTGGAGTTATAGATGGGCGTGAGCCACCATGTGGGTCCTGGGAACCAAGTCCAAGTCCTCTGCAAGAGCAACAATTGCTCTTCACCACTGAACTACCTTCCTGCCCCATTTTCCTCCAGCTTTGTTATAGACTATTACTTTAACTAGGCAAAGTTAAAGTAATGTGTGTGCAGGAGCATGTATGTGCAGGTGCATGTGTGTGCAGGTTCATGTGTGTGCAGGTGCATGTATGTGAAGGAGCATGTGTGTACATATGCTTGCAGGTGCAGATGCGTACAGGTACATGTGCATGTACATGCAGGTGCATGTGTGTGTAGGAGCATGTGTGCCTGCGCACATATAGAAGTCGGAAGATATCCTTGGGAGTTGTTCCTTAAGGGCCATTTGCTGCTTCTTTTGAGACAGGGTCTCTCATTGGAACTTGACAAGTAGGCTCCGTTGACTGATTTAAGAGCCCCAGAATCTCCTGTCTTTGCCTCCCTACCACTGGAATTTTAAGTATATGCCTGGTGGGCTCTAGGATTAACCCTAGGCCCTTGTGCTTACAAGACAAGCACTTTATCAGCTGAGCGATTGCGCCAGCCCCTAGATGTGCTTTTGTGTGTCTGGCTTCTCTTAGTCACTTCTTTTCCAATTCATTCATACTGCTGCATACATCAGTATAGCTGTTCTCAGTGTCTGAGGGGCCTGGAACCCACTTCCCATGGATACCTAAACCTGTGGGTGCTAGAATCCCTTGTATAAAATCTTGTGACATTTGCATGTAATCCACACACATCTTCTGATATACTTTTAACCATCGCTAGACTGCATATAATACACACTAATGTAAATACTATAAATGTAAATAGTTGCAGTGTATTACTTAGGAAATTCTGACCAGAGAGAAGTACGTGGTAAACATTTTTCCTCGTTATTTTCAATTCTCGTTTAGAGATCTCGTCCACACGGTGGGCCAATCTACGCATTTTCACTGTTGAGTAATATTCTGTTGTGTGGATCAAACTCAATGTGTTGGGCTGTTCTGCCCATAGGTTGCTTCTGAGATTGTCTTATTATGCTAGGTCGTTATTTTTGCTTGTTTCATTCTCTGAAGTGAGCTGGGGAAATGGAACCTCAACTGAAGAACTACCTCCACCAAATTTGCCTGTGGGACGACTGCAGGGTAGCATTTTCTCGAGGATTGATTGTTATGGGAGAGTCCCACCTATTGTGGAATATTATTTTCTTAACTGGGCAAGGATTTATTACATTTGTTTATGCTGCAGACTATTTCTTTAGTTGTCGAAAGGGGAGTTACATTTGTTTGTGCTACATCAGTTTAATTATGTAAAGATGTGTTGTATTTGTTTCACCTTGCCTGCCTAAGGCACCCGATTGTTCTAATAAAGAGCCCATCGGATGAAAGCTAGGCAGGAGAAAGGATAAGCAAGGCTGGCAGGGAGAGAGAACAAATAGGAGGAATCTAGAATTCAGGAGAAGAGGGGAATAAAAGGAGAAGTAGAGAGGAGAGAACGAGGGACATTCCCAGAGCAAGAAGCCAGGCAGCTGCCAGCCCGACAGAGAGAGCAGGAAAGTAAGATACACAGAAAAAACAAAGGTAAAAAGCCCCGAGGCAAAGTGTAGATGAAGAGAAACAGGTTAAGTTATGAGAGCTAGCGAGAAAAGAGCTAAGTTAGGGCTGAATATTCAAAACTAGTAATAGTCTCTGTGTCGTGATTTGGGAGCTGGGAGGTGACCCAAAAGAAAAAGCCGGGTACACTGTCCACTATGGATAGTGCCACCCATGGAAGGTGGTCCTGCTGTAGACAAGGAAGCAGGCTGAGCAAGTCAGTGAGCAGTCTTCCTCCGTGGCCTCTGCTTCAGTTCCTGCCTCCTCCAGGTTCCTGTCTTGGCTTCCTCAATGACGAAACTGCAATCGCTAAGCCAAATAAGCCCTTCCCTTTGCATGCTGCTGTTGGTTAGTGTTATATCATAGTGATAGAAAGCAAACTGGGATTATTATGAGTAAATTATTATTTACTCATTATTATGAGTTATTATGAGTAAATCTGCTGTGACTTTTTCCAGACACCCCCTTTTGTAGACATGTAATTTCACTTTTCTTGTGGAAATGCCTAAGAGCAGAATTGTGGGCACAGCTTATCAGAAACTGCCAAGAGGTTTCCAAAGTGATGGCCCTATTTCACAAACCAATTAGCAATGTGAAAAAAAGTCAGGCAGTGGTGGTGCACGCCTTGAATCCCAGCACTCGGGAGGCAGAGGCAGGCAGATCTCTGTGAGTTCGAGGCCAGTCTGGTCTACAGAGTCGGTTCCAGGACAGGTTCCAAAGTTACAGAGAAACCCTATCTTGAAAAACAAACAAAGCAAAACAAAACAAAACAAAACAAAAAAAGCAACTGTTTGACATTTCATAAATATCTTCTGACTGTGAGAACACTTACTTTTCCAGTTATTGCAGTGCATGTGAGATAGTGTCTCTTGTAACTTTGATTCTCATCTCTTTAACTATGATGACCACATTGATATGGTTATTATTTTTGCCTTTTACTATGAGATATCATCTCAAGTCTTTGATTGCTTTAGAAGGTTTGCTCATTGGTCTTTTCATTATTGATTTGCATCGATGTGAATATTTTCATCTTGTGTGTGCCTTGCCTTCTTGCATTCTTAAATATATTTTGTGATAAATAGGAATTTTTAATTATTAGGAAATCTAATTCATGCCTGGTGTCAGTGGCAGGTGGATATCTGTGAGTTCAAGGCCATCCTGGTCTATAGAGTGAGTTCCAATACCAGGGTCACACAGAGAAACCCTGTATCAAAAATTCAAAAAGAAAAAACAAAAAGAAAAGAAAAATCAAATTCATTAGTTTTGGGAGGTTTGTATTTTACAATGTGAGATTTTTGTATTTCCTTTAAGATTTTTTTGTGCAATCCGAACTATAACAAGCACATTCAGAATTTCTTCTACAAGTTTATAGTTTTTATTGTTCAGCTTTGTTTATTTTCAATTTTAATTTTTATATGTATGTGTGTGGTGTATGCACATGCCTGTATGCATGTCGTATGCTTATGTGCATGTTGCATGCCTGTGCGCATGTGCAGAGGTCAGAGAAGAGCATCATGAGTCCCCCTCTATCCCTTTCCGTGTTACTCCTTTGAAGCATGGGTCTTCAATGAAAGGACTTTGTTTTTCTCTAGATTGGCAGCCAGCAAGCTCCAACAGTCTTCCTGTCTCTGCTTCCCTCTGTCC
The DNA here is from genome assembly GCF_982192425.1 of Myodes glareolus. NCBI lineage: Eukaryota > Metazoa > Chordata > Mammalia > Rodentia > Cricetidae > Myodes > Myodes glareolus. The sequence continues at coordinate 100,985,224 of NC_142031.1, read as the reverse complement.
TGGACTTACAGGTGCTTGTGAGACCACACTCACCTTGTCACACAGGCGTGGGGATCTGAACTCTGGTTCCCATGTTTACACAGCAAGCACTCAACTTCAGAGCCATCCCTCCAGTTTCCCTCCCCCTTTTTTTGAAACAGGGTCTTCCCATGTATCCTTGGCTGTCTTGGAACTCGTTATGTAGAGCAGGCTGGCCTCAGACTCACAGAGATCCACCTGCATCCTGAGTGTCTGCTATCTTAGGCTGGTGTTACTGACTTGGTCCCTATGACTTTAGAGGCTTTTACAGAAATGAAGAGACTCCCATACTTCTGTTTTCAAGGTGGTTTTGGCTATTCTGGATCCTCTACATCTCACACAATTTTAAAATCGTCTCCGGTGTCTACAAAGCAGACTGTTGTAACTTTTGCTAGGACTGTGCTCGCTCTATACAGCAGTAATTTACGGAGAACTGGCACCTTCACCATTGTGACCTTTGCTCCCACAGACACATTTTGTCTGTATTTGGTGTTCTGTATTTCTGTAGGAACATTACCGTGCATCAACCCTGTGCCCTGAAAGTTGCTCGTTCCTACTCGTGTAGTTTTCACATAGGTTCCTCGGGATTTTTCACACAAGCCAGGGAGGTTTTCTGTAAAACAAGGCAATTTCACGCCTTCCTTCCCAAGCTATGTGAGTTTTGTTTTTCTTGTCTTATTGCACTGGTTAGACTCTACTTAGTAATGAACAGAGTGGTGATGGAGGACCACTTAGCCTTGCCTGTGACCTTAACGTTAGTTCAGGCTTTGTGGAGTAAGTGCGGTGTTAGCTGGGTAGTTTGGGATGGTCCTTTACCTGACTGAAGAAATTACTCTATTCTTTCCCTGCTGAGAGTACTTATCATGAGTGGGTATTGAATTTTGTCGCACGATTTTGTGGGACGGTGGGTAGAACAAGCTTGCAGCTTTTCTCACTTCTTCCACTTACATGGTGGAAGGCTTTGATTGCCTAACTTTAAAGAGGACTTTGCTTTCCTAGGATAAAACTCATTTGTCGTGATGCACTATCCTTCTCTATTGTTGTTCCGTCGGCTACTATTTGTGAAGGGATTTTATGTCTATGCTTATGAGAGCCATTGTTCTCTCTCTCTCTCTCTCTCTCTCTCTCTCTCTCTCTCTCTCTCAAACACACACACACACACACACGGGGGGGGGCAGCTTCCTCGGTCACTCTTCACTCTAAGGACTCAGGCTCCATTCCTGAACCTGAGCTTGCAGATCCCCCTCAGCTACCCTGCTGGCTCGCCCCGGGGATTCCCAGTCTCTGCTTCCCGAGTGCTGAGATTGCAGGAGATCTGCACGGCTCTCTGGCTTTCCTGTGGGTGCTGGGGACCTGAACTCTAGTCCTTACACTTGTCTCACACTTGTGTGGCAGCTCCTCTCTCTGCCCCTGCACCTTGTGGGGTGGAATCAAGGCTCAAACCAGGAGTGGCACGCACATCGCACATCGGGTGAGTGCTCCCCCACTGAGTTATAGCCCCACCCACCAATGTTTTCTAATTTCTCCTTTGTGCTCTTCTTTGACCACAGGTTAGAAAGACAGCTACCATTTAATTATCAAATATCTGGGGCTTTTAAAGATACCTCATGGCTATTGGTTTTATAATTAGTTTCATTATGGCCAAAGAACATACTCTGTGTGGATGTGTCCAACCTGAGGCCCGCGTGCCACCTGCGGTCCACAGTAGTTATGAATGCAGCCCAACACATCTGTAGGTGACACTATTCCACTGTCAAAAGGCTAGATTCCCCTGTGAGTTCACACGATGTCAGTCTTTCTAATCCCTCTCCCCCCCCCCAGATAATAGTATGAATGGATGATATGTGTATGTGGTAACACATGCCATGGCACATGTGTGGAGGTCAAAGGACAACATTCTGGAGTTGCTTCTCTCTGTCCAGCCTTGTGTGGGTTCTGTGGATCCAACTCAGGCTGCCAAGCTTACAGAAGCATCTTGCAGGCCCGATCGATGTCAGACTTCTGCAATGTAGTGATCCCTGAGTTCCTCAGCACGTTGCCTGTCACAGCAAACACGCCATAGATATGTCAGGCAAAGGTGTCGCCTTCAGTTTTGAGGCTTAATATCTCAGAAAACCCTGTTAGTTAGAGTGACGTTGGTGGAGGGATGTGTCAGATCTTCCATCTCCCTAATGATTTTCTTGTCGGCTTGTTGGTAATTTTCTTTGGGAACAACCCCTCGTTTTCTTACATAGAGTGCTCTTTGCTTTCTTATTGACAGGTGGTGGCACAGTATGACAAAGAAATTCAACTCAAATGAGTTCCCTCCCCCCAAAAGGATACTCTGCAAGTTCCTTAAATAGTGTCCTCTCTGAAAACCAGCTGCTCACAGAGACAGGCCCAGGAGACCAGAAACTCCCTGGGTCTCCAGGTCTCAGCTAAGCGAAGGCCCCTCTGTCACTATTTCCCTTACTCAAGGGTCAGTATGTCACCCATTTCTTTCCACTTCGTCACCTGCTAACACCCAGAAAGTCAGCCCCGGACAGGGCACGTTTGAGAGACAGGGCTAGGCCAGGGATTTTAAGTCACAGATGAACTTATTGAGCTCTGTTTCTCTAACTTGGCTTAATCCTTCTCCAGGGTACTGACGTCACTGGTTCCCACTCCTCAGATAGGAACATGGTGGCAGAGAAGGGGAAGGTGTTGCCTTAGAGCCTGGGGTGGGTCTAGCAGATGCCGGGAGCTAGATTCTCCCAATTCAGAGACAGATGGAGGAGTTTGTGACCCTAGCGATCCACAAGCTGCACAGAGAACAGAGCACTCATTCTATGCAGGTGCATGATGGGAGAGCGAATGTTTTTCCATTCTCAAATGGAGTAAAAATACTGTTACAAGTACAATGCTGATTTTATCCTAAACATTCACATTTTTAAAAGAAGCAAGCAGGGACTGAAGAAATGGCCAGTGGTTAAGATCACCTGCTACTCTTCCAGAGGACCCGGGTTCAATTCCCAAACACTCACATGGTGGCCTACACCTGTCACCCTCTGGTGGCCTCTATGGGTACCAGGGACACACACGGTACACAGACTTACACACAAACAAAACTCCAATACTCTTGGAAAACAATAAAATAAAAATTAAAAATTTTAAAAAACAAATGAAGGAAAACGAAGAAGATCTCTAAACATAAAGCGCCTGGGAGGTGGATCTATCCAGGCAGAAAGCAGTCAATGGGCTGAGACGATCACAGGACAATCTGTCTTAGGAGACCCTCTGGACACATCTGAGAACTGCATGTCCACGAGGGCAATATGACTGGCTTCTCTTGTGTAGTATGGGAGGCTGCATTCCTTCCTCCAGTGACTGTTACTGCTTCCTGAGGTGGGTGACATGACATTCAGCCAAGTCTGAGCTGAGAATGGATTACCCTCAGCGGAATCTAAGGCATCCATATTTCTCTCTATAGTAGGGAAGATGGAGTGTAGGGACACCCTGAGGACAGTTAAAGGGTTGGGCAGTATTGTAGTCTCTGGGGATGGAGTTATCGCCTGCCTGCACCTGTGTCAGGACTGCACAGTGACCTCTGTTGCCAACTGACCAGCTGCCTCTGGAAGTGGCGAAGGCTCCAGCCCTGGGGATGCCCACAAGGATGCTGACAGCTCCAGGAGTTTTGGCCAGATGTCTCTGTGACTGCCAGGATTCAGGCAGGAGAACAGAGGAGGACCTCCTGAAGCCGCAAATCGGTTTCAAGTACCATTTTAGCTCCCACTATTTCCCCATCCACAGTAGAATTCCTGGGTCATCAGAGAGCCTAGGACAAGGATGATCAAATAGGAAGATCTATTTGAGTCTGTTGACCCCTGCTTCTCCAAATGCAAATCCAAGTCCACAAGCTCCATCTACCCTCTATCCAGAAGCATCTTTTCCTACCCACTCAATCACTGTCTCTGGGCTGCCCGTTCTCTGAATGCCAGGTCACCATTTCAGTCTGTCCTGCAGCCCTAGCTGTACCCTGCCCTGGTTTTGTAGTCTGGAACCAAATGGAATGGTTTTTCTTGAACCAGATCTCAGTTTCCTATTCTCCCACCTACCACCATAATTATCCCCACATCCTCTTGGCAAAAATTTCAGGCTTCATTGTGTGACCAAGACTCACTGTACCACTGTTTGATGTTTTCCGGCCTCTATACTGCACTCCCAGCTCCTGGACCCCTGGCTCATCTCCGCACCCCTACATGGCACCAATTTCTTCTTCTTTTTCCATTTTTACACGTATCTGTAATTTTGCATGTGTATGGGCACACACATGTACTTGCTTGTGGAGACCCAAGGTCGATGTCAGGATTCATCCTGAATCTCTCACCCCCCCTTATTCATCGAGACAGTTGTTCAGTCAAGCCCAGAGCTCACCCATATGGCTAATCTCCCTGTCTAGTTTGCTCTGGGGATCCCTGTCTCTGCGGTCCCAGCGTGGAATTACAGGAAAGCCACTGTGCCCACCTTATATTTATATGTGTTCTGGAACTCCAAACTTGTTCTCACAATTGTGTGGCAAGCTCTTTAACCACTGAGACACCTTTCCAGTCCCAGACTAGCTCATTCTGTAGGCTTATCCTGTGAAGATTGTTCTTATCTGTCAAGGACACCTCTCTTGCAGTGTATCCCTTCCCCCACTGAAGTCCCTCCCCACAGACTCCACCCACTTTGGAGCCTCTAGTTGGCTGCAGAGTGGCTGGGTTGGCGCTGTCTCTTGCCTTTGTCCCACCTTGTCAGGGCTGCCTGTCTCCTGGTCCAGGGTGCTTCCCTGGCCATGCTCTGCCCTGGCCCCTGGGCCTCCCTCTCTGCAATCCTCTGCACACTCACAGTGATGGGACCAGGACTGCCCTTCCACTTGAAGGTCTCCTTGCTGTCCTCCCAGGGTCTAGAGCAGTGCTTGGCACGCAGATGGTTCTCAAACACCATTTGTGGATGAACGAAAGAATGAGTGAATGAATGATTAATTACTTGATTTACAGGACACGTTAAAATGAAGCTTTTAGTGACCTGGAAAACAATTTCCAACATTGAGGAGACAAAGGAAATGGACATGGACCGAGCGTTTGGCACCAGTAAGGCAGTGTTTGTTTTTAAGGAACTATAAAATATGTGGGTTTTTAAAAAACCCTTCTTTCTAGGTGAAACAACACATGTGTTTTTCGACATAATTGGCATGAGGGACTTACAAGGGGAGGGTTTGCAAGCAAGACTGGCCATGAGTTGAGGGTCTTGAAACTGGCTGGGGTGATTCTCCCTCCTCTGTATAGTTGAAGCATATGTATGTATGTATGTATGTGTGTATGTATGTATGACCCAGGAATGGGTGTAGATGGGAAAAGGTAGCTTTTTCTATAGCCAGTAAAGACGGACAGGATAAGCAAGCCTTCACACTCTGGGGGATCATTTGCAAGTCATCTCTCGTTCTCGCTCCCCATTTCCCCGTACATTTCCAGTGGCTTTCACCGAGTGCTTTTGTAGCAGAAGACGATTTAACAGTCATTTTCATAGCATGAGAATACCTTCTCCTGTCAAAGCGGTAAGGCCGAGGGGATGCGCTGGGTGCAGCGTCTACCCCCTGCTAGGACTTGGGCTTGCTCAGGGGAAGAGGAGGAGAAAGAGAAGGAAGAAGGGAGGGGGAGGGAAGGAGAAGAGGGAGGAGGGAGAGGAAGGAAGGAGTGGGAGGAGACTCACTATCCTGGCAAGAAGGAACACCTCCACACCCCCGTGCTGGGGAAGTGGAGGGGTACTGTGGGCACATTCCTTGTGACTATATCAAGGCACAGAGCTGTGCCCATACCTGCCCCACAGGCTGCAGCTGCTGTCCTTGGGGAGCCCCTCTGTCTACTGTCCCCAGAAAGAGGAACCACCTGCTCCATCCTCCAAGAGCACAGGTGCCTAAATGGCCTGGGCATCCAGGGAAATATTGAGGGTGGGGCCCTGAATACTCTGCCTCCCTTACTGGGGAAGTTTCCAGAAAGAAGTCATATTGAACAAGAAAAAAAGAGTCTAAGGGCAATCTTGTCCCCAGAGCACAGTCACCACCTCCCTTCCCCTGCCTCTAGCCACAGATCTGGCTTCCCAGCTCTCCTTCTGGCTCGGGGGTTCACCTGGCAGCCTCTGGGGCAGTGAGCTCCTCCTCTGGAGTGGCTTTCCCTCCAACCCCCCATCCTCTGCTCTCCTGAATCTCTACTTAAAGACATGCAGTTCAAAACCCAGCTAGGAGCTGCTTTCCCCAGCCAACCCTGCCTCCCCTTACAGGAAGCACTCCTTGACTGCTGGGGGACATGGTTCCTTGGCTGGACCACCCCCAACATTTGCTGGAGGATGAGGTCCCTTCTTCTGGGACCCTGAGGCTTCTCTGAGCTGGAAGCTGATGGGAGGAATGGAGCCAGGGATCTTGGCTCTTGGTTCATGAGACCTCTTTTCAGTTTGGTGCTCCCTGTAGCATAAAATCCTGGTGGCATTCATAGCTGGGTCGAGTCAGGGACTGACAGGGCCACCGTGGAAGAGTTTAAACCCATTAAACATCGAGAAGTGAGGTACATGGTGCTAATGTTTGTAATCCTGCCTTGCTGAGCTACACAGTGAGTTCAAGGCCAGCCTGGGCGACATGAGATCCTGTCTCAGAACAACAACAAACAGTGAAGATGGCAAGGAAGGGAGTCGTCTCTTATGGAGGATAGTTAGCAGCTCAGCTGAGATCTGCCCTCTGTCTCGAGGGTTCTCGGTAGGTAGGACGGCTCACAGAGTGCGGCCTGTGCCCACAGCAGAACGGTGGCAGAGCCATAGGAGGGTATACAGGGTGTGGAAGGGAAGGGGAGGACTTCCTCAAGGTGACACATGAGCTGGAACTTGAAGTATGCAGAAGATGGACATTGTAAGATGGAAGATGGGGTCATTGTACGACAAAGAAGTACGCAGTCTCAGGCAGGAAGGTGTACAGTCTTTGGCATCTTGGGAACCAGCTGGACATTAAATGTAGCAGGGCAGAAGTTGGGGGTATAGGATGTAAAGGAATATAAAGATGAACCTCCATGGGAAGCCTTACTACAGAGAACCTCGGTACCGGTAAGAAGCCCAGGTGAACAGTGCAAGTCTGGAAAATTCTCAACCTTGTGTTTTGGCAAGAAGGCTCCAGAGAGGGGTATAGAAATGACAGCTTAACACTGGAATCTCGGCAGCCAGGGAAATGCAAGGGCTGAGAACAGGCAGAAAGGTATACAGGCAGACAGACAGACAGACACTCCCACCCCATATTCCGTGACTCTGGAGATTCGGGTTGAAGTAAGAGCAGAGAAACGGGAAGCCAACAGGCATCCTCCAGCTGACCTCCTCTGGAGATGGTTCCTGCAGGCTGGAGGCCTCTCAGCACAAGAGGGCTGCCCTGTCCTGTTTGCTGTTGGAAGCCCCAGGCCAGCCATGGTGGGTGAGGCAGGCGGAATCCATGCCCTCCTGTTTCCCGGCAAACTCCTCAGGACAGGGTCTTTCTCTCCTTCACCCGTAGGCCCCATGCTGACCCCTTACCCCTTCTGCCACCTGCTTTATTTGAAGCTTCTCTATTTTCTCATTCCTCCCCAACACAGTGTGGCTTGGACACTGGTTGCAGATGTCAGCAGAGGATGTGCTGGTCAGTTCCCTCAGGAACGGCAGTGTAGGCTGGTGTTTGGGGTGCCCGTAGTTGCCACCTGCTACGCATCTATCTGGTGAATGTCTGAGCTTTCTCTTTGCAGAGATCTGACTGAACTCTTCCGTAGCCTTTCTGCCCACCCCTCACCTCTTGCTGCAGGATCTCTGCCTCTGACAACCTGCAAATGGGGAGGCCTGGGCTACAGCCAGCCCAATTCCTGGGTGTTTGGCCTTGCAGCTCTATGGAAGAGGCGGAAGGTGGGCCTGGTGGGGCAAGCCTATAATCTCAGCTATGGAGGAGGCAGGAAAGTGTGTGTTCAAGGCTTGCCTGGGCCAGAGTGAATTCAGGCCTAGAAAAGGTTGGGGCATGTATGGCTCAGAGATAGAAAGGTTATAGGAGGCCCTGGGTTCAACTCCCCGCACTGCCCACCCCCAATATGGGAGTCTCTGATGGACAGGATGCCTATTTCTTGTGGACCCCAGAAGAGATCAAAGAGATTACGAGATCGGGTAATCGGGTAGACAGATCTTCATAGACCTGACCACTCCACTAATTCCCTGAAAGTCTGTCTTTCTGTGAAGGAGATTGGCCTGTCACACTGTAGCCACCAAGCAACCCAGAGCTAAGCAGCCAAGTGCAGGACCGCATGTGGCACGCAGACCAGGCCCCACAGACTGAAGGATGTACTTGTTTTCCTAAAACCAGCATCAGCCAGCAGGTGGCACACAGAGAGTGGCGCCACCACTTGGATGGCCTGCAAAGCAATAGGTGGCCCAGCCCACTCTCAGGTCCCTTCTGCCTGCCTCCCTCCTGCCACTTGGCCCAGTCCTGTGACCAGCAGGCTGTGCAGGTGGAGAGCCCGTGGCCCGTGTGGGTGAGGCAGCTGCCTAGAGGAATGTCTAGTGAGTCGCCATGTCTCTTACCTCCTGGCAGACCTTTAGAGGCAGTGTGCATCCTGAGCCATAGTTCCTTCCCTTCAACCCCTCTGAGGAGAAGATGCCACACTGGAGAGTACATTGGCTTTGGCCAAAGGCTGTTGAGACACCCCTGGACCAGAGGGTTTTCCTGTGGCTAGGCAGGTTGAACTGTAATTTGCAGAGGTTGGTGGGCACAGAAGCAAACCTGGCCCTGTCTTTCTCTACTTGACTCTTCAGGGGGCTGCCAGATACCCTGGGTGATGCCCAGCTTCAGCTCCTCACCTCTATCTCTCCCTTCTCCAGCTCTGTTCCCAGCCTCGGGGCACACTGTTCCTTTTACCTCTCCTGTCATCAATTCCCTTTGCTTGCTCCCTCTGGTCGTCCCTCAGCCAGCAGGGGAGCAGTGCCTGCTCCTAGAAGTCTTCCCCAAGCGCTAGCTCCCAGCTTGGTTATGGTACTCATGTCCTCTGCCCATCTGCACCAAACACCCATCGTGCCTGTCTGCTAACTGCTTCCCAGGCCCCGCCAGATGTAGCTCTTCCGACTGGGGTCTGCCTGCCTCATGTCAGACCCCCGATTCGGTACACAGTAGGTTATAATCCATGAGCTGAAGCAGGCTAGGAGGAGAGGTTGGAGTAATGTCCCTGTCTAGCGACATCGAAGGTCTGAGGAAGGCCAATACCCTCAGAGCACTGGAGGGCAGAGTGCCGCTGGCTGCCAGTTTCTGCCAGCCACTCTGGTCCTTTCAGGCATAGATTCCTATTCACCAGGCAGACACCAGTCTGTGGGGGAAGAGAAGGAAGGGTCCCAGAAAGGCTGTGCTGTGGTTGTGGGCATGGACCCCTCATTTCTGCCTCACTGAGTCAAGAATCTGCATTCTGCCAGGACACTGGTGTGTTGGCCTGGGGGATTGTAGAAAACCTCAAGGCTAGTTCAGGCCAGGCACATGAGACCACTACGCCTGCTAGAACTTTGCCACCCTTCCTCCCAGTCCTCTCCCGTCTCTATCAACTCACAGAATATGGACTGGGTCAGTTTGCAGACCTGGGGTTCCGCAGAGACAGGGGCTTCCCTACCTCGGAAAGTCACTTTGGCGATCCGGTCACTTCTGCCTCGCAGCTCTGAGACGGTCTTCAGGTGGACGATCAGGGCCATGCTGGCAGGGAGAGCCTGGGCAGTGCCAGGCAGAGCAGCAGGAAGGAGCAAGCTGGTTGAGTGCGGCTCACACACCTCCCTCTTCTCCGGCTGCTGCCGCCTCCTCCTGATGCTGCCCACAGAGACCAAGGCAACCACAGCGAGCTGCTTCTTCAGCTCAGCAGAGCCGTGCAGCCCTGCCAGCCCCGCCCCTCCGAGTTGTCAGCCCAGCATGTGTGTAGCGTGTGTGTGTGTGTGTGTGTGTGTGTGTGTGTGTTGTACACCCAGCCAGTAGCTTGGAAGTGCATGCTGACTTCATTATTCAGCAGCACCAGCCCCTAGATAAAGGTCTGTCCAGCTTCAGGTATCTTCTCTCAGCTCCTTGAATGGAAGCTCCTGCCACTTGGAGGATGGAAGCTCTATGTCACTAAGAGCCAACAGATTGCAGTAGGCATGGGGATGGGGTGGGTGTGGGGTCAGGGCACCTCTTTCTATGGGATCAGGAACGCCATGATCTGGGCTTTGATTGACATACCGGTGTCTTGGGGATTATCCATGGTGGCTCCCGTCTAGCTAATCACGAGGGTTGTGGGTGCTCGGAGGGTTTGGGGAACACGGACAGGAAAGCCTGGCAGCCTGGATGGATTGTGCTGTGTTACTTAGAAAAGCCTCGCCCAGGGGCAATGAAGATGCCTCAGCTAGTAGAGTATCTCCCACAAGAGCGTGAGGACCTAAGTTTGGATTCTGGCATTTGTCTTAGAAATGGGTGCAGTGGCATGGGCTTCTAGCCCAGTTCTGGGGCAAGGGAAGGGTAGAGATAGGAGAAGCCCTGGAGTTTAATGGCCACTTGGTCTTATCTGAATGTATAAGCTTCAGGTTCAGTAAAGAGACCTGTCTTTAAATAAATAAGGTAGACAGTGACCAAGGAAGACAGCAGAGGTTGACCTCAGGCTTCCACACATAAACACAGACACATGCATATGCCCACATGGGTGCATACATACTACACACACACACACACACACACACACACACACACACTCATCTAGAGTCTGTATACACACACACACACACACTCATCTAGAGTCTGCACACACACACACACACACACACACCCCTAGAGTCTGGAAAGCAGTTTCTATAAGGCAGCTTAGAAAATGCTCCCAAGGGCTGGTCCCTGTGAAAAAAAAAATAGAAGTAACAATGTACTGACCACCTGGCCCTGTACTGTTTGTGTCCCTGGGATGCTGATTTCTGGTGCTCTGTCCTGGGATCATGGTTTGAATTTCAGGCAGCTGGTCTTGAAATAGGGATCATCACTGGAGGTACCTACTCAGAAACCGCAGGGTGTAAGACTCAGGACTCCAACCTCCCACATCCTCAGCTGGGGACAAAGAACAGGGTATCCTGTAATAGCCAGAAGTCTAACTAATATGAACAGGGCTCAGAAGCTCAGTGTCCTGTCAAAAAGTGTACAGGCTTTGGGCTGATGGACTGGCTCGGCAGGTGAGGGCTCCTACCATCCAACCTGATGACCGGAGCTTGACCCTGGACCTGTGTGGTAAGAGAGGATCAACTGGTCTTCTGGCTTCCAGATGTGAGCTGTAGCAATGGAAATGGACTCCCCTGTATGCGCACACACACACACACAGAGAGAGAGAGAGAGAGAGAGAGAGAGAGAGAGAGAGAGAGAGAGAGACATGGCACCGCAATAGTGGAGCAGCCTGCAGATCTCCGAGAGCTTCCGCTTCTTCTCACTGTTCCTTGCTCTTTACCCGTTTCCCTGTGCGCTCATTTTCTTCTTCTCCCTCCCAGTTTCTGCTCACCTTTCCCACACATATTTAATTACTCTGAGTTGGAAAATTCTTAGAAATGCATATACTGAATAAAAGCAAATATCTAATAATTTTAAAGACCAAGTTTAATGTCCCTTTAAAATTAATTATACAGATCCGTCTTTGTTTGTAAGGCTCGGTGGTACTTAGCAGACCCCTGCTTCCCAAGGGTCCCCTGGTTGTGCTTCGCTATAAAGGGTGAATTTTAGGGAGCCCTTTGCAGCCCTGTGCATGTTGAGGGAAAGTCCTTCAAAGCTGCCCTAGGAACTGTCACCAAACCCCAGTTTTCCCATCGACAAGATGACGGCAGTTCCAATTAGCGTGGCTTATCTTCACCAGCTGACCACTCCAAAAACTGCCCCAGATACCCCGAGTCAGAGTTCATGCAGAAAAAAAAGACGCTCCAGAGCAGCACAGGGGGTGATGTGTCCAAATTGGGATGCCACTGATGGGGAGGAGGTGAGCGCGCCACCTTGTCACATCAGATCTACAGGGCACCTTTTCAAAACAGCTTTACTGGCTGGGCAGTGGTGGTGCACACCTATTAATCCCAACACTTGGGAGGCAGAGGCAGGCAGATCTCACGTTCGAGGCCAGCCTGGTCTACAAAGCGAGTTCCAGGACAGCCAAGTCTGTTACCTAGAAAAGCTCTATGAAAAACAAAACAACTTTATCAAATGTTTTCTTTGTGCAGCAATGTCCCCCCAGGAGCCTCAGGAAACTGCAGGTAGAACTGGATGGCATTCCTCCGCTGACTTGGCAACCACTCACCCACCTTTGGCTTCTTTGCCACAATAGGTTTTAGTTGTTCTGATTTTTTTTTTTTTGAGTGTGTGCCTCTTGGAAACATGTAGCTCCCCACCTCCCAGACGCGCTGGCATCTGTTAGAGGGCGTCTTTGGAGTGTTCTGATTGCAGTGGCTTCCTGAGTTCATTAGTGTTTGTGTCTTCATCAGCCGCCATCTACAGAGCCAGCTGAGCAGGGTACACTTCTCCCAGTCTGATATGAGAGAAGAGATCGACTTGGGAGTGATTGACATTGACCGGCTAATTGATGGGACCTAGATTTGCCTCTGGAAAAGTCTTATGGAGGGAGACAGTTTATGTAAAGCAAATCTTACGTGGATTTTAGGGCTCTGATGACTGGAGGAAAAACTCAACCCTGAAGATTCCTGCCCAGAATGAACTGAGACAAATGGAAACCACACCTTCAGTGTTTTACCTTCATATCACCCTAACAAAGTAACGGACTGAAACAACTTAGTGGAGCCAGGCTTTATTTTAGACAACAGTTTCAACCCAGCATAGTGGGAAGGCAAGAAAGGACAGCTCCATTCACAGCTCAGTGATGAGAAAACAGAGCGAGGTCAGAACCAGAGCCCAAAGCATGATTTTCCAAGGGTGGCCACTAGTAGCCACTCACTCCAGCCAGGGACCATCTCTTATAAGAAAAGTGAGTGGGAGGGTGTTGGGAGGAGGGGCGGAAATGGAAACTTTTATAATTTAATAAATTTCAGACAGAAAAAAAACAAAAACCACCGGGGAACGAGGCTCAAGACAGGAGCCGGTGAGGGATATTCTAGACTCAAACTATAACACCCACACCCTCCCTCTCCTTTCCGGTCCCTCCTCTGCTCCTGTCAGCGTCTCACCAAGTTGCCTAGGCTATCCTCAAACTAGCAATCCTCCTGTCTCGGCCTCTGAAGATGGGATTACAGGTACAAATCACCAGACACAGCTCACCCTGTCTGAGGAACGTGGGAAAGGAAGCTCAAAGGGATACGATGAGAGTAATGAAGAAATGAATGCAGAACTCTGAAATGACAGGGTTGGGAAACCACACACCTAGTGCCGAGTGGCGGCCCATTACGGAGCCACTTCTTGGAGCCTCAAAGATGAAGGGAGCCCTGAGCGTCCTAGTGGCCCAAACTGAATCATTGAGAACCTCTTCAGGAGCGACCTAGCCCTTTTACTTCCGCACCAAATGTGAGCATCGTAGATATGAACGCCTAGGCTGGATGCCAGGGAGACTTAGGGGAGTCATGTAGAAAACTTGTGGGGATAATGGGGCGAGAGAGGCCGTCTAGGGAGCACACTGCCGAGGACTCACTGTCCCAGAACGAACTCGGGTTGCCAGGCACGTGGTTGCCGGGTGACCAGCTGGCTGTTTACCACAGGGCTGAGCAGAGCCACAGCGCTGGGGCTCGCAGCACCTCACCATGGCCTCCCGTAGCGCAGGCACACTATTGACCGAATTCAATGCCGCCTTCGTGCCCCCCGCTCTCATGCCCGGGTAAGCTGCCAGGCACTCTGGCACACCTGAACTTGCCCGTCAGAGCCCTCTTCCTCCCCACTGTACACACCTGCCAGGACGCCGATGCTCCACCCTCTCAATCTGGGGGACTTCAAGGAACCCCACCTGGCCACTTTTCCTTCTTGGCTTTCATGACTTTTCTGCTATAACAACAGGCAGGCAAGTGATGGGACTGGAGAAGCTGATGGCTGAAAATTAGCCCGGGATGATGCCATCTGCTATGGATGGGGCCAGAGTGAGGAAAGAAAAGATGAAAACGAGCGTGTTTGGAGCAGCAGAGGAATAATGTAAGGAGGAGTAGGAGGGCATGCTGGGTTTTCCAGGAAGATGAGTATTTATGGATTGAAGGCGGGACTGAGGCTGGGTGGGCATGGCTGGCAGAGCCTGGCAGGGCAGTATTTGACAGTTGGTAGAGTATACTATCCACCTGACTTTTACACATACTCCCTACTGCAAACTGAGCAGACTGCAAAAGGGAAACCCCCAGCCTCAACAGAAAACAGCATATTCTGTATAAAATTTGAATTGTCTTCCAGAAGATGCAGCAAGACACTGTAGGGGCGGTCACGTGACCGTCAATTTTAGAAACAACACACGCTGAAGTAGCTGCAACCGGAGGCTGGGTCTCTAGTTTCCACCAGCCTGTCTGTGGACGGGGCCTTTCTCTGGTGCTCAGTCAGCTCAGAAGCTGCTCTGACAGCCACCAGACAGAGGTGGTTTTACAAAAGCACGGTAGTTTCCCAAAGGCAAACCAGGAGTGTTGATCAGCTCGCCTTGGAGCTTGCCTGTTCATTCTTTTTTCACTTGGAAAAGATATTGTGTGCTTATGGGGCATTGCCAGGCGTTCTAGAATCCTGGGAAAACAGACAGATATGGGGAGAGATTACCCTTGAGGGGTTCCAGCCTTCTATTTAGATTATCTTTTCTTTAGATTTTGAGAGAAGGTCTCATGAAGTTACCTAGACAGACCTTGCGCTCTTGGAGTCGGCTAGGCTGTTCTTGAACTTTTGATGCGCCTGCCTCAGTCTCCTGAGTGCTGGCGTTAGAAGCCTATGGCACCAAGTCTGGCTTTCATATAAATATGTAAGGTTTAGTGCAAATCCATCTTTGCGGCCATAGTTAGCAGTGGTTTTGTCATATTCTGGGTGTCTGCCATGAGGTTTGGCTTGATACACTGATACTTTATTTTTCTTAAGCCTCCACAGGCTTTTATTGGAAGAGCCTCTGCCGTGAGACCCCTTGGTTCTTTGCTGCCTGCTGAGCAAGACCTGGTGTGCCTGCGGCCCTGCCCCACAATTCCCTCACTCTAGAAGTTGTGGGAGCTGTAATCTCAGGGCAAACCCCACAGTGCCCCTCTTAACATGCTGCCTATCTACAGCTCCCTTGAGAGCCACATCCTATCCCATGATGCCTTTAGAAAGAGTAATGACGAGTGGCCATAAAGGAGGCTTCACTAGCCTGGACTAGGCTGAGCAGCTGAACCCATGTCTACTGCTTTCTTGTCAAGATCTTGCTGGGAGAGGGGGTGCTTTCATTAAAGGTCCCCATGAACCAGGAATGAAGTAAGCCATCTGGTGTTTCTACACCTCACTGGCAATTCTGTTAACTTAATGAAGGAATCCAGGATCCCCTACCTCGCCTGGATAATTATTATTTTTTTTTCTGTTCTTTTTCAAACATTAATCACAGATTTTAAAGAACAGCCAGTCTCTCTCGGACACTCAAATCACCTCCTTTGTAGTTTATACACAGGCAGAGAATATTGAATTGATGAGGATCACACAGCTCTCATAGCCCACATTCTTCCTGTTTCAGATACGACCATGGGGACCTATGCATAATCTCCCTCTGGTGACTGAAAGAGCTGGGGTGGAGCCAGGCCTCTGGTACCTGGCAGTAACGCCCTAAATCCCCAACTATGTGCCAGGCTCACACTGTGATATGTCCATTCCAAGCCCCTCTATGAAAAGGTCTCTAAGGCCCAATGTGATGGCTCAATGGGTAAAGGAACTTGATGATCCAAGTTCAATACCTGGGACCCACATGGTGGCAGGAGTAGAGAACATACTCTCCTGACAGTTCTCTGACCTCCGCACACTGGCCATGACACACACGGCACCATCCCCCCAAAATTAAGAAGTAAAAAAAGATTTCGTAGCCACCAAGAGAAGGAATGAGCTTCTTGCCCAGGGCACTCCACATGCCTTCAGGACTTTAATATTCTGTTTTATCCCAATATCTACCTGAACCTTCCTAGAGTCCATCACAGGTCCCACTGACTGGGCAGGGAGGGAACAGAGGAGGAGGTGAGAGAGATGCTGGAGTCGGCCAGCAGGGCTTGAATGGGCCCTTATCATCCATTACATTGGGGAAGTCTTTATCCCTGCTCTGCTCTACTTACCTCATCTGTTAATGAAGGTGTGTGTGCAAGTTAGAGCAAAGGAAATCGACGCGCACAGAGCCCTGTGCTTGGTAGCGGTCATCTACTGTTCGTACAACACTGCTGTGTTCAGCGCCTGAAGCTACAGGGGGCAGCCCCGGAAGAGAAGGGGGATCACGATCATGATGATGATGGTGATAACGGTTACGATGATGGTGAGGATGACAGTGTTCAGATGGCTGTCAAGATGGCCTGTTTCATTTTTTGCTGTTTCGAAGTAGCCCATTGTCCAGACACCTTCTGTAGATTGTAGATGCTATCTGTACGTATCTGGCTTAGGTGCCACACTGTGCTGGGCAGAGAACTCTCGGTTCACAGGCCCTGGGACCATAAACCTCTTGAAGGGTTAAGACCAGCTCCTGTGAGGGCCTGCCCTCTGCGCAGGTCAGGTGTGGCCCTTTACACCCACCAGCATGCTTAGGCTCTCTGTACGCTCATTCATGCCCAACGTTCTTCTTGAAGCTCACTCCAGAGAAGAAAGCGTGGGTTTGTAGCATTCTCCTGGATCTGTGTCAGAAGCCCTCCAGGTAGCTAGTTTCAAGACATCACCATGGTGGCTCTAAATCTAAGAAGGTGTGAGGTAACACACCACCACATGGGATATCAACTTTCCGCAATTTCAGTTTCCCAAGGTCAACTCAATCTGAAAATCAGAATAGAAGCTTCCAGGGACAAACGATTCACAAGTTTTAAATAATTTTTATTAGTGTATTGTTGCAATTATCTCATTACACCATTAGTTATTGCTAATCTCTAGTTAAACGTTATCATAAGCCCATATGTATAGGAAGAAAGTGAATACAGAGAGTTGAATACCTGGAGATTTTTAAACAGATAAATCTTCCTGGAAGAGGAGGCTTGTCTGTATCTGCACTGTAAAATCCAATAGATAAAAACTAGAGAACACAGATGATATACTCTGTGTTGATTGTTTTCACACTTATTATCTTAGTTTTCATACCATTTGTTTAATTACAACTTTAAATAACTCAATTTTTTACACTAGTGATTTATTCACTTGTTTTTTTTTTTAAACTAGCCTTTTAAGCACAGATACATAACTGAAGTTTTTGCAACCACTCATTTGAGGCCAAGTCAAGCCAGTACTACAACCATTCCCTCACCTGCGGTCTCCCTAGGGCCCATGGCTTCTGGAATCAGAAAGAAAAGGTGGAACAGAGCGGATGGCAGGCCTAGCACTTGGAGGTGCTGCCTCCAAGATGGGCCAGTCCATCGTTGAGTACGAAACAAGGGCAGTCTCAACCAGATGTGGGCCTCCATGTTAGATGTGAGAGCTTTTGTTTGTATCCTTCCTTGGGCCATGCATCAAGGTAAAGGTTCTGATGCCATTGGTTGGACTACACACAAGAATGAGGTTTTTCAGCCTTCCCCGGTGGTTCCAGTGTGGAGGACCTTGGTGAAAGGGTGGGCCCCAGCCTAAGCGTCTTTTAAAAGGATTCTCCCAGCATGCAACCTTCTGACGGCTCAGCCTTAGGCTGTGGGGTCTAAGGTCAGTGGGCAGCTACCTTCTGTGATTCTCTCGTCTCAGCTACATGCATAGGTGGCACTCAAGCAGACATCAGACTCTGAAACCCCACTCACCTCCTCTGGACTCTGCCCTTCAGGGAGCCCCATCCCGGTGGGAGCCTGTTCTCGTTTGCTGTGGTCCTCCAGCAAGCCATTTTACCTTTCTTCTCTCAACACCTCTACCCAAAGCCATCTCCTCCTTAGATCTCAGCCCTGAGCTAATCTGAGGTGTTTCTTAGGTAACCGGTGCCTCTCACACCTGCTGGGACATTAAGGAGCCCCTGAGAACAGAGCCTCTGGAGCCTGGAAACCCAGACTATGTATCAGAGGGTCTCCTCTTTTTCTAGAGACAGATGAGCTCTTTAAAACAAGCCCCTGCTTGTCAATTCAGTCCCGTAAACACTTACAGAGCACCTTAGGTCAGGAACGGTGGGAGCACAAATAGGAGCCGTGGAAAGACTATTCCAAGGGCTCAGACCATTTCAAATACAATAGAATGTGGACAGGTCAAGGAACAGACAGCTGAACAGTGGGTGAGCAGGGCCTTGGAATTAATCAACAGAGGCTTCCTGGACATGAGAGTACTTGGGTTGGGAATTTAGCTCAATGGTAGAGCACTTGCCTAGTGTGCGTGAGGCCAGGTTCAATTCACAGCACTGTTTAAGAAAAAGAGTGTACTTGACATCTCCTGGAATGGCAGATATGATCGCAGAGGAGGGAGGGGGATGGAGGGGGAAGAGAGGAGGGAGGGGAGGGAACCCTCTGGATGAAAGGGATGGTACCCTCTGGATGGAGGAAGGGCTTCAGCAAAAGCAAGGGCTGGAGGTTCTGTGTTCTCAAAGCAGCAGTCTAGTTGGCTAGTGTGTGAAAGCTTCTATGGGAACAAGAACAAGATTGGCAAGATTCCTCACGCAGGCCCACAGCTAGGGACCCCCACCCCCAGGAGCTGGCCTGCTTTCTTCTTAATTCCATAGGCAGTGGGGAGCCCTCACAGGTTCTGCCAGGGGATGGGGCGGGGAGGGAGGATGCCTTCAGCTCCATCCTCACTGCAAGGTATAGCAGAGAAGAGGCTGTGCGTGGAATGGGAACACAGCGAATGTAGCAAGTTAATTAGTTAATAAGGCTGCTCAAGGGATCTCTGATGCTCATGGTAATTAATTTTAATGCCAGCTATGGGGCCAGTCAGTGCTCTTAAGAGGCAGGGATGGGATTGCTCCCTGAACACACAGTGATCCACAATGGGCCTTAGAATCCATTTGTGGTCTTGGCCCGGGAGCCTGGCTCAGCATCTCCTAGCTTGTATATGCAGGTAGATGGAGAAACATGGGGGCAGATGAATGGGCAAGGACAGAAGAAGGGGTGGGTAGGAGATGAGCTTGTGCCACTGTCATCTCCTCTGTCACAGGGCCAACGGAAACAGGACAGCAGAAGGTCCTAGTATGGAGTCCTATGGGGTCTGTTGAAAGCCCGCACAGCCAGGTGCAGCCAAGGGACACACGCCTCGCTTCTTGTTGTGTCCTCAGAGTGCTAACTAATGAGAATGCGTGCACAGGCACACACCTGGCGGAGCTGTGAATTCAGAATGAAAGCCAGGCAGAACTTAAGAGAGTTGCGGAGGAGGGGGCTTCTATTCTATTGGGATGCAAATGTCTTGGCATTCAGCGAGGGTGGGAAGGCAGGGAGCAGAGGAGGAGGATGGCAGGGAGCTTGGGGGAGGCAAGGAGAAGAATCCTAAGGGCAAGTCTCATTTCCACAGCTCTTATCTTCTGGGGAGCCCACTGCCCTGGGGGCGGGATGCTTTATGTACCCTGGAAATCTGAACTCCCTTTAGAACAGGCCAGGGACGTTGTGCCCTCAGCGCTCGGGACCCCAGTGATCGGGACTTCTCGCTCCTCCCATGGGCACGTATTGAGTGCTGGGGCTGGGGTGCGGCTCGGGAAGAACACAGAGGTAGATACATGTTGTCTTAGTTTGCTTTCTATTGCTGGGTTAAGACACTGGCCAGAGGCAGCTTGAGTAGAAAAGGGTTTATTTACCTTGTCAACCCAATCACAGGCCATCATGGAGGGAGGTCAAAGTGGGAACTCAAGCCAAGCAGGAGCCTGAAGGCAGGGACTAAAGCAAAGGCCATGGAGGAGCTGCCACAGGCTTGCTCCCTATAGCTTGCTCAGTCTGCTTTTTTTTTTTTTTTTTTTTTTTTTTAAATAAAACCCAGGATGACCTGACCTGTCCTGGGTGTCACCTCCCACATCAATCACTCATTAAAAAAAAAAGTACCCCCATATACCTGCCTACAGGCAATCTGATGGAGGCCTTTTCTCAGTTGAGGCTCCCTCTCCCCACATGACTCTAGCTGTGTCAGGTTGACAAAACCAAACACAATACTAACCAGGATAGGTGTGGATTTGAGTCTGAACGTAAGGATGATAATCCCAGAGGCAAGCGTTCACAGTGAGGTGCAGGGTGAGATCAGGCGGGCAGCTTGGAGTACTGGCTCTTTCCAAAAGAGAAGGTGGCAAATCCTCTGGGGGCAGAAGAGCAGCCCTGCAGGTAGAGGAGCTGCTGATGGCATCAGAGACTAAGGACACAACACGGTGTGCACCTTTGCTAGGCCTGGGTGTCTGGAGGGAAGTGGACCATGGTGAGGAAGATTGCCCTGACCTGGACACAGGCTATAGTGGTGGTGGTAGAGAAGATGGACCGAACGACAGCGGGAGGGACTTGGTTGAAGAAAGACTCTAGGAGTATTGAGGTTGTCCTGGTGAGTATAGGTGTTGGGGAGAGGAAGGCAGAGAGAGGTTTGGGGAGTGGATGAACACCCAAAGCTACCATTTGGTGACCCCTACCTTAGGCCTGAAAAAGAGGCCAGATGAAGGCCAGATGTGAAGCCACATAAAAAAAAGTGATTTTGTAAAAGAACACAATCAGCCCTGATTTTCTACCTCGAAATGAAAAGTGTGAAATTTAATCTCACTAGGATATAATAGAAGGAGACTGAAGTAAAAGGGAAGATCAGGCAGACTTTAGAGAAATGTCAGCTCATCAGAAAAAGATATTAATCCCTCCAGGATCCTGGGGTGCGTGGGGGTGGGGGTGGGCAGCGAGAGGGGAACTGAAAGCCAACAGAGGCTGACGGAGTCATTACGTCGTGTACTTTTGGTGGCATTTCCATTTTCGATGGCATGGGTTGACTATTCGGAGATATTCTCGGTGCGCTCCCATCTCCCCTCCACCCACCTTTCAATTTTGGTTGCTCAAGTTATTTTTGCCTTGACAGGTTTTATAACATTCGCTTCTGTTCTGCAAGCAGTGCTCACCTGGCTGCTATTCCTAGCCGTGTTGGTGAATAGGTTGGAAGATCACCAGTCCTCGTTCTCGCAGAGTTCCTGCTTGACTGAGCTTAGTTCTTCCTTTGAATCACCCCTTGATTGGCAGGGTTTTGTCACTCAACTCTTCTTTTAGGGAGAGCTGTGACTGTTTTATTCTCACATCTTCGGAAAGGACTGACTGGCCACCTGGCTGGTGACATAGTCTCAAGTCATGCTTCCTGCAGAGTGTTCTCTGCGACCCACACTCCTCCCTCCCTTGCTCCTTCCCCCCCCCTCCATTCTCTTCTTTCTTTTATATTGGTGTGGTGTCATATTTAGGGTTTCTACTGCTGTGAAGAGACACCATGACCACGACAATTCTTATAAGGAAAATATTTAATTGAGGCTTCTGGCATGGTGAGTCAAAGCATGTGTCTCTCCTTCAAAGAAGAGGAGAGAAAGCTAGCTGCAAGCATCCCGACGTTCCCAGTCAGCTCACCCCAAAACATAGCAGCAAGAGAGTCACGGAGCTCTAGTCTCACTGAAGCTAAGGACAGGTGAAGCAACACCTCCCTTTCATACCTGTTGTCTTTGGCTTTGCAGCTTATTGGATCTACATTTTTAGGAGGTTTCCTCTACAGCATGAGCCATCTCAGGAACTCTGCTTGTGCTTCTCAGAGTTCTTCCTTCCAAGCAGGAATCATCGTTGGCACAAATGTAGCAGAGGACCAGTGTGAGCCAAAGACATTGGATGGTCCTGGGTGGCCTTGATTCAACCAGTAGAGGTTTACGGTTCAGTGGTGGGACAGCAGTGGGACTGAGAGAGGTCAGGAAAGAGCAGGGTTGAAGAAACAAAGGCAGAAGTTCTGGGGGCATTCCTTAGAGAGATGGAGCCAGAAAGAAGGAGAAAGGGTAGGATGTGAGCGGCAGCAAAGTCTCCTACAGAACTTCACAGTCTAGAAAAGACTAGAGCACATCTTTAGGCAGAGATCAGAAGTGAGGAGAGAAGGAGACATTAACGATGGCAGGGAGGAAGGGCAGTGGTGGCGCACGCCTTTAATCCCAGCACTCGGGAGGCAGAGGCAGGCGGATCTCTGTGAGTTCGAGGCCAGCCTGGTCTACAAGAGCTAGTTCCAAGACAGACTCCAAAGCTATAGAGAAACCCTGTCTCAAAAGAAAAAAAAAGATGGCATGGAGGAAGGGCAGAGGCTGAGAAAAACAGAAGGCAAGAAAGGTAGACTTCAGACACAGGTGGGGTGCACCATGGTAGAAAGGAGGATTCTGTCTTCCAGAAATGGCCATGGTGACCACACAGGCTCTCAGGAGAGGTCAGCAAAGACTCCCAAGTCCTCAATTTCTACCAGAGGATGCATGGCTGTCAGCAGGAAGTCCAGGAGAAAGGGATCTGGAGTGGATGGAAAAGTATCAAGAGCCCATGGAGTCAAAGACTAGCGGGAAGGGCTGGAGAGAGACCCACGAAGCCGGTGACAGGATCTCCTAGCTTGGCCCACCTTTGTGGTCTACTTCATGCCACTCTGAGCCAGGCACATCCTCCTTGCTACCAGATCCCAGGCAGGCCCACTGGCAGGAATAATGGGACCAGGAACGGGAGGGACTTGAGATGTTTTGCTCACAATGGAAATTAACCAGCAGGTCTGCTTGCCTGCCACTCTACATGGTTTTCTTGCATTTTTTTTCTGAAAATGCAAGGAAAGAAGTCATGTATTACTGATTAATTCTAGGCCTGCACCCATTGTAAAGAGGCAGAAAGGTCTGAGGCGCCCTCTTGGGTCTGGATAAGAGTCAGGAATGTAGAAACAGACAAGCTGCATCACCAGGGCTTAACTGGGGTTTCCCTGGTGTGTGGTTGACCACCAATTCTCATGGAGAGTGGTTGTCATCTTAGGACATGTATTGGAAGTCTCTAGAACATGGTCACTGACCTTCTCGTGTTTGATAATCTAGGTCCAACTGTGTCCATCACCGCTACTGCAGATATTCTATCTACTCATCATCTTATCTGTTTAATAAACAGCTCATTTTCTCCCCACATACCATGTGCCAAACCAACTATGAAGAACCAGGGACTCAAATACGTAAAACACAAGCCCATCCCGCACCTGAGAAGCTTGCTATCTGAGTGCATTAAGAGGGGTAGCGGTCTGAGCAGCACAGAAAGAGGCGCAGGTGATGGAGGGAACTTTAGGGTGCAAAGGGACAACGGGAACAGATATACCCATTTAGACCTGGAAGAGGAAGAAGCTCTTAGGTGCGGTATTTGACAAGTCTTAAGGAACCATTTAGTATTGGGAAACAGAACAGGGTAATACACTCAGGACCTGGAGGCAGGAAGATATCTGGGTTTGAGGCCAGCTTAGTCTATATAGTAAGTTTCAACTCAACCAAGTCTATAAAAAAAAATAACGAGGGGGGAAGGCAATGATTCACAGGAGGGAGTGGAATAAATAGGCTGACATCCTGATTTCAGGAGACAGAATAAGAACCCAGGAGAAGGAGGAGGCAAAGAAGAGAGGGCACAGAGAGCAAGGAAACATGACACCTATAGAGTCACAGTGGCCCTTTAGTCCTGGGACACTAGGTGACCTTGAGAATACAGGTGGGTAGGCTTTTAAGTACTTCACCAAGGATTTGATGTTGGGCAGTGCCATGTCTGGATTGTGGAAATGGATTCAAGGAGCCGAGGTTCGGGTACAGCTAGGAGGGCAAGGGTGCTGTGACCAAAGTTTCAATGAAGGAGATAGACCCAGGCTTAAATGATTCAGGTGGAGGGATGATGGGACTTGCTGCCTGGCCGGATGGGAGGGGTAGATGTCTACATTTTCGCCTGGACAGCTAGGGAGAACTCTTTATGGAGTTAAGGCCAGACTGTTGGGCAATGTAGGAGTGAGAAGTTGAGCTCTGGAAGGACCAAGGGAGATGTGTAGTGTACTTTGCGCTTGAAGAGGACTCCTAGACTAGATTATGGTTAAGGCCATGGCTTGTGTGTCAGAACAGACCCCAAAGAAACCCCAACCCTTAAGAGGTTGTGAGAGGGAGTTAAAGGAAAGTTTAAGCAGCGAAGGAACCCATTAACAACAGAAAACTGATAGACATGCATTGGAACAAAGGGTCCAAGTTCCAACCCCGACAAGCAAAAGAACTTGGCAGATTTGACTGTGTCGTTCTGGGTTTACAAAGGAATATACAGGAAAGGGGCTGTGGAATCTCCCTCCGCAACTAAGGAAAGCTGCTGAGGCCAGATGTACATCAAGGGTGTCCCTGTACGGAGGTCCAGAGAGGCCATTGTGTGAAGCTGTGAAGTTAAGGCTGGACTTTGTTGGAGACCTCGAGATGTTGGAGATGCCAGAAATATAGGATGCCTGCCAAGAAGAACTGCCGACTGGTTGTGGGACCAGCCCAAGAGAGAAGTGTGTTGCAGTCAACAAAGCAGTCAACAAAGGAATTGGAGAGCTGAAGAATGCTTTGACATCAGACATGGAGATGCTGAATTTGGAGTTTGTTCTGCTGGCTTTAGGTCTTGCTTTTCGAGGCAGTATATCCTCACAATTAGAAGGATTTGGAGGTGTGGTCTTGTTGGAGAAGGTGTGGCCTTGTTGAAGGAAGTGTGTCACTGGGGGGTGGGCTTTGAGGTCTCAAATGCTCATACAAGCACAGTGTTTCTCTCTTCTTCTCAGCTTATGCTTCAGGACGTAACTCCCGTAAGGCTACTGATGATAATGAACTAAGCCTCTGGAACTCCAAGCAAGCTTCCATTTAAACACTTTCCTTTAAAGGAGTTGCCTTGGTCATAGTGTCTCGTCACAGCAATAGAATAGTGACTGAGACAAAGGTGGATTGAGGGTCTGCGTCCAGCTGCTTAGCACACACATAAAAGCTTAAAGTCCAAGTATGGCAGAACATATCAATAACTTGAGCAGTGGGAGTCTGGAGGGCTCACAGCACTCACTAGAGAGCCCGTCCAACCAGGTAAGCTCTGGATTCAGTGGGAGACCCTGTCTCAAAAATCAGGTGGAGAGCAATGGAAGAAGAACCCAACATTGACCTCTGACCTCCACACATGTATGCTCTCTCTGTCTCTCTCTCTCTCTCCCTGTCTCTCTCTCTCTCCCTCAGACAAATGGAAAAGGATGAAGAGACTCAAAAGAATGATCAGGGAAGTGGGTACAAAGAACAGGGTAATCGAAAGTGACATTTCCAGGGTGGAGGGGAGATGCCCTCTGCACCAACAGCAGGGAAGTCATTATCAGCAATTTCAAGAGCAGCCTGCAGGAGAATCGGGCTGGAATGTGAGGACAGGAAGGCGATAGGGGCCACGTAGACTGGAAAGCTTCAGTCTGTCTGACGTGCTGGGCAGCCTTCTCTGTAAGCCTCGTGTAGTCAAGGGTCTCCCGTCTCAGAAGGGTCACTAAGCCCATCTTCTGTCCCTCTTGCTGGGCCTCCCTGGCATCAAAAGAGTTGTTCTAGGGTGTCTGGCACCACAGATCCTTGGTCAAGGCCCCCCAGGCCATTTGGACAAGCATCTTGTGAGGGCATGGGGGTGTCAACCTGAAAACCACAGTTACCAGGAGTGGGAGGAGTTGGAAGGGGACGGCTGGACACGAAGGACATCTAGCTCTCAAGTACGACCTTTTCAAAAAGAATTTAAAAACCACACAACTCTCACCTCAAAGGAGAGAAGAGAGCTTATTCTAGAGCCAAATATGGGTGCCTGTGGGCCCGGAACTCAGCATTAGGTTATCCTGAATTTTGTATTCCAACGTGATAACGATTTGATAGTTTTTATAGTAACAGAATAAAAAAAAAGTCACAAATCAAGACCCTTTAAAAATGCACTGGAGTAGGTAAAGTGGCCTCTGTTACAGTCCCCACGTCTTATCTGATGGTGTTGTTACTTAGCCTTTTGGTTGGTAGAAAATAGGGTTTTAAGTTAATGCCCTCAATACTGTTTTTCCCTATTAGTCACTGGATATTAGGTTGGACACAAAGGCGGGCAAGGAATGGCTCTTTGGTGGTCTATTAATAGCCCAAGACAGAATGTGATTAGGCTCTGGACCTGCAACATTCCAAGCTCTCCAACTCCAGTCTCTTCATTAAAACATTAAAGTTGGAATCAGCTCTACTTAGCCTTGAGAACAAGTTTAGTTGGAGGTGCAATGACTTTAGGGAACTTTTTGCTCATGGGAGCGAGACCCAGACAGGCCTGTGCTGCAGAAAACCAAACACGCACAGAATTTCACAGCTGAGTCCACCAACTTCTCCTGTCTCCTATAATGAGATGACTGCAGGGATCTTCTGGCCAGTCCTTAAAGAGCTGGGGGATCTGTGTGCGGGTTTCTTGTCTGTAGGCCCCCTGAGAGGTTCAGAGGTCTACGGTCTGGAGGACAACAACCCAGCCAGCCCCTCTGTGCCAAAGAAGCGTCCCAGAGACCTGTTCACGTGACCTTCCCCCAAAGACCTGAGCAGGCTAGTGCTCCTTAAGAATCCTTTCAAAACCAGAGGGACGCAAGAACGCTCAGTTGCCAAGGGCCTGTCTGGGAGCTGCTATGGATGTCATGAAGTTGCATCTTCCTCCACCCGCCCCTTCCCACTGTCACTGCAGGTATAAAGGCCATGTCCCCGGTGTGGCTTCCTCCTTCGGCTCCCCTTACGGCACCACCACCTTCAAGTACTTCCAGGACCTCCGCAATACAGCCTTGGAGAAGAGCTATGCACTCCTCAGTGGAGGCCGCTTTCCCACCATCTTCTCCCCTAACCCCTCCCTGGTGCTGGCTAGTCAAGTGCAGAGCTGGGATCGCTGGCTGCATCTGCCCATCTACACCCGGTTCAACCTGGACAGCAGCCGCAACTTCGAGATCAATAACTTCTACCAGGTGAGCTGCCCGCAGCCCCAACCTGGAAAGGCCTGGATGGTTGGGGAGGGGTGGCTGTGCCTTTTTCAAAGTTTCAGGGCCTGAGATCTTCCGTAGTCCAGGGGTTTCTGCAGTTCTGTCATGCTCGGTCCACAGCCAGTGTAGCTGGGGAACCTTCAAGATGCCCCAGCCCCTTCCTTTGCTCCCTCTAGTCTTTTGATTCCATGGCTCTGTCTTAATCTCTCTTGTTGTGATAAAAAAAAATACCAAAAGCAACTTAGGGAGGTAAGAGTTTATTTGGGTTACACTTCCATATTACAGTCCACTATCAAAGGAAGTCAGGACAGGAACCTGAAGGCAGGAACCGGAGCAAGAAGCCATGGGGGAATGCTGCATTTTAACTTGCTCCCTGTGGCTGCTCCGGACCACCTACCAGAGATAGCACCACACACAATGTCCTGAGCCTTCTCACATCAGTCACCAATCAACAGGCCAAATTGGTGGGGGCTTTTTCTCAACTCAGGTTCTCCTTTCCCCAGCGACTCTAGCTTGTATCAAACTGATGTGAAACTAGCCAGCCTGCTTACCTCTTCCCTGAAAAAAAGACCCCCAACAAACCCCAGGGAAAACCATATGCCATCAAAGGCTCCACTGGAATTTCTTGGTACCCACTCACCTTCCACAGTTCCCATCCCCCTTAGAGTGCGACCCAGGTCATCCTTAGCCCACACTGGACCAAAATGTCAGATGAAGAGATGAAGATGAAGGGGATCTAGCCACACCCCTGGTATTTTTGCTTCCCTGGCTCATCAGGTGCCCCCAGTGCAGCACAGCACACAGGTCTTGGTTGGAATGAGGGTTTGGTTCATGCTGAATCTAGGAGCCCTGTTCTTGGCAGCATCTTTCCTCATACCCCACTCCCTCACACACACACACACACACACACACACACACACACACACACAGCCTGGTAGGAAGGACACAGACATGTCTGATGCCAGAGCAGGGGATTTGTCCGAGTGAGGGACATTCCCCAGGGGCAGGATGAGTAGCCGATCCCAGGTTTTGAGAAGCTATGGGACCATCTCAGTGGGTCAGGGGCAGCCTTTCTCTTCCTCACACAGACACAGCTGCTCCAGGAGTGAAGAAGCAGAGCTTGTGTGGACAGCGGTGTGCTTAGGGCATGCGTGTGTGGACAGCGGTGTGCTTAGGGCATGCGTGTGTGGACAGCGGTGTGCTTAGGGCATGCTTGTGTGGGCATGGTAGGTGTGCTTAGGGCATGCTTGTGTGGGCATGGTAGGTGTGCTTAGGGCATGCTTGTGTGGGCATGGGTAGGTGTGCTTAGGGCATGCTTGTGTGGGCATGGGTAGGTGTGCTTAGGGCATGCTTGTGTGAGCATGGGTAGGTGTGCTTAGGGCATGCGTGTGTGGGCATGGGTAGGTGTGCTTAGGGCATGCTTGTGTGGGCATGGTAGGTGTGCTTAGGGCATGCTTGTGTGGGCATGGGTAGGTGTGCTTAGGGCATGCTTGTGTGGGCATGGGTAGGTGTGCTTAGGGCATGCTTGTGTGAGCATGGGTAGGTGTGCTTAGGGCATGCTTGTGTGGGCATGGTAGGTGTGCTTAGGGCATGCTTGTGTGGGCATGAGGCATTGAGGACAATAGCTGGTTAGCCATTGAGCTGAGTCCCAGAATCCCTGGAGATTCTGCCAGGAGCAGGGAGGAGACTTTTCACTCCTGGCTAGGTACAGCCGGGAACGGGTGACGCAGTAACACCCCGTTGTGTGTTCTTTGACTGAGCTGTAGACAGCACAACAGCAGCGGAACTACTACCAGGACAAGACTGGCACGGTGCCCCGTGTTCCCTACTTCGTGCTGCCTGTGAAGGAGCGGAACCGGTACCCCCTACCCACTGACTTGTGAGTGTCCCTGTCTTCCTCCCTGTTGTGAATACCCCTACACACACATCCACAGGGCACCTCCTCATCGGGCCCTTAGAGCCCTAACACTCAAAACCAATTAGCAATCTAACCTGTGGTGCCTGCCGTGCAGAAGCAGTTGCATTGCAGAGAAGGTCCCAGGCCCAGGAACTGATGGAGGCAGAATGCCAGGAACCTGTGTGGGCACGGTCAGGAAGTGCTTTCCTGACCAGATGCATACTCCACAGCCTCTGCTGGTGGGAACCTGCCCCCTGCTTCCTCTGCAAAGGCTGGGTCTCAAAGCTGCACCAGTCCAAACCTGGAGCTGCTGCTGCCCTCTGGTGGTTGAATGGGACACTACACCCACTAGAGACCCGCTGTCAGTTTACCACCCCCACCTTCTTGCTGTTTCCTACGGAGCCCAGTCTGGGTTGTTCTGGGAACCTAGTTTCACACTAAGAACTTGAAAACATCTTAAAAGCTTAACTAACCAAGTAAAAAACATGTAAGAAAGCATGTTACAGCCTAGCCCTCACGCCTGGGCTTATCTGGGAGAGCCTCGACCCACCTCCAGATCAGACCTATGTTGCCCTGCAAGGTGAACCAGGCAGTGTATTTCCTCCTGCCACTCAAGGGATCACAAGCTTATTCCTAGGTGCCTGTGGCTTTGGTAGAGTGGTGACTTGTGCCTGGCTAGGGATGCAACACTCCAAGCCCATTCATTCTTCACCCGACTCTTGCAACCTACCTCCCTTTTCTGGGAGTGGGCAGGTTTGGGGCTTCAACCCTCCTTAAGCCCTGCACACCTCAAGAGTCCCGGCCTCAGCATCCAAGTGTCAATAGGCAACTGTTCACACACCGTTCGATAGATTTTGCAGACATTGTCCCACTGCCTCTAGAAGT
Source organism: Myodes glareolus (assembly GCF_982192425.1). Lineage (NCBI taxonomy): Eukaryota > Metazoa > Chordata > Mammalia > Rodentia > Cricetidae > Myodes > Myodes glareolus. The sequence goes on along the minus strand of NC_142031.1, from coordinate 100,955,399 downwards.
GCCTCTCTGTGGATAAACAGGTAAACTGAGTCCAGCGAGAACCTCGGGAGCTTGTGCTAGGTGGCCTGGTGGCTGGAGGCCCAGTCTGGGAAGAGACCCATGTCTGCTACCATCAACTCAGCCTTTGAGTTGGCCTTCTCTCTAATAAGGCAATTCTGAGCGTGTCTCCATGGAGACAGGTCTCCTGGCATTGTACCAGGTGTGTTCTTGAATCTTCAAGACCACTGGATCTTGTTTTTTCACCAAATTACCTGGTAGTCCATAAGACAGTGCCATGCCTGACCCAGACAGTTAATCTTAAGTGCCTAGGGAAGGTCAATGGTCAGTTCTATAGCCTGGAGAGTCTCTACTTTTTGGAATTCCATCACCACCATCACCACCATAAATGCCATCACCACCAACATTACCATCACCACCACCATCACCACCACCACCATCACCACCATCACCACCACCATCACCACCATAAATGCCATCACCACTACCATTACCATCACCACCACCATCACCACCACCACCATCACCACCATCACCACCACCATCACCACCATAAATGCCATCACCACCACCATTACCATCACCACCACTACCACCACCACCACCACCACCACCACCATCACCATCACCACCACCATCACTACCACCATCATCACCACCACTACCACCATCACTGCTATCACCGTCATCACTGCTATCACCTTCACCATCATCAACATGATGATCACCATTATCCTCACCTTCCTCTCATCACAATTACTGTTACCACCATCACCACCATTACCCCCATTACCTTCACCATCATCACCACCATCACATTCACCATCCCTCACCACCATCATCCTTAATGTGACATCACCATTGGCCACCATTTCCTGGAACAGCTGAGTGTTTCCTCCTTGCCTTGCCGTCTGTTAGGTGCCTTCTGTGCAGAGCTTCATTTAGAACAAAGTCAATAGAATAACAGTAACAGCAGCTCACTGTCACATGGGTTTGCTTCCAGCAGGAGATGGGACCAGAATCCATACCCAAGTCCATGTGACTTTGCAGATGTCACACTGTTGAATGGCCACAGGGCCACAAAGCCACTGTGGGTACATGGGGTTATGGTGAACACTCTTTACCCTTCCCACCAGGCACACTGCCTGACAACGGCCCCATCCTTACCCCCAGGCCTCCTCTGAGCCCGAAGAATAAGTGGCACCTTCTAAGAGTGTCCCCCGACTACCTGAAGACCTACCAGACTTTCCCATCAGGGAAGAGAGTCTCCTCACAAGAGCGACAACGGAGGGACCTTTACTTCGAGTTCAGAGCCTGAAACCAAGTGGCTGAGGCCAGGGAGCCTGGGCCTGACCAGGCTGCCTTGCTTGAAATAAAATCTTCAGCCACAGCCATCCCATGTGCCTCTCCTTTGGATCCTGTCACCATGCATGGAGGTATCCTGAGCACCTGGGAGAGCTAAGCCTAAGAGATTCAAACTAAGATGTGGCGTTAGCTGCAGTGGGTCACCCAACTGCTCCCAAGTTGAGGCAGGTGGGATTGGTGGGTCTGACAAAGGTCAAGCTCACGAGTCTGCCCAGGCGGGTCCCTTGGGCATGGAGATCTCACATTCGCTTTCGCTAGCATAATTGAGAACACTCAGCCCATGTCTGGAAGTGGGTGCCATGACTCCCAAACAACTGCCCTGAGTGTTCATGCTTAGCTAATGTTGTCTCTTTACTCGGTCTAGGACCCCAGCCCGTGGGATTTTGCCACTCACATTCTGAGTGGCATTTCTACCCTCGGTTAATTGACTTCACAAACACCCTCACTGATGTATGAAAGGTGTGTGTCACTAACTCCATAGGTGTTGCTTCGTCCACTCAAATTGACAGTCAAAATAACCCTCACTCACGGGAAGGAATCACCCCTGGACTGGAGCCTTGACATTATTTAATTGACCCTTATAACTTGTAAGCACAGCGTCTCCCTGAAGATGTGCAGCTTCCAGGATGCTGAGAAAGTTGCCCAAGTGCACACAGTAAGGAAAGGACACAGACAAGATTTGAACCGTCCTGGCTTCTCACACAGTCAATGTGGAGACAGAAGAGGTCTTTACAGTCAGTGTGGAGACAGAAGAGGTCTTTATGATCCCAAGGGGTCTGGCAGTGGTGCAGCTTTTAAGAGAAACTCTTTGAACATCAGTATTCAGCACGGGCTGTCAGGAGCTAGCTGAGTGGGCATCTACCCCTGAGCTTAAGTCTTTTTTTTTTTTTTTTTAATGTTTTCTTGAGACAGGGTTTCTCTATGCAGCTCTGGGTGTCCTGGAACTTGCTCCATAGACCAGCTGACCTTGAACTCAGAGATCTACCTCCATTTGCCTATCAAGTGCTGACACTAAAGGCTTGTGTCACCACAACCCAACGAGCTTATTTGTTGAAGAGCTGGAGGGGTGAGCTGGGACTAAATACTCTTAACAACCTGGCCACAGGGAGTAGATGCCAAGGTCACAAGCCTTGGTGATCTTGAGGGCCAATGTGACAGCTTCCAACCTCCTGGGAGACTTTAACAGGGCAGAGGGTAGGATGTAACGGCCCTATAGGTGGCTCTGGGGAGGAAATCTCCACTCAGGAGTGTGCTATACCATTGGGCTCCCCCAGCCTTCCAAACCCTCCTGGATTAGACCAAAGTGACTTCATCGAGCATTGGGTGTCTATTGCCTCCAAACGGATGAGTCACGACATAAGACAGAATTCAAGTGCACACTGTGAGAAAGTAACCCTTCCTGTGTAACCCATGCTTATCTACCTCCCTTGGGACCCCAGAGATGAGAAAAACCACGTGCCCAGCAGGTAGCCATCTGGCAGCCCCCACAAGTTCCCATGGTGCACTTCTCTTGTGTCCTGGAGTCTCCAGCCAGCTGGACCCCAAAGTGTCCCCAGAGTGGCCAAATTCATGGCAGGACTTGGTTGAATAGCAAAGCAAATAAGCCCTAAATGCTGGTCACACATGGTCCCATCCCCAGAGCCCAAGGGCGGCAAGCAGGGCCAAGATGTCTTCTCTGTGGGAGGAAGATGGAGAAGCCAGGCGCCAGCTGGAATGACAGCTATGTGCACATCCCTGATGTGCCCTGGGAGAGAATGGGTCACGGGTGGGCTCCAGAGAAGGGAAGGTCGAATATTTTTCTTCTGAACTTTGTTCTATTTGGCTCAGTCCTCTCCTCTGACACGGGTTGAGGCTTGAACTCTGTCCTAAAAAAGATTGCCATCCTTTCTTGTCTGGAGTTTTTGGCAAACCTGAGCCCTAGAATGAGCAGTTCTCAACACCAACTCCCTGTGCAGGACCCTGCCTTCAAAAGGCGGTGGGCATGGAGGAGCTGAGGAAAACATTTCTTTTTATTTATTTAGTGAACATTCTAGAGGTGAAGAAGGGACAGGGACACATCATCCTTCAAGTCAGATTCCACCGTGCCAGGACGCAGGGCGGTCCAGTAGTCTCCCTCAAGGCTGCTGGACCAGAAGGTACCTCCATGTCAGCATCCCCAGAAATGAATCCGAAATGAGCTGGAAAAAAGAATCCAGAGATATCTGAGAGCCCCACCTTGTCCCATCAGGCCTGTTTCTGTAGGTAATGGTCCCAGCCAACTCAAACCGTGTGTCTGTGTGTCTGTGTGTGTGTCTGTCTGCAGGTGTGTGTCTATGTGTGTCTCTGCCTGTGTATGTCTGTGTCTCTGTGTGTGTCTGTGTGTGCCTGTATGTGTGTCAGAGTCTGTGTGTCTCTGTGTGTGTCTGTGTGTGGGTGTGTATGATTGTATGTGTGTGAGAGTCAGTGAGGGTGCATGTGCACTCATGGACATGTGTGGAGGCCAGAAAGCAACCTCAAGTGCGGTTCCTCAGGAGTCATCTACCTTGTTTTTGTTTTTTGGTTTTAGACAAAGTCTCCTGCTGGCACCAGGGAGCCCTGTGAGCACCCTGTCTCAGCCTCCCCAGCCTTGGTATTGCAAGCATACGCCACTACACTCAACTTCTGCTACAGATTCCAGGAATGGAACTCTGGTCCTCATGATTGCATAGCATAGCAAGCTGTCCGCCGACTAAGCTATTTCTCCAGTCTCTAAACTTTCTTTAAGCCTCTCTTAGCATCACCAGAAAACAAAAGATTTCTGAATTTGGGGATGCCAGAGCCAATGGAAAGAAATGGGAGCGATTTAGACACAGGAACAAGGAAAATAGGGTTCCAGTGCCAATGTTGTGTGGGGCTGATGTGGAGAAAGTGGAATTCCCTTGGAGAGGACTGATCCCAAGAGAGACCTATGTAGGTTCTGCCTAGCCACAGTCCTCTGATGGTAGCCACGACAGAGTCAGGAGCCTTCATCTCCATCCTTGTGGTTGGAAGAGATGTGGACCCAACTGGGACAATCAGAATCACTCTGAGAATTTGGAGTTGAGCTGAGACACCACTTAAGGGTCCCTGAAGTTCAATCAAACATATCATAAACTGTTGGGAGGCTGTGACACATGCCGGCCCGTGTCTGGTAACCCAGAGGTTGCTGGTGTGCAACGGAAGGTAGGCATGGAAGAGTAGAGAAGTAGGGTTAATGGAGGTAGAGATGGGTTGGAGAAAGGGAGGAAGAGAGGGAGGGAGGGAGGGAGGAAGGGAGAGAGAGAGAGAGAGAGAGAGAGAGAGAGAGAGAGAGAGAGAGAGAGAACATGCAGCTGCCTGGGCTTCTGCCAGGGTTCCTGCTCAACCCCGCTCTGTCCTTTTTTTTTTTTTGAGTTGGTTTGTAAAATTCTCCAGAGTCACCATCCTTCCTCCTCATCAAAATCATCTGTCTGTGAGATCAAGGGGCAGTGTCAGGGGCAAGTGTGCCAGACACGTCACGGGATGCTGACTCAGCACAAGGAAGGCTGTTCTCGCCGGACTGTTCAGTCATGACGCGGACTACCTCTGGAGAGGATGCATTTGTTCTGAACTGGAAGGAAGCAGAAGACTGACAAATGCAGCCTTGGGAATAGAGAGGGCCATCATCTGGAGGGAGGCTGGAGCAGAAATCAGCGAGGTCCCTTCTGCCGGGTAGAATTAGCTGCTTCTCTTGTGACATTTCTTTCGTCAGCTCTTCCTCTGGCATCTTTACACTGCTGAACAGTGCCCCCCCCCAGCTCCTAGTGTATCTGGGTAATAGTGGGCAACACTCAGGTCATATCTGAAGCCCAGTAGGTACTGGGAGATGTACACAGATGTTCTGGCCATTAGGAGTAATGTCTCTGAGGTTGCACCAACCCCAGAATCCTGTCATTCTGCAAACCCTGGAATCCTGTCATTTCCTGTCTTGGTTCCCCAAGGTTGACAGATTTCTCAGACATTTCGGTTTTGCTACTTCTAAAAGAACCAGTGGAGGCCAGGAGACTCATGACTTTCATGGCAAGACAGAGACATGGCACTCTTCCAGCGGAGACTAGGGAGCCTTTCCTGCCTCCAATCTTGCTGGAGAGCCCCTCCCCTTAGGAGTGCCTTACTTCATGAAATCTGGAGATTTGGCCATTGCATGTTCAAACTCGGAGAAGGACAGCATGTTGTCATTGTCCAGATCTGACTCGCTCAGGACCTGGTGGAAGGAAGGAGACAGAGAGAAACCCAGGAGATAGGTCTCAACATGGAGAGACAGACAGCGTAGAGGAGCTAGTATATGGGAAGATGTCTCAGGGACCCCACAGAGAGGTGTGTGCACTAAGGTCGGGGTGCAGGAGGCATCACGGGCTAGCCTTTTGGAAGAAGTCTCCTCAGCGGCCCCCAGCACCAATGTGGCAGTGAGGACAGTAGTCCCCACTCACCCCATCAGCCAGACACAGGCATGAGCCCCACACTGTAAGAAGCCCGAGTCAGGCAGGAAGTGACACCATTCAGCCCTGAAATCCTCAGGGGCTCTCATAGCCTGAGAGCTCATGGGCCTGTGCCCATGCCTTGATGAGCAATGTGAGCAGGGGAATGTTGTGATGTGTTCATCACGTGCTAAGCTGCTGTAGGCCCGGAGGCCCTTGGTGACCCCTGTAGGTGGGAGGCTCTCAGGAGGGAAGGGAGGAAGATAGAAGGCCCTTACTGGAGGAACAGACTTCTGAGGTAGAGTTCTCTCCGCTGTGTGCCCATTTCTCAGGCATTATGTGCTGCCCATCCCTGTGGCGGCTGCTGGCGGGGGAGGGGCGCGGAATATGTGCTGCCCGCTCTAGGCTTGACCCTGGATCCCTTCCCAAGAAGGCGGTCTGATATCCTGGAGCTTTGTGTGGTCACCTGGAACCTAGGGCCCCACCCTCTGGATACACACGTGGTGCGTGACGTCCATCAGCAGATCCTCAGACACGTCGTCACTTTTCAGCAACCTTAGCACAATTTTCTGGAGGTCTTCCTCGTCAATGAAGCCGTTCTCATTAAAATCTGCAGAGAGGAGACAGAGGCTGAGTCCTGGGCTCATGGGACCAACTCCCATTAGTCTCTGGGAGACCAAGGAGGGTCCATTTGCTCCTAGTGTGTCGAGAATCTGGGACATGAGGGGGCACAGCTCGCTGACTTGTGAGGGTGAGGTGTGAAGCAGCTGGGCCTGCTGTAGACAAGTAAGTGAGGCACCAATAATAGCAATATTATAAACATCGACTGTGCACCTACTGTGTGCTCGGATGTAGTCTCTTTTAACATCGGATCCTCACTGTCCACCTTTTTATTTCTTATTTTTGTCAAGAGTACACCAAGGTTCAGGGGTGACACAGCTTGTTCAAACGTCCAGGAAATGGAAGGGCGAAGTTCAAACCCAGCTAGGCTGACCTGGCCCCACACTCAGGTCTATGGTCAGAGTAGAAGAGTGAAAGGTGACCTGGGTTTGGGACCAAAAGCCTTGGGCATCATCCCATGCTTCTGTCTCTGTGCGGTAGCTGCCTGAGGGACCTGGATGCGGGTCCTAGCTTCTCAGGGAAGTGGCATGGTGGTTCTTACAGCTCGTGCAGCTAATGGGCTGGCTTCAGGAATGAGTCAGGGGCTGGAGCAATGCTCCCTACAGCTTGGCACCCTAAGTCTGAGGACATTATGGGACCAGCTCCCATTAGTCTCTGGGAGGGCTCATGGCTCTCCCAGCCCAGAGCAGAGTCTCAGTGAATGAATGGATGAATGTCCGACCTGGTAAGTGATGGAGCACAATAAGCCCCACCATCTAGACATAACAGGGAATCTGGGCTCCTCACGCCTCACGGCTGTCTCTATCCCAGAATGTCACCAATTTTTAGCTGGGCAGAGGATCATCCAAAGAAAGCAGTTTCCCAGCCTCCCTTGCTGCAAGAGGTGGCCAAATGGCTAAGCTCTGCCCAGTGACGTATTAGCAGAAGAGGGCAAGTGACTTACGGAAAGGTCTTTGAGACAATGAGGTCACCATGGGACTGGAAGGCAAAGCCACAGGAAAGAGAAGCCTGGATCCTTAGTGCTACAGAGCCTTAGAACCGCTGTGGACAACTCCTTGTGGCTTCTCCACAAGATAGATATTTAATCCCCGTTCATTATTTGAGCCTCAGTTTCCCTGTTTGTAAAATGGGTACAATAGTTGTACCTCTACACTGTGAAGGTTAAATGGGAAATGCATAGCCATCCCTTGGCATGAGTCTAGAGTACAGAAGACTCCTGTCAGCTGTAGCCAGGGCTTAATTCTCCACCAGGTGCTTCATTGTTAAGTACTAAAAATGAAAACCTGAGAAGCTATAACATCCCACCTTGAAGAACGGCCAACAGAGTTAGTGGGTTATTAGGGAAACTGAGGCCCAGAGTCTGCTGGTACCGCAGAGTCCTTTTATGGCAGAGCCAAGAATTATCTGTCCCCAAAGGCAGAAAGTGCATATGGAGGGTAAGGTACGTCCCTGACTGTATTTCTTTGTCTATACTGGAACCCTAGTCCTAGCTGATCTTGGGCGCTCTCCCTGCGCAGGATGTGAATCAGCAGAGCAGGTGAAAGGGGTGGGGAGGTCCCCCGGAGGAGGCACCGCACCGAGCAGCCCAGCCGAGCAGCCGCAGTGATACCACACTGCCAGTAAGAAACTCCTCCCTCTCCCCAAGCCCCTGCAGTGTCCCCAGGCATCCTGCTGGCCTAGCTCCCATATGCAGAGACTACAGAAAATGACATGGCTTTGGTCCCAAGCCATCTGAAAACAGAATCATTTGCTAGAGTAAATGTAGTCCTGGGTGGTTCCTGTCCTTTGGGGATGCAAGGGCAGAGCAGTTTGGGAAAGGGCTAGGGCCAGGGAGTCTGTGCATTGGCTGGCTCCCAGTCTATGCTAACACAGCAGTCTTAGAACTCACAGCCTGTGACGGACCCCTCGGGTGGGTGTGGGGGCCTCACACTGTAAGCTTAGAGAACTAGATTGGTTAAGGTTTAGCCTCTGAGCCCCCCCCCCCCAAACGTGCTTTCCATGAAATGAGCTAAAACTCATTGCTTGCAGACCAACGGCAAGCTTTCAATAGTTTCCCTAGGCTTCCTCCGTGGCCACACCTAGCCACTGACATCCCTGAGGTTGGCTCAGGTCTCAGGAAGGTGTGGCAAAACCTGCAACTTGCTTTCTGCCTGAGAAGCCACAGCTGGTGCCACCTGGATCAGGAAGACGTGGCCGAGACATCAGTCTCTGACAACTGATAAATCTTCCTGAAGGTGTGGAGAGATGTGACATTGATCACAACGAGGCCAGAATATCCCTCGGGGCGGAAACTGGTGTCCAGGAGGTGAGTTCCGGGCCTTAAAGTGCTGTAGCCTTGCTGAGACATTCTCTAAGCAGTTCTTGTTCAAGATGACCCCGGGGTTCAGATGAAAATACACGGATGGCTTTCCCATCTCCACTGCAGCCATGGGTGGCCGTATGACATCATTCTGGCCCCAGAAATATAAACTGAAGTATCTTGGTGGCGTTCCAAGAAAGCTTGGGAAGAGCTGACTTATTTGTGTCTTTGAATGTGGATTTCACCTTTATTCCTTCCCCCGTCCCTCTGTACCACTCTCCCTGCCTGGAATAAAGATGAGAAGTCTGTGGGCACAGAAGCCATTTTGTGACCAGGAGGACAATAGGACAGCAGTCTCGTACCAGGACTTTACAGTTGAGGAAGCGTAAAGGATTCTGGGCCCTTGCCTGCTTTCTGAAGTCATCAGTCCAGCTCAGACCTCTCTCTCTCTCTCCTCTCTCTCTCTCTCTCTCTCTCTCTCTCTCTCTCTGTGTGTGTGTGTGTGTGTGTGTGTGTGTGGTGGTGTGTGTGTGTGTGTGTGTGTGTGTGTGTGTGTGTTCTTTCCTTGTTTGTTTGTTTATAACCAGGGACACTGCTAAGTGTTGCTGGGTGTAATCCTAACGGATATAGCTATACAGCGAGCTAGAGAAGGGACCTCCAAACCTGCTTCACCTAAAAAATGCCCAGGGGGCTTTGCAAAAGCGTGGAGGCCAGGAGATACCATTCCATCAAGTTGTTTATTGCTGTGACTTAACTCCCAGGTGGTTGGAGTATGCAGTCAGGTTTGGGAGGCAGGAGGCTAAAGCATGGCTTTCTAGACTTTTCAGGGGCTGAGATTGGTGGGAGCACAAGGGGTGTGTCTTGCTAAGATGGAGATTTGATTCAGAGGTGTAAGTGGGGCCAGAGGATCCACATCTTTGATCCCCTCTTGAACTTTACCCAGAGTCATCAGGTCAAGAGCATCAAGAGGTCTTTGGACTTTCACAAGATCCACTACCATGACCATTACCAATACATTGGTCTCCTCTGTCTGCCTCTTTGCTCTTCCTTTTAATTCCCCTTCTTCCTTCCTTATGGGCTTACTTCGGACTTACTGGGCAGTTTCTATGTACCAGGCACTAGATGCAAGGATCCTGGAGTTCTGTCTCACACTGAGCTGACAGCTGCCTATGGTCACAAATCGTCAGAACCCAAAGACAATTCTGATTTGTCTGGGTGTCCTGAATGCAGGCTGGGGCACAAATCCCAGGCATCTATTTCTGCTGAAGATTTAATTGAACTTTGAAGGCTCTTCGCGCTTGTTGTCCTTGGGGAAGGGGAATAACTGTGTGTGTTAGGGGCTTGGAGATGAATGAAGACAGATATAAGAACACTGGGGAGGAGTGAAGGGTCGTCTGCTCCCTGACTTGACCCCAACCACTCAGTCTGGCCTCTGAGGACTGAACATTCCCATTTATAAAGCTAAGCAAAGTTGGCCCTGTGTTGAGAAGACGTTGTGGGCATCTACTATCCCGATGGGCTTTGGGAATTTTGTTTATTAGGCTCTGGAAACCATGGGAAGATGGCAAAGCACTCTTCCTCCCTCCCTCCCTCCTTCCTTCCCTTCCTTTCTTCCCTCCTTCTGTCAAGACAAGGCCTGCTGTGTCTCCAGCTGGCCTTGAACTCACTAAGTAGGGAGAATGACCTTGAACTTCTGCTTCTTCCAGCTTTCTCTCCTGAGTGCAGAGATTAGATTTTCAGGCAAGAGACGTAACACCCAGCTTTTTCTGTCTCTGAGAAATGTCTTTGTTCCCAAGTGCTTGATCTCTGGGGCCACATTTAGTCAGGAGACTCTGCTTTTCTTTTGGCCATAGGTGACTGGGCAAGGCTGACCCTCCAACCATGGTATCAGATCATTAGCTTCGCTGAGCCATTCAGCGCCTGCTGAGAAACTGAAACTGTGGCCAGTTACTCAGCGTAGGATCTATAGGACATGTGGGTACGAGGGGAGTCATCTTTAGTTCATGGGCACAGATGAATAAACCTCAGAACTGGAAAGTAAGAGGTTTGCTCAGAAGCCGTGCAGAGAAGCTGCCTGGCTTCTATCCCAGGCCTTCCCTTCTTTCATGGGGTCTGTACCTCTGTCTGTGGACATACTCCATATGAGACAGATGTCTGGAGCTGGTTTGACAGGACTTGGCTTTTAATCCCAGTACTCCGGAAGTGGTGGCAGGAAAATCAAGACCTTCATGGTATCCTCAGTCTCACAATGAGTTTGAGGCTAGCCTGGACTACATGAGCACCTGTCTCAGGCCCCTCCACTGAATAATCCACATCTCTTGGTGTGGATGCTTTTGTAGAACCCTGGTGCTGTTTGGTGTGGCGGAGACTGTAACCTGCTTCCAACCAACAGAATCTGGCAGGCCTGACAGGATGGGTGTCACTTCCATGGTCAGGTAATGCCATGGAAGACTTCTTTCTAACAGGAGATGATTCGAGGGCTGTTCCCTGCCCCCCATTATCTTTGAAGACAAGTGGCCATGCCGGGAAAGCTATGTGACAAAGGGGTTGGGGTGGTCTTCAGATGCTGAGGGCAGATTCCAGCTCCTAACTAGCACAAAGCTGGGGGTCAAAGGTTCATGAACACAAGAACTGTATTCTGCCAGCTGCTTGAAGGGTCTTCCCCAGATAGGAAGCAGCTTGGCTAGAACTTTGGCTGGAATTTTGCGAGACTTTAAGAGATGGGGTCCTCTCTTATTCTTATTATTCTAGCACTGGGGAAACAGGGGCAGATAGATCTCTGTGACTTCCAGGCTGGCCAGGACTTCATAGTGAGACCCTGCCACAAAAAGAATAAAAGAAAGCAGAAGAGGAAAGAGGAGGAGGAGGCAGGAGGAAGGAGAGGGTGGGGCGGGGGGTGGAGGAGGAAAGAAGGAAGAAGGAAGAAGGAAGAAGGATCAGATAAGCCAAGCCTGGATTCCTAACTGGCAGGCACCCTGAAACCATAAAGTGTGGCACCTGAGGTCACTGAACTTTGGGGGATTTTTTTTTTTTTTTTTACCCAGCCCAGGCAGACTGGGGATCCATTGTCCCTTATCTGTTACTTCATGAGCTAGGTTTCTGTGACTTGCAAGCCAGGCACTCTTGGCTGAGACTGGAGGGCTGAGCTGGGCCGGGACTCTGCTAGAGGTGTCTTGTCCTGGAGAGTGTGACAAGGACCTCGGTCAGCACAGCTGCCACCTCTGACAGAAGTGTGTCTGTGACTAGTGAGCTAGGACAGGCTCCTGGGATCAAAAGCATTCTCCTGGGACACTTGGGACTGCTTGAGGAAAGGAAGAAGGAAGCTGTAGGAGAACACACACACATACACACACACACACACACACACACACACACACACACACACACCCCAGGCAGAACTGCTGCACTGACACACTGACAATATACAAGTGTGTGATTTCATTTTGGATTGAGATTCACTATGAATTTGCGTCTTGTACCAAATTTAAGATATTTGGGGCCTCTTCAAATATCTTTTCTACCCTTTGCTTTTGAGACTCTAATTGGATCAACTGGTTGCATATTCGACCTTTCTAACTCTGCCTGTCCCAAAGGCCCTGTTCTTTCATTCTCTCAATGTTTGCCCTCTGTTATTCAGATTTTTTTCCTCTGCCTCTGTCTTCAAATTGGTCTTTTTCTCTGTTATCTAAATCCCCCTGTGAAGTCCAGCCAGGAAGTTTTGATTTCAGATGTGTTTTTGTGTTTGCATGGCTTGTTTGGGAGTGGGGTACCAACCTGAAGGCTATTGCCTACTAGGTGAGGCTCTATCATTAAGCTACACCCCCAGCACTCTATTTTTTTTTCTATTTTGTAATATAGACTTGCTAAGTTTCCCAGGTTAGCCTTGGATGGACTTACCAAGGCAGACTTTGACCATGTGAGCCTCCTGCTCCAGTCTACCAAGCAGTTGGAATTACAGGCTGATGCTACTGGGCCCAGCCTATTTAACTCCCTTCTCAGAGTTGTATTTTTCTTTTTCTCTTTCTTTCTTTCTTTCTTTCTTTCTTTCTTTCTTTCTTTCTTTCTTTCTCTCTCTCTCTCTCTCTCTCTCTCTCTCTCTCTCTCTCTTCCTCCCTCCCTCCCTTCCTTCCTTTCTTTTCTTCTTTCTTTCTTTCTTTTTTAAAGAAGAAAACATTTAATTGGGGCACTTGCTTACAGTTTCAGAAGTTTAGTCCATTATCATCATGGCGGGAGATGGTGGCATGCAGACAGACAAGGTGCTGGAGAAGGAGCTGAGAGCTCTACATCTTGATCCAAAGGCAACAGGAAGTGAACTGAGACACTGGGCATGGCTTGAGTATATATGAGACTTCACAACCTGCCTCCAGTGACACACTTCCTCCAACAAGGTCATACCCACCTCAACAAAGCCACACCTCCTAATAGTGCCACTCCCTATGAGCTTATGGGGACATTCAAACTACTAAGTTCCAATCACTGACCTCCAAACTCCTGTAGCAATACCATAACACAAAATGCATTTAGTCCAACTTCAAAAATCCCCATAGTCTATCACTGTCTCAGCAATGTTTTAAAGTTCAAAGTCTCTTCTGAGATTCATGAATCTCTTAACTGTAATCCCTTATAAACCAAAATCAAAAAGCAGATCACACACTTCCAACATATAATGGCACAGGATAGACATTATAATTCCAAAACACAGGGAAGGGAGCATGGCGAGGAAATACCAGACCAGAGTAAGACCAAAAACCAGCTGGGCAAACTCCAAACTCTGCGTCTCCATGTCTGATATTAAATGCTCTTCAGATCTCCAACTCCTTTCAGTTTTGCTGACTGCAACACACTTCTCTCACTTGGGCTGGGTCCACTCCCTGTTAGCAGCTCTCGTCGGCTGGTATCCCATAGCTCTGGCATCTCCAACATCTTGGGGTCTCTAAGGCAATCCAGGCTTCACCTTCACAGCTTCACACAATGACCTCTTTGGGCCTCCATTCAGGGACACCCTACTACACAGCCCATCTCAGCGACTTTCCTTAGTCGCTGAGGAATAATGGAGGAATATTCCCTTACCCCTTCCTTCTATCCTTAAAACCAGATCCATGGGGCCGAAGCTGCCAAATTTTGTTGCTTGTTGGGGCTAGAACATGGTTCCCTTGTTTAATTACATCTTGACCAGCTGTCTGTTTTCCTTCACTGCCTCCATAGCTGTATTTTTCTGATGAGCTTTCATATCTACTCATTGTGTGTGTGTGTGTGTGTGTGTGTGTGTGTGTGAGAGAGAGAGAGAGAGAGAGAGAGAGAGAGAGAGAGAGAGAGGATTTTCTTTTACTTTATTGGAAATGGTTGTTGTGATGGTCAATCTTATGTGTCAATTTGACTTGGCTGAGGAATGCCCAGATAAATGCAGAAAAAAAAATTATTTCCTGGTGTGTCTGTGAGAGAATTTCTGGAAGAGATTAGCATTTGAATCAGCAAACCGAATAAAGAAGGTCACATTGAGATGTGCAGAAGACAGTCCTTTTGTGGCTGGGGGAGCATGGTGGCCTCATGAGCCCTCACACTCCTGAGTCAGGAACTATTGGCAGTTATGGGGGGAGGGGCTGGGTGTAACTTTCTTCAGGGCTGTAGCCACTGGTATACTGCCCATGCGCCAGTAAACAACCCTTCAGCCACTCTTGTGTAGGCAACCCCAATTAAATACGATGAATCTCTGTCTCTCTCTGTCTCTCTGTCTCTCTGTCTCTCTCTCTCTCTCTCTCTCTCACACACACACACACATACACATATACCTGTGGATGGGAGGGGCTGGTAAGGAGGGGTACAGTGGGAGAGAAAGGAAAGAGGGTGAGGAGTTGAAATGACTATAATACATTACATACAGGTCTGAAGTCATCAAAGAATAAAAAAAAATAGGGGCTGGAGAGGCGGCTCATGTGTTTGGAGTGTGTACTGTTCTTGCAGAGGACCTGGTTTGGTTCTCAGTAACCACGCTGGGAGGCTCCCAATCACTTAATCCAGGGGATTAAACACCCTTTTCTGGCCAACTTGAGTACTATGTGTGTGCATGCACACGTGTGTGCGCGCACACACACAATCTTTTAAATACATTAAAAATAAATAAAAATTTAAAAACAAGATCACACTCATCATTGTGTGTTGGCATGATCCAGCCCAATAAGGGCCCAAAAGATGACAAACGGAGGTGGGAGGAGCTTTTCTGTCTCTGCTCTGTCCTTGGTCAATGGCGCTCTTGATTCTTGTGCCTTTGGACTGAATTAAATCACTGTCTTTCCCGGATGTCCCACTCATATTAGACTGTGTGGTTGATGGTCACCAGTGTCCCCCAAGTCAACCCCTACAGGTCCTTCTTTCTTTTTCTCCCTCCACCCTTCCCTCTCGACTCCTGCATCCTTCTCCCTTCTCCTTCTCTTTCTCTGAAGAGCTGACGACAGCGGTGGCGGCAGCTGTTTTAAGACTCTATCAGTGAATTTCAGTATCTGGGTCATGTCAGAGTCAGTCTTCCTTCTGGAGGCTGCAGCAAGATTTAAAGGAATTTTCTTGCATATCAGGTCACTTTGGGGTATTGTAAATGTCTCGATGTAGAGATGCTGAATTCTGTTACAGTTCTCCAAAAACAGTGCTGACATTTTTGGTTTAATTCAGCCTGCAATCCTGTCGTTTCGGTTCTCCAGATTAGAGAGGGTGCGGGGACTTTTGTTTGTTTGTTTAGTTTCGGATCCAGTCTGGAGCCTTGTGTATCCTAGGCAAGCATTCTACCGTTGAGCTATCACACTGGCCCTTGGCTTTTTAAGACAAGGTCTCACTATGTAGTCCTGTTTGTCTTCAAACTTGTAATCCTTCTGCCTCAGCCTTCTGATTACCAGCATGTGTGCCAACATACCTAGCAAGTTTAGGTTTTCCTCAGCCTGCATGGTTCTGCTCACTGATGTCTGAGGACAGGAGGAGCCGGATGGCCTACTTAAACAGAAAGGGCAGTGGCCATCTGTGCCAGTCTGCCTGTACAAGCAAAGGAGCTACCATGATGTACTCAGAGATGTTTATGGTCTGTTGGAAGGCGTCTCAAGATTTCTTTGGCTCTTTCCTTTTGGTTGCTTTGGAGAGATCTGAGTATCCCACTGGGCTACGGGGACAATAAAGGGTAAAGGGCAGATATCAAAGACATCACGGATCATCTTTCTCAAGTCCTTCACTTTCAAGATGAGAGAACGGGTTCTCGGGAAGATGAAATGACTCGTTCAAGACTATGCAGCCACCGCATGCAGAGCTGGCTCGGGTACTCATGTTTCTCAAGTTCCCACCCAATCTTCTTCCTGCTAGACAAGCAATGTCTTCCCTTTCTCGCTGGCTTGCCCAGAGAGAGATCACCAAATAGCCACATTGGTGACCCCAGTGCCCTCAGACGGTGTTATGATTTGAACAGAAATAGCCCCTTCCAGGCTCACGTGTTTGAGCATTTGTTTCCCAGCTACTGGCACTGCTTTGAGAGACTGTGGGACTTATGGAGGAGGAACCTAGCTGGAGAGGGCATGGATTTCTTAAGGGGCAGGACTGGAGGCTTCCAATACCACCCAGCATCCTGTGTCACCTCTGTAAGGAGGTGAGAAGTCTCAACGACACGACCCCACTCCTGTGGCCTCGTCACCCGCTGTCCCTGCACAATGGACCGTGTGCCTTCAGACACTCTCAATAACTCCACCTTCACCTGCTTCTTGTCACGTATGCTGGTGACAGCAATAATAAAGGCCACTTATATTGATGACATGGAGGGAAGGTCTATCAGAGCTGAGATTCCCAACCAGTTTTGTTATTTCACAGTACTTAAGAAACACAGTATATACTCATAAAGACCTGATGAATCCCCGTTGTACCATACCATCAGTGAGCTAACATTGCTGGATTTCAGAGGCGGCAGATTCTCTCTGACCGCTTCCTCCTCCCCACTCAGCACCACCAACCGCCCCAACCAAGGTACCCACCATAGATGCGAAAGGCATATTCGATCTTCAGGCTGGGGCAGGCCTGCTCACTGAACACCGACGCCATGCCCAGCACATCTTCGAAAGAGAACACACCGTTGTGGGAGAACACCCTGCAGATTCGGTCTCTGAAAGGGTTGACCTGTGAGGGGAGCGAGGGAGACGAGGTTTATCAGGGTCCAACTGTTGCCTCCCTGAGCCTCTCCCACCTGCCATTAGCACTGTCCTGGGCTGAGGCAAAAAGAACAAGCTCAAGAGTAAAGGAGGACCCTGGGTGTGACGGAGGAACCCAGGACCAGGGACCCTGCTTGACGTCACTCTGCTTGTTCATGTCTCCTCCTGCACACACATTCCAATGGCTTGTAAACACAAGCCATTTTGTGTTTACAAAATGTTTGTGTGTTTGTGTGTGTGTGTGTGTGTGTGTGTGTGTATGTGTGGTTTTGAGTGGTGTTATTGGGGTTTTTTACAGCTATCAAATTTCCCTCCATTTTACATTTAAAACTCAGAAAATTTAAAAAGTAGATAAAGAATAAAACAAAAGCCATCTATAACCGACTGCCCAGAGGTAGCAACTGGTAGCATTGATACAGCAGGCAGCAGACCTAGGTTTAAAGCTGTCATTACTTAGGGAGCAGCTGCCATACAGAGACATTCACCGACTCCCCCTCAGGGTTAAAGATTTCTCTAAAGTACAGAGATAGTAGTTATGGCTGCCATGCGGGACTGACATGAGGAGGGAGCAGAAGAATAACCCAGTGTCTGATAGAAACTCAGCCAATGGGAGCTGCTAGTTGCTCCTTAACCACCACCGATGTCATAACCAATAGAGCAGTTTTCAGATTAGGTGTCCAGGCTGGAAATGAAACTCAGCAGTAGAGCATTTGCCTAGCATGTGTGATGATGCCCTGGGTTCAATCCCCACCCCCCCACACCTACACACCTACACACCTACACACACACACGCACACACGCACACACACGCACACACACACACACTCACTCAGAGTCCCAAATTACCAAGGGCCACGCTATTTTAGCAACTCTGATTCCTCAAACTGCCCTGACCTTGGCATGTGAGCTCCTTTCTCTGCTGACATTCCTCCACGTGGGCTTGTGACATCCCAGCCACCATTGGCCAGTTTGGATACAGCTCACTATTGCAGCTTGCGTCTGTCCCTCCAGTCCCCAGCAACAGGCAGGTGGTGAGAGGACTTTCTGGGGCAGGGCTCATCAGAGTTTGCAATAATTTAAATTATAATTGTCTCCTCAAAGCCTGTGTGTTATAGGTGTGGTCCCCAGGAAGCAACGGAAACTTTAAAATGTAGGTTCCACGAAAGGTGATAAGACATTAGTGAGATGTGTCCTCAAAGAGGATCATGGGATTCCAGTTCTTCTTATTACCTTTGCTTCCCAGGTGCCACGAGGTGGGCAGCTTCCTTCTCTACACCTTCCTGACATATTGTGTTGTCTTGCAACAGACCCCGAAGCAATGGGGACAATTGACCAAGGGTTGAAACTACAAAGCTGTAATCCCCTTCTAACATCTTCTCCGGTGTTTTATTATAGTGACTGCTGATTCGTATAGAGCTCAACAGGGAACCACAGAGAAGGGTGCTTGGCAATCTTTAAAAGTAGTAAGTTCTTGTAGACCAGGCTGGCCTCAGACTCACAGAGATCCTCCTGCCTCTGCCTCCCAAGCGCTGGGATTAAAGGTGTGTGCCATCATGGGAGAGGGGAGAAGGGGAGGGGAGAGGAAAGGAGGGGAGTGGAGAAAAATATAAAAAATAACATTTTTTTTAAAGTAGCAAGTTCAGCTTTGTCACACCCTCTGCTCACTCTCTGGGGCTCTGATCCATTCCCTCATCCCAGGATGCCTCTCCCCAGTAGCTCAGCGCCACCGCCCAGCAGACTTTATCAGACTCCAGCTCGCTTGCGCTCTCTCTCTCTCGCTCTCTCATACTTCAAAACAAACCCTAATAGCTCATACCTCCCTCAAATCCCTGTTCTTATATGTACCCTGATGAAGCCTCCTGACCCTGTAAGCCTTCAGAGCAGATGCGAGCATACAGTAGAGTCCAGCTCCCCCGAAGTTCTAATCAGCTGGAGTGGTTCTCTGAGTTTTCCCAGCTCTTTCCTATGATAAGGCATCTCTTCAGAGCCCCGTGTTTCATGCAAAGGGGTTTGGCTCCGCCTCTCTGCTTCAGCTGTGCAATGACCTATCACGTGGCATGAGCCGGCTGCTAAGGATTTATACCAGTGGTTCTCAACCTGTGAGTCATGACCCCCTTAGTTGATTGCCTAAGACCATTGGAAAACACAAATATTAACATTACAATTCATAACAGTAGTAAAATTACAGTTATGAAATAGCACAGAATAATTTTATAACTGGGGGTCAGCGCAACAGGAAGAACTGCACTAAAGGGGCACAGTGTTAGGGAGGTTGAGAACCCCACTCTCTAGAGCTCCCACCAGATCAGCCAATGCTTGGCTCTCTTGCTTCAGGTCTTCAGTTTTGAAATTTCAGATTTTTTTTTCTTTTCTTCTCCTAGAACTCAGCCATACGTTTAACCGTGTGGGTTTATTTTGTGCATCATTGTATTTGAGATGAGACATTGTGTGTCACTTCAGGTGGCTATGCAGCTCTCAAATTTTACTCAGCATACAGGTCACTTGGGGTCACTCTTAAAAGCACGAATTCATGTTTGTCAGTTGTAGCGCTTCATCCGTGCAAGATGAAGAACCAGCTATTCACCGTGATGCTTGTAGGTCCCAGTTTTGCACTGTGCATTTGAATATCTAAGAGGGTAGATCTAGTGCTAAGTGTTCTAGAATTTCAATCCCAATGTGGTGGTGCACACTTGTAATCCCAGTACTCAGGAAGCTGAGGGAGGAGAATTTGGGAGCCTAGCCTTGGCTACATAGGGAGTACCAGTCCAGCCAGGAATGTATAGCAAGACCTTGTCGCAAAAACAAAACAAAACAGAACAATCTTCTAAAAATCATGAAGAGTGTGATTGTCAGATTATGGTGAGCACATGGCATGTACTACACACATATCACACACACTTTCACCTTCTGAGGTCTGTGCCAGGGGGTCTAGAGCAGAGGTCAGCATTGTAAAGTGAATTGTGTCCCCCCAAATTCCTGTGTCAAAGTAGCAAATCACCACACCTCAGAATATGTTTCATTAGGAAATAGAGTTGTAGGTACAATTCCCGAGGTTGAAGGGACATCACAGAGCAAGGATCCTCATGACATACAATGTTGTCCTTATATGAAGGGACTGGACACATACGTGTTCTCAGAGACTGCCACATGGAGATGGAGGCAGACATCAGGGGGATGCTTCTATAAGGCGAAGAATGAATGCCCAAGATTGCCAGCAACCCTTCAGAAGGTAGAGAGAGCCTGGAACTGACTCTTCGTCCCAGTCTTCAGAAGGAGCCAACCCTGTCTACACACTCTTGGACTTCTAGCCTTGGCAGTTATGAGACAACATTTTTATTGTGTAAGTCGCAGAGTGTGTGGTACTTAAGTAAATGAATGCACCAAACAGCATGCTTTGTAAGCTCCTCAGGTCATGGGAGCCCGTTTTATACATACATACATATACATCATGTATATATATATATATATATATGTGCATCATAGGCATATACATACATATATAATGTATTATGGAGAAATGTATACATATGTCATATACATGTTCCAGAAGTGACCCGCCCGAAAAACCAAGCACACTTTAGGCTGGAGCTTCCCTTCTTTTACTTTAACATGCCCAGAAACACCTCCTATCTCAAATGGACACTGGGAGCTTGAACTCCTAGGTTGTGTTCCAAGTACCTAGCTAAGTGACTTCATCAATTAGGTGACCAAATTTTAGCTACCTTAACTCTTCTCGCAAATGGATATATGGCTTCACAGGATTCCTGCAAGGAATCCATAACCGAAGGCAATGTTTGTAACGCAGACAAAAGTAAACAGAGAAAGCGCCAGCAGTGAGGTCTTTTCCTACTTGAAATGCAGTTTTGCTCCACACGGAGAAAGCTCAAGAATCCAGGCAGACAAAACAAGATGTCCTTGCTTCAATTCTCTGAGCCTGTGCTCAGTCAGGCACAAGGCAGGTCACCATGCTCTCCAACACCGCACATTTCCAGCTCGGAAGGAGATGAAGTCTTCCTTCCCTGGGGACTCCTCCAAAGCTGGCCTTGGCTGGGAGTGAGGGGGGTGATGGTATGGGGGGCACAGGGGGGGTTGCTGGAAGATCAATTTACTCTCCCTTTGACCCATCTCACTTGACTTACACACACACACACACACACACACACACACACACACACACACACACACACACACCACGGAGAGGGGAGGTTGGCAGTGTGGTATCCTCTAGGCAAAACAGTCACCATCTTAATTAGGCCAGCTGTGCCTGTTTTCGAACAAGCATAGTATTAGGGCCTGCTGGCTGCTGGGGTTTCCTCAGAGAAGGAGGAATTTGGGAGAGCCGGAACCCTCTTCTGAGACTCCAGCCACGCTTCCCAGCCCTTTGCATGCAATTCTATCCTATCAGCAAATGACCTAGGGGTCTTGGGGTGGTTAGTGAAAGGGACCCCCATCTGTGTGACTATAGGGAAGCTATCATTCATGCTGGGTAAAGACTTTCTGGCATGGCAGGGTCACTCATGGTCCTTTAAGCAATCCTTCATCCGGACTCTGGAAGTCCACTAAACTCCTTGGTCCCTTAGGTTGGACTTTTTGTTGTTGGGGCTTTATAAGGCAAGTGCATATGTTTATATCTTCCCAGAGAAGGAATTCTAGGGATATACATCCCCGCTTAGATTGGAAACCCAGAAGCTGGTAGTTGACGACAGCAAGAATAATGGCACATGCACTGCAACCTTGGAAAATGCAGACACGGTATTTCTGAAGACGAAGAGAAGGAATGGGTCTCACGCTGCCAAGCCTTTGTGAAATACTTAAAAGCACAGATGTTTCTAACTTGAATTTCTTAGATTTTGATTTAACGATGAAGAGCCTTGTGTCTCTGAGCCACTAACGAGGAAGATGTCACAGAATAATAATAAAAACATCATTTCTAGTTGTGTGTGGTGGTACAGGCCTGTCATTCCAGCACAGGGGAGGTCGAGGCAGGAGGACCTTGAACTCAAGACTGACCTGGACTACATGGCAAAACCCATTCTTAAAAAACAAAAACCAGGGGATGCAGAACTGGCTTAGTCAGTGGAGTGCTTGCCATGCAATCCCAAGAACCTGAGTCTAGATTCCACAAAAGAACTCAGGGGTGGCAGATCACATTTGTCATCTCAGTGCTAGGCAGTTGGGGACAGGAGGGTATTGGGAGCTCACTGGCTGGCCAGCCTAGCTGAATTGGTGGACTCCAAGTTCAATGAGAGTCCCTGTCTCAGAAAAAAAAATTAGAATGGAGAGTAAGTGAGGAGTACTCCTGACATTGACCTCTGACCTATGCATGTACACATACATGCACACACACATTCACAAACATGTACATGCATATACCTGCCCCACACATATACACACGCATGCACACATAAGCATGTATACACATATATACCATGTACACATATACACCACACACACATACACACACTGCACCACTACTTATGGGTGAAATGGAGTGTAATCATTGATGGAAAGTCTGTCTATGACAGAAAGAAAAGAGTGAATGGATGCTAATTTCCTTGTCCTCAGGGTACTGTGACCAGGACAGTAAGTCCAGACATTCAGAAATTGCAGCAGGAATCATTGATCTGCTTAGGTTTACTTTTCAGAGTTTTGTAGCAACACATACACTAGGCTCTGTGATCAGAGAAGCGTGACTGGGCATCTTTCCAACCACAGGGAGGCTTGCTGACTGTCTCGAGACAGCGCTCTCAAAAGAGCTGTACACCCATAGATGAGTTACATTTTTTCCCCTGCACAAACAAGTGTTTCACACTTGTTGACCTGTTATGATGACAAGTGGTGGTTGGCATTTTCAACCTTTTATTTTGCTAATAATATTTTATACTATTTGTAATGTATACACAGCTATTGCTCACCAAGATGAAATGCAGCTTCATTTGACTACTCAGGAGAAGTTAGGTGACTCATTGTAACGGGGATGCTTTTCCATTGCAACTGGCATTTCAGAGAGGCCGTTTTGAAGTAGCATTTCAATATATGGTATCACCTATAAAAAGTGTTTACATGGACATACCTTTAAATATTAAAAACAGATTTTTTTCCTAACCTCTTTGAAATTTGCCCAAATAATGTAGGCGGATATTGAATCTGCTTATTTAAAAATATAAAAACGTGAAGCTTCCAATTAGCTTGTAAAACCACTGGCTGACAGAAAGGAAGACACACGACGCCTAGCTCAGTTCAATAAAAAGCCTTTAATTGGTAGATGGGGTTGAAAACTGAGAGCTGTGATTTAATACATGCGGTCCCATGATGCCCTTCTCCTCTTCGAATCAGTTATGACAGCTATTAAAAATAAAACAAACTAGCTGTACCCCATAACTATGCACATTATGTGTCAATTAAAAAATGAGACAGCCAAGCCAGACCCAACTCTCTACACAGCTCTATTTCAAAACATCACAATCAGACTTTTAGAGAAGCAGCAGGCAGGGGGTGGTGTAAGACGGCTCAAGGCAGAGCAGGGTTTGCTGCTAAGTTCCGTGACTAGGATTCAATTCCCAGGACCCACATGAGGAAGGAGAGAACTACAAATCCCCTTCTGATCTCCACATGCATACTACAGTGCACACACCCTCACAGGATAAATATTTTTTAAATTATTTTTAATGTGTGAGAGTCTTGCTTGTGTGTGCCACATGTGTGCATTGCCCTCAGAGGCCAGAAGAGGGCACTGGATCACCCAGAACTGGAGTTATGGACAGTTGTGAGCTGCCATGTGGGTGCTTGGAACCGAACCCAGGTCCTCTGCAAGAGCAGTCAGTGCTCTTAACCACTGAGCCATCTCTCCAGCCCCCAAACTTCTTACTTTTAATAAAATCACATGGCTGGCTACCCTTTGCTTTACTGGGTAGGGGAAGCAACCAGAGCACGGAGCAAGGGGCACTGCTCTCCAGAGGGCAGCAAGACAGATGTTAAGTCAAAGCCAAGGTAGGATGATGTTGTCAGAGCAGCCTCTAAGAGTCAAGAGCTGCTAATCCAGTCAACCCTGAAGCCTGATATATTAAAGAGACACGTGGGCCCCTCCTTTGGACTATCAGACTATTGATGCAATTGGACCCCACGAAATTGGAATTTTCCCCAAGAATCTCATGCCGAGAGAAGGGAAAGGCTGCAGGTGGATGCCAAGCAGAGGAGGAAGCTATCTCTACCAGACCACACTTAAGGAGAGACTGGAGTCAAGACAAATGGTCAGTGATGGGCAGGAATACATCTTTGCTAGGACTACTCAGTTTGGCACATATACATCTTGCTTTGAACCTGAACCCTATGTCAGGACCCGGGAGATAGATGAGCTGGGTGCTGGTGGGGTGCTGGATGGCTTTGTTGCTCCTCTTAATGGAGCCACATTGAATAAATCTTTTTCTGCTGTTACTTGCCTCTTTAACTGGCCTCTTGCGGACAGGTGTTGGAGCCTAGCTCTTTAAGGTTGCCATCCAGGGCCCAGGCTCTGACCCTAACAGTTACCGTATCACCAGTAGTGTCCCATGTCTGCTTCTATTCCAACCAAAGGCAGCTTCCTTCTTTCCCAGGCTCTCTGCCTTTCTCTTTCCTGGAGGGATGGCCAGACAGTGTGATGAAGTATCACTTAGAATCCACACAGCTCCAAATGGAGTCTGGTGGAAATGGCCCTGCAGAGAGGCTTCTAAGACCCTGGAAAATGCAGCTGGCTCTCTACCTTGAGCTGAATGGCAGGAGACTGGGGACCCTAGGCCTAGTCCCCTGGGGCAGACAAGAACAGTCAGGAAGGCTTTGCAGGATTCCTTAACCATCCGCGGTCCCCACTTCTTCACCATCCCAAGTACCCACAACTTAACCACCCCAGGTCCTGTGTAACTTGCCACATTCCAGATTTCTTTTCCATTAATGCTAACAATCTGAAATCCAAACCCATACATTTTGGGATGCATCCAGAGAGTTATTATCTGCGTTAAATTTCACACTCATTTAAAAATCCTCGTTCCTCTCAGGGAGGAAGGAAATGACAATTGACAAAGCAATGCTTCCATTTCAAGAATAACGTGTACCCAAGCTTGAAGGCGTTTGAACAAGGGGAGCATAAACATGTCAGGGCAGAAATTTACACAGGTAACTCAGCAGCGAAATCTCCTTTTTGCTTGCTGAGACCAAGAAAGGTGAAAACAAACCCCAAATGCTAGCAGATTGTTTTCTTGAAACAGAAACTACAGTTTGTTGATAAAAAAGATTGCAGCCCCTGCCCTCCCCAAATTAAGCATATTTTGTTGTTGTTTTCTTCTATTTTGTTTTTAATAAGATCCTCTTAAAGTTACTGAATGAGAGATTTGATTTGAAAATGATAGTCAGGGGAAAAATATTTGGACTTAGATTAAAAATATCTCCTTGCCATTTCTCTAGCTAATGCCTAGTCAAAAAGAACTTTTTACAGTTGCTGGAAAAAATGCTCATAAAATATGTCAGTGACTCAATAATGACGTCATGGATACACTTGAATTGTTTTTTATTGAGACAGTGTTTTTCTGTGTAGCCCTGGCTGTCCTGGAACTAGCTCTTGTAGCCCAGGCTGGCCTCAAACTCACAGAGATCCTCCTGCCTCTGCCTCCCGAGTGCTGGGATTAAAGTTGTGCATCATCAACTGCCTGGTTTACACTTGGATTTTTAAGAGCTTGTGTTTTTAAAAAGAACTCAAATATTAATATTTCACTTAAATTTTCTCATTGCTATTCAAATCTTAACTTCTGGCGGCTATCTTTAAACATTCTCTGTTTAAATTTTGTTTTCTTTTTATTTTATTTTGCCTATGTGCGGTGCATGTATGTGTTCATGTGGGGTCTATACCTGTGCACATGTGGAGGTCAGAGGTCAACAGTGGGTATTTTCTCTTTTTAAAAATATATTTGAGGGGCTGGAGAGATGGCACAATGGTTAAGAGCACTGACTGCTCTTCCAGAGGACCCGGGTTCAATTCCCAGCACCCACATGGCAGCTCACAACTGTCTGAAGATCCAGTTGCAGGGGATCTGACACCTTCACACCAATGCACATAAAATAAAGTTAAATAAAACCATAAAAAATATTAAAAAAATACATTTGAGATTTGTTTTTATTTTTAATTGTGAGTGTGTGTGTGTGTGTGTGTGTGTGTGTGCATATGACTTCAGGGGCCTTCAGGGCCAGTGGTATCAGCTCCCGCTGGAGTTGGGGTTCTAGGCTGCTCAGCATGGGTGCTGGGGATGAACTCAGGCTCTCTGCAGGAGCACGTACACACTCTTAACCACAAAGCCGTCTCTTCAGGGCCTCATCAGGCATTTCCTTTCGCCTTGCTGTCAAAAGATTTATTTATTATATGTTTGCTGAAAGTGTATATGCCCCGCATAAATGCTTCCCCGTTGGCGGTGTGCACCACACGTGTGCAGAAACCTGGGGAGATCAGAAAAGGGCATCGGATCCCCTGGGACTGAAGCCACAGGTGGTTGTGAGCTACAGTGTGAGTGCAGGGAACCCAACCCGGGCTCTCAGCAAGAGCAGTTCCCACTCTTAGCTGCTGGACCATCTCCGCCCTCATCCTCCTTCATTGTTTGAGACAGGATCTCTCCCTGAGCCTGTATCTCACTAACTAGGTAGTCTGGGTAGCTAGTGAACTCCAGACACCTGCTGTCTCTGCACAACTCACCCCAGCTGGGGTTACAGATGTGCCCTGACACTGTGCCCTGTTTCTACACGGGTCCTGAGGGGGAAACTCAGGTCCTCATCTTTTTGTAGTAATCACGTTAGCGACTGAGCCATCTCCCCGACCCCTGGTTTTGAATATTATATGTTTGATCACTGTACCTTTCGTCAACTCTCACTAAAATGATCTGATCAGGCCGTGTGATGGTTCAGCAGGTAGGTGCGGCAAAGCCTGGTTACCTGAGATCAGTCCTGAGACCCAGGTGATGTGACTTCAATCCCCGGGACTCACGTGCTGGACTGAAGGAACTGACACCCCAAAGTTATTCTCTAAGATCCATAGATATTCTGTGGAATGTGCACTTGCATGATCAAGCAAACACACACACACACACACACAATACTAAAAATAAAACAATATTATTATTAATGCATATAAGCATTTTTGCATAGTATTAGAAGTTGAACCTAGGGTCTCATGAGAGTACTTTACCCCTGAGGTCATATTCCAACTCTCATTTTTTTTTTAACTTTAAAAACTTTTGTTTTGAGATATGGTTTAAATAAGTGGTCCAGGTTGGCCTTGAACTCACTGTTGCCCAGGAAGGAAGGCCTTGATTTATGATCCTCCTGCTTCTGTCTTCAGGTAACTGTGTCTATGCACCTGCACCCCCAGGTGTAAAAAGAGTGGCTGGAGTAACTGACAGGAAGGGCACAGACATCACTCCTCAGTTTTGAATAGAGGCCTCAGTTTACCTGGACAAGACCCTCAACATAGGAAGCTCTGCCCATAAGGTCCTACTCGGTCATACACATTTGAGTGGACAGTCTTTGGGGCCCAGGAGAAGGGTGAAAGTAAACTCTGTCTCAGTGTCTTTAACATGTTTTTCCCGTGTGTATCACAGTCATGGAAGGCTCAATAATGAGACACCGACTCTTCTCAGGTTGATCCACACTGTGACTGCGGTTCTAGCTGAAGCCCTCCCAGCTGCTGTTTCCATGAGAACTGACAAGCGGATTCTCCACGTGGAGAAGCAAAGAGGAGTTCAGGACAGCAAAGGCGGGTCTATGAGGCATGAAGACTGGGGCCGGAGCACTGGGAACTAAGAACGTGTGAGTTAAATGTAAGAACAATGAACCAGGGCCAGATACAGGCTCCAGTGCCAGATGTGCATGATCTCTGGCCCAGAAGGCTCTAGAATGCATTCAGGAGCCAGGGAGTCGGCAAGCCCTGGGGCCAGTAGACAGTGACCTGGGGAAATGATGGATCTTGATCCCTACCTCACATAAAACTCAAAAACCAACCCAGGTGGAGCCATGATCTAATAGAAAGGACAAGTAGTCAAAATTCAGAAACTTTTTTTTTCCAAAAAAAAAAAACAAACCATAAAATCTTCTTAACCCTGAGGCAAAGATTGTTTAACAATATACAAAGGCACTAACCATAGGGGAACTGCCATAAATTTGAGTATACTAAAATTGAAAAATTATATTGTTTGAAAGGCATCATTACAGGGAATAAAAGGGCAAGCGACAACAATCAATACGCACTTCAAGCCATGAATGGATAAACAAGCAGAGACGCAGCTAGAAGATGGAATGCAACTCGGAGAAAGGAAAAGCCATTGATGAACACCACAATGCCGAAGATCCTTCAATGGATTTCGCTGAGTGAAGGAAATCAGACTAAAAAGGCGACATATTGAGACTGGCACAATGCCTGTAACTCTAGCGTTCAGGAGGCGGAAGCAGGAGGCTTAAGTATTCAGCGGGGCTCATCTGAGCCTACTAGTGAAACCCAATTTCCAGAAGAAAGGAAGGAAGGAAGGGAGGAAGGAAGGGAGGGAGGGAAGGGAGGAAGGAAGGAAGGAGGAAAGGCAAGGAAGAAAGGAGGAAAGGGAAGAAAGGAAGGAAGGGAGGAAGAAGGGAGGAAGAAGGAAGGAAGGAAGGAAGGAAGGAAGGAAGGAAGGAAGGAAGGAAGGAAGAAGAAGAAGAAAGAAAGGAAGGAAGGAAGGAAGGAAGGAAGGAAGGAAGGAAGGAAGAAAGAAAGAAAGGAAGAGTAGAGAAAGGTAGAAGAAAGAAGGGAGGGAGAGGCTGTATAATGAAGGAGTCTATTCTGGAAAATGCAGAATGGAGAAACAGAAGAGTGATAGCCATTGGTTGCGGAAGGAGAAACTAACTTTAAGGGGTTTCACAAGGAAAGTTTCAGGGTGCAGGATCTACTCTAGATGGTGCCACGGTGAGGGGGCGGGTCCAACCTCTGTGCATTCTTGTCTGCCGGTGTGTGGATATGTGCAGGCTGGAGGTGTCAGGTTCCCCCTCAGTTACAGGGGGCTGTGAGCTGCCTAAGAAGGTGCTGGGTCTCCCGAACTCAGGCCCTCTGCAAAATCAGTGTTTGCTTCCAACCACTGAGCCATCTCCCCCACCCCCACCCCATCAGGTATTTTTTCAAAGCCTGGGCACCGCGCTCCACAGGAGTGTGCTCTCACCGGGGCAAATTAAAAGCGGTTAACAGCAGGGTAGCAGCGAGCTCAGGAGGGAAGCCGGTCCCTCAACGCAACAGATGAGACCATAGCAAACAGGCGCCAAAACCTCACTGAAAGGAGAGAGAGAGAGAGAGAGAGAGAGAGAGAGAGAGAGAGAGAGAGAGAGAGATAGAGAAACACTGACTGAGTGACTTTCGAAAGAGGGTTTCAGTTGGATTCTGGAGAGGCAAAAAGAATAAGAAACCCACACTGTACTCTGGGGTCCAGGGGCGTTTGTTTCTCACAGGGGTGTGGTTAATCATTCTGAGACTACACCAGAGTTCAGCACATAAGCTGCAGGTAGGTTAGTTACAATGCAGATAAGTTACAAGTAAGCAAGGGGGTAGGGGCCAGGGGTGATAGTCATGGCAGCAGAGTGAACTCCGTGGCATCTTACCATATGTAAACAGAGAACGACAAAAGCTAATGATGATGGGTGACATCAGGGAGTGTGCTCTTGCATTTGCAGGTGCACACTGCTTGCACATGTGTGTGCCTGCCTGAGAAGGTCAGAGGTCAACCTCAGCTGTCGCTCCCACGTAATATCAACCTTGTTTGTTTGAGGCATGGTCTCTCACAGGCCTGGAATATGCCAAGCAGGTATGGCCTTTAGGCTGGGAGTTCAGGGATCTGTCTGCCTCTGTTTCCCCAGCCCTGGGATGACAAGTTAAGATGGACTGCCTCACAGATTTGTGTGTCACCCTTTGCCCCGGGCTATATGCTAATATTCTCTGTGTTTTTCCAAGTTTAGTATGTGTGCGGCCCAAGTGAGTGCCCAGTTTTTCTTTTAATATGGGCTCTGGGCACTGAGCTGAGATTCCTGTAAAACAAGCCCTTTGCTGACTGAACTAGCTCCCAAGCTCCACATTTCTTGGTTTTGATTAGGTGTGCTGGTTCTGTGAAACACTGACCTCAGCGAGGGCCTTCAGATTCCAGGAGCAAAGGGTTGCAGTAGCAAACCACAATTGGAATGAAACTCAAGAATGTATGAACAACTTCAGCACTAGCTACTTACAGTAGAAAATTTACAATATTTAGCACACACGCGTGAGCGCGCGCACACACATACACACACACACATACAAAGACAGTCATGCAAAAGTGCCAAACATTAAAGAGCCACATCAGTAGAAAAAGATCATGTAATGGAAACAGGGTCCAACTCGACACAAATGATAGAGCTGACATGAATAGTAAAACAACTGTCGTCACACTCTCTATGTTCTAGCGGGGAAAGGAAGCAGGGCTCAGAGGTACATACTATAAACCCAGCTACTTGGGAGGCTAATGCAGGAGGGTTGCCTGAACCGGGGACTTTGAGATCAGCCTGGCCAACAAACTGAGTCCATTTCTCAAAGCAAGCAAGCCAGCATTAGAGAAGAAATGATTTGCAAACTGTAACCACACACATTCAAGGCGCTCCACAGATAGATGCTCATCAGAAAAACCAAATGCTAAAAACTAGTAATAAGATCTAAGGAAAAAAATCTTTTTCCAGAGACAAGGAAGACCTAGACAGGAACAAAGATAAAATGACACCATATTTCTTGTCTGGGAAGATCAGTTGAC
This sequence comes from Myodes glareolus, assembly GCF_982192425.1. Lineage (NCBI taxonomy): Eukaryota > Metazoa > Chordata > Mammalia > Rodentia > Cricetidae > Myodes > Myodes glareolus. The sequence goes on along the minus strand of NC_142031.1, from coordinate 100,924,711 downwards.
AATAAAACTATTGTTTAATTCTCGGGGGGTGGGGGGGAGATTCTTGTCTTGCTATATTCTATACCTAGCAAAGATGACCTCCAGACATGAAGACACAAGAATTATTTCTTCCCAACAAACAAAGAGGAGAGAATTTGGTAGCCACAGACCAGAGCTAGAAAAAGCATTCCAGGAAGTAAAACAGAATAAACAGAAGAAAACACCAGTAAGAAACTTGGATCTACACAAAGGGATAAAGGACACCAGAAATGAGACACACATGAGAAAATTCCTTTGAAAAGAGACAATCCACAATTACATTTGAAAATGCCAACATTTTTTCAGCCAATAATTGATAGAACAAGTAAATCGTCCCCAAAGTCATGAAGAATATAAAGACTCTACCAACTGGATACAATGGACATTTTCTAGAAAGCTCCTACCTCTCACAGAAAATATACATTTATTTTTTCAAGTGCTTTTGGAACACTGACCAAAACAGACCAGATTCTGGGATAAAAAGCAAGTCACTGGATTCAAGAGGACACAAATCATATGAACTATGTTCTTTGACCATAACTAAATTAAATTAGAAATCAATAATGGAGAAAACCTCTTGGAAACCCTCAAAAAAATGAGAAAATAACTTTGAGCTAAATGAAAATAAAAGCATATCCGAAGTTGTGGGTTTTAGTGAAAACGGTGCCTGCGGGGAAATTAGCGCTGACAGTAGGAAGGAGAGGACAGCTGAAGTGAGCATCTGGCAGGTCCTTTGTCCGTTGCAGGAGAGGGCCGCTGGGGTCACTGGCCGGTGGATGGGGAACCCATCACCATGCCACTTCTGAGTGATCTGCTTCCTGGGATGTCACTGTCCCAGAGGAATGGAAGAGCTTGTTACCAGAAGCAGTGGCATGGGGGCCACAGGTTGATGGAGCTCTGTGCTCCCCGAGAGCAGTGGAGCTCGGTGACGCTTCTGTGTGGGCTTCCCTTCCATCGACCTCTGCCTGGGAGGAATTCTTACTTTCTGAGCTGAACCCAGGAATAGCCCTTCAGCACCAGGGCAGTTCTACCAGAAGGTGGCAGTGTTAGGTCAGACCCACATGGTCAGTTGGTACAACCAACACAAGTGAGCGCCTGCTGTATGCAGACAGGTGGCAGAATAGACCCTAGCCTTCCACTGGACAGTGAGAAAGGGCTCACAGGAATAACCGGACCACAACTATGTGTCACTGCCCCGAAGAGCCTTGCGGCACAGAGCTTCTAAATCCTTCAGCTATTTAATTAAAGCCCAAGAAACTTTCTCAAAATCATGTTCCACGAACAAGGCATGTGAACCCAAGACATTGCCGAGAATCCCTTTCTAGCTGTTAGGGGCTCCAGAGACAAGCCAGTGGTAGTGAAAATACCACTTCTTCTGCAGGCATGAGCAAAGCTCCTAATCTGAACTCAAGTTCCTGTAGCGAGTGTGTAAGCGTGAGTTATAGAACTAGAACCTGGGGGATCCCAGAAAGACAGGGGAGCTACCTGTGCCTCTTCCACAAGGCTCCTAGCACTTACAGAGTCTCTCCAGACACAGAAAATGTGGAAGAAATACCGCAGTCCCTTATCATCAAGGGCCAGGGAAAATAAAGCTAGAACTGACGCTTCGCACAGTTCCCTGATACCCCAAGTTGCTCAGATGCCCAGGACGGCAGCTGAGTGTTCAGCAGGAAGGAAGCACACACAGTGTGGGCACACTGGGCACAGGGGAGATCATATCTCCGGCTGGAAAGCAAGATGCCGCCAGGCTACTCGGAAACGGCGCACTCTTTGAAACATAAGAACCTTTTCTGGGGACTGGAGAGATGGTTCAAGGGTTAAGCGCTTGTGCTGTCTTTGCAGAGGGTCTGTCTGAGTTTGGTTCTCAGCACCCATTACACGGGTGAATCCAACAACTCCAGCCTCCGAGGACAACTGTACCCATGTGCACATAGCCACACAGAGACACAATCTTTTTTTTAAGAAATGAAAACAAAACAAAAGCTATTTGTTTGCAGACCATGTAAGTAACACCATTGGTAGGCCACAGTTGGCCATGGATAATTGAAACTGTGGAAAGGAAAATCGCTGAGGAGCTGAAATACTGCAGACAGCAAGGCATGATGGCACGAACTAGGACAGGCAGCGTGTCCTGGGAGGAAGGACAGACAAACAGCCTCGGAAGGAAACCAGCGGAGAGAGGACACAGGGTGAGGCCAAGGGCTCTCTCCTGCTCCAGGTCCCTCGTGGTTGCCTCTCCTCCCAGATGCCCAGCTTCCGCAGGATGAGTAGAACTACTGAGTTCAGAACAGCGGGGGAGCTGCACTGGGAACCCTGAAGCCCCTCAGAGGCCAGGATTACTCTGCATGCCCACTCCAGGGACGGGAGTGGGAACTCAGAGGATGAAGCTGACGTAGGTGGACACCCTTCTTCTACGGCCAGATCCCCAGGCCTCATTCCCATTGGTCTGTGCCACAAAAGTTCACCCTTCTTAAAGGTCCTGTGAGAGCTGTCTCCTGGTAACAGATGGGCTGGCAGGGACAAGCCGGGGATGTGTCCTGCCGGCAGCTGGAGGCAGATCACTGACGGAACAAATACGAGAGCGAAGCAGTAAAAACATTAAATATTATTAAACAACCGTGGACTCACGAGGTCTGAGCCTGGCGCAGAGCCACCAGCCCAGTCTCTTCCTAGATTCCAGGCCCATAGATATGCCATGCTTCCCTGAGGAACCTTCCAGAAGATCCATCTGCCCTAGACCTTCCCTGAGGTGGAGGTCAAAGACCCTCAGTCTGCAGAGGTCATCCAGAAGCTGGGCCTTATGTTGTGGAAGACTTGGTTCCTAGTGAACCAAGCAGAGGTTCTAGAAGTGGACAGTCTCCAAAATGCTAGTATAAATCTTTTTTCATGTGGTCCAGGTTGGCCTTAAACTCGATGTGTGACTAAGGACAGCTTCAAATTCTTGATCCTCTGCCTTGGTCTCTCAAGGGTTGGTGAGCTACCAAACTCAGCATAGTGTAAGTTTTTTATTACACTTATTTTTACACACACACATACACACACACACACACATTTGTGTGTATGTGCCACTGCACACATACAAAGTTCAAAGAAGAACTCCTCTTCTATTTTGTGAGTCCCAGAGATCAAGCACCATCATTAGATTTGGCAACAAGCAGTCCCTTTACCCACCGGGCAGTCTCACCAGCTCCATAATAACTTTTAATTTGATATCGACGAGATTTTTTTTTTATGTTGCAGCTTTTAACCAGATTATACAGTTTCAGTGTTTTATTTGTACAACTTGAACAGGCAAAAGGATAAAAGAAAGAAATCAAGCAAACCTGTGTGCCTTGCCTGGCCTGATTAGCAACATCTATTAGCAACAAGAACAACAAGCCTTCCATACGCCATAACTAAGTGTCTATTTGCAAGTTATAGCCCAGGCCAGTCTGGAACTTGCAGCCTTCCTACCTCGGCCTTCTGAGTACTGGGATTATAGGTACACATCACCACACCTGGCTTCCATTAGCATTTTTAATAAGTCAACTTCACGGTGTCACACAACATATTAAACAATATTCAAGATTCTGGGTAATAACATAGCAACAAGCCACGTGACCTCGGGTAACCCACACAACCTCTCCATTTCCCCATCTGTAAAAGAAGCAGAGTCAGACCTCTGCTCTCGGGTTTTTGTGCAGTTTGAATGAGACCATATTTGCGTCTGGTACTGGCAGTTCCTCGATGGATGTTCTACAGCATTGTAAGTCCAGCCCACACTGCCTGTCTCCTGTCAGTGTCGCGGTCACCCTGTCAAAGTCAGAACTGTGTGGTGTGAGTGCCAATCAAGCCAGCATGCCAGGATGACACTCGTGGATTTCATACCTGCCCATGCATTGCTTCATTGTGCAGAGAATCACAGAGGTTTGTGCCTGCTGCAGGCAGCTCTGAGCCCAAAGGGCTCTGCAGTGGAAATTCCAATTCCTTAACCACAGTGGTCCTTCTGAGCCAGCCTTTATCAGTTGGCACACAGGCGTTCTCCATGTGGCCAATGATCAGATAGCACAGAAGGCTCCAGTGACTATCGCAATACCAGAAAATGGGCAAAATCTAGGATGCCCTTGGGTCGATAACACTGGTGGTTCCTGCCCCTACCCAACAAGGCCGGACAGAGCTGGGGGCACAGGGCAGACACCCAGCCTGAAAACCCTGGTTCAGCCCAGACACCCTATACCCGGCCCCCATTTTACAATCAGGTCTCACAAAGACCCTGACTGTCACACAGGTGCCCTGCTCCCCATGGCTGCTCCTTTTGTGTGCTCTTGTTTGCAATTAACTCCACCTCTGATAAGCTGGCTCTCCTTCAAACGCACCCTGTGACATGACAGGCATTCCCTTCCCTTCCTTCTCTCTTTCCAATGTTTACCGCATTTAGTTAAGAAATAAATAAATGTATTTCTGTTGGCTGTCTTCTGCCAGAACACCCAATAAAGTGCTGGGATTGTGGAAATGACTCTCTAGTTCAGTGCTATAGCTTTGCCGTTTCATCTAATTATGAAGACAGTGGGGAAAAAAATTGCTATTGACATTCCGAAGCCACTGGTCCTGCGAGGGTGGGTCCTGGGGGTGGGATGCCCCTCTGCTCGGAGAACTTGCTGGGGAAACAGCTACTGCCTAAGAGGAAGGCAGGAGGCCCAGAGGCTCTCTAGAGGCAGAGGGGAGGAGGGCAGAACCTGGAGAGAGAGGGTGTGAGGACTGGATAGATGCAAGTCTTCAGGATGGGACACTTCTTCGTAGCCACCCAACCTCTCCCCAGACCTCTGTGGTTACTCAGAGCTTGTCTAGGGCAGTGTTTATGAATCTCTATTAAGAGGCCAAGAGTTTGTTTGGGTAAATGTGAAGTGGAGGCAGAAAGGACATAAGGAGAAACAAGACGAGCCCCTCCTCTCCGTCCCTTGTGCCCTCTACCCCCAGGAAGAAGCACAAAAGGCAAGGAAGAGGGAGGGCCGTGTACACCCACAAAGTGAGGAAGTAATGGGAGGGAGGGCCGTGTACCCACAAAGTGAGGAATTAATGGGAGAGAGGGCCGTGTACCCACAAGGTGAGGAAGTAATGGGAGAGAGGGCCGTGTACCCCACAAAGTGAGGAAGTAATGGGAGAGAGGGCCGTGTACCCCACAAAGTGAGGAATTAATGGGAGAGAGGATCATGTACCCCACAAAGTGAGGAATGGGGTGAGAAGGTTCACACCACTACAACTCCACGTCTCTCCAGGTCTCATTCAGAGCAGGTGGCTCCTGGTGCCCTAGTTGCAACTCTGGGTGCAGGGCTTGTTTCTGTGTTTTAGCAGTGTTGCATGCTGAGGTGAATGGGGACAGTTCCCATGGTACAGGCCGAGAGCTTAATGACAGTTTCTACGGCTTTCTGAAGAAAATACGAACAAGGCCCAGGACAGCCAATATAAAAATCATTTATAATACACTTTGCACCTGTAGTCCGCAGGCAGTTCATTCAAACCAGGAGACAAAGTATTGGGATGAAACCAGCTGCCAAAGGCCAGCCTAGACATAGGACGTTTCCAGAACAGGCCTTTTGCTGCCCAGGAAGTTGCTGGTCTGGCTAGTGTGCCCCTACTCCCAGTCAGAGCATCTAGAAGGCAGCACCATTGCTTCTGCAGCTTTCTGGGGTCACCTGTCCCAGGGCACCCTGGGAGCCGTGCCACTGTAAACTCTGTAAGATGTAGTTCTCTGTGTCACAACAAACCCCTTTTGTTGGTAGGTCTAAGCAAAAGAGACGTGATCTGTTTTGATTTCGTTGTGAATCAACAGATAGCAATGGAAGTGGGCTAGCCAAGGTGGGTCATACCTATAATCCCAATCCTTGGGGAGATAGGGGCAGAAGGATTTTCTCAAGTTGGAGGTTAATCTGGCCTGCAGAGTTAACATTGTCTCAAACAAAATTCAAATAAAAAACATTGGGAATTGCACGCTAGTCCTTGATGGAAAATAACCCCTCCAGATGCCTTTGTTTATCTATGTTTCTTTGCTTTTGTTGTTGTTGTTGTTTATTTTTTTGCGTTTGGAGACAGAGTCTCATGAAACCTTGCTGGTCTCGAGCCTAGGCATGTAGCCTTGGACGTTCTTGATGTCTTCAGGATCTTGCCTGTACCTCGCAAGTGCTAGGATCATAGGTGTTTGCCACCACACCCGTCCTCTCCCCACCCTGCCTCATGACCAGACTCCCACCAAGCTGGTTTTGATCACTGATGTCTTCGTGGCCCGTTGTTGGGATAAACGCTGTGGCTAAAGGCAGCTTGGGGATGGGAGGGATTATTGTCTTCATACAGTGTGCTGTTCATCATCTAGGGAAATCAGAACTCTTGAGGCGGGAACTGATGCAGAGGCCATGGGGGAGTGCTCGCTACTTACTGGCTTCTCCCCATGGCCTGCTCCATTAGCTTTTTTATACTCCCAGAACTACCTGGCCAGGGCATGGTCCTACCAAATCAATCACTAGTATTAAAATGTTCCACTAGTTATTAAAAGATTCCTACAGGCCAATCTTTCAAAGACATTTTCTTAAGTGAGAGTCCCCCTTCTCAGATAACTCCAGCTTATGTCCAGTCAACAGGAGCTAGCCTGCACACGAAGGGCCTAACCAACGATGGGGCATCGCTATCTGGGTATTTATTGGTGCCAGCTGTTGACTCAGACTTCTGGGCACCTTGCCTTTTCCACACTCCTGCTGGCCCAAGATTGACAACAAGGAAAGGAAGAAACTCTAACTTCTAGATTTACCTCCCAGACGCTGCCCTAGTGTGCGTCCCTGTTGTTGTTTATACTACAACCCAGGCAGTAATGAGTACTTTACACTGACTATGAAAATCAAGGCGTGAAGGAGGAAGAAACTGGACCCGATAAGCGGGAAAATTGGGAATCTGGTCCCCAGTCTACCTGACCCGTACTTTCCCAGCATGTTCTGGAACGTGTGTGGCAGTATCAGGCTGAGTGCACCAGCTCATGGGGAACCAGGCAAGAAGTGGCCAGTGGCCAGTGGGTGCCAGCACTGAGTGCAGTGGGCAGCAGAGCTAATCTGTCCCAGACACACAGTTCTTGCATCCTCTCCTCTAGTACTAGCTAGAGTGACGCAGGGTACTTAGACTGGGCCCACTACACAGCAGGAGATGTTGAAGTTGTGGACCCCAGCTCAGTGCTGGGTCCCTGTTAACACTGTCACATCTGAGAATGTTCTTGTTCATTATGACATCGTGACGGAGTGGAGAAAACGGATCAGAGACAATAAATACACAGCTCTGGGTTGAAAATCCATGTGCAGAGAGACCTTCGGCCATCGTGGCTACTTAAAGAGAAGTCTCTAGCTACGTGCCACAGTGCTCTCTCTTTCCACACTGATTTGAGTTGAGGATGTTTAAACACCCCAGTCTTTCACTTTGTGTTTTTACCTCCCCACACAAGGCATAAATGTTTTCCCATATTGCTACATAGTCGAGGCAATTTTCACTTTAATGACTACTTCGTTCTAGTTCCTGGAGTGGACAGCCCTGTCTACTCACCGCCTCCAAGGAGAAACTGGATGTCTAGACTCAGAAAATAATTTCAAAAAATGAAGAAAATAATACATGCGGATGTTTACTGTGATGTTATTTATAGTAGCAGAAAAATAACTAACCCCTTGAAAGAGCCTTACTGCTCAGCCATGAGGGGAGGGTTTGTTTGGTCAATTAGAACCCAATGCAATTATGCAGCCATCAGACCACAATCACGCCGGCTATTCAGCAACATGAAAAAAGCATTTATGCCTAATGGGGAGAAAAAACACAAAATAAAATTGCATCTAGGCACATCTACCATGTTGCAAAATAAAGCATGACCAGGGAAAAAGACGGCAAGAGAAAACAGAAAATGAAAATTTGCGCTGTGGTTAATGGGTGCCAAGGAATTGATTTCCTCTTTAAAGCTTGTGTTTTACTGACACACTACTCTTAAAAACAAATCAAAAACAAACCAGAAAACAACAGGTGTTCCGAGAACCTGTTACCCTTCCCACTGGCTGCTTATCAGCTTCATTTGTTCATAAGCAAAGGCTGGGCTAGGCAGGGCCGGATCTCCCACCTCCAGACCCAGGAAGAGGCTGGCCCCTTCTGTTGTAGCCATCCTGGCAGGAGCAAAGGTATTTTGAAGAGAGAAACTTGGTTCCCCCCCACCCCCCTTTGGCTCTCAGACTATTTAAAGAATGGGATATAAGAAACTAGAATTTTCCCCAGAGGCCTCATGCTGCGGGGAGTGGGGAGCAGAGCTGAAGTAGGGTCCACACCTTGTCCAGGTTATCTGGTTCTCCACATCTCTTGCTCTGTTTAAGCCTAAATCTCAGGAGTCACCAAACCTGTTTGTACCACTTCCCAATGCCACTGCATTGAATAGATCTCCTTTCCCTGTTTTTCACTACCATTTGTGTCTTTAATTGGTATATTAAGGTGGGGTGGGGAAGCCTGGCTTGTGAGAGCTGCTCAGGCTGAAGCCTTTGACCCTAAACTTTCTGGTGGCATTGTAAGGGTGGCAGCCGGAACTGGAGTCTTGCTGAGGAAAGAGCGTGGTGAGAAGGGAAGGTCATTGGAATGTGACCCATTTCTGTCATTTGTGTCCCAGAGCATCTGTGTTATACCTTTCCAGAGACATTCCCAATGGTGAAAGCAGAGGACCAGTTAGCAGTTCTGATGCTTTCTGCAGTATTCTGGGAGCCGTACTGGGCCTTGTGCTGGTCTCCATCTCATGGTCCCCATCCAGGAAAACGTAGTCTCTCCCCATTTTCCCATAACCCCCTGCCCGGTACCCAGGGACATTTTGAAGGCGGTGGACACTCAGGGGAACAGAATGGACCACTTTAGCTTCTGTCCTGAGTCTGGCAATTCCTCTAGTATCGGAAGAAGAGGGGATAAGGGCAGCTGGCAGGGCACGGTTTTGCTTTGTAGAGAGGAAGCCCGTCCATGCCCCAGAGCTGCTGGTCAGCTTTTCCCCTAGCTGCCCCCTGTAGGCACCAGTTCATGGGAGGTAGGGGACAGGACAAAGATAGACTTTCGCGGATGGCAATTGGGGACAATGAGAAGCAGAAGCGTTTAGCCACCTCCGGAGAAAAGTCATTTCTAATGGGGAAGGGTGTTTTTGTTTTGTTTTGTTTTGCCACCTGAGGAGCTGTGCCATAGCCACAGGCTCTTCCTTCAGTTCTCTTGACTCTAGCTAGGCCACCATCTACTTCTGACACTCAGCCTCAGGCAGAGTGAGGGAAAGGGTGGCGTCTCTCCCAGAAGCTAGCTGAACTAGGGTGCGGGACTCTCAGAAACCACAGGACTTTCATCACCTTGGCTCCAAGTCTCACCACCAACTGCCAGGGCAAGTTTAAGGTGCCCACCAGGAGTCTGGTCCCCTGCAGGACAACAGCCGACTCATGCGGTTATGGTCTCAAGTCCTTCTCTGGTGGAATACCATGATTTTTTTCTGTCACCTTCCCACTAGGAGGGGTTTGAGTCCCTTCTCGACTTTTCAGGGACGCATAACTTCTCTCCAGTTCTTGTGTGGGAGGTGGGAGGCTCCCACAGTGGGTCTGCCAACCATAGAAGACAGTCGTAGCCTCCCTCTCTGGCCACTCCTCTAGGACTGCTGACCCCCGTGTTACACTCACTTGCCAAGACCACTTCTCCAGGCGGCAGAAAGATGGTGGGCTGAGATGCTACTACCATCTGTTCTATTTCTCAGAAGGAGCAAACTGAGGTGTGACCCAGGCTGCCAGTGAAAGGTCAAGATGCCAAATGGCACGCCAGGATTGCCTAGGAGGTGCCGGTACTCAAAAGAGGGCTCTCTGGTCCTTCTGAAAGGGGCTGAGGCCAGAGCCAAAAGTGGGAGTCCCTTCTTAGCTGAGCCTGCCCCTCTATACCTGAGAGATGTCCCTGCTTCCGTCTGTGTAGGGTGATGTGACCAATAGCATACGGCAGGTGATGTGTCTTTTTTCCTAGCATCATGTTCAGGTCACCGGGAAGCCCTTCAGAGCTGCAGGGCGTCTAGTCCCCGCGGAGGCGGCAGCAGGCAGAGGGTCAAAAACCCTGGGAACAGAGCCCTGGCGGGCCCAGCCAGCACCTCATTAGGAAGCCTGAAGGGGAAGGGGGGTGCATGAGGAACAATGTTGTTTATTTTTTTCTATTTTTAAACCAGTCTGAGGTCTCTGGGGGCGCAAATGAAGTTATCAGCAAAGACATGAGGGGAATAGCGCCTCCAGCCAGCGGTTTGAGAAGGCCCTAGAGACCAGCACTCTTGAAAAGCTGAGGAGAACTTATTTATCTTGTATTCTGAGGGCAGGACAGGGCCTGGGGTGCTGGACAAGCAAACCTCCAGGCCCATGGGCCCCTCCTCAGGCTCTCAACTCCCTGTCCCTCAGTACTGCTGGGAATGTGGACCCAAGTCTTAGTCAAGAGAATTTCAGCGGTGTGTTCTAAGCACTGGGAAAGGAGGAGTCTGCTGTGTTCTCAATTGATAGTGCGCTGGACTCATGCACACGCAACCGACACACAGAAACATGCAGACACACACAGAGAGGCGAGTGAGCATATTCCCATGTGCACACACACACACAGACACACACAGAGGCAACACGCACACGGGCAACATATACACATATGCACACACACACAGAGGCAACACATACAATCCCTGTCTTAACCTGGCCACAGGCTGCCCCTACCACCTCAGATACCTGGGGAGACCCTTCCTCCATATGGTCTCCTGTTCCTTCAACCTTCCCACGTGGTACTTATCCTAACCTAACTCCAGAGCCTCTCCCAGGGAGCCGCAAGCACAGTGATGTACGCAGTGTGACAGGATCCTTATATGAACCGAAAGAGAGGAGGCATTGCTTCCATCTTAAAGGTAAGGGTGCTGAGAAGTTGGGTGCTTTGCCCAGATGGTTTTTGTTTTGTTTTGTTTTGTTTTTCTGTAATACCGAATGCCTCTTAGGTCTTCAGAGGACAGAGAATTTACTCTCTGGGAACCGAGGAATCGTGAATCATTAGAGAATCAGGGGCCTGGCTGGGGGGAACATCCAGGGCACACTAAGTGTGGTAAGTGGCAAGGATGGTTAGACCCTGGGTATGCATCCTGATTTGAACTCTGGTCTTTGCGGGATTCTAGCTGGGTTACTGCGGGCAGGTCACTTAGCGACTCCGTGCCCCGAGACACGTAATGCTGTTATGTGTCTCTCTGGAGACAGTAACAGCAGGCAATTTCCCAGGGTGGCTGAGATGCTACATTAAGGTATGACATGAAAGGAGTCACGGGAATGGCTGAACTCTGTGCACATGAAAACATGTACCTTTCTATTCCTCCTCCAAGACGGGTGAAAGATGAGCTAAGCAACTGCACTAGGTGGGTTGTGGGGAATTCTATCCATTACCCTCTTCTTGGGTCCACTCACTGGCTGCATGGTACAAAACTCCCCCAGAGGGAATGAGGGAAAAGTAGCCCTTGATATCTTTGTGGGCTTTCCATCTCCAACTGAGGAAAATCAGAAGAGAAAAGCCAAACCCAGAACCCAGACCTTCCCTTTGCCTTCTCCGCTCCCCTAGATGCTCGGTAGGAGGTAGGAATGGATCCACTGGAAAGCTGAGGAAACTGAGGCCTGGAGGAGACCAGTGATGTGCTCGGGGTGGCTGGGTGCAGCTAGCAAGGCCAAGCCTGGATGTCAGACCTGTCCCTGTGCTGCTGTTCAGCCCAGAACAGAGATGGCCTCTCACAGCACTGAGCTTTTTCTGAAACAAACCCCTTAATTCTTTGGCTGAATGTCTAAATAAGGATTTTTGCCAATTCCAAGCCCTGCTAACTGATGAAGTTGTCAGAAAAAAGATCTAATGATGCTTGAAAATGCAGGGAGTGAGCCAGCTGCCAAATTGCCCTCCCAGCTCTGACTCTACATCAGGGAGCCTGGACCCTCCCACTGGGGCCGGGCGGGGCGGGGCGGGGGGGGGCGGGGAGCTTGAGGAGCAGGAGCTGGAGGTTGAGGCTGACTTCGGTCCTGCTTTGGACTGATGAGCTTTGATCATCCCTGCTGCCAAGGAGGGAACTACTTCTTCCTCAAAGTTACCTTGTAGATTAAATGAGGTGAGGCTTGAGTTACACCCTGCTGGGCACAGCTCAAGTTTCAGGACTGTTAGGGGCTGGGCTGGAGCAGCCAGCTGGCCTGAGCCCTGCCTAGTAGACCGTGCCTTGCAGCCCTTGAGGGAGCAGAGAAACCAAGATTGCGGGTTTCATTTGGAGAGGCAATGGGTCTCTGGTCAACCCCTAGTATTTATTTATCTCAGATCCAGCTGCTTGTCTTGGATGGGTGGAAAGCTCCAAGTGACCTCAGGGCCCTGGAGGTGGTGCTTCAGGGTGGGAGCCTGGGAGTCCAGCAGGCTCTTTGTTCTCTCTCTCTCTCTTTTTTTTTTTCTCAGTGGAACATTTGCCCCACTCAGGAGTCTGGGTACTAGGGGTGGAGTCCAGTCTGGGGACTCCGGAATCAGACAATTCCCAGGCCTGCCGCAGGAGCCAGAGAGACTGGGTGCTAAGGGCTGAGAGGCTACCATCATATGGAGACTTATATAGAAGCCCTGACAACTCAGAGACACACAAGTGTGACCTTCTGCCTGAGGAGGTATCCTGCAGAGTCAATCAGCAGCCACCCAGGCCAATAACTGTTACCGTCCTGCTTCCTGCTCCCGACACACACCCACTTTGGTGCCATTTCCCCTAGAAGACGGAGAAAAGCAAATGAAATGCTTGTGTCTAAGTGTATTTGGGGGACTAGATGGCCTTGGGTCAGGCTTTTGACCACTCAGTTTCCTTGTCTGTAGGCATTCAAGTGTCTCAAAGAGTACGAGACTCAAACAGGCGGCCTGGGAAACAGCTCACAACCATATGACCCAGGGCAGTAGGCAGGCATATGGAGCTAGGCACTGGGATTGTTGCACCCATCCAATCTGTTGCTGTTTTAAATTTATTTTTTTTTATAGCGTGCCAGGAAAAATAGCTGAGGATGAGGGGGGCTCAGGACAGTGGCCTAAATACAGTCTAAGGATTATCACCGGGCCCAGCTGTCCCCTCCTGCTGCCGCTGAGTTTGCTGGATGGCAATAACACTCCCTGGGCTGTCCTGGGTTTTAGGGGAGTCCTGTCAGCTCTTCATCTAGGGACGCCCTGATAGCGTGTTTTCTCAGGGTGTGGAGATGTTCTGAAGACAGAGCGTGGACACCGCCTATGCTTGGAAGGGGAAAGGGGCACTGTCATGTTGTGTGTCCCTTCTCATCTGCCAACTTTGACTTCACTTGTGAAGGCCCCTCTGCCACACGCAGTGGCCACCATGAGACGATTGTGAGCAAGTCAATTGCTAAATGTTCAGGGAGACCCTTAGCGTCCTGATCCCAGCTTCCTCCTGCCCCACCTCTCCCCAGAGGACTAGAAGAATCACCTGAGTCATCTCCCTTAGAAAAGGAGCCCAGAGACCCGAAGGCCTCTTCCAGCCCCTCTTTCTGCAGGGTGAAGCGAGACCGCCACCTATGGTAGCAGTTTGCACTAAGTCAAGGGTTCTAGCCAGGCTGGGGCATACATCAGTGGAGCAGGGTCCACTAGCAAAGTCTATTTACAGGCTCTCCGAGTACCCAGCCACTGCCTTGGCCTAGTCCCAGGACATATTAAGACATATTAAGAAGCTCCTGTGGAGGGGAAGGTGTGCCACCCTGAGACCTGTCTGACCCCGAGAAAGCCTTCCCCGAGGCCCTAAGAAGTGGGAAAGGACACAGATGGAGAAGGTCTGAGGTGTGTCCGGCCTGATCTGTCTGCAAGAGGCCATGACCACAAGGTGAGCTGTATAGACTAACAGGGCACCACGTTTGGGCACTACGATCTGGAAACTGAGCTTGGCAAAGAGGAAGTAACTGATGACTCCCTTGCTCTTTTCCCAGAGCTCCCAACAAGAGGCTCTGTAAGGCCAGAGATTGTACGCAGTGCACAGTCAACTACGGGTGGTAATATCCTGGGTGTAGTGGTGAGATGTACGTGAGTCCCTCTACATCAGGCATTCTCCACAAAAACGTAAAAGAAAAGAAAAACACAGTCCCTCATTCATAGTTCCTCCTATCTTATAATGAAAGCAGAGAGCTGGGGCAGCATCCCCTAGGGGTTCCTGGGCATAGCCCTTCTGGAGGTGAGAGAGGATCCTAGTGACCTGCTGGGCATCTGGCTGAGGATGGAAAGGAGGACCATAGAGAATGAGGACCACACAGACATGGGGCTCTGAGAACACCACCCAAGCAGAGCATTGGCGAGTGTGGAGTCGGGAGGAGAAGACAAAAGTCGGTGCAATAACTGCCATGTGTGGGAGATGCGGGAGTGACAGCAAGATTGGCATTTGTGATGCTTCACTTTACCCCCCAGCAGCGGACACTTGCACCTAACTTCACACCCTCTGGCACTCAATGCAACGCAAAGAGATTTCTCAGAGTTACTAACAAACACAGACCACAAGAGGAGTGACCAGCAGAGAGAGAGATCAGGACCTGAGCCCACCCTCTAGGCTCTGGGTTTGCACGCGCTGGTAGTGCTGGAAAAAGAGGCCGCCCATGTGGACGGCTGGTGGCAAGTGTCTCAGAGCATCTAGAATTCTGGAGCTTTCTGCACTGTGTGCTGAGAGAATGCCATCTCCAGCCTTACCAAAGGTAGGGAGGCTTTGCTTGTGAGAGCCAATTAGCGCCTGGGGGACACCAGACACCGCTGAAGGCTGGGAAGTGAACGAATAAGTGGATGTTAAACTCAGACTCATCCAGCCTGTTTCTCAACTTGGCTCTAGGATGCTGGCTCACAGAACACTCCTGTGTTTCTAGGGAATCCTCCGAAAAATGGCCCCTTCAACTCACTCTCCATTGGCACTCCAGTTGACAGACACCACCCACGGGCTCAAGCTTTGAAACAGTTTTTTGGCAACCATTTCGCACTCTTCATTATGAGCAAACGATTACCAGATATCCAAGGGCAGCCTCTGGCATGAAGGGAGGGCTCACAGCAGCTAATGGCAGAAAGCACCTCAAAGGGAAGGATCAGAGGAGATAACTGCATTCGGGGAAGGAAACGGGGAGGGTTTTACTCAAGAAAGGGAGAAGACAGAACACAAATGAGCTCCTGGAAACCAAACGCTTAAGGGGGAGAGTGAAAACCACATTGTGGCTAAAAGATAAGAGCTGAAGACACAGTCTAGAAAGGAGAGACGGCAGTGAGTGTCTGTGGTGCAAACAGGGGACTTCAGTGTGAGGCTCAGAGTCCATTGTCAAAAAGCCAGACATGTGGTCCACGCTTGCAATGCCAGCTCTGGGGTGGTGGAGACAGGCAGATTCCTGGAGCTGACAGGATAGTCAGCCTAGACCTAGGGATGAGCGCCAGACCAATGAAAGACTCCAACCCAAACAACACTGCACAGAGACGGCTCAGTGGGTAAGTGTCCTTTGTCCTGTAGCTGAGTTTGAACCTCCAGCTCTCCTGTTAAAAAGCCAAGGCATGGCTGCATGTGCCTGTAATCCCAACACCACAAAGCCAACGAATGAGAGCAACGCGTTCTCAGAAAGAAAGTGAGCATGAAAGAAGAAACGAAAAAAGCAGGACACACACATGCACGCACACACACACATGCACATACACACATGCACGCACATGAACAGACATACACATAGACACACACACATACACACACATGCACACACACGGACAGGCATACACATGGATACACACATACACACACAATCAGGAAACAGAAAGGCTTTGGATTTCTCATTAACAACAGTAAGAGCTAAACTGTAATCAAGTGATACTTCCCAAATCCTGAAGGAAAATGGTTTCCAATCTATAATCCAGTTCTATCGAAATGCTCAGTCAGGTGTAAAGGGAAAATAAGGATATTTTCAGATGTGTAAGGGGTCACAAAACACTTAGCTCCCAGTGGTCTCTACCAGAATGCTACTAAAGGATGTGCCCCACCGAAGCACGGGAGTGAAGGGAGAAGATGTAGAATCCGAAGGATGGGGAAGCAGTAATATCTAGGATGCTGGCTTGTTCTGTGAGTGCAACCCTCTCCCAACAAAAGCAATTACAAGGCACCAAGAAAAACTTCCCTAAGAAAAGGAAATAGAAAACCCTCCCTTCTGAACGCTCTTGGCGATTTAGACAATTGGTAGAGCCTTGATGATGAGCTAATGATATGTACAAAGAAAACTAAGCAAAAACAATTATTATATCCAGAAAAAAATAACAACAAAAATGTGCAGAAAGGAAAGCTTGTCACATTTTCTTTCACAGCTAAGCTCCGGGGAGGGTACACGGCCGGCCGTGGTGACCGAGACACCTGCTAAGGGTTTGCACACGGCTGTCTCCCATTTCTGCTCGCTGAAGGAGTTTAATCCCTGAAGCTTTATGTTAATGGTGTGGAGGAAGTAGAAAGCAACCCTAGTACAGAGCCCAGAAGTGAGGCTTTGGGGAAGTGATTAGATCAGATAAAATCATTCAGGTGGGGCCCTGTGAGTGAATTCTAGCGGCTTTCAAAGCAGAGGGAGAGACAGCCAAGAGCTCCTGCCGTGATGTGATTTAGCCAAGGGGAGGCCCCTCATTGCAGCCTGCAGTTTCCAGAAATGAACTAAATAAACTTCTTGAATTCTCAGTGAAGTAGACTGTTTCAAGCATTTTATTAAAAAAAAAAATAACAAAAAGACTGACTACCCAACGCCAAATGTTCTTTTGCTTCAGATTATCTAATCACTACACTGGGAAGTCATGGGAGTGGGGGTGACGTATGGGACATCTTGGGGAGGGCAGAGAGCTAGACACCTACCTCCAGGAGGGTCAGAGGCTGAGAAGAGTAATCTAGTGTTCTCTTTAGAGATCCTGGGTGTAGGGGCAGGGAGAGGGTGCCGATGGTCTGGCTAGGGCGCAAGTTGTCCCCCTACCCTTTCCCTCAGACCACTCTGTCTTCTCGCAGGTTTTGCCACCCATCACCCCAGGTGGACACAAAGGCACCGGGCCAGGAAACCAGAAACCCGAGTCACGCCATGCCACACTCACAGTGTTTACAGAAAGCGAGATCATTATTTACAGGAAGAGAAACATTGAGCTAATTGACTTTTAAAGACATCAAATACAGCAGACAAACAGAGCATAAAACCCCACGTGGAAAAGGGGCGCAGTGTCCCAACCAGTAGGCGTCCTTGTCCGCAGGCTTTGCCGGCTATCTCTGCTACCGGGAACCTTCTCATGCCTTGCTCTCTAAGTCAGCAGCCCGCTTTTTCCATGATGAAACTCAAATTAAGAAAACAATGCTTCATTCGTCTCAGACCATCCAAGTCCCCTAACCAAGTTAAACCAATCCCTAAAGTTCCCTGCCCCCCCCCCCGCCCGCCTTCCCTGTCCCCCACCTTCTCCAAGTCTGTCCCGGAAAAGGTCCTGGGTAGTGTGAGTAACAAGGCTCCCATCCCTGGGCTGCAGGGTTCCTCCACTTGCCCAAGATTGGAAGGCGACAGGAGTGTAGGGGACAGGAATGTAGGTTTCAGTCCAGCCTGAGGCCAGTGACATGGTGGTTGACAGCTGATGACAAAGGGAGGCGATGACAGCAATAACAACTACCACCAAGGCTCTTGTCCCTGGGGTGAGATTGTGAGAGAGAGAGAGAGAGAGAGAGAGAGTGTGTGTGTGTGTGTGTGTGTGTGTGTGTGTGTGTGTGTGTGTGTTTAATTAATTAATTTGTGGTGTACAGCTGTTGTTTTGACACAGGATCTCCTGTAGCCCAGGCTGGCCTTGAACTCCTGATCCCCCACCCCCTACTTTCAGCTCCAAGTTCTGGGATTACAGCATATGTTATCAGGTCTGGCTGAAATTAACATATTTTAAAAGTGAATTGATGGTGATTAGGGGTGACATATTTTTTTCGAATGTCCTTACTTGGGAAAATTGGAGGTTGGTATCTCCAGTCCCTGCTGAAAATAGACTTCAGTTTCGGGATAAAAAGTCTGGGATACACTGTGAAGGACGATCCCGAAGAGAACAAGGCTCACCCCAGAGCCAGAGCTACAGACTCCGAGGAGACACCTAGTCCAGGCTCCCTTTGGTACCAAGCATATGCCAGAATACCCCTGCCAAGGGCCTCCTAGCATGTCCTGTTTGGTTCCTTCTGGTGGTGGGGGGCTCATTCCCTGTGCAACCTTGGCCATTAGAACGTATCTCCTTGTGCTGTTGGAAATTTACACAGCCCTTAGGCACTTCTACTCCTGCCCACACTTTCTCATTCCTCGACCTTCTCCATCCTTGTATTTCAAACCCATCTGGGTGCTGGTTTCCCAGCCACCTTTGCACCTGAGGGCCATGACTGCCACTTAGGAAGGATCATGTAGCATTGGTTGAATAACTACAAAAATCCTCACTCAGTAGCCAGCTCCTCCTCCTAGGTCCCTGGGCCTCATCTTTGAGGCAGCCTTATCCTCAGAGCCCATCCTGTTCCAGACAGAGGGAAGATGTGGCCCTCACTGCATAATGATAGCTCCGATCACTATTCCGCCAGGATCCAAATGACATCTGCGGAAGTCTGAGTATTGTGGCTTGTCATCCCACCCCTGACTCTCAAAAACTGTGGACAAATTTTAATTAAAACCTCAGAGTGACTGGGGAGTCCTTTCCTTGTGTACCTCTGGGCCTGGCCAAGCTGCCCTGGGGAAGGACAAGGTCTCTTCATAGCAGAGAAAGTCTCAAGCCCTTGTCCCTAAGGAACCAAGAAGTGTGGTGGTAGTGCTAAAAGCGGCAGGGTGTGGGGAGCCAGGAGCCTCCAAGCCACCCCACCACTCCTCCCATTTTACACAGGGGGAAACTGAGGACTCACCCGCTTGTCTGTCTGTCCTGGGAATATGGAGTATAGGATTCAGCCTTGGTAAAGTAGAGAAAGCCAGAGGGAAACAGGCAGGTAACTCCTGCAGTGTGTTCAGCCTTTGACATTGTGAAATGACGTAGTCATCCATAAACGTCATACTTAAGAACTGCATGTATTCCAGAATGCCAAAACCAAAATCAAAACAAACCAATAAATAAAAACAAAAAACAAAACTCATACTGTTTCAGGAGAGGTTAGGGTTTGGTGAGGGACTTCATTCAACGCTGTCACTGGCTGCACAAGTCAGGTTGCAGATTAGACGTCTGAGGAGCTTTCTGCCTTGGGAAGGTTGGCAACATTGATGGACTGATGGATGGATGGACAGACAAATGGATGGATGGAGGGATGGATGGATGGATGTAGGAAGGGAGGAATGGATGGATGAATGGATGGAGAATTAATGGAGGAGCTCAAATCAGAGTGTTCTCTTTAAACACCTAGAAATGGACAAAGGCAGGCTAGGGGACAATCTCAGGCTCCCCGCCTCTCTCTTCCCAGCTTCTCACAGGAGAACCTGAGGACGCTGTGTAAGAGTTCTCGTCTTGATATAGCATGAACAAAAGACAGGAAGGACAGAAGAAGGCTGGGCAGAGGGCCTGAAGGAGCCCCATGGCCCCTGGTGGTCCTGTGTGGGATTCCCCTACGTTTCTAATCTCCCCAGTGTTTGGTACAAAGGGCAGTAGAAGGAACGAGAAAGTACAAGGGTCTCTGGGTCACTGAGGGGTGGAGTAAATGGTAAGCCCCAAAGGGTGGATCAGGGACTAATGGAATTGGGAGTAGGAGGCCTGTGAACGGGGCCAGTAAGAGTTTCCAGCTGGGCTACCACCTTCTAACGGAGAGACCTGGGGTGACTCTCACAGCCTGGCTGGGTTGTCCTCACCTGAGAGAGGGCAATGGTCAGTACACCTGTCTGGCCAGGTTTGATGGGGTCGGGGAGACAGATATGAGTGAGGAGAATGTGAAGGCCATGTCCTGATGGGCCCCTTGCCTAGAAATCCCAGAGCCCCTGGGAATGACAGTCAGATGAGACCCTTCAACACTCAACATGGAAGGCCCGCTTGCCATACCTTCAGCCCCTCCACATCCTGGACTCACCCTCAGAGCAGGAAGGGAGCTGACCTGGTCCATGGTCAGTGTGGCCTCCTTATAGTGCTTCCTTGAGGGGCAGAGCTTCAGGAAGGTCTTGTGGATACTGAGGAGAAAGGAGAGAGGCACAGTGATCACACGGGAGTGAAAGGGGCATGGAAGTCGCCTGCTTGTATGTGTAGGGCTGTCTCAGTAAGAAAAGGACACTAATTGTGGGCTGACATGGAACGGGAAATATCCCCAGTCCTCCTGTGTTCCGTGTTGGGGTATATAAATGAGCTGGGAGCAAGGAAAGGAGAGAGGCTCCGTGTTATGCTCTGTCACGTAGACCACATTCCACAGTGTTCACTCTGGAATGTCAAAGCTGGCAGGAGTGTCTGCCGTGGCTCCTTCCAGCCCCTCAGGTACATATGGAGATATCCAGGTCCCCTTTTGGACATCCAGATACCCACATCCTCAGCATGTATAAAAGAGGTCACTTGGTGAACACAGGAGCCAGGTTTAAAATCCATGTACTGGCAGCTGGCAAACCTGACTTCCAAGCCAGACAGCTGGTGACAAGTGGTCCCTGCAGACTAAAAACCTGAACAAGCAATAAGGACGAACCCTATCCTAGGCGGAGAGAAGATGATCTCTTAGCCTCTCACCCCATCCTGGACTGCAGGCTCTGTTCACCAGCAGGCTCTTGGGACTACAAGGCCAGGGACTGTGGCGGCCCATGGAGGAGAGAGTAGACAGCGGATTGGGCAAAGTTGCGGGGTCTTGGGCGACTTAATGGTTCTGAGTCTTGTCTTCATCACTGAGTTAAGAGCCATCAGGACCTCTCTTGCTGTGCAAGTTCAGTGTAAGTGAAATGAAGTGCACAGGTGAGTGCATGCATGTGTGAGTGCGTGCATTTGTGTATGTGCATGTGTGTGTGCATGCATGCGTGTGCACGCATGCATGTTTGTGTGTGTATGTGTGATGCATGTGCACACATGCATGTGAATGTGTGTATGCATGTGTGTGCGTGTGCACACATGTGTGTTTGCATGTGTGTGTGTGCGTGTGTGCGTGCATGAATGTATGTGTGCATGTATGTAAGGTGTAAATATGGTTTAAAATATGGGTATTTTTTACCCAGATAAATGTACGTCTCTTTCTCTTCTTTGGGTTTTTCTCCTGCGCATCTGGCACTCAGTTCCTTCTGGCTGTTGTACAACTCAAAGCTAGATAACGATGGAGGAGCCTCTCACCTCACTCAGACTTTCATTCCAGCCTCATTCTTAATTATTATATCTTTAGTGTGTGTGTGTGTACATCTACACATACACACACACACACACACACACACGAGCACATGCCACTGCATGCTTGTGGAGGTCAGAAGACACCCCTTGGAAGCTAGTTCTCCCTTGTGTCCCAGTGATTGAACTCAGGTTTCCAGGGTTGGTAGTGACTTCTTGACTTGCTAAGTCATCCCACCAGCCCTCAAGCCTCTTTTATGATCCCCCTTATGCTTCAAAATTATCCTTCTCTCCGCTCCTTTTCTAGTCTGCCTTTCTCTGCTGAGTTCCAGGAGCTAGCAGTCAAATTCACATTCTGGAGCAAATAACTCACAGCCCCTCCATTGGCATCCCCAGATGACACAGATGAATTTTAGTCAGTGGGGATTTAGGGACACGTGGCCAAGTGAAGAATTCAAGGGTGAGCCTATGATCAGAGAATCGGGGATAGAGAAGGAGGCCATGACAGTGCCCAACAACAGAGAATGCTGAGCCGTCGTCTGGTTCCCTTTCAGTCACTCTTCTTGTCACAGCTCATGGACTAGAAAAGTGTCCTGTAAGTCTCAGCCATGGCCACATGGAGGAAAAATAAGCCAAGATTCTGTTTGTCCACAATTCTGCCTAGCATTGCACTTTGAGAGGCTGATCTCCATCCGTTGCCACTGACTCCCTGGCCTTCAACCTTCCAAATGGGCTTGGGCCCAGGGGAAGCCCCAGCAGGAAGTAGGAGGCCGTGAGAGAATAGTTAGGGTCCATCTCCCTATCCTCACGACCTCAGCACAACTCTTAGCCGAGTGTGCCCTTCCTGGAGGCCAACTACAGAAGTTTCCATCTGACCTGAGCACCTCAAGCCCTGGGCAGGGGTGGTAGGTGTTCAGACACCTCCCACAGCCTCTGTAGTGCCTCTCCATCCTCCGTCACCTCCCAGGATGAGATGCTACCTTTGAGATGAGGCTCAGGATGCTGCCTTTGTCTTTCTGGGATGCCGACTAATGAGATAGACAAACCCATGTGAATCCTTTTCCTTCCCTACTAAATGTGGGTACCAGAGACCATAGACGTGGTTCTATTCCTGTCTGCCCAATGGCAGGCAGGCGCTTTCCGTGTAGGCTCTGTGCTGACTTGGGAGGGCCTGGAATATGGGAGGTGGATCAGGGCTTTGTAGGTGCATGGAGAGACAGACAATCCTGCCAGTCTAGTAAAGGACACTAAACTGTCCCCAGGGGCTCTGTGTTAAGTGTAAGAGAGAGTCAAAAAAGCAGGGTGTGGGGAGGTTAGGAGAGAATTCTAAAGGTGTTAGGATGGAAGAAGGGTCATCTCAGATCAACAGGAAGAAAGAAAAAACATTCCTATTGGAGGTTCCCTGCTGACCTCTAAGCGGCAAGGGCAGTCACAGGCCAAAGGAGCATTTTCTCACGATCATTGTTAGAAGTGCTGCAAACCAACTTTCTTTCTTTCCTTTTTACAGACAGGTCTCACTGTGTAGCCCTGGTTAGCCTGAAATTCACTTTGTAGATTAAACCAGCCTTGAACTCATAGAGATCTGCCTGCCTCTGCCTCCAGAGTGTTGACGTTAAAGGTGTGCACCATCACGTCCAGGCAAAAGACAGACTCACTTTTCACTAGGTGTGTGCTGGGTGTGTGTCTGTGTTTGTACTAAGAATACATGTACCTACCGAGTTCAGATGTGGAGCCCACTGTCTTATTCTACCACTGTTCATCTTATTTTGGGGGACAGGATCTCTCGATGAACCCAGATCTCACCAGTTAGACTATTGGTCAAGGAACTGTAGGGATTCTGTCTCTGTCTTCCCACCTCCAAGTCAAAAGCAATGCTCAGCATTTTCACGTGTGTTCTAGGGACGGAACTCCAGGTGTCATGCTTGTGTGGCAAGCATGTTACCAATGGAGCCATGCCCCCGGTTCTTCACTAGGTTTGAGCCCTCCTGGCCACACATGCTTGCAGTGCGTACCTAGAGTGAGCACTCTTCTGTCCATCCCACAGAGAGGACCTAGCAAGGCAGGGACCACTCCTCAACAGTAGAGAAAACAGGAGGTAGATGACTTGCCCAAAGTCACATGGGTGTGGATGTTAAAGTGTATGTCGCAGACACCAGAGTTCTTGCCTGGAAGTCCAGGGAAGGAAGGCTGGCAAGGCCCCGCAGGTGTCACCACCTCTCTTCCGACCACACACTGTGCTCTGGGCAGACTCAGACATGTCACCTCCTAGTGTCTTCCCCATAGTGCCCATGGGAGATGTGAAAGTGACCACTTTTGTGGATGGGTAAGCTGAGGCTTGGGGAGTTTACCTAGCATGCCTAAGGTCGTACAATTGGGAAGAAACAAGAATGGATGACTGAACCCTAAAATGGAATATTTGATCTGTGCTGTCTCCCCTTCAAGGGTTCACTGTTTGCCCCTAGGTGAGAGATCCTATGCACCCATTCCCAGACTCTGAGCAAGGTTGTTGAATGGAGCCCTGCCCAGACTCCATGCCTCCCCAGACGGCCACAGGGACCAGCTGTCCACAGATGAATCACGGCTGCATCTCGGCTGCCACAGAATGTTCTCCTCCTCCAAATATGGATCAGCCAGCTCGAAATGGAGCTCTGAATTAATCACTAATGGACTCAAAAGTCAAAGCCATTTGAGAAACTCACACGTTCAGCCTGCCAACAGCCAGGCAGCCTGGGTGGGGCTTGCTTCCACTCTTGGCTCCCAGACGAGAGAAAGGCTCAGAGTCTACTTTGCTGAGAGCTACCTCTTCACGTGACCTTGGACCTGCCCCTCCCCTCCCCTCTCTTCCCTACAGCCTCAGTTTCTCATAAGAAACAAGTATCATGGTGGCTCTGCTGCCCGAATCCCTCCAGTCAGGCACCTGTGACTCTGAAGCCTGTACCCCTCTCTGACATCCCACCATTGCTGTTTCTGAGACCTTTTAGTTTAGAGGGTCTCAAATGGGGCTCTGTTTAAACCTGTGGGGAATCTGTAAATGGCTCTGTACTAGGCCTTGGAGTTCCTAGTCAAACCCAGGGCAATGCACAGGTTTTACATGCTTCCGGGTGCTTCTCCTGGACCTGCAAGACCAAGATCAGAGATTTAATGTAAGTCCCTGGTCCCTGTCTGGGCTCAAAGACCCAAACATGTAGATTTCTACTTCCAAGTTGTGTGACCCTGGGAGAATCACTGTCTTTCTCTGGGCCAGTCTCTTCCTCTGCAGAAGGGAAACGATATGGTAACAACACTGTGTGTGCTCAGCCCTGAGCTGGGTGCTCACACAATGACATGTCATCTCCTTGGCCTTGTGATGGCTTTGTGAGGTTGGCTGCTGAATCCTCTAACATTGTTTTCTAGTATGGAAACTGAGGCCCAGTCACATAGCTAGAAAACAGCAGAGCTGAGCCTCAAACCCAGGCTTTTGGCTCCCAGAGAAAAACACCTGTAATGTTTCATGTTCTGGATCTTCAGTTGCTCCAGGGAGCCCTGGAGGCTAATAGGTAGAACAAGGGAAGGAAGGAAGGAAGGAAGGAAGGAAGGAAGGAAGGAAGGAAGGAAGGAAGGAAGGAAGGAAGAAAGGACCAGCCTGAGCAGGGTCTAGGAACAAATGCTTCAACAGATCCAACCCTAACCAAGATTCTAGAGTGTCACAGATTCATTCAAAGGGCTCAGCCTGAGCCGGGTTGACCCAGCTCCAATCACAGCATGTGGGTCTGGTGACTTGGCCTTCATGTGCTTATTCATGTGGCTGAGCAGGTGAGACATCTCACACGGACTCCCTGCCTCCCTGCCTGCTATCCATCTCCTCATGGTTTTTATTAGCAGACCACCACAATTCCACTGGACCATCACTGAGGCCACTTAAGCAAAACTGTTCAAAGGTGACCAGGACTTGGTCTGATCCAGCTTGACCTTAGCAACTCATGATGACCCTTTCTCTTACACACCGTGAGCCGAGAACTTTCTGAGCCCACACCATGCATCTAAGCTGTATCTTTCCTTTACCCACGATGCACCCCTGACTGGGTCACGCTCAAGTCCCTTGTTGTCTCTGAGAAGCTAGGCTGTTTTCAGTCTGTCTATGCCCTGCATCTGTGGTGGTATTATCCTGCATCTCTGTGTGTGAACACCTCTCACTTCAGAAACTGGTAGCATCTTGTATCTCTCAGTCTAGTTTACCAAAGCAAGACACTACAATAGGCTAAAAACATCAACAGTATAAAACCTATGACTTATATTCTGCACCCCCACACTTATCTACCCTGCTCTCCAGAGGCATTTTACAAACAGTTTATTGTTTCTCTTGTTGTTTTTCTTAATATTTATATAACGCTTCTAGTACTGCACCAACGTTCCCATTTGTCAGGACCCTCTCATTATAGACATTATCTTGCGACATGCCCCTATTAAGAGGAGGATTTATTTCTCTATATAAGTCTCCTTTCCCGATGTCCCAATTTAAAACAATTTGCCCGAATCGATATTCTGTATTTACCGTATTACTATTACATTTTATTTATTATTCAAACATTTCTCACAGCTGATTTCCCTTGTGTAACATGATAGCATTTTCTTTCTTGCAACGCCTTTTGTTTTTCCCAGACTTAACCATTGCTCTGTTTTCATTTTCTGAGACTGTAGCACACTTATCACTAGCTCACCCACCAGACTTTCTCCAGTGCTGTAAAGAACTGATTCCTCCAGGCCTATCTCTGTTGTCCTGCTTGAGCAGCTTGTCTCTGTCACCGTCCTTGGAATTGATCTTTCCATCCTCTACGGTAGAATCCTTTCTTCCAAGGGTCCTGTGTCTTTCTTTGAGGATGATTACTAATTTCAGCAAAGCAAATCCTCAAAACGTTGTCTCAAATATTTTTTAATTGCATGTTAAGAATATTGTTATCCCACTTAGATTTTTGATTGATAGTTTATCCAGGAACTTTATTCTAGACTGGAAATTTTTTCCTGAAAGTTTTGAAGGACTTGTGTCTTCCAAATGTGAGCCCCACGCTGTTCTGATTCCATCCCTCCTGTGTATGGACTCTTTCTTTTCCTCCCTCTTTCCTCCCTGTTATCTCGGCATCCTGAAATGCCATGTTGGCAGGATGATACATGTAAGCTCTTTTTTCGCTCTTGACATGTAGAGGTCCTTGGCCTTCAAGTCAGACTCACAGCAAGGCTTTGAAGGTTAAGTGGAGATCCCCTTGCTCGTCGTTGCTCTTGGTGACCCCAGCAGTCAGCCTGGCTATAGCTCTTATCCAGATGGTGGCCTCTTCCTCCACTGGAGCAGGGGCAGGATTGCCAAGTGGAACACAGGGCAAGGGATGTACACTCTGATAACCCCTGTTTCCCTTTCTGTCCTCACCTGACTGCACCAGGGAGTAGTTCTGTGGAGGGCCGGACCACATTCTCCATTGCTTCTAGGAACAAAGGTAGAGATTGACCTCTGTGACCTCAAGGCGTGGTAGTATACGCCTTTGGTCCCAATGCCTGGGAGGCAGAGACAAGCAGATCTCTGTGAGTTCAAGGTGATGTAGCACACGCCTTTAATCCCAGCGCACGTGCTTGGTAACCGCTGCGTCCCTGCCTACTCCCGAGGCATCATCTGGGATAATGGGCAGTGGACCCATCCAAGAGTGACACGTCAGAAGCGAGAACTGTTTCCTTTATAAGGGTTGGGTTCCATCTTATCTGGGTCTCCGCCATGTTGGCTGATGCCCGCTCTCCCAAGGGGCATTAAAGCTTTACTGCAGAAGTATCCTATGTGTACCGCGTGGTTCTTGCTGGCGAGACGGTAGCGCGGGACATCTGGTGCCGAAACCCGGGAAGAAGAAGAAAAAGAAGAACTTTGCACCGCCGGAGACCCCTTGGACACAAGGAGGATTCAGAACTGCAGGCATGCAAGCTTAGAGAGGTACGCTCTAAAGTCCAGAGAGCATATCAGAAACTGAGCAGCAGTGGGAGGTTGTGCGCGCGCACCCAGATAAGTTAAAAAGGACCCTCCGGTAAAGAATGGGGGAGAAAGAAAAAGAAAATAAGTTAAAAAGGACCTCCCGGTGATTTTGGGAGAGTGGAGATGGGGGAGAAGGCTGATTTGCAGGGTCAAAAGCTTTATGTTGTGTTGTTCATGTTGTCTTTTGTGTACTGGATGGGAGAGGGATATTTGAACTTGGAGACTGCTGAGGATGTGGTGTTTTGGGAGAGAGGTTCTGTTTTCATCTCCACGGAGGGGGAGAGCCTAAGGGTGTACTTGAGATCCACGTGGTTTGAATCACCGAGACCTCCTGAAATGTTGTAGTGTATACCCCTAAGAATGCAACGGCCCAATAACAGCAGGAAGCAGCCAAAGAGACTAAACGACGCCCAAATTCCCTAAAAGATTAAATGAGGTCCTTTCAAGCCTGCTTCTCTGAGTTCAGCTTTGTCCGTACACCGGTTTGGGCTCGGAATGGGTGCAGCTGGGGCTGGAGGGCGGCTGGAGCGGAGCTTTGCTCTGTGGCTATGGTGGGGAGCACGTTGCGCCGGCTCAATTGGTGCAGCTCGGTTGGTGCCTGGCCTGGAGGATGTCACAGCGGTGCCACAGGCAGCCGGGTCAGAAGGCTTAAAATGTACCTAAAACTGTGAGGGTCTCTGAGGGTAAAATGGCTCTGGTTCCATTTGGCTATGCTAAACGATGCTGACTTCAGGCAGGGCTGGTCGTATTTATCATAATAAAAGCGCAATTAAGGTTTAAATGCAGTAAACAGGCAGTACCGTATTACATCTACATAGTGTGACTTAAGTTTTTAAGAACTGCTTAACATTTTAAAGAACTCAAGTCCTCCTGAAAGATTGCTGTGTGTACGCTTGGCTTGTCTGGTGTTTCAGGATCCGCAGAGAGGTGGATGCGAAGGGCCCTTGGATTTTGGGGTGATTGGGTCGTTGGCTGGATCTGTGAGAGTTTACAGCCGCTTTTGCTGTGGCACAGATGTTGAGAGTTGGCTAGTAGGGAAGCGGCCCTGTTCGCCGCCTCTCCCATTGGCCCCTTGAGCCGCAGGCTCTGGCGCGGACCTTGAGTTATTGCCGGCCTGTGCAGCCTTGGTCTGGGTGTCGGCTCCCGCCACACTCCGCCACCAACACAGCCTCAGAGAACTAGGCTAGCCCTGCGGGGAAGGCAGGGGCGCCTAGGGGTGGAGCCGCCACTTCCTGGCCCGGGACAGGCGTAGCCGCACAGCAAACAGGCCCAGGGCCTCGAAAAATGGAGGGATGGGCTCTAAAACCCAAGGCCACCGTACCGGCAAGAAATACGGGAGCCAATAAACCTTAAATCTAATATCAACAAACAGGGCCTGGGTTGTTCCTAGGCGCCACTGGGGCAACACGGCCCATACCGTAAAAAACAGAGATCCCCATATGGGTTCCCCAATGGCCACGTCATCTTAGGACTCCAGGCTGGAAACAGGAAAACGGTTTTCTCATATTTTTAAAACAATAATCTCATCTGTGCCAGATTTAAAATGGTTTAATTCTAAGGCCTACTATAATGACACAGACAAACAAGATTGCTCTTTAGAACAGAGACCTATAGGTCTCTAAGTTCAAGACCAGCCTACTTCCAGTACTGACTGTGCTAAATTTTAACACTGAGTTTTTTAATACTCTTAAATGTTATTTTGGGAAAAGAGTTTATGTTTTTTTTCTAGAAATGCTACTATTCATGCTATGGATTCATCTGTCCAGAGGCCTGAGGACAAAGCCTCTGCTATGGAGCTGTCTGACCTAATTGCTGCGGAGCTGGCGGGTTCCTGAGGGATGGTCCAGCTCCTGCCCTTGGTCTGTCAGTTATTGCTGTGTTGTTGTTGTACATTGCAATGTTGTTGTTGCTGTGCCATTGCTATGCTGCTAGATTTCCCCTTGTTTTGTCAGTTATTGCTTGCTATCAGTTTCCCTTATCCTGTCAGTTATTTCTACTAAACACTATGGGTATCTTCAAGATAGGTTACAAAATGCCATGGTTATTTAAATTAAAAATTGGATAAATATCTATTTAAACAAAAAGGGGGGGAATAATATAAAGGAACTGCCCCCGATGCCAAGAATGGCCATCGCCATGGCTCTGTTCACCATAAATTTTTAAAATTTGGATGATAATGGCCAAAATGCTGCAACACGACATTGTTCGGATCCGCAGCGGCCCAAAGATTTGGTTAAGTGGAAAGATGTGCTTTCTAATGAATGGAAAGGCCCGGATCCCATCTTATTGAGATCCAGGGGAGCTGTTTGTGTCTTCCCACAGGATCAAGAAAGCCCATTCTGGCTGCCAGAGCGATTGACCCGAACAGTGAAGAGTGATCCACAACACACGGATTCGCCTGAGGACCTGGCTGCTGTTCCTCCTGCCATTTTGAGGATGGATGACAGAGCACCGATGGAGGACACTCTCAGCTTTCCCGAAGCTGTTACCAGTCAGCCATAGGATGGCGGTGTTTCCTTGACTTTTTACAACCAATATGACTCTGGGCCCCCTCCCCCTACCGTCCTAGAGATGATTTATAAGCTTGGCCATAGGATTACAGTCCTGGGTCGTATCTTTCTTCCCCTACTTCAAAGAATGGGTGGGGGTGGAAATGTTTTGGAACAGTCCTATGCTATGGATTAGTGTTTCTCCTCTGGATGGTCTGCTGACTCAAATCCCAAAATCGTAGGGACAAAGTGGTTATTGCACAAGCGCTGGCTGCCCTGGAACAGGGGCCTCTACTGATGTGTGGTTATTTATGTTAAAGCAGTAAGGTTTAAGCCAACCAGCTCCTGCACCCCTAGGACTGTGGTCCATTGCACAGGGTGGAGTGCTTGGCTTAGCTAGCCCTGAAGGTTGTCGAGCTGAAGAGCATCGCACAGAGAATGGCCCTCTCTGAGAGATAAGTCGCTTTGCTTAAGGGTTTCCTGCCGTATATTCCCTTTCCCAGAAAATTGGCAGAGGGCAGGCTGGATAGGTTCCAGGTGTCATGAGCCTAGGGACAGATTCCGTGCAAGCCCATCGTAATGTTTTCATTTTGGGAAGTGCGACCTCTATCTTTACCTTCCTAGGGAGTTGCCTTTCTGCAAAGAAGTAAAAAAAGGGGGATATGTGGAGGGCCGGACCACATTCTCCATTGCTTCTAGGAACAAAGGTAGAGATTGACCTCTGTGACCTCAAGGCGTGGTAGTATACGCCTTTGGTCCCAATGCCTGGGAGGCAGAGACAAGCAGATCTCTGTGAGTTCAAGGTGATGTAGCACACGCCTTTAATCCCAGCGCACGTGCTTGGTAACCGCTGCGTCCCTGCCTACTCCCGAGGCATCATCTGGGATAATGGGCAGTGGACCCATCCAAGAGTGACACGTCAGAAGCGAGAACTGTTTCCTTTATAAGGGTTGGGTTCCATCTTATCTGGGTCTCCGCCATGTTGGCTGATGCCCGCTCTCCCAAGGGGCATTAAAGCTTTACTGCAGAAGTATCCTATGTGTACCGCGTGGTTCTTGCTGGCGAGACGGTAGCGCGGGACATAGTTCCAAGCTCCCTCAGTCTTTCTGGGGTTTGATTCTATCCCTGCAGACCCTGCAGGTCAAGTTCTCTCAGCTTCCTGCTCAGCTAAGTCTGTCTCAGGCGCTATCTACTTGGTACTTCTCATATTTCTGGTGGCCTTCCTCAGCTATGGTTTTCTTCTTGTGCTTGCAGGCCTGTTTCTTCTTTTAAAAACATACCTTCATTCTCCCTCTAGTAGAGGGAACAGACATGGGTGATACTCTGTTTCCATATTAACTGGAAGTTCCATGCATTTGCTTTCCTGATTTAATCTTATAATCTTGAATATTTCTAAGGCTCTCTGTGGAAGTTCCAGCCACTCAAGACAGCATCCCACTGGTGGGTGGATCAACACCAGTGTTTCCTGGACCATCGTGATGCAAATAGAACAATCAAATCAAAGTGCCTTTTTCATCTTGAATCATAGCAGTTAAGCACCTTGATTGCTTAAGGTCCTTGTCCGTGTCTTCTTTCCTGAAGGAGCAGGACCCTCTCCAGTATCACCTGCCATCTTGGAGCTCCTGTCCCCTGCTCTTGTCCATTTTACTTTAAAGGGTGCAGTGTGGAGACAGATGTAGAGTAGGAATTGAGGACCACATCCTCCGCTATGTCTTCCTTAGACAGGGTGTCCCCTACCCAACACTGGCCCATTCCTCTTCTCCATGGCTCCAAAGACAGATGCCTCCTTGCAAGAGCTACCCAGTGAGGCATGGGTGCCTTGGGCTCAGGAATGAACCCATCAGTCAGAGAAAGAACTACAAGAGAAGTTTGTGGGACGGGTCTTAGCGGATGCAGAGCTTTCCCAAGCAACATTTGGACTGTTAAAACTGCACCTTTTCCAGGGGACGTGTTATCAAACGGTGTGTGTGGGGGGGGGGTCACCCAGACTGTGTCCAAACTGGGTTCAGCCACATGTTCTCCGTAAGCCAATTAAAAGAATCAAACTAATAGTGGAAAGCAGGAAACAATTTACTCAACGTGACCACTTTGGGAAGAGGGACAGAGAGATCCAGTGATTCTCCAAAACATCTTCAGCCAGGTTAAAGTTCAGATGGAGAGCCAAGGATAAGCACATACACACATCTAAACGGTACGGGTCAAGTGTGGCCCCACACACCACTGACCCATCATTAACTGGGCTTCAGTCTCATTTTGTAAGGTGGTTTGACAAGCGGATAGAATTATATGAAACCTCCTTCAGGAAGACATGTTCCGCCTATGGCTTGCACCTTTTCCTTCTCTCAGCAAGGGATTTCTGGGAGAAATTCCCGTTTCTTTGAGATGCATCGTTTGAACAGTCTGAGAGATCGAGAGATATCTTCATTTCTGCCAGGGTTGTTGCATAAGGACATGGTATCAGTGTCTTTTCTCATTGCCCTGACAGAATACCTAACAGAAATAATTTATGGGGGGTTATTTGGTTCATGGTTGAAAGGAATACAGCCCTTTGTGGTAGAGAAAAGTATGATGGCTGGACGGGCAGCTGGGATGCTGGGTCTGAAGCTGTGGGGACTTACGGGCTGGCCCATTAAATCCCTAGCAGATCAGGAAGCAATGCAGTCTAGAAGCAGAACCCTCAGGATCTACAGTCCTACATTCGTCAGCGAGGCAGGCCCCACATCCTAAAGGTTCCATAACCTCCTGAAATAGCAGCAGCAGCGGGAGATGAAGCGTTCAAACACACGCGCCTGCTGGCGCATTTACATTCAAGTTGTCATAACCTCCTTTGATGGGGATGGGAGCAGGGTGGAAAGAGGATGCAACCAGCTGCCCCCCGAAGTCCTGGGTGGTCCGTTCACATGAGAAGAGGCCCTGAAGGATGGCTCACTTCCAAGGACCTCATTCTCAGGAGACTAGCACAGAGCAAAGGAAAATAGGGGGGAGCAAGTGGTCAAGGGCGAAAACAGGGGTGCTTTCCAGTTTCTCTCCCCATCACCACCCCACAGACTAAGTATCCATAACGGGATCTGGTATTGAATTACAGTTCATCAAAGCAAGGGAAGGACCCAGGGCCATTGAGGAAGGATGGGTGGCTCGATATGCCTCATGTAAAACTGGCGAAGAGGACAGAGAACAAAAGGACTAGGGTACGGGCACCGGATGCAGTGATGTGAGCTGGTGAGATTCATGGAGGGATGTGCGTGCACAATTCTCGCGGGAGTCTGGATGCTAAACCGACAGTGAGCAGGAGCTGAGGTAAGAGGAAAGGCCCACGAGAGAGAAGGGAGTCATTTGCTTCTCACTATTTGAATTTTCTAGCCGTATCGAAGTGTTGTTTCATTTCATCTTGTTTTGTTTTTTATACCTACATCACTTCTTAGATGCTATCAGCAGGGATTAGGTGAGCGGTGGGCTACACCTCGTTTGGAGTTCTGCCTTTTTTTTCTCTGCGTAAAAAAGTTGAGTTCAGAGGGTGACAGTCACCAGTCCTTGGCTTACACGTATCAAACCGTAGCTTTGATTCTCAGTATAGAGATAAAATCTAATAAATAGTAATTTTTAAAAGGAAAATAACACAGCCTCAAGATTGTCCCTGGTCTCCTAGTTCTTTGTCACTTAGTTACTGTTGTGCCTGGACAGTCTAATGTTTGTGGCCTTCTGGCTGGGTGTGGGGCTTAGGGAGGTTAAGTCCAGGAAGAACCAGTGAGGTCAAGAGGTGTGTGTGTCCAGGATATTGTCTAAAAGCTCTCCTCTTTCTCATCTTCGCTGAGAGTTTTCTGCAAAGCTCATTTATACACCACACAAGTCTGCACACCATACATGTTTGCACACCACACAGGTTTGCGCATCACACGGGTTTGTACACCACATGGGTTTGCACGCCACACAGGTTTGTACACCACAGGTTTGTTTACCACACGGGTTTGCATGCCACACAGGTTTATACATCACACAGGTTTGCACATCACAGGTGTTTTGTTTTTTTTTTTACCACATAGGTTTGCACGCCACATGGATTTGCATGCCACATAGGTTTGCACACCATACAGGTTTGCACACACATGGGTTTGCATGCCACACGGGTTTGCACACCTCACAGGTTTGCACACCACATGGGTTTGCTGAGCACCTGGTTCTAACCAAACACATCTACTCTGGCCATCCCACCCATGCCCTGTGAAGCCATTTGTCACATCTCCATTCCGAATCATGAGGTCTTTGGCCAAGAGCTTTCCTGCAGGGAGGGGTCCTGCTTGAGAACATATTGCTGTCATTGTATCTGGCACAGAGCAGGCCCTGGAAAGAGACTTGGGGGTCAGGCAAGAGGGAGAGGGGGCAGGGAGCAGACTGAGTGTCCATGATGCTTCCAAGTTCACTGAGCCAGTGAACAGCCCGAGTAAGCTCACCCTACACTTTCTAAGCCTTCTTCATTTCCCTCATTGTCCCAAGGAGTCCCAGCTGCTAAGAACTTCCTTGGTGGTAGTATCAGCATTGCAGCCCAGGTCTGGTGTGTCCTTCTACTCCAGTGGAATCTCACAACTTCCTGTCCATCCCAGATGCTGCCTCAGGGCTCTGTGGTTCTGAGCAGGGGTTCACACCCCAAGGCCAGAGCCATGCCATAGCAAGAAAAAAACCTGGCTTAAGAGAAGAGAAAGGAGGACCCGGGGCTTCTACTCACCACAGAATCTCATTTCTCGTCAGGAAGGTCAGAGCCTGCAACAAATCAGAGAGGTGACCTGCCACTCAATCCAGTCCCACCATGGGCCCTGGAAGAGCATGGAGCCTCAGGAGGAGGAGGAATCCTCACTATTTGTATTGTAAGAAAGGAAGGTACTGCAGGCCACAGGAGCAGGCCTGTGGTGGTAGCCACGCCCAGACTGGGAGATTCAGTCAGAACCAAACCAACCCCTGGGCTCCAGGACAGGGGCAGGGGACAAGAGGTTGAGAGTGCTGGTCTGAACCACATGGACACAAGTTCAGCAGAGGCAAGAGACATCACTGCCAGCCTGGGTACGCTCCAGAGCTTCAAGCAACAGTTCTTCTCTTTGTCCCGCCTGCCCCGGGAAGCCCCCAGTTCTGCCCCAAATCTGTGACCTAACTACCCACCTGGTACTCGTCCAGGTCCTCCCACTGCATCTGGTACCTCAGACACTGCTGCCCCATGCCAACCCAGCCTCCTCCTCGCCAGCAGTAGAACTTCCGCCCCAAGGGCTCAGCAGCTGGTGCAGTCCGTTGATTCCGTTGCCATGGTGACCAGCATTCCACCTTCTGCCCCTGAGTTGGCAAACAGGTTCTTTTGGTGCCCTGGCGAAGAAACATCACCTCCAAAACAACAAACGGGAAGGCAGGCCAAAAGCAGTCTTAAGATTGTTGACTCAGGGCGTCACGATGCCTGGGACGGAATCCCAGACCTGCCACGTGCTCACTGCGTGACCTGGGGCATGCTCCGCGACCTCTGCCCTGCTTTGTACCCTTCCCTCTTCAAGGGGATAATAATCACAGGACTGCCGTGGGCGTTACCGAGTGGATGCAGGCGGCCATGACTGACACGTAGAGAGTGCTCACTGAGGGTTCTAACCGGATCTTGAGTGCCATGCAGGGTGTGGGATACTGAGATGGAAAAACATAGATCTTGACTTCCAGAAATGGCCTCCAGATACAGAAGGGTACTCGACACCATCAGACGGTTCCCATGGGAACAGAAGGAGCATTCAAATCTGGACAACACGAAAGGACCCTACACAAAGATGAAGTCAAAGGCTTCGACCAAGCTGGGGCAGAAGTCAGGGCTCCTACCCCAGAACCGCTGTGGTTCTGGCCAAGGACAAATGGACGGAGCACTCCAGAATCACTCTATGATATTTCTGGGAGACATAAAGTTGGGTAGAAAGGGGAGACTGTGGATCAGGGGGAAAAACAGAGAAGATAAGCAGCACTGCCATTGGCGCTAAAATTCTGGGGTCCCCCTGAAATCCTCCAGGGTATTCTGTATACCCACCTCCATAGTACCTGTGAGAATCCCTTCAGCTTAGAACACATTCGGTCACAAACTGTCCGGGGAGGAGCCTGGGTCTCTGAGGTGGAGAATTCTCTAGAAATGGAACTGCACACTGTGGTTTATCTTGGCCCCCACAGAAGAGGGTGACAGAAGGAAGCCTAAGCTTGGTCCCTTCAGTAACTGAACAGGCACCAGCACCAGCACCAGCCATGTCACTGGGCTCTGGAGAGGAACAACTTGTAGAGTTAGAAACAACTTCGAAGAAATACCTGCTCTCCATACACACACCCTCTGCACACGCCTGGCCCCATGTACATACATCAGGTACACGCACGTCCCTGGAGTTGGAAGCCGGTGTCCCCAGAAGTAACATTACAGGGGCATGAATATACAGCAAGAAGACAGGCACAGACAACCCCTTGGTATTATAACATCTATGAAGTTCAGGTTTGAAAACACTCAAGTTATAAGAGAGAGGGGGAGAGAAAAAGATGGAGAAAGAGAGAGAGGGGGGGGGAGAGAGAGAGGGAGAGAGAGAAAGAGAGAGAGAGAGAGCATCCCTAATGTTTTAAGTAAATTCTTAACTTTCTGGTCCTTGGATTACATGTAGCCTTTGAGCTGTAGGCCAGACTTGCCTGATTATAGATAGTGACACTTCATAGCTATTTATCTATTACATGCGGTGGTTTAGAACCTGGACTTTGAAATGTTAAAGGCTGGGTTTTCTCACTTCGAGCAAATCATAAAACTATTGTAAGCCTCAGTTTCCATCTCTAAATGGGGACTTATAAGTGCCTACTTTCTAAAATTCAAGGATAAAAAAGAACGACAAAGGTGTAGCTTCTTTTTGTTGTTGCTTTTTAACCAAAATGCCTGGTCCAAACTGAGTGTTTGAGGGAAGGAAAACAAAATAGCTTTAAAAGTTGAGCCTGGAAGGAGGTGTAGACATTCAGCAGGCAGGCAGTCACTAAACCCCATCCAAACTTGACCTCTTCTAACTCCCGGTGCAGCTGCCAAAGCTGGCTTGGGTCACGCTCAGAGCACCTCACGGGACTCTTGCTCCCTTGCTTTAGGGACTGCAGAGTTGGCGAGGTTAAGGAATGCTCTGTTGCAGGTCTGGGACAACCAGGGAAACCTGGGGATCTTTGAGATGCCACCCTTCTCCATCCCGTCGTGCAGCGGCTCGGCACCAGTCTATTGTGTCTTTTTACTCTGCAGACCCTGCTGAAAGAGAGCAACCAAAGCAAAGCAGAGAAGAAGCCGCTAGAGAGCTAAGTCAGGAGGCTGGTGAAGACACCAGGGGCACTCCACACCCTGCCTAGACACACTCCAGGAATGTGAACCCACAGCCCTCAAGAAGCTGTGGTGAGATAAGAGGCAGATAACAAGGAACAGGCTGAAGGCTGGTGCTGGAGCTGTTGGACACCCTAGAGCCTCCGAAGGAGAGGCCTTGGAACAGAAGTCTGAGTAACAGAACTGAGCCGGGGTGAGAAGATGAGGACAGTGTTCCAGGCCCGGGAGGCCATGGAATCCAGCCAGAACTGCACAGCACTGTACGGATTTTCACATTTGTTTTTATAGGGTACCTTCCCTTCTGAAATGATGCGGGTTTGTCATTTACAGCTGGTATATAAAGGTGCCTTTGTAAACATAGCTCTTCAATGAAAAGAAATAGCAGCCTTTTAAAGAAGAATATTAAGTGAATAATTTTACAGGTGGTAGAGGAATACACCAGAAATTACAAGGTGCTGGGTGTGCTCATGCGCTCCCTCCCTCCTTCCCTCCTCCTTCCCCCCCCCCCCACAAAACCAAGGTATGCCAGCCCTGCTACCCTCCCATCTCCTTCAGCTTTCACCCTCCCCACCCTGTCAGTCCCTAACCCACTCCCCACCCCCATCTCCGGGACTTCATCCTAGACAGGCCTTTTATTGGTTCTCACCAATAACAATAGTAGCAATAAGAATGTCACCTTACATTTGCATATCCCTTTACAATTCCAAAATGCTTTTCTATGTACCATCTCATTTGCCCAAGGCACAAAAGACTGTGCATTTAAAAAGAAAAGAATGAAAGAAAGAAAAAGAAAAATTCCCCACATGAGGTTCTGCCTTCTCTGTGTGAGCCAACCTGTGTCCCTCCCCCAGACCACGGTGCTGCTGGACTCCTGTGGTGCCACAGTAATTCCAGAAGAACTGTGATTGAGCAGGGAAGAGTCTCCAGGAAGGAGAGCTCCACATCCTGCCTTTCTAGGGTCTGCCCGAGGTAAGTTTCCTACACCTTGCCTGGAACTGTATGGATTCTTAGAATTCCAGCCCCTTCCTGAACTTAATTTATTTTTATTTGACTTGTCAAATCCTCCAGTCATTGAAAAATGATTGGTATCCAGGCTATTTAAAAGAGTCTCACAACTTAACAATACGAAGAAATAAGACAACTTTAAAAAAAAAAAAAAAAGAGGGCTGGGGCTGGGGCTGAGAGAACAACCAGGTATTTACTGCTCTTGCAAAGGAGTCCAGTTCTGTTCCCAGTGCTCACATTAGGTGGCTCAGAACTGCCTGCAACCCCAGCTTTCAGGGGGTTTAATTGCTTCTTCTGGATTCCATGGGCACCTGCATTTATGTACACACACAAATACACACACACACACACACACACACACACACACACACACACACACACGCTTTAAAATAAAATAAGCCTTAAAAAATAAATTAAATTTAAAATGGGCCAAGGACATGAATAGGTATTTCCCCAAGCAGATAAGTGAATGTCTTGGCAGGTCATGAAAAGCACCTCCACATCATTAACCATCAGGGTAGTCTTGCAAATCAAAATGACACTGAGACGCCTCTTCACACCCATCAGGATGGCTGCTTTAAACACAAAAATAACCGTGTCTCTGCAGCATTGTCCACAATAGCCGGAAGGGAAGGCAAGCCCAAAGCCCATTAACCGTGTGTACGTATAGAGTAGAATATTACCTGGCACTATGAAGGCTGAGCTATGGTCTCACAAAACAGCATGCATTAACAACAATCACAAAAGGCTCCCCCTGCTTAAAATATCTGGGGTGGACAAATCTGTACAGGAGGAAAGTAGATTGGTTGTCTAGAGAGGCTAAGGGGCAGGGAGACCCGGAGTGACTGGCTGCAAATGAGGACCAAGTCTCTTTATGGGTAGATGAATAGGTTCTAAAATTAAATGGTGGTACAGCTGAGAATAGCCTAAAAACGTGAAGTTACATACTTTATGGGAGCGAATTGTATGGTGCGTCAATTATACCTTAAAGCTGTTATTTTAAAAATGACAAGGTGTGTTTAAGTGCTAACTCAATGCCTGGAACGTAAGTAAGCCGCCGTAAATATTATTAAAGAATGTGTAAATGACAGAATTCAGATCTATTTTCTCCGCCCAGTCATCTAACCCAAGAGGTTCCACCCACAGCCTCCCTTCCCTACTAGTGATCCTCCCTGGCAAGCAGCAGGCCTGTGGGAACCCATCCAGGAGAGAGGCTGGTCTTGGGGACAAACATACTCAAGGATGGAGACCAGGATGCTTGGAAGCATTCCTAGAACCCTCAGAATCTGGAGTTGGAGCCCCTGCTTCCCCGCAGCAGAGACATAAGGACTCGGGCTCTGTCATCTGCTTAAACTCTGGTCCAGCACAGTGCACAGCAAAGGAGCTCAGTCCACCCACTGGTGCCCAAGGCAGGGCTCTGGCTTCTGCAGTCTGATGGCATCGTGCAGGGATCTAGAAGTTTCCTGGTGCCCCGGAGAACTCAGCAGCCTAGCACCTGATATAGAGTGTTCACCACAGTGCTTTCCCAGGGGCGAAAGGAACCCAAGGCCTCGGCACACTGCACATATTACCCAGAAGGCTAAGTGTGGGCAATGTGAACTGATAATACCCTGGAATTTAATCTTTAATGGTCCCCCACTCACCTTCCTCTAGGACACTATTTTCCATTAGTCTTTCCCATTCACATTGCCTGGGTGGGGGGGAATAGAAAGCTAGGGGTATGGAGCTGCAATAAGTGACCCATGTTTGGGTCCCCACCTCCTTTACTTTCTAAGAAATGAATCAGACATTTGACAATCAGAAAGGAAGGCTAAAGGAAGCAGAGACTAGAGTTTATAAAAAGGCAAATGAAGGGCTGGTGAGATGGCTGAGCAGCAAGGAAGCCGTGTGTAAGCCTGGGCACATGAGTTCAATCCTCAGAACGCACATAAAGGGAAAAGGAGAGAACCAACTACACAAAGTTGTCCTCCGACCTCCACATTGGCATAGTAGCCCATGCCTTTCAACACATCACGCATGTGCAAACACAGGCACGCGTGCACACACACACGCACAGATATACACACACATACACACGTAGAGAGACAAATAAGCAAGTAGACAATTTTTTAAAGGCAAATGAAGGGGATAGGGGACATGGCTCACTCAGTAGAGTACCTGCCATGAAAACGCAAGGATCTGAGTTCTAAACCCCAGTATCTAAGAAGTTCATGGGGGGGGGGGGGCGGGGGAAAGGCTAGGCATAGTCAAGAACATGCAGCCTAGCTCAGCGAGGGTCACAAATAAAGACATGCCGTCTTCTTCTGAGCTGTTGGCCCGCTAGTCTAGCCAATCTGTGAGTGCTGGGTTCATGAGAGACATCTGACTCAACAGAGGTTGACATCTGTCCATCGCTAGCCTGCTACACATTGTATACACACCCAGGGACAGATGAAGACAGGAGCTGGACCATGCCACCAGAGAGGCTGGCGAGGGTCTCCCACCCAGAGAGACTTCCACTGCTTTGCCCGATGCAGGGATTCCGTCCCAGTACCCAGCCTGCTGTCACTCAGGCCCTGCCCAAAGGACCACAGCTGTTTACTTCCTAATGCTTTTCTTAGCCTGGATAACAGACATCCCTGTCTTCAATGTCCCTGGACACCGAAAACCTCCTCAGGAAAGAAAGGGTGACTATCCTTGGCATTCAAAGAGCATGAAAGGCTAGAGACAGGGGACAGAGGAAATGTTTTTGGGCCCTGGACAAGGGTGACCTTGTCCTTTTCCAACTTGCATCAGATGCCTCGGTGCCCCACGTCACACCCTGGTTTCGGGCACTGTCACGTGAACAGGTCCGTGTGAGCGTAAGCCATCCCCAGTGACTGAGCGTTGCCTCACGAAATCTTCAGTTTTCAATTTCTGCCCTGGAATCTTCTATTAAAAAAAGAAATCTTGAGGAGCTAGAGAGATGAAACGCTGCTCTGCAGAGGACCTGGGTTCCATTGCTGGCAGCCACAGGGCGACACATAGTTGTCTGTAGCTCTGTTTCCAGGGGACCTGACCCCACCGCACACACACACGGAGCACAGATATACAGGCACATATATACATTCTTAATCAGCAAACTAATTAATCTCCATGGTCTGTGGGTAGAAAGCAGTTCAGGGTAATGGTTCTGGGTGACCTTCAGCTGGTGGGGATGGAGCTTCGTAGAGACAGTTCTATGACTTTAAGCCGGTCTTGGTGGAGGTCCGAGGTCTGTTAGGTGGAGATGGGAATCTGGACATACCTGGGTGGTCACACAGTGATGTCCTCTCTCCTGCCCATCTCTCAGCTCTGGGATCAACTCTCAAAAGACCTACAAAAAAGTCATATATCAGAGTTTGCTTTCATTTTGACACCATGCTAGGAAGAGCCAGGAAAGTGGGGAGCAGCTACTTAATAAGAGAGGGGTCTCCAAAAACTTGCTCTCTCATTGGAACAGTCTGAGCTTTTAATTTAGAAATGTCATAGACAAACCTTAGCCATCAGCCTTTGCAGACTTACACTTTACGAAGAAGCAGGCTGAGGTGCAAGGTGGGACTTGCCTAAGACACAGGGGCAAACAGGCCGCTGGCCCTGGAAGTCCGCTCTCTCCTTTCCCATAGACCTCAAAAAGTGGCTTGCTTGATGTCACAGAATCGGCCTAATAAAGATCCTTGCTATGGTAATGCTCTGTGAAACATGCAGCATGATTAAAATGCTATTTGTCATGATATGGACCAGGTCTGGGACTGGAATTCTGTGCTATGGGCTCCTGTTCCACGCTACACACTCAACAATAGGACTGTCTTAGCTAGTGAATTCCTCTCCTCTCCCCTCACTGCCCGTGCTGTGTGTGTGTGTGTGTGTGTGTGTGTGTGTGTGTGTGTGTGTGTGTGTGTGGTGTAGGCAAGAGGACAACCTCAGAAGCCGTTCCCAATTGAGCTAGCTCCCTTTGAGTTCCCTCTCTGATATTTGTTAGCTT
This sequence comes from Myodes glareolus, assembly GCF_982192425.1. NCBI lineage: Eukaryota > Metazoa > Chordata > Mammalia > Rodentia > Cricetidae > Myodes > Myodes glareolus. The sequence continues at coordinate 100,882,616 of NC_142031.1, read as the reverse complement.
TAATCTTCCCAGTTACCCTTTCTACTGGGTGAGTATTCACTACCCTTCTGCTAGGTATCTATGGCTTGGCGGGTAGTAACTACTTGTCCTTGCCTAGTATTAATTGATTCATAAGATTATTCTTGACCATTTTAAGGTGTCCCAGATACTTTTCTACTGTTGGAGATAATGGTGACAAAGTCAGACCCAGTTGTTGGCCTTGAGAAATTAGCCTTTGGTGAGGGAAAGTTACATCAATGATCACTGAATTATCTATGGAACCACACCTGAGCAGGGAGCTGAACAGCGGTAACACAATAGCTGTGAAACTCATTCAGGGCTTAGGGAGGCTTCTCTGAGGAGGGGACACTGAGCTAGACCTGAGAGAACAGCAGCAGAGGCAGACGGGAGGGAAAGTGGTGCTCCCTGGTAAGAGAGGAGCACTAGGAAGGATCCTCCAAGTTAAACAAGGTGCTAGAAGAACAGAGAAGGCTGTGGAGTTGAAGAGCTCAAGAGTCAAGCGAGAGCCAGGAGAGCAGGGCAGAAGATGACCTGGGGCACAATGGCTGTCCGATCTTTCCGTGAAAAGCCAAATGGGAAGTTGTCATAGGGAGTCGTGGTGAGAAATGACATAATCTCATTTCTGTTTTCAAGGGCTCACTTCCTCAGAGGGTGGCTGGCGAATGTGCTGGAAGAAGGCCACAAGGCCGGGGACAAGCGTGAGGAGACTATCGAGCAAGCCACAGGATGGCAGGGACAAGGATGCCGATGTCGGACGGGACTTAGTGACTTCATATGACAACTCAAGAGGGATGGGATACGGGAGGGGAGGGAGCATGAACTGCGTGCGACCCTCAGGATTCTGACCCTGAGAGAAGCAAGGAGGGAATACTGAAGAGTCGGGTGGAAAAACGAGATTTTAAATGTGCTGTTCGAGATGTCTATGGGGCGGATACGTGTGGCGGTGACAAGAGACATTAGGATTTAGGCCATTACAGAACACCAGGCTATAGACAGACATTAGGGAATGTCTGGGCCTAGGGAGCACTAGAAGCTGTGGGTGAGATCAGCAAGGGATGAGGGATCCCGGGGTGGAAAAGACAGGGTTCCTGCTCACCTGTACTTTCTGGAATGGCAGAAAGCCCATCAGAGGCCAGCTTTCCCACTGGAAGGAAAATCCAGAGCCATCTACTTGAAGGTTGTCAGTACCGGAAGGAGTCAGTGTCCACAGGGGAAGCATTCCGAGGTGACGCTCGGTCCTGTTCATTCTTGAGCAGTTAGAGATCAAGGAGTTGCCGAGCTACAGAGCAAGCGGAAAGTGGGGGGTTAGTGGGAGGATTCTGCCATCTTCTAAGGTAGGGAAACAAGTGTGAAGGACAATCTACAAGGCAAGGAAGATCTGAGGGCCAGGATCTCGGGAAGAAATTAAGTCAGCGCTCAGGCAGCCTCCTAAGTGCACATAAGACTGTGATAAAGAGGTGGGGAGCTGGGAAGAAGAATCGATAACAGCTGCGTGAGCCTTGGAAGACACTCTTGGACTTGGTAGCCCACCTAAGAGGAAGGGCCTTAACAAAGAAGCAGGCTTGCACCTAGTACCCCAGAGAGGCTGGGCAGTGGGAGGAAGGGTGAGCCAGAAATAGAACAGCCCCCACAGTCTGACCGCCGGCATCATAGCAGCCCAATCCCAGACTGGATTAGGGTGACCTTCCGCTTTCCTGACGGCCTTCAGGAAGGCAAAAATAAATCCTCTGTGATGAGAGGTAACATCAGTCAGAGCCCAGAGCATCTCCATAATAGAAACGCCCCACGGGGGATCCAGATCTTGGGCTTTTCTGATCTAGACTTTAAAATAGCTGTGATTAATACAGTTAAGAAAATAGATGACGAGGTGCAGAATTTCACAGGAAAATGGAATCAAATGGAGCAGGTGGAAAGGATGATATAATACATAGGATTTGGAAACTGGCTTCTTTTAAAAATGGCTAACAAGGACTGAAGGTAAAGCTCATGTCAGAGGGCTTGCCTGGCAGGCACGAGGTCCTGGGTTCAGTCTCCAGCACCCCATTCTCTCCCGCCCCACAAAAAGCTAACAGTTTTTCTCTATAGTTAGGAGGATTGGCACCCCAAGGGGAAATAGGTATCTAAGGCACCCAACAGGTCCAGCCTGCAAACAGGATAGGTGGCAGACAGGGAGGCAGGGCAGAAGCTGGTATGGAAAACTCCAAGTAGATCCCCTCTGCCAGAACTCAGATGTTAGATGAAGAAATCAGAATTTTCTTTCTCAGACTAAGGGTGAACAGTAGAGAGGTTTTAGTTTGTTTCAAGGTCAACTTAGAACCAGTTTTTTTTTTAACTTAGAACTGTTTTGTTTTGTTTTGCTTTGTTTTTCGAGACAGAGTTTCTCTGTAGCTTTGGAGCCTGTCCTGGAACTAGCTCTTGTAGACCAGGCTGGCCTCGAACTCACAAAGATCCACCTGCCTCTGCCTCCTGAGTGCTGGGATTAAAGGCATACGCCATCACCACCCGGCTAGAATCAGTTTTTAAAACTGATAGTTTTCTTTTTTTTTTTAATCAACTGCTTAAAAATACCAGGAGGAGCAGTAGCCACTCAAGTACATTGGTCACTTTTGTTTAAAAAAGATTTTAGGATTTATTTTTACTTTTTTAAGCGTGTGTGTGTGTGTGTGTGTGTGTATATGTGTGGTGTGTGTGCGTGTGTGTACGTGCGTGCATGAGACAAGGTGCACATGGATATGGATGAAGGTGCCCATGGAGGTCAGCATAGAGAGCTGAGTCCCCTGAAACTGGATTTTTTTTAGCAGGTGTTTTTTCTGGGAACCGAACTTGTTTGCTCTGCAAAAGCAGCGAGCCCCCCAGCCCCTGCACCTTCCTTTAGGCCTCACTTCTGTCCGCTCCAGCTGTCCCTCCATCCCTGCAGCAGTTTCTCTGTGGGGCTTTTGCTGTTGCTTTAAACCAAGCTTATAGAAAGAGCCCCGTTACAGTTTGAGACCATAGCATTGAACTTTCAAACAGTTTTTTTTTTTTCTTGTTGAGCAAGACCTTTTTGGCTGGTTTATTTTCTCCTTCCTTTACTGACCTTGTAAACTACTTAATTGCGAAATGTGGTTTGTCTCAGAGTGCCTCTTAACACTGTATGCTTTAAAATAGGAGATTTTTCCATTGCATGGGAGACCAACAGCAACGTCTTCCACATACGCATGCACCGAGCAGGGCTCCTCGTCACTTACTCAGGGACATATGGTCTTCATCAGCTACCTCTCTCTTCTTGGCAGTCACCAGAACAGGGATTTACATTTCATTTAGCAAATGTCCCCCTCAAACCCCTTGCACCAAGCTCTTATTTGCCACTCTACCCCTTTCTCTGTCTCTCAGGATCCCATCTCTGCCTCTTTTCCCAAAGAATGCCAATCACTAGCCAGGCAAACCCAACTGAAGGGAAGTGCCTGTCTGCCAGACCTGGCCGGTCGACCCTGAAAGCAGAAGTTGGCCCAAAGGCCTCTGGGAGTTGGAGCAGCCGTGGTGAGTGGGAAATACTTCAAAGAGAGAAGGTTCCTGAAGCTGTGTCGGTGGACGAATGAGAGGATTTTCTCAGCCATGAAAACCTCCTCATGATTTCCATCACACTTAGAATAAACACCGATGCCTCAAAATGGTCTTAGAGGCCTCTCTCCACATCTCTTCAGTCTTATCCTAAGTAATTCTTCTTCACTCGCTGCATCCTGGCTTCAGTAGTCTCTCCAGTTTCTCAAACTCCAGCATGTTGAAGTTCCTGGGGCAACAGACCCCAGAGTAGCTGGAGAAGAAGGCTCAGGATAGCCTCTTGTGCTCCCAGGATACATAGCACACCAGGTACCTTGTAAATTCCTGTCAGGGATAAGATCATCTCATTCCTGGGACTGGGGTTAGCTCTGGGCCTCATCTAGTCCACTATCTTGTTCTTCAGGTAAGGGACAAAGGCCTAGATTGGGGAAGGGCTGTCCACCATTTAAATGGGCTCCTGGTGCCTAGCCCATTTGTCAGGGACCTGTAAAAGAAGCAGAGAAACCAAGCTTTCTATTGCTACACCACCTGGCGGTCCAAACTCCAGTCCAACTCCTTACCCGGACATAACAGAGCTCCGGGCAAACCCAGTGAATGTTTCTGCAGACCTTCCCAATAGCTGCTGTTCCGCTAGATGCCGAGGCTGATGACCACGGGACTGAATTGCTAACTGGGATACCCTTGGCCACACAGAGTGGTCTCAGAGACTGACCCAGGTGAATGGAGGACTCTGAGGTCTGGAGGAGCGAGAAAAGCAGCTTCCTTATGGCTCAAGGCCATGGCTGCTCCTTCAGCCTGGGAGGCAGCAGGAACTGGGAGGTGAGAACAGAGCTGCTCCAGAGAGCTCTTGAACTAGAGAGGCAGAGTGGGCTTAGGGGTGTGCTGACAAGTGAGGTGATGGGGCCAGATGGGGGGATGTGTCATCTGGCCAGGTTGGGCTGAGGAACAATCTCCAGGCTACAGTCAACCATGAGCAGCAAGAAACAGGTACCAGTTAAGCCGCCATCAGTAATGCAGCTAATTCTGCTCTCCAAGGAGCAGAGGCTGGCTGCACTCTAAGATCACTTCAAGCGATGGGAAAGTCCTCCCCAATCTGGGCTTCTGTCCCTTGTCTGACAATAATTCACAGCAAAGAGACAACTGACCTCTCCATGCCTGCAGACACTGGTCAGGGAAGGAGTTAGGATTAATAACAATGATGATTGCATTAAAGGAAAAAGTAATTTCAAAGCTGGAACTATGTGGGTTTCTGAACATGGCCCAGAGGCAGGCTGGGGCAGGACTCACAGAGAGGTGAGGGAGTGTGTAGTGGGGGAGACAGAAACCTGCTGGGGGCCGGGGCTCAAAGAGCTGAGATGGCCAGCAAGAAGATGGGGACATGACCTATATGCAACAGATTGTTGGTATTTGATGGGTATTTTTTTTCTGCTAAGATGCAACACAATTTCCCCAGTTCTATGTGGAAAAAATATGTTCCATATGCCTTCTGCTACTTGCTATGTTGAAGGAAATCGATGAAAAGAGATCTATGCTTTACATCGTCTTGATACAAACAAAGAGGTGAAAACAGTCCCAGGAAGGAAGGAGCAAAGGGAAGGAGGGGGAAGAAAAGGAGGGAGGGACAGAAGGTGGGAGAGAGAAGCATGATATCAGAGAAGATGGGGTTGGAATCAAATCCCCAAGGTACTACAGGACAGTCCTAGGCTTCTGGTGGGTTGAGGGCTTGCTCTATTTTCTCTCATACACAAGACAGGATGGTCCTGCTAGGCATTCCGGTTTTAATTTTGTGTGCAACTCCTTGACTGGCCAGGAAGAAGACAGACGAAGTGGGACTCAGGAAGTCCATTGCAGGCATCATGGGGCCTTGAGGAGGTCCATCCTCTAAATTCGGGTCTGTTAGGAAGGCCTTTGCTCTGCTCACGTTACCCAAGATCCTTTGCAAGGTAGAGAAGGAAATGGGATTGTCATTCTGTGTTAGACACACACACACACACACACACACACACCCCTCTTCCCATATGATATAAATAGACGCGCTCCATGTTTCCCCACTTCCTCTTGCTCTTTGTTAAAACTACTTTTAAATTATGGATTGGCTCATTAACTGCCAGTTAAGATGACTGAGTGGTTTCATCTGTATCGCAGGGTTTCATCTGTATCGCAGGGCAGTTCTGGGAACGTTTTGACTATGACAAAGAATACATTCCTTTTTTTCCCACCTAGAAACGGAGACTGGCCCAGGTGCTGCCCTTAGTGCCCCCTGCAGGGGGTTGAGGGCTTGTTCTATTCTCTCTCATACACAACAAGGGAGGATGGTCCCGCTAGGCATTCCGGTTTTAATTTTGTGTGCAACTCTAAGTGTTTTGTTCTCTACAGAAGTATGATACTTGAACGTGTACAGAAATCATGACAGAAGCCCTTCGGCAGGCCTTACCAATGTTAGACAGACTGCGGGGTTATCAGTCTTCCACATCATGTACTTCCTTGTACTACATGCTGAGGAAAGCGTCCTCAGGAAGATAGTATAGGCGCCTTCATCTGAGGAGAATGGCCTAAATGAAGAAGCTCTAGGAACCATTTTACATATAAGATGAACCAGGGACATAAAGTCTGGAGAAGGACAGAGGAAGGCGAGGCCACAGCTGCTACTGAGGACTTTCACCTAGGCAGGAAGGAAATGAGACAACGTAGCTTAGGTAAGGGATGATGTTATTGGCTCATGGTAAAGGGCGGCTTGAATCAGCCTGGAGAAAGGCTCAATCCAGCATTTTACCAGCATCATTGAGGTTCTCTTCTCCCGTGGCCTGTCTCCACTTATGTGATCCATAGCTGTACCCTAAACTACATCCTCAGGGCTCTGACTCATACCGTCGCTCAAATATTTCCTCCTCACGTGGCAGGAAGCCTTCTTAGTCATCAGTAGCCCTGGATTCATATTCTATTTCGAGACCCCATCAGAAAGAGATAGTCTTCCCATACCCGCCTGTTGGAAGAGTTGGTAGGCCCGACCAGTTGACTCAAACTAGAAACCCAGTCCTGTCCTCGAACAGCTCCCATAGCCAGGTCAGGGGCCCCATCAACCTGGCTTGGGCGCGAGTCTGCTCCCTGATCTGGGGAAGACTGCAGTCAGACCCACCTAAAGCACATTAACTAGATCCCTTCTGGAAGATTCTATCAACACAGGGAGGGCAGAAGCGGTGTCAGGCAGACAAAACCAGTAAATGCTCCCCATGACCATCTACAAATCTTAGAGAACCTGTTACTTTTCGTTTGGATAGAGCAAGTTCAATCACACCATCCTTTTTCTTAGTATCTTTCCATAGCTGCCCATGGTCCAGGAGACAAGCACTAGTTCCATACAAAGAAGCCTGAGCTCTGGCCTGTCCCCTGCTCAGCCTCACCCACCATTCCTACTCTCTTCTGGGTCCTATCCACCAGAGCCAATCAGTTCCCACTCCCTCCTCCCAGAGCAGGGGCCAGGTTTTTCCCTACTTCTCAGCAATTTAGCCAGAAACAACACAGCTCCCTGAAACATAGCTCCCACCCCAGCATGGCTAATCACTGCTCCCAGAGGTGGCTGCCTTGGAAACACAAGGCCCAGAGCTGACTTTGAAGTCCTTCCCAAGCCCTACCCTACCTCAAGGTTGTTATTGCTCCCACCGCTGGGCTGATTCCAGATGCCTGTCCCTAAATAGAGTCCAGGACTAAGTGAGCCCACCCATGGCAGCCTCAAGAATTGTTTTCCCCCTCTGAGGTCTAAAGCCTGACCCAGAATCGACCTCTTCCCTGAATTACTGATTATAGAATATCAAAAAGATACCCATGGGGGAATTCCCCTGAAGTCTAAAAGTCAGGTGGAAACAGCACCTTAGGAGAGACACCTGCTCCCGGGCCCGGATGTGCTGCCCTAGGCAGCTTCCGCTTTATCTGACAAAGTGAACATTGCTTTCTCCATTCTTCCCCCCTGAACCCAGCCCCCAATCTTGTGCAAACAACTCTGGTCCCAGAGTGTTATCTATAACTTTTTGAGAACACACCAACCTCGAACATAGGATAATGTGACTCCAAATTAGGACATGGTGGTGTTCTGAGTAAACAGTCCCCAGAGGCACAATTTAAGTAATTCCAAACGTCTTTTGCTAAAGGGTATTCGCATCTCAGAGTTGGAAATCTCTTTAGGGCTCCCTCGCTGTTTTCCCATACTCACCAAGACTGGCGCTGGGGGTTGGAGGGTGGGGTTGTTTCATGAGGGTCAAGTGGTGAATTCCAGAACAAAAGAGTATCTTCTGCAAGCAAATTTTAGACTCCACCAGGAAGGCAGTGCCATTTCTTCTCCTGGTTAAAAAAAGAACAACTTATTATAATGTTATAACTTCAGGACAGCAAGCAGAGAGGAAGGGTGGAGGCTGACGTCGAGGTTGTGTTGTGGGAGACCTATTAAAATGTCTAATCAGAACCCAAATCAAATCAGACATGGGAATTTCTCAGATTGTTCCGAACAACAAAATGTTATATAACATGGGCTCAAAAGCAAGGAATAGAGAATTTCTAGGTAGCAAAAATGAAGCAAATGTAATAACTGTAGAAGATCTGAGAGCCCATTCCCACAGAGTCGAGGCAGGCAGTAGTGAAATTACCTAAAGAGGCCTTGATAACTCAAGACACTTACTGGCTTCCAAGGAAAGAAACTCCACCCGCTGATGATCTCTCAGACACAAGGGAGTCCAGTGCCAGGACAGACACCCTACTGGGTCACATCAGGGAGACTAAAGATGAAGAACCAGGCTTAAAGGAACCTTTGGTTCATTAGACACTTAAAGAAGTCAATGAAAATCCTACATAATAGGGATGGAAATTTATGACCTAAGGACAAGATGATTTGAAGTCACAACTCTGATCACCAGTTTGTCTTTCTCTCTTTTTGTTTCGTGCACTCCAAAGCCTCCTTAGACACACACGCCCTGGGAGCCACCCTGTCCCCTTGAACTGATTCTGTGCGATGGGTTCTTTATCCTTAGAAACACTCCTCGCTTGGACTCTGCTTTACAGGATGTTAGTAGAACCACCACCAACAGTGTAATCAAAGATTAAACATGAATTATTTAAACACCCTAATTGAAAGGCATGGATGGTCAAGACGGAGGTTTTTTTCTTTAAACCCTAGTCTAACTTAACACTTCCTACAAGAAATCACTATAAATATAGTTATAAATAGTCTAAAAGTGTCCCTTGTTCCTATGAACTGCTACTGTTCTCCCAAATTATCTTTCTTCTACTGCTTTACAGGAATTATTTCTCAACCATAGCCCTTTGTCTATGGTGACCATGTAAACCCTTGCCCACTTATTATACTTTTGAGATCAACAGATATTAGTCTAGATGGAACACTAAGAAAATAAGCACAATCTAAGAAAGCTGGAAAGTTGCTCCATTACTGCCTATTATGTTTGCTTCCAATTTTTCTTCAAATATATTAATTACTTTAAATGTCAGTAGACCGTGGGCGTAGCAGCACACACCTTTAATCCCAACACTTAGGAGATGCGGGTGATCCCAAGCATAGGCAGATCTCTGTGACTTTGAGTCTAGCCTGGTCTACATAGTGAGTACCAGAAGAACCAGGAATACATAGAGAAACTTTGTCTAAAACAAAAGCAAAAATGAAAACCTTTGATCTTAAATCAAAGATTAGAATACATGGTATATGGAAGGCTGCAAAAGAAAGCCCAGCCCTGCACACCCAGTTTTTCCTACAGTAATATCGTGTATTAATATGGTACATTTATTACAAATTGATCATCAAGTACGAAAGCATCACTATTAAATAAGTTTCCATGAGGGTTTTGTCTCTGGGTTGTACATTTCTATGACGGTTGATGAACATCTGATTCCATTTATCCACTTGTCGTATTATGAAGAATCATTTTGATACCTTAAAAATGCCCTGAATTTTTTTACTCATCTCTCCCACTCTCCCCTGAACCATTACAACCCATCAATAGTTTTTAAACCACATCTGTAATTTTGCCCTTCAGATTGTAAGCATTCAGACAGACTTCCTTTACTGAACAATATGCACCCAAATTCCCTCCGTGGCTTCTTGAGGCTTGACAGCCTTTTTTTTTTTCATTGATGAATATTATCCTATTGCACTTAGATACCGCAGTTTGCCATTCACCTCCTGAGGAATGTCTTGGTTGCTTGGAGTTGCTAGCAATTATGAACAAAGCTGCTATAAACATTTGCATACAGGTTTTTTTGTGTGGACAACGTTTTCAGCTCATTTTGGCAAATACCTAAGAGCATAATTGTTGGAGCATATGGTGGGACTGTGTTTAGGTTTGTAAGGAAAGTGCCAAACTGCCTTAGAAAGTGGCTGTGCCATTTGCATTCTCACCAGCTATGAATGAGAGCTCTTGCTCCACTTCCTCGCCAGCATTTGACGCTGTCAGTGCTTAGAGTTTGAGCCACGTTAGATGGCATGTGTGGTGGCATCCCATAGCTGCTCTGATTTGGAACTCATCCCTGGATGCATCATTGCCCATCTTTCCACGAGCTTACTTGTTACCTGTGTGTTTCTTTGAGTTACACATTTGTTCAGATCTATTGACTATTTTTAGACTGGATTTCAAGACTCAGTTGTGTATTTTGGATGGAATGGTTTCCTCTTTATAACTGTGCATGGGTTTCACCTTTTCGCCTACCTATACCTTGTGTCTTCATTTTTGTGACAATGTCCATCACAGGGTAGGACATTTTTATTTGGATGAAGTCCATTTTTAGCAACTTTCCCTTTTCTGGATTATCTTCTGAAGTGTCATGTCTAAGATGTCATCAAACCCAAGATTACCTAGATTTCTCTATGTCCTCTTCTAGAAATGCCACAGTTTTGGGATGGCTTAGAGCCAATGACTGAGCATGCAGAGGGGGCTAGAGCTTGGTCACTCCCTGCCTTGGAGTTCCTCTGCGAGCAACCTTTGCAATGGCCCAGACTCCCACAGCCTCACCAGTCTGCAGCTTTGTTCTAGCAGCTTCTCTACCTTCTCCTTTTCCTTTCTGCAGGGTCAGCACTTGGTCAAGCTGGGAAAGTTTCCTGCTGTTTCTGCTCCCTCTTCTCTTTATCCTGAAAAATTATCTGCCCTCCTGTCACTCTCTCTTTGTCTCTTTCTCTGTCTCTCTCTCTCTCTGTCTCTCTCTCTCTCTCTCTCTGTCTCTCTCTCTCCTTCCTACATTCCTCAACAGACACAGCACATGAAGCTTTGAATTATGTGGAGATGAAGGCAATAGAGCATCCATTTGTCTAGCACAGATCCTCAAAGAGCTGGTGCAGTGACAGCGCAGCGTCCATGACGAAAACTTCCCACTTTCTGGAAGCTTCCAGACCATTGAGAGACACCATCTTCTGCAGGGCTTGGTACTGTACTGTGGCTATGGAAACTGTCCTGTAGGTTCGACCTAAATCTTCTTTTTCAACACTTTTTATAATTCTTGTGTGTCTTCATTTTCTGTTGCTATAACAGAATATCTGTGGTGGTGATTTCTGAAGGAGAGGGAGAGAAAAGAGAAGGAGAAGGAAGGAGAAGGAGAAGGAGGAGAAGGAGGAGGAGGAGGAGGAGGAGGAGGAGGAGGAGGAGAAGAAGAAGAAGAAGAAGAAGAAGAAGAAGAAGAAGAAGAAGAAGAAGAAGAAGAAGAAGAAGAAGAAGAAGAAGAAGAAGAAGAAGAAGAAGAAGAGATATTTATTTCTTTAGTTTGTGGTTCTGGATACAGGGAAGTCCTAGATCATGGTGCCAGCATCCAGAGGGTGCCTCGTGATGCTCCATTCTATAGCAGAATTCAGAAAGCAAAGCAGGAACATGTGAAGAAGGGAGACCACACAGGGCAGCCTTGCTTTGTCACAGTCCTCTCTCTCTCTTGGTGACTGAGTCAGTTTCTGGAGAGTGAGAACCCACTCGCTTGAGCAAGACATTAATCTCTCCTAATGACCTCATCATCTCTGAAACCTCACCTTCAACCTCTGCCACTATGGCAGCCATATTTCAATGTGACTTTCAGAGAGGACAGACAACATTCACACCGCAGCACATACCTTCCACAAACAGCTAGAACGAATCCTCTTTTCAGAAGCACAAAGTAAAGGCATCACCAGCTTCATAACTTGATTTTTCCTGAATGGCAACTCTATTGTCCCTGAGTGTTTTGTGTCCAGTGTTTTCTTACTGATTTAGGCCAGATGTGGTGGTGCACAACTGTAATCCCTGTGCACAAGAGGCTGAGGCCGAAGGATCCCCACTGAGTCCTCACTAGATCAAGGTCATTCGGGGCTACATAGCAAGACCCTGTCTCAAAAATAACAAGATAAAATAAACAGTTCACTTTAGCAAGCGCCACATGTCTATGGATCTGCCACTTTCTCGATCCCACTGATTGGATCACGTGTTCATCAACAAAGATCAATCTGCTTTAATGGCTTTATAGCAAATGTTTTAAAAGAGCCATTTCATCCTCATTGTTTTGTGTCAAACTCGTTGGGCTATTCTTATCCAATTTTCCCCTCCAGATGACTTTCAGTATTACCTTATAAAATTACTTTTTTAGAACTCTTGTTAAGTTTTTTATTGGGTTTTTACTGAATTTCTAGATAAATTTTGGAAAAATTTATACCTCTACAATATTGGCTCTTTACCAGGATCTGTTTGTGTTGAGAGTTCTCTAGATGACTCAGGAAGAGGCCTGGAGCTCGGAGGCACACAGAACCATGAGCAGGCAGCTCCAGCATGCTGTGGCTGTCGCCTCCATAACCAATACAGGGGCTGTGGGAGAGAGGCCCTGGATGTCCTCAGAGAACAACCGATCTTCAGAGACAAAGACGCAGCACCGAGAGGAGACGTGAAGAATGATGAATTTCCCAGAGAAAACAGTGAAGAGAGTAGATTCTAGGAAGGGAAGGTGTGGACAAAGTTACCCAGGCATGAGAGAACAAGAGTGGCAGGGGGCTAGGGTGCAGAAATGGGGTTCGTTTGACACACTTAGTGTATGGGATCCTGGGGACTAGTCTGAGTACTACACTAATTCATTCAACCTTTACAACAGTCTATTCGCAAAACTATAGGAATACCGGCAGTTTTCCTTTACAAAAGAAGCCACTTTGGAAGCACTGAGAGGGCGGGGTATGTTCTGGGAACTGAAAACATGGGATTGGGTTTTAAAACCTGAGCTTTGGTTCCCAGACACAGGGATGTTGGTAAATGCAGTCTGTGCCACCCGGACACGTTGCTAAACGTCTTTGAAAATGCATCCATGTTAATTACCTTTCCGTGGCTGAGATAAAAAATCTTCAGACAAAAGCAGCTTGGGAAGGAGGGATTTATTTTGGCTTGTAGGGGGTATGGTCTCCCATGATGGAGAAGTCAAGTCAGCAAGAATTCAAGGTAGCTGCATGCACTGCATCTGCAGTCAGGAAGACATGAGCACCTGGGGGGTACTGGAGAGATGGCTCAGAGATTAAGACCACTGGCTACTCTTCCAGAGGATCCAGATTCAATTCCCAGCCACCACCTATAACGAGATCTGATGCTCTCTTCTGGTGTGCAGGCATACATGCAGGCAAAACACCGAATACATAATAGATAAATAAGTAAATAAACAAACAATAGGCAAACAAATCTTTTTTTTTAAAAAAAAAAAGGAAAGAAGTGAGCAATGAATGTCTGTCCTTAGTCAGCTTTCTCCTTTAACCCAGGGAATGGTGCCACCCACAGTGGGCAGGTCTTTCTACCTCAATTAGCCCAATTAAGATACCCCCCCAACACACACACACACACACACAGGTGTCGCCATGGCCTGCTCCAGGGTGTTTCTAGATCTCATCAAGTTGACAGCTGAGATTAACCATCCTGGCTTCTTTGTCTATGAAACTGGGGTGACTGTTTTTCCTTCACAGCGTCCTTGCGAGAGTGACTTGAGGAAGTCCCTTCAACCAAATACCTTTTTGAGCATCACTGTGAGGCAGATGCCTCTCTGGACCCGGAGAGTCTGGCTGCGTAAAGCAGATCCAAGTCCTGCTTTGTGAGCTTGTATCCTAGTGGACGCCCACAGAAAAGACATCGTCATCGTCTCAGGAAAATGACTGAAAAATAATAAAGCCAGCATCTTGGCTTGTGCTCCCCAGAAGTCCCGGGAAGGAGGGCCTGGAAAGGAAGTGCTCCCAGGAAGCCATGGAGGTGGCAGGGACAGCAGGACAAGGGGCTCGAGTAAGGTCCCTCCTTACATCAAGTCGCATCTGAAGGCTTCAAATCCTGCAGGACACTGGCGATGACTCAGCTTTCTACATGTCCCCATGGATCCATGTCCCCAGTTACTGGCTAAGGAGCAGCACGGATAGAAATTCCCAGGTGTTTCTGCTACCTGAACCAAAGTAGGCTCCAGTGGCCCAAGGAGGAATATCTGGAACAGGGCCACAGAGAGGAGGAAGAAAGGGAAGGAGAAAGGAGGGATCAGGACCATAGGGATGGCTTCGAACCTGGGTCCAGCCCATCGGCCCACTGCTCACAGAGGCTTAAGGATTTGCCTGGGGAGACTGCATTCTGCAGCGGTGCCAGAGACTCGACTGTCTAAAGGTTTCCATTGTAGACAAAGACAGTTGCACATAACTTAGCGATATAGGCAGGGTGGGTAGCATGCTACGCTGTTAGGGTCGGACAGCCTACCCCAGTTCCGGAAATGAAGGCAATCTGGTCCACTGGAGACAGAGAGATCTGGAAGCTGAGTCTAACTTGGCTATCACTAGGTGAGTGACTTTAGTCATGGGTCTTCCTGGCCAGTTTTCTCATCCAAGGTGGGAAGACCATCGCCTGATGGTCTCTGAGGTTCTCCACCATTCTTCAGATGTCTGAGACCCTAAGGCGGTGGGCGGAGTTCATAAAGAGGACAAAGGTTCTGGCCCCAACTGACCACCTCCGTGCTCAGTCACACAGCCCCGCAAGAACTAGACATTTACAGCCATATGATGGGAGCAAGCAGATCTTGCCCAGCTGACTTTCGTGAGCGAGGGAAGGGATATCACACGATAAGGCTTCAGGATAATCACTTGTGAGCTTCTGTTCCAATCTAGCCACATGGTAAGAACCCTATGCATTTGTGCCTAAGTTAGTACACAGTCGGAGTGGGCAAGAACCGCACCCACAGCTATGTATGGGTAAACACTCAAAACTGTCCATCAGGGAGAAAAGTCCTGTTTTTAGGGGTTTCCCTTTGGAGCTAGCCACCTCCTGTGACTGAGGAGTTGGGTTTCAGGGGCAGGAACAGCCAGCCCCAGGGTGGCACTGACTGTCCACTGTATTTATGAGAACACCGAGAGTCACTCAGCTCATTCCAGCGGTGGCAGGACCTGAAACGAAGCCTGCCTGCTTCTAGGCTTCGTGCCTCCCTGAAACTGAGCAGTGTGCTTCCTGTGACCTGGGGGGACCACGCTTTGCGACAGGAGAAATGGGTCCTAAGCCTGACTCTACCACTTTTTAGCTCTAAGATCCTTGGGTATAAGCCTTGATCTATTCGTTTGTTCAACAACGGAGTGAGTGACCAGCACACGGGTCTCTCTCTGACTCTGACAACCATGGCTGAACTTTGTGACAAGAAACAGGACTCCCATCCCACCCACCCTTTGACGAAGGGTCTGTGCCCCCCCCAACTCTGTCCCATGACCCCCAACATTCCAGCATAGTCCCTTGCTTCCGCCTTTTCCCATGAGTTCCAGCTCTGCAAAAAGCCAGAACCCTGCTCGGGGCTGCTGGAGCCGTGTGCCCTATAAATCAGGGCATGTCCTGAGCCGCGAGACCAAAGGAACACCCTGGAAAAGTCAATGATTTGATGATTGTTTTTAAACATCATTCCACCAAGGCCAGACCTATCTGTGAGATTAAGCTGCCTTCCAACTCTGCCTTCAGCAAAGACTCTGGGGCTCAGTCTCCTTTCTGTTTCTTTATCCTTCGGTACAGTGATTCTCAACCTTCCTAATGCTGTAGCCCTTTGATGCAGTTCCTCATGTTGTGGTGACCCCCAACCACAAATTACTTCATTGCTACTTTGTAACTGTAATTCTGTTACTGTTATGAATCATAATGTAAATGTCTGACATGTAGGATATCCAATATGCGACCCCAAAGGGTTTGAGACCCACAGGTTGAGAGTACTGCACTACTGCTTTGGGCTTATTTTTTTTTTTTCTTCTTCTTCTTCTTCTTTTTTTTTTTTTTTTTTGATGTAGCCCAGGCTGGCTTCAAACTTGCTATATAGCCAAGGTTAGGCTTGAACTCCTGATCCTTCTGCCTCTATCTCCCAAGTGCTGGGATTACCAACATCTCTTCCTTGGTATTCAAGAAGCAAGGGGGAGAAGGGTCCTCCCACATGGCCCAGGGGTCCTGGAAGCCATGCCCCGTTCTCTGATATGACTTGGGCCCTCATCGACTCTGTCTGGGTAACTTTGCCAGAGGCCAGGGATCTTTAAGGACTTCTGGAAGGAGACTGCATTAGTCACTTTTTCTTACTGTAGACCATACATCACTGCAGGGGAAAGCGTGAGTGGCTCCAGCTGTGGCAGCAGGGGTGGGAGGCTGATGATCACATCACATCTACAGTCAGGAAGCCCCACTAAATGAATGCTGCTGCTTGGCTGTTTTCCCTTTCTATTCAGTTCACACAGCCAATGGAATGGGTGCCACCCTTGGTTAGGGTGGATCTTCCTGCCTCTGTTTAACCTCTATTGAAATAGTGTCTCAGGTATAACCAGAAGTGTGTCTCCTAGGTGGTTCCAAAATCTCCTAGGTGGTTCCAAAATCCTGTCAAGTGGATGATGAAGCTGAAGCCTCAGGGAGATACTGGGCTTCCGTAGACAGGCCAGTACCTAAGTCACATGATCTCTCTCTCACTCTCCCCTTTCTCTCTCTCTCTCTCTCTCTCTCTCTTTCTCTCTCTCTCTCTCTCTCTCCCTCCCTCCCTCCCCCCCCTCACACACACACAATCCCACAATTGCGCTCCCACTTCCACCTTAGTCATCCTGGGTACTCTGGGATCTCAAAGATACAGAGTATGACATGGATTGTTTTTTTCAGGAAAGATAAGAAAGATGTCTAGATTTTCTGCTCCTGGGGGATGCTGTAAACATGCAGACCTGGAAAAAGCACAGATTGTAAAGCTAAAGAAAGAGAAAGGTGGGTTGGATGCTGGCCTCAGGAGGACAGTTAGCCTGGAGTTCACTCGCTGGACAGCTGGGGCTCTCTAGAGGGTTTTTGACCTGGAGCTAGGAAGTACAGACTTGGGATTTGACAGGAGACCATTCCTTCTGGGAGAATATGAGAAAGATCTCCAACCATAGGAGGAAGGTTTGGGAGGCTGCGATGGGGCCTGGAAATCCCTATGAAATGGGCTCATAGAAGGCCCAACGAGAGTGAGCCCGGGGCTACGGTTTGTCTTTGCCCTGTCTTAAATGT
This sequence comes from Myodes glareolus, assembly GCF_982192425.1. Classification (NCBI taxonomy): domain Eukaryota; kingdom Metazoa; phylum Chordata; class Mammalia; order Rodentia; family Cricetidae; genus Myodes; species Myodes glareolus. The sequence goes on along the minus strand of NC_142031.1, from coordinate 100,865,592 downwards.
GATAAAGTCCAGATCTTTCCTTAAATATATTCCTGGGAAACAGTCTGAACAATCTAAAAACTCAAAGGTCCCAGCCCCTAAGGGAGCAGGGTTTAGGAGCCAGGTGACCTGGGGATTTGCCTGTTGCTGTTAGACTGGGCCCTAATTAATTGTCTCTGAGAGTCTCCCTGCGGAAACCTGGGTTCAGAACAGGTGAGCCAGTGGGATGGGGTAGGAGCCTAGTCAGACAGGTCCCAGGTTAGTCAGGAGACTTCACACATACATAGCCGTGGGGGAATGACTTATTGCAAGCTGGGCCTTCTCAGAATCTCGGGTCAGTCAGACAAGAGATAAGTATTTACATCATGAGTAAATACGTGTCCATCTTGACCAATGTGTTCAAGCCCAGTGCAGGTTGTGTGGTGTGGTGTGTGTGTGTGTGTGTGTGTGTGTGTGTGTGTGTGTGAATGTAGGTAGTATATATACACAAGTGAATGTGTGAGTGTATGCGTGTAGAGGCCAGAAGATGACTTTTCCTATCGCTCTCCACCTTGTTTTTTTGAGACAGGATCTCTCAATGAACCTGCAGCTCATTGATTCACCCAGGATGTTAATGATGTCTCCTAATTCCCGACCTGCCCCTAGGCCACCTCTGCTTAGTTCTGGACCCCAAACAGAAAGGGCCAGGAGTATAAGAACTGTGTAAAATCTAAGGGACCCACCCACCGTGATCAGGCCCAGTGGTCTGCTGAGTCTACTTCATAGAACCCAGAGTGGTCTCTGGGGTGTTCATAGACTCAAAGATATGGAATTTAGGAATGAGATTGGGAAAGTGTCATACCCCGAGACTTAAGGGTCCTGCGAGACCCAGAGAATCTCAACTGGAAACGGTCCCCATTACCTTCTAGTTAAAGACGTTGGCTTCTCCCAGCACTAATGAGGAATCCCCCAGAGATTGCAGCTTTACTCCAGTGGACCACTGGGCTAGTAAGGACTCTTTTTATGGCCATTCCTGGGTCACAGAAAGTGCTCGGTGCTGACCTGGCACTAGCCTGAGCCTGCTACTGCCTGTTCTTTCCGGCAAAGCTTTCTCTCCCACGCTTGGACCTAGCTCTAGAACCTTAACCTAGGTCACTTCCCTGAGCCCAGGCAAGCACTCCAGCCTAGCCCACCCCACAAGAAAAGCCTTGCTGAGGGTCAGAGGGAACTCTAGCTAGGGCAGGAAAGTGCTATCTAAACATGTCGTGGGGCCTGGGGCCTGGGTGTCTGTCTGGCTGTCACCCGGGCCAGGTGGGCCTCTGACACACAGCAGGAATTTTCCATTGGCGCATCCTCTCTGTCTGGTTGGGATCCAAGGCCTTTTCAGATTCCCCACCCCACCCCCCTCTTCCTTTTACTCCAGTTGTCTCTTCTGCCTGGTGGATACACACCTCAGGGCCCAGAGCATGAGGACCTATCAGAACCTAAAATACAGAATTCTTGGGGTGGAAAAGAGAAGAGATGCTTTTAAAAAAAATCTACAGACAATGGAAGTGAAGTTCAGAAAGAAAGATGACAAGTCCAAAGTCAGCCAAACACGGCTTCGTCTGACTCGGATGAAATTCTGTTCTCACTGTACCCATTTCCCAAGCTTAAGGACTGAGAAACACACAAAAAACATTCAAAGATGCAAGCAAGGACTGAGCCATCCACACAAGGAAACCGCCGAGTCACAGAAATCTCTATAATGGACAGTTGAACGTGCGGGGACACATTCTTCATTTCATGCTGGAGTAGAAGTGGCAACTCCAATAGCTCTTTCTCGAAGGCAAGGTCTGTGGGGGTGTCCCACTCTTACGAGGCCTGTGCACCCCTTGTCGCAGTGGAAGGGGTGGTTTCTATGCTGGAGCATATGTGCTTGACCCTGTAACTAGAGTATTCCTGCAGTAGTAATAAGAGCCTTGGCCTAGTGTAAAATACAGACAAGGAGGCCAGACCTTCATATTGGAAACCTGCTGGGCTTATGTGTGAGTCCTGTGGGATCTTTGTTAAGCCATAGGGATAGGCTCACAGGGTACAGCCCTGAGTTTCCAAGGCCACGTTCTTGGTAGTCAGGGCGACATGTGTGCCTGCGGGGGAGAGGTCACAATCAAAGGGAAAAGCAAAGCCTACAAGCTGAACGGCATTGTATAGCTTCCTCCTTCAGACCCTGGGTGTGCCTCCCCACCAGAAGCAGCTCCCTGAAGCTTGGGTGTTCACAAAACTGGACCCCACTGGAGACTCCAAGCTATGCAGGGAGAGGGCAGGTGGGGAAGGTGGTAGCAAGAAGACGCGGGGCGCTATTCGGTATGTGGGGTGCTATTCTGTATGTGGGGTGCTATTTGGTATGTGGGGTGCCATTCGGTATGTGCCACCTCCCACTCCCATGAAAACCAGAGCCACGGTCCCAGCTGCCAACCATCTACTCCTAAAGTAACTTCTATGAAACAAAGTCAGAGTGTTGGAGGGGAAACATTTAGGAAAAAAATCAGAGAAAACCAGCCTGATTCCTCAGATATATTATTGCAAGCTCCCTGCAGATCTCATAAATGGCAGTTCTCGGCTGGGAGGGAATCTGTCCCCCACGAGATATTTGTTGATGTGTTTAGACATTTTTAGCTGCAACAACCAGCAGGAAGTAGAGTACAGGAAGTTGCTAACCTCATAACGTGTAGGCTAGCCTACAACCAAGAAACAAGCAGTCCGGAACACCAGCAGTGCTGACTGAGGTCGAAAAGCCTTGTCCCATGGCACTGTGAGTTCCCAAAGACGATGTCTAGGGTCCAGGTGTAGTGAATACGTATTCTTTGTGTGAGCATGAGAGTGTGTGGAGGCCAGGGGGACAACCTTAAATGTCATTCTTCAGATGCCATTCATTTTCTTCCTCTTAATACACAGAGTCTCTTATTGGCCTGAAGCTCCAAAAACAAAATAGGTTACTTGTGAGCCTCAGGGCCCAGCTACCTCCAGCTCCCCAGGGGTGTGCTTACAAACACATGATGATTCCAAGCCTTACATGGAACTGGGTTTGAACTCAGGTCCTCATGCTTCCAAGGTAAGTACTTTGCCAACTGAGCCATCTCCCCGGGCCTGATCTTCATTCTTTCAGGCCACCCAGCACACGTTCTCCTTGGCCAAACAGTTGGTTTTTATTGCTATGAGAAAAAACCACAGCCAAGGCACATCACAGAAGGAAGAGTTTATTTTGGATTTACAGTTCCAGAGGGTTAGAGTCCAAGATGGCAGAGCTGCGGCAGCAAGAAGGCAGACAGCTAGAGCAACGTCTCAGTCTCAGTTCGCACGCAGGAAGCACGAAGCTCAACTGTTAGAGCACGTGGCTTTGGAAACCTGACCCCAGTAACACACCTCTCCCAACCAGGTCAAACTTCCTGCTCCTTCCCAAACAGTTTGACCAACTAGGGACCAACTCTTCAAACCTTTGAGCCCATGTGGGTCATTCCCATCCAAACCACCACACCCACGCCTGAAGATGTCTCCTGTGTTCAGAGACAGAGGTTGCCTTCAGGTACAGGAGCTGGAATAATAAATTCATTGCCCCAGCTTCTCTTGAATGTAGGGGGCAGGTCCATGACTTCACTCCACCAATAAGTTGCCTTCCCCCAGAAGAACCAAGTGCAGAAAAAGGAGGGATCCTGCAGAATGTGTTACACAGAAGTAGGCGTGGCGGCGGCCATGGCAGCCTATCTTCAGAAGTGGTGGCAGCAGTGGTGGGTATAGAGGCAGTACCGGTGCTGACGGAGCTGGTGGCCCAAGCTACAGTGTCTGCACCGCAATGGGGCCTTTCTGGGATCAGTCCTACCATGTGACCTTGAGTGTTGCTTCTGGCTGCTTCCCTCCTGACCTTGGCTTTCTGATCCTACAGAAGGTTCTTTGAACTATCTAAGGTCTTTGGAATAAATCGTTTCTGAGCTTAAATTAGGAGAGTTGACTTCTGCAGCTTGCAATCAAAGGCTGGGAGCAGCTCAGCTCCCCAAACGTATCTGAGCCTGAGCTTCTTTCTTCCACAGAACACCTCAGGGGACGCTGGTCTCTGAGCATACTTTTGAGGCCTGCTGACCAAAATGAAAGTCAAGTGGGAGTTCTCTGACCTTTGACCCAACCAGAGCTAGACCCCTGTAAGAGTTCCACCTCTACCCCAGCCCCCAAACCGTGGAGGAACCCAGCACCTGTCTCTTGCTCTCCACTGAGGCAAGACTCCCCCATAATGACCCTCCTCCTCACTGCCACCCAGAGTTGAGAATAACCGCAGCTGGCTGCAGCCTCCAACCGAAGCGTAATCAAGGGACGGGAGTGATTGGACTCGTCAGGGAAGGTGGGAGGAAGAACCAAAAACGTGCATCGAAAATCTGGTGCTTGATTGGGGTGACGCTGCTGGCAAGGCGAAGGAAGGTTTCAAGAGAAATGAGGCTTTGAGAATCTCTCGGAAGTCAGGAGGGCATAGGGAGAACGTTCCAGAAAAGCCAGGTGTTCCTCACCTCAAGAGGAGAGTGACTCTATTTCAAGATCTGGGTTCAGAATTCAAGCAAGACCCTGAGCCCCATTCCAAGTGTACTCACAGAGCAATTTCCGGAACTATCTGCCCATTTACTCGCCAATACCTGTGGAGCAAGGGTCCCTGGTAGCTTGTTCCCGTCACAGCTTGGAACCTGTGGTCTAGAAAGGAGAATGCCATGCAGAGCTGGGGATGAAGTGAACCTTTGTGGATATGGTGTGCCTCCATGGGTGTGGGTGAGAGTTGACGTTTCTGCAGCATAGAGTACTTTGGGGAAATGGGCCATCAGAGTTTCCAGAGGGGACAAAGTGGAAGTATAATCTAACTGCCCCATTTATAGATGAGGAAAGTGAACTCTGGAAATAAACCCCGGCTCTTCAGCATCTTGTTCACTGTCCTTTCCCCTGCTCCAGGTGTGTGCGTGTGTATGTGCATGTTTGTGTGTGTGTGTATACGTGTGTGTGTACGTGTGTGTGTGTATCTGAGACAAGTTCATTCACCTCTACATCCAACTGTAATCCAGGCTGGCTGTGATGTCCGCATGAATTAAGATGTTTATAGAAATGAAAAAAAAAAAAAAAAGCTTGGGGGAAGAAGTTAATCTCTATGCGGGGGTGAGGGGTCCGGTTTCACAAGGTTAATGTCTTGATTTTTATTAATCCCTTTTCTGTTTTATTCAAAGAGGATTTGGTGTTCCTAGTTCCAGCTGGGAGCTTAAGAAACAGAGCAATGATTCTCCGCCTGCTGCCTACCCTGCAGCTCTAGAGCCCAGTGTTGCAGACCTGAGGACAGTGATGCCCGGAACCTGGCCTAGGCTCAGGCCAGTTTCAAGCCTCAGTTCCCTGCTCTATTTCCGTTTCTGTCCAGAAGTGTCCCTTTCTGTCCTTCATCCTCCTGTTGGAAAGATAACTGGCCTGGCTCAAGAGACAAAGGGCTCAGACCCTGGTGGCAAGACAGGATCGATAAGGGGAACCATTAGAGGGGCCTGTCCCGGCAGCTGAGGGACAACCACAGCTTTCTATGGGGACCTCCAGGTGTGCAGAGGGGAGAGAGACCACAGAGTATTGTAGGGACAATGACAAGGCACTGCCACTTCCGTCTACTGTCTGAGTAAGTCGTCTTTCTCCTGTGAAGAAGGAAGTCTGCACACTTCTGTCTGTCCCATGGGCAGATAGACAGACGCCTTGGTGTGGCCATTTGTCTCCCCCAGTCAAGGCATTGGAGGTCAGCTACCTTTTACAGCCCCACTCCTTCAAACCTACAAGCTCCTTTGTCCCCACATACCAGATGAGACCCCCCCCATGAAGATATTGTACTTCACAGGGCAATGTGAGACTAGATGGGGCCCAAATGCATGGTAATCATGGTCCCAGAAACTGACTCCAACGAACAAGTGTGTTCTGGCTTCTCTAGACTGCCAAAGTCCATTCAGGTCTCTGCTCGAGCTGGCACTTTGACCATCATGGGAGGCCCCCCCTTCTCTCTGCTGTGCAAAGATTTCTCTTATGAAGAAACAAAAGTGGGACCTGAGCTCAATGAAATCCACGTGCTGGGGTCATATTAATCTGGCCGCTCTAGGCTTCTGTTTCCTCGCCATTTGTTAGGAAGACTTTGGGCCAGCTCAGGTTTCACCCCACACCTTCCCTTCACCACTCATAAGAGATTCTAAACTTGTCAGCACTATGAGCCTTCTGCTCAGGCCTCCCACAACCCACCACTCCAGGACAGACCCAAGGAGTCCCTCTTGCAGACAGATCTCCTCAGCCTCAGGCTAGCTTTTGAGCTGGAGGTTTGGATTGGTCTTTCACAGCTCTGATCAAAGGAGGGAGCAGAGGCCTGAGTCGGTGGCTTCCTTGTCTCATTCTCTGGGGAAGGATTCCCCTCTTGGACGCTAGGCAAAAGGAGGACTCAGACCACCCTGCAGAACCAAGAACTCATACCCTTTAGCTTCCTGCTGCCCAATGGGATCTTCTCTGGAGAATCAGGGCAGTGTACTCTGGACAGGTCTGTTGAGACTCGATTTATCATGCATTGATTAACAGATCAAGGGGTACAGGGGCTGATTTTAGGGGCAGAGAAGGACCATGGGGCCTGTTGGGTAACTCCCATCTAAGCCTTGGGGCTAGTGGCAGGCCATCATCAGACACCCATGGGCGTCTGGCAGCCGTTCCCCCACTTGTCCTTTCAGATCCAGCCAGTTACAGCTCATTCCTTTGGCTCACATTGTTCCTTAACGACATCACTTTTTCCATCTCCCTGATGGTGTTGTGCCCTTCTGCCTGAGCGCTGCCTCCCAGCTGACCTCCATCTCCCTGACACGCTGTGGTTTCCACGACTCACTGGACCACACCATCTCCGGACAAGCAGAGATCTATGCAACTCATGGCCTGGGTCTTCCCCCACCCCCCACCTTGTGCCTCCCTCCTCATGGTAGCCTTGGCCCAAATGGATGGGATGGTCCCATCCCCTTCAGGTCACTGAGGGCCCTGGATGCACACAGTTTTCCTCCAGGCACCAGCTCAAAGCCCCAACAATATCCTTTGGCTTCTGTACAGACACGGAGACCTTCTGAGTCCCTGCCTGGGCCGGGTGCCCGAGCGCTGTGCCAGGATAGCGCTACCCCCCTTCCTCATCTCCACTTTCAATGGGTCTAGAGCTGTTCCCTGATAGTCTTCTCTCCAAGTTCCCATGTGAGCCAGCGTCACCAGGCCCTGGACCCGCTTCCCACCTGAAGTGGAGCATCTGTCCATCCATGGCAAATCCAGATGCCGAGTCCCCAAACCTGCCCGGCGCCTTCCGTTCAGAGCTCCTCATTCATTCATGTGACAGTGTTTTTCTGAGCTCTAGCTGTATGCCAGCCCAGCGTTAGCAGCGCCTTCTGTTCTGATTCCCCTGTTGTTGCCTGGCTCTGCCCTCAGTCATTTTCTAGTGAGGGAGCATGGCCGAAAAGCAAAAGCTAGAGGCAGACTGATCAAGGACTGAATCCTGGTTCCCCGTAAGAACTAAGAAGTTGCTCCTGGAGGAGCCTCTGCGTCTTCCTTTACAGAGCAGGGGTGGTCGCAGTCCTGTATGGTCAGGAGCACCAAGCAGATGCCTGTATGTACCTAGTATCATGTGTTTCTGGTATAAAGACAAGAAAGAGACCCAGACATTTAGCAGAAAGGCAAAAAAAAAAAAAAAGGAGTAGCAGAGCAAACAGCCTTCGGGGAGACAGGGTAAGGTGAAGGGGGTGAGATCACTCTGGGGATTTGACAGAGCCAAGAAGGCCATGCTCTCCATGTGTGGCGCCCCTGTCAGGTACCCAGCATACCCTTTCTCTGTTCACCAGCCTCCAGGTAGCAGTCAAGGTTTCCCTAGCTGCACTCAAGGTACCACCCGCCTCTCAGGCTGGCCTTCGCGTCTGTCACCAGTGGAAGCAGATGGGAACAAAGTGGGCTCCTCTTCACAGCCGCTCTCTTGGAAAGTGGTGAGCAGCTGCTGAGGAGCCACAAGCCCAAACCTGATTCAGCCTGCCACCTTCTCCCTTGTCTCCCTTCAGTCCCACCCAAGGGAACCAGCTCTCCTCAGGCCCGACCCCAGCCAAGGTTGCTTTTCCCCACTCCCCCCACTTGTGGCCTCACAAGGACATTGGCTGCTGATAAGCCGGTGAGTTCCTCCCAGAGGACAGACCAAGGCCCTTGTCTAATTGCATGGGCACCAGTCATCTGAGATCACCAAGGCCAGAAGAAACAGGAAGCCAGGTGGCCCCATGGTCAGCTCCTGCAAGGCCACCCTGCTCCCCAAACCATAATTATGACCATTAGGGCAGAGGAACTAGCCCAGGAGAGCAGCCCCAGACCCCAGAGCTAAAGGCATCTTCCCCGCAGGCTCGCCACAGAGATTCTTTGCCTCCTGTCCCCTGCCCTCGCCCCCCCAATTTCTGCTGGTCGGCTCATCTGTTGAGTTTGGGTCACACCAATAACTTGGTACCAGCCCAGAGCCCCAGAACTTAAGTGCCAGAAGGGACAGATGTTTCAGAAACTCCCTCCTCATCATCCTGATACTATCAAAATCCTCTCAAAGGGAAGTTTTCCATAGGGAAAGGAAAGCGCTGGGTGAACCAGTGGAAAGATAGCCACTGGATGGCCAGAATCTCCCTTGTGCTCCATCTTGCTTACCCTTCACTTCCAGAACCCTTCCCCATGGCTTCTTCATACCTGAACTTGATTCTACTTTCCTGATGAATCTGGGACCCAGGTGTCATCAAACTGTGGCTTAAAAAAAAAAAAAAACAAGGTTGTTTTGGGGAGAACTCGTTTCATAAAATTTCTAGATAAAAATATGAATATAAACAGAATATATTTCTAAATATATAATATTCCAACTCTTTTTGAAAACCTGGTCTGATGGGGCTGGATAAGTGGCTCATCAGTTAAAAGCACATGCTGCCGTCGGAGAATACCCAGCTTCGGTTCCCAGCACCTACCCTGCAGATCACAACCATTAAAACGTCAGTTCGAGAGGATCCAACACTTTCTTCTGTATCACGCACAAACACACGTGGTGCACATACATACATACATACATGCAGACATGCAGACAAACGCTCACACACATAAGATAAAAATAAATAAATTCTTAGAACATAGCCTAAATAACTGAATCCTGAATATGCATTCCCATGTTTGAATATTTTAAGAGAGAGAGAGAATGTGTGTGTGTATGTGTGTATGCACCATGCTGGTGTAGAGGCCAGAGGACATCTTCTATCGTCATTCATTTTCACAACACTATTCATTTGTTTTATTGTTTTTGTTTTGAGTCAGGGTCTCTCACTGGCTTGGACATCACAAAGTAGAGACGGGATCTCACTGGCTTGAACCTCACTGAGTGGAGACAGGGTCCCTCGCTGGCTTGGGCATCACTCAGTAGGCTAAACTAGCTGGCCAGTGAGGCCCAAAGATTCATTTATCTCCACATCCCCAGCACTGGGATTACAAACGTGCACTATCCTGCCTGCTTTTTGTTAATATAGGTTGTGGGGCTTGAACTCAGGTCCTTCTGCCTGCAAAGCAAGAGATTTACCGACTGAGCTGTCTCTCTAACTCATCAAACAGATTTCTTTCAAATTACTCTAATCTAGATGAGAATCTAACCGACTAGAGGTTCAGGCTTGGAATGGGTCCTCTCTAGTCTGATCTGTTCGTTTGACATACGTGGAACATAAGACACAAGTCTGAGATGTGCTCCCTTGGGTGAAGTTCAGCTCCTCTGTAACAGAGCTCAGTCTCGGCTCAGAGATTTGAGTCTCCCCCACCCCCACCCCCACCACAGTGCTGTTTCCACCGTGCCTGGGCCTCAAGGTAACCTGAGACCACTTTGGGAGCATCCCTGGCCTCAGAAGATCCTGCCAGGCCTGTTCCCAGGCTGCTTTGGTGTCCCTGCTCACACGTGTGTCTGGCTCACACGGCTGTCCCATTGGGCTGCTGCAAGGGGCTGATTAGGTGTAATTGCTTTGCTGGGAGCGAGCTATCTACTTAATAGAATCAGCTCCCAGTAATTAGCCTGCCACAGGCCCATTTCCTTTGCTGAAGCCCCAGGGCTACTGGGCATATTGCATATTGGACCTCTGCAGGTGGCAGCATGTGGGGTGGATGTGGGTGGGCTTTGGGGTTGGTTTGGGGGTAGTCAAGGGAAAACATCACTGAGGAGATTCAGCAGCAAGAAGCCCAGAGCAACCCTTCTGAAGGCTGGGAGCCAGAGAGTTACAGCATTCCCGGCTGGAGGGATAAAGAGCCTGGCATAGACAGACTGCTCCAGAAATGTTAGACTGAACCCACTTGAATCTAGTATAGCCCCTGAACCCAATACACTCATTTCTTATAGTCATACTATGTGCCAGGCATGATACTAGTTCCGAGAATGCTTCTAAAATGATCAATTAGACTAAGCTTACATGCCCTCTTGACTACGAGGTCTTGACACGGGCATTGCCATGCCCGGTAGTCTGCGCCTTCCTGGAGGCCTGGAGAACACTCCATCTTATGCTGTGCTGATTGTTGGTTGCATCATTCCATGGATCACTGGTCCCTTCTTGACCCCACAGGACAAAGCTAATCCCTCCTGGGGTGACAGCTCACACGGCCCCTGTATTTTTCTCCAGGCTAAACATCCCAAGTCCTCTCACTTGTGCCATGAACATCATTCTGGAAAGGCCCCTCATTAATCTGGTTGACAGGCCCGGAACCTACTCTTGCTTGTCAATTCTTTGCTTCCAATGCAGTCTGGAGCTCAGTGGATAGGCCTGTACAACTCCAGATCCTATCTGAGCCAGAACAACTGTGGTCTTGAACAGTCTCAGCTTCCCCTCCACACGACACTTCCAACAAGGGCTATGATAGCACTTCAGCTTCTTCCATTAAGGAGAAAGACATCCACAGCCTGCTTGTAGGAGTGGAGTCACCACTTTTGCCTGTTCCCCTGCCATCACACACACACACACACACACACACACACACACACACACACGAACGAACACACACCCTGCCTGCCCAGCACCACTCAATACACACTGGCTGATTAATCATTGCGAGTGCTATTATAATTATTGTGTTTGGTGCTGAGAACAGGCTGCCTCTGCTTCTCAGAAGCCATAAACCTGCAAAGAAGGATTTCAAGATTTGTGAGCTGTTGACGACATCTCCGGCCTTTCTTTTCTTCAGCGGCTGCGTGTTTGTCCGGAAAGATGGGCCATGGCCACTCTTGGATCTCTCCGGAAGACAATCTGGGGACTTGATTCTTGCAATGAAAGTGGTAAGTACAGGAACTTATCTTGTGGCTATAGATAGGGCAGCCAGGAGAGCTGGGCATGAGTCCCAGCTCTGGCCCTGTGTGCTTTAAGGCGTTCAGGGTATTCTTGCCCCTTGTCAAGTCTCAGTTTCTACACAGATACTAGAGATCTAAGCATTTCTCTGGCTTTGATTATGTAATTTGATTACAGAAAAGAGAATGGGTAGAGTGGAAAATGTGAAGGCTTAGAAGATAGAGGATGGGGAGGGGACCAGGACAGAGGCTGAAACAGTAAGGCTCACAGGCTCCTGCACACACATGCATACATGCATGCTCATGCTCACATATGGCAGGCTGGAGAAGAGTAACCGTTCTTTTCTGGGTCTTACATTTTGCCGTCTGCCTGAGATCACAGTAATGGCTGAGTCCATCCTCTGTCCCTGCTTCAAGTGCAGAAGATCTAAAGAAGAAAGGAAAAGGGAGAAAAGGAGGGGGCTATGGAGAAAATAGGGAAGCCTGGAAACAGGGAGGACATCGCATCGAAATCAGAAAGTGAGTAATAGCAATGCTGGGGAGGAAGTGGGCAAGCTCCCACACTTCCAGGGAGAAGAAAAACCAAGACAACCTGCTGAGGACAAGCAGCAGGATTTAGGAACACATGGGGCGGGGGGGTGATACACTGGGACCACTTCTGGGTGTGGGTCCTAGCCACAGCTCCCAGCACATCCTCGAACACCCACAGACGAGAGTGCTCACTGCAGGTAGCATACAGACAGAGAAAGGAGGGCTCTCTAGTGGGGGAAGGGGACAATCAGGCATGGGACAGGAAGTTTAGGGTGAGGACCTAATATCTATGCAAATGGTGATCAGGAGCAAGCCCGAGCTCCCTGAGAGGGTTTCTGAGACCAATTGGTCCTCACTCTTACTAGGAGCTAGAATTTCGCACCCTTTGAGTCTGAGCCCTCACCATCCCAGATCGAGGTAGCCTTTTTCCCTAGGCCACACAACCCAGCTAGAGCAGGGCCGAGTGAGCCAGGTGTTCAGCTTCCCAGCCCAGTTCCACCCCAAGAGCTCACAGAGCTCGGCTTTGCTAACACTTGCCTTTTGTGTTTGACTTGGGCTTGAGATGTTAAACAAACAGTGGCTCTTGACAAATGCAAGCCGTTGCTGTGGGACCAGTTATGCTCTGGAAAGTCAAGTTAATCCCCCACTTCACTGCCTCCGGAGACACCAAGAAGCCCCTCAGTCACACCCACAACCCGCCGTCCAGGGCTATGACTTTGGTGTGGCATCCTGTAGTAGCGATCCCTGTTTTTCTGCCTTTGTCCTGAACCCTGGCCCCCTTACTACTCAGGCCTTCCCTGGCAGATACCAAGATGACTCTAGACCCCTTCCCTGCCTCTGCTTGCTTCTATGAAACCCCAGGTCACACTAACCCACCCAGGTGACTGGAGCCAGCAGGAAGGGCTCAAGGAAAGTTTCCATAGTACCTTCTCTGTCTTGACTGTTGTGCTAAAAAGCTAAAGCCGGCCCCTATAAGGAGCGGGGCGGGGAGGGGGGCTTATAGTCTGCTCTAGACAAATGAACTAGAACTTCCCCAAGGCTCTGTGCTAGCTCATAACTGATGGGTCAGGCCTTGAACCAGGTTTGTCTGACTCCAGATCAGCATCTCCACTGCTTAGCTCCCTGGTCCTGCCTTGGCCTCCAACCTAACTGTCCATGCTGCAGGGATCAGAAGTAATGGAATGGAGCATTTCTGTACCTCCATCCCTCGGGTTCACATACTTGATCACTGTAAAGTGAACAAGGGCATCACTGGGACACAGCAAATGCTTTATTTCTCAGAAATAGAAACTGAGGCAGAGAGGCCAGAAGGCTTCCCCCAATTCACCAGGAGCATTAGCATCATGACCCAAGCCTCATGCTATGCAACACGCTCCTTAGCCCTTCAGACACTTGACTCTGTCTTTGCTCTTCCCTTCCCTGGCAAGACTTGCTCTCATTTGAGAAGCATCCTGTCTGTAGGCATGGAAGCAGGATGCTGAGGTTTTTCTGCCCCAAACTCTACTGTCTGAGTCCCTTTATCACTCAATCTGCCTGCAAATCCAGCAGAGACAGGACTGTTCTGGGTCTTGACTTGTGCCCCAAGGACCTAAGGAAATGTGTAGTGTGTCTTTGATATACAAAGTATTATGGAAAGAATAGTACTGTAAAAGGTTCTCTACCCAGGAAAAGATATCAAGTCAGTGGGGAAGTCATAAGTGCAAATATCTACTTGGTAAGAGGAATTGAAGCTCAGAAGTCCACAGGGGCACAAAGTAGCTGGTTGTTCTTATGGGCGTGGGACTGGGAAGTGTTTCATGGAGATAGGAGCCTTTGAGTTGGGTCTTAAAGCCTGAACTGGATGGCATAAGAAGGTGGAAGAGGCAAGGAGGTACCAGCATCCCAACTGATGGGAGCCCCGAAGCCCTTGGAGTCTCATGAAACATGAGAGAACACAGATGTGTTCAGAGATGACGGACAGATGGAGTAGCATGTTCAACTGGAAATGACTGTGTCTAATGTTTAGTACACAATAAAGCATGACAGGGAATGATAAAGTCCAAACAGTTTACCCTAACCTTGTTGCTGTCTCTTTCCTCAGAAACTTGTCTTCAAAGAAGTGGCTATTCCCTTTTTGCCCAATTCTCAAGAGGCCCGAGTAAACAGATGCAATCAGGCCGGGAAGGTCATGGGATGTTATAAGTGAAAGCCATGTTGATGTTTTCTGGTCCAAACCCTCCACTTAGGGATATGGAATTCGAGGAGCAGGCAAGGGAGTGGCTGACCTCTCATGCTGCAGTAAACACGGACAGAGACAGGTCGACTTTGGGTGGACATGGACAGGTCCAAGGGTCCAGTACAGAAGGAACCAAGAAATGCTGTCAAGTCTTTGGTGCAGCCCAACCCAGATCACCAGGAAGAAGATGGATGAGGTCATCCCCGCTATTCCAGGGGCTAACCAAAAACCTTAACTCTTGCCAGCATGCTCCTCTATTGCAACCCTCTCTCCACAAGGGACAGGACGGATGGGGAGACCCAAGCTGTCCTCTGGAACTCAGGGCATGAAATATAGGTGGTCTGGTCCCACCCTTAATGGATGTTGCACAAGCTGCCATCCTACTCACGGCAGGACCTTCACTACTGTCCTTACTGTCCAAGCCTCCGTTTCCTAATCTGGAACACAAGAAGGCTGAGCAAGAGGGTCTCTAAAAGTCCTTTGAGTTCTCAAGAGCGGTGAGAACAAGCTCCATCAAAATTAATAATAAATGTTCTGCCCCAAAGACGGCTTTTCCCCTGTCCTTAAGCTTTTTCACTTAATATTGTCTTTCATTTGTATAGCAGTCGAAGGTTGGCAGTCAGAAATGGGAAAACCCGGACAGCATTCCTTCCGAAGCCCGGCTCTAGGGAGCAGCTTGCACATTCAGACAGGCTGTGGCAGAACTGGTTTCTGGGGTGATTTTGACCGGAAACCAGCACATCAAGAGCACACTGAGCTGAATTTGTACCCCACCCATGGGAAGCTGGGAAGGGCATGACTTTTCTTCCTGCAGCCAGAGAATGCCAGGGACAGAAATACCCAACAGGCTGGGTCCAAGGCCAAGGGAAAACAGTTTGTTTCTTCAAAGAGTTGAAGCCCTTCCTTCACGCGAGAGGGGACATGGGTGCTTTGAATTTAAGGTCCTCTCTGTCAGGCTGGGATCCAGACACCCGAGTCTTAAGAGAGTAAAGGTCACCAAAGAGTTTCAAGTTCTTCCTCACACACATATGGTTTTCTTTGATTCCTTAAAGCTAACTGCTCAGGAGACTAATACATGATGATCAAACCCATTTTAGAGAAGGAAAAAGAAATGAGACTCAAGAACTTAAGGAGAATAGCCTGAGCTTGAGAAACAAAGACGTGGAAGTCTCTTCTAAGCGCAGTGACCCTAAGTGATTGCATTGCCTTTAGCCTCAGTTTTTTCATCTATAAAACAGTCCTAAGTAAAAGCAGACCCATTTTTGAGGACCAAGGTAAAGGTTAGGATTGTGAGTGTGGCATACTCCGAAAGACACAAGGATGCATTCTTGTGGAATGAACGGGCTCTCAGCTCTTCTGAGGTGCTTTTGGATACAGAGTGGTGTCTGGCAGTGACATCCCAGCCCAGAACATGGCAGATGGTGCCCTCCCTTGCTTGCTACCTCCCCAGCCACAGGGTTTGGGCCTCTTCCATGTCTCTCTATGTGGCCTATGCCAGGGTCCCGTGAAGGGCTGTTTGACCCTCCTTGGCACTGGGATTTGCATTCCAATCATTCTGTTCTCTCAGCCCATCCATGTCCGGAGCTGTTTGGAGCTGAGTAAGGCCCCAGGGATCATCTGCCATGACAACTCATGGAAGAGATAAGGACATGAGGCTCCAAGTGGGGCAGTAACACTTTGCCCAAGTTCACACTGCTGGTTGGGTTCCCTCTTCATCTCTACAGACCCCCCCCACACACACCGTCATGTTGACAAATGAAGAAACAGAAGCAGAGGGACCCCTGTCCCAGTTTTTCCAGGATGTCATTGAGTCATTAGGTCTGGACACCCACCCCCAGCCCCCATTTCAGCTAGATCCTCACCTGCTCCCCTGTGCTTTGAGGTAGTATCCTGTGTTTTCTATGCAGCCTGGCCCAAGTCCTGCTTGTCGCGCTGGTGCAGGACAAGGGCCATAGATAATCAAGATGGGGCAGGTGGTCTCAGCCAGTCGCCAGTGCCTGGTGTTAACCTGGGAAGGAACTCTGTGTCAAGAGAGAAGGCTTTCCCTTGAGTATTGGCTCACATGTACCCTGGGCCACAGCAAATCTTGCCAGCTAAGATAAGCCAGGGGCTGGAACACAGGGAAGGAAGTGTGACCTGGGTGGGGAGGGGGTTGACTGAGCCCCAGTCTTATCACCAGTGTGTCCTGTGTCACTTCACCTCCTATGCTTTTGTTTCTTCATCCATGTGCTAAGGAGTGGGCCAGTAGCGCCCAAGGTCCCCTCCATTCTCAGCACCATGACTGGGGCAAAGGGTAGAGAAAGGCGATTTCTCCATCACTCTTCTCTCTCCTCTTTCTGTCCCTTTTCACGACATTTGTGTCTCCGGCTTTCCAAGTTCCCCTGCCTCAGTCTGTTCCTCTCTTTGCATTTTTTCTGCCAGATCCCCCTTTTCCTGGGTCTGTGTGGACCTCTGGTTTGTCTCCTCCAACACACACACACACACACACACACACACACACACACACACATCCCTGCCCTCAGTCCTCTCCCTTCCCTGTAGTTATCTGTTTTCCTGCCTAGTTTTCTCCGGGGCTGGCGGACTGGATCTCTGTCTCCTTCTCTCTCTCTCTCTCTCTCTCTCTCTCTCTCTCTCTCTCTCTCTCTCTCTCTCTCTCTCTCTCTCTCTCTCTCTCTCTCTCTCCTCCCCTCCCTCCCTCTCCTATCTTGCTCCCCCCCACACTCCTCTCTCGTTCTCTCTCTCTCTCTCTCTCTCTCTCTCTCTCTCTCTCTCTCTCTCCCGCCTCTGTCCTGCCCGGGTTCTCCCGCTCGCTCCCCCTTCCCTCCCCGCCCTCGGCGCGGCTCCCCAGTCCTTATTTGGCTGGGCGGGAGGGCAGGCGGGAGGTGGCGGCCGGCGGCCGGGGGGCGGGCGCGGGGGCGGGCGGAGGAGGGCGGTGGGTGGTGCTGAAGGGACAGCTCCGCGGCGGCCGGCAGCGGCGGCGGCGGCGGCGGCCCCGGAGTGCGGAGCTGGTGCCCGGCGTGGAGATCCGCGAGCGCAGCCATGCCCCAGGCCGCCTCCGGGGCAGCAGCAGCGGCGGCGGCCGGGGCCGGGGCGCGGGCCGGAGACGCCGGGGGGCCGGCGACAACCCGGGAGGGACGATGAAGCGGCAGAATGTGCGCACGTTGGCGCTCATCGTGTGCACCTTCACCTACCTGCTGGTGGGCGCCGCGGTGTTCGACGCGCTGGAGTCTGAGCCGGAGATGATCGAGCGGCAGCGGCTGGAGCTGCGGCAGCTGGAGCTGCGGGCGCGCTACAACCTCAGCGAGGGCGGCTACGAGGAGCTGGAGCGCGTCGTGCTGCGCCTCAAGCCGCACAAGGCCGGCGTGCAGTGGCGCTTCGCCGGCTCCTTCTACTTCGCCATCACCGTCATCACCACCATCGGTAACTACACTCGCCGCCGCGCCGGAGGGGACGGGGGCGGGGACCTGGGAATGCTGGGGAGCCGCCCGCGGTTGGGGGGTCCCTGCGGAGCTGGGCGGGCCGCCGAATCCGCGCGCTCCCAGCGGCCGGGGCTCAACCGGCGTGTCTGCTTTGCTGGGGGACCCCTGACTCCGACCTATCTCCAGCCCGGCTAGCCCTAACTTGGCCCTGCCGGGCTGTACGAGGACCCCAGGGGACTCAAGTGTGTGAGAGGGACCGGAGCAGCCAGCCGAGGCTCGGGAGGAGGGGTGTGGCCGGGCTAGGCCCTGGGGCTGGGCACCTAGAGTGAACCCAGCGTGCCACTCCTCCGTGTCCCTGACGTTGGGTTTAGGCACCCGGGTGTCCACACCTGCTGGGCTGTGGGGAGGCACGTAGATGCCGGAACGCTGCACTCCGCGACACACGGGCCACTCTACCCGCGACTGAGTGCTGCTGGGGAGGGGGGTGGGGTGCATGTGTCCGTGTGGGTGTGGGTGTGGGTGTGTGAGTGTGTGTCCACCTCCACGAGTTTGGGCCGCACCAGACAGGGCCTGTAATTCTCTGAGGGCAGCTGAGCAGGGGCTGAAAGCCAGATTCAGTCCTGTTAGGCTTCTTCCCCGGTGTCCCAGAGAAACAGTCACCCCACAGGAATGGCTCCACTTCTTTTCCAAGGCCAGGACAGATCACACTGTGGGAGGCTACCCGCACACCCAGATCCTCTGAGAACATGGCACACAGGTATACACACACACACACACAGAGAGAGAGAGAGAGAGAGAGAGAGAGAGAGAGAGAGAACACAAATAGATGTCTGTCAGAAAAGGCATCTCCAGCCAGGCCCTTCACCAAGCTGGTGAGGTGTCAGTGTCCAGCCAGAATTACACACCTTAACCATCCCCAAGACCCTGGGATTGCAGTCCAGATCCATGGCTAACCCTCTCCATGACCGACCTTGGGCAAGTCCCTTCTCCTGCCTGAATCTTGGGCTCATGTCCCAACACGTAGAGGTTGGCCAAAATGATGTCAAGGGCTCTTCCCAGCCCCGACGTGCTTAGACTCGGAGATTGGGAACCCACCTCCCCCCAAAGCCACTAGGATGCCTCCAGGAGCTGGTTCCTCTATCTTCCCCACTCCTTCTCATCCTGACCCCCACCCCCTGCCTTGGCTGAACTCCCAGGGGCTCATTGCCATTTGGCAAAACCCATTAGAAGATGGCAGTGTTTTCCTGGGAGTCAACAGGAGTGGAAGCGGGTTAAAGACAGAGCTGGACACTGTCTTACCCACTGCAGAATTCCATTCTGAGGCTCAGGCGCTCTTCAGCTGCAGAGAGAATAACACCCAGACACTACCCAAAGAGCAGGTTTGGTCTAGCGCCCCTTCCCTCCACATCCTGCTGCCACTGGTCCAGGATTTCACAGCAGGTTAGCTGTCTGTAAATCAGAGTGCGACCTGTGTATGCCTCTCTCTGTCTTCCCACACCAGTTCCCCAGTTAGTGCAACTTTCCTCTGAGTCCCGGGTTTCGTGCTTCAGCTTAACCTCCCTGCTGACCTCCTTGCTTCCAGCCTCATACCCACAGCAAATGGCGTCCCGGGGACAATGCTTCCAGGGGAAAACAAACACAAAACTCCCAAAGCTCAGCTGTCCCAGCCTGCTTCAGCAAAGCCCACACAGATACCCACTGCCCATGCTCCTTGCCCCACCTCCACCTCCATGCCTGACTTTATTTCTTAATTCTTATTTGGATGGTTTCTCTCTATGGCCTCCACATTAACCCTCAGAGGGTACTTAATGTTTCTAGCCAGTAACACTTTTTCTTCTGCTTTCCCTTTG
Source organism: Myodes glareolus (assembly GCF_982192425.1). NCBI lineage: Eukaryota > Metazoa > Chordata > Mammalia > Rodentia > Cricetidae > Myodes > Myodes glareolus. The sequence continues at coordinate 100,846,266 of NC_142031.1, read as the reverse complement.
CTATCTAATCTAGCCCTGTAGGTCCAGTTCAACCAACCCCTGCTCCCCCCACCACCACACCCACATACCCTGGAAGCCTCACTGGGCCACTGCCCTTGAAGACTGCTGCAGGACTTATTGGTAAAATGACCTAGGTGACCCAGTATGGGCTCTTTTAAATGCTTATTTACATCCTAATGGGTGTGTTTTGTTTTGCCTTTTTTCACCACACTGCCTTGTTAATGTCCACGTAGGCAAAGCACATCTCTCTGACTTTAAGGGCTAGCAAGGTGCCCAAGAGCCATGAGCACTGGAGAATGCTATCGACAGGTTTAATGTGTGCAGAAATGACAGGAGGTACCCTTCCCCTCCAACCATGCTGTTGCTTTCCAAATTGTCCATGGTTCTTACTTAGAGAGATGCTCAAAACTGAGGCTAGCAGCCTAACACCCTTCTGCTGGTATTTATACAGTGCTGGTCAAGAAGAAAGACACCATCCTAGACTGGCAGTGCCTACTCCCTACACTACCCAACCATCCCTGGCTTGTTTTTTGTCACCTCTCACTTTGGTTCCGCCACCTAGCTGGAAGCTGTCCTTGGGATAGTGGTGAGGTGTCTGGAAGGGACTCTCTGTGAGGATGTTGTTAGCTGGTCCTGACCCATCTGCCTCCTTGGGAACATCCTGTAGCCAATCCCACTGGCTAAGACTGGATGAATGACAGAGCCAGCATCTATTGGCCCCAATGGTGTTATCGCTTGGTTGGATCTCAGCTCTCACAACTCAGTGTGGGATTTTTAGCTCTGTTACTCCGAGCTGTGGGTACAGGTCAGGGAAGAGAAAGGAATCTCGTGCCCAGAGCCACCAAGCTGATGGGCAGAGGATTGAGAAGGAGAAGCTGTCACTTCTGACTCCACACCCAGGGCTGTGTCCCTGCTGGCCTCTTGGCTGCTTCCTTTGCCGCCATATGCTATGAAGCCCAGGCCCAGCCTGGCAGAGCTACCAAGCGCCCAGTGTTGCCAACTTGGAGGACGCTCACGAGCAGCCCTGATTGGTTGAAGGTCAGCAGGGTCCAACTTAGTCATTCACCTGGTTAGTCACATTCTCCACTCCCACCCCCTCATGCCTGGCCTCGCAGCTAGGGAACCCTTCCTTCCCTGCTCCCCAAGTTCACCAGACACAAATGGAAACTCTTTCCTTGGGAAACCTCGCCCTCCCTAGCCGTTGAGTCATCAAACTCCTCCAGGCCCCAGCCCCCTCTATTCATAGCCTAAAGCTGTCAGAGGAGGAAGGGGCCTGGGGATCAGCTGGCGCCATCACCTCCTCCTACAGAGAAGGCGGGGCGGGGGGGGGGGGGACAGAAGTCATACAGAGGGGGTACAAAATCTGACTTCCAGGCCCTCTGGTGCATCTTTACCTGTTATTACTTGTTTAGTTCTATCTATTTGTTTGTTTTGCAGTACTGGGGGACCTTCTGCATGCCAGGCAAGCGCTCTACCACTGAACTCCATCCTGCTATTTTTATTGCCACAGTAGCCACAATAGTAATGGCAGCCTCCCTTTATTATGTACGCTCTGGCAGGCTCTATCCGGACACTTCATTTGTATTCGCTTGTTAAGTTCTGCCAGTCCTCCAAAGCTGACCTTATTACCCCCACTCTTCAGCTAAGCAACGAAAGGCTTTAAGTCAGCCGCTCGTCCGTGGCCTCAGAGCTTGGGAGCATAGCACCTGTACAGGCTCAACAGACCTGTGACTCTTGCTGGTCGTTTCTTTCTCCATCTCAAACCCAGCCCAGAACCTTGGGTTACAAGGCACCAAGATATCTCGGCTGGTTTGTCCCTAGCCGGGCGTTCCAGAGGAAGGGAGTCTCTTGTTGCCAGCCTGCCGTTCTCTCCTCACCTAATGACCCAACAGACAGATCTATGCCTGGCACCTGGTTGTCCCCGAGGCCCTGTGGGGTTCACAGGTGCTGGTTCTCTCACAGCAGGCCTGGGAATGTTTCTGGCTCTAAGGTAACGAGAGGCCAGGTGATAGATCTGTTGATGGAGCCCAGGCAGGAAGCCTGTGCTGTTGCTTTCTGGCTCCGAGCCCGACCTCCCGCTGAGCACAGTCTCCTGTGGCTAGCTATACTGCACGCACAGTGACCCTAGGACTGAATTCAAGCAGGTGGCCCCAAAGAGAGAAAATGTGCCTTTTATATCTTTCCCAGAAGTGACCTGCCACTTCCCAAATCACAGAGCCCTATAATAAAAGAATGAGAGGTGATATTAGGGAACATCCAACCACTCAGAGAGGTCAATAACTTGCCCTAGGTTACACAGCAAGTTTAGCACTTGATGGAACCCATGATCAGCCTGTTATCTTCACACCATGTAGCTCTCAGCTTTACTCCCCCATCCCCGGCTCTTTGTCTACAGGCCAGCCCTTCTACCTTGACTCCACAAGCCCTAACCTGGAAACCAGAGTTCCCGGCTTCATCTCAAGCCACCTTCTCTCCCCTACCATGACCTGCCCAAGCTATTAAATCTCTCAGATTTCATTTTGTCAGTTATAAAATGAGAATGAAATTATCAGCAGGAAATAATACTTTCATGCAAAGGACGCGCCTGGTAGAGTTGATGTTTAATGATATCTGTTATGTTTACTATCATTAAAGTTACTGTTCATGGAGTACGCCTTCCCCCATGGAGGAGCCCTCTCTCCCTCTCTCTTTCTGTCTCTGTCTTCAGGGTTACCATGGCAGAGCTACCTTCTTCAGGAATAGGGTCAGTGAGGTGAGGGGGGAATGGGGGACAAGGTCCAAGAAGCTACCACATCCCTTTGTCTTACCTCCTAAGATCCTACCCAGGGTCCCCTTTTCCTTCTGCATACCTGGAGCCTGTGGTTCAAGGATTTTGCCACCTCTCCTGAGCAGGCAGACCCTCAGAAAATTAGTGAGGATGACTGAAGGTCCTTGTGCTAGAACTTGTTACGTATTGGAGCAAGACAGAAAAACAATTAGAGTTCCATCGGCTCCATTACTGGTCCTCTATAGCCCTCAGTTTCCTCCTCTAAAAGTGGGTATATTTGGCCAGAGGTCCTCCTGCTTGCCCATCCAGTTCCCACGCATTCCAGTGGGGAGCTGGAGGTGTTGGAGGGAGCGAAGGCAAGGACAGGACAGAAATAGTAGACACACGACTGGCCACAGTGGGGACAGGACAAACACAATAAGTATTTCCACAGGAAAACATAAACAGGCACAGATGAATGTAAAGTGGATCACCACTATAAACAGCTTTCAGCTGGCAGCACACCCCATGGGCCTGCGAGTCGATTTTATAATAATTTTTAAAAAACTGAAAATGATGTCCCTGTAGCCAGCCAGCAGCCAGGGGAGAAAGCAAGCTCTAACAGAGGCCACGATCTTGCCAGTCTAGGCAAACCTCTACAGGGATCCAGGGTGGACAACCCCTCTTCCACCCTGCATCCTGGCTGTGGGCTCAGGAAATTGACATGTGTCTGCAACAGGCCAGGCTCTGCCTGCTTGCTGTTCAGAACCAGTGTTCCCACACTGCCCTGCTCATAGAGATTTGGAAATTTGCCTAAGACACTACAGAAATAAATGTCAGCCCCAGGACTCACCCCCGCCTCCCCCACCTTCCAGGCCTGTGTGTGCATGGGCATCTTTTCTGAGAGCCGTTCTTCCCATGGAGTCCCTGCGATTTCTTCTATGTGAACCTGTGTATGAGAGAGAATGGGTACCAGGGTGGATGCAGGGCAGTGGGACTATTGCACAGAGCAGTGTGCCCAAAGAATTAGCTCAAACCTCTCTTGTGCGGTGCTCACAGAATGCGAGAAGGGTCTTACTAAAGGCCATACAGTTAGCATCAGAGCTGGGCTTGGAGCCCTGTTTTCTGACCCCTCCGATAGCCTCTGGTCCTCAGAGAGCCACATGACAAATGCCTGTCGTGGCAGCACAGAGAGCAGTTGAGCACCCAGCTGCCGCCGCAGCCTCCCAGGCCACGCATGCTCTCTTGCTGTTCAGAAACTGCCTGTGCTTGGACAGCGGCCAGGGGTCTCCTGGGACCAGCCCCTCACCTGAAACTGCCCAGGCCCTGGCAACTGCCACAAGCCAATTCTTCACTTTCTTGTTGGCTAGTGTGCCTTAGCCATGACTGAGAGTAGGCAAGGCCTCCTTTTCTGGGGTCCCCTTTGTAAAACAGCCAGGGCAAGGCTGGTTTTCTAGTCTCACTCTTCACAAAGGGTTTGCTTGTTTGTTTGTTTGTTTGTTCCGAGACAGGGTCTCATTATGTAGCTCTGGCTGTCCTAGAACTCACTGTGTAGACCAGGCTGCTGCTCTCAAATTCACAGATATTGAAGGTGGACACCACTATGCCTGGCACAAAAGGGATTTCTTACCGCTCCTGTACCCATTTCTGTTTCCGCCGGTGACATAGTAAAGTCCCTTTAAAAGGAATGGAAAGTAGGAACGTGGCCTTGGTGCCCAGAACAAGAGACCTCTCTCTCTCTCTCTCTCTCTCTCTCTCTCTCTCTCTGTGTGTGTGTGTATGTGTGTGTGTGTGTGTCTGTCTGTCTGTCTGTCTCTAACCCCCACCTCTACACCACTGCCACCATCTCTCCTGCCCACAGGGGAGCACATGTCTCCCTAGGGAGTTAGTGATTATCTGACTTCCCATCTTGAGTCAGGCTTCACATAGGGCTTCCCTAAGTCAGTGTTTCTCCCGTGAAGGGCGGGCCCTGGGTGCCCCGATGGAAATGCAGATTCTGAATCAGTAGCTGTGAAACCCAGCCTGAGAGTCTGCATTTATAACAAGCCCCAAGGGACGCGGATGCTAGAGAGCTATGAGCCACACTGCTTAGAATCCAATTAGTCGTAAGTCATACAAAGATTCCAAAAATATCCACAGACATGGAATGACACCCTTCAGTCTCAAGGTTTTGAATACAACGCGTTTCTGAGATCATGAAGAAGATCGTCAGTATCCCACATCAGGGTCAGAGCTCCTCCTTTCCGTGGCATTTCGTCTTGAAGCGAGAGGCATGAGAGGAAATGAGTCAAGTCAGAAGGGATTGCAACTGAAGGAGCTCATGGGCCCAAAGAGGAGGGTCTGCTCCAAAGGCAACCCCCACACCAGAGGAACACAACAGTCAGACGGCCCTCTGCCTATCTTTCCCAAGCCAAATGTGCTTGCCAACTGGCATTTTAATGAGGACAAAGCTAGCCATGTAGCTCAGTAGTAGAGTCCTTGCCTTGCATGCCCAAGGCCCTGGGTTTGAGCTCTAGCACCAAAAAATAAAGAAGACAACAAAGATTCTCCCCAAACTGCTCTATAGGAAAGGTAGCAGCAGAGGACAGCGGTGTTGAGCTGGAGGCTTGCACTCCTGCTGTTGGCAGCAGGCACACCTAGGGAAGCAAAGACCTAAAGCTCCCAGAACCCCTGTGCAGTGGGCACTACTGTTCTAAGAAAAGGAAACTTTTGAGCCGAAGAGCCCATAGGATGAAACCTGGAGGCTTGAATCCTTCCCTGGGGCTCAGAGGAGCTGGGCCGCATGCCACTTGGAACCAACTATGGAGCCTGGGTACCACATGCAATAGCTGTATTGGGGGTGGGGAAATGGGGAGCATGGGAGTGGGGGACAGAGACGTAATGAAGGGCCCACCCCTGGGGACAGTGGCAACTAGGAGTTTGCTGGCCCTTGGTTGCTGCACTTCCCCTACCTACCCTACACACCATACACACACACACACACACACACACACACACACAAATCATGAGAAACTGGCGGTTCCTTTTTCTTAGCCCCTGACTGTCTTGGTCTGTGTTAGAACAAATGATGGCAGACTTTGTATGGCTGAGTGGCTTAAACAACACTCAGTTATTTCTCTTGGTGTTGGTGTCTGAGAGAGCCTAAATCAAAATGCCCACAGATTGGATGCCTGGTAGGGAATTATCTGCTTCCTGCTTGCTGGTTTTTAGTTGAATCCCCCCTCCCCCGACCCGCACTGCCTGCCCAGTCCAGGGACTGAATATAGGGAGGACCTCACACACACAAGGCAAGTGTTCTATTAGGATACTACATCCCTGGCTTCATTCTTGCTTTTGAAACAGGGTGACCAAATTACCCAGGATAGCCTTGAATTTGCTCTGTAAGACCTCAGACCTACAAGCCTCCTTTTTCAGAGTAACTGGGGTCACAGGCATGTCTCTTTTTATCCCACCGAGAAGGACTCCACCCTCATTGCCCAACGCCCCTCCTCTGAACATGAACACATTGGGGAGTGGGTTTGAACGTGTGGATTTGGGAGTCTGTACCACTACCCAGTGTCCCCAAGAGCAGAACAGCACCATCTCTTGCTAGAAGCCTTAGCTTGGGAATCATTTCCTCAATCAAGAAGGAGCTGTGCCTCCCGTACATAGGCTAGGTCCAGACAGGAAAAGCCTGGAGAAGTCCTGTTCTGCACCACCACCACCCCCAAGACACTCAGACTGTTGTGCCAATGGAAGCAGGTGGCAGTTGCAGTTTTTTTAACTCCTGAACCAAACAGGCCCCCTGTGTTTGCAAACTTAAAGGGACATGGATAACCTGGGGGATCAGTTAGAGGGGAAAGCACTGTGGTAAAGGAGGGCGCTTCTGTTGCTGTGACACACACCACGACCAAAGCGACTTGGTAAAGGATTTGTTTGACTTATAGGTTATAGTCTATCGCTGGGGAAAGCCTAAGGCAGGAACGCAAGGCAGGAACTAGAGCAGAGACCGTCAAGGAAGGCTGCTTCCTAGCTTGCACCTCCCGGCTTGCTCCGTTTGCTTTCTTCCATACCACAGGACCACCTGCCTAGGCGTGGCACCACCACTCTGTCCTCGGCCTGCCCACATCAATCATTAATCAAGAAAATGCCCCACAGACAAGATTATGGGCAATCGGATGGAGGCATTTCTCAGCTAAGGCTCCTCTTCCAACGTAACTCTATCTTGTGTCAAGTTGGCCAAAAACACAAAAACCCTCTAGGACAGAGATCATTGAGAAAAGAAATCCTCCTTTAGGTCCCTGCCAGGCTATGGTGAGGGGAAGGGAGCAGATCCACAGGGTTGAACCCACACCAACAGAAAGAGGCCATAGGGAGACAATTTTGTCCAGCGTAAGATGGGTCTTGTTAAAGTTGAAGCTGGCAAAAGACAGCTTGTGGTGCCTCAAAAGTGGTGAGCTCCCATCCCAGGGAGTAGATAAGCCAACACCCACCCCATCCTACTACCCACCCACTCACTCACCCATTCACCTGCCCCTCCACCCTCGTCCCCTCCCTACCCACCCCATTCCCTACTGCCACGGCCACCACCACGCATCCATCAGGCTTCAGCCAGAGAAGCAGCAGCAACAGAAGGTGCACATGAAGTTTAAAGAGGCAGACCGCAAGGAATTAGCAGAGAGGGTGAAAAGACAGGCTGGTAAAGCCAAATTCCACGAGGCCGGCAACCACAAAAGGCAGGCTGGGAATGTCCCCAGGTTGGGTAATTGCTCCTGTCCACAGGTAGAATTTCATCTTCAGGGACACATCCCTTCTTCAGCTAATCCATAAGGCCTTTCAGGTGACTGTGTCAGACCGAGGCAGTCTATCTGGGAGAACAGCTAATCCTACATCACAACCTGGGGATGACCTGTGCTCCTTTACTCATTGTCAACTGGTTTTGAACTGTAGTACCACTGACGGAATGCCACCCTAGCAATTCCTCCGTGGGCATTTGAAGAACCAGCAAGTTTGGCCATAGGACCATCACATTGCACATGTATTAGACTTGCGGATGCAGTGACCAGCTTTTAAGCTGCATCCCTACCCAGAAATGTTTCGAGTCCTTCCTTGGTCTTCTTAAGGCTGGGGAGTTTGGGTACCCAGAGTTAGAGACCCCTTCCAAATAGAACTGGCTTTATCTTTCCCTTCTTGGTTTATCAAAAGTCATTGAAATCTCCTGAGGTTGTCTGTATGCCAGGCTACATAGGAGGTACCACAAGATCAGAGAACTAAAACATGGATCCTTCCCCCAAGGAGCTGGAGACTAGTGGAGTCCTGGGAAGTCCAAGTTGGCTGGTGTGCATGGTGACTCCACAGGAAATCTCTCAGATAAGCCTGAGGTTTTTCTAGAGTGGCAGGACATTAAATGTTGGTTCGAGCTTTGGGGGTGAAGGCTGACAGTGGTCTTCAGAGAGCAAGGTGGAGGGGCCAGAAACAGGACACCTCAACCTTCCTAATGCTGCAACCCTTTAGTACAGTTCCTCATGGTGTGCTGACCCCCAAATATAAAATTATTTTCATTGCTACTTCATGACTCTAACTTTTATGATGTTATGAATCATGACGTAAATCATCACTTTAATTGTTCTAATGTTATGCATCATGATGTAAAGATCTGTGTTTTCCAGTGTTCTTAGGCAACCCCTGTGAAAGGGTTGTTGGTGCCCCTAAAGGGGTCACAGCCTACAAGTTGCAAACTGCTAGTGGGTAGCCTTGGCTTGACAAGCAGCATAGGCAAGGGCTGACTAGCCTGTGTCTCTTGCCTGGGTCTGGACCAGTGGGTGCCGTTGACCCCAGATAAACCTGTGAGTGAGAGTTCACACCCTCCAGGCTGGTTACCCAGAAGCCCTCAGCCCATCTCTGGGAAGTACTTGTGCCCCTTCCTCCTGCGCATTCCTTTTTCTCAACCAAGCTCTGGAGGTGAGGGGAGTCTTAGGCTCACTGAGGCATGCGGGAGCCCGTGGAATTACACTGAGCCACAGGACTGATGCCATCCAACAGGGGTGGGTATTTTCTGCAGGGTCCCAGGTGCCTGCTATGACACCCCCCTTCCTCGTCTACGTGTCCTTCCCTCATCCACATTTCCAGACCCCAAGCATTGCCTGCTTGGCTTCAGCTGTGGGTTCTGAAGCTTGACCTGAAATCAGTGACCTTTGTCACGAGCAGGCAAGGCCTCTCCTGGCAAGGACTCCAGATCTGAAATGTCCATCTCAGACACACCTGCAAAGTCACATTCCAGCCTGCAGGTCACAGGATCACCTGGGGCACTTTCATCAGGGCTCTGAACTGTGGGAAGCCTGCCGAGAGACATCAAGTTCACAGATGGGGACAACCTCCTCTGTCAGGACAAAGCCCCTTCAGAGAGGCTCTCTGGGGTATACGTGGTGATAAGGGACAGAGAGTTGCAGGCAGCAACCAGTCCCCTATCAGTGCAGCAGATAATTCTGTTCTGGGATAGTCCACGGAGATCTAAGAACTGACAGGCCTCTCTCCAAGAGTCTGCCTCAGTTTCCACAGCTATATACAAGGCTGTTCCTTTGGCTGTTATCCTGAATTGGGTTCTTTGTATATGCTACTTTATCTGGACCTCACGGATGCCCCAGGATGCACTATCTAAACTTTATTTTACAACCAAGGGTCCTGAGGACTGGAGTAGAAGGGGTGCCAGGCATGTACCTGAAGTCTCCTTGACTGACAAGGGGTAGACGAGGCTGTGTTCTACATGAACAAGACTGCACAGTTTTTCTCCCAAGTCTCGCACCCACCCAAGGTGTGGGCATTATTACTCTTACTTCACCAGGAGAGAGGCTGGGCTTGACATGAGAAAGGACTTCCCGTGCTCCACATGGAGTGGTGGTGGGGCCAGCACCAAGACCAGACCCTCCAACCTTATTCTGACCCCTTCCCCAAAAATACAAGTGCCCCCTGCCCCAAGTCACAGCTGGCAGGGGGTCATTCTCACAGTACAGATGTCTGGACCTCACAGAGACACATATTGGTCTCTGGAGGATGAAGGGACAGCGTTGTGAGGCACTGTCTCCGACACACATTTGTAACTCTGTCACACTGAACAGGGGACCCCTAAGCGACAGTTCTTAAAAAGAATCACTGAAGCAGAGGGCCTTGTTGGGGATGACTTGGGCAGCCTGCCTGCCCTCTGTGAGAAGACAGGTACAATGGCTCTGTTGTGCTGGGTAGGAAGGCGACCCCAGTTCCTGGAACCAGAGCTGTGGTGTTAGTGCCTGTGCTGGGAGTTCATTCATATTTGTTCGTGTGGCTTTGTTATGATTTCTGCCATATTGTGGGCTGAATCTCTACCTACATAGAGGCTAGGCCAGTAGTCGACTGCGGAACTCTACCCTCAGCCCTGTTTTTAGCTTCACCTTGAACCTGGGTTCTGCTTTTTGATTTTTAGACAGGCTCTCAACAGATTGCCCAGGATAGCCTTGAACTCTCTCTGTAGCCCCAGTCAGACTTTGAATTCAAGATCCACCTACCTCACCCCCACCCCAAGTACCTAGGATTACAGGTCTGCGTGACCCAACTAGGTGAGGCTCATGTTTTAAGACTCCCGGGTATTGGGAGGCTGCAGCTGTGAAGAGCAGAGAGCTTGTTAGGCCCAGTGCTCTATCCCTGGGTGACTAGGCACCCCCTCCAGCCACAGCAGCTGGTTAGCTTTCTTTATTTCCTCGGCATCTCAGAAACACCGAAGAGTAGCTGAGGAGGAACTCTTAGCTCAGTGAACTCTAAGGCAAAGTTTCTGGGGTGAGCTGGGTGGCGGAGCGGGAGGAGTTGGTGACTACAGAAAGCTATATTCATCTTCCCCAGAGAAGGGGACTAAGCGGGTCTCAAAGGACCCCTAACGACAGCCTGTGTCTACCCCTTCATGGTTATTGCTCTTAGGCTGGTCTAAAACAAGCCCAGGGAAGAGGTCCAACACAGGACAGGCCCCATCAACAGAGGACAAATGGCTTTTTGTCCTCTGAGTCCTGGCCTTTCCACCTTCCCACTGCAAGGGTCAGAGGAAACCCAGGGCTCTGGAACAGGAGCCCTCTTCTGGGCCTCCTTCAGGCCATCCCAGGCCAGAAAGAATGTATCTAGAACGTGGGGGCAGGCCTCCTTCCCTCAATGCCCTCCGAATCCCAAGTATTTGTCTTCCTGCTATCTATCTTCTCCTCGTCCCTACAGGGTTACTCAGCGGGCACACAGGCAGGCAAGTCTCCTCTGTGAACTGTGAGGAAGAATTTAGCTTTTAGGGTAGCAGAATTAAGGCCTGTAGGGACCCACAAGAAGATAAGGTCATCTCAGAAGACAGAGGGGACCTTGAGAATGAGAGTGGTCCCTCCACTGTGTCTCTACTCCTTGCTGGATCTAATACTTGGAGCAAGTCCCACATGACCCCAGCTTTGCCTGTGAAGTAGGGCTGGGAAGACATCAAGAGTCTTAAGAGTTCATTCTCACTGGAACGTACCTGACCTCCCTTCCCAGCATCCTCCAGGATTAAGCCCTTGTCCCCACTTCACCCCATGGTGTCCAGGCCCTGGAAGGACTTCCTCTGTAGTCTGTCCCAAGAATAGAGTTCTACATAGGACCTCCAAATCACCCTTTTCTGGAGAGAGTGATTCTGGCTTTGGACAAGGTCCAGCTTATCAACAGAGGGAGGCCACAGCTCCAGCCCTTGGGACTGCTGGAATGCAGACCCCTCCCACCAGAAAGGGAAGGGGAGGATCTCTAGGCTGTCAGCTCCTACAGTAGCCCCGGACACTGGACTCAGGAGACGGGATGGTGCCAGGAATCGGCCGACCCTGGTCAATGCCTTCTGACCAGGCGGCCAGGAGGAAAGCTGCGGAGAGCATCTCCTCAGTCACAGCCAGCCCAGGGTGTGAACAAATGACCAGCCCGGCCATCCAGACCCTGGAATGGCTCCGCGGATCCCAAGGCCCTGGCAACTGACATTTTGCTGACAGGCCATTCTTCACAGTCCCACCCAGAGATCCCAGTCTCTTGAGCCCTCCTGGTGGTTATGAAGTCAGAAGGCTTGGGAAGCATTGTAAGGACCCGTGGACCCTGCCCTAACACCTCACTCCACCTCGCGCTAAGATGGGGTGGTGGTGGCTCACTGTGGCTTTATTGAAGAATAAAGGCTCAAATGAGCATTAGACATAGCAAATTCTAGAAAGCTCTGGGGTCTTCCAGATTCCTTGAGAACTGGTGTTGCCACCCAAACTTTCTCTATTCCAGACGAGATAAGGCAGAGCCAGAGAACAAGAGGAGATGGGGAATGAAAAGCCAGGCCCCCGACTCCCTCCCTCCCTCCCTCCCTCCCTCACCTCACACCCCACATGGTCATTTCTCCATCCACCCGGTTGTTACAAGCATCTTCGATGCTTCAGGAACTGTCCTGGACACCAGAGACTCAGCCCAGGAGAAGGTGGCCCCTGTACTCCGGATATCTACTTGTCAGGGGAGGCCGAGCCTAGAAACTACATCATGCAAATACAGAAATACTAAATCGTGTAAATCTTTGGCTGGCTCAGCAGGGAAGGGTGACTGCCACAAAACCCTATGACTACCTACTTGATAGAAGGAGAGAATCAACTCCTACAAACTACCCTTTGCGCTTCATCCACCAACCATGGAATACACATCTGTGTACATGCGGTTGCATGCACACACACGTGCACGCATGCATTCACGTGCAAATGCGAGTGCACGCACACCCCTATATGTACGTGTGTGTGTGTGTGTGTGTGTGTGTGTGTGAAAAAAATAAATTTAAGGCAAAACTGTTCAAAATCACTCTGTACAAGAGGGGAGGTGGGTTGCAGGGTTATAGTCTATAACTTACAAGGAAGAACTATGACTGGGCCATGTGACATCAAGCAAGGGGTGGTCATGGGCAGATTGAGGTAGTTTGAACAGCAAAGTGGATGGGACTTGCTGTTGGAAAGAATATCTGACTGTGGGAGTCAGGAAGAAATAGAACAAGCAGGCCTGGCCCTGGGTCTTTGATGTGAGCAAGGGTGGAGGCTGATCACTTATCAGATGCAAAATGAAGCTGGAGCGTAACAGGTTTTGTGAAAGAGATTCAAGGCTGCTGCTGGAGACGTCCTGATTAATCTTGAGACAAGCCGGGGAAGGCAAGGCTGCCTGCCACTAAAAGGAGAAATCAAAACTAAGACAGAAACCCGTGAGATAGGAATAATACTGAAAGTCAGATGCCGCATGAGACCAGCTGGGGCCGGCAGAGTGCCCCAGCCTTCTTGTGACAGTGGAAGATCAGCGAGAATGGCCAGAGGGCAGAGGGCGTGCTGATGCACATGCCCGGAATCTTCCAGCCAGGAGAGGCGGAGGCAGAAGGACTGAGAGCCGGAGTCCAGCCTGGACTACCTAGAGAAACAGTCTTGGGAAACCACAGGCTGGGGTGTGGGTTAGTGACTAAGGGCTTGTCCAGGGTGGACAAGGCCCTGGCTGTGAGATGGGGGGAGGGAAGGAGGATGAACTTCAGTACAGTGCTTCTCCAAAGACCAGGAGGAGCATTCCACTAAAGAGAGTGGTCAGTCTTGCCCACAGCTTCCGGGAGGTCAAATCAGGAGACTATAAAGGCAGACTCAGTGGGTTTGCCACCATCATGGTCAAAGCGACATTGGCCAAGGAGTGTCATACTCTGCAGCTCCTTCCGGGCCCAAAGGAAAGGAAGGAGGGCTTGGGGGTGGGTGATCTTCTGCACTTGTAGATCCTGAATTGGAACGTGGGCCGTATAGAAGGGAGGCAAGGGTGGGACAGGGGCACACAGGGTGGCAGCCCCTCCTTTTAAGCCTCCTGCAGAGGCCCAGGGGTGGTGATCCTTAGGTCTATTTTAGTCTATTGTGAAAATGATGCCAATGTCCAACAAGTATATGGGCTGGGACACCCAGCCAGGGCTGGCAACTCAGCTTTTCCTATACAGCTCCCTCCCTTACAATCCTGCCAGCTCCATAACCTCCCACCTCCCCATGATTTCTGCCCTTTGACTCTTCCTGTCTGCTGCCCGCAGTCTTGGCCTCTGGCTCCCTCTTCTGAGAAAGCTGGGTTTTGTTGTGTTGTGTTGTGTTGTGTTGTGTTGTGTTGTGTTGTGTTTCCTCTTTGATCCTTGCATGCCCGTCATCTTTGGTCAGCTGCATCTTCAGCTGGGTCCCATGTCCTTTCCTCAGTCATTGTCGGATGCTCTTGTACCCTGTGCCAGGTTGTCAGGGGCCGGGGGAGGGCTGAAAGAATATCCCAGAGCTTTAGGGGGATATCAGCCTGCAGGGCAGGGGTGTGACGCTGCCTGGCTGGGACTTAGTTCAGCCCCAGTACATCGCTGGGGACCCAAGGATGTCTCCGGGAGCAATCAGTCAGAGACAGCCAGAAGGACGCTCTATTCTTCTCTGAGTGGAAAGATGAAATAGTTGAGAAGTGGGTATCAGAAATCCTGAAGAGGGAGTTCCTAGGAAAGCTAGCTGTCTGGCTAGCACTGCCACACCCACCTCAGAGAAGGGAGGAGCTCAGGACACCAGAGCTCTTTGCAGCTGAAAGTCGTGGGTGCTGCCCAAAGACGATGTGGGATCAAGGGAGAAATCCTGGCCACAGCTAGTGCGTGCTGTGTGCCCTCCACCACCCCATCCCAAAGCACTGGGTTTTGGCACATTCCTGTTGCTGATCTGATCTGAGACAAGGGACGTCATCCATATCCCGAGGGACCCATGAAGGACCCTTTCCTGATCCTTCAGGATTCTGTGCTCTGTCTGCCCCAGCCTACTTTAGCAAGGCCTGGCCTGGTTCACAAGCCAGAAGATGTGAGCAGAGGGGACCCAGCACCCAGACACCATGGAGGCCCGGCTCACTCCCTGCATCCCTGACAGGGGGCTGCAGTAGTAATTAACTGCTCACACATCCCCAGGGTTATTTTAAGTCTCGTTCTTCCCGGGTTTATTTTTAAAGTAACATTGGCACGTGGCTGGCCGGCTGCCCTTCCCAGGTGCCTGTGCCAATTTGGGCCAAGAATGGAGCTGGGCAAGATGAGACCCTTCCCCTAGGGTCTCCCACTGAAAGCCAGGGTTTCCTGAGCCCCTTATTGGATGGTTTTCGTTATACTAAAACCTAAACTCCAACCTAGGGCAGCAGCAGGCAGGCAGCAGGCACCAGACCCTGGGAAGTTTCCATACCAGGCATAGCGTGACCTTGACCAAGCTGCATCACCATCAGAGCGCAGCCTCCTCGGTTCTCAGAGGGCTGAGCGATAGTGACACATGTCTTACTAGCTGTCAAAACACTCAAGAGTGAGCCATAAACAAAGGGGACGCGGTGATTAACTCTCATGTGAGCAGGCTGCCCACCACCCTCCCACTGAGAGCCCTTTCAGTATCCACCCCATCCCTGCCCCGGGAGGAGTGTGTTCCGGGTCTCCCCTCATCCACCTGCTCAAAGACCTTCCTTCTCATTTCCCACTCTCAGACTCTTGGAGACAGTATAAAGAGATGGTCCAGCCCCACCGTGCACTTACTGTGTGACCTTGAGCGAGTACTTGACCTCTCTGTGGCTTAGTCGTCCCATCTTTAAATGGGGATAATAATAGTCCCCACTGAATAGGATTGCTCGAAGATTAAATGAGGTACATATATCAGCTTTCTCAGAGCAGTGCCTGGCACGTAGTAAGCGCTGTATAAATGTTAGCTAGTATTGTTTTGAACTGGGGAGGAGGAATGATGACAGAAGCATTTAATCATTTGAATAAAGTCAAGTGCAGAGAAAGTCAGCTTGCCTATATTCCACCCTGGGACTCAGGAGAGGGAAACCAAGGAGCCAGAGCGACTTTAAGGAGCTGGAGAGGGCTCGGTCCTGGGGAGGCTGCCTGGGTTGGAGTTCTTGGCACCATAAAAAGCAAGCTTGGGACACATGGGTGTAACTAGGCTGCGTGACTAGACCGTGGAAGCCAGGAAGTCGCTCCTGTTAGATTCTGGCTAGGCCCCTGTCGTCTGTTCTGGGCTGTGAACAGGATGTAGATGGATGGCCAGGAAGACAGGTGGCTGGTGGAGGTCGTTGGGAAGGCCAGGAAAGAGAGAGTGGTCAGCCTGGGTGAGACGGGCCGGGGGATGAATGTGTAGCCTCTGGGCTCTTGGTGAAAGGCGATGTCTCCAAGCAGCAACAGCAAAGGAAAAGCCCTGTTGTCTCATTCTTCATAGGAGCATTTCCAGTGGGGTATAGGGGTAACTGAAGTGTGTGTCTATACAGACTGGAACCTCTAAGTAGAGTCCTATCTCCTTGAACATGGAGAGAGGACTTACAAGAGGAAGAAGCTCCAAGCCCTCATCCCTTCATGGCCTTCAAGTAGAAGTAATGGGGGGGAGGCAGGAACTGTAGAGGTTCTAAAAAGCACTCCCTTATTGCTGCACAGCGTCTCCTGAGAGTGGTCACCCTGTAGCTCATTTGGTTCTTACACTCGGCCCTTGATGGTGGACAGAGTCACGCTACGAGGTCACGTGGAGGCGGCCAGTGTGCGGCAGTGTGCATGAGCTCGTGTGTGCACGTGTGTGTGTGTGTGTGTGTGTGTGTGTGTGCACGCACTGCGTGCATGAGTGAACGTTGAGGGCGAGGCCCCCACATCTGCAGACTGGCTCAGGGGAAAGAAGGTTCCAGCAGCTGCTGCAGGCCGAAGTCCCTGTTGCCTAGAGTCCCTCTTCTCCCAGGCGCAATGCCAGCCTCCACCATCTGAGCTCCTGAGCCCTGGGGAGGGTGCTGAGCCTAAGAAAAGCCTCCCTTCACAGCTCCTGGCATCTGCTCCAACATTCCCTGCCAGCCCAGTGCTGTCTGGGCCACTAGCCATGACCAGGAAGGAAAGCAGGGAGCAGGTGATAGAGAAAGGATGCCCCAAGGCCTCTCCCCATCCCTAGACCATCCATCAAGACTGGCCTCCACGCATCTGCTGGGCTTCTGCCATAGACACTGGGTGCAGTGGGCCAGCAGGAAAAGGACCTGCCTCTACTGACATTGCAATGCTGGCAGAGAATGGGGAAGACAGAAGGTGCCCTTCTATCAGCTAAGGGACAGGGAAAGGTGTGCCAGGAGAAGCAGCCCCATATCTAATCCGAGAGGACAGAGGCGATCCAGGAGGGAACTCCGGCCTGTAGCCACACCGCGAGCAAGTGCTCAGGGGAAGAGCAATACTCAGAGGCGAAGTTGGCAGGGAACCCTTAGTACAGAATAGCCTGGAGGTTTATGAGATTTGGGAAGTAGCCGGTCCAGATAGGGGTGTGTTGGATCCTAGATTTACACCCTGTGCTCTGGACCTGGACCCTTTCACTGTCTTATGTAAATTCAGGGGATAAGGAAGATTTTGGAGGATGGAGTGGCAACCCTGAGCTGTGCTGGAGAAAAGTACAGACACACTAATAACATCTCCTGTGTCTGAAGATTCTCCAGCACACACAAACCAGGCCTTGAACTAGATACTTTCCATTTAGCCTGTCCAACCCCAAGGTCACTCGGTTGCCTCATCAGATTGGACCAAAGATGTCAGAGGTGTGGCAGGAGAAGCTGATGTCCTATCATGGGGGAGAGGCTGAACTTTCCAAGACCCCTGTCCCTAGCTGTAGAACTGACACTGTCCCAGCCCAGAGTTTTGCAGGGCTACAGTGCAGAATGGGACTAGAATGTCCCATCCCCATTGTACTGTACTACACACACCCGATATGGGGCTCCAGAAATCTGGCAAGGCCCTTCTGTTGCGTTCACCATGCAGGGCGCCCTAGATGTCTTGTGTAGGGCTGGGCATCCCATATGCAGGGTCTGGGACTTAGCCAGTGCCTCTTTGGAGCAGAGCAAGTAACGGAACTTCTGCAAAGAAGCAATAACTTTTAGCCAGGGTCAGAGCCAGGCCGCTCCCTCCAGTCTCCAGGCTGAGCTACCCCTGTCTCTAATCTGTTCAGTCAGGCCCTGGCTTCTTTCCCCACCACTCTGACTTGCTTATGCTTTTGCCTCACCATGGTCTCAGGCAGGACTCAAATCGTCGCTACCCTGCAGCTCAGCTCCCCAGAGCTTACCCAGCCCCTCAGTCCAGTTCTTGGGTGAGCCGAAGCTTTGGCAATATTCAGATAGGTTGTATATGTCCTCTTGGCTTTGGTGTTCCTCCCTGCTTCCATTCACTGCGGCCTGGGCCAGGGTGATGATAAAAAGAGAAACTGCTTTAACTGGAGCTGCTGTGGGAAGTAGCACCCCACAGAGGTAGGAGAGAGCAGAAGCCCCACCAAGTCCGCCACAGATGGCCGCTTCTAGCCCTGGCACTTACCCTCTACCTCCCCACCCTCGCCTCCAGCGCTATCTGCCTCGGGGGCCATACTGAAACCTCTCAGGATGACCAGAGAGAATTTCCAGGAGTTGCTCTCAGGAAGGAAAGGCCTGGTGGTCTCCAAGTTGTGAAATCCCCAGAGACAGAGAGCAGGGACCAGGGCAGGAGAGAAAGACTTTAGACAGGACAGTTTCTTCCAGAATCACATAATTTGAGCACCTACTGCACACACGGGTGCTACGACTCTCAGATCAAGTATTTCAACTATTGAGCCATAGCGAGCTCAATAGTTGTGAGGGGCTTACACTTAAAGATCTGCTGGACAGGATATCCACATTCTATTGACAAGATAAATGGCCCATGGGGAACCCTAGGTAGTCAGACCCCTGGAAGTGCCTGAACTTCAAAGTTCAAAGTTCAACGACTAGGCTGAATCCTGATCTTGGTCACTTTTATATGATGACCTTGGGCCAGTAATATTTCACCTCTCTGAGTCTTCTGCAGTTTCCTCATCAGAACAGAGCTGGTACTGGCCAGTCAGAGAGTTGTGGTGAGGAGCAGAGGTGTTGAGAAAAGGTGCCTGCTTCCCTGGTGCGGCGGCCATCACTCTCAAAGGCACCGAGAACTACGGGACTTGTGGTTTCATTTCTGTTTCCCTGAAAAAACAAAAAAAAGACAAAACAAAACAAAACAAAATAAGCCCACACAACTTAAGGGACAAAGGGTTTATTTTGGCTCAGTTTCAGGTGACAGTACATTATTGCAGGGTCTTGGAGCAGCTGACCACACCACACCCACAGTCAAGAGCAGAAAGAAATGAGCGTGTGTATACCTGCTTGTCCTTAGCCCATTCTCTATATTTATACACTCCGGGATCCAAGCCCAGGGAATGGTGCCACCCACGATGGGTGAGTCTTCCTACCTCCACCGGAGGAATCAAGGCAGTCCCTCAAAGACACACCCCCAAGCCAACTTGATCTAGATGGTCCCTCAGGTAGACTCTTCCCAGGTGATTCTAGATCATGTTGTGTTGATAATTAAAATGAACCATCACTCCTAGGCTGTGTTCTGGCCAGCGGGCTCCCTGCTTCCTCCCTCCCTCCTTCCCTCCCTTCCTTCCTATACTCCACCCTCCATATCCCCAGTTATCTGCAGCCCCAGACTCCACACAGAGAGGAAGGGAAGGAAGCAGAATTCAGGTCATGCCTGGGCCCTAACCACCTCTCCAAGCCCTTCAGTGTTCAGCACCACAATATGCTAGTGGCCCGCTTGCCTCCTACAAGACAGAGAAGTAAAAGCAGCTTCAATCACAACGGCACGACTTGAGGTGAGGAGTGACCATGCTAGCCACTGTCACCAAGAAAGGCTAAGTGCATGGGGAGTGGAGGGGGGCAGGTTCTCATGGAATGAGAGCAGGAGGAAGGCCTCTTAGACGAAAGCAATGTGGGAAGGTGGGACTCACAGAACCAAGCCCACATCAACGCAGGAGGGCTACTGAGCAAGGCCAGAGCAAGAGAGTGGTCTTCATGGACATTCTGTTCACCCCAAAATGTTCTACAAACAAATTTATTGCCTTTTTTTTAAAAAAATGGCAAGTAGCAGGATAAGCCAATCAAAATAACAACAAAAAATAAAAAGGAAGCAAGAACAGAGAATGGCCTCAGACATTGGCCTTGAACTAATATATAATGACATCCAAGACCAAGATGCTATGCACATGATCCAGATTTCACCCTGATCTGGGTATTGTTTCCAGTGTCTAGAGCCACCTCAAGAGGCCACCTGAGCAGAAGATACAGCATTCCCAAACCCTAGAGATTGGCAAAGGTGCTGTGCCTTCCGACTCCCTGTCCTGGCTTCCTGGTCCTACCTTCAGGGGATGGATCCCCATCCCTGGCACAGACTTGGAACTTCTGAGGGCAGTTCTCTGCTTTTTGGTCTCCTCCCACCTGCACGCTGGCTAGTCTGTTCTCAAAAAGCACGACTTGGCTGTCCCATTTCTGCGTCCTTCCTCAGCACTTAGCCGGTGCCTGGTACAAAGTCAGAGGTGCTAAGGGAATGTTGGCTCAGCTAATCAATTACAGCAGGCGAAGAGGATGAAGCCATGCCTGTCACACTCATTTTCCACCTAATGTTCTTGAGATTGGCAAAGTGTCACAACCTTCGGGGGTGCCTGCTTCCTGCCCAGCCTCCCCAAGTGCCCAGGTTTCCTCTGCCAGAGGTCAGTATCTTTTATGGGACTGATCCTGAGCTCCTCAACAATATCCACCTTCTGCTCCCTGACTCAGGCTGCTGGTGGGGTCCTTGTTGGAAACCCAGTACAGACTTGGGCTCAGTACAGGTGGGAAAGGCAGAGAGAGAGGAAGACCTGTTGTTAGAGATGGTGCCTGCTGTTTGTTCATCCCTTGATGCTGCTTCCCCAGAAACCCTAAGAGGAGAGTTCATGAAGGCCCCATTGAGATGTCCCATGGACCCTGATCCTTGACCCCAGAAGCCCAGGAGGTCATTAATATAAGAAACAAAAGTGTAGTGTGTGGCCTGGGGAGAACTGGCTCTGTCACTGACCTGAATGGCCTTGACAAATTATTCAACCCTTCAGCTTAGACTCCTTCCCTGGAGATCCTGGTCAACTGCCTTCCATAACTCACCATGGATGATGCTAGCGTCAGCTAGGCTGGCCATGGTGCTAGGCCCGAATGCATCCCTTGACTGCCATTCACTAGCTGTGTGTGTAGGGGGGTGGAGGTAGGTGTTATGAAAATCTTCTCTGCCTCGCTTTTCTCATCTACAAACCAATCATCCATAGCTGGTAAAATTTCTGAGACGATGGAGTAAAAAGTGTGTGTGTGTGTGTGTGTGTGTGTGTGTGTGTGTGTGTGTCTTGTGTAAAGCTCTGGAACCCAAATGTTCAGCAAATGTGGGCTGAGTCCAGTGCTATTACTAGGGCTGCGTTGCTGAGAAGCACAGGTTACCACCACCATCACCAACACCACCCCGATCCCCAGAAGTCAGAGAAGCCAAAATGAGACAGACACATCTAGGTAGTATCTGGAGGTGAAGGAGCAAAAGGATGGGAGACTCAAGGGTCCTGAAGACAAGTCTGTAAGACTAAAAAGAGTAAGGATGGAGATTTGGGTACCTTGGGGGTTCGCCAAGCAGTAGGAGACGACGAGATTTCCCCCGTTGCCGCTACTTCCTCCTGACTCTGAGAAGAGGCTGTCTAGGGGAGCTGGGATTTGAACCTTTGACTGCCCCCCTACCTGTTTCAGCTGAGGCACTGTTACTTCTCAGAGCGAGCCAGGCAGGCTCCTCCATACTCTCTTCCTCTCCCATGAATTTGAACAGTATGGACCAAGACTGTGATCTGATTGTGCAACCAGAGACCCCAGTCATTGTTTTGGGCACTCAAGTATCCCCTTGGCCCTTGGCTAATTGCCACTAAGAGCATTGCTCTCTCTTTGGTTTGGGACTAGAAGTTGTGGCTCCTCTGACGCCCTAGAACCTTAAGTGCTGATGAGCCTAAGAACATCTCCCCTGGCTTCTTTATATCCCACAAAAGGCACTCAGAGCCCAGAGAGGACCATGTCTTGCCTATGGCCACACAGTACAGCTGTCCATCTGGCCATAAAGACACAGGCCATAGGCCTATATCACGACACCTGGTACAGTGGGTGGCCTGAGGTCAGTTAGCCTTCCCCAAATCCCCAGGGTATCTGTCCTTCCATATAGCAGTATCTCCCAGAGCCTCATTCTAGATTCAGCCTCCCTGTCTTCTACCTGTTCCAACCTCAGAGATTTATGCAGAGGCAGCTCTGTCCCAAACTACTTCCCAGGTATGAGGAGGGCATAAGACACAAAAGATACAAAGATCCCTGCCCTGGGATAGCTTGCAGTTTAGCCCTGAACACAAAAGCATCACATACACTGTACCATTCCATCTCCTCCCTCCTGGCTTCCTCCTTCCCCTTCCCACACCCCTTCCTGAGACCCCCTCCCTCCACCCACCAAGTTCTCTCTTCTGCTCTAGCTTAGGCCTGAGCACTTGTCAACCAAGCTATGCTGAGGACCCCCAGTGAAGCCCCCTGCTCCCAATCTCCCACAGCCACGCCCACTCCGTTTCTACTCAGGGATGTGAGGAAACTCACATTTGTTTTTCTTGTCCCTTTCCTACCCTGGAGCTGCCAAGGGCTCCACATCGCCTTCCAGGTAAGATTCTTTCTCTTGAGCTCTGCAAATGTGAACCCTTGCCCACCAAAACAACTCTCACTTTTCAGCAAGAACACCAGGAAGATTTTGTTGTTGTTGTTGTTGTTGTTAGATGTTATTATTTTCATCATCCTGATCTGGCCCACACAGTGCTGGTAGTCTCAGCACTCAGGAGGCAGAGGCAGAAGGATCACTTGAGCCTAGATGTCTCAAGCCAGCAATGTGGTAAGACCCTGCCTAATAATATAAATGGCTATTGTTACTATTATTAAGTGTTTTTACATATAAAAGCACTAGAGGGTTGGATATATACCTCAGTGGTAGGAGCACTTGCTTAGTATGTGCAAGACCCTTGGATCAACCCTCAATACTATAAAAAAAAATAGTAATGGATTGTTTTGTAAAACACATAAAACAGTGTGAAAGGAAAATTAAAATCAATAATAAGCTCATTATTCACGGATAAACTCTGTGAGCTCTCTGTCGCATCTCTAGCTTTTTCCCTGTGTGTATGCATATGCACTTTTTGTCTTTACAGATTTAGGATAGGATCCCACCGTTCAGAAAGCACCGTGCCTACTGTTTTTGACATAATACAGTGGTTTTCTGTGTAATTAAGAGACTCCTCAGGAATAGCACTTTAATGGCTGTGCAATATTCCACCCCATAAATATACCTTAATATGTTTAACTAAACCCTATTGGTGAACATTTGGAGTGTTTACAATTTTTCACAATGAAAATGCTGCTATAAACATCCGTGTTCATAAATCTTTGCTCCGATCTCTGGTTATTTTCCCAGCAGAGATTCCTAGAAGTGGTACCTCAGGGTCTGGGTAGATGCGTTTCTAAGGATCTTGTTGTGTATATGAAACTACTTTTCTGGGAGAATCTGCTGGTCCCTACTCATTGGTGACAGTGCCGCCAGGGCCATTTTCTCTGTCCCTTATGTTTCTTCCCGTACATCTTAGCTTCAACAGCTCCCCCTGTGGGAACTCTGTATCTTTCTTCTACCCTTAAGAGATCAGGACAAATGCCACCTCCTTGTAGTCCTTTCTGACACCCCAGCTAGGGTTCTTCACCTCCATCCCGCATTCTGCCGCTACCTTAATTACCCCCCAACCAGTCAACTCTGTCATGTACCTCAGTAACAAGTGTCGTAATTATCTTTGCTTTGGGAAAAAAGAGTGAACCTTTCAAGTGCTCCCCCAAAGGGTTTCATCTGATTTACATGTACGTGGAAAATGTCTTGAGATCAAGGATCTCGGTTTGATCATCAGGTCTACCTCTCCTGGCCATTTTCCCCAACCTTGAGTGTAGCCCAATTGCAAACTAGTCTTGAGCTGAAGGGCGCTTGTAACCTTGCCTTTACTGTTCCTTGGCCTGGTAGAATGGACAAGGCTGCAACCCTCGGCAGCACTGGGGAAGGCAGACAGGATAAGCCAGGATATTCTAGTCTTCACTCTGCCTGTGACTTGTTGTAGTGTGGATCTGGTCCTCTATGTCCCTCTAAGCCTTAGTTTACTCCTCTGTAAAATGGGCAAGTTGAACCACCCAAAACCCAACACTGCAGCATGAACCCCTTCTGAGGACCCTGCTTGAAATCTCTGCTCTAGACCTATGAGGCCCCTGGACAAAGCCAGCCTGGGGGGGATGGCCCAAAGAAGCTGGGCCCTGAGGCAGGCCTGGCTACAGGCCAGACTGTGTCTGCAAACACTGACCTTGGCTGCTGCAGGGATTTTCCATGACACCAGCACCCTCCTTCTCGACTCTCCCATTCCACATGGGCCTGGGAGGTTGGGGGTGGGGCACTGCAGTTCTTCTGCCTAAGAGATCCCCAGCCAGTAATAGAGAGAGACACCTGTGGGTGGGAGACGGCTCAAGGCTCAAGAGCGAGGGGAACAGGGGCAGCGAGAGAGCCGCCGCTGTAGTGTGAGGGGCAGAAACTGAAAACGGAGAGGCTGAGATGAAACCAAGAGGCCCTGGGAAGGGGCAGGGCAGAGAGACGAGGCAGGCCAGGCGCCTTGCTGCAGAACTGTCCTTGCAGGAGCTCTGGCCTGCAGGGTGACAAACCCCAGACCCAGTTCTGTGTGCTCATCCCTGCCCCCACTCGCCTCCTCGGGGCTCTGGTGGCTCCTCAGACCTAGCTGTTGGCTGAGCCAGGCCTCCTGTAGTGCGACTCCTTTGGGGCCCAGAGTGGTTTCATTTTGAGGGGAAGGGGTTGTAGCAAGGGCCAGGGTTGTGAGTCAACAAAAGATCCTAAGAGAGCTGGTCTTCCTTGCAATTAGGACTTTGGGGAGGGGTATTTGGGAGTCACCATCACAGACTGCACAGACTTCAAAGCCTTTATCTTCGAGAACTTTGGTCTTCCGGGAAGAGCAGCGATTGCTGATCAGCTGCCCCCACCAGGCCCTGTGCATGACACCAAAGGGACTTGCCACTCCGTGGAAAGAGTGCCCCAAAAAGGAGAGCCTGAGCAAGGCAGAGGGAGGGCCTTCCTGGTACTTTGAGGAAGTCCTAGAAGCTTCTTATACAAGATGGTGTCTGATCTCTCAGAGTCCCAGAGGAGAGGAGAGCACTGCACACTCTATATTGTCCACTAGGCCAGCCACGCCTCCCTCTGCCCTCAGCGCAGTGCCTGGGTACCATCTACCTTCCATTTCATCTCCTTTAATGCACCCACTCTGATCCTGTGTCTCTCTCTTCTCCACACTGCTCTTGTCCCCAGACCTCCAGCCCTTTTAGGAGGCACAATCCCTCAAAGTCACCTTTTCCAGGTGCCCATGACTCAAACCTGACTGCTCCTTTCCATCCCCAGGCAAGCAGGCCTTCTGCTGCCCCTTCTCCAACCTTCTGGAGCAGGCCCTGCCCAGAGCCCCACAGTGCCCTCTTCCTTCTGCTCAACAAACCCAAGCAGCACCCCCTGTCGGGCTATCCCTTCCCCCCATTTCCAGCCTCAACCCAGTATTCAAAGCCTTTGGGTGTCTCAGACCCCCACCCCCACCCCGGGTCACCTCATTCATCTTCCCCCTGAGACAGACTTTAGCCCTGGCCAGGGCCGTATTTACTCTAGATAAGGGAGTCTGCTGAGAGACAAGGGTAGAGCAAGGAACTGCCAAGGTTCTAATCCGCCCAGAGACGGAGATCAGAGACTTGGAGTCAGAGAACAGCCTGGAAGAAGGACCCCAGAAGTTCTTGATGTGTTCGAGGAGCTCTTCCCAGACTAATCTCAGAAGAACCCTTGTTCAGTGATAAGCACTGTGAGAAAAATGTTCCACGGCCAAATCCATGAGAAACACATACCGCATTCTCCAGCTCGGCGTAGGAACACAGACAAGTACGTCCTGTGTCAGTTGTGACACGTGATTAAAAAAAAAATCCTGCTTTGTCCCTGTTTTCCCAAACTACCCTTTTCTTATCCGGCCTCTTAATATACCATGGCGCTGATATTTGAGGAAATTAACCTCTAAGAAATACAGGTCGCACCATGCTGGTGCTGAGGGGATACTTTAATGATCGTGCGATCCTAGAGACCTAAATACATCCACATCTGCCTCTCACATCTACCAGCTCACCAAATCTCCCCAACAACTATACGAGGGCGATACCTCACTGTACCCATTTCATAGATGAGAAAGTCGAGGCTTGGTGGGTGGCAGAGCCTGGTTCAGCTGCAGGGTCTGTGCTCTTTGTGTCTCACTGAACTGCAGATTTCCTACCTGTCTGCAGCTTTCCCAGCATACAAGGGTAACTTCGTTCGGCCTCACAGAATCAATTATCCCATGCTAATCTGAAGTTCTGATTGACAGGTGTGCCCTTAATTGATTTTGATGGGGGAAATAAACTAATTAGAGTCTTAACAATCATCTACTTGGTGCCTGTTCTGTGTAGTAAAACACCACATTTGATCAACACTTCACAAACCGAGTCTTTGATCCTGTGAGTGGGTGGGTGAACAGAGAAAACGCTAAAAGACACTCAGTACAGTTCTTTGGGGGTTTTTTTGTTTTTGTTTTTGTTTGTTTTGTTTTGTTTTAAAGGTGGGGTAGAAACCAGGGATGGGAAGGGACAGCCCAGCATATAAAACTAGTCACAGCCAAGCTCAGGGAAGACCCATACACTTTACTCCACTGAGGCTATGGCTGGGGGCCCACTTTGGGGCCAGCTAGGCCAAGGGTAGGAGGCAGGCAGCAGCTCACACACTCCCGAGGCCATGGGGAGCAGGTGGCCAGGACCAGGCTATTACCCAGCACTTGGAGTTCTGCTTTGAGTAGAGGGAGCCAGGCCACTGGGAGAAGAGACCAGTAAGGGGGGCAGGGACAGAAACAAGCCCACCAGGCCCCACAGGTCTCTGAAAGCCAGAGCTATAACCAGTGTCCGAGTCCCTGACACCAGGAACTAAAAAGAGCAGACATGTGAGGCTTCCAATGCCATCTTTTGGTTTCTTGGTGCCCTAAAATATTTATGCTAATAATTAGCAATTATGTCCAGCCATGGCTTCCTCAGTCAGATTCTTTTTTAAAAGAGATTTTTAAAAATTACATCTATTTAGTGTGTGTGTGTGTGTGTGTGTGTGTGTGTGTATGTGTGTGTGTTCTATGATGGTGTGTTATGGGACTCAGAGGAACTCGTGGGAGTTGGTTCTCTCCTTCTACCATGTGGGTCCTAGGAGTCAAACTCAGGTCATCAGGGTTGGCAGCCATCTTGCCGGTCCTGGTGGCTTCTGTGCCCTTAGTCCATCCCAGTCCCACCTCTTAGTGAAGCTGCTTCCTGTGACGAGCTGCCAGACCTGGCTGAGTGAGCGGGTAGAGCACATTCAGCAGCAGCCAGAACATGGTTTTAGAATCAGGTATCCTGGGTGACAGCCTGGGCATGTCACCAGCTGTAGACCATGAGCATGTGGCTTTTCCCTTTCTGTTCCTCTGTGGCTTTATCCATACAACCCAAGGACCAGACCACATGAATACTAAGAACCTTTATTTACATCTGTGGTGGATTCAGGACTGGAGACAGAGAGAGGAGGAGACAGGGATAGCCCTAGTGAGTGCCCAGAGAGGCGGCCACTAGAGTGTGGACGCTCAGGATATGAGTGCTGACTGTTTGGACCAACAGGTACTGGGAGAGGGTACCCAAAGACTCAGCCCCAGAGAGTAGCCCCCGTGTGTGTTGGTACCCAGAGGGACTGGCAGAGCCCCTCCCAACCAGAGACTCCCAACCAGAAGGAGCAACGGGCAATTCTTTTCACCTTCTTTCCAAAGCCAAACTAGGCATGATGCTGCCCTGCTGCCGGGGGACAGGGTTGGCCAAACTCCCGGTGACTTCCCAGAAGTCCAGGGTCCCCTGGGACTGGCTCCACCCTAATTGGCAGTCCTCCAAGCTAGGCACCCACGTCAGCAGGTCTTCGGGGCTCCTTTGCCCTTTCACCCAGTGACAATAAGATGGGCAAAGGGCTGGTTCACCCTCGGCCCCAAGATGAAGAGCATCTGTCCCCAGGGCACCTCCCGGGCAGCACCCTCCCATTCCCACTTGTGTCTCGTCTGGTTCGAGACAGTACCTCAGGCTGAGGCTTCACACGGAATGTGCTTCCCTCTGGGCCTCAGTTTCCCTTCCTGACATGGCAGTGGCACAAATACAGAGTCAGAAGTGCCTAGTGGCCACAGCCACCTCAAAAGGCTCCTTGGAACTTCTCAAACTCAGTTGTCAAACATAAGTCAGTCACAAGAGTGCCCTTGAGGGACGTTTTTGAAGGCAAAGTTAAGTTTTTATCCGAAGGTTAAGAGTTTTTGATCAGTGACCCTGGCTCTTGGTAGGGAGTGGGGGCCAGCCTGGCCATCTACCCGAAAGGTCAGGCACTCGCTCTGCCCCTGGTAGGAACCTCCGGTCAGGCCTGAATGAGTCACCCGGGATGGGGGTGTACTTATGGCTAAAGCTACGTTCTGAGCCCTGCTCCTCTTGGGAATAGGAAACTGGGCAGGAGCAGAAGGATGAAGGGGGAAAGCACTGTGGGGGAGCTATATGCACCTCTGGGTGCCAGATGAGGATCCAGGGCAGTGCCTAGGGGCCATGGCTAGCAGGGTGGAGCAGGGTGGCTGTTTTGTAGGCAGAAGATACCAGGCAGGTGGGCACTGAGTTTTCCTGAAAAGCTATAGTCTTGAATGGAATCCAAGGCAAGCTGATAAGGGGTGGCATGGTGGGGTAGAAGGGTTCCTTCTTCCGGTGATGGCTATGAATGGCTCCCCCCACAGGACCCTGCTTTACCCTGCTTCTTGACCTGTGTTCTCAGGTGCTTTCCCAAGGGCCCCTCCCATTTGCGCATTCCACAGGTTCCAGAATACTCTCCCAAGCATTTGTCTCCTTTACTCCCTGAGGCAGATCTGATAGCAACTCAAGACACAGAATAGCAGAGGAGACAAACGAGCTCAGAGACAGAAAGAGAGCCGCCCAGGGTCACACAGCCAGGGCCTTATCCATATTCTGCTCTTCCTGTGCAGCTTTGCCCACAGTGTCATGCCTGGAGTGTGGTGGGGTCCGTACAGTGTGGGATGCTGGTCTCGGGGACAGGGAAGCCGCTCTGGCTGGTGGTTGTCTAGCTGCCTGGCTGTCGAGGTGAGTTGTGGTCTGGCTGTGGGGCCAAGCTGGCGGGCACAATTTGTTCTCACACTGCTGGGGTGCGGATGAGCCAGGCCCCATGGCTCAACAGCTCAACTGCGCAGCCCCTGGCAGAAGAAGAGACACCGCCGCTGGCTAGATGCCGCACCGGGGGCAGGGGAGCCACTCTCAGGACAGACCTGAAGCCTTCACACCCCAAACATCTGTTCCCAGACCTCTCTGGGCTTTAGGATAATGATGCCTATGGTTGGCAGAGGTGACTCTCCTGGAACGCAGCTGCTCCCAAGCCTGAAGATCTCTTGGAAACGTGAGAGTCCTCTGCCATCTCCTTCATTATTAATCAGTGAGCTATTGTTGGGCATTTGAGATGTACCAGGCTCCAGGCTAAGTGCCTCAATACATTATCTCACTTATTCCCCCAACGCCCTTGCTGTGAGTGACATACTAGCCCCATTTTACAGATATGAAAACTTGCAAAGCTCATAATATCCCTGCCTGAAATACAGTCATGAAGTGTATTTGGGACTCCCTTGGAAGGTGGAAGTTAGAGGGCCCGTTTATAGGTTCACCAGGACTTCTCCCCGCCACATTGATGTTTAGTTCTATATGGTGGGGGCCCTACAGGTCATAGATGAGCCTTCTCGGAACCACCCACATAAACCACTGATCACTTTCAGCTAGGAGGAACCCAGGAAGACTGCCTGGAAGAAGCAGTGTTTGGTCGACATTTCCTAAGACTCAGAAAAGAGGAAATCTTGGAAACTCCACCCACATTCTTTCATACTCATAATTATCTTAATAAAAGCTGAAGTGTTTATGCTCTCTGGCCTGGTAGGAGAAGCAAGTGGCCAGAACAAGATTTCATTTTCAAATAAAGAGACATGATCAAAGAGAGAAAGTCATTTGTTCAAGGTCACAAAGCCACGACTAATAAGGCCAGAACTTGTGCCCAGAGTTTCCGGTTCTCATCCAAGGTCCTCCCCCGCTCCAACCTCCCCCAGGTAGCCAGGAAGATTTTGCTGCCTCTCAAACTCTTAAACTCTCACACACACTGAGGTTACAGGCATTCACCTTTACACACAGCTCGGGACAGAATTTTTGGTAGTCATTTGATGATCAGCTCAGGGGGGCAGATTAGACTCTGCCTGGCTCACAGCTGGGAATAGACACAGAAGAGGAGAGGGCTACTTCTGAAGAACACTCAGGACTCCTGCCTTGCCAAGGGCGATGTACCACCCTCATGTGGACAGAGCCTACTTCTGGACCAAGTCCCTTGGGAAGACCCCAGTCTCAGGCAGGGTGGAAAACCTGGAGTACTCATTAATTCAACTGTGGCAAGAGAGGGCCCTGCTAGACCAACTGCCCAGGGAAATTGCAAGTTCCCAGTGGCCTTCACCTCACCCCACCCTACCCCGCCCCACCCTGCCCCAATAAGCTTTGGCTGCAGCAGGAAAACCGTCAAGAAGCAAGAAGCCATTCATGCCTCGGTTTCCCTCCCCCCACAGTGAATCATCATGTCAGAAGCCATTCCATCCAACCACCTCCCCTCACAGCCATGGGCATTGAGGCCCCCAGAGGGTAGGGAGCATGGCAAACCCCAAAGGAATTAGAAAGAAGCCAGCTCTCAACGGCCTGGCTTCCGTTCCGTTCCCATATATTAGCTGCCGTGGACAAACTTCCCAGCAAGCACCAGCGGAAGTTTTCAAGAAAGCAGATTCAAGTTCAAACTTGGATTGCAAAACTTCCCAACAGTGTGGCCTGGAAAGTCGCTGAGTTCCCTTGGTTGTCTGGGATTATCATCTGAGCACTTCTGGTGATACAATGTGTTTGTTGTCCAAAGCAACAGGACAGGAATGTGCCCATGTGTTGAAAGGCAGACTCAGTAGCCAGCTGTGGTGGCAGACATGGTGGTGCATGCCTGTAACCCTAGCACTTGGAAAGCAGAGACAGGAAGACCAATATGAGTTCAAAGCCAGCCAGGTCTACATATTCAGAGACCCAGGCTAACCATGGCTCCCTACCTAGCAAAAAATGAAGTGAGGTGGGGAGGTAGATCAAGAACCTGCAAGACGAGGAGTGGAGGGGGCAGGCAGAGGAGGAAGGACCCCGGCCAGCTCAGCCCCACAGTGTGTGCTTTCTCTCCTCTCTCACAGGCTATGGCCACGCAGCGCCCAGCACAGATGGTGGCAAGGTGTTCTGCATGTTCTACGCGCTGCTGGGGATCCCGCTCACACTCGTCATGTTCCAGAGCCTAGGTGAGCGCATCAATACCTTGGTGAGGTACCTGCTGCATCGTGCCAAGAGGGGGCTGGGCATGCGGCACGCCGAGGTGTCCATGGCCAACATGGTGCTCATCGGCTTCGTGTCGTGCATCAGCACGCTGTGCATTGGCGCCGCTGCCTTCTCCTACTACGAGCGCTGGACCTTCTTCCAGGCCTATTACTACTGCTTCATCACGCTCACCACCATCGGCTTCGGTGACTACGTGGCGCTGCAGAAGGACCAAGCGCTGCAGACGCAGCCACAGTATGTGGCCTTCAGCTTCGTGTACATTCTCACGGGCCTCACGGTCATCGGCGCCTTCCTCAACCTTGTGGTGCTGCGATTCATGACCATGAACGCCGAGGACGAGAAGCGTGATGCGGAGCACCGCGCCCTGCTCACGCACAACGGCCAGGCGGGTGGCCTGGGTGGCCTGAGCTGCCTGAGCGGTAGCCTGAGCGACAGCGTGCGTCCCCGCGACCCAGTCATGTGCCCGGCGGCCGCGAGCGGCATGGGAGTGGGTGTGGGTGGCAGCGGCTTCCGCAATGTCTACGCGGAGGTGCTGCACTTCCAGTCCATGTGCTCATGCCTGTGGTACAAGAGCCGGGAGAAGCTGCAGTACTCCATCCCTATGATCATCCCGCGGGACCTCTCCACGTCCGACACATGTGTGGAGCACAGCCACTCGTCGCCTGGAGGCGGTGGCCGCTACAGCGACACGCCCTCACATCCCTGCCTGTGCAGCGGGACGCAGCGCTCGGCCATCAGCTCGGTGTCCACGGGCCTGCACAGCCTGGCAACCTTCCGTGGCCTCATGAAGCGCAGGAGCTCGGTGTGAACCACAGCCAGGCCTGGAGCACCTGTGAGCCAGCGGGGTGGGGGTCCTGCCTGCAGAAGCCGCAGGAGTTGACCGGGAGGCCTCCCCCAAAAGACGCCTTTGGGCCCAGTGGGAAGTCCCCAGTCCACCACTACCACCTCTATTCTTCCCCAGCCCCTAATCTCCAACTGTGCGGGCTTGTACCAGCCAACAGGAGGTCGGGCTCTGAGGACCCCTGGAGCCCCTTTCCGAGCCCAACGGAATTCCGAGAAATGTGAAACTTGGGAGGTGGGGAAGGCAGCCACTGGGAATCTTTCAGAAATCTGAGAAGCTCCCCAGTCCTCAGAGGCCCTGCTGGAACCCAGAACCCTTACCTCCCAAGGGGACTTCTGTTCTCGGTTTTTTGTTTTTTGTTTTCTGGTTTTGTTTTCTTCTACTTTTCTTCTCTTCTTCCTCTTCCTCTTCCTCTTCTTCTTTTTCTTCTTCTTCTTCTTCTTCTTCTCTACTTATACCTCCCCTGGGCTCTCCAAAGCCCACAATGTCTTTGTCCAGGTCACCCCCCACTCAGTCCCACCTTGCTCTCTCATCCCCAGCCATGTCTCCCAGCCTCCCACTACCTTCTGTGTCTTTTTTTTTTTTTTTTTTGCATGGCTATGCAGTTATGGAAGAAAAAAAAAAGGAAATCCCAGCAGTCTCTAAAGCTAGTCCCCAGAGAGCAGGACAGAAAAAGGAAAAATGGCAGGCCACAGGAGTTAGAGCAGAGTAAGTGCAAAAACTGTGGCTTCCAATTCTGCAAGGTGGCCACATCCATAGGTGAGCTAGCTATCTGGAGTCTGATGCTGTGCTCGGGGCTCTTGGGAGACTCCAGCCTTCAGGACTGCCCTTGGAATGGGAAACACAGACTCCTGCTTGCTGTCTGTCCCTGGCTGCTGTTGCTGCTGCTCACCTCTTCCATTTATAGTGATTTTCAGCACCGGAAACCTGTCCTACCTACTCATTCACGTGAGTGTCCTAACACTCCGGTTAGGTCACCTGGGCAATCCTTATGGCCATTTTTTCAGAAGAGGAAAACAGGTAAAAATTACTTGCCCGGGGTGATGCAAGTCTTGAAGGGGAACGAGAACCTGCAGACTTGTTCCCAGCCCAAGTGCTCTTCTTTCTGGCCCAGCCTGCTCTCAGAAGCAAAGCCCCTGCAGGCAACACCCTGGCCTTGTGTAGGCAGCTGGGGCTTCAACTAGAAATCTGAAGCCCTAGTCAGAGCCCCCCTGCCATGGCTCTGCCTCTGCTACTCTTAGCCCAGAGACTGCGGCTCTAAATGGACCTTGTCTCTGTTCGTAAGCAGGGAAGTCCTTGGGACCCAGGTAAGCAGGACTGAGTCTCATGGACTAAAAGCCAGGAGTTGATACTCTGAGAGTTCAGGGATTGGGCAGAGCAGCCCAGACAG
Organism: Myodes glareolus; assembly: GCF_982192425.1. Taxonomy (NCBI): domain Eukaryota; kingdom Metazoa; phylum Chordata; class Mammalia; order Rodentia; family Cricetidae; genus Myodes; species Myodes glareolus. Next base: position 100,812,858 of record NC_142031.1, on the reverse strand, counting down.
CTGGCAGGTATAACCTGGGACATTATCCCTGGACCAGAAGCCAGGGTGGGTACCTGCATCCTAAGTTGCTAGAGTAAGGCTTCCACTATAGCCAGAAACACCCCTCTGGGGGAGAGAAGGTATAGGACCTGGTATACCCTCTACCTCCTCCATTTGTGACCCAGGTAGAGGGTGGCAGACTGTTGGCTTGCTACTGGGGACAAGCTGGAAGAGGGGCAGTGCCCAGGACAACAGAAGGGTATGTGTGGGGCTGTGGGTGTGGCTCAGAGGCACACTTTCTTAGTGTGCTTGAGGCCCTGAATCTGATTCCCAGCACCAGGAAAAGGGGGAAACACTCCCCCCCCCCCCCTCCAGCAGCCTTCACTCACTGTTCCCAGGCCCAGCTCCTTACTGCTGAGTAAGGCCAGCCTGACCATTTGGGAAGCTAGAGAGAGAGCCCCACCATGTCCTCCAGGCCCTGGAGACCCCTAGGTGGAAGGACTGTGACTTGTGTTTATCCCGTGTCCATGTGGAAGAGCTGGCCCATGTGCCAAGACCAGTGGGACCCAGGAGCTGGAGAGGTGCTGTCTGTGTTTATGTTGGGCCAGAGGCAGTACTTGCTGCCTCTGTCCTGTGTGTGACCCTGCCCTCGAGGGGTCAAGTCCCGTCAGATCCGAGGGAGCCACAACCAAAGTTACAGAGAGGGTGGGGAAGGCAGCAGAGTGGCCCTAGGGTCTGAGCATGGGGGACTGCTTGTCTCCTGTAAGGTCTTGCCTAGGGAACTAGAAGGCCACTGTCACTTCCTGTCTCACCCCCTCCCACTGCAGGCAGCCTTTCTGCTTCCCCAATGCCTTATGCCTGGGCACACTGCCACAGAATATGCAATATGTGTGGGTGACATGCCCCACACCCACCTGGGCAGCCCCTGAGTCCCCAGGCTGTGGCTGCCCTGGCCCCCCTCAGCAGCTCCTGCCCATCTGTCTTCACACTGAGATTGGCGCCTAATAAATGCTGTCCATGGAGACCAGGCTCTGGTTCCCGCTCCTCTGTCATTGGTCACCGTAACTGACGCCCTCACCCTGCCCCACCAGTGCCTACAAACACGACTGCTTGGGGAGCCTTGTGTAGAAACCCGGGAGTCAAGCCTGGCTTCCCTTGGTAAATAATTTCTCAGAAGATCTGGATCTTTTCGATTTCATCCTGGAATAGACCATGAGAACAGGACCTTAGAAATGATTGGGCCCTGTTCTCCCGCTGTGCATAAGTAAACTGAGGCCAACGAGGGCAAAGCACGTGCCCTGGGTCACACAGCTGCGAATGACAGCTTCCCCACTTTCCCACCTCACCTGGCCTGAAAAGTCAAACAGGATGAAACCCAGCTTCTCTTTTAGCTGGGGCCCCTACCCCCAATGACCTGACAGACACACACCTACAGATTATCTCTTTCAAGAGGGGCACATCACAAGTCATTGTCTTTAGGGTATGTTTTTTTTTTTTAGCATCTAGAGGAACACCTCAGGCTTGAGAATGGACCTTAGAGCCCAAGACAGATGTGTAGAAAGCTGATGGCCCCTGCCCATTTGGTGCCAGCACCTGAATCACTAGCCAATGGCTTCCAGGCTTCCCTGAGCATGAGCCATAGTAATACGTTCGGCACCACGATCTCTCGGCACAGCATGACTCATAACCACCCCCCCACATTCAATATGTGCATAGCCATTCCTTGTATAAATGCCAGCCATGATCCACTCCATTGAATCGCTTCACCCACCCATAGCTTGCTGTTTTCAGATTGACGTGCACTAAAGAACAGGGCCTGGGGCCGGGGACATGCTTCCCTACTCTTCCCTTCTACTTACTTAGATCAACTCAAAAGAGATGGGGAAATATTTGTGGGGAGGTTCTGGGTTCAAAGAAAAAAAGAAGGAAAACCTGTGACCTCTCCAGGATACAGCCAGCCTCCCTATGATGCACCCCTGGCCGTCCCACGGTTTTAGGACAGGCTCACCGGTAATCGGCTGCTCTCAGGATGGGCACAGCAGAACCCTAGCTCACCCACTCCTAAAACCTGCTTCATTACAATCAGATCTTAAAGGCCTCCAGCTCCTGCCTCTCTTAGCTCTATGAAATGCAACATCAGCAGAGGTGGGTCCTTCTGGAGGTCAGCAGTGGCCAGCACAAGGTCACTTGTACTTTCTTAAGCAGTGCTTTCAGGACACAAACGTGACAGCTCTTGCCCTGCTTTCAACATCGTCTGGGCAAAGCTACCACAAACAGATGTGGCAGGGATTCCCAGAGGGGACCTGTGCCCCAGCCCCACCCACTGCTCCCCAGAGCTCAGCACTTCTACAGGATCTCCATGTTTAGACACTGCCAGGCCCATCCTCCTTACCTGTGAGGCTACCTTAACTGGAAGAGAAAGAAAAAGAAAAAGAAAAAGAAAAAGAAAAAAAAAAAAAAACACAAGGAAACAGAAGTTGCAAACCTGCCCCACCTGCCCCAGAGAGAGAGTGGGAACAAGTGTTCTAAGCTCCAGCGTGGTGATTTGGGAGAGCATCAACGGGAATAAGCTTCCTGGGATCCAAGAGAAAAAGAGGGGTGCACTGACAGCTCCTCTCTAAGCATGCAGCAGGTGACTCATAGCAAAGGTGCTTAGCGGGGTGACTCACATCTGTAATCCCCAGTGCAGGAAGCTAAAGCAGGGAGATTGACGTGAGTTTGGGGTCAGTGTGCCTGTAGCCTGTCTCAGAACACCAAAGGGAAGATAAGGGTAGGCCTTGATCAAACGAATTTTACAGAAGACTGCACACGGCACCCTCTGTTGGAACTCCACAAAATTCTTAATGCAGTAAAGGTTCTGAGAAGTCCTGCAGCAAAAACACGGCTTATTTTTAGGTAAGCCAGTGCCACACAAACTCATCCCACACCAGATCCTGTTTGCCTGGCACTTCTTTACATCCCAGATTCCCCAGGGCACTCTGGGACCTGCTCGTCTGTCACAATATCACTAACAGAGAAGTAGGTCTCATCCTTTCCCCTTGTGCCCCACTCTATTCTAAAGGGCATTTAGGGACTGTGAATGTCGCTTAGTTGGTAGAGTGCTGGCCTAGCATTCACAAAGACCTGTGTTTGCTCCCCCTGCACCACCCAAAGGTGGCAGCATGTGCCTATAATCCCAGCACTTGAGAGGTGAAGGCAGGATGATCAGAAGTGCAAAGTCATCCTTGGCTACATAGTGAGTTTAAGTTCAACCTGGGGTACATAAGATCCTCAATGAATGAAGGAATAAACAAAAAAGTAAATTTAAGGTTAACTAATTTATAACTGACAGCTGTAACAATATGAGATATCCAAGTTCATCATGTATTAAGTCAAAAGAGGCTCAGAGCATCACGCTGGTCCAAAACCAGGCAGTGAATTGGTAGCACCACTGAGCCTGGGACCCAGGCTAAATGACTGCGTAGATGAAGCATGTGTCCTCACTCCTCCTATTGGACACTGCCTGGCAGTGGTCACTGTCTTCAGAAAAGGTTTGGCCATTGAGGAGTACGAGACCAAGGCTCCCTGTCTGCCCCACCTCACAAAGCCCAGTCTCTGGTGGACTCAGTGGCCTCCTGTGACGCTGCAGCATCAGCCCTCTAGCTGCCCCTTCCCTCCTTGCCAACAGATATGGAGAAACGTACATGTGCGTGTGTGTGTGTGTGTGTGTGTGTGTGTGTGTGTGTGTGTGTATAGGTCCCAAGATCAGACGACCAGCTCCTAACTTTCAGAGGAAAGGAACTGGGTTCCCGGTAAAGAAATGATAGGTTCAAGGTCATGAAGCAAGACGATGGTACAGCCATGGTTAGTAGTCATAGATCCTGACTTGTGTTCACATACACACACACTCGCATCCATGTATACATATACACTCACATGCACACACACCTATTCACATGCACTCAACAAGTACACACATAAACACACACATATAAATGCACACTCACATCCATACATACACTCACATGCCCACACATATGTACACACACGCACACATACACATGGGACCCTGGTTCCTCTGCTTCTGACTGGAGGAAAGTGCTAATCCTGGAGCTGAGTCACTTGGATGCTGGAAATTTACATTGCATCTGGACAAACTAGGAAACTCACATTCCCTTGCTTTCCAGCTGCATCGAGGACTCATGGTGGGGGGATTGTGATGACACTGGTCTCTTCGGTTCCCTCTAGCCAGTGACACATACACCAGGAGAGGTCACAATGACAGCATTTGATCACAATGAATTAACACTCTTATCAGGAAGACTATGGTCTTGCCATGTGATCAAGGTCACAGAACTTGGTGTCAGAGCATTGAACAGAGCCTTAAGTGTCCCCTCAGTGACAGTCAGGTCCTGAGTGGTCTGAGACAGCCAGCACCCCATTGCTTACAGCTTCTCAGAGGACTGGACAGGTCCCAGGGTTAGGGAGGATCCAAGTGGACACAGTTCCAAAGTCATTGGCAAACAGGGACAGAGAGTAAGGGACTCTTCACCCACTTTACCCTGTGCCCTGGACTTTGGACCAAGGTCAGCAGAATGTCCACTCAACAACCCCTGCCCTCAGCAGGAGGGGACAAAGACTCTGCCTTTGACCCAGGCCACCTCTATGCATCTTCATCTGCCATAGTTCTTGTTCCCAGGAAAAGGGTACCTGTGACCCGGTCATCTGCAGTCATGGAATGTGTGGTCTCACTACAGGATCAGACCGGAGACCTAGGAGGCTTGAGATCTTGAACTCTCCAGCATCAGGCTGGAAAGACACTGTGAAGGTTAAACCCTGAAGAGCAAGCAGGACTGCCTCCCGGGCAGGGGGTCTGCCAGGTCCTGCCACCCTCTGACCTCGCTCTGGATCTCACCCGTTCTTTAAGTGAAGAATAATCTATCTTAAGAGGAGGAACAATGAAGCTCTAAACATTTGCCTGCTGGGGGCCCTGTAGAGATGTCCTTCTGGTCCTTCCCAAAAGAGGTCCCAGAGGTTGGAGGATGTGCCCTCTACGGCCTGGGGCTGAGCTCAGCCCTCCCACTGCACCACATCCAGCTTTGCCACTCAGCCCCTCCCCAGGCAAGAATCTGGCAAATTTTGGTCCAGCCCACAGGACCCCATGCTTTGGGTGATCACCCCCACCCCCACTATGTGGCAGCTCCAGGGACCAACGTGTCTTCCTTCCACTGAGAAAGGAACTGCTTTGAGGCTGTCGCTGGAGGGCAGATGGTGTCATCCAAATAAGTCAAGAGGGCCCTCCAGGCCTTCTCTGGTTAAAATCCCAGGCGTTCTGCTCCCTTTCCTGTAAATGTACACCCAGATACCCCACCTTCTCGAGGACAGCTTCGGTGTTTCTCTGGCCCAGGGGCTTGATCTGCCACAGGGACATGCCACGTAGACCTAGCCACACAGAGGTAGTCCTCATTCCTTCCTCCACGCTGCATGCCATTCCCCTAGGCACACAAGCCAAGCATTCACTGACTTTCAGACAGTTGTCTCCTCAAGTTGACAATCCATCAAGACCTCGCTGGAGTTTGTCATGAGAGCCATTGAGTCAGCAATGGCCACCAAAAGCAAGAGCCATTCCTGCCACCTTCTGCCTAATGACACAGTGCTGACATTGCTCAGAGGCTCATCCTTCCCCAAACCCAAGTCCTGGGACCTAGCTTACCCTAGTGATCTCAACATCAGGTTCGTCTCAGTTTGGGGACCTTCAGGGATGGCTTCAGAGGGACTACTGGGAAAGGCTTTCTTCCCATAAAGGCATCAAAGAAGAGGAAATGTCCCCATGCTTTTACTAGATAGTCCTATGTTACTGTCAGAACCATTTTGGGACATTGTAGACCCAATGAAGATGGTAGATGGAGAAAGGCAAAGAGCTTTGCTGGGCTACTGAGAAACCCAGGAGCCTATACTGGTGGAGCTCTTGTCATAGGAAATGGAAGGTGATGGACCCAGATGGGGTTTCTGCTACTGCTACTGAAAACCCCATGGCTCTCAAACTCCTGAAAGGGGATATACAGTCTAAACCCAGAGGGCCACAAGGAAGAAGAAACAGGGCTGGCTGGATGGTTTGTTCACCTTCCCTTCAGAGGCTAGCCCTAGGCTAGGTTGCACCTCTTATTCCTGACTCTTAAAAGACATTGAGGGACAGTCATAAAGATTTGTAGTTGCCCTTGGATGTAAAGAGACCCCCCAGCCCAATCTAGTCCAATTGGAAACTTCCATCACTGAACACTGGTATTTTCCCTGCTCCCAGGACAGAACAAACCTCAGGCTCAGGCAAGGAACTTAGGCATGGAAGAGATGCGCTCTCCTCCACTCTCTCCTTCTATTTCTGGCTGTTCCACAGCCAGCTGGGAAGAATGACAAAAGAGACAGTGATACCCTCTCTGAGGCCAGGATGCAGGTGCCAACACTCACTGGGGTCCAGAGTCCTATCAGGAGCCTCTCCTAGCCCTCTCCATGGGGGAGGCAAACTCATTTTCCCAAAGTGTTGCCCATGAAGAGCCTCCATTGCCTCCTCTGGCCCCTAAAGGGGGAGGGCCCCTAAGCCAACCCTCCGCCATCTTTCATTGTGCGGTCAGCACACAGGATACTCACATATGCTGACCATGTCAGATAGTGCCCGTGAGACACTGCTACTCCTGCCTGTCCCCGTTCTACCCCCTCCATCATAGGAATGGAGTAGAAGGAGCAGGCTGTCGTCAAGGACAGCCCCCAGAGAAGGGATGCTCTCTCCTTGCAGGGTCTTTGAATGAGTCCTACTTTCCCTATGACTGAGTTACAACCTCGGGTTCTCACCCCACAACCTCAGCCATCCTTTCTCCCATCTTCCTCCTTCCTGCTAGTTGTCTGGACCGGAGAGACTAGAGAACACCTCTTTGACCTTGGGCGTGTGTTCTGTTGGTAGATTCTTGGATGAGGGAAGGCGTTGGCGTATGTTACACACCTTTGGGGCCAGTTTCTCCTGCGCTGGGACTGACTTACGGCTCCGTGCTATGTCAATATGAGACTGTACACTTAGGCCATACTGGCATCCCAGGCTTTCCATGATGTTCCAGGGTCAAAGCCCTGTCCCACATCACATTGATTCCTCCCCTCCCTCAGCCCCACATCCCCCACTGATTTGATAATGCAGCCTTCCATTATTCCAGCCTTTGATGAAAATATCAAAGAGAACAGGACAAGATAGAAGGTTCTTAATGCCAGATGACATTTGTTCCAGCATGTTCTTTGTGAACTGTTGCTGGTCCAGCCCTCACCTCTTCCCTTTTGTGTACTCTGAAACAGTCTGCTTAATCAAAGCTGGCAGGTGGCTGGGTTCCAGTCACATTCGCCACTCGCCGGTCCCTGGGATGTCACAACCTGGCTTGGGAACTTGAACTTTCTGAAAACAGCAGATTGTGGATGCAGCTCAGTTAGCAGAGTGTTGGCCTCATAGGCACAAACCCCTGAGTTTGATCCCAACACAGCAAAAAAAAAAAAAAAAAAAAAAAAAAAAAACAAAAAAAAACAGGAGCGATGGGTGCATGCCTGTAATCCTGGCACTCGGATGATCACAAGGTGACCAAGAGCTCAAAGTCATAAAGTCATCCTCAGCTACCTAGCAAATTTGAGGTCAGCCTAAGTGACATAAGACCCTGTCTCAAAAAAAAAAAAAAAAAGAAAGAAAAGAAAAGAAAAAGAAGATATCCAAAGAAAGTAAAGGAAGAAAAGAAAAAGGAAATATCTTCCTCATCCTGCTCAGCATCCCCCAGTCTCTATGCAGCCACCATCTTACCCAGACTGCCTCATGTCAATCAGCTGGACCAAGCCCCCACCCCATCCCGACTCCCGAGCTATGCACAGCCTTTCCCAGCTCAGACTCAGCTCCTCGCAGAAGCAACTTAGCTGTCCTTGAGTGGAGGCCACAGAGGGCCCTTGTTGAAATTCAGGGTTGGAACTGCCCCAGGAAACTTGATGTCAGGGGGTCTAGGATGTGTGGGAAACTATATTCAGGACATGTATGGAGGGCTGGACTAGGAGCAGAGTGGAAATCCCCCCATCTCTCCTGCAGGAAGGGGTGTGATCAGTTCCATCATAGGGGCACAATGGAACTCAACAAGGTCACCTCACTTGCCCAAGGTCACCCAGCTGGTAAGGATCAGAACCAGGTCTCAAACCCATTATTGTTATTAGCTCTGAGGCTTAATAGAAAGACATGAAAGCCAAAGGGATGCGGGAAGGAAAAGGAGCCCTTCACCTCTGAGCTTGGTTGAAGCCTCTCTCCAGTAGAGAGTCCAGAGTTCCAGCGCAGGGCTGGTAAGGCTCAGCAGGCAAAGGCCCCAGCACACAGCCCTGGCCTGAGTTTGAGTCTGGCATCCCACAAGGTGACAGAAGAGAAGGACTCCCATGAGGTAGCCTCTGACCTCTGCGTGTGTGCTGTAGCGCGCATGCCCTGCACTTACACCCACGTACAAAATAAATGAATCAACATTTTATAAAGGATTTCATCACAATGAACATTTCCTGTGAAGGTTGCCTTCACCGAAACAATTTCCTCTGAACAGGGAACTGTTGCAAATGAGACTGTTTTAACCAAAACAATGAGCCCGCTTAAGACCTAAGTATATAGAACCTCTTGGAGGATGGCCTGTCTCCGCTCCCAGAAGCAAACCTGCAATTTCCTGGAAAGCTCACAAGGACTCGCTGTGCAAACCTTGTGACCCATGGCTTTACTTTGTCAGACTGCAGTCCTAGCCTAGACACCTAAGGAACTCGGCATGATCTCATTCACCAGAAAGGAGAGGAGGGCATTTAACAACCTCCTCCTTCCAGAGGTCACTTGAGAGCTACCAAAATCATATGCATGGCTACTGTTCAGACCTGTAGGCACGACTCTATTGAGAAGCCCAGGCCCATGCTTGGGCGTGTCAATCCTCCCAAGTGGCTCTTTTAGTAACCTCCGTGCGTAAATCCCTGTTTAAAGTCATTTCCCAATAAATTCTAACTCTGTTGCACACTGGCTCACCTGAAATTCTTTTCTGAGGCAGAGTCAAGAATCCTGGTTTGGGGGACACACCTTTAATCCCAGCACTCAGAAGGCAGAGGCAGGTGGATCTCTGTGAGTTCATGCCCAACTTGGTCTACGGAGTGAGTTCCAGGGCATCCAGGGCTACACAGAGAAACCCTGTCTTTAAAAAAAGAAAAGAAGAGGTCTGAAAAGAATTTGGCAGAGTCCAGGAGAGGAGGCTGGCTCATCAGGTCAGAGTTTCTACAACCAAATCTGGCGACCGAAGTTCCATCTCCAGGACCCACACGGAAGAGGGAGAGAAGCAAATATACAGATTGTCCTCTGACCTTTCCACATAGGCTATGCGACACAAACGCACACACACAGTAAATGAGTACAGTGTGATTTAAGAACCCCTTGGCTGCTGAGAGCCACAGTGTGTCCCTGGCACTGCCTGGATGGTACTGGCATACCTACCACACGAGCTGCTCCCTGGCTCGCTTGCCTTCTCGGGTTTGTCCCACCCACACCCCAGACACTAGTGACCCTAGGCAGGGCAGTAACCTCTGAAAGAGGTGAGCCTGACCCAGGATGGAGTGGTGGGTTGACAGGGCGACATCAGACCATGGGGAAAACACCCCAGTGTTCCCGAGACCTGTGTGACTTGGGATTGATCTCGGATCAGGCAGCAGAGACGGAGTGGGAACCTGCTGCCATCTACCCCCAGCTCCTGTCATGGTGAACAGATGGGCAGCCCCTCTCTGGGGTATAACTAGGGCATGCTGAGGTTGCTGAGAGGAAAGAGGGAGGCGAGCCAGCTGTGGAGTGGGGACTCATGGGAGGGAGCAGGGATGGGCAGACCCAGCTCCACAAACTCTACTATCAACAGGGCAAGTCTGCTGCATGAGACAGTTCTGTCTGGTCTTAGGAGCATGCAAGCACAGCCTAGTCAAGCTTGCTTGTCACACAGATGGCACCTACGTCTCTTTCTAATTCCAGACTAGAGCTAGAGCCCCCAACCCTCCAGAACACCTAAGTTTCGAGATGCACCATTTGGGTTTCAAGGGCTGGACCTGAAGAGTCTCTAGAGTCCTAGTGCACTGGGTTAGGAATGAGGGTGTGCAGGGTATGGTCATAAGAGGGCATTGCAACAGTAGCCAGAACGACCCTTAGGAACAAGATGGGGGTCCAAGGCTTTGTGTTTTAGAAGGGAAGGAAGGCTCAGAAAATGGAGAGGTAGGCATGTAGCCAGGGTGACTGGCAGAATCAAGGGTGACAGAGTCCTAGCCACTGCTATGGTGCTTCATCTGAAACAACTCCCAGTGTCACCAGCAAGTAAAGGCCAAGGAAACAAGAGTGTCAAGGAATACCTCTCAGCCACGCACCGGATGGCGCTACAAGACACCTGAGAAAATGCACTGATGTCAAAGCTGCCACCCTGAGTGAAAGACATCAGACAAAACAGCATGGGGTCGGGGGATGTGGCTCAGTGGTGAAGCACATGAACCCTGCATTCAGTCATCAGCACCAAATGACAACTGCAGAAGCTTTAAGAAGCCGTAGACTGGGGCCGGAGGGCTGACTTGTCAGGTCAACCTGATGCTGAGCTGATGCCCTGAGTTTGTGTCCCAGGACACATTTGATAGAAGACCTCTGTAGACAGCCATGGCATGTGCACCACCAACACACATACAGAATAAACTTTTTCTAAAGAGCATATGCTATATGATTGCATTTACATCATGCTTTAGAAAACAAACAAACAGAACCTAAAGGGACAGAAACAGATCAGTGGCTGTATGTAGCCTCCAGAACAGAGGGAAAGAGTAGACTCCTGCAGATGTGTGCTGAGGCTGGGGAGCGGCGGGTATTAGCTATCTCCTGGGCTCCTCCCACCACCACCCTGGAGCTCAGAAGACCCAAGTCTTTCTCCACAGGATGCCATCTCCCTTGGAGTGAGGCCCTGGCTGGGGTGGTAGCAGACATGTGAAGATGTTCCCGAGACACTGGGACCAGATTTCTGCCTGGACTACCCTGTTGCCAGGCTGTTTGCATCTCATATATCAAAAATTAGCAGCATCTGGGGGCTGGAGTGTAGCTTAATGCTTGCCTGGCAAGTGTGAGGCCCTGGATTTGGTCCCCAGAACTAGACAGATGATAGATGGATGGATAGATAGATAGATAGATAGATAGATAGACAGACAGACAGACATATATATAATGGATGGACGGATGGATGGATAGATACATAGATTCATGGATGATAGTAGATAGATAGATAGATAGATAGATAGATAGATAGATAGATAGATAGATAGACAGATAGATAATGGATGAATGGATGGATGGATAGATACATAGATACGAAGATGATGGATGATAGATGATAGATAGATAGATATCTAGATAGACAGACAGACAGACATATAATGGATGGACGGATGGATGAATAGATACATAGATTCATGGATGATAGTAGATAGATAGATAGATAGATAGATAGATAGACAGACAGACAGGTAGATAATGGATGGATGGATGGATAGATACATAGATTCATGGATGATAGATGATAGATAGACAGACAGACATATAATGGATGGATGGATGGATGGATGGATAGATACATAGATTCATGGATGATAGATGGATGATAGATGATAGATAGATAGATAGATAGATAGATAGATAGATAGATAGATAGATAGATATGAGTAGATAAATGATAGACAGACACACAGACAGGCAGGCAGACTTTGTATAAAAATAAAATGTTAACAGAGGGCCAGGGCAATAGTTCAGTTAGTGAAGTGCTTACCATGCAAGCATGGGTTGCATCCCCAGAACCCACTTTTTAAAAGCCAAGCATATGTCACAAGCTTGTAACCACAACACTGTGGAGGCAGAGGCAGGAGCAGCATAGTCTACTCAGCAAGACTGAGGCCAGTAAAAGATCTTGTCTCAAAGCGGACAGATTCTGAGGAATGACACCTAAAGTCAACCCCTGGCTTGCACACACACACACACACACACACGTTAGCAGAAGCTAGCCCCCCTCTCCCCACACACAAATGTTAGCAGAAGCTACCCCCCCCCACACACACACCCTCCATTCCCCCAATCCATCCTGATCTGAGGAGAGGCAGGCCTTGTAATTTACCACACCCGGTACCTGGCTCAGCACTCTGCAGCTGATCCCTTCATTCCTCCCTAAACCCATAAAGCCAGCAGGGAAGTAAACGTGTGCCCATTGGAATGAAGATCCACACGGATCAGATAGGCAGGTGGGTGTGGCTGCCTAGAGCTCCGCAGCCGAAACGCTAACGATGAAAGAGCTTGGCTTCCTGGTCAGCATCAAAGGGGTTCACGGAGCATGAGAAAATTCCAGAGGAATTTACAGAGGGCTGGAAGAAGGACCACTTTTCAAACGCCTCCCTGGGTCTGCCATTACTGAGAGGCAGGACAGGGACCATCTTGTCCCAACCTTCTATTGGGAATGAGGGTCCATCTTCAGTGTCTTCAGTACAGAAAGCCAAAGTAATGTGTCCCAAAACCTTGAGAGAGAGAGAGAGAGAGAGAGAGAGAGAGAGAGAGAGAGAGAGAGGCTGGAGCCAGAAAATCAAACTGATTTCAATTATGGAGAGAACTTCTCCACTTCTTCCTTGTTAATCTATGGTCAGAATCTGAGCAGTACCTCCACATGAAGGTGCGGATGCCCAAAGCTGTCTGTCTGGAAGCCAGGCAGGCCCCAGGTAACTTCATAGCTGAGCGTGAAGACCGGGTAACTCTCGCTGTTCACGCCTTGACAGCAGTCATGAAACTTCATGTCTGACCAGAGTTAGGAGCCTCTCCACCCACCTGGCTTATCCCTCCGTCAGGAAGCAGAGCCTAAAGAGGGTCAAGAATGAGGTCACAAGTCCATATTCCATGCTCTGAACACCAGGAGAGGGGGCTGGCCAGGCTGGCCCTGGGAATCCTGTGGGCACTATCAGAGGGGTTCCGGTTTAGTGTACCATTTTCCTGCTCTCACGGCACTGGAGACTTCCTGAAGCCTGTGCCCCAGGGCCTTACAGAGCTCAGGTGTGAGGAACATCACACAGACAGGTTATGCTTTAAATGTTGCTATTGCAGGCCAGACATCTTGCCAGCAAGAACCATTGTGCCCATCTTACTGGTGAGAGAGCTCAGAGCAGCTGAGTGACTCCCTAGGTCACCCAGGTGATACAGAGAAGAGCCTGGGATGCAGTGTTCTCTTGCTATTCCTGCCACCCGCTAGCCCAGGCTATCTGCTGCTATTGACTTCAGGATGTCTGTCCAGCCTCTCCCTCACCAACACAGCCAAAACCCTCATGGGTCCTCAGCTGACTCTCATCAGCCCTAAATCCTTCAGCCACTGCCTTGCTCCCGTCACACAAGGCTGATCCTCACCTGATGGTGTTATGCCCGCTAAAACTGTCCCCTCCACCTTGGTTAGTCAAGGAGAGCTAATCAAGAGCGTCCCGGGAGAAATCCTGGGTGATGGGTGCTGAAATGCTCCAGGTTAACAAAAGCACCGATTTGGGGAAAGAAATACTTCAGGTCTATTTTCAAGAAAGGAAAACAAATTTCCACTCCTACTACCGCGACCAAAGCAAGCTGACATTAACACCTCGAGGTGGGTGGATCCCTTCCGGGAGGTACTACTTCCATAGGGAACAAACGGCCTCTTTGTGTAGAAAAAGAAGCACTCTTTCTTCTAGGCACACAACCCAGAAGAAAGTTGTACTTAGCTGAGAGGAGGGGAGGTACTGAGCAGAGGCCCCGCCCACAGGTCAGTAAAGGGGAAGTACCGAGCAGAAGCCCCGCCCACACAGTCAGCAGCCCCTCACGCAGGCAAGAGCATCCTTCTGTGGAATCTTGCCCACTTGTCATCTTCCCTCCAACATCTGCTTCAGAGGTCACTTTGCCCTGCGTCACTAAGCCTCAAACGTTACCAGCCCTAGCGATTTCCGCTGATATTTAAAGGAGGATTTGACCGGAGACTCCTTTAAAAGGCCATCTTTTTTCCTTGGGCCACAGTGTTTACATTTGATGGCCCTTAAACAGAACTGCTTTTAAGCAAAGACATTCACTACTTTCCTCACATGTCCCCATAAAAAGAAAAAATCTGGAGAACGTCTGTATCTGCCAGCCAGAAACTTGCTTGAGAACGCAGCAACCAGACTAGAGTGTGGGAAGTCGCTCCCCGACCAGGGTCCTTCCTCCCGGAGATCTGTGGACATCGATCCCTCTGGAGAGGGTCTATCTTTGATTTAAAGGGAATAGCTACATATACGCATGCTTTAATGGATCCAGGACACAAGCTGCCTGAAGAACTGCACACAGCCTGCTATTTGACAGTAACCCCCATAAGGCAGCTGTGCCTATCACACCCATTCCACAGATGAGAATCTAAGTCCCCGAGAGGCAAACTGATTGGCTCAGCTCTGATTACACATCGGAGGCTCTTCGGGGCTTTTCCTCCGTCACAAAAGGCAAATAAAGAAGCCTTCTGTCAAATTCCAGGTCTCTCAACCCCTTTGACTATGCCACCTTGCCATCTTGGTTGAGGAGACTTGGCTGTGTTCTCTCTTCCCTAACCGTCGGCGAAACTGAACCCTCAGAACTGCTTGTTCTTCTGAACCTCTCTGAATTACCTAATCACCTCCATAATGTCCAAGATATCACCTCTCCTAGGGGTTTGCTTCTGGTGCCAAAATTGCCTCAGGTGACCCACAACCATCTTTAAAAGCTGGCCGGCCCCAGCAGCATTCACCCTTCACCAGCGGGGTCAGCACGCCATCTAGTGGCTCCAAGCAAACCTTGTCATGGCCAGCCTGAACAGCTTGTGATCTCTGGGGACCCAGCGGAAAGGTTCAGAGAGAGGAAGCGATCAGCCTTAAGTGGCACAGCAAATTGGAATCTAGTCTCCTGGGTCATCACCCAGCTCTTGAGCAGCGAGCCATGCTTCCCTAATTTGCTGCAAGCTGTGTGTCTGGGAGCAGGGAGCAGCCTTCAATCTTAGTAGACGTGCATTAAAGGAAGTGGCCCAATTGCAGAATGCCCTCACTTCCTGTTCTGTATTTTTTTTTTAATTCTGGTATTTTCCTGAATAGGTAAGTTTGCACGTGGTATAAAATACAAAGGGCACAAAAATGCATTTCATGGACCCCAGGACAGCACCGCCCAACTATCAGTTTTCACATACTCATCCAGACTTTCCAAATATACAGGTGTATACAGATTCTTGCATTTCTGCATGCAGCACCGAACATACATAGTGCTTTCAACACCGCATCAACAACACCACTGTGCATTAGCACACAAGGGAAAGCTTGACTCTTATAAAGTGACACCCATCTCACGTGGCGGTATGTGGAGCTGACATCATTTATGTAACCCTTTCCTAGTGAACATTAAATGATTCCCAGTGTATTTGTGGAGATCACGTGGCTCTCAATATCCATCCCAATAACAAGCATTTTGGGGAAAAAAATGTTAGAATAAATTCTTGAACAATAGATCTATTGAGGTTGCCCACTAGGATTAATTTTTGTCTCATAAGCCAAAAAACTCAAGTATCATAAAAGTGTAAAGATATTCATTCTCCCCTGCAAGAACAACAAAATGTCTAGCAGCATACGGCCTGGGGGCACATGGCGGCTTCATGCTAGGGCACAGGGTGTACACGTGTGATTTCCACAGACATACCAAATTGGCCTCTTCAGAGGTTATACACTGGCTTGATTTCAGTGTGTTGTTCCACAGCATCTTCTTGTCATGCTTTGTTTAAAATTGCCCCATGCAGGCCTGTGAAATGCCTCACTGGGTAAGGTGATTGCTGCCCAATCTGCTGACCTGAGTTCGATCCTCAGGGCCCAATAGTGGAAGGAGAGAACCAACGCCTGCAAGTTGTCCTCTGACCTCCACAAGGGAGTGCACACACATTCGCACACACGCAATAAATAAATAAATACAAAGAGATCTTATTAAAATCGGCAAAATTGTTCAGTTACAAAGATGAAATTGGTTCTCCTTACGCTTTTAGCATTCCTCTTAAGACACGCTTCTCACAGTCCAGAGAGAAACTTCCTTTTGCCCTGATAGTATGATTGCCTCACAAGCTACTTTACTTTTAGTTTTGGGTCTTGTTTGGACTGGATTTTTGTTAACTTTATTAAGACACGAGATGCCCCCTGACCCACACACATACAATAAATAATGCATTTCAGAAAGAGAAAAGGGAGCTGTGGTGTGGAAATCCCGACTTCCGAGCATGGTATAGCCGCTGCACTCTTCAATTCACAGCAGTCGTGGTTACCTGCACAAGATTGGGTCTGCTGGCATCCTGTCGTGGAGGGGAAAGGGACTCATGAGCCTGCACCCCGTCTGAGATCTTATCCACAGTTAGTGGTGACCGGTGGAGGGAAAGGTACTTTCTTCAGTAGTGTAATCTCTAGTAAGGTGCCCGTGTGCCTGTAGACAGCCCTAATGAAACTCACTGGCTCTCTGGCTCTCTCTCTTTCTCTTTCTTTCTTTCTTTCTTTCTTTCTTTCTTTCTTTCTTTCTCTCTCTCTCTCTCTCTCTCTCTCTCTCTCTCTCTCTCTCTCTCTCTCACACACACACACACACACACACACACACACACAGAGAGAGAGAGAGAGAGAGAGAGAGAGAGTTGGGGGGAGATGAAAGTAGAAGACAGACTGTCCGAGAAGAGAAAGGAATCAGTAGGGATGGCAGGGGATAACAGACATCATACACATATGAAAATGTCATAACAAACCCCATTTGTGTATGGTTTCCATACAAGCACAAAAGACGAAAACTTGGCATCTGAGCCTCCGCTTTGCACCTGTCTCCTTCGCTCCAGAAGCCGCAGGCCTGCTACACAAACATCTTGTGAATCAGCCTAGCCCACCCCCGCTCCAGCAGCTGCAGCTCTGTCTGACCATCCTGACATAATGATCAACCAGACCACAGTTTAACCGAGGCTCATTAACTAGGTATGTTCCTTGCCCACCCCCGCCCCCGCTCAGTTCCTTCACTACACAATCCGGGAGCTTGTGTCGGTTACCCAAAAGGCAGAACTACAGGCACTGGCTCCCTTGTCTTCCTGATATAGCTATGTTGATTAAAGTTCCTTCCGGCTCACCACTGTGGAGCTCAGGCTGTGACCTAAGTGACTGCATATTGTCCAAAACAGGGGCTTTCCAGGTATGCTGTGCCCTGAACACTCCATTTTACAAAGCCCCAGTTTCCTCCAGTGTGGAACGCAAACGCAAAGCAGAGTGACCCCACGTCTTGTTTGTGCACGTGAACAACCACGGTCCCTCCAGCACAGACCACGAGGTGCAGACCAATAAATGACTTATTTATGCAAATAAAATACTTACTCAAAACCATATCACAAAAAAACCCAAGCTTGTGCATTCAGCAAACTCACCAAGCCAAGGAACAAAGCAACACTCTTTCCTGACCATTTAAAAGGAGCTGTAGGGGTGCTGTCGTCAAACCATCCAATGTGCCCACCAGCTGCCATCATACCATCCAGTTCACCTAACAGCCTCTCATCAAAGCCTCTCAACTCTGTCTTGGGGGTTTTATTCAGCCCATTTGAATTGCCCTCCTTACACACCAGTTCCAGCCTCCCCCACCTAGCCACTTGCTGCAATTCTTGGATTACTATGTCAGCTTTATGCCATTCCCTTCAGGAGGGCCTCATTGACCCCTCTGTTCTCTTTAGTACTCTCACAACTGTTCTGTTATATAGTATAAATGCATTCTATGACTATATCGTCACATGTATTTGTGTATAAAATGTAAAGTGTGATCAAAAACTAATATTAGTAATTAAGATTGGACTAAAAAATAAAAAACCCTATGGCTGCCAATGGCCATGCCTGTCAAGTGAAATTAGTAATACTTGGGTATTAAAATCAATGAAATTGGGACTGGAAAGATGACTCAGTAGTTAAGAGCCCATGCTTTTCTTCCAGAGAACCCAACTTTGGGTTCCAGCATGCATATTAGAAGACTCACAACTGCCTGTAACTCCAACTCCAGGGGACTCTGCCCTCTTCTGGACTCCATGGGCACTGTACTCACACAGAGACACAATACACATAACTAAAAATAAAACAAATCTTAAGAAAATAAAGTCAAGAAAAATTGACATAGCTTATACATTTCTCATGACCCAAAGAATTCAGATGGCCAGGTGTGGTCGCACCCACCTTCATCCAGCATTTGGTAGAAAGAAGCATGCAGATCTCTGTGAGTTCAAGCCCAGCCTGCTCTACCTGGTGAGTTCCAGGACAACCAAAGCTGTGTAGAGAGACCCTGTCTCAAAATTAATTAATTAATCAATCAATTGTGATGCACAAATGTGTCCCTCTATGTTTCTGACGCAGCTCTCTCGTGACCACCATTACTTCCTCTGTTAGGACTTTTTTTTTTGGTAAGTCACATGACCTGATATGCTAGGCCCCCATATCTGAGTGTCTCACCCAGGATTCTGATAACAGGGTGCCGACACAGCACCGAGAATAACTACAAGTGTCTAGATAAGATGTTAGTGTCACAGCCCAGGGACAGAGCCAATTCTCGGCATGGAAAGGGCAGAGCTGGTGTGGAAGAATTGATTCAAATGCCCTGAGCAAAAGTCCCAGAACAGAGAGCACTGGGTAGTTTGATGCTGGGCCTGTGGATGCCTCTATAACTCAGCATTGGATGCTGGGCCTGTGGATGTCTCCATAACTCAGCATTGGATGGTGGTTTTTTTTTTTTGTGGTTTTTTTGGTTTGTTTGTTTGTTTGTTTTTTACTTTACATGGCTAGAAAAGAGGGTGGCTGTGTTCCTCAGCGTGGCAAGTTGGGGTTTCCTGAGGTACAAGTGTGTGCTTCCATGAATGGATTTTTTTTAATCTTATTCTTGTGCTGGGCCTTGGACCTTGGGAGAGGCTTCTGAACTCTAATGTTTATGTATACTGACAATTGTCAGCTCTTTAGCTAGTGATGCTTACGAGTGGGTGTGGCCCATCAAGTAAGGCCTTTAGTCTTGTGAAACTCGGATTCAGGAAAGCTTTAAAGCAGGGCCCTGGAGGAAGCAAAGGATAGCTCCAGGTGGAGAAGATGTGTCACTACTAATAGGAAAGCCACTTGGATATCCTGGAGTGGCTGGGCAGCCCTCTAAATCACTCTAGGGAGTGACTTACAGAGAGATTCCAGGTATCTGCCATCAGCTGGAACGGACCTTGGAGACAAAACCTGGAGTGCCTGCCCACACTGGGCAGGGAGATGAGCTAAGGCATTAGGGTCTCAAGAGGCAAATTCCAAGTGGGGTGGTATGTTTCCACATCAACTTTGCAAAACCTACATTACTTTCCTTTCTGTAAAAAGGAATATTCACGGCTTGTAAAGCAAGGAAGACTGATGTAGAGGTGAGCCCAAAGCAGCCAGAGTCAGACTGTAAGATCTGGGCCCAGCTACAGAGCAGCAGACACTTCAGGCCGAGGCTTTCAAAAGCACTCCTCCTGCTCTACATAAACTTGGTCGGTAAACCAGGAGCACTGTCAACAAATCTGCATGTTACCCTCAAAGAACCTCTAACTTCCAGTGCCAAATACACGCTCGCCACAGACCCTGTTTGTATTCAAAGCCGAATATCAGTCTGCTTGCGGCTTGTCTGAAAGTCTATTTTCCCGACCAATTGAATCACATTCCGGATTAGAACAGAATTATTTTATCTTGGGAAGGACAGAGAGAGATAGGTGTACAGACGGGCCAAGTCAGATCTGAATTTTAAAAACAGTTGTTGTTTTTTTTTTTTCTCCCCTGCACATCCTTGGGTCATTTCCCCTTCTACATCCTGGAATGTGATCTCCCTCGGGTCAGGCTGGGTGTTCTACTGCCCTTTCCCTTCAGGGTGGGGGTGGTATTGAAAGGCGGCCATTTGAGGTTGTGGTTGGACAGGAAAGCAAGAGACTTGAGAGAAAGAAGGCTGGGTTGTATATCTTGGGGGAGAAATCGAGGCAAGGAAACCAGGTCAGACCTGACAGGAGAGTGTGTGACTGTCTACACCATGGGGGAGATGGGTATGGACAGTCTACACTAGCAGAGACGTGTGGACGTTGGTTCACTAGCTTCTTTTAGCTGACTTTACAACTGGTTTCTATGGTGACCAGAGATAATTCGAAAAAAAAGTCACTGCTCCTTCCAGCTTCAGGCCCACATACGGTTATTCTCTTTCTCTTTCTTATCTTTATTCCTCTATCACCCCCTCTCCTTTTAGCCAGAGCTGATCTCTCACTTGGGAATAAATCAATGGATTCTAGAAGTTTGATGTTTGACGCTTTTCTTGGAGCAGAACTGAGGCCGATCCTGCTAAAATGCAGTCTTCGTTAAATTTGATTTCAGAGGGGAGTGACTCATTTTCTATTGCAGCCTTTGTCACTTACAGACAGGGACACACTCTGAGATACGTGTCACACGCTCTGAGATATGTGTCCTTAGGTGCGAAAGAGTGGACATCACAGGCTCCTGTCAAATACCAACATGGTCACAGTGTCACTAGGTAACACGATCTGGAGTTCATCGTTGACCAAGTTATTATTGGCAACTAACTGTACTAAGCGTGTCTCTAATATTACCCGGGACATATATACACTAAACACGATGAGTTATAACTGTTAATTTTGTGTCTGTGCTTGTGTGTGTCCACATGGAGATGGGAGGACAGCTTTGAGTATTTCTCGGGCTCTTCTTGCCTTTTCTTGTCATTTTCTCCTTTGCTTTGCTTTTCTCTCTCTTTCTTTTGACTGAGTCTGGCCTGGAGCTCTCTCTGCTGACCAGGTTGGCCTTGAACTCCCAGAGATCCACTGCTTCTGCCTCTGACTACTGGGATTAAGTGTGCATGACGACACCAAGATTCATTTTCCGCTTTACTTTCCTTCTTTCTTTTTCTTTCTTTTCTGGTACTAGGAACAGAACCCAGGGGACCCTGCATGCTAAGTCCAGGTCAGGAGTACAAGGTCATTGTCAGCTCTGTAGCAAGTTCAAGGCCAGCCTGGGCTGCATGAGAACCTGTCTTAAGGAAAAGGAGGAAGAGGAGGAAGTCATTTCCCACATTCACATTCTGTTTCTCTGCCAATAAGCATTCTCTACTACAGAACTCGCCGTTTTCAGTGTTCAGTATTTCAGGTGAAATGAACTAGTTCAGTTACGGGCTGCTGTGAAAACAGAGGCCGAGGTCAACCTCCGAATACAGGCCTGACACAGACGGAACACTAGATCTCACATAGTTCCGATTGTCACTGTCACCCCCAGGTTCCTGCCACCTTGAAGAATCGACCCTTTCCCCAGCATCCTTTGCCTTTTACAGGTTCTCACGGGGAGTATGGACAATGCTCCTGCCTTTCCTCCGCTGCATTCTGAGCCCCTTGAAGGCAGTGACCTCGTCTGACTGCTCTGGGAGCCCGTACTTGACTCTGGGCTTCCCACTTGGTGGGCTTGAGTGCCTTTGCCAATAAATCCTCGTATGCACCAGACTCCAGAGACTGCTGTTTGACGAATGCTTGCAACATGATATAATAAATTAAAATTCATTTTATAATGTGGCTCTAGAGACAGAGACTGCACTGCAAGTGACATCATGTCGGGCTAGTGACCCCAATGTCTTTAGTAAGTTTACTTTCAGGACAGTATCCTTGGCTTGAACCTATGGGAAAATAGTCCAGAATCCCACCGATTGTGACCTATAAGAATGGCCTAACATTGGGAAGAGGCTGGCAGAGGGTGTCCCTTTAGGACACAGTTGGGTCTCGTTGATGTCTCCAATGGCAACTTTGGTTAAATTATGACTTCCTTTGAAATGACACAAGACTAAAGATGCTGTGGTGGACATAAAACTCAGAAGAAGTCCCCTCGTGGATCTCTTATCCCCCACATAACTAAAAAGAGCAAGTTCTAGTGAAGGAAAGTTCTGGAGAATGCTCTGGAGGTCCAAGACGTGTCCTACACTCTCTCCCGCCTTTGGGCTGCCAAACCCATGCATCTTCTTGCATGAAAAGTGTCTGCCCCTCACTCTGGTAACCTTCCTATATTTTGTTCAAGACCCCACTTATAATACATTCTCCATCTGATCTTACGGAAAAAAAATGCTACAGTCCCTTGAGGATTTTCCCGAGTCTATACTACCCATGTTCACAAGTTCAAAGAAGAGGTCAAGAGACCTTATGTCAATAGGATCTCCAGAAATGGAGGGACTATGTATACCAGGTCAAAGTGGCCATCAGGGTGTTTTGGTTTTTCTTTGTTGGGGTTTTTGTTTTTAACTTACAGTAGGGCATAGTCTGCAGATTAGATCCCAAGGAATGGGAGCTGAGAACTCACGCCCCTAAATTCTCCTCTAAGCCCCATATGCAATATGTGCCCTCTGACATCCACACAATAAATAAATGTAATTTTAAAAAAATTTTTTGAGAAGGGCAGTGGTGACACATGCCTTTAACCCCAGCACTCAGGAGGCAGAGGCAGGTAGATCTCTGTGAGTCTGAGGCCAGCTGGTGTACAGAGCGAGTTCCAGGACAGGGCTAGACTGTTTCACAGTGAAACCTTCTTGATAAACCAAAAAGAAAAAAGAAAAAAATTGAGAGCCAATCATGAACTGAATCCCACCTTGGAGTGCATAGTGAGCTAGAGACAGGTCTGGATCATATAACAAGATTCTGTCTCAAAAACTGACTAAATGCTAGACATCCCCTACAAACAAACCTAGGGCTGGTCTCTGTTTGGATGCCTCTGGGCAGTATTAGAGGATCCTAAAGGGTAAGTGGGGAGGCTTGGTGAAAAAAGCCATAGTATTTAGGAGCTGAAAGAACCTGAGTCTGCCACGCGGTGGTGGCACACGCCTTTAATCCCAGCACTCATGAGGCAGAGGCAAGTAGATCTTTATGAGTTCGAGGCCAACCTGGTCTACAAGAGCTAGTTCCAGGACAGGCACCAAAGCTACAGAGAAATCCTGTCTCAAAAAACCTGAGTTCATGACCCCAACACACACACACACACACACACACCACACCACCTCCACCACCACCTTGGCCACTCATAAGCATGACCTTAAATCCTTGGGCTTCTCTGAGTTTCAATTCCCGTGTTATTTTAATTACTTATTTACTTAGTAACTCAGGCTGGTCTCAGACTCATTGCATGGTGGAAGCTGGCCTTGAGTTTCATCCTGCCTTCACCTTCCAAGTACTGGGATTGCACATCCAGCTTGTTCTTTTTAGTTTTAGCTGTAAAACACCCTACTGGAAGCTGGAACTCGACTCTTACGCCATTTGACTGAAAGATGTGAGCAATTCACGGGCTGGGGATCCCTAGGGACATCTCCCAGGCCTCCAGTTCTCTGGAGATCCTGGAGAAAAGAGATTCCCACGCTGTGCCTATTACCAAGTCGCAGGCTCAACCTTTCACAATTGCTTACAAAATGCTTTAAGGAACAAAGTGGTCTAAGATCGCCTAATCATCTCTGCATGATTCCAAGCACCCATTTTCCAAACCGGAAGGCCAAGAAGTGCACTCTCAGAAGTAGCGAGCTTTGCATGAGGCAAAAGGAGTGTAAATAGGGGAGAAGGAAAGAGAGAGAGAGAGAGAGAGAGAGACAGAGACAGAGACAGAGACAGAGAGAGGAACATACGGTGAGCCTGGCCTGTGACCCCCAAAACCCTGTGCTTCTCCGGCTCGCCAGCCAGCAGATCCGCAGCAGCTCTGGGGCGGGGCTAGCGGGCACGGGGCGGGGGCCAGGAAAGTCACGTGACTCTCGGCCCGGAAGCTCTTGAGTCGAAGACACCACCTCCCGGATGACCCGGTTTGTAGCTGCTGGTTCAAGTGGTCTCCCCTGTCCACCACTATGGCCTGGACCAAGTACCAGCTGTTCCTGGCCGGGCTCATGCTGGTCACCGGCTCCATCAACACGCTTTCAGCAAAGTGAGTCTGGGTCGGGCCGGGAGGGGCCTGCTGGGCCCATGGGTGCGAGGCACCCTGTGCCCTGCCCTATCATCCTCTCTTCGGCTACTCTCCAGCCCCGCCAGCCCTCCACATTACCGACAGCTCAGTCGCGCTGGTGTGGACAAAGGGGTGAGACGCCGGGAGGATGCGGGCATCTGAAGCCCGCTTTGATTCGCGGTCACTTCCGTCTCCGAGCCTCAGTTTCCTTATCTTTGAGCCAAGGGCTAGATAAGTTCCTCCCTGTGGCTCTCTCGGTGCCGCGGGCAGAGACTGGGCGCCTCCCTGCAGGGTCTGGGGGACTGCAGAGGAGGAACCAGAACTCCTGCAGTGGCCGAGCTGTAGGAGTAAGGAAGCCAGAGGATAGGGACCATAGATCGTTCTTAGAGAAGGGGGTTAGACTACATCTTGATGCTTAGTTGACACTCTTATGTGGCAGAGGTTGGAGGCAGGAAAGAGAAAGGCCAGCTCCACGTGTCTTGTTCACAGCGTCAAATGCCCGGTTGGACTTCTCGCGTCCATCATCAGAAGGCACACCGACCTGTGGAACGACTTGTTGAAAGTGACAGAATTGAAAAAAGAAAGCAATAGTGTGGCCAACATGAAGAGCTGTGCGAAGCTGGGACCCACTCTGTGGCTCTGCTTGGGGAGTGTCAGTGAGGTGGGAAACACAAAGACAGGTGGTGGAACCCAGGTCCAGAGTGAACCACAAGGCTGACCCATAGGGTCAAGGGTGTCTGTCTGGGAAAAGTGTCCTTAGCCCAACCCAGGAAGGTAGTTGGGTACTTCAGCTCTGGTGTGTGGGAGTAACAGTCTTCAGTAGGTTGGGGACTAAGGTCCGCACATCACAAAACGGAGGAGCCCGACATGACCTCCTCTATCATGGCAGAAAGACCCTCCTCATCTGTTCACCATCTAAACTCCTCAGTGAGTGAGCAGCACCTGACCTTTGACCAGTGCACAAGTGGACAAGGGCAGGCAGTGTTCCCTTCCAAGCCTTAGTTCCTACTGGGTCCCGCTAGGCAAGAGGAGTCGGTGTGGCGACTCCCAGTACAAGATATTTCTGACCTCCAGGGCTGTGCACTGTTTCCTGAACTTTCTGTTGGCCTCTGCGAGTTGAGGAGCTGGCTGTGAGCCTCGTGTAACTGTTTCTGATTTTCTTCTGAGGTTTCTTTTGTCTCACAGACTCTATCAAAGCTGTGAATGCTTAGGAGAGAAGTGGTCACTTCATCTGAGGTGACTGTGTTACCTCTAGTGCCAGGGAGAAGGCAGAAGTGACCAGGAGAAGATCCCTGGCTGTGAGATGTTTAGTATCTGAGGTGGAAGCAACAGATGTGTACCCACACGCCAGTCACAGTGGGCCGCCTCCCTTCCCCTAAAGAAGGGCACAATTTACGGAACCTAGAGCGGGCTGGTGTGTTTCTTGGGCTTATCTGAGTGTCTTGTGATGAGATGCTCGTCTCGGCCTAGGACAGCTTCTAATGCTCAGAGTGGCTTTTACTGCCAGGGCTGCTGCCCCCAGGGAGAAGCCAACCGGTCATTTGCTGCTTAGATAAACCAAGCTGACTCAGTCATTCCTTTAAAAAAGCTCCAAACCGGTCAGGTAGGAAGCCAGGGGATCCTCAGTCCCGGGAAGCCCCACCCTTCGAGGCTTCTGAGTCAGAAGAAGGCTCCCAGGTGAGAGGCTTAACCTTTGATCCTGTCCTTTGCCCTGTCTCCTTGTGTGGGACCTCTCAGGAGCCCCCCCAGCCCCACCCCCTACCCTCATCTCAAGATAGGACCCAGAGCTAAACTGTAAACCGTCCTGAAGCGAACAGTGTGACGATACGCTGTGAGAAAGAAGGTGGGGGGAGCAACAAGCATGCCATGATGTGAGCTTTGAAAATGGCGTGGTTGCCTGCGGGTTCCACTAGGTACAGCCAGCCACAGCAGCATGGGGGCAGCCAATACACAGCACCCAGGCCTACCAAGTTACAGGCCACCTACCTTGGCATCCTTTGACATGATCTCAGCGAGGGAAGTGGAAGGGTTCGTCATCCCCAGATGGGAAACTGAAGCACAAAGATTCAGTTACAAGCAGCTTCAACTCACTTCCCGAATGATATCTTCAATCTGAGTCCGAGTGGCCCAACTCTAGAATCCATGCGCTTAGCCACCAGTTAGGCGCGAGGCTGGAGACCTCACCATTTATTTGGGAGACTAGTTGGTTATATATTTATTTATCTTTTGTAGCTGGGTCTCACTATATAGCCCTAGCTGGCCTTGAACACAGGGCCCTCCTGCCTTCACCTCCCAAGTACTGGGTTTACAGACATCCACCACCATATCATGGGCATTTTATTATTGTTATGAGCTGAAATCACCCAGTCTGACCCCTGCAATTAATTTACAAAGGAAGCTCCCAAAGAAGTTGTTTTTTTGTGACTTGACTTACTGATATCAAGAATGGGTTGGCACTCAGGCCTGAGGACTTTAGTCCCACCCCCATCCGAGTCTTTGGGATTGTTCTACCCCAAAATGGGCTTTCTTCTCTTATCTCCCGACTGTGTCTAGAAGGTGTAATCCTATAAACGGCATCTCCTTCTCCCGCCCCACCCTCAGGGTATTCTCCTTATGGGACTAGACAGCAAGCCTCTACCCAGGTCAGGGAATCCTGTCAATCATCCCACTTGTTCAACTCAAGAGCCTGGGCAGACCTGTGAGAGGAGCTCATTGCTACCCTTCCCAGAGTCCCTGTGAAGATTGGCAGCCTCGGATGAGGAAGCGTCTGAGAGCATGTGCTGTCTGCTCTGCAGGGCCCACAGGTCAGCTCTGTAGGTTTTCTGCCCACTCAGTAGGTTTTAGGAGACCACAGAGCTGTCACGTGCTAATAGAGAGAAAGGCCCTAACTGTAGTCATGACTAACCCTTATTCCCTTCTCTGGGTGTCAACTAAGGTCCCCTCCCTGGGAAGTGGTGCTTCTCCTTTCAGTGGCCGGTTCCTCGTCCCCCCACCAGCTACTTCTATTGACCAGATCTTTGAGTTCAAGCCATTTATGTCTGCCGGATTCAGTGCCTTGTTGTCCAGATCCAACTCGGGTTCTCCACCAGAAGAACCAAGGTCAAACAGACCCTTGCTGCTCCCTCCTAAGCTCCCAAGGCACCCCCGTCCTACACTTCTGGGGGTTGAAGAGCCCACCTAGTCAGGGAGAGCATATGAGCCTGCCTGTAACTCCTATCTCTACCTGTGGACAGGAGACCCTGCCTAGCATCACCAGGCCTTTATAAGAGAAGAAGCTCCCACTATCCCCTCAACTTTTGTCCTTGGTCCTTTGCCTCTGCCGTTTGGGTCCTATGAATGGCTTGGCATTGTTGCTTCTGTGTGACTACAGGACCAGCTTGAGAGAGCCTGTCCAGAGGGTAGTGCAGTGGAAGGGAGAGAACCTGAGGTTTAGAAGCTGTGTGATGAGAGGAAGCACTGGGCGTCTGTGAGCCTGAGTCTCCTCAGCTGTAAAATGGATATGGTAATCTGTCCTGTTCCCCCGCAAAACTGTAGGAAGGTCTCCTCACCAAGAGCAATGGGAGGGCTTGCCACCAAGCATCGTCTTATAATATAGGACCACTCATGGGGAAGCTGTGGCCCTTCTGAAGACCCCTGGATGAGACAAGCTGTCTCGCTGGCTTTGACAGCCTGTGTGGTGTGGTTCAGGAGGAAATGGCAGCAATTCTGCAGGAATCAGCAGTGACTGGACACATCAGACATTTCTCCTAGCTCTATGTGTCACCCCTGCGTGCACAACTCCCAGAATGCTGAGCTTTTGAGTGTGGGCAAGGAAAGCCTATTGCCAGTGACTCACCACCCAGCAGAGTTACCCACCCTGCAGCCTGCCTGCTGACACTCAGGGAACCCTGGCAGGAGCTGGCCTCCGCTGGCAAAAGGTATACCCTCCTACGGCTTCAGAATAAGGTGTCTAGAGAAAGCGGAGGGCTGGCCCTCCCCTCCCCTCAGCAGGAACAAGCTGGAGTAAGAAGATTGGGAGAAGTTGAGAGGATGAAGGCACAGAACTGGATACTAGCGTTCCCAGGACCAGTCCTGGCTACCAGCCCCGTTGTACACTGAATCGTTCGTCCATCTGTCAAATAAGGGGTCTTGCAGGATGATGACCAAGTTTCTTTTACTTCCACATGTCATGGCTGTGAAACTTTGGAGACACCACCCAGATCTTTTCTCGCCTCCTCTGCCTCAGCAGCAGAGGGTATCCAGAGACTGGATGCTCTCCCCGGAACTCGTAGGCCAAAGCCCAATGAGACCACACTGCCTCTACCCTAGGGAAGGTGGCTCTGGCTGCACATAGAATTGGTGGGGAAAGGTACATGAAAGGCCCTGTTCTTACAGGGCCTGGATTAGATATTCCTTTTGACACTTGTCAACGTTGGACTGGGAACATCTGGAACACATCCGGCTTGTGTGACCCAAAGCCGAGCCTTCTGGGTTTTCTCTGTCTTTGATGGTAAACTGCAGCAAGCCTTGACCACAGAGATGCATGTTGTCAGCAGAAAAACCCGAACTCTCTGCACCCTGAGCTCATGTCGCCCTCTGAAAATGACAGTCCTTGTGAGGCTTACCCAGACTGCCCACGCAGCGTGCTCTACACAGGCCTGGCACAGGCAGTGCTCCATGAATTACCTGTAAAAAAAAATGTTTGTGATGATGCACACCTTTAATCCCGGCAGAGGCAGGTGGATCTGTGTGAGTTCAAGACCAGCCTCATCTACATAGTGAGTTTTCAGCCAGCCAGGGCTGCATAGTGAGACCCTGTCTCAAAGGAGGAAAGAAAAAATGTTTGTGAGGCTGTAGAGATGTCAGTGAAGCACTGCCAGTCAGCAAAATGCCATCTGACTCTAGGGGTTGTAGCTGTCATCCTCAGACACTTTGAGTCTGGATTTTGGATCTTGTCTATGAAACATGCCAACTCTTGTAGGAGTCCAGGCCTGAGAAGACAGAGTGGACTGGAGCTGATACCTAGTCCTTGGGTTGGATAGGTTCTTAGATACAAAGAGATTCCATTTCTCCAGTGGGAAGCTAGCCAGCAATGCCTGTGCCTAGACAAGTCTTAAGGAGAAAGGCTCAACTGGGCAGCCAGCCAGCTAACTTCCCAGAAGGCAGGTCCGTACTGTGCCTGTTGCACCAGCAGGGGCCACCTCAGACCCACAGGAAGTCAATCCCATGGACACTGGGCCAGGGGCCGGAGCGCCTCTACATTCCCAAGCTAGAGTCTGGAAGGCTCAATCACTCAACGGAACCTCGTAGGCTGTGCAGTGATGGGCAGTGATGGGCAGGGAGCCGCGGGTGGAGAGTGGGAGCACCCATGCTAAACACAGACCTCGGTGAGCGTGGGATCAGGATGAGCATTAGATGTGAAGCCGCACCCTTTGAGGCGTCTGCCACGCTGCTGTATCCAGACCTAGCGGGTCTTGGGTGTCAGTCTGTGATCTAAAGGAATAGCAGCAGGCTGAGTAAATGGCTTCTGTAACAACAACTTACCCCCACCACAGGAAGCACTGGCCTCAGCTGCAGTTGGCTGTCATAGGCCTGACATCACTTCCCTTCTACCTCTGAGAGGAGCCCTGACTTGCTCCCTTACTGGGTCAGTGACTTTGTGCCCTCAGTAAAGCCTGAGCCCTTCACTCAGCCTCAGCTCTCCTCTTACTCGGTCGCCTCCCCTAGGCCTTCGTAGAGGCTCTTTCAGCCAGAGCAAGCATGAGTCCCAAACGGCCTGCCGGGATGAGGGACGCAGCTGGCCTGAGACCCCCACTCAGGCCCCAGAAATGGGAGAAGTTCTGTTATGTAGTGAGGGCTTTTAGCTTCTGAGGAGCTGGGGCTGGAACTAGCTGTGTCCCATGCCCTAGCCTGTACAGAACTGCAGACTTCTCCCCTCTAGCCAGGGCCCACAGGAGCACTTGCAGAAGTCAGCAGCCAGGAGGGCGGAAGACTAGGAAGGACTGGGATGGTCATCCAGAAAAGAAGATTCACAAAGTCATAGTCGTTCTAGGTGGCAAAGAGATCTCCAGTTAGAAAATGGCTGTCTGGAGATGTAGCAGCCCAGCAGGAAGAAAAGTCAAAAGGAGCTCTTTGGGGCTTAGGTAGCAACAATTCAGAATTATGGGTATAGCTGCCTGGAGTATGCTGGGAAGGGTTCTAGGCTGGATGGGGACCATTTCCACCGGTGATCTCTATCTGTGGTGGTACTCACTGGCATTTGTACTCCATGGTAGGTGCCACATGCTTTAGGTAAGCATTAAAAGGGCCTTCTGGGCTGTGAACGATCAAGTGATCATCTCCTGGGCCTGAATGCCCCTTGAGATAAGAGGCTTGGTTGATTGGTTGGTTAGGTGATTGGTTGGTTGGTAGTAGGTTGGTTGGTAGGTAGGTTGGTTGGTTGGTTGGATGTAGATTGGTTGATTGGTAGGTTGGTTGGTTGGTAGGTAGGTTGGTTGGTTGGTTGGTAAGTTGGTTGGTGGCAGGCCTCTACACATAGCCCAAGCTAGCTTCAAACTCACTGTGTGTCTCAGGCTGGCCTTGAACTCACATCAGTTCACTTGGCTTAGCTACTTTAGTGCTATGCTTACAGATGTGTGATCCCATGTCCAGATGACCAGAGACTCTTGATACTTTTCATGTACTGATTCCTTTGACTGACTGGTAGAGATCAAAGATTTCAAAAGAAGCCAAACAAATTGAAATAGAATCATCAAGTATTAGAGAGAAAATTTGCCGCCAGGGTTGGCACATGTCTATAATCTTAGTGTTCAGGAACCTGGGCAGGAGGATTTCAAATTCAAGCCTGGATTGTATAGTGAGACCTTGTCTCAGGAAAAGAAAAAGAAGTCACCTCCTCTTTTTTTACAGTGTGTTTGTTTAATACACTAAATTTCAAGCAGTGGCTTTAATTTTATTTTGAGGAGTAAAGGTGTAATGCACTTCATATAAACAACACTAATATAATATTAATATCTGATTTCAACGAGTTGCAAAAACACAAGTAATGTGATTCTGTGTTTGTAAGATGATGAACTGCTCTCTTAAAACCCCCACCATAGCAACGGGCTCCTTTGAAAAGGAGCATCAATAGGGACTGAGTGTGAGTCCAGCCAGGTGGAGAATCCGTCACGCTGCCATTCTGACCTTCCATCTCTCTGCTGCAGGTGGGCTGACAACTTCAAAGCTGAAGGCTGTGGAGGAAGCAAGGAGCACAGCTTCCAGCATCCGTTCCTCCAGGTACCAGCATATCCTCCTGCCCATCTCCAGGCTTCATCCAGACACCCCTGGGGCTGGTTTCTTTCCTGGTCTAGGGATGAAGCTCCCCTGGTCCCCCAAAAGCCATCTAACTCTCTCCTCTCCCAGAATAGGGCCAGAGTCCAAGAGTACCCCAGGAAGGGGCATAGTTCTCCATGGGAGGTCTGCATGATCCTGATGAGTGGTCATGTTCTCACCATGTCCCATCTGGACACATGGAAAACACTAGCTCCAGTGACAAAAGTGTTTGGTACATCTCTTTGAGCCCAGAACGCCACCAGGGTGGGGACATGGAAGATACCCCACTTCTGTATCGCGAGTTAGAAGGCTCGGATTTATCCCCAGGGTGTTAGCAGTTGATTATCACACCTTCCATGAGTCTTTGAACCTGTCTAAGTCTGTTTGTAAAGGCTGACCTGAAGGGTTGAGTTTATACCATGCCACACCCCATAGGGTATCCCACTGAGATATCCTAGGACCCTGAGACAGGCCCGGGGGCCTGGCTGGCTACCCACAGCTACTCTGGTTTTGTCTGTTGACATTTGGGGATTCTAGGTAAGCTCTTGCCTGAAATGTGGTTATATTAAAACTAACAGTACTGATAAGGGTGGCCCCGAAGCCCCTTCTGTGCTGAGTCCTCAAGTCTTATTCCTGCAGGCAGTGGGTATGTTCCTGGGAGAGTTTTCGTGCCTTGCTGCCTTCTACCTGCTCCAGTGCAGAGCCACAAGACAGTCTGACTCCAGCATAGAGCCCCAGCAGTCCTTCAGCGCCCTACTTTTCCTGCCCCCAGCCCTGTGTGACATGACTGGAACCAGCCTCATGTATGTGGGTAAGTCACCTGCTGCTAGTGAATTAGCACCCCACCCCACCCTACCACTCCCCCACTGTCTTCACATGTGCACATCCAAGGCTTAGTGAGCAAACTCATCTTGTCCCTACTCCCCGAAGACCTTAGTGGCAGCCAGCCTTTGCGCTTAACAGTCATTAATCATGTCTTTCCTTTGCTAGCCCTGAACATGACCAGTGCCTCCAGCTTCCAGATGCTGCGGGGTGCAGTGATCATCTTCACAGGCCTATTCTCAGTGGCCTTCCTGGGCCGGAGGCTGGCACCAAGCCAGTGGGTGGGCATCCTGGCCACCATTGCAGGACTGGTGGTGGTTGGCCTCGCTGACCTTCTGAGCAAGCATGACAGTCAACACAAGCTCAGTGACGTCATCACAGGTGAGGCCAGCTGGGGACCTGAGGCTGCTTCCCTTGGCGCCTCCTCTCTGGAAGCCTAGCTTAAAACCATCCCACAGATTCATCCAGGCTCTGCCATCTGTGTGTCCTGGGGGTGGGTCATGTACCTGATGGGTACATGGTGGGTAGAATGTGGGGGAGACCAGAAGACTGTGACCATTCCAAGGAAGAGACAGACAGACAGCATGACGGAGCTGTCTGCTCCTGCGGCTCGTATCCACAAACTGCTGGTTTGGAGAGGGACAGAAGGACCAGTTACTGACAGATGCCCGTGCGTTTGTCATCACAGCACCCCAGACCCCAGCAGGAACCACTGCAGTACACTTTACAATGAAGTGACCCCTGAGCCGCTCAGTTTCACAATTAAACCTAAAGTATTCTTGTCGCAAGCCTGTTGCTTGCCCAATTCTCAGGCCAATGCATGTCTCTGTATCTCTGGGCCTCCTGGAAGCCCAGGTCTGCCTGTTGTCCTGCCCTTGGTCCAGGAAGCCAGGACCCATATTCAGCCCTGAAAATTCAGAAGCTAACCAGCTATTCTGTCCCTAGATCTTCCTGTCACCACCCCCATCTCTAGTTCCATGGTGCCCCACTTCACTCGATCCTCTTTTGCTCAGGTGACTTGTTGATCATCATGGCCCAGATCATCGTCGCCATCCAGATGGTGCTGGAGGAGAAATTTGTCTACAAACACAACGTCCACCCACTCAGGGCCGTGGGCATTGAGGGTGCGTGTGGGCACAGGCCTGGGAGTAATAGCTGGTGGGCGGGAATGCTGGGGCAGCATGAAAATGGAGCTTGGGGCAGGGGCTAGTAACCACTTGATAGGGTGAGTCTCCATCCCCAGAGGGGCATGGGCAAGGTGAGAGGAGACAGAGAAGGAAAATGAGCAAGATACATGCCCCTCTCTCAAGGCGGTGACAGCAAGGAAGGAGCCAGGCAGTGCATTTGAACTTAGACGAGTTATACTCAGGTACCTCATTTGCTGAGCAATTCTGAGTCTCTTGAGGTAGAAAAGATGACCTTGGAGCCTCAGCTTCCAACAGGCAAGAGGAGGGAAGAGGATTCCTGACAGGACAATGGTTTGAGTCGCTACTTTTGAGTTTGGAAACCAGTGAGTTGTCAATGTAGGTCTGACATCAAGGCAGAGGGACAGGTTCCAGGAGTGGATCACAGGAACGGAACAAACGCAGTGGTTCTGAGATGAGAGACTGCCGACCTGTGGGCTGCGCTGGGAAGCCCCAGGCAGGGTGGAGGATGTGAGACCCTTCCTTGTTTCCCCAGGTTTCTTTGGCTTTGTGATCCTCTCACTGCTCCTCGTGCCCATGTACTACATCCCAGCTGGCTCCTTTAGCGGAAACCCTCGCGGGATGCTGGAGGACGCGCTGGATGCCTTCTGCCAGGTGGGCCGACAGCCCTTGATTGCCCTGGCTCTGCTGGGCAACATCAGCAGCATCGCCTTCTTCAACTTCGCGGGTATCAGTGTCACTAAGGAATTGAGTGCCACCACCCGCATGGTGCTAGACAGCCTGCGCACCGTAGTCATCTGGGCCTTGAGTCTGGCACTGGGCTGGGAGGTCTTCCACCCACTGCAGATCCTTGGTTTCCTCATCCTCCTCATGGGCACTGCCCTCTACAATGGGCTGCACCATCCACTGCTAGCCTGCCTGTCCAGGGGTTGGCATCG
Source organism: Myodes glareolus (assembly GCF_982192425.1). NCBI lineage: Eukaryota > Metazoa > Chordata > Mammalia > Rodentia > Cricetidae > Myodes > Myodes glareolus. The sequence goes on along the minus strand of NC_142031.1, from coordinate 100,778,642 downwards.
CCCCACGCAAGAGGGTGAACAAGAGAGACTGCTGGGTGACAACCGGACTCCTATCAATGACGCCAGCTGAGCCCCTGGTAGGGATCTCTGCTGCCCCCAGATGGCTGAGGCCATACAGACTGCTGGGCTGTGAGTGCCTTGTCCCCAAGGCCTGGCCACACCCCTCCCTACTGACCTCTTCTGGCAGCTGCTGCCAGAGAGGGCGGCAGAACACCAGGTCCTCTTTTACTTCTGAAGCCTGGAATTTGGGACCCAGCCCCCACAGGCCTGGCTATGGCAGCCACTCTCAGTCCTCCCAGCTCTTCCTGCTGCGCTAGAGCCAAAATGTGAACTTGCATGGCAGGACTTTACAACCCTAGTATTTCTGTGTTAGACACTAACTTGTTACGGTAGGTTGCCTAGCTTATGAATCATAAGCTACAGAGAATCCAGTGAACAGGTTCAAAGCAAAACTAAGAGATGTATTCTCGAGACTTGTAAGATACTCCTTAAGCCTGTCTGAGGACCTAGGCTCTGGCTCAGACTTGGCTGCGGACTCAGTGTGTGCACCAGGTCTTTCCACTCTGGGGCACACACACACAGGTGTACATGATGTGGCTTCCGTGCCTTATGACCCCAGCATTCTGCGGGCCTCTGATTGTCACTAGCATTAGAAAAGAGGAGTGGTACCTCCCCCTCCTCCCATGGTGGGTTTTTTTTTTTTTTTTTTTTGCCACTTTGCAGCCCTGACTGTCCTGAAACTCATGATGTAGACCAGGCTGGCCTGGAACTCATGATATAGACCAGGCTGTCCTCAAACTCACAGAGATCCACCTGTCTCTGCTTCCTCAGTGCTGGAATTAAAGGTGTGCACCATCATGCCCAGTACCTCCTCGATGTTTTGATGTTCTGTTCTTCATACCCCAAGGCCTCTCTGCTTGGGAAGGACTACAGGGACATTCCAAGCAGCCTTGGAAAATCACTTCATGAACCCATTTTGTTTTGTTTGAAGCAAGGTCTTGTGTAGCAGCAGCATTTAACTTCCTCTGTCTTCAAACTCGGTCCTACCTCAGCCTCCCAAGTGCTAAAATGACAGGAATGTACTACCACACCCGGCAGTGTCCATTTTAAGGTAAGGAGACTGAAGCCTGGAGTTGTAACTTGTTCGGCAAAGAGAGATCTGTCTCTGGCTGTCAGCTTGAGCCAAAGACCCGGGAGAACCCTCATCTCAGCAGCCGTGTGGCTCTGTGTTTGTGAGACCTAGGGCAGCTGTGACTCACAGCCCTGCTCTCAGCAGTCTGGACCCAGAGTGCCCATCAGAATGACAGACTACCCAGAATTCTTCCCTATGGAGTAATTTGGCATTTCCAGCATTAGGTTCAATGTTCAGTCCTCACTCCCTTTCATGATATCTGCAGAGGCAGGTACAGACGGAAAATCTATGGCACTCCCAGAAGACTAAGTGATGTACACATAGAGCCAGTGTCCCAGCCAGTCAGGTTTGTCTGATTTGAAACCTGTGGCCCACTACCATATGGGTCTCTGTGGGTCTTTCGGGTGGATTTCTGTGGCTGGGCTAAGTGCCTAACATACTGTACCCTGCAGGTACTCCCACCCTGGATAGAAGAAAAACAGCAGGACCAGGGCCCTGGCAGTCCTCAACCCCAGTGTTGCTCTTGGGAATAGTTGGGTGGCAGTCCTTTAATAAACAAAACCCTAACACCTTTCTTAGACTGCAAAGAGAAGAGGCCTTGACAAGCAAGGTCCTCGGTTTACCATTGATTTCCACAGATTCTCATGGTATGTTGAGAAAGACTCTCTTCTTTCCATTGGCCCTGGAGTCCCGGGGCCCCACACTTCTCTGGACTACAGTGTGTGACCCAGGGAGATGAAAATGAGGATTCTGTGCACTTACTCAAGGTAGCAGAGACAGTGTGGCCACCGTCTGTACAAAACCAAAACTGGTGCCCCACCCATAGCCAACTGAGGGGTGTTGTTTTTGTGTTTATTTTTTAAAAAGAAATGGAAAATTGTCAATATTGAACTTTTTTTTAATGAAATAGAGAAGGCATAAGAGAGGCCCAGGAGTAGCATCTAGAGTGGGTATTGAGTGTCAGAAGCACAGACTTCATTTATTCCTTCCAAGGAAGACTGTAGAGCCCAAAGCCGGGCTCAGCAGGTAAAAACACTTGCCTCACAAGCCTGGTGACCCGAGTTCAATCCCAGGTTTGCTCAGTGGAAGGAGCAAACTGACTCCTAAATGTTGCCCTCTGACTTCCACATGCTGTAGCACACATGCAACTACGTTCACATACAAATCATACATAGGCAATAACAATTGTAAAAATTCTTAAAGACACTAATGCCCAGGATGAAAAGGACTTCCCCAAGGGCACAGCCTGTTAGAGACAATGCCAGGCACCCTGGTTCGTTGCCCATCCCGTTCTACTACAGATGGACAGACCAGAGTTGGTAGCCAAGAATCTCACCTTCCATGGGCTGCCCCACTTGTGGTAAGCAGGCATGAGCTGCCATTCCCACTCGCCCACATCCTCCCAAAACCCAAAATCAGCAGGAGACTTGAATCTTAGAAAACTGAGTTGCCCTTCTTGAACACTTTTTGGGGGATGGTGAGACAAGGTTTCTCCGTGTAGCCCTGGGTGTCCTGGAGCTCACTCTTTAGACCAGGCTGGCCTTGAACTCAGATCCACCTGCCTCTGTCTCCTGAGTGCTGGGATTAAAGGCGTGCGCCACCATTGCCGGGTCTTGAACACTGAACACTTTTTAGGCATGGGGAACCTAAGTTCTGGAGCAGTGCTGCTGTGGCTGTCCTGATCTTAGAGAAGTGGAAGCCCGGGTTTGGCAGCAGTGGCCTGTACAGTCCGTACTTCACTTCTGAAATCCTCTCTTAATTCGGGAGTGAGTGTGAATACAGCATTGGGCTCCAGTCTGCACTGCTGCCGTTTATGGTTTACACAATGCCATAATTAGGCTATTTGTCACAAGATAAAACCCATCACCCAGAAATGAGGACACATGACCTTTTGTCGTATTATGTGCCCCTTGCTCCCCACAGGTGCACCCATCTGAAGGGCTTGAGGAAGGCTTCCACAAGTCTGGGGAAGCTCATGAGGTTGGTCTACCTCTTGGGCATCCGAGGAGTTAAGGTTCATTTACGGCTTCAGGTTCATCAGGACGCTCCGCCACCGCTCCTCTACACAAACACGGCAAGGAGCTACAGCATAGGCTACCTGCCTCCTCCTCAGGGCTTTCCTCTCGGTGCTGCCAAACCATTTCTACAGTGCTCCCCCAGGATGCAAAGAAATGTCCCCTTCAGCCCAGTAGCAAAGAGGGAGATGTGTAGCGGTCAGGTTTAAAGTGGCTTTCCTCCAGAAGTGACGGCGGAGGAAGCAGTGGCTGTCCCAAGGGTAACTCCCACTTTGGGATCATTTCAGCCACATGGGCAGAATCAACTCTAGTGACCCTCATCTCCTTTTTAAATGCATGTGAATGTGTGTGTGTGTGTGTGTGTGTGTGTGTGTTTAAGTGCATGTGTAGAAGCAGGTGTGTGTACACGTGTGTGCATATGCATGTAGAAGCCACAAGACAACTTCAAGGAAACACTGTTCCCAGCTTATTATACCTATAGTGCTAGAACAGGGTACATGGGATCCATGACCAGAACAGAAAACCATAGCCCAAAACAGAAAGGAGGAAATGCAGCTTCCTAGTCAGTTCGTTCTCCCCATGATGAGACAAGTGTCCCTACCTGTTCTGCGCAAGATGGAAACTATCGTTTATAGCAGGTAAGTGAATCTCCAAAGTCACGAAGCTAGCAAACAGGAAACTAGGAAAGCCAAGCTTATATAAAAGCTTATATAAAGCCCATACTCAAGCAATGCCCTTAAGCTGACTACAGTCAAAGTAGGGACTGTGTGTTCTGATCATGAAAGTGGCCCAGAAATTGTGTGTGTGTTACAAATTGAACACAGGGTCTCATGCTTGCTAGGCAAGCCCTCTACCAAAGATCTATAACCCCAGTCCTGTTTTTACTTTTGATTTTGAGTCTTCCTCAGTTGTCTGGACTGACTTTGGGCCCTGTAGCCCAGGCAGTCCTTAAACTGAGGTCTTCCTTGGCCTCTCAAGTAGATGGGGCTGACGGGTCATAACCACTGTGCCTATTACAATTGACATTTTTCAAGCCAGACCTCCTGGAGTCGGGTGTGGTGACGCCTCAGTCACATAGCTCCTCGAGTTAGCTGTCACTGCTGTCACCCACCTCCCCCACTCCCTTAGAGCTTCTCACTGCACTGCGAAAGCCAGAGTGTATCTTTTCCAGTTAGCATGAGCAACGTGGTAGTTCCCAGGTCACCATGTTGACGCCAAAACAGCAAAGCACATTATAGGTCACAATCCCTGGGCCTGAATGGTCTTCTTGTCTCAGACTCTAGAGCAGCCTGGGACTTCAGATGTGTGAATTGCACCCGGTTCTCTCTTCAGTAGAAAGAAAGTAAAAACCACCACAAGAAGCAGTGTGTGGTGACAGAAGATAGACGCCATCGCTAGGTGTGGGGTTCAAATCCTGCCTCCGCGGCTTGTTCCTATGTGATGTCAGCTTTGACTGAAGGCATCTGCCTCAGAGATGTCACAACCAACTAATGTCTCCCCCTTTCTCTCACCTACGCTGGACTCCCCATTAGTTTGGATGGTTCCTATGAACTATAATTTACTCCTCCTTGTACCATTCAATTCATCTAGAGCTCAAAGATGGCAAGTTCACCTTGACATCTTCAGCCCACTTTGTTTCCATTTAGTTTATTTAACAACAACAAAAAATCAATAGTTCAATTGGTTAAAAACCCAAAATATGTAAAAAAAATGTATACATTAATAAACACCCCTCCCTCTTCTACCTTAAGCCACCCGTAACTACTGCTTCAGAAGCAGTCAGTTTCATCCGTTTCTTATGAGAACGAGATTCTGTCTTCCATCTAACTTTCTACTTCCAGTTTAAGAGAGGGCTGTCTGTCTAAAGCAGAGTTCGTAAGTGGAGATTTCCTCTGTCTAACAGTTGTTGATCTGAGACCTGGATAATTGGGGACTGGGGAGCATCCTTCTGTGATTTGACTATACCTTAAGGACTTAGCAAGACACCCCCGCCCCGTAGTAAATATAACTTTTTTTTAGAGGCAGGGTTTCTCTGTAGCTTTGGAGCCTGTCCTGGCACTTGCTCTGTAGATCAGAGCTGGCTTTGAACTCACAGGCCTGCCTCTGCCTCCCAAGTGCTGTGATTAAAGGTGTGCGCCACCACTGCCTGACTGTGACAAATATAAAATTTTGATGACCTTAAGAACATCCATGGTACACAACCACAGCCACCATCAGTCGCTAGAACTGTTTTCACTTCCCAGTTGGAAACTCTGCCCTGACTAAACAGTAACTCCCTGGGAGTTGCCTCGGTCCAGACTCTACCTCCGAGAAAGCCCACCAAAGGATGACCCCTCCCCAGAGATGCTCAAGACCACTCCCACAGGGTATTTTAATTGTACCCCAGAGAACAAACACGTAGTCCCCCCCACCTCCACCTCTACTCTGAGGAGCTGGAAGGCCATCCCTTAAACCTGGGCTTTCTCTAATTTGGTTTGATTTGGTCTGATTTGGATTATTGCGTCTGTGGAGAGGTTTATCGGGCTACGGAAACTTTTCAGCGGGTAGCATACTGGGATTGAACACAGAACCTTGTGTATGAGGTAAGTGCTTTACTGTTGAGCTATGTCATGTTTGGTTTGTTTTTTTGTTTGTTTGAGACTAGCCTCGAACCCACTAGGCTAGGCTGCCCCTGAACTCATAGCAAACCTCTTCCCTCTACCTCCCAAGCGCTAGGATTAAATCCACACAGGAAGTCAGAGCACCTACGGCCCAATCATCTCCCAAAGTCCCCACTCCTGAACACTGCTGCACGCAGGACCAAGCTTTTGTAGGGCGTTTCAGATTCGAACCGTGACACATTTCCATAGCAGCTGCACCATTTTACACCACCCACCCCAACGTTGCAGAAGGCTTCTGTGAAATCACTGATTATATAAGGATTTTCTTGATTAGAGTACACGTTCATGGTAGAACATTTAGAAGCCTCAAAAAAGCAAAATGACGAAATTGAAATTCTCTTTATTCTAATTACGGAGACATGACCCGAATTCATATAACTCCGAGGAGAAAGGAAAAAGCCAGTTTTTCTCGGACAATATCGTCATGGTGTTCGATAGCACGACCCAAGAAGAGTGCTGGCGCCTGCCCTGCCTGGACCTTGCCCTCACATCCCATCATCCTGGCTGTCTCTACAAACGTAGAAATGTCAGAGGCTGGTTGATCTCATATTGTAAAGTCACGGGAGCTGTATAGAGTTGTCACTTTCTTGAGTGATCTGTTTCCCCATCTTCAAAGGCACACCAACGTTGATATGAACGCATAAAACGTTTGAGGGAACGAATTCTACAAATTTACCACCCACAACAGAACTGAGATGTCCTTTTGCCCAGAGGGCACCAGAGCCAAAGAGCAACAAGCAAAGAGAGAAACCCCCGCCTTCTTTTGCTTTTCCAGGTTCCCATTGGCTGAATCTGCGGTCAGACCTTCATTATCACTGGTCCTTCCGGCTGTCGCTCCACGGTGGCGTTCCAGAGCCAGCCACTGAGAGTCACGGAGTTGGTTTTTTAAAATGCGATGGGCGGGGCGGGTGAAATTTGAACTGATGGCGGCGGAGCTCAGTTGTCGGTGATGTGCACGGTGCACGGTCGCCTCGCTGTTTTGTCCGGCTTCGGCAGCAGGACTCGGAAGGCTTAGCGGAGGCGGCGGAGCTTGGACCCTCCTGTCAACCATGGACCCACGTCGCAAGGCGAAGGCCCCGAGGAGACGGCCCTCCAGCCCGGTGCCCGGACCCTCGCGGCCAGACCCGAGCCCCCGCCGCCCGTCGAGGACCCCGACGAGGCGACCCTCCAGCCCGGTCCCCGGACCCTCGCGACCGAGCAGCATCCGTCAAGGTAAGCGTGTCTGCCTGAACCTCCGAGACCGGTCCAGCGCTCGCCCTATCGAAGCTATGTACCGGCGCTGCCTCTGATTACGGCTTGTCGCTAATCACGTTAACTAGTTTGTTTCTTGGCGGTTTTCCAGCCAGTGAGAAAAGCCAGGAGCAGACAGAACAGGTAGCTTGAGCAAAGATATTGCTCATTCTGATGGACACGGATCTCTGGGTTTTTTTTCTCCTTTTTTAGGATTTATTTAATTTTTTTAAATATTTATTTATTTTATTATTATGTATACAACATTCTGTCTGTATGTATTCCTGCTGGCCAGAAGAGGGCACCAGACCTCATTACAGATGGTTGTGAGCCACCATGTCGTTGCTGGGAATTGAACTCAGGACCTTCGGAAGAGCAGGCAATGCTTTTAACCACTGAGCCATCTCGCCAGCCCCGATTTATTTAATTTTTTATGTATGTGTGTATGTGTCTGAGTATGTGCTTCATGTATGAGGGTGCTGGCGACGGCCAGAAGAAGGCTCGGAACCCCGAAATCACAGGCAGTTATGAACTGCCCTGTAAGGGTGCTGGGAACACATCGCATCGGATCACCTGGAACTGGAGTTACAGACAGTTGTGAACTGTCATGTGGGTGCTAGGAATTGAACCAGTGATCTTACCGGCTGAGCCATTTCTCCAGCCCCTCTATTTCTACTCTTAACCCTTTCCAGTTCTTGTCTTACATGGCAGCTGGAATGTTATTTTCAGTTGTTTGGTTGGTTTTTCGAGACAGGGTTTCTCTGTAGCTTTGAAGCCTGTCCTGGAACTCCTAGAACTCGCTCTGTAGACCAGGCCTTGGAACTCACAGAGATCCACCTGTCTCTGTCTCCCTAGTGCTGGGATTAAAGGCGTGCACCACCACTGCCTGGTTGGAATGGTGGAATTCAATTTTTTTTTTAAACAAAAAAAAAGCAATTTGGCAAAGAAGGGGCTGAAGAGATGGTTCAGAGGTTAAGAGCACTGGCTGATATTCCAGAGAACTTGAGTTCAGCTCCCAGTACCCACATAGAAGCTCACAACCATCTTTAACTCCACTTCCAGGGTATCCCGTGCCTTCTGGTGTCTGCAGGCCCTGCACACACAGACATACATGGAGGCAAAGACCCATATACGTAGAATAAAATTTTTGGTGTGACCTTGCCTTCCATGTTCCCCAGGCTAACCCTGAGGGGAAGAAGATGCCCTGTCTCTGCCTCCCTGGTGTTGGAATTGGACCTGTGGGCCTGGCTAGAAGGACTAAGCCCTGCTCGAAATTCTTCTATGACTCCCAACAACGCGTTGGCTCGTGGAACCCCATCTTCAGGGCTTTTGGGTCCCGCTCTTTTATAACTTTTATAACCAGTTGTTCTTGCATCATGAATCTTACAGCCCTCTTACTCCTCTTGACTTTCTCAAAATCTCTCTTTTCCGAGAGAGACTAATATGTAACCCTTGTTGTGGTCTGTTATAGTTAGCTTCAGCTGTCAGCATGACATAAATTTGTCACCCAGGAAGAGGGAACTTCAGCTGAACGATTCCTTCTATCAGACTGGCCCGTGGCCATGTCTGTGAAGCATGTTCTTAATTGATGTGGGAGAGCCCAGTCCACTGTGGGTGGTGCCACCCCACCCCTGGGCAATGAGCTTGGGCTAGGAAAGCAGGTCAGTATGTAGCGCTCTTCCATGGTTCCTGCCTCCAGATTCCTGCCCTGGCCTCTCTGGAGGATGGGCTGTAACATGTAAGCCAAATAATCCCTCCCTCCCCACATTGTTGGTTGTGGTGTTTATCACAGCAACAGACACCAGAGTAGAACAGGATCCTCCCTCTTTGTCTTCATGATCCTAACCTCACCCACAGTTAAGTCTCCACTGCTGTCACCTAGCAACAGGCCATTTGTTTGTCTCCCTTCTTCCATGGCCCTTGCAGTGTTCTCACTGCTTGGGATAGTATTCTCTATTGGCTGGATCTTAAATAACTGTTTCTTTGAAGCTAATTTTATCCTTAAATGCTGTCCTTTTCATTGTTTCTATTTTGCAGTACCAGGGATAGAACCAGAGGCTTTGTATGTGCAAGGTGGTTGCTCTGAGCTGCACCTCCAGCCAGTACCCTTGTGTGTGTGTGTGTGTGTGTGTGTGTGTGTGTGTGTGTGTGTTGTCTTGTTAATTGTCTTAGCCAAGCTGTTTAACTAATCAGGCTTATTCATTTTATCAGTCATTGTTTATAATTATTGAGCAGTTATACTATTTACTTATTTAATTTCTCATTTTCACTGATTTAGTATATTTAATTTGTCTTGTTTATCTTAATAGCTAACCCTTCAGTTGAATTTAACCCAGTTATCTATTTTTTTAAGATTTATTTTTATTTTGGGGGCCTAGAGAGAAGGCTAAGCAGTTGCGAGCACTGATTGCTGTCCCAAAGGACTAGGGTTTGATTCCTGAGAGCCACATAGCAGCTGACAGTCACCTGTAACACAGAGCAGGGGATCTGACTCCTGACGCCTGCAGGCACCAGGCATGTACATGAGACATAAACATGCACGCCGGCAAAACACCCACCAAGATTTTTGTGGTTTTTTTTTAATTTGTTTTAATTAGAGTTTTATAACTGTGAAGAAACACCATGACCACGGCAACTCTTATACAGGAAAGCATTTCACTGGGGCTGACTTCCAGTTCAGAGGTTTTGTCTGTTATCATCTGGGCGGGGAGCGTCAGGCAGCCATGGTGCTGGAGAAAGTGCTGAGAGTTCTACATCTGGATCCAAAGGCAGCAGGAAATGACAGTGACACATCTGCCAGGCTAGAGCTTCTGAGACCTCAAAGCCCCACCCCCAGTGATGCACCTCCCCCAACATAGCCATAACACCTCCTACTAGTGCCAATCCCTATTGGCATTGGATTCACTGGAATTGGAGTTAGATGGTTGTGAGCCACCATATGGGTACTGGGCACCAAACCTAGGTCCTCTGCAAGAACAACAAATACTCTTAGCCAATGAGCCATGTCTCTAGCCCACTTTTTATTTCTAATTATATGTGTGCACATTAGTACAGGTGCCCAAGGACACCAGTCATTAGTTCCCCTAGACCTACGTGACCTGACATGAGTGCTAGGAACCAAACTTGGTTCTTCTATAAGAATGGTACACACTCTGAACCTTAACTCATTTGGCAGTCTTGTTTTCTACTCCGTATATTTCAGGCTCTTCATTTGCTCCTGGCACTGTTTTTAGGGTATCTTTCAGGTTTTTAAAAGTAAATGTTTATATCAACCATTTTAAATAGTCTAATATCAGTTAAGTTTCTTCTCCAACGTTAGAGTTAGAGGTATCCTCCTTCTTTGTCTGCCACGAGGGATTGAACCCATGGCCTCGTGCATGCTAATCAAGCACGTTACTGCAGAGCTGCATCTCTAGAACAGATTTGTGTGTGTGTGTGTGTGTGTGTGTTTATTTTCTAGTGAGAATTTGAATTTTTACCAAAGGCTGTGGCTTCACAGCCGGCATTCCCAGCACTAGCCCTGAATTATGCTACTTCCAAAGTTCCAACACGGCCTCTAATGAGCACTGGCCAACTATCACTACTTCCCGGAGCTCCAGAGTAATCAAGACAAGGGATTCATATTAGGTAGTACTTGGTTCCTTCCAGCTGTTAAAAAGTGCCTAAAAATGGAAATAACGAACTTTTCAACCTAGGTGGGAATGGGAAAAATAGGTGCTTGGAGTACTGTGGGCCCAGCAGGAAGGAGCTGTTGGGAAGTGACTGGGGTTGAAAATACCCAACCCAAAGACTCCGACCTCGCTCGCCTAACAAGCCTGTCTTAAGCACCTGTCTGCGGGAGTGAGCGACTTCCCTGCTCTGGGGCAGAGTCCTGCATTAACGTCCGTCCGTTGTCTCAGCTGACCCGCTTATTTCCACTGCGCCTCCCTTAAGACCTAACTCTTCTGCTCAGGCGCGTCCAGTCTACGCCGAAGGCGGAAATTTCTGTGGCTGAAGGAAGTGCAGAAACTGCAGAAGAGCACAGACCTCCTGCTGAGGAGACAGCCTTTCAGCCGTGTTGTGAGTTCTGGGGCCCTCCCTCTGCCCTGGGTCACCTCTCCTAAGTCTCGGGTCCGCGGCTGAAGGTCACCTCTAACCCTTTGGGACGCTGCACATCCTCTGTGTTTCAGAGGCTGTTTTCTCCTCATCCCCTCTGTAGTAGAGCCCTCTCCTCCAGTTTCCCTCCCTGCCCTGGAGATTGTGCTCTTTCTCCTCTGCCCGTTAAAGCTCCCAGAAGTCGGCCCCTACTCTGAGCCAGGCCCCAATGTGAAGGGCAGCAGGTAATGGAGGAAATGAGGATGCCGCGAGACACATGGAGAAAGACCCTCTACTCTTTGAACACTCGCTCACCTGCTACTCTCTGCTCACCCCCACCCCACCCCTCCATAGGTTAGAGAAATCTGTCAGAAATTCACTCGCGGTGTGGACTTCTGTTGGCAAGCCCACGCCTTGTTGGCCCTTCAAGAGGTAAGAAGGAGAGGGATAGGTGAAGGCTGAGAGGGGAAAGAGTATCCCAGAATGCCAAAGGACTGCATGTGAGGTACCCCCAGACTGTTCCTGACCTCCCCAAAAGAACAGCCAACATGTAATACGTGACGGTGGAGGGGGTGTGATGGGCGGCCATGGGTTCGCCCCGGTCTTTACTTCAGTCCTTTGAATCAGGATGTCTCCAAGAGAAAACAGGCCGGGCCCCTCATCCCTGTAGTCTTCTCTTTGTGCCCAGGCAGCAGAAGCGTTTCTAGTGCACCTCTTCGAGGACGCCTATCTCCTCACCTTACACGCTCGCAGAGTCACCCTCTTCCCCAAGGACGTGCAGCTGGCCAGGAGGATCCGAGGCATCGAGGGAGGGCTGGGCTGAGCCGGCAGAGCCCTGTGTCTGTAAGTCTTTCCTGCTCAGACAGTGCTACTTGTAGCTGGGAGTGGAGTCTGGTCTGAAGGAAAGTGCCGACAGTCCCGAGGCTCTTGCCCAACTGCTTGGGGGTGCATGTGTTACGGTTCATGTCTTTTTGTACAATGTTAAAATAAAAGCTGAGTGTAGTGGTTCATACTTGTAACTCTAGCACTTGGGAAGCCAAAGCAGGAGGATGATAAGGCTCTCAAGACCAATATGAGCCTCTCAGGTGCCAGGCAGAATGCCAGCCAGCGCTGCATAGTGAGAGCCTTCTTCACAAAGAAGGGAAGATGGCAGCAGTGCTCCATATATCTGGCAGTACATCTTCCCATTTACAAGGAATAAATTCCCTATTTTTTTTGTTTTCTTTTTAATTTTTGTCTTTTTTCTTTTTTTTTTTTTGAGACAATGTCTCACTATGTAGGCCAGGCTGACCTCAAACTCAGTTCCCCTTGCCTCTGCTCCACCTCCCCTCTTCAGATTCCCTAATTGAAATTACGTGGTGTGAGAGAGAACTAAGCATATAACAAAGCTACTGAAGAGTTTATTAGAGACACGTGAACAGGCCTGGGGACTTCGGTGTACGGAAAGAGCTTGAAGACGGCGTGGCCAGCTCTTAAAGGCTGCCGAGTGCATGCACACGGGGGGGGGGGGGGGTTGACGTAGCTACGTTATACGCAGATGACGGAGCTCACACATGGCGCACAAGGGCTTATGTAGCTGCATCATACGTAGGTGATGCAACCATGCTGCACGTAGGCCATGCAGGGCTTTTTAAGGTCTCCGGGGTGGCTAAGTATTTTGCCTGAGCGCTTGTTCGCACATGAGTAGCCCTGGAACCCGAAAGTGCCCGCCACTGTGGCTAGAATTATAACACTAATTTTAAAGGAAATTTTTCTTTTAAAAATTCCTTGTTAGCCAGGCATGATGGCACACGCCTTTAATCCTGCAGTTAGGAGGCAGAGGCAGGCAGATCTCTGAATCTGAGGCTGGCCTGGTCTACAAAAACGAGTTACAGGACAGCCAGGGCTGTTACACAGAGAAACTTTGTCTCGGGGTGGGGGCAGAAGGGAGCCTTGTTAATAAATGTGATTCCTAATTTCAGAGTCAACACCTGGGACCATCTGGAGCCACAACTAGACCAGTGATGTCTGAGGAGCTGCCTGGAGTTAGCGGGTTTTGAACAGCATGCACACGTTGCCCTTTAAACTTTCTTTCTAAAGTAGAAGACCGTGTGGCGTTTCTCTGTGACCGAGAGACAAAAGGCCATCTGCACACGTCCATGGACATGACTGTTTGCAGACCAAAGGTCAGCTTTGGCTTGTGAACTGCTCGACCGTTTGACTGTTTAAGGGTTTCGGACACGTAAGATCTGCTGTGTTAGGAGGGGTTGTTGTTATTTTAGTCTTTCTGTGCTGTGTGCATCTTTTCCCGTTTGTGTATTTGTGCTTTTGTTTAAACTATAAGGGAGAAAAATCTGGGTACAAGGCTTGAATCTGTTGTATGGAAAACCCTGGCAGTTCCTCCATAGAGGATTGATTTCATCAGTAGTGCCTGTCAGCAAACATGCAGCTTTTCAAAACTTAACTAGAATTGAATACAAATCTCTTCTGCCTTCCCTTTAATGCTAGGGCTTGAATCCAACATTTTGTACATGCTAAGCATAGACTATACTGTTGAGCTACAGCCACAGCCTGAAGTGTACAGTCTTTCTGTTTCCTACGAGTAAACTCATCAAAATCATCCAGAGTCCCTCATAGAACTGGACATTTTAGTCTTAGCTGTAAATCATATAAAATGTATCATATCAGTCTGGGGTTTTAAACTGCGTTTTTGGTATTTTTACAGGTATTTCTTTTTAGCTTATTTGGAGAGAAATAACAAAAAAAGTTTCTTAATAAAAAAATTAAAATGAAGTTACTGTTATAGGTGTTATAAGCTCTTTTAGTAAATAGTAAGCTCATTTTTACACCTTTTGAAACAGCCACAATGTGAACAAGAGATGTGAGTGGTGGAGATTTGCCGCTGACGAGACAGACACACACACAGGCCTTGACAAAATTACTTCTACCAGGGTAGGAGCATGGGAATTGAAGAAATACAAGTAAAGAATATGAAGATGCATAAAAACAAGACAGAAAACGCAGAAAGTATTGGGAGGGCATTCCAGTGACTGGAATCCTAAAATTCACCCTTGTTTATTTTTCCACAGCTTTTATACCCAACATAAAGCGGGGAGGGTAATGTGATAAAAAGGATAACTCCCAGTCAATGGCAAAAGTACATTTGCATATCCTGACCATTTGTCAGGGTGGCACCAGAATTACTAGAATGAGCTCTCCTGCCGGGCGGTGGTGGCGCACGCTTTTAATCCCAGCACTCGGGAGGCAGAGGCAGGCGGATCTAGGTGAGTTCGAGGCCAGCCTGGTCTACAAGAGCTAGTTCCAGGTCGGGCTCCAAAACCACAGAGAAACCCTGTCTCGAAAAACCAAAAAAAAAAAAAAAAAAAAATAGAATGAGCTCTCCTGAGTTAGGACAAGCCACTAAGCTTGTCCATCTCCAAACTCTCTGACCTTCAGACAAGGTGGAAATGGACCTGCACTTTTCAACCCCTGCAGTCCCAGGAAAATGGGCCTGCTGCCCTTGGCCTTGAGGTGAATACAAGAGCGAGCAGTAAACAGTCTGTGCCGTTGATGAAGACTCGGCAGCTGACTGAACTCGAAGTTCCAGGTTTTACCATTTAATAAACTTTACCCTTTGTAAACATTTGCCATTTGATCAGATATATGCAAATAAAGCTGATTTGGGGGAGTTGTAGTTTTCAAGTTCCAGGCGGGATGAGTGTTCTCAGCAGTACAGTGTTTATGTGTTTATGAGATTACGGAGTTTTACATCCTGGGAACTAACGGAATGTGGTTACAAGGTGAGCTCTTTAGCAAAGGAGCCATGGGGGCTTATCAGTAGGCCTTGAGGGCTATAGTCTGACTTTGCCATCTTGGGTTGCTCTAGTCCCTCTGCCTTCCCCTACCATGATGGATTTATCTCATGAATCAAAAGCCAAAATAAGCCCTCCTCCCTGTTTGATCGAAAGTGAGACCCCAGCCTTCTGACACCCCAGCCCCTGGCATTCATCCTTAGGGTGCCAATGGAGCTGAAAGCCCCCTGGCCTGGGAATGGCCTTAGTCGGAACTCCACCTCCTGCAGAGCCCACCAAGGGCTAACTCCTCCCCAGGGAGGGTCAGGACCACTCCCACAGGCTGTTTAGGCTGCTGCCCGGAAAAGAAACACGTGGTCTTTGGGTTTTGCGTGGTCCACCCCCCACCTCTCGCCATGCTCCCAGCCAACCGGGAGCACTGCATTTATTAAACTTGGGCATTTTTTATTCGGTCTAATCTGGTCTGGTTGGAATTATTTGCATTGGCGGAGAGGCTCGTTTTAAGATTATTCCTAACACCCCCCCTAACTTGCTTCTGCCAGGGGTGTGGTCACAGAGTCAGACTGGCTAATAGATCCCCACTCCTCACTCCTTAGCTTATTTGCTGACGACAGGCTCCTGCTGTGTGAATTTACCTCCCGCCTCTGATCTTCGCCTTTCTCACCCAGGCGAGTTCATCATTCTTCCCTAACCTTTCCATTGACTTTATTTCTGCTTCAAGTTTTTAATATCAAAGGTCTTTTAAAATTTTATTTATTTTTGTTCCTCTTTTTTTTTCCTTGATTTTATTGAGCTATATTTTTTCCCCGCTGCCCCCCTTTCCTCTCCCCTCCCCTCCTACCCTCTCCCATGGTCCCCATGCTCCCAATTTACTTAGGAGATCTTGTCTTTTTCTACTTCCCATGTACATTAGATCCAAGTATGGCTTATGAATTGTAGGCTGGTTTTTCTTTGTTTTATGTCTAAAAGTCACTTATGAGTGAGTACATATGATATTTGTCTTTCTGGGTCTGGGTTACCTCATTCAATATGATATTTTCTAGCTCCATCCACTTGTTCACAAAATTCAAGATGTCGTTATTTTTTTCTGCTGTGTAAATGTACCACATTTTCCCTATCCATTCTTTGGTAGAGGGGCATTTAGGTTGTTTCCAGGTTCTGGCTATGACAAACAATGCTGCTCTGAACATAGTTGAGCACATGTCCTTGTGGCACAATTGAGCATCCTTTGCGTAATACTCAAAAGTGGTGTTGCTGGGTCTTGAGGTAGGTTGTTTCTGAGAAATCGCCATTCTGGTATCCAAAGGGGCTGTACCAGCTTACACTCCCACCAGCAATGCAGAAGTGTTCCATTTATCCCACATCCTCTCCAGCATAAGTTGTCATCAGTGGTTTTGATCTTGGCCAGTCTTACATGTAAGATGGAATCTCAGAGTTGTTTTGATTTGCATTTCTCTGATGGCTAAGGTTGTTGAGCATTTCCTTAATTGTCTTTCAGCCATTTTAGATTCCTCTGTTGAGAGTTCTCTGTACTCCATTTTTTTATTGGATTATTTGTTCTTTTGATGGCAAATTGCATGAGTTCTTTGTATACTTTGTCATCTGCCTGTGTCTGATGTGGGATTGCTGAAGATCTTTTCCCATTCTGTAGGTTGCCATTCTGTCTTGGTAACCATGTCCTTTGCTTTACAGAAGGTTTTCAGTTTCAGGAGGTCCCATTTGTTAATTGTTTCTCTCAGTGTCTGTGCCACTGGGGCTATATTTAGGAAGTGGTCTCCTGTGCCAATGTGTTCAAGTGTGCTTCCCACTTTAGCTTCTGGCTTTATGTTGAGGTCTTTGATCCATTTGGACTTGAGTTTTGTGCATGGTGATAGATATGGGTCTATTTTCATTCTTCTACATGTTGATATCCAGTTATGCAGCATCATTTGTTGAATATGCCTTTTCTCCATTTTATATTTTTTGCTTCTTTGTAAAAAATCAGGTGTTTGTAGGGATGTGGGTTGTTATCGGGGTCTTTGATTTGGTTCTGTTTGTCCTCCTGTCTGTTCTTATGCCAGTACCAGGCTGTTTTCATTACTGTAGCTCTGTAGTAAAGTTTGAAGTCAGGGACTGTGATGCCTCCAGAAGTTCTTTTATTGCACAGGTTTGTTTTGGTCATCCTGGGTTTTTTGCTTTTCCATATGAAGTTGAGTACCATTCTTTCAAGGTCTGTGAAGAATTTTGCTGGGATTTTGGATGGGCATTGCATTGAATCTGTAGATTGCTTTTGGTAAGATTGCCATTTTTACTGTGTTAATTCTACCTACCCAAGAGCATGGGAGATCTTTCCATTTTCTGATGTCTTCTTCAGTTTCTTTCTTCAAAGATTTAAAGTTCTTGTCATAGAGGTCTTCCACTTGTTTGGTTAGAGTTACTCTGAGATATTTTATGTTATTTATGGCTATTGTGAGGGGTGATGTTTCTCTAATTTCTTTCTCAGACCATTTATCATCTGTGTAAAGGAGGGCTACTGATTTTTTTTGAGTTAATCTTGTATCCTGCTACATTATTGAAAGAGCTTATGAGCTGTTGAAGTTCATTGGTAGAATTTTGAGGGCCACTTATGTAAACTATCATATTATCAGCAAACAGTGAAAGTTTGACTTCTTTTCCAATTTGTATCTCCTTGATCTCCTTTTTTTTTTTTTTTGTCTTATTACTCTAGCTAGAACCTCAAGAACTATATTGAATAGATATGGAAAGATTGGACAACCTGTCTTGTTCCTGATTTCAGTGGGATCGCTCTGAGTTTCTCTCTATTTAGTTTGATGTTGGCTGTTGGCTTGCTGTTTATTGCCTTTATTGTGTTTAGGTATGTTCCATGTATCCTTGATCTCTCCAAGACCTTTATCATGAAGAGATGTTGTATTTTGTCAAAAGCTTTTTCAGCATCTAATGAGATGATCATGTTTGTTTGTTTCCAGTTTGTTTCTATAGTGGATTACATTGACAGATTTTTGTATGTTGAACCATCCCTGCATCTCTGGGCTGAAGCTGACTTGGTCATGGTGGATAATTTTTCTGATGTGTTCTCGGATTCGGTTTGCCAATATTTTACTGAGTATTTTTGCATCAATGTTCATGAGTGAGATTGGTCTGTAATTCTCTTTCTTAGTCATGTCTTTTATTGTTTGAGTATCAGGGTAATTGTAGCCTCATAAAAAAGAGTTTGGCAATATTCCTTCTGTTTCTATTGTGTGGAAGAATTTGAGGAACAATTACACTCGTTCTTCTTTGAAAAATCTTGTAGAATTCTGCACTAAAACCATTTGGCCCTGGGCTTTTTTTAGTTGGGAGACTTTTGATGACTGTTTCTATTTCTTTAGTAGTTGTAGGTCTATTTAATTGCTTATCTGGTCTTGATTTTATTTTGATAAGTGATATTTATCCAGAAAATTGTCCATTTCTTTAAAGTTTTCCAATTTTGTATAGTACAGTTTTTAAAATATAACCTAATGATTTTCTGGATTTCCTCTCTGTCTGTTGTTATGTCCCCCTTTTCATTTCTGATTTTGTTAATTTGGATATTCTCTCTCTCTGCTTTTTGGTTAGTTTGGGTAAAGGTTTTTCTATTTTGTTGATTTTCTCGAAGAACCAATCTTTTTCTCATTGATTCTTTGTATTGTTTTCTTTGTTTCTATTTTGTTGATTTCAGCTCTCAATTTGATTATTTCTTGCTGTCTAGTTCTCCTTGGTGAGTTTGCTTCTTTTTGTTCTTGAGTTAACTCACTAGTGTGGGATTTTTCCAGATTATTTATGTAGGCATTTAGTGCTATGAATTTTCCTCTTAACACTGCTATCATTGTGTCCCATAAATTTGGGTATGTTGTGTGGTCATTTTCATTGAATTTTATGAAGTCTTTGATTTCTTCCTTTATTTCTTTATTCACCCATTGATGATTCAAGTGAGTGTTGTTTAATTTCCATGTGTTTGTGGGCTTTTTGAAATTAGTGTTGCTGTTGAATTCTAATTTTAAACCATGGTTATCCGATAAGATACATGGAGTTATTCCAATTCTTTTGTATCTGTGGAGGTTTGCTTTGTTACCTAGTGTGTGGTCAATTTTTGAGACGGTTCCATGAGGTGCTGAGAAGAAGGTATATTCTTTTCTGTTTGGATGGAATGTTCTATAGATGTCTGTTAAGTCCATTTGATTCATAACGTCTGTTAATTCCCTCATTTCTCTGTTAATTTTCTGTCTGACAGACCTGTCCAGTGGTGAGAGTGGGGTGTTGAATTCTCCCACTATTAGTGTGTGGGGTTTGATGTGTGATTTAAGCTTTAGTAGTGTTTCTTTTACTTATGATGGCGCCCTTGTATTTGGGGCATAGATGTTCAGTATTAAGATTTCCTCTTGATGGATTTTTCCTGTGATGAATATGAAATGACCTTCTACATTTCTTTTGACTAATTTTAGTTTGAAGTCTATTTTTGATGGTGGAGAGATCGGACGCTTAAAAGAAATCCCACACTAGCTCAGAACTTAGAGATAGATATTTATTTAGGGGGAAAACTTATAAATCAGAATTCTCTGCTTGAATGGTGGATGGAGATGGGATCCAATCAATCCGAACAAACAAACAGGAACCAAGGGGGAGGAGAGAAGGTCCAGACACACTTCAACATCCGGGTAAATAGTATATGAGGCCACACCCCAGTAGGCAGGTAATAAACCTTCCTGCAGCATATTTTGTTAACTGTTAGGATTACTACACCTGGTTGTTTCTTAGGTCCATTTAATTGGAAAATTTTTTCCCAACCCTTTACTCTGAGGCGATGTCTGTCTTTGAGGTTGAGGTATATTTCTTGTGTACAGAAGAATGGATTCTGTTTCCATATTCAGTCTGTTCACCTGTGTCTTTTTATAGGTGCGTTGAGTCCATTTATATTAAGGGATATTAATGAACAGTGATTTCTAGTTCCTGTTATTTTAGTTTTCATTGTTGGTGATGTTATTGTGCGTATTTTTTCCTTCTTTGAGATTTGAAATCGTCTATTGTCTGCGTGAAATCATCTATTGTCTGCCTTTTTGTGGATGTAGCTAACTTCTTTGGGTTGGAGTTTCCAGTGTAGGAATGGATTTGTGGCTAGGTTATTGGTTAAATCTGATTCTGTCATGAAATATCTTGTTTTGTCTATCTATGGTGATTGAAAGTTTTGCTGGGTATAGTAGTCTGGGCTGGCATCTGTGGCCTCTTAATGTCTGCATAATACTTGACCAGGATCTTCTGGCTTTCATTGTTTCCATTGAAAAGTCAGGTGTAATTCTGATAGGTCTGCCTTTTCATGTTACTTGGTCTTTTTCCTTTGTCGTTTTTAATATTCTTTCTTTATTATATATGTTTAGTGTTTTGATTATTATGTGGCAGGGGACTTTTTTATTTATTAATTTTTAATCATTAGTCTATTTGGTGTTCTGGAAGCTTCTTGTATCTGCATATGCATATATTTTTTAGATTGGGACAGTTTTCTTCTACGATTTTGTTGAATATATTTTCTGTTTTTGAGTTGGACTTCTTCTCCTTCTTCTATCCCTATTATTCTTAGGTTTGGCCTTTTCATGGTGTCCCATATTTACTGGATATTTTGGGTTAAGCTTTTGTTAGATTTAGTGTTTTCTTTGACTGATGAGTCTATTTCCTCTATTGTATCTTCAGCGCTTTAGATTCTCTCTTCCATTTCTTATATTCTGCTGTTATGCTTACATTTGTGGTTCCTGATCTTTTTCTCATGATTTCTGTTTCTATAATTCTTTCGTCTTGTGTTTTTTTTTTTTATTGTCTCTATTTCGGTTTTCAAATATTGAATCATTTCTTTCATCTGTTTGATTGCTTTTTCTTGGTTTTCTTTAAGGGATTTGTTGATTTCTTCCAATTTTTTATTTGTCTTTTCCACCATTTCTTTGAGGGAATTTTTTATTTTCTCTTTAAGGACCTCAAACATTCTCCTAAAGTTATTTTTTAGGTCATTTTCTTCTGCTTCATCTGTATTTGAGTGTTCAAGTCTTGCTGTTGTAGGGCCATGTAATATCTACGCCTATATTACTCTCGGTCCAGTTCGCACACCACTGTACCATATGCGAGCCAGGCAAGGGCCTGGAGATTGAAAGAACACACAAGAGACCTGGGTCATTCAAAAGGAGATCAGCCGAATGCCGTTTATTCAAGCTTAGGAAAATCATTATATAAGTAACTGCTGCACAAGGAATTCCCCCCAGGCAGGTGGAAAATTGTCATACCCAAGATGGAGTAAACAATGCCCTATAGCTAATCACCAGGCGGGGCAAAGGGAGCAAAGCAACAAACAGGAACTGCTGGCTGGCCAGAAACTGTCCTCAAAATGAAACCCCGGAGCAGGGGTAGACCCATGGGCCCTACAGGGCCACTAGTTTTTGTTGGTATCATGTTGTTCTTTGTGGTATTGAGTGGTGATGGTTCTTACCCTGTCTACCCATCTTTTCCTCAGACTGGTGTAGCTGGGGCTCTGTCTCTGGTGATCAGTCTTCCAGATGCCAGTGGATCTGCCAAAGCTCATGTGGTTGGCTATTCCTTGTGGTGCAGTCAGGGCCATGGTTCCAGTCACCTTGGAAGTCACTTGTTGTTTCGGGGGAGGGGAATGCTCCCAAGGAGATTGCTTGCTTAGGACTGCTCCCACTGAGGTTGCTGGCTTGGGCCTGCTCAGGCAGAGGTCACTGGCTTGGGCTTGCTCCCTGGGAGATCACTGATTTGTGCCCAGTGCCAGCAGAGGTCTCTGTCTTGGGCCTGCTCCCTCAGCAGTGGCTCCCTTGTACCTACTCCTGTGGAGGTCATTGCTTTGGGCCTGCATTGGCTGAGGTCACTGGCTCAGGCCTGTTCCCACAGGTGTCCCTGGCTTGGGCCTGTTTCACAGAGGTCTCTGGCTTGGGCCTGCTCCCTCAGGGGTCGCTCCCTTGAACCCCCTTTTTATTATTATTATTTTTTGAATGTTTCTTTTTTACATAAAATGCCAGTCAGCATTCATTCACTCAATAAGACAGCAACCGCTATAGTTATTTAAATCAAAGGTATTGATGGAGGCAAATAATAACATCAGGAAGGTAGAAGGCGACAAAGGGAAGAAGGTCAGGAAGCTGCTGGTGTCCCAAGCCCACCCTCACTGCGGCCATGTAGGACTCATGGCCCCCACTACTATTGCACTGACCTGTGTGCTGCTCATGAGCTGCCTCCTCACGCTGAGCACCACACATGGCCGTGACTCTACCAAAAGCCCCGTTAAAATTGGAAAGGAAGATGTCTACTTGTTCCTCCTCCCTCCCAGGCCCCACAGGCACCTCCCATTGGCAGAACCTAACCAGAAGCAGCCACAAGGGAGTCTGGGAAGGTACCTGACCAGCTTCTAGCCTCTTTTATTAGAACTTCAAAGAGGAAGAACAGGAACTAAAGCCAATAGAATCGGCAACTATCCCGTCTCATGAGTGCCATGCCTTTTTAAGTTTATCATAATTTTCTGTTTCTGGTTTTTATTTTGCTGTGTAGTAATTGTTCTAAAGTACTTTCCCCTCCTCGTTGTTCTAATCTCCCCAAGGTTCTCCTTTAGTAACTAGCAATATTTGCTGGAGACAAAGGCTAACTGAGAGTTCTGAGCATGTGTGTGGCTGGGAAAGGCTGTTGGAGCTCTCCTGCGGAGTGCTCAGGTGAGTATTTTAGAGGCCCCTCACATCCTCTCAGCATAACTACATTCTCTGAGGAGAGCTAAGGCTCAGGTGGTGCCTGGCGGAGAATTGATACCTATATTAAATATCTACACACAAACCTTCAGCATGTCCCCAGTTTTAGCCTCCTTGCATCCAGGGGCCCTTTACCTAGTTGACTCAATACTAAGAGAACACTGGGGAGAGGCAGCTAGTGGGGAGCGCAGGGAGACCTGTAGGGGTTGTTTGCCAGTCACCTTGCAGCCAGCCCCACCCAGCTCTCATTTCTCCAGTTGCAGAAGGTTTTGATGCTATGAGTTTGGGGCTGCTGAAGGCCGCTGTGTGGATGTGCTGGCTCAGGGTTGCCCTGCACTCGGTCTTAGGAGCTGCAGAAATCAGTGTCTGCTTGTCCATCTGAGTTTCCGCTTTCGAAAGTGTTGCTGCTTTTGCCTCCATGGTTCTCCCCAGCTTTGTCTGTGTATGATGATTCTCTTAACTCTGTACAGAATCACGTTTTGGCAATTTTCTTTCTTTCTTTCTTTCTTTCTTTCTTTCTTTCTTTCTTTCTTTCTTTCTTTCTTTCTTTCCTCTTCTTCTTCTTCTTCTTCTTCTCCTTCTCCTTCTCCTTCTCCTTCTCCTTCTCCTCCTCCTCCTCCTCTTCCTCCTCTTTCTTCTTCTTTTGGGGCGGGGGTTCAAGACAGAGTTTCTCTGTAGTTTTGAAGCCTGCCCTGGAACTAACATTTGTAGACCAGGCTGGCCTCGAACTCACAGAGATCCCCCTATCTCTACCGTCCAAGTGCTGGAATTAAAGGCATGCACCACCACCGCCCGGCAGCAATTTTCTTTCTTGACATGATAAAGCTGACTCCACGGCTTTCTGGAATCTGTTTTTGCTTTTGAGATGTCACTCCAGCCATTACCCTTTGAAACTAATACTATTTCCTTGATTTATCTTTTTTTAAAGATTTTTCCTTGCTTCTGGTGTTCTGCAGTGTCATGATGTTGTGTCTAAATGCAGGCTTCTTTTTCTTAGTTTGCTTAGGCTTCTTGAATATGGACTGATGTCTTTTCATCAATTCTCACCCATTATCTCTTCAAATACTGCCTCTCCCCAGTCTCTGTCTCCTGAATCCCCAGTTACCTGCTCTTCCGGCCTTTCCCCCACGTCCTCTATCAAGGCTTTCAGATTACTTTGTCTGCCCTTCTTCATAGTTCATTAAGGGTTTTTTCTTCAGCTGTTCCTAATCTACCTTTAAACTTTTCCATTTTCCTTTCATTTTGTTTGTTCTATTTTGAGACAGGGTCTCACTATGCAGCCCTGGCTGTGCTGGAACTCACAGAGATCTTCCTGTCTCTGCCCACCCCCTTGCTGGGATTAAAGGTGTGCACCAACAGTTCTGTCCTTTGTCCCTTTTCTTAATTTTAATTATTGTGAGGCTTGCTTTGTTTTAGTTTATTAGTTCTATAATTATTATTTTGTTCTTTTTTGTTGTTGTTACTGTTTTGCTTTGTTTTTGAGACAGGGTCTCACATAGCCCAGGCTGTACTCAAGCTGCTGTGCAGCCATATGTACCTTGAACTCTCCTGCCTCTGTTTCCCAGAGCTGGGATTGTAGGTGTGCACCACCATGCCTGACATCGCCATGTTCAACTTCCTTTTAATTTTTTATGTTACTTTTAAATATTCTTGTTCTCTGCAAAAAAACAAAACAAAACAAAAAAAACCCAAGTCTGGCCCTTTCTCTCCTTTAATGTCAGCATAGTGGCTTCCGGCCACTATGGATCTGTTTCTGTATATGGTTTGGGTTGGTTCTCGTGTGTCTCCAGTGCCTGTCACTTCTAAGTGAGGAAAGAATCTGAGGTCTCAGATGCCACCTTCTAGAGAGAGTCCTCTCTCTCCCACCAGCCATCTTGAGGCACTGAAAATCCAGAACACCTCAGTGGCTTTCACCCACTCACTTCATAAGAGCAACCAGCTTTTCCCAGGTGTCCTATGCCAGCCTCTACCTCCCTGCTGAATTTATTTGAATGGTATTGTTTCCTGGAATTGAAAAATTCCAACAGCATGTGTGTGGGGGCAGGGGTCATGGACTTTGATAGAGTAGGTGTGTGCACGTGGCCCTGGAAGCTAGAGGTTGATGCCAGGTGTCCTTCCTCGATTGCTACCCACCTTTGGTGCGCATAAGTGCGTGCATGCATGCATGTGTGCACACGTGCACACACAAAAGCCAAAGGAGAATGCCAGGTGTCTTCATCCATCACTCCCCACCTTATTCCCTTGAGACAGGACCTCTTACTGAAACTGGAGCTGGCTGCCCCTCAGCCCTAGCAAGGCTGTAAGTCGGCAAACCCCAGCAATCCTCCTGTCTCTCGCCTCCTCTGCCATAGCCCCAGGGTTACAGGTGCACAAGACTATACCGAACTTTTCACTTGAGCGTCAGGGATCTGAACTCGGGTCCTCACATTTGCACAGCAGGCACTTTAACAGTTGAACTCTCTCCCCAACCCCTCATTATTTTATTTTAATTGAAATATTTGCATGCCTTTGAAAAACCATCACAAATTACAATTTCACGCCTCTGAAACACTGTTATAACAGTACTCAGATTGAGAATCAGGTATTTCCAGCTTCCCAGAAGCCTGCTCTGGGCCCCACGCTAGAAGATGCTTGCTTTGCCAAGGGTAGTAATCCCGACTTACAAATCGATGCAGGCTGCTGTTAGAAGAAACGGGAAAGGGTGTATTCTCCTGAGTCTCCTGCATCTGTGAGATCTGTATTTTTTACAGGCAGCTGTGTTCATTCTCATGACTGTGTAGACAACTCTCCACATGGGTCCTGCTTCTTTGGTTTCAAACAATCTCGCTAAAGAAGATTTGGGGGGGGCAGTAGCATCTGTGCTGAACACATACAGATTCTTTTTCTTGTGACCTATTCTCCCAAACAAGTCCCAGTGACCTTTTACGTTGTATTATGCATTAGAGTGGCATCCAGATGAGGTTGTGTATGGAAGCTGTATGTGGGTTATTTGCAAATATTCTGTTTTAAACAAACAAGCAAAAAATTGTTCTTTCACATGTAGATCAGGCTAGCCTTCTGCCTCAACTTCCCAAGCAGGCATTCACCAGCACAACAAGCCAAACTACTATGACATTTTATATAAGAGACTTGGGCATCCATCCACATGAGATGCTGGCACTAAGAAACAAATACAAAATATCCCATTGCATAGATATACCCAAAATGGTATTGGACGCTTGGGTAGATTCATGTTTAAAGCTGTTATAAATGTTGGACATTCATTATGCTTAAAAATTTATGAGATGAAATTATTTGTAAATGTTTTATAAATATTGCAAAGAAACCAATTTCAATTCAGAAATATATTTTGAATTTCCACATAATTCTATGAATACATATCTCATACATTTTTCAGAGATGATCCATGGCTAAAATTAGACCTTCAGGTCCACCATCCGTGGACAGTTATAAACCCCCACTCTAGAATTAGATGACCTATCTTGTATCAGACCTCATATTCTAGATAAATATTGCATTTTTTGGGTGTGGCCTATTTTTGGTTTGTTCGTTTTGTTATTGTTTTTTGAGACAGGGTCTCGCTGTCTGTCCTGGAGCTCACTATGTAGACCAGGCTGGCCTCAGAAACTCACAGAGATCCATCTGCCTCTACCTCCAAGTGCTGGAATTAAAGGCTTGCACCACTATGCCCAACTTAAATATTGCAATTCTTTTATATAGACTTTTTAAAATGTTCAACGCACATATGCATGCATTTGTGGAATATCTGCCTCAATTCTCCATCCCATAGGACATTCCTCTGCTTGGGTGAGAGTAGCAATAGCTCCATCTTTCCAGTGAACGCTCTTTAGTCCCTCATGCGAGCTCACGATGGCAGACCGTACATCATTCACAGGAGACGGATCTGCAGCCCAGCGGCCTGGGGCACTGGAAAGCTGCCGCACTTTAAAGAGCAGCAGAGCGTTTGTTACCCAGGGTTTCTCTCCCCTCCCCCACCCACAATGGGCCAATATTTCTGTCTCACTTGATGCCCAAGGGAAGAAGTTGATTCCTAATTGTTTTAGGATCGATTTAAGTTATTTCTGCAACTGTGGTTATTGTAAACCTTTAAATCCATGTCCCTGAAATCTGATTCATGACATGATTGTGACTACACTGGCGCCTACCAGCACCCCTCCTGACTCCAGTCTACTTGGCTTAACTCACCCCATCCAGTGGGCTCCCAGCCACCCTGTTTCCCAAGTACCTGTCTTCCCAGCCCTGGTCAGCTCCTTTCAAACACTGTTGGCCTTTAGCTCCTTAAAAACTGATTGCGTTTTCCAAAGCAAACCATCATTCCCTTTTATCCCCGTGTACCTAGGACTCCTTGGCTGGGCTTAGCTCTGAGCGTCTGCGGCTCCGGGCTTTTGCATTGGCTGTGAGAGCAGAGCTTCAGGTGTGCGCAGCTGTGGGATTTTCCGGGGCAGAGGTCCTGGGAGACAAGATCGTTTCCTGGGGAAGGAAAGCCAGAGGGTACCCAAGTCTCCACCTTTGGGTGGTGTGAGAGGCAGAGAGACTCCCGAGTGGTGAAAGGAGAGGCCAAGGCAC
Organism: Myodes glareolus; assembly: GCF_982192425.1. NCBI lineage: Eukaryota > Metazoa > Chordata > Mammalia > Rodentia > Cricetidae > Myodes > Myodes glareolus. The sequence goes on along the minus strand of NC_142031.1, from coordinate 100,751,405 downwards.
TTTCCGGGGTGACACTAAATCCAAGACACTGTGTCTTGAGCTGTTTTTTTCCTTTGAGCTTAAAAGTCATTTTAGGCGGCACCTCCGCTGTCTTTGCTCCCTATGCCTTACATTTAGACCAGATCCATCACAGATTTTCAGGGTCCAAAGGTATCTTTGAAGTCATTTAACCCAATCCTTTAGCAAATGTAAATGTCTTCTGTTAACCTAAGCTCTGTTCCCATGCCTTAGTGTTGGGAGACTCAGTATTTGCCCATGGAATCAAGTTTTTAGAAAGCTGTCTTGATATTTAGTATGTATAATGTAAATGCCCTTAGCTTATTAACCATACTCGCTGAGATCCCAGAAAACTATTAAATTTCTCCATTTAACTAAAGAGAGAAAACGTGTCCTGAATTGCTTGATCATCACAGTTAAGATTAGGGGTGGTTGACTTATCACTATTTCACTGTTTTCTTTTTTTAGTTTTTCAAGACAGGGTTTCTGTGTAGCTTTGGAGTAGTCTTGGAACTAGCTCTTGTAGACCAGACTGGCCTTGAACTCACAGAGATCCTGCCTCTGCCTCCTGAGTGCTGGGATTAAAGGCGTGTGCCACCACCACCCGGTCACTATTCTTTTTAAAGTAGGTTGTGGGCTGGGTATGTAGCTCAGTTGTTAGAGTCCTTGCCTGGTATGCACAGGCCCCAGTTCAACCCCAGCACCACACAAAGCGGGTTGGTGATCACAGAGCTCAGTAGGTGAAGACAGGAGGGTCAGAAGTTCAAGGTCATCCTTGGCTAAGAAATGAGTCTGAGGCCAGCCTGGAATACCTGAGATCTTATATAAAAAGAACCCAGGTTGAACAGATACCTCAGTGCTTGAGAACACTGGCTGCTCTTGTACGGACCCAGATCAGTTACCAGCACCCGCATGGCAGCTCACAGTCACTAACTCCAGTTTCGAAAGATCTGGTTCCTCTTCTGGACTCTGCAGGCACCAGGCATACAGGAGGCACACAGATGTATATTATATTCAGGCAAAACACCCATGCACATAAAACAAAACAAATAAAAATTTTAAAACACTGTAGGTTTCATAGGGAAAATGCATTGACAGGAATATGTCAAAGTCTGGTCCCTAAGTTTATGAGAGATGATTCGGAAACTGGTAATCTATGTGCAAGAGCTCTATAAACCCAGGAGAGATGTATGCAGTGCTACATTATTTGTGTTTTAATAAGTAAAGCTTGCCTGAAGATCAGAGGGCAAAGCAGCCACACTAGTCAGCCATACAGGCCAAGGAGTGGTGGTACACACCTTTAGTCCCAGACAGAGGCAGATGGATTTCTTTGAGTTCAAGGCCTCCCTGGACTACACAAGATTGTATCTGTCTAAAAGAAAAACAGAGCTCACACAAATGTGATCCCAGTACTTGGGATCCTACACCCTTTAATCACAGCACAAGGGAGGTGGAGACAGGAGCAATATGTCTGGGTGGAGAGGGGACTATAAAGGGGAAGAGACAGGAACTCAGGAGTGTGGAGTCTGAGGATTCATGGAGACAGCATCTCTCCCTTTCGGTCTGAAGATTTGGTAGAGGTAAAAGGTCTCTTTAGTGGTTGGCTGCTTCACTTTCTGATCTTCAGGTTGAACCCCAATATCTGTCTCTGGGTTTTTATTATGCGTGCTATAGATGTGTATGACTTAACTAGAAATAAGGGGAGATGAATTTCCATTTTAAAAGACATTGGCAATTGGTGGAAACTATTCAAATATTGTGGTAATTCATGATTCCTTGCTATTTGCTATTTGGGAAAGAAATTTGGAGATTTTACCTGACTCTAGGTGGGATGGGGAGATGTTCTCTCTGGTGAAGGTTCTGGGTAGTTTACAGCCTGTGCTTTTCTCTTTGTTTTCCTTCATTTTTTTCAGGTATGTGTGTATGTATGTTTTCATGTACCTCCATCAGACGCCGTGTACCCTGGGTCAGGGCAGGCCGGCATGGGCTGGAAGGCAGGACAGATGAGATGCTTCAAAGCATGTCCTCCCTGGAGCAGGACAGAATGCAGCAGCCCCAAGCGGAGGCTGTGACCATGGCAACACCTCCATGTCTGTGTGCCATGGATAAAGAACTAGGGAACTAGGCCAGAGGCAAAAACATCAGGTAGGACATGGGACCCCCAGAGGACTTCTATCGTTTCTTCAGTTCTTGGGCATGTGTGTGCATTCTTGCTTGCTGAGTATGCTTTACTTAATATTTTCATGGAAGAACCTACAAATACGACGGCATCTATGCAAGTCATCAAAATGTAAGCGAGACGTTAATATGAAATGAAGAGAAAGAAAGCATGAGCAAGTCTTTTGTTTTGTTTTCTTTTGAGAATGGGGTAGCCTCGAAGTCACTACGAAGCTGAGGCTGATTTTGAATTGATGTAGCTGAGGCTGATTTTGAATTGATGTAGCTGATGCTGATTTTGAATTGATGTAGCTGAGGCTGATTTTGAATTGAGTCTCCCAAGTGCTGAAATTACAAGTGTGTACCTCTGTGCTTTTTATAAACATTACAGAGCAAAGCAAGCAGCGGGGGTTTACCATGATATATTTCTCTTTCTACAAGTTACAAAGACATGCCATAGTGATTCAGAGCTGAGAAACTCAGCTCCAGGAATCCTGTGATAACCACCCCTGCGCTGCCTTCCAGGAGATTGGTAGGTTCTGTTTCCATGGCAATGGGGTCAGCCAGGGGAAACAGCAGAAGATGCCAGGAGACAACAGAGAACAGCCTGGGTCAAAGTCTTTGGCAAAGCCACAGTGGCATAGCTGGAGACCCCATTTCTTCTCCCCTTTGCTGGAGGCCCTCATAGGAACTGTTCCAGGTTTGGGGCTCTCTGTACCTTAAGAAAGGTACCAGAACCCGACATCACTGGGAAATTAAGGACCTTGGTTCTAATTCGGACAATACTGTTGCCATGCCTATTTGGTATCTTCATTTCCAGAGTTAAACTCAAAAGGCAGGAACTTCCCAGGTGACATCGTTGTTCCTGGAGACTGGAGCTCTTGGGTGACATGAGTCTCCATCATGAAGGCATCCATAGACTATAATCTGCACCTGTCTGTGATGGACCAGAAAATGTTCAGCATCTGTCCCGGGAATAAATTGATGGCTTTTTTTTTTCTTCAGAATTTGGCTTGCAGGCCAGTCTCTTACTTTGCCTCAGCTTGGTCCTTGAGGTCATTTCCCAGTCTTTGAATTCCGCCGCATTTCAGAACCACCAGGGAAGCCTGTGAGTAAGTATAGCTACACCCCATAGACACAAAACACAGGGCTCTCTTCCCAACAATGCCCGATGCCACTGAGGTGCCTCCAGTACACCAGGCACCCCCTGCTGAGCCCTTTGGCAGCTTCAGCAAGGACAGGAATTCAGGGATGAGAACCACTTCAGTGGGACAAGGCTGAGGTGGGGATTGTCTGTGGTGCTCATAGGAGATAGGTGGGTTCCTCTTCCTGAGGCTGGCTCAGCTCCACAGCCTACGAAGGAGACCTGCCTGCAAGGGGCTGTGTCTTGCCTTCTTTTCTTGTTGCTGTGATTTAAAAAACACCTTAACCAAAGCAACTAAGAGAGGAAGGGGCTATTTTAGTTCATAGTCCAAGTCTGTCAAGGCAGCAAGGCCTTGAAGCAGCTGGCCACATCTTATCCACAGCCAGAAAGACAGCACTGAACGCATTGAATGCATACTGCTCAGTTCCCTTTCTTCATCTATACAGTCCAAGATCCCAGCTAGGGAAGGGTGCCACCCCTAGTGGGCGGGTCTTCAGGTCTCAGTTAATGCAGTCAAGATAATCCGCTGCAGACATTCTCAGAGGCCCATCTAAGTCTATCATTTTTTTATAGTTTATTTTTATGTTTTTGTGCATTGGTGTTTTGCCTGCATGTATGTCTGTGTGAGGGTGACGGATCACCTGGAACTAGAGTTACAGACAGTCGTGAGCTACTAGGTGGGTGACGGGAATTGAACCTAGGTCCTCTGGAAGGACAGTCAGTGCTTTTAACCACTGAGTCTCCAGCTCCTCAAGGTGACATTTAACACTAACCACCACAGGCTGTACAAATCTTGGCTTCTTTGACAGGCTACTGCCTTGTGAATCCCCCAAGACTAGGAAATACAGCAAATCTCCTGCATGCTACTAGATTGCCTCAGTGAATACTGCAAACTGAAGACCAAAGCAGGTTACCTTAGGGAGCTCGGGTTCTTATCCCTGAAGATAAGCAAACCGCAGGTGTTACATTCCCTACCTTGTAACAGTTTCCTGGAGGAAAATCAACCAGGAGCCAAACCACTCACGGTTTGCTGGGTGGGTGGGGCAGAGCCTGGGAATAAAAACATGAATTATGAGCCTTCAACCAGCAGAGGGCGCCATACAGTTCGGGATGTGATAAGCCTAGCTGAGGCCCAAAGTTAACAGCAGTTGACAGATAGGATGTGCCTGCGGCTTCACAGGACAGATACCAATATTCCAGATATGGAGTACTAACCCCAAGACGCCTCCACTACAATTCATTTTAAGGTCCTAAATGAAGCCAGTCACAGTTATGTGGCATGTGTCATTCTTCTTAGAAGAGCTAAGCAACCACACCCTAGATTCTAAATTTAGTAAACGTAAGATTTTAGAATTATAATAGATGGACCTTCGATCTATCTGCACAGACCTTTACTAATAACAAAGACAGCTCCAAAGAAAGGGAAAGTCTGTTAGCTACAGTTGACTAGAACCCAGGCTCCTGCAACACAGAGTCTCAGCACACATGCTTGTCTCCCAGTTCCTAGCCCAGAACTCTTAGAACAAACACTGAATGAACAAATGAGCAGATGGATGGATGTATGGATGGATGGACAGATGGACAGACTGACGGATGAATGGATGGATGGCTTGTGGCAGGAATGTATGTTATCCTTTGCATTAGAGTTTGAGTTTCATCCATCTGTCGTTTTAGAAATCTATTAGTCTCAGGGGTCTGATTTATGCAGGTTCATTTCACAGTCAGAATAACTAGAACCCAAAGCAAGGGGATTAGCAATAAGAGTTGACACCAAAAATACGTAAAATATTTAATGTGTTTTTTTCCTTCCTTCGGGGTGTGTGTGTGTGTGTGTGTGTGTACATGCATGTGCAGGTGTGATTGCCTCTGTGGGCCAGTGGAATTCAGTAGCTGGCACTGAGATACCTGAGATACCTTTCTCTATTGATCCCCACCTGTTTTTTACTCCTAGCAGCCATTTTGTTTATTTATTTGGGGACAGGGTCTTCCACTGGATCTAGAGCTCTCCACTTCTGTTACTTTGCTGGTCAGTGAGCCTCAGCTCTGCCTGTCTCTGACCTCTGTGCTGGGGTTATAAATGTGTACCACCATGCCTGGTTTTTAAATGGGAGCTGGAGATCAGCTCTTACCCCGAGGTCCTCATGCTTTTGTGGTAAGCATTATATGGACTGAGCTGGTTCCTCGGTTCAATTTCATTTAACTTCTTGCTCCACTGGTTAAACAAGCCAATTGATACTGATGTGAGTCGTGTGTGTCTGTGTGTGTGTGTGTGTGTGTGTGTGTGTGTGTGTGTGCTTTCTCCCAACCCCCTGTCTCTGCTTCTCTCTTTACACCATGGGGCTGGCTACTGCTCTGACCCCAGAATATAGAATGTCATTAGCATAGTGAAGGGGAAGGCAAAGTATTTGACCCTGAGAAATCAAAATTTAAGGAAAAAAAGGTGTAGTCACTCCAGAAGGGTTTGTGGCAGCTGGAGACCACATGGTCTCTCACTGACCAACACAGCAGTGAGCCATGGGGAATAAATGACAGCGAAGATGTGGCTACCTGCATGCAGAAAATCATTGGTGACCAAAGGTGTGCCGTGCTACCAATGTGGCCAGATGGATTGGAAGCTGTCACAGAAGATGGCATTAGAGATGGGTGTGGACTTATCACAGCAAGGGGTTGCAGGAGAAACTGAAGCCAATGAGAAGGCACTGGGAAGCGAGGACAGAATAAAACTCAAGACTGCTCAGCACTCCGTGGAGAGGAAGAGGAGGGAAGCTGTAGGCGTGGAAGGATATGAAGGCTGCATGGTGGAGACAGATGAGGGTACCCTAGACACAAGGAAGCAGTAAAAGTGTGGAAAGCCAAGATTAATGCTGGGGGCAAAGGGCAACTTTGCACACTAGAACTCATGCCTAGATGGCACGGCCATGGTTGTTTGGCTTTAATGAGCAACAGCAATCTTTAACAGCTAGCTGAGAAGATACTTAGCCTCAGTCAAGTATCTGAGCCTCATTGAAAATGACCATCATAAAATCCAACATCCCTTCATGATAAAGGTCTTGGAGAGAGCAGGGACACAGGGAACATACCTAAATACAACAAAGGCAATATACAGCAAGCCAACAGCCAACATCAAACTAAATGGAGAGAAACTCCCAGCAATTCCACTGAAATCAAGAACAAGACAAGGTTGTCCACTCTCTCGAAATCTGTTCAATATAGTTCTTGAGGTTCTAGCTAGAGCAATAAGACACCAAAAGGAGATCAAGGGGATACAAATCTGAAAGGGAGAAGTCAAACTCTCACTATTTGCTGATGATATGATAGTTTATATAAGTGACCCCAAAAATTCTACTAAGAAACTTCTACAACTCATAAACACTTTCAGTAATGTAGCAGGATATAAGATTTACTCGAAAAAAAATCAATAACCCTCCTGTACACAGATGATAAATGGGCTGAGAAAGAAATCAAAGAAACATCACCCTTCACAATAGCCACAAATAGCATAAAATATCTCAGAGTAACTCTAACCAAACAAGTGGAAGACCTCTATGACAAGAACTTTAAATTTTTGAAGAAAGAAAATGAAGAAGACACCAGAAATTGGAAAGATCTCCCATGTTTTTGGGTAGGTAGAATTAATATGGTAAAAATGGCGATCTTACCAAAAACAATCTACAGATTCAATTCAATGCCCATCCAAAATCCCAGCAAAATTCTTCACAGACCTCAAAAGAATGGTACTCAATTTCATATGGAAAAGCAAAAAACCCAGGATAGCCAAAACAATCCTGTACAATAAAAAAAACTTTTGGAGGCATCACAGTCACTGATTTCAAACTCTACTACAGAGCTACAGTACTGAAAACAGCCTGGTATTGGCATAAAAACAGACAGGAGGACCAACGGAACTGAATCAAAGACCCAGATACCAATCCACACACCAAAAAACACCTGATTTTTTTTTTACAAAGAAGCCAAAAATATAATATGAGAAAAAGAAAGCATATTCAGAAAATGGTGCTGGCATAACTGGATATCAACATGTAGAAGAATGAAAATAGATCCATATCTATTACCATGAACAAAACTCAAGTTCAAATGGATTAAAGACCTCAACATAAAGCCAGCCACACTGAACCTTATAGAAGAGAAAGTGGGAAACACACTTGAACACATCGGCACAGGAGACCACTTGCTAAATATAACCCAGCAGCACAGACACTGAGAGAAACAATTAATAAATGGGACCTCCTGAAACTGAAAAGTTTCTGTAAAGCAAAGGACACTTTCAACAAGACAAAAACGACAGCCTACAGAATGGGAAAAGATCTTCACTAACCCCACATTGGACAGAGGTCTGATCTCTAAAATACACAAAGAACTCAAGAAATCGGTCATCAAGAAAAAAAAACAAATAATCCAATAAAAAATGAAGTACAGAGAACTCTCAACAGAGGAATCTAAAATGACTAAAAGACACTTAAGGACATGCTCAACATTCTTAGCCATCAGAAAAATGCAAATCAAAACAACTCTGAGATTTCATGTTACACCTGTAATAATGGCCAAGACCAAAAAAACTGATGACAACTTATGCTGGAGAGGTTGTGGGGTAAAGGGAACACCCTAAATGCCCCTCGACCAAAGAATGGATAAGGAAAATGTGGCACATTTACACAATGAAGTACTACACAGCAGGAAAAAATGATGACATCTTAAAATTTGCAGGCATCATATCGAGTGAGGTAACCCAGACCCAGAAAGACAATTATCAAATGTGATATCATATCATATCACAACCCACATATGAGTACTCACTCATAAGTGGATTTTAAACATAAAGCAAAGAAAACCAGCCTGCATATCACAATCCCAAAGAATCTAGACAACAATGAGGACCCTAAGGGAGACATACATGGATCTAATCTACATGGGGAGTAGAAAAAGACAAGATCTCCTGAGTAAACTGGGTGTACTTGAGAGAGGGTAGAAGGGGAGGAGAGAGGCAGGGAGGGGAGCAGAGAAAAATGTAGAGCTCAATAAAATCAATTAAAAAAAGAAATAAAAGTAACAAAACTGCGGAAGAAAGAAAGAAAGGAAGGAAGGAAGGAAGGAAGGAAGGAAGGGAAAGAAAGAAAGAAAGAAAGAAAGAAAGAAAGAAAGAAAGAAAGAAAGAAAGAAAGAAAGAAAAAGAAAGAAAGAAAGAAAGAAAAGAAAATGACCATCATGTCCCATCACCTTCTGGGTATTTCATGCTGAAAGGAAATGGAATGAGGAATGACAAAGAAAATCGCCTAGAGTTTTGGGAGAGAGAGAACATGGGATCTATCTGTATGTTCCACTTTCATTTTAATTTGGATAAGCTATTATTCCAGTGATAGTCTACATAAGACATCACACAATGTCAAACAAAGGTACAGAAATTATTAACATTAATATTATTTTAGACAGAGTCTCACTCTAACCCTAGATGACCTGGACCTCACTATGCGCCTCAAACTCACAGCCATCTGCCTCTCTCTCCCTCTAGAGTGCTGGGATTAAATGCCACCACACCCCTTGTGTTTCTGATTTTTAAAGAATTAACTCATCGATGTGACCATTGACCTTAATCACCAATATATAAAATTTCTCTGCTAAAGAGACGTCCGTGTTTATGAATTAGTAAATATAAATACAAGTCATTGATTACAGAGAGCCACACACGGAGGGTCCCAGATCACAGCACGGAAGGAAGAATTGCTACTGAGTGTTGTTCCTCACTGCAAGGAATATCGGCAGAGAAAGCAGACTGAATATCCGCCGAAGAGCAGACCTATACAGAGGGTGGGGGAGGGAGAGAAGAGGGAGGAAGGAAGGAGCGGGCAGGGCTCATTCTCTGCTTTACTGGATCACACACGGACACATCAGAGAACTGGTAACGCGGCTCTGTTTTGATGACTTCCTGGTGCCTATTAGCAACTGCGCCATGGAAACGACAGCAAGGAACAGGGAGCGGCCAACGCCAGACCGGATCCAGATTCCACCACAAAAGGCAAGAGCCATTGCAGACAGAGCTTTGAATTAAAATCTGCTCCCTTCAAGCATTTTCATGGACTCAGAGACTCTTAGTGTGGGGCAAGCAAGATGGCTCCGATGGTAAAGGCGCTTGAGTTGCAAGCTTGTCGTCCTGAATTTGTCCCCAGAACCCACACAAAGGTGGAGGAGACACTGACTCCATAAAATCATCTTCTGGTCTCAACACGCGTGGCTGTGACACCTACGCTTACCCCCTCAACACTCTACACAATAATAATAAATAAATTTTAACATGTAAATAGTTAAATACCCCAGATTGGGAAAACTGTCAGTGTCCTCCGGTCTAGACACATACCCGTCCCTGAGCCTCCTCTCCTGTAGCTTGTCTTGTCTCTGCTTGGATCCTCTGATGACTGGGAGCTGGCTCATTACCTCCCAAGGTAGTCTGTTCATCAACTGTTTCCAAACCTCTCCACTGAGACTACAAAACAGATCTCACACCTCTCTGGCATGACAGGCATCCCTGTAACAACCAAGAGAATCCTGTGAGACCTTCAATATCATGCTGTTCAAAGTGGCAGGAAAGAGAAGGCACCAGGCCTGGGTGAAGTCCCTCCCTCCCTTAGTTACGGTTACTATTGCTATGATGAAACATCATGACCTAAAGTAAATTGGGAAGGAAAGGGTTTATTTGTCTTATGCCTTCACCACCTCTGTAGTCCATCACTGAAGGAAACCAGGACAGAAACTCAAACAGGGCGGGAACCTGGAGGCAGGAGCTGATGCGGAGACGGGGGAGACTGTGGAAGGGTGCTGCTTACTGGCTTGCTCCCTCAGGCTTGCTTAGCCTGCTTTCTTATAGAATGCAGTACCCACTTGTCTATGGGTGGCCTTATCTGCCATGGGCTGGGCCTTCCCTCATCAATCACTAAGAAAATGCCTTACAGGTTTGCCTACAGCTTGATGTTATTAGGGCATTTTCTTAATCAGCCTCCCATCTCTTCAGTGACGCTAACTTGTTTCAAGGTCTGAGGTACTCCCTCAGACCTCTGTCATGAAGCCTCCTCTCGTGGTTCTTAAGGACTTGGGGAATCAGCGCTCAACTCCTGACCTCTGTGAGGACAATAAGGGCCAAAGGTCTTGTGGGCGCCAGAGGTAAGTACTAGAAGTCATGGAAGATGCTGGGGATCTTTCCTGTGCCTGTCCTCTGCCACACTGCCCTAACACAGAGGACTGTGTTCAGTTGGAACCTCCTCCCTGTCCCCAACAAAGAAAAGGCACCAAAAAACCTGGTTCCACATTTTTGGTGGCTACAGCAGCTCCTCCCCTGAAGTTGCCGGTAGCCCAAGACTTCACCCTGAATTGTCAGCTTTTGACTATACTTGGGCACAAACCCAGCTTGTAGGGGACACATCATCATCCCTTGCTTACAGGGTATATAGGCTCCCTACTTTAGTTTGGGAGGAGTGTGACTTCTCCTGCCTGGATCTCTGGAGCTGAAGAACTCACCCAGGAGTTGCTTTGCTCAAATAAACCTGTTCTTTAACTTTTTCAGTTTGGCTTGATCTGGCTTACTGCGTCAGTGGAGAAACCTATTATTGCATTACAGAAGCCTATTAGACGGCATTGGGGTACCTCTAAAATATCCTCTTGGCCATTTTCGTGGCCCCATAATTAAAAATCCATGATGCTGAAAACCTAATCCCCATTACCTTCAGAATACATCAGTACTTGGGCATAGAATCTTTAAATCAGTTGAGGTATAGCGAGGCCATTAGTGTGGTTCCCAACCCAATGGGATTGATTGAGGTCATTGTAATGAGAGGATTAATTGATGCATATTATTAATTGATGCATATTATTAATTAATGCATAATTAATTTATTAATGCATATATTTTATTATGAGATTTTCCACACATGTGTGTAAAGTAATTTGATTATATTTGCCCTATGACCTACTCTTGTCCCCCACTCTGCTCTTCTAAATTAGTCCCCTGGAACGTTTACGTCTTTTTTTGTTTGTTTTTGTTTTGTTTTTTTGAGACAGGGTTTCTCTGTAGTTTTGGAGCCTGTACAAGCCTGTCCTGGAACTAGCTCTTGTAGATCAGGCTGGCCTCGAATTCACAGATATCCACCTCCCTCTGCCTCCTGAGTGCTGGGATTAAAGGCATGTACCACCACCGCCCGGCTGTCTTTTATAATACATATATACTTGCCTAAAAGAAAATGTGCAACATTTGTATTTCTGAGTCTGGCTTCTTTTGTTGAACATGATAATCTTCAATTCTATTTATCTTCCTGGAAATTTCATCATTTTATTTTCCTCTATGGTTGAATAAAAACCTTTTGTATGCTACAACATTTCCTATGTCCATTCATCTGCTGGCGGACTGACAGGTGGATTTGAGAAGGTGGCTATGTGAACAGTGCAGCAGTAAACACGACGTGCCAGTGTCTCTGCGGTGTGCTGACTCCGGGTCCTTTTCAGTACATGCTAGGAGCACTACAGCTGGTCCATATGGCAGCTCTATTTTTAGTGTAGTTTTTGGGAGGACCCTCCATTTCCATAGTGACTGCATTAATTTCCATTTCCAGTAAGAGTATGAGAATTCCTCTTCATCAGTCTCTGCTTCCTCTCTAGTGCGTGTGTGTCTGTCTGCATGTATGTATGTATGTGTATGTATGGAGGTGTATGTGTCTTTGTGTGTGTTCATGTCTCTGTGTCTCTGTCGTGTCTGTCTCTGTCTATTCATGTGGGTGAGGGACTGTCTGTCTGTCTATTCGTGGGTGTGTGTGACTGTTTTTCAGTCTATTCATGGGGGTGTGTGACTGTTTATTCATGGGGTGTGTGACTGTCTATTCATGGGGGTGTGTGGCTGTCTGTCTGTCTGTCTATGTGTTTCCTTCACAATAGCCATTCTGACTTGAGACAAAGGCTCCTTACAGTCTTGCTTAGGATTTCCATGATGGCCATGGATATAACTCTCTATAGGACAGAGTGGATACTCAGAGACAGGGAAACTGTGTGGCGACCTGGGGCAAAGATGGCCATCTGCAAACCAAGGAGAGGTGAGCCCTGATAAGTCCTTGACCTCCGGCTTGCAGCCTCTAGCCCAGGACTTCTTCACCGTGGCAGAACGGTAGTGCTGCGGTCCTTGTTATGGCTGCCTCAGCAGACACCACTGCTCTCATGGCCACCTGAACCTCCACAGTGTAGAGGGGTCACAGGAATCACATGAGGTGTGTTCACAGAAATGGACCCTGGGCCATCCCAGAGCCCCTGGATGGAGGAAGGGGAGAGAAAATGAAACATCACTTGGGCAGCAACTGGGTCCCTCCCAGGCACGTGAAGACACCAACAGGAGAGCTGGACCCTGAGCCCACTACAAGCAGGGAGCCCAGACTCTCACAGATAGAGGGGTATCTTGTTGGAATCTGCAGAGAAAGGATTCTGTGGCCGACAAGGGAATGTAGAGCCTGTGGTGAGACGGGAGATCTGGAATGCCACTGCTCCACCCAACCTCCAGGGTGTCAAAAGCAACACAATGGGGAGAAGAGAGACGGGAAGGCTGGGGAGGGAAACATGAACAGAACACGGTGTGAACGTGTCACCTGGAAACTAATTTTTGTACTTTAATTTTTTTTAAATTCTAATCGAAAAATTCAAAGAAAGAAACATCAGGGCATGGGTGGTGGAAGAAAATAAACCCCCATTAGGCCGTCACACAGGCAACAGATATTAATAAGAACCACGGGAAGTCCTAGAGCACATGAACTCAGGAACTTCTGTGTTTCCAGAACTTTCATGCGAGCTGATATTCCTTTCTTCCCGGTGACAACTGTGAGAGGGTGTCAAGAGCCACACTTTCCCCAGGAAATAATGAAGCATTTCAGTGAAAGGATGGAGACCCGACTTTGACCTGTGGCTCCATTACCTGGTCCAGGGTGTCCCTTTCCTTAGTGATGACACACATTCCGCCCTGGAGCTGTGTTTGTAAGGATGAGAAAGTGCCTAGTGCTGAGTGGATGGTATCTGCTTCCATCTCACTGACGAAGTGGATGGCGCCGGCTCCATCGTCACTGACGGAGTGGATGGTACCTGCTTTCATCCTCACTGCTCTGTAGAACTAAAATTCTCAGAGGTTAAGTTCCTTAAGCTAATTCAAGTAGATCCAAGATGGGGTGATAATTACCAGGGCACGGCGAGTGAGATGGCTGTGCAGGTAAAGGTACTTGCCACTAAGCCTGAGAACCTGAGTTCAATCCTCTGCTTGCACATGGTGGGAGGGAAGATCCAGATAACCACGAGTCACCCCTGACTTCCACACATTTTAGTGCATGCACCTTCTACACACACACACACACACACACACACACACACACACACACACAAATTAAATAAATAAATACATGTCATAAATAATAATTACAATAGGAGGGAACGTCCTGGGGTAGAGCAAGTAGCATGGTGACATAAACAGGGTTTCTGCTTCAAGTCACCACTGTAGGGACCCTGATTCAGGGTCACAGATGAGGGAGAAGCATGGGACAATAAGGAGGCCAGGCTCAGGGCCAGCAGCTCAGGGGTTGTGAGCAATCCCAAAAGGTTGTCATGAGCTATTGAACAGGATTTGTCACCCTTGACGGCAAAGCAGGGAGACTAACGTGCTGTGACATCTTGAATTTGCTTGGCACCTTCCTGTCAAACAGATCAAAGCACCACAAAATAAGTTTTTTCCTAAACTTCTGAGAAGGAGGCACTGAGGAAAATTCTATTTCTTCTACTATCTTCGAGGTCAGAATAATCGCCAACATGCGACAATTCTCTCTGGTTTCCAGAAAGGTTTTCACACATGTCCTCGGTGACACCCTGGGGAACCGTGTGGGGAAGACTGGCCCCATTTTCCAGAGGGTAAAGCAGAGGGCTCATGGGCCTGTTCCAGAGAAGCCATCTTCCATCTTAACCTACTGGTGCTATTACTATGGCCCAGCGCCGTGCTGCAAAGGTCACAGACAGAGCCAGTCCCTGAAGGCCAGAATGAGACTGGGAGGTGGCCTCTGAGATCCTCCGTGTGATTACTTCCTCCATCTTAAGATACCCAGGGTACTGGGTGGTTCTGTGTGTTAACTTGACACAGTTAGAGTCATCCAGAGGAAGAAGCCTCAGCTGAGGAAAACTCTCCTTGAGAGCCAGCTGGTAAGGCATTTTCTTATTTAAGGATCAATGGGGGAGGGCTCAGCCCATGGTTGGTGGTACCATCCCTGGGCTACTGGTCCTGGGTTCTATAAGAAGATGGGCTGAACAAGTCAGGGGAAGCAAGCCAATAAGCAGCACCCCTCCATTGCTACTGCATCCGCTCCTGCTTCCAGGATCCTGTTTTGAGTTCCTGTCCTGCCTTCCCTCAGTGATGGGACAGCAATGCTGAAGTGTAAGCTAAATAAACTGAAGTGTAAGCCTAAAAATCTCTTTCCTCCCTAACCTACTCTGGCATTCCATTGCAGCAATAGAAACACTAAGACACCCAGTATTTCTATGTTCTCAACACCTTCTCCCCATTTGCTCGTTCAGGACTCTCTCTCTCTCTCTCTCTCTCTCTCTCTCTCTCTCACACACACACACACACACACACACACACACACACACACACACAAAAACACACGCACACCTCTACCTCCCCCTGCCTTTGCCTTCTGGTTTCCTGCAAGGACTTTTCTCCTCATTATACACATGTCCTGCCAGTCCCTTCCTATCCCAACATGCTTCCCCTGCCTTTACCTTTGCCCTTCATGCTGTTACTTCCAGCTACTCCCTGCTCTAAGTGAAATAAGCCCCCACATGCTGCAAGCACTGTCCCTACCCCGTGACACCCGTGAGATGGGCTCCACGAGCCCAGCTTCCCCGGCAGTTCTCTCGCGTGGGACCCCAGGCATTCCCCAAATTTTCTTCTTGTCCTTACACACCTCACCCCTGTCTTCTCCTGAGCTGTTGGTCCCTTTCCTGGAGAAATGTAAAGAAATGTCTGTTCATCCCAGATAGAGAGGGCAGTGGTAGACCAAAGAAAGGATTCCTTCCAAATCCAACTTGGGGAACCAAGCTGGGTTCTGGAGATACAGGAGGAACCTGGGCAGCCACACCATTGCCAGGCCGATTGTTCCCCTTTTATATTGGGGCTATTGGGATCTCAGGAAGGGAGTGACTTGGGCATCCCTGCAGGCTCTCCACATGGAAATTCACATAGCCCTGGTCTCTTAGGTGTCTCATTCTGGGTCATCTCACAATTCAAGATGGTGGTGGTCATGTCCAACCTGGAGGAAACAGCTATGCTATGCAAGGGGCCTCAGCAGATGGACCCCAAAACCACCCCACTGGGCCTCAGCCCCTCCAAGATTTGGATTTCAAATGCTGAGTCTCACCATCTCACAGTCCCATGGGCTGCTCATCTTCCCCGGGCCTTTTGACAAAGTGTTTCTAAACCATGACTCTCTGCCTTCTCCTTGGGTCAGTCTTCTTCCCGAGGCTTCCCCAGGAAGTTTTTTTCCTTGCCTTCCATCAACAATGCTGGAATCCTCAGCCGCTCTGGGCTCTTCTGCAAACCAGTCCTCACATACAGGGAGGTCACAGAAGCCTAATTCTTCCTTGCTCTCCAGGCCACAGCTCTGCCCTTCTCATTCCGCAGGACTGAGCTGCTCCTGCCTGCTTGGAGGCCCCAACTCTGAGTTTCCAAGACTTTTGCACATGCTGGTGGCATTGATCCCTCTTAAGGAGGAACAAAGGACCCAAGGGACTACGGGTTAGGCAGATTCCCTAACAGACAGACAAAGAGAAAGCAGATAAATAAATGATGGCGAGTTTCTAGCTTTTTCTCTCTCCCTATCTGAGACGAAGGCTTGGGTGTGTGGGAGGCTTTTTCTTCTACCAACAGGGCCATTGACTGCTTTCTGGTTAACCAATCCAGGCTAGCCAAACAAGGTCAGGGGCGAATCTGGACATGTAGGTCCCAAGATGTAGGTTTATCACCTGCCATTTCCTTGTCTAAACCAATAGTTCTCAACCTTTGTAATGCAGTGACCCGTTAATGCAATTCCTCATGTTGTAACGACCCTGAATCATGAAATTAACTTTGTTGTAATTTCATAACTATAATTTTGCTGCTATTATGAGTTGTAATGTAAATATCTTGGTCTTGGGTAACTAACCAAGAGGTCATGACTCCTAGGTTGCAAATCACTGGTATAAACTAACCAACCTTAAATTAGGGGAATAGGATTCATTCCCAGTCACCAAAGACCCGTAAATCCCTTAGTCCTCCAGGAGAGATGGAACTTTGGCTCTGTAGAGCGGCCTCTCTATGTGCCTTGGTTGGTGTGTCTGTATGCCACCTTAAAAAATAGTTTATTTTATTTTTTATGTGCATTGGTGTGAGGGTGTCACATTCCCTGGAACTGGATTTGCAGACAGTTGTGAGCTGCCATGGGGGGCGGGGCTGGGAATTGAACCTGGGTCCTCTGAAAGAACAACCAGTGCTCTTAACCACTGAGCCATCTCTCCCGCCCCCAGCTTCTTCACTTTTAATAACTTTTTCCACTTGTTCTTTCCATCTGCTGTGTCTGAGACTTTCCCTGCTGCCCGAAGCGCTGAGATTTCTCCTGCCCCTTGATTCCTTAAATAACAGCAGAAACGAACCTGATTCAGATCCCTAGAGACTAACAGGCCCACTTCTCAAATCTGGCCTCCATACACAACCCCATCTTCCCAACCTAAATACCAGTTAACTGTGTCCCACCGAAGTCCCCTACATGCAGTATCACAAGAAAAGCCGCCTTCCCTGGGTGGGCTTCCCTCTCCCCTGCTGAGCTTCATGACACTAGTGACCTCCTTCTCTGTGACTGGTCAAGACTCTGGTCAGCCATTCTCAGCAGGGAGAGCCGAATGTCACTGCTGAGCTTCAACAATGATAAACCACCTAGCAAGGTATTGGCATCAAATGGTGGCCGTATTTATAACAGAGGCCAAGGTATACACAATCCCACCTACAGTGACCCATGCATGAGTTCCTCAGCCTTGGGCATCTCTCTGCAGCAGGGAAGGCAATGATGCCCCACTCAGGGATCACCTGCAAGGGGAGAGCCTAAGACACAATGGCAGGCGAACAGGAGGTGAGGAATGCTGTTAAAAACTAACTCCATCCCAGGCACCGCAGCAATTAAGCAAAGCCTTTGTCTTAGGAGCAAAGAAGGGGCTGGGGCAGGCTAGGTGGCTGTCCTTCTACGCATGAGCCCATGCAGACCCTCCTTGGGCTCGGTAGTGTTCCACTAGAGTGCCATTTAGGGGCTTGACCGCGTCAGCTTTTTTCCCTGCTGCCTTCCAATTCTGAGCTGCAGTTAGAAGGCTGTCCTCCTGCTTCCCACACCCAGCGTGGCTTCCCAGGCTCTCGCTGGAGATCTCTTACAGAGAACCAAGCTTCACGAGGCTGTAGACTCACACCACTAAGCCAGGCTTTTCACTGGGTGCTAGAAATCCAAGCCCAGGTCCCATGCTTGTACAGCACATCTTGACTGGGAGAGCCACCTCCCAAGCCCCAGAACTCAATTTTTATTCCAGGTGCTATCCAGTTGGAGCAGGAGTAGCGGTAGCAGCTTCGCTGCAGGGCGCTATGGTTCCCTAGGGGTGGAGGTGCCTCTGCTCTAAGTTGGCGGATTCTATCAGGATAGTCTGTTGTATTCACTACAAGCAGGGGAGGGGCAAATCTGGTACCCACAAGAGCAGCTCATCCCTGCCACACCTGAAAACCTTTCTCATGTCCAAGCATGAAGACTTGCTCACATCAGTGATCCTTCAAACCCACTGACCATGCCCTGGTTCCTTCCCTCCAGAGGGCTGGGCTTCAGAACCCCAACAGCAGCGATCGCCTCCTTTCTCTCTCGGCTTCTGGCAAGTGTCTGCCTTTTTTCCCCAAGGAAGTATTCATACAGCATCTTTCTCAGGCACAGCTGTCCATGATTAAAGCAAATAAGAACCACTGCTTAATTTTACCCTTCATTATGGCCATTTATGTTCTAGAACAAACTGACACTTGATGTGTGCCCCCCAAAGTCCTTAAAGCAGTCCTCAAGACCCTCCTGGAGGGTCAAGAGGTCAAAATTATTTTCATAATCATAATAAAATATTGATTCTTCCCTCTTACTTTCTTTTAAGCATTGAATGCGACGGTAAGATGCGTGAGGAATGAGATTGCATGCCAAAGCAGACATGCGAATCCCAGCAATCTTCTCTTCAGCTACCCATGAGGAAGATTTGGGAGTTCGAAATGATGCCACTTCTTATTTTTTTTTTTTTGTAGAAAACAGAGTATTTTTCAAAAAATAAGTTAGTAGGCAGTGACTTTATCATTTTCAACAAACACATTCTTTTTTAATCCGAATTCATTTTCTGTGTGTTGATTTTTAGTAACTGTAGCCCAGCTGGGCATAAGCTCTTTGGTACCCTCAATAATTTTTACTGTATGCAGAGGGTCCTAAGACCAGAATGCCTGAGAAGAACTACTACTCACTCTCTCTTTTTAAGTACACACACAGTCTTTTTGTCTCTAGAAAGCTCTCACATATCGGGGATAGCTGACAGACAAAGTAATTTCTATTTCACAAAGAAAACTGACGGCTGGAAAACCAGGACGTGTTGCCACATATGTATTTTTGGAAGAACACATATAATACAGCTTTGCATGGCTGAACACACCCTCTTCTACCTTTTGAAAGTGACAGGAACATATATCTTCAGCCAAGTGTGGTGGTGTGTGCCAAGAATCCCAGCATTCCAAAGACTGGAGCGGGGAACCAGAAGTTGTCAGTCATCCTTGGTCACAGAGCAAGTTCTAGACCAGCCTGGGCTCTCGTGAGACCTTGCCACAAACTACAGACAGACAGACAGCTGAAACAGACAGACAGACAGACAGAACCCCTTGACTGCTGCTTTGCTCCTTGCTGTGACAAAACACCCGAGGGAAGCGACTACAGGGAGGGTTTATTTTGGCAATGGTCTGAGGGGTTACGCCCTGCTCTGATGGGAAAGCAGCGGTAACAGGATTGCTGGGTGTCACTGTGCCCACCATCAGGAAACAGAGAGAGGGGAGCCCTGGTTCTCCTCTAGATTCCCCTCTTTTCCCTTTTAGATGGCACCACCCAGATTGAGGGTGAGCCTTTTCCAAGTTAAATTTCTTTTCTTTTCTTTTCTTATCTTTCTTTCTTTCTTTTTTTTTTTTTTTGTTTTGTTTTTCGAGACAGGGTTTCTCTGTGTAGCTTTGGAGCCTGTCCTGGAACTCCCTCCAGAGATTCACCTGCCTCTGCCTCCCAAGTGCTGGGATTAAAGGTGTGCACTGCCGCCACCCAGCTCCCAAGTTAAGTTTCTCTGGGAACTCCCTCACAGACATAGCCATAGGTGTGTCTCCCAGGTGACTCCAAATCCAGGTGACCGTGTAGACTAGTCATCTTGCATACCTCAAAGCTAGAGCTTCTCTGTAACATACGAAACACAAACCCTTACATAACACGTAAAAATGAGCACAATATCCAACTGTAAAATTATCCTAATAATTTATGTCAGTATTCTATATCATTTGGTATTAAGTAATCCACGACTATTAACTCTTAGATTTTTGCTGAAGGTTTAAAACTACCCAAATATCATGGTAAAAATATTCAAGATAGCATCTACCGAATTCAATTGCTGTTGGTATAAAAGCTTATAGATATTATTGACACATAGACTCATAGAACCTATGGTACTTGGAACAGCTTTTGTGCAGACCAAGAATACATGTAGGGGCTGACATGTATCTCTGCTATAGAACACTTGCCTTGAATGCTCCAGTGTCTGGTACTACCTTATTGATTGGTTGCTTAGTTGGTTGGTTTGATGACTGATTGAATGTGAGACAGGAGTTCAAACTCAGGACCTTACACATACTGGGTAGGCGCTCTACCACTGCGCTCTGACCCCAGCCCAGTGTATTAGTCTCTGGATTCTATCCCTAGACTCAGTCCCCAAAAGCTTGTCCTTCACAATGAGTGAACACAAAATCTCCCAGTTCTGAGGTCAGGGCCATGTTTCTCTTCCCAGTTGTCTCGATTTATGCCCCAAATAGCCACATAAACAAAAAGGAATTCTGTCACCTTTCGGCAGTAGAAAACAATTTCTATCATCCATCTTTGGGGATTCTCAAATGCTCAAGCTGTACAAAAGTGTACATTTGCAGCCACTGTTACCACCAGGGCAGTAACATTGGTCTGGTGGGCACGAGAAGCAAAAGAAAAGACAAAATCTGTAAAGAGGCTGATGAAGGAGAAGCCACTCATGGACCCACGTGGGAGTGTTATGGTCTGAATTAGGCATGTTCCCACAGGCTCATATGTTTGAACACTTGGTAGCCAACTGATAACTCTGTCTGGTGGGGTTCTGAAACCTAGCTGGGAGATGTATGTAGGTCACTGGGGGTCAGGCGTCTGGGGATTATACCTACCTCTGATCCCAGTCTAAAGTCTCCTACTTCCTGGTCTACCAAGATGTGAAATGCTCTTGCCTCGTGGTCCCACCACTAAAGAGAGAGTCATCCCGGCCACCCTACCTTGCTCACCATGACGGTCGTTCCCTTAAACCCACCAAACCCAGTAAATCCCCCCATAGGTTGCTTCTTACCAGGTATTTATTTGGTCAGAGCAATGAGAAAAGTAACCAAATATAGGAGATCACTCTGATGGCCGACGAGAGACAGGCTGCCCTTCAGCCTTTCTGTGAGCTCCTCTGGCAACAGTCACTGGTCCTGCAGGTGACTTCACTGGTCGTCTTGGCAAGAGCCCCCGACAGCCATCAAAGGACAATAGTCAAAATAGATTGTTCTCTGGACAGAGGAGGGGGTGCCTGAACCGGCCTTGGCCCGTGACCATACTGATGAATATTTTGCTTATCACCATAGATCCCTCATCTGGCGTTGGATGACGATACAGATGGAGGCCCGCGTTGGAGCACCGAACTGAGCCCCCCAAGATCCAAACGAGGAGCAAAAGGAGGAAGAAAATGACGAAGGACTGCGAGGGATACTATCACCCACTGATACAAAATACACTTTTCAAATGGCAAAATCATGACTCCTGATTGGTTCATAATATGATAAGAGTACATACCAAAGGCTTAATTAACCTATGGATTGAGGCGGGAACCCATAACTACACAAATGAGGTTAGAGAGAAATCCAAAAGACAGAAAACTGAAAATGCTGAAGAGGATTTGTTAACAGAGACAAGACAGGCTTCTTCCATGGGAATCAAAGTCAATTTCACGTTTCCAGGAGAACCTCATTTGCCGTCCTATAGACAGGCTTCCCACAAGTGGATTTCCTCCATGGCTGAGCTGCAAAGTCTCCAAAGACAAAGACCAGTGCAGGCTTCTAAGAAGTGGAGGACCTAGGAAGGGTCTTCTAGACCCTGAGGGCTGTGCTTCTAAAACTCAAAAGACACCAATTAATTTTAAGAGCATAGTGTATTGAACCCAGTCATTTCCACAGGAATCTCTAATGATTTGCTGTATATTAGGGTACACTTTAGAGCTGTCCGTGTAATTCAGTGTGCATCAGACTCGCCGTATTTCAGTGGCCATTGTGGCTAGCAGCCTGGTGACAAGTACACAGGACAATGTCTCCTCCCAGCAAAAGGATACCCGGTCATCATTTTACATATTTAAAAGTCATTCTGATTTTTTTTCTGAAAAAAAAAAAGAGTTAAAACAGAAAGTTTTTTTTTTTGAGGCTAAACAAGTGTCATTTAAAATGCAATCTCATTTTTAATGAAAACGAAGTTATGCTAAGAGAGTAGAGAAATCAGTTAGGTAGGGTGGTTCACATCTTGTAATTTCCGTCCTGGGAAAGTGAACGCAGGAGGATCAGGGTTCAAACTCAGCCCTTCTAGGGTGTTTGAGATCAGCCTGGGCTACATGCGACCCTGTCTATAAAAAACAAAAGAGCCTGAGCAGAGACGTGGTGCCAGAATCTTTGCTGTGATTCTACAGGTGTGGACTTTTTCTTCTTTTTTTAAAACTTATCCTCTGTAATTTTCCCACAGCAAATAAACCTGCTTCTGCAATAAAAAGAAATCAATAAAGCACAATTTTGAAAAGACCACATTTTAAGGCTGCCAAACTGGGTTTTATTTACCTTGAACAAATTTTAATGCAATATCAGGCCACATGCTCCCAGGCCAGTTATATTTCTGGAACCTTCTTTGGGTTTTTGTTTTTTGTTTTTTGGGGGGGGTTGTTTGTTTTTTGGTTTTCTCTGTGTAACAGTCCTGGCTATCCTGGAACTCACTTTGTAGACCAGGCTGGCCTCGATCTCACAGAGATCCGCCTGCCTCTGCCCCCCCCCCAGTGTTGAGAATAAAGGCATGCACCACCACTGCCCGGCTTGGGGTTATTCTTAGACCCAGGACCATATGAGAAAAAAGGCTCCTCGAATGTTGAAACGTAGGTCATGGCATGAAAATGGAACTTTCTCAGGAAGACCTACAGCAACATGGATAAAAGTTACATATCTTCCTACTTCCTGCCTTTGACTTCACATAGGTCAAGTAGCCTTTGAAGGCCAATGTCCCATTCTTGGCCACCATTCCCCATGGGTAGGCCATTCTGGTCTGGAGTCTGACCTCTAACCTCACCTGAACCTCTTTAAGTGTTAAGCATCCACTCTGGGATTTATTTTATCCCCCAGTGTCCTGTTCTGTGAACTAAGAGGAAGGACACACCCAAAATTCCCCACAGAATCCTAGACCCACGACATTCTCTTCTTACCGAGAATCGGTCCTCAAGACAGAGATCAGGGTTACTGTGCCCTTTAGCGCACTGAGCACATCCCAAACCCCCATGAATACTGGGAGCTGGGCCTGGTGGGCCACACATATAATCCCAACACTCGGGGCTGGGGTAGGAGGACTGCGAATTCAAGACCAGTCTGGGATACATAGTGAGGTCATACAACAAACCGAACAGCTTAGTGCTTTTGTTAGTCCTCACCTCCCTCACACTAGCCAGCTGGAGAAAAGTTTCTCCCACCATGGCAAAAGCAGCTCTTTTCCAGCCTTGTGTCCTCTGACTATGTTAAGTCAACATGAGACTACACATGAGACTTTACAGAGCTTGGCACATGTAAAGATGTTCTTGGTGTTGGATGCTTGTGTTTTTGTACACAAGAATCCTATCAAAAGAGAGAAGAGGTACTGAGAGGGGAATCCTATGTTTTCCTATGAAGAAAGGCACCCCGCCTTCTCCTGTTGTCACCAGAGGGGCTTCCTCCGGCAGCACATGGGAGCGGATGCAGAGACCCAAAGCCGGACATTATGTGGAGAGAGAGTCTAAATAGGAGGTCTCCATTGGGTCCCTTCCCTGAGAACTCAGGGAACCCCGCAGAAGAAGGGGAGGAGATATTGGAGTCAGAGGGAGTAGAGGACACCAGAGAACTTAGTCCACTGAATCAACTAAGTAGGACCCAGATGCTCACAGAGACTGAAGCAGCAAGCACACGGCCTGCATGGGTCTGGACCAGGTCCTCTGCATAGATGTTCTGGCTGTTAGCTTGGTGTTTTTGTGAGACTCCTAACAATGGCAGTGGGTGTGTCTCTGGCTATTTTGCCTGCTGTTAGAAATCTATTACTCCTATTCTGTTGCCTTGCTCAGCCTCCAGATGAAGGCTTTTGCCTCATCTTATTGTGTCTTGTTTTGTCCTGATTGCCTGTCATCTCTTGGAGGACACAGAAGGGGAATGGCTCCGGGGAGGAGGGACTGGGAGGAGTGGAGGGAGGGGAAACTGTGGTTAGGATATATTGTGTGAGAGAAGAATCTATTTTTCATTAAGAAAAAAAGAAAGGAAGAATGGCACCTTGATGTGGGATTTTCCTCTGTGTGCTGTGAATGTGTTTTGTTAATGAATAAAGCTGCTTTGGTTCTATAGCAGGGCACAATAGAGTTAGGCTGGAAAACTAAGCTGAATGTTGGGAAAAAGTAGGCGGAGTCAGAGAGATACCATGTAGCTACCGAAAGAGACAGATGCCAGAACCTTACTGGTAAACCACAAGCTTCGTGGTAAAATATAAATAATAGGAATGGGTTAATTTAAGATATAAGAGCTAGCTAGGAATATGATTAAGCTATTGGCCAAACAGCATTGCAATTAATACAGTTTCTGTGTAATTATTTCGGTTCTGGGCGACCAGGAAATGAATAAACCACCTCTGCCAACAGCACCTGTGGTTAGTTAATATGATTTTGAATATTTCTGGACAAAGCAAGGGCAATGACATCCTTGACAGTAGAGTCACACTTTGCATGACCATCAGTCCCTGCCTGGAGGGTAGTTTCTGAATCAGGAGAGAGGTGTTCTTCTCCCAGGACACCAGAAAAACAAATTCACACAAATTTAAGAAACTAATCTCTAGCAAGAAGCAAAGGTAACTCAATAGAAAATGGACAGTCTTTTCAACAAATGGGGCTGGAGCAAATAGGCATACTGATGCAAGAAAAATAAAAGATAGAGACACAGACATTATACCTTTGACACACACTGATTAAAAAATGGACCAAAAAGTCAGGCATGGTGGTGCATACCTTTAATTCCAACATTCAGCAGGCAGAGGCAAGCAGATCTATGTGAATTGAGACCAGCATGGTCTACAGAGTAAGTTCCAGGACAGCCAGGGGTATAGAGTGACTCGGTCTAAAACAAACAAGCAAAAAAACCTGCAAACAGATAAACAAAACGGGTAGAGATGTAACTGTGCAGTGCAAAGATAAAGAACTTCAAAGTCACGTAGACTATTTAGGTGACTAAGTGTGGGTGAACAAGTGAGCAAGCGAGTATGTTAGCTACACTTAATGTTGCAAAGCACCTGACAGACTAAATTAAGGAAAGACGGGGTTTGTTTCACCTCCTAGCTTGAAAATTCAGTAAGTTGTAGAAGGAGGTAGCTAGTCATGTTGCTGGGCTGGCTTCATGAGAGGGCCTTCATTTCTGTCCTCAGTGCTGAAGCAAAATGTCTGACACACAGTGGAAGGGAGGGAGGGTTTACTTGGACTCTCAGCTTGAGGCAATACAGGTTGTCACGAGGGAAGCAGGGACATCAAGAACAGCTCCGGCTGCAGGCCATGCTGCATTCACACTTAATCCACACTGCATCCACGCTTCGTCCACACTGCATTCACACTTAGTCCACACTGCATCCACTCTTCGTCCACACTGCATTCACACTTAGTCCACACTGCATCCACACTTCACCCACAGCCAGGAAAGAGAGAAACACCCTGCAAACCTCCTCCCTTTTCCAGTCCACGGAATGACACCTCCCATATTCAAGACAGGTCTCCACCCCTGAGTTAAAACTTTTCAGAAACACTCTAGATCTGTTTCCAACATGAGTCTGAACACATCCAAACTGACAGTGGAGATTAACCAGAGCATTAAACCAATCAAGTAGTAAAAGATTCTTTACTGCGTCTTTAAAAAATAAATTTTTCTAAACTAATCGGGAGCAGAGCTGGATTTTCCAATGTCCTCAGCTCCCCAAGGGGCTAACGAGGCAGTGCGCTGTGGGGTGTGACAGGTGCAGGACAAATAGATAACTCCAGCACTCTCTCTTAAGCTCCCCGTTCTCTGAGGTGGTCCTAAGAGTTGCTTTCTTGCCCTCATTATTATTCTTGCTTAGTACACAAGTGAATTTTGTTGAGGGAGAAAAAGAGCAGAAAACAAAGCTTCATTATCCTTGTCTGTATAATGTTGGCATTGTGAGACTCAGCGATTTCTAGGTTCCTTCTGACTTGAAGAATCTGTGTGCATGGAAGACAGGCAAGTTTCACGTTGTGGATTTCAAATACGGGGCTAGAACTGCTGGAATCATCCTGCGGTTCATCCAGCATGCGGGGTGTGAGCCTTCTGATTGGAAAAGAGGACGAACTTTTCTTTCGAGTTTGAATTAAAAATAAATACGATAACTACAATCACACCACAGGCTAGAAGAAATGGTCTTTAATTTCCAGAGTGCTCTCAGCATTCAGACAGCGACAACGCACTAGCACTAACCCCTCCGGGGTCCTCTCTCCTGTGTCGCCTGTGTCAAGCTGGATGGGTCTCATTTCCCACTGCCCATGTATGGATCTGATTGTCTGTTTGCCTTGTGGCAACTGAATGCAGGACCTCACAAACACCAGGCAAGCGCTCAGCCTTGACTCTTTCCATCTTACCCCTGCCCCATCTCACTTCTACCCCATCTCTACAGATCTTTAGATCTCCATGCTTTCTGTCTTCTTTCTCCCTCTCTCAATACCCATTTCTCTGTTTTCTTGTCCCTGTTTTGGCTCCTGCTCTGTGACAATGACCTAGATACAGAGATTTGAGTCTCAGCTCACAGTTATTTTCATGGCTAAATAGAGTTCAAAGTGTTCTCCACATAGATTTGTTGCTGATAAATGTGATGGAATAGGAGGTGAAAAGAGCAGGCTGATGAAGAACCTTTTCCAGGGCATGAAGATTGAAATAAACTCTTTCCGTGTAGTCCTGGCTGTCCAGAGCTCACTATGAACCAGGCTGGCCTCAAATCCACCTTTCTCTGCCTCCTGAGTGCTGGGATTAAAGGTGTACACCACCATGCCTGGCTTAGTTGAAGAAGAATCTTAACACAGCTCTTCGCTGTCCTGGAGAACCCCTTTCCCAGAAGGAACCAGAGGAGAAACAGTTGAAAAGGGAGGTGCTAGACTGTCCGAGGCCAGTGGAACGTCAGCAAGCCATCCCGCGATCATTTACTACTTACTGGGAGAGTCAGTCACCTGGAGCGGGAGGAGGAGCAAGCAGCAGCAGAGGTTGGCTTTCCATCAAGCAGGTGTCCTTCAGAATTCTTTTTCTGCTCCTCAGAACAGCGTGACTTTCTGGACATCTCTGGTTGAACCGGTAAGAAGTGAGTACCGTTACCTGGCTGGGTGGCGCTGTCAGGATGGAACGATGCGTTGTGGACGATCTAACTGACCCTGCTTGCAGCCAGAGTTTAAGTACTTCCTCCTCCTTTCATGACAGTCCCGACGTGTTCCTTGTTCTCATTTGTTGTAGGTTATTTCAATCCTAGTGCGTGTGGACTTGTAACACTTAGTAGCCTTGGGGTTTGCGGGATCTGGCCCCAATCTTTGCCTATTCCCTTCTCTTCCCACCACCTCCATTCACGAATGGTCTTGGGTTTGAAGCTTTGGGAGGGTCCTCAGCTGTCTCCCAAACACCCGCCCTGCTCAGAACCACCCATCAAGTCAACAGCCACAGGAAACATGGCTCCTCCATTCCGTGGTGATGGGTCCGGAACCCGTTTCTCCCTTGTCTGATTTCATCTACTTTATCTGACCTTTAAGGAGGTCTTTAGTAAGTTACACCAAATTAATCTCTGTGGCTATTATCATGGAAGTGTTGTATTTTTTCATATCCCTCACACTGTTCTACAACTTTGAATAAATAATAGTTACACGTGTGGGTGTGTACTATGTATGCTATGCCCTTTACACAAATTCCCTCCTGAAATGCATGATGACTCTGCTAAGGCTCAGGATGGGCTTCTTTGCCAAAGTCAAGTATCCATAATGTCATGGCAACAAGGGTCCACATCCAGAGACAGATGACGCTACGCTCAAATTAAAGAAAAAGAGAAAATAAACTAAACAAAATAGGTAAAAGCTAAGTACTGAAGATACCTGAAATCTCAGGTTTGGGTGAGATTTTTATCAGCGTTGTAGGCCAACTAACCGTCAGAAATAGGCAGGCTGAGAAAGCAAGCACTCAAGTACCAGCTCAACTAAATGCTGCAGAAAACGCTAGCTGCCACTAGGGGGCTCCCTCCACCTTAGGCAAAAGGGGATAAGAAGCTCTTCCTGCTATGAGCTAGCTGGGTGATTAACTACATCTTCCAGAAGCGAGAGGCATTTTGCAAAAATTTCCCTGGGCAACTGGGGAGACCATAGGCAGGGCCCCAAGCTGGAGCAATTTTCACAGACCCATCCCAGACTTTCTAGGGTTAGAAGTGTTTTGAGGACGGCCCTAAACTTGACTGTAGGTTCTACAGGAAAACACAGGACCGAGAGAAAGCAGAAAAAACATTTTTCCTCTCAGAACTGGAGACCAAAGGGAGCAACCCAGTGGCTCCTAGATCCCCGGTTCTCAACCTGGGGGTCAAACGAAGAGCGTTGGAAAACACAGATGTTTACATTGCGATTCATAACAGTAGCAAAATTACTGTTATGAAGTAGCAATAGAATACTTTCATGGTTGAGGGGGTCACCACAACATGAGGAACTGTATTAAAGGATCGCAGCTTTAGGAAGGTTAAAAATCATTGCCCTGCATGCAAGTTGTGTGACCCTAAATTTATCCAGAATGGATTGCCCAGTGGGACCCCACACTTAGAATGACTGGGGTTTCACAAGCTGATGTACATTTTGTTAAAATTCAGTGGATCCCGCTCCCTTCAACCGAAATGATAAAGTACGGTTTCCTCTGAAAATATCCCTGTTTTGAAAAACACCTCAGAAAGGCAGCCGGATTCACACCCACACCACCACCCGCGGAACCAAGGGAAGCCCTGGAAGGAAGCCTCTTCTTCAACAGCTTTTGGAGATCCCCAGGAATCCAGCGTAGGGGTGAGGGGCAGGATTGATGTTGCATTTCAACACGGTTTCGCAACACCTTTGGGGTGACATCAAATGAAAAGAGGCAAATTGTAAAGCCATATTTAAGCTGTCACCCCAACTACAGACTAGCACACAGCTCAGGGAAAGGCTTGGGCGTTAGGTCAGTTAAGGGAGAGGGGCTCCTCTGACTCCTTTTACAGGATTGGTTTTTGTTAAATCAAGTGTGCACAAAGGTGAAACTGGGCTGGGGGCGGTGGTAAACATCTGTAATCCCAGCACTCGGGAGGCGGAGGCAGGAGGATCACTACAAGTTCTAGGCTAGCGGGGGCTACAAAACAAGACCCTTAAAACAGCAGTCAGGAAATAAAACAAGAATAGGTGACGCTGACGTGAACTGAGTTTAACACACACACACACACACACACACACACACACACACACACACACACACACTCCGCAGAGATTTCATTATCTTTTAAAGGAGCTGTCAAAAATAGGGTAGGCATCTTGAACCTGGGCGCTGCGCTGCAGAAAACTGTAGTCATCCAGAGAACGAACTGTGGGTTAGAGACAACGGAGTGGGCAGATGTGAACCGAGGCGACCCAGAGTGGTTGTTCCCGTGGTCTATGGGAACAGTTTTCTTGCAACGACCTCTTCAACCTGCAGTCCCGACAACGTCAGACTCGGTAGGGCGCTAACCCGGTGGTGCAAGTGGGGACCCACAGCCTCGGAGATCCGCCGCCATCGCATTGTTTCAGCCCCTCGGGTGGGGTCTTGCAGGGGGAGGGGAGGCGGTGTGTCCTCGGGAGCCGCCCCATACCCTCCCAGGGGACCCGTACAGCAGCACGCCTCAGTGCCCAGGCTTTGTGAAGTGTCGCTAGTTACCATGGGGCAGAAAAGGAACGCGGAGAATGGCGCTTAAAGGGCTGGGGGCTGGAGAGGTTCTGGGGCAGTGCCCTCTGTCCCCTCTCGGACCCCGGTCCTGCAACAGGGACTGTCGGGATTTGTAGTCCCAAAGGCGGCGGCCGCGCGAAGGATGTGGGGCGCTGCTGGACCCGCCTCCCCCCCTAACCTGCTAGCGCGAGGTGGCGAGGGCTGGGGCGGAGCCCTCGGATCGGTGATTGGCCCAAGCGGCTCCCAGCCCCCACCCTCGTCCCCACCCCCGCTCGTCACTCGGGACTCCAGCTCCAGGCGCGCAAGGCGGCCACCGAGTGAGCGCGCTAGCAGCCGCTCCCGCCCAGTGCATCCGCAGCTACCGCGCCGCGGCGAGACCCACAGACCGACCGACGGACCCGCAGAGTCGCAGCATCCTGGAGGAGTGGGTGATGGCAAGGGGAGGGTGGTGGGCTTAACCTTCCCGGGCTGGTGCATCCATCCCGCTCTCTCTGTTTCTCCACGAAGCGCACAAAAGGGAGGGAATTGGGATGCGCCTAGGCTCTCCGGGCCGCGGAGAGAGATGTTTAGGATTGGGGCAGCCATCCGGACTAAGGTGGGGCGCTAGTCAGGTTCTTTGTACGCCCACCGAGCTCGGAGTGGTGCCTCGCGGCGCCTTAAAGCGTTGAATGTGTGCTGGAGAGATTTACAAATAACTAGGGTGAGGGGGCGGCCGAGTTGAAGGGATTCACGCGTAGCACCTACTAGTCGCGCTGCCGTAGCTGGTCGACGTACAGTAAATGGCTAAAAGGGTGGGACTACGGAGGAGTGTTTCTCTAGTGACCGACCTGCCCCACGCTATATCCCTGGATCGCCACTGTCCCTGGTACCCACCCAACGCCTAGATGCATGTCCTCGGTTCCTTTCGCCCAACCTGGACCAAACCCGGGGACTGTCTGTATCTTCTATCCCGCTCGCAGCAGAGCAGAGGCCTTCGAGGCACCTGCGGGAACCACAAAGGCCTCTTGCATCTGCCTAGCCCTTAGCGGCATGGCCCTAGGTCCCTCCGCTAGTGCCCTGTCGCCAAGTACGCCACGCAGCAACGATCTTAGTGGGCAAGGGACATCGACGCCCCGGGGTCTGGAAAGCTGCCCGGAGACTTACCGCGAAGGGGACAAACGAGGGGGGAGGCCTGGATTTGAGCAAAAAGAAAACCGGGGTGCTGGGTGGGGACAGGTGATCGAATCTGAGGGAGGCGGCCTTGGCTCGGGAAGGACTGAGAAGTGGGTGGGGAGGGGGGACGGGTCTGAAGCTCCTCGCAGGTGGCGCGGGGCGAGGCTCGTCTGAAGAATGAAGAGGGGAGGAGAGACGAGGGAGGGTGCAGACCTCCCGAGTTCGAGTAGTGTAGTCAGGCGTGGGGAGGAGACTGAGGCTGTGTGAGGAGGGGTTCTGATGAAGGGGGGGGGTTTCCATCGGGGGAAGGGCAGGCAGCTGAGGAGGGGCAAGTCTTTGCCTGAAGACCCTCAGCTCTAGGCCAGTAGCCTACGGCCTAAGACGCTGACTGGGCGTGGTCCTCGGACTGGGCTAGGGAGCTCCAATGGCGGGTCCCCGACGGGGCTGGGCTGGCTCGGCTAGGAGCTTTGTTTCTAAGCTTGGAAATAGCCCACGGGGACTCGTTTAGAATTTTATGATAATCCGCAGCGCCCCCCGGCACACCCTGTTCGCGTTTAGCTGAAAGGCTTTGCCCAGCGGCAGATGCTGCCCGGGAGGTGGATGGGGGGGTTCGTCTCCCGCCCCGGAGACCCCCGAGAACAATAGCCTGCATATGTCCACTCGTCGTCGAAGCAAGGCCCCCCACCCTAGAATTCAAGTGTGAGGTGCTCTGGTGCAGAAAACGCTCTCTGAGAAACCTCAGAGCACGTGCTGTCTCTGGGATTTGCCTTAGGACACCTGGCACCCCTGGGAATTCAGAGTGGGAGTCGCATGTGTCCCCCGGGCTGTGGAGCCTGGGGAGAGCCGCCGCCCCCGGCTTCTAGTGTTGCTCCGGCTGCCACGTCTCTGTCCCCGCCACACGCGATTGACGACTTTAGATAGTGGCGTGGAGCAGCATGGCAGAGATGCAAGTCCCAGAGGCCGAAGGTCGCCCTGGTGCAAAACCGGCTTTGTTTGCCCAGACCGCCTGAGCCCAAGTCTGGGGACTGTTGTGCTTCTTAAATGAGCCCTCAGGGCTGGTGAGGCTCGGGGTAAATTGGGGAGAAACCTTAGGGTGGGGGATTACACTTCAAGGGTGCGGCTCTTGGGTTTTAGAACTTGCCGCGGGGGACTCAAAGCTTCCCTTTGCAGGTGACCACACCCAAGCGAGGGCATCCTTTGCAGATTACACGCATATTGTCTCCTGACCTAAGAGATGGCTATGGTATATAAGAAGTGGCTGCTTGCCCATAGGAAAGCTGATGAGCAGAGAGTAAACACACGCTGAGGTCTCCAGTCTACGCCCTCTCTATTGCATGTCGGCTGTAGCACCCAGACATGCGAACTAACAGCCAAAAGCCTGAATTCTGTTATTTGTAGTTTTAATTCTGTGACTGATAAGCTAAAGTAAATCTTAGGCATAACGTTCAATTATTACTGACTTGCAAAAAACAAAAAGTGAACCAGACATGTTTGCATTGCGGGATTGAGAAACTAAATGGCAAAACATAGAACCTACGTTATCTAGGTTTGCCATCAAATTAACTGGTGGGCTGTTTGGCCCTCGTAACCCAGCCTTGAAACCTTGGGGTTTTCATTCCCAGCCAGTCTGTGATCACCCATCTCCGGGCCATTTGAAACCCCAGCAATCTAATTAGGAAATTAGTAAGTCCGAGCTTGTTGGTTTTAAAAGGTGATTATTTGAGATGGTACATCTCGGAATTTACAGCTAGTCTCCAAAGGCTAGCTGGGATGCTGCTTGCTGAATTATTTTTTACTGTAGTTTTATTAAATCTTACACACACACACACACACAAAACACAACACAATCCATTTGTAATTATATCTGAATACATTCATCCCAGCATATAAAAACTAGAATTTTAACATTACAGACACATAAAGCTGACAATAGAGAGCTTTTATTGTGAAAGAAATGCTTTTTTTCCCTCTCTTCCCAAAAGAAAACATTTTGAAAGGGACCATTTTGTTGGTTTGCTCTGTTTGTTACAAACCTGTGAATTTGAGGGTTTATTTTGGTTTGGTTTTTTAGAGGCAGTTTAGCCCAAATTGGCTTCAAACTTGCAGCAATTCTCCACACTTTCTAGAGCCACAATCATAAGTATGAGCCGCCGTGTCGGCCAATCCTATGGACTTCTCAAGAAGGTTGATTCTATGAGAATATCCAACACCACCCTCAGGAAGGGGATGGTGGATACGGGGTGCCGGTGTGTTAAGTTGGCTTTTGTAAGAAAGAGGAGGAGAAAGCACACACCCCCTAGTTCCCCTAACTCTCCATTCCCTACCCCCGCTTCTGCTGGGGCTGCTCCGCATGAAACCCCTAGAACATAGAACCCGGGAAGAACAGAGACAGGCGGCCCTAGAAAACGACTTGTAGGCTGCCATTTTTAACTCATTCCCATGAAACCAGGGACTTCAGTTAAATACACAATTTTGTAGTTGACCCAGGGACCCCAGGATTTTCAGCGTGGCCTCTAGGCCACTGTGGTGTTAGCCTGTGTGGTTGCTTGATTGCTGTGTGCTGCATGCTTCTATCTCTGTAAACAATTTGCATGCAAGGTGGAGTTACACAGCCGACCAAAATTAAAATTAGCCTTGGGAACCTGGAGTAGCCTTCATTTTTGCTATCTTCGCCTCTCTCCATGTCCACGCTCCTTCGGCCTCCTCTCGGCTCCTCTGAGCAGGAATTCAGATGCTCAGCGCCATGGGCAAATCTCCAAGGCAAAGGCAAACTATGTTTTCTTCCATATTTTTCTTTTTAAGTAGAATGTAGAAAAATAGTAAGAAGTGGCAAGCTGGAATTGTACGACTACAGTATCTGAGTCTATCTTTCTCATATAAAAATAATTTCCAAGGTTCTGATAGGATCTGGTATCTTCCCCCCTTCCTCTATAAACCTCAGTTTCAGAAAAGAATAAGTTTATGGTAGCCATCATACAGAATGCCGTGTCAATGTGAAGTACTGTAGAAAGAAATCGGTGCCATATGATGGCAAATAAGTGTATTTCACTATCATTTATTTATTTATTATTGATTTTTTTTTTTTGAGACAGGGTTTCTCTGTAGCTTTGGAGCTTGTCCTGGAACTCACTCTGTAGACCAGGCTGACCTCGAACTCATGTAGATCTGCTTGTCTCTGCCACCCAAGTGCTGGGATTAAAGGTGTGTGCTACCACCACCTGGCTCTTTATTTTTTTTTTTAATAAAACAGATATTTGATTTATTGCACTGCTTGTGAGTAAATAAGAACTCATTTATGAGTGCTTCAATGTTTTTACAGGAAGACAAAGGTTGAAAGGCTGAGGTATGAACTTTATGGACTTTGATATGTATGAAAGCTGCTGTCGGTTTTGCAAAATAAATTCAGGAAAGTATGTTTATGATTTGTCCCATTTCAGCCTTTGAAGCTTATCTTATTTAAAATAAATTGGCCAACCCTTAGCATCACTAGTGCCTATAAAAAACTGCTGTCAATCATTTGTCCCCTTATTCCTTCCATATTATAGGCCTGTACTTAAAATTCAGGCTCAGAGGTGGTGGGAGAACAGATCCTTGACCCACTGCTATTTTCTATGTGCCCAACCTTAGGTGAGTTGTCTTTCACATACAGTAAATGTAGTTCGTTGATGGGTGCAGTGTGTACCAGAAGATGGGATGATTTAATAGGTGTGTAGATCTGAGAGCATTGGCTGGTACCTAACAAGTGGTCAATAAAAATGATGTCACTACCACCACCATCACATTCTCCCTCGTAACCTATGCCCACATAGCAACATTAAGCCTTGTCTGGTCTTTTATTCCCCAGGACAGGCTTCTGCCTTGTGATTTTCACTAGTGGGAACCCAGAGTGCAGTTAGGACTCCTCTGAAGCCCCACCCTCAAAAATAGCAGGAATAACATGACTTTAACACACAACTGTTTTGAGCAGCTGAGAACTTGGAGAGTTTAAGAAGATTCCAGAAGTGCACAAATCTCAGGTTTGGTGAATCGCCCCTATGTATGGGGTTAGCCTGTTGTCTTACCCTCCCATACTATCCAAAGGAGCAATCAAATACCTGAGGGATGTTGTCCCCAGGAGGTGGGAAGAGTGACCATGCTTAGTTAATGATAAAATGTTGGGAATATAATAACTCTGAGTTTCCAGCTAAGAAATATAGATCCTGGGACTACGGAGAGGGTTCATTCGGTAAAGTGCCTGCTGGGCAGGCATGAAGGCCTTATTTGGGGTTCATGTAAAAGCTAGATGTAGTTTGTAATCTGGGGAGACAGGCGGGTTGGCTCTCATTGGCCAACTGTGTTCAATGCGACTCTGTCTCAGACAATAAGATAGAAAACCATTGAAGAAGAACTCAGCAGTGACCGCTGGTCTCCCCTGTACCTCCCATGCATAATCATCCAAAGTGTATGTGTTCACATCCACACAAACATGTGCATACACACACGTGCATACACACACATGTGCACACACACACGCGCACCTCATGTAAAGAAATAAAGATCTCAGAATTGTTGACTTTCCAAACACATTCAAAGCATTTTCTCTATTCAGGAGTAGATCCCGGTTATTACCATCTTATGAATGAGGCCCCAGAAATACGAAGGCTCTCTCACCCAGAGAAGGAAGTTTTAGTCTGTGCTCAAACCCCAGGAGTCTGCTTAGAGCTTGTGTTGTCAGACTGGCTTGGGAGCTAGCACATCTGATCATTCTTAGGGCAGGCTGGCGTGTTAGAAATATGGGAGCTGATGGTCTAGTCATGAGCTAAAATCGCTTCTAGGTTTTCCCTGGGGATGTCAGCCTGATTTTTTTCTTTATTCAGCTGATTAGAGATGAACACCGTTCACACGATTGAGGAAAGTCTCAAAGTCTTCTTTGCTTATAGCCAACTGATGGCCGATGAGCACACCCTCAGCATCCATCCTGGGCAACTGAAGTGATAAACTCAGTACTAGGACGTGGTAACCTAATCAAGGTCACACGAAATCTACACATTCCATGCGCTTAAACACTACTCCAAACTGAAAAAACGTACTAGCTGGGTAAAAGGTTTATAGTGACCTAAAGAATTTTCGCGGGTACTGTGGCACACCTGTAATCACAGGAATTAGTAGGTAGAGATAAGAGAATCAGGAGTTAAGGCAGCGTACCAGATTCAAGGCTAGCCTTAGCTACAGGAGCTCTTGTCTCACAAATAAATAAACAAACCAAAACTAGGGCCTGGAGAGATGGCTAGTGGCTAAAAGTGCTTTATTACTCTTGCAGAGAAGTGGAGATTGGTTCTAAGCACCCACATTGGGCGACTTACAATTACATGTCACTCCAGCTCCAGGGGATTGGATGTCCTTGCTTGGCCTCCATCAACATCGAAATGCACACACATACAAATAAAAAATAAAATAGATTTTTAAAGAAAGCCCAAAATAGATGTAACAAATTGAGTGGTAGGCCCTGAAATTACCCAGAAGTATGCCTCACCATGTTTAAAATGCAATTGTTCCTCTGTTTTCAACACAAACTGCTGCTCAGACTTAAGCACCTAACGGCCGGTACTGGGAGAGCAACTGGCTGACCGATTTAGATAATATTTCATGGAATTTTTCCAGCCATTGAGACCTCTGGTTCCTTATTTAAATTTACAATCATTTGAGCTAAATGAAGTTAAGATTTTGTGAATGGCCAGTTTCTCGTAGGGAGGGAAAAAAGAGCATTTCCCCATTCTGAATTGAGCATTGTCACTTCCCACCCACGACATCTGTCCATTTTCCTTGGCTTGGCACAGTGTTTTGGGTCTGTCACTGCGTTAGTTGTGTGTGAATGTGTGTCCCCCACATATTAGCAGTGCCCAGCACTCAGTCACACTATTCTTGTGTCACACCAAGGTCCATTTCCAGGCTGCCCCTTTGTTGATTTCAAATCCGCCATTGGCTTGCAGGGATTTCTCAGGCCTGGGGTCTTTATTCTCTCTCCTTTTGTCTGGTCCTGTCTTTCCCTTTGTCCTTCTGGAGAGCAAGGCCCTCCATTGATTCCAAAGCTGCCTCCTTTCTCGTTTTCACTAGTTCAGACTTCTGTCTGCGTGGTTTGATTTGCCGGTTCTGTTATACAACCCGAATGCCACCTCGTATTTTAAAATCAAACAGCTGTCTCTAGCATGTGCAGATTCCATCCCATCTGAGAGATGTTACACGGACTGGCTTAGGTTTGCCAAGTTCCCATGTGGCCAAGCATATATGTAAAATGGCAACTGTGGGAGAGACAGGCAGAGTGACTGAGGATGTATTTGAAATTTGTGGGGGCTGAGATTATTGTTCAATGGTCGAGTGCTTGTTCAGCATACAAAAGTCTCTGAGTCAAGTCCTAGTAGCCCCCTCCCCCACCCAAATAGTTTTCAAATGGTTTATGGTCCACTGAGACAGCCCAGCAGGTAAAGGCACTTGCTGCCAAGCCTGACAACTGAATTCAATCTCTGGAACCCACATGGTCATGCCTTGTCATGCATGCCCCCCCCAAGAAATAAACATCAGAAAAGATAAAAAAACACATATGTATGCTTGCTTAAGTGTGTAGATATTTTGATGGCAGGGATTGAACCCAGGACCTTGTGCATTCTTGGCAAGTGCTCGACCACTGAGCTGTACTTTCAGGCGTGTGCATGTGCACACACACACACACACACACACACACACACACACACATTTTAGTGAAACCTAATAGATGTTCAGAAAAGCACCAAAGTGTATAGCTTGATGATTTTTGCAAGCTAAACATATCATATAATAATCATCTTCAAAGGATTAGACGACCAAATACATAGTCAAAAATTCCTGTGCCTGTTTGCAGTTATTAACATTTCTCCCAAGGTAACCCGATACTCTCTTGACTTTCTTTTCTTAACTTTTTTTCCATCTTTGACTTATCTTTATTTTTTTATTGATTTTTTATTGAGCTCTACATTTTTCTCTGCTCCCCTCCCTGTCTCTCCTTCAACCCTCTCCCAAGGTCCTCATGTTCCTCTTTTTTAACTTTTTAAATTGTGTGTGTGTGCATTTTAGTACACTTGCACAATCAAATGACAATCCAGGGGCTGGAAAGATGGCTCAGTGGTTAAGAGCACTTCCAGAGGTCCTGAGTTCAATTCTCAGCAACCACATGGTGACTGACAATCATTTGTAATGAGATCTGGCACCCTCTTCTGGCATGCATAAGTACATGGAGGCAGAACACTGTATACATAATAAATAAATCTTTAAAAAAATAACAATCTATGGGGGTTAGTTCTCTCCTTCCACTTTGTGGGTCCTTGGGATAGAACTCGGGTTGTGAGCTTTAGTGCCAGGGACCTTTATGCCATCCCACTGGCCCCAAATACTTTATCTTTGAGCAAAAAGTAACTGTGTCTCTTGAGTCCACAGTAGCCTGTCACGGGTGTATGATTTCATCCATAGTAACTATTAGGAGCTTTCTTTTTGTTTTTAAGATAGGGCATCACTATGTTGCCCTGACTGGTCTGGAACTTGCTGTGTAGTCCAGGCTGGCCTTGAACCCAGAGACTCACCTGCATCTGCCTCCTAAGTGCTGGGATTAAAGGTGTGCATCCCTGGGCCCAGCAATGATTCTTAAATATAGGGAGTTATAGGTACATGTCAGTTTCTTTACTTAATCAACTTCACAAATCTGTGCGATTAGAGATTTTTCTTTTCAGTGCTAGAGAGGGAACCCAACACTTTGTGCAGGCTTGGCCAGGGCTCTGCCCCTGAACTTCCTCCTCAGAGAATGCATCCTAGACAACCTAGTTGGCAAGTTGGTCATCACATAATTTGTGAGAAAGTTGGCATAAAACTGTCTAGGGTGGATGGAGAGATGGCTCAGTAGTCAAGATTGCTGGTTGCTCTTCTGGAGGACCCCAGTTCAATTCCCAGCACCCACATGACAGCTCATAACTGTCTGTAACTCCAGTTCCAGGGGATCTTATGCTCTCTTCTGGCCTCCACAGGTACTTCATGCATGTCGTACACACACATATATATATACACATATATGTATGTATATACATATATGTGTATATATATCCCCATACACATAAAAATAAGTAATAAAACTTTTTAAAAATTATCTGAGGTAACCAGTCAAGACCTGTGATAAGAATTTAGGAAGGCAGAGGACCTGAAGAAAAAGCTGGTTTTTATCAGTAAGTTCTCTCTAATGATGCTATCTCTTATTAGCAGGTAGTGCCTAGAACTGGTCATCACTGAGGGAGAACTATCTCCCTGCTGTGAGAGAAGAGCCAGCTTTGGGCTTGAGGTCATTCATGGTGTCTGAGAAGACAGTGCCCACAGTCAGGAGCCTGTTAACTGGCACAGCCTGGCGAGTTAAGCTTAGTGTAGTTCGACATCTTGCCTGACTGTCTTGGACCGCCAACCTTCAAATAATGACATGGAGACTTACTAATTATGAAAGCTTGGCCTTTAGTTTAGGCTTATTCCCAACTAGCTCTTATAATTTAAATTAACCTGTTTATATTAATCTATACTCTGCCACGTGACCCGGTTACTTCTCTGTACCATTTGTCTGACTTCCTCAGTGTCTTGCTGGCATCTTGAGCGCCTAGACTGATTCATCCTGAGTTCCTCTCTCTCCCCAGAAGTCCCGCTTTCTTTCTCCTGCCTAGCTGTTGGCCATTCAGCTCTCTATTAAACCAGTCACAGTGACACATCTTCACAGAGCGTAAACAAATAGTCTGTAACAGCTTAGTAACCAGGCGTTTGAATGAGAACTTGGCTTTCCTCAGCTAATGCTTGAAGTGGACTTGAACTTCCTCTCCCGGGACTGCCTGTATTTGCTGAGTGCCTACAACAGGCCCTGATCCCCAGGAAGGAGCTAGCACATGGGGAAGAGAAATGGGGCTCCTCGTTCATCTCCCTAAGCCTGTTTCGTTGTGAACTGAGGGACTGTTAACATCGTCTTCCCGGGTTTGGTGAGGGGCTGATGGGATGAGGTACTCAGCCAGAGCGGCGTTGTAAGTGCTCGGCTAGTGGAGCTAATGATACTATCCAGGTGGTAAGTTGGGGAATTTGAACAGTGTAAAGATGTGGTTGCATAATGACAGAGGGTCAGGATGGAGCTGGGAGAAAGAACCTACTAGAAGCATGGTGATCACGGCCAACACTCTATGATATGGCCCTTTTCACTCTGCACGGCCCATCCCAGAAGTTGCTTCTGTTAGTTCCGTGCTGCTCTTGCTGTGTTTTATTTGAGTGAACTTGAGGGATCCTAAGTCCTCTTTTGTAGAAAAGCTCGCTGTGCCATCTGGCCCGTGGTCTTTGAGGTTTCTCTCCACCCGGGAAGGAGATGTCTCTTTCCCCTACTCTCTGCCTCCAGAGGCTCTTCCTCAGAAACCCATCTGGGGAGCCTAGCCCTTTCCCACATGCTGCATGGAGGAGGGAGGCCCATTGTGTTCCTCCCACGCCTGTCACCTGAGTCAGCCGACTGTATGCTTCCGTGTCAGATCTGCTCAGTCACAGCCATGTGCCCCAGTGCCTTTGCCACGACTAACTCTGGGCTCCGGATTGACCCCATGAAACAGCTCTCGGTTCTTGGCCCCCATCACACTGTTGCTGCCCAGGCATTGGTCAGGGACGGTGTTGACAGTCTTGACACTCACTGCCTCCAGTCCTCTTTCCTGAAGCCCTCCTGAGAATCCTGGTCCTCCCCCACCCCCTTCACTCTTCATTCTACCGTGGAGGAACATCCCAGCCTGAGAACCTATTTTTTTGATTTTCCTAGGGCAGCCTGGAGTTTCCATACTTACCTATTACTGCTTAAAAGTTTGCCCTGGGTAGCCAAGAAAAAGCTGACACCCTTGGAGCCGGGACCTGGCCTGGAGCAGCAGTATATTGAAAGGCTGTTTTATTATCTTGAGTTAGACATGATCTGGATGCCATAAAGCTGTCCTGTGTGCAGCTGTGTCCATGGGGTTCGGTATGTTCTCCGAGGGGCACAAGCGCCACCATGATGTAATATTAGAATACTTTCATTGCCTAGGAAGAAGCCTCAGGCCCAACAGCAGTCGCTCCCCAGTTTCTCCCATGCATTTCCTCTCTGCTTCTTCTCTCCCTAGCAACCATTCAGCTACCCCTGTCTGTGTGATTTGCCCATTCTGGGTATCTCATACAAATGGAGCCCTATAGAACTTGGCCTTTTGTGACCAGTGAAGCCCCATGTTCCAGTCACTTAAAAAAACAGTAATGTGATGTCTTCACTCTAGCTCATGATATGTTCTTTCTTTGTTGTTGTTGATGTTGCTTTAATAGAAAGATTAAGGACATTTGGGAAAGTGCATACTGTTAAATAGTTGCCCACCAAGCATGCTAAGCCTACCATAGCTCAGTGGCTCAGGGCTTACCTGTCATGTGTGAGGCCCTAGGTGCAGTCCAAAGAAAAGATGAAGAGAGAAACCTGGTTATCTGGCGCCACACTCTGAAAGGACAGCTCACAGAACATCTAGACCCCTTTCTGTCCAGAGAAGAACAAATACCACAGTAGAATTCTTCTTTAGGTAGATGGGGACGATGGCCGACATCTAAGTGTCTCAGAAAGGAGAAAGGGATTGTGATGTTTCCATCACTGTGGCAAACCCCGAGAAAACAGATTGGAGAGGGAAGGATTTGCTTTGGCTCACGGTTTCAGAGGATTCATGGGGCGCTGGTTCCATTTGCTTTAGGCTTGTGGTGAGACAGAATATCATGGCAGCAGGACCTCAGGCAGGGGAAGTTGCTCGCTTCCGCAGAGCGACAGACAACATAGGAAGGGCGTGGATAAGAGCGTCCATTAGGGCATGCTCCCTGTGGCCCTCTTCCTCCAACCAGGCCCACCTACTCATCTCCACCCCCCGCCCCCACCAATAATGCCCTCAGGTTAGGAACCCATGTGTGAATATAGCCACTGATGTACAATCACTTCTCTGAATCCCCACCACTGCTCAATTCGTTGCTTGGGGCCCAAATCTTCAACAAGTGAACCTCTTGCAGAGAACACTTCATAACCAAACGGTGACAAAGTGAATGTGGAGGGGCCAGCTGGAGGATGCTCAGCTGCCTTCTGTGTAGAGACTGGCAGTGTGTACAAATAGCTAATGCATAGTACAGTTCTCGGGCTGACACCGAGAGAACCTTCTTGACTGCAGGGATCCAGCGTGCAGCGTCATTGAACTGGAGTTGGGATGGGTATGGTAGGGCAGGGGCTCCAGGCAGAGGGATAGGTGTGAGGTGCCCACCGGTCTGAGGATCTGGTGGGATCAGCGTGACTGGGAAGGGGGACTTGAGCAGCAGAGACAGGGAAACAGACGAGGGTGGTTAAAGGCAGCTGAGACCACGCCATTGCACTTTCATTTTCCTTTCTTGGCTCTTCCTTATGGGCATCTGTCGGCTTTCCAGAGTCCAAGACTGCTGGACCTGAGGAGTGGGCTCGAGACGTGGGTCATGAGCAGCCCTTGGCTTCATCTACACTAATTTAGAAGAAATTATTTAATTTACTTTAAAACTCAGTAGAGTCTCTAGACTCTCCTCAGAAAGTACCTTCCTTTTCCTGTGAATTAAACTCACTGACAATGCCTGGACACGTTTGGAAGATATCTCTAGTGTCTGTGTATGTTTAAGGAAATCCTGTGCATACATGCAATGTGTTTATTGCCTGTAGACTTGGTTTAAAATAACATCACACATTTGCCTTCCCCTTGGGAACCTTCATTAGGCCTTTTGTGCTCCAAAAGCTAACAAATAGCTTGAAACAAGTGGCCTGTCCTTGATTATAGAATCTTGCTCCCGTTAAGATGTAGTGATTTTGTGTTGTTTTACATTTAGGCCGGCACTGGGGTCACCAGAGCATATTTTCTGATATACAAATTATGTCATCATGGGTATGGACCACAAGAAAGACCCTGTGCGGAAAAAGAGAGTCCAGAGCCTGGAAAATGTAGTTTATGGTCTCTGTGTTCGAAGCTAAGCAGTTGTCAATGACTAAACGCTTACAAGGACCCAGTGCCAAGTATTATCACCCACGTGATCACTGAGATTTTTGTAACACAGTCCTCTGTCCCCCCAGTCACCCCAGACTGAAATGCTAGCAGTCA
Source organism: Myodes glareolus (assembly GCF_982192425.1). Classification (NCBI taxonomy): domain Eukaryota; kingdom Metazoa; phylum Chordata; class Mammalia; order Rodentia; family Cricetidae; genus Myodes; species Myodes glareolus. Next base: position 100,708,192 of record NC_142031.1, on the reverse strand, counting down.
TGAGGTTCTTGAAGGCAGGGATCCCATAGTACCCGTTTTGAACCCTGAAATCAAGGATATTGAGGGTCACCATGTGTGTCCTTGTGCTCAGACCTTGCCTTGCCATGTTTATTAGTCATGTGTGTGTTATGGGTCGAGCCACTTAACCTTTCTGAACGTGATGGGCCTCATTCAGGGTTGCAGTGAGAACTAGAAATTAAGTATTGTTAGCTCTTTGTAGCAGAAGGCTTCCATCCTGGGATTCAACCAAGTGTGGACTGGAAAATATCTGGGGGAAAAAATTACAATCAACATGTTCAGAGGTCATTTCCTGCAACATAACAACTGCTTAGGTGGTGTTAAAATTATATTAAAGAATTATAAATAATCTAGAGAATACTTACTTTATGTATTTGTTTAGTGTGTGAGGGTAAGGGGTTGTTAGCGCGCCTATGGAGGTCGGAGCACAAGGTGCAGGAGCTGGCCCTCCTTATCCGCTGTGTGGATCTGAGGGATTGAACTCAGGTCGTCAGTCCTGCCAGCAAGCCCCTTTCCCTGGCGAGTCATCTTGCCAGCTGGAGAATGTCTAAAGCATGCAGAAGAATGTGTAAGCATGCTCTAGAAATACATGCCATTTGTTAATAAGCTCCTTGAGCATCTTCCGGTTTTAGCGTCTTGGAAAAGGGGGATCCTGGAACCAGCCCTTTTCAGAGATGACCGCATATAAAACATACAGTCTGTGCTCAGCATGTAGCATTGCTGAGCAAAATCAAAAAGGCTTTCAAGGGTGGGTAGTGAAACAACCAAACACCACTGAAAGAAAATACCACGAGAAAGGAAGGAAGCAAGAAGGCAGTGAATTGCTCTCGGGTAGCCTCCGTCAGCAGTGCACTGACCATCTCTGATGCACCCATTATACAAATGCACACATTCTCGTCCATTCTAGTTTTTTTTTTTTTTTCAGAAAAAAAAAGCTCAGTGTGTGCCCTTACCTGCTGAGCCGTGTCAGCAGTCCCAGGTCCATTGTTTTAATGGTTGTTATCTTTCTTGAGAGAGAGACAGGGAGACAGAGAGAGAGACAGAAAGAGAGAGAGAGACTTTTCTTTTGACCACTAAACATTACCACCCACCCAGAAGTAACCAGCGGGGTGTCTCAGGCCCTATTCGCACCATGCACATGCCGGTTATGTACATATGGGCAGGGAGGGAGATAATTTTTGTCATTGTTCATTTGTGAAAACGGACAGTTTGCATCTGTGCGCAGATATCACAAGTGTCTGCATTGGGTTTCCATTTCAGTGAAATACATGTCTGCAGCCTGCCTGGCCTGGCAGAGCTCTTGCTTACATGTATGACATTCAGAGGAATGGAGACCGCCACAGCTTATCCTACCACTGCCCACCGATGAGCATCCCCTCTGCTTCCAGTTGTTTCTGCTCGGCTACAAGCAGTGTTGGTGTGGCCATTCCTGTGCCTGTCTCCTCAGGTTCCGATGTCTTCATTTCTGTGGCTTAAAGTCCTAGCGGTAGAGCCGCGGGCTTTCAGAAATTTTAATAGAGATCTTTCCAGACTTCTCTAGGAAGGTGTCACACTACAGTCTCCGCCGGCATTGAGACGGTCCTCACGGCAAACCCACACTCTCAATGCCTGCCACTGTCGGAGTCACCCATTGCTCCGTCCACTCGCATGCCCTTGACCGCTGTAAAGGTGAGACGTTAGATTTGCTCCATCGTGCATTGCAATGTGCCCTTTCTCTTGTTTGCACAAGCTCTTCCCATCAGTACTTAAGAACCCAGGGTTGTCACATGGACAGCGCATGTTTTCCCAGCCACTTAACTGCTTATTTAGTGGCTGATTTCTGCGGCACTGTCTCAATTTCTTTTCCTGTGGCTGTGATGGGGGGTAGGGTGTGGGCAGAATGGTTCACTTTATCTCGCAGTTCAAGGTAGGGAAGTCAAGGCTGCTGGAACTTGAAGTGACTGGTCGCATCCCAGCTGTCGTCAGAAGTGAGCGAACAAGCGAGTGAGCGAGCGAGCGAGCGAGCGAGCAATAAATGCGTGTGTACTGTTCAGTTTCTTTTCCCACCCAGGGAAATGGAGCCACCTGTAGAGAGAACCAGGCCTCCCACCTCAGTAATGCAGTCAGGATAATCCCCCACAGGTCCATTTCCCAGGTGACCAGGAGTTCTTAACCTGTGGTTCACAGGGATCACATATCTTATAGCCTGCATATCAGATATTACATTACTATTCATAACTAGCAAAATCACAGTTATGGAGTAGTAATGAAAGTAATTTTATGGTTGGGGGCTCAATACAACATGAAGTGTGTTAAGGGGTTGCAGCATTAGGAAGGTTGAGAACCTCTCTCTAGACTGTCAAGTGGACAGTTACCACTAACAGTCAGAGGCATCTTTTACTTCATCAAGTTAATTGTGCAGGGTCTCACAAAGCTGCCCTGCCTTGGTGGCTTAGGTTTCCGGATTCAGATAGAAAGTCTCCTCTGCTCCTTGGTTGGGTGTGTCATTTCGTGAATCATTCAACATCTAGTATTTGTATTGTTTAGTGTTTTACCTTCAGATAAAGTCCAGATAGGCGACCGAGTCAGTGTGTACTATAAGGTGGAATACATACTTAATATCCTTCATGAAAAGTAACCAGTTATGCCATCGTTGGCTGCATGAATCCTTTCCCTCATTGATGTGAAATGTCGCTTCTCTTAGAGTGCTTTGGAATCCACGGCCAAGCACTGTGTTTGTTTGCTCAAATGCTGAAGCCTCAGCTCTGACCACAGTGGTTTGATAGAGCGTATTTTAATATTATTTGCTAAGGTAGGAGTCTGTGACAGTCGCCCACCTTAAAGGTGCAGTCCGTGGATGATTTAGGAATATGTAGCCGTGTGACTGAAGAGGATGGCTCAGCATTCCAGAGGGCTAGGGTCTAGTTCGCAACACCCACACGGCAGCTCACAACTGTCGGACAGCCTTACACTTACACACATGCAGACAAAACACCAATGCATATAAAATAAAAATAAATTGTTAAAAACAAGAACTGTGCAGCCGTGATGGTGAGGAAACCTTCTATGACTGGAGGAATCCTTTAGCAGTTTGCCATCACTTCTCCCATCCCCAGTCCCAAGGAAACCACCCGTCAAGACAGATCCAAGTCGAGAAGATGCACTCTGAAGAGGTGTGCTCTCTCTGAACCGGTCCTAGTGCTTTTCTTCTTTATTTTTAAGTGGTTTTAAAAATATTTTCTCTATTGGAAATACAGCGTTTTCCCATTTTTCTGCTACCTACTTGATAGAAAAAATACCTACTGTGTTTATTTTATTTGACTATTAAGATAATTTTACTAATAAAATATTAAGCCTTTTTTAAAAAAAGATTTATTTTATGTGCCTAAGTGTTGGCCTGCATGTATGTAGATGAGCCATGTATATGCCTGGTTCCTGAGGAGGCAAAAAAGGGGCATTGGATTTCCTAGAACTGGAGTTGCAAAAGGTTGTGAGCCACCATGTGGAAATCAACTTGGAAATCAAGCCTGGGTCTGCTCTTAGCCACTGAACCATCTCTCCAGACCCATGCTGTTGGTTTCTTAACTATGTAGTTGTAATTCATTTCGTGTTTATCCCGAGAATGGAGGCCATTCACTACTTACTTGCGGAAGTGACCCTGTACTCATTGAAGATGATGTCTTTCTGCTAGGGACAGGCAGGACGAGGGTGACTTTCACTGAGTTGGGGACACAGGGGCTGGAGCCAAGTGGAGGCAGAACTTTGTGGGGGCCAGTGAGATACCAAAGTAGAAATTTCCAAAAGGCCAGTAGTTCTCATTCAACCTGTGGGTTGTGACCCCAAAGAGGTCACATATCAGATATCTGGAGTATCAGATATTTATATTATGATTCATAACAATAGCATAATTACAGTTGTGAAGTAGCAACAAAATAATTTTATGGTTGGGAGGTCACCACAACATGAGAAACTGTATTAAAGGGTCGCAGCCTTAGGAAGGGTGAGAACCACCGCAATAGGCCATTTGGTGTGCAAGTTCATTGTTAAATAAGTGGTTAAGAGGGGATAAGTAACGGGTTGGGGAATTTGACGGCCGTGGCACAGATTTCTCCCACCTGTGTTTTTGTGTTACTTCCCTTCCCCCACCCACTCCCTAGCCAGGGCTATTGCTGACTGCACAACCACAGTATTGTAAAAATGCCTTCAAGAGCAAGTAGTGAAGTGAGACTGTCCTGCTGCAGCAGCTCCCCATATATATTAATATGCTATATAGATTACGTAGATATATATGTGTTTTTGAGACAGGGTCCCATGTTACCTGGGCTCGCCTCAGACTCGTAGCCTAGGATGACCTTGAACGTTTGTTCCTCTTGCCCCCACTTCCTCTGAGTGTTGGTAAAATAGGCCTGTGTCACAGCCCTGGTTTTATGCAGTTCTGAGGGTCAAACCCAGGACTTTCTGCGTTCACTCTATCCACTGAGCCACATCCCCAGTTTTCCGTCTTTTTCTTTTTATAGCTAAGACGTTTTAGTCAGCATTCAAAGCCATGCTTCCGCTCTGACATTTTCATATTTATACCATTGAGCTCTGCTCATATCATATTTGCCTCTGTTACTCTCCCTCATTTTCATGGTGTGTGGGGGGGGGCAGTCCTGAACTTGTGTAGCCCAGACTGACCTCAGACTCACAGTCCACCAAGTGCTGGGAGTACAGGTGTGTGTCACCACCCTGTTGTAATGCTGGCTTTTCCCTCTCTGGGCGTCGTTCCTCTTCCTCTGCGCCATTACGACAGGTGTAAAATGTAAGCCCATCTTGATTTGCATTCCTCTGAATATTAATAAAGGTGAACATCTTTTCGTTTTCTTACTAACTCTCTATGTCCCCTCTTCCGGTGGCTCGCTGCCCATACTCTCTTCTCTAGTGGAGCGTTTCCTTTCCTCTGATGATCTAGAAGCACTCCCGTATACTGCAAATGTTAATCTTTGATTATATGTTGGCAACGTGTCTGGACCAGTTTTTATTTATTTTTATGGAAAGCAATTTGTACTACCTTTTGCAGTATTACGGTTTCCCAGTATCATATACTTTTAGTTAAATCAACCTTATTGTTCTGGTTTTGGATCCCGCTGCAGAAATCTCAGTCATGTTTATAAGTACCTCTATGTCTTCTTCCGGTCTGCTTGATTTTTTTTTTTTAATGTAAAGTGTAAATCTAATGATGATACTTCTTTGCTCAAGAGGCTGGCAAACCTTCCTGCTGCTCTGAGTCTCGACCACACTCTCGGGGCAGGTCTCAGGCCTTGGAGCATGTGGGCCCTGCCCTTTAGATTCCCACACATGACATGCACCAGTTGTCAAATGCGCAGAGCCAAATGGCCCCTGGGACTCCTATCTGAAATTCCCTCGCTTGGCCTCTCCCATGCCCCAGGGAGCTAAACCACCACCACGTTTCTGAGAGGGGTCCCCCGCTCCAGTTAGAGCGAAGTCTGTACCCTCCTTTCAGTGCTGCCGTAGCTCATCTGACTTCCATCACGTATTGGAAATGTCTGACTGTGCGACTGTGCATCTCTTCCTACTATAACCTCGGGCTCATCCTTTGTTAATGCTCTCTGTCTCTTTGTACAGTGTCATCATATGGTAGGCAGTGACCTCGTTTTTTGTTTTTTTCGTCTCATGTCTGCCTGTTCGTCCGTCCATCCATCGTCCGTCCGTCTGGGTGTGAGAGGGTGACGTCTGGCACAGGGGAAGGGTAGAGTGGCATCTGTGGCAGTGGCAGTGAGGCTGCTTGCTCACATCTCACACATCAGGAAGCAGGGAGCTCAGCCCTTAAGCAAGTGACTGTCACCTTCAAGGCTCACCTCCTAGTGACCTAGTCCTCCAGCTAAGTGCCCCCTCCTAAAGGTTCCACAATCTCCCAAAAACCAGTTTCACCAGCCAGGGATCAAGCATTCAAACACATGGGGCAAACTGTGATGCCCTGTCTCCGTAATCTGGATTGCAATTTGTCAGAGCAGTAGAGAGAGCCACACAGCCATCGGAGTATTCATTAAGAACAATGCCATAGTTCAGGTAAGCAATAAGGGTCAGGCCTGAGCACAGTGGGACACATGAAAAGCATCTGTTTAGTAGACAGAAGTGAGCTGAAAGTACTTGAGTGCCGTGCTGGCTTTGAGGTGTCTCCTAATCATCCGTGTGAGAGAGGATCAGTGTGTTAGCCCATTAGCACCATCCGGGCCTTTGATTATTATATAATTGTTTAGAATTACTCCAGCTCTCACCCCTCTGCACAGAGCGCATGACCTTGCCTGGTCCTTACTGCCACATTCTCTGTCGAGTGAAATTAACGTCACCTGCGGCCAGCTGCGAGGCGGGCTCCCTGAAGTACCATGTTCTAAGAGGCGTGCGCGGGGCCGATTTTCTGTTCTCAGCCACCTCCTCACCAGTATGGGTCATTTGCCATCTCCTGACTGAACTAAGGGATTTTTAAGAAAGAAACAATCAGCTTTTTTTAAAATTTGTATTTATTTATTTAATTTTCTAGACAAATTAATTTATTTGTTTAATTTTCTGACTATGTATAGCTGTGTGTCCCCTCCATTCTCTCCCTAAAAATATTGTGTCTCTTCCTAGCTCTGTTCCTTCCTTTTCTATTCTGTGGGCCACCTAATTAACTCACCCTGGTACCTGGCACCCTCAGGCCCGACTGCCAGAGACATGGTTTTCCTGCCTCCAGGCAGCCGGAGCCAGCTGAAGCTCCTGAGACCTGCCTCCCGTCACGTTTTTATCCATGGCCAGACACCGGTTGTCATTCTATCTACCGCTGACCCACTGTGAGCTGTGTGTCTCTCAGAGCCGCTGCTGCTGGCTCTGCCCTCATAGACTTCACCCCACGTCTCGAAGCAGCTTCCTTGTCCTGGTTCCACTTTTAAGGTCCCAAGACTACAAACATACTGGCCACCCCAGCTTTTTCAAAAGAAATGAGAGGATGTCTGCCATGGTCCTCTCCCCAGTCCTTGGCCCACCCCTGGCCCACAGAACTCTCAATGAGCCTTCTTGACCATTTCTGTTGGCTCTTCTTTTGACCAACCCTAGACGCATGCAAGGCACCATCACGCTGGCTTATCCATCCTTCAACCAGTGTTTGGTGAGCCCCTTCATTTCTCTCAGAAGGATGAAGTGAATTCATCCAGGCCCAACTGTCAAGAGACCACAAGCCTGCTTCCTAGGAATTCACCCAGCCTTCGTCAGCCACAGCAAGAGTCACGGCGGTTACCTCAGAGGGCTCTTGTGAGACTTATTGAGGCTGGCGTGCAGAGGCGCTCTAGAGTTACGCTGTACTGATGGCGATGATGTCACTTGACAGCCACAGCGGAATGTTCAGTGGGCTGAACTCAAATCCGAGGCTCCTGGTGCTACCTCGTGCTGAGCCCCACTCCTCTTCCTCGCACACCCTCCAAAGCCTTCATGTCTTCACTCCCTCCCTGTTTGTGTCCCGCTAAGTCAGGGCCCCATCCTCAGTTTGTTTCATTTTTGATTTTAAATGTCTAATGGATTATCTATAAGAATTCCTTTAGCGATTTAAGGACTAATTTGAAGCCAGTGTCTGTGCCTTTCACACCTCTGGGTAACACGCTCTTGAGCCCACCACCACAGTCCCCTTCCGTACCGGCCAGAGCCTCAGGGGGGCGCTGTGCCCTCCCTTGATTTTTCGTCCCACCTCATGAGACAAGCCTAGTCTCTTGAATTCACTTTTGCCTAGAGCAATCATTATGTTAATAAAATCGCACTGCGTTCATGTGTTCATGTCTGCCCGGTCTCCTCTAACACCGTTGACAAGTATTGCATGTGGCAGTGGTTAGTTCATACTAATGTTCAGTCTAAATGAGAAAAAAAAATGATTTAGATTCATGTTCCAATCTAAATCTAGATTTTTATTAGGTAGTCCAGAGGCTTGTGGTATTTTTGTAGTTAGGAAAACTTGGGGTTTGGAGCTTTTTGTTTGTTTTGCTTTTAAAAAAATAATTTATTTACTTTTTTTGTGAACACTGATGTTTTGCCTGCATGTATGTCTGTGTGAGGGTGCCAGATCCCCTGGAACTGGAGTTACAGTTGTGAACTGCCATGTGGGTTCTGGGAATTGAACCTGGGTCGTCTGGAAGAGCAGTCAGTGCTCTTAACCACTGAACCATCTCTTCATACCTGGGGTTTTTGTCGAATTATTGCTGTTGTTGTTTCCTGCTTGTGACTATCACGCTCAGAGCCTAAATCTCAACCTGAGAGGAATCCTTTGCCTGTCCCCTTCTGGCTTCGGACATTTGACCCTCCACGCCGTGGCTGGATCCTGGGAAGCAGTCCCTCTGGAGGTCTTGGAACTGCAGCTGCTTCCTTCAAAGGGTCCTGGTGAAATTCTTTCTGGGGTCTGGAGACAGCTGCCTGGGGCCCTGGAGAGTTCAGCAGAGCTGAAGAATCTGCCTGGGTCGGGAGGGGACTGACTGCTGGTCCCTGGTGTTGTGCTCTCCGGCTGAAGCCTCAGCCAGGGGTCTAGAGTCCTTTCCTCTGTCAGCCCTTCTCTGGGGCCTGGGGGACCAGGGTTGTGAATGTGGGATTTCATTATGCTTAGAGGTCTTCAGAGTACTTGACCTCTAGACATTTAGAGAGAGCCAGTGTCTGCCTCTGTGTTCAGGACAGTGAGAACTGATGCCCAGTGAGGCTGACCTATCCAAATCTATCCCAACCCACCCCCAATACGCATGCCTGTGTGTACACACACGTACACACACACACACACACACACACACACACACACACGCACGCACATTGAACTCTAGCTTCTGACAGCTGCCGCTTTCTCTCCTGTGCCTTCCAGCTAACCTTGCTGAACAAGTGTTCTGTGGTCCACTTCTTCCCACCCTCTCACAGCTAATCCTTGGGAATGTGGCTGCTGTCCTCTGGGCACTGCTGCCGGCTCATTAGGACCAGCCACACTGATCCAGGCCAATCCAGATGAACCACCGGGATTAAAACCTCTTACTTGATCTTAGCCTGTTGAGTACTAAGCGCCCTTGGATTTGCCTTCCTGAAGTGACTTGTTTATCTCCTCCCTGGCCTGGGTGGAGGAGGCAGCTGCTCTTGGGTGGGGTTTGTTGCAGCTCCTTTACCTTGAGTTAGTTTTTAAACTTTAAAAAAAAAAAAAAAAAAAAAAGCTGGTCCGGCCCTCGCATGGGCATCCTAGCAGTAGAGTTCTCCTCCTTCAGAGCCTCTTAGGGTGCCGGGTCTAATTCCCATCACCTTGGGTCCCTCCTACTTTCTTTGTGTTACAGTGACCCAGGCAGGGCAGTACTGCAGATATAGATGCTTTGTGGTCCCCAGTGTCCAACAGCCTGTGCCAGTCCTCCCCGTAATGACACACACCATCTATAGGCCTGATTCTGCCCAGCCTCCAGGTTAAAGAAAGAGGTCCAGGGGACATTAAATGGGTTCTTTAGTAGCCAGTCTGGACTATAAATATGTTTGTGGGTACAAAAGACCCAGGATGATGTCACATGTTGGATATAAAATTGTTACAACTTCTTTCTAGTTACTGTGTCCAGATAGCCCTTGTCTGTCTATCTGGTCTTTCTTCCTGTCCAGATCCCTGGCGTCCACGCCCCCAGCTAGTCTTTGGAGGTCCCAGACAAGATAAAGAGGTGCTGCCCTTTGATTGGTCCTCCTAGTTCCTCTCCCCATGGCGAGGTTCTACTTGCAGAATCCCTCAAAATGTTTTCCAAGAGCCTCACAACTGACCCGTATCAGGCTTGTCCGTCACTCAAGCCTGCTCTCCTGACAGACACACTGGCCTGGGTCTCCTGGAAAAGTCCAGTTATCTGAGACAACTGACAGGGTAATAAAATTTGTTTCAGACAAACTGTGTCCCTACTGCCTGTGGAACATTCCAGAAGGGTCTAGTGGGTATCTGGAGAATAAGAAAATGAGCTCTCGTTGACATGGAACGGGTTTGTAGATTCCTGCTTATTTGAAAAAGGAAGGAAGGAAAGAAAAAAGCATTGGTGAAGAACAGAGTTCTAGGGCAGGTAGAGTTTGTGGACCATCAGGGAAGAGACGTAGGAGTGGAGACAGCTGTGGCCTTCCTCTTCCTCCTCCTCCTCCCTTCTTTCCCTCCTCCTCCCCCTCCTCTTCCTCCTCATCTTCTTCCCTCTCCCCTCCCTCCTCCTCCTCTTCCTCCTCTTCTTCCTCCCTCTCCCCCTCCTCCTCTTCCTCCCTCCTCCTCCTACTCTTCCTCTTCCTCCTCTTTCTCCTCTTCCTCCCTCCCCCTCCTCCTCCTTCTGTGATCACCTAGCTGTCATTGACACTAAGGAGTGCTAACCTCTGAAAGGACTTGGCTGATAACAGTGCTGACCTTACAGCTCCTCCTGTCATTACCTGTATGCCTTGCTTGTCTGTCGTACTTTATTTTACATGGTTATAGCTTAATGCTGGAGATTGAACCCAGGGCCTCCCATACGTTAAATGCATGCTCTACCACTGAACTATATACCCCAACCCCATAAATATCATTTAAAATTATTCCATTGTTGATTAAAATTAAGAATTAATTATAAAAATTTTACTGTTTTATAGTTAAGTGCTATTTTGTGCTTTCTAAATTTAGAAATCATTTTACTTTAAAATGGGACTGGAGAGATGGTTCACTTGTTAAGAGCTCTGGCTGCTCTTCCAAAGGACCTAGGTTCAGATCCCAGCGTCCATGTGTCCACTCACAGCCGTCTGTAACTCCAGTTCCAGGGTATCTGGTGCCTTGTTCTAGTGTTCATAGGTCCCAGTCATGCCCATAATGCACAGATGTGCAAGTGAGCAAAACACCCACACATGTAAAACAATTTATTTATTTATTTATTTATTCATTATGGATACAATATTCTGTGTGTATGTCTGCAGGCCAGAAGAGGGCACCAGACCTCATTACAGATGGTTGTGAGCCACCATGTGGTTGCCAGCAATTGAACTCAGGACCTTTGCAGTGCTCTTAACCACTGAGCCATCTCTCCAGCCCCCACATGTAAAATAATTTAACATTTTTAATTTATTAACGTAAACCCAGCATTCCCCACTTGCCCCAAAGTTACTCTCTGATTTTCACAATCTGTTGAAGCTTTGATTTGTTGTTATGGTTTTAACTCAAAAGAGAAACCATTTTCTGGATGGTTCTGGGGGTGCTGTGTCAGCTTTCCCAGGACGCTTGCCCTTCTCTGGTTCTCAGTGTCGGGGCCTCACATCCTAGGCAAGCTCTAACACTGAGCTGCACCCCAATGCCCTCACACCCTTTGGGCACGGCTCTCCCATGGAGAAAGCTGTTAAAGGCCATCTCTGCTGCTTTCTTCTGTGCTGATTAGAGGAGAGATAGCTGCAGGTTTTCTGTTCGTGGTATTCTGGAGCAGCTGCAAGTGCTGGCCTTTGATCCCATGGCGAATGGTAATTTCTCGCCGGCTTCGGCTTATGAATCGCACCAGCTTCCCTCACCCCTGGATCTCCCCCACAGGACCTTCTTGCCTTTCTCTTTCCTTCCTTCCTTTCTTCTTTCTTTCTTTCTCTTTTTCATGTCTTAGGGGCATGTTATATGGCAAGTCACATTCACTCTGTCTCCACTCCCATCTACCCCCCTTCTCTTTCTCTTTCTCCTCCCTTCGCAGAACAGAAGCAGGCTTTATTAAGAATCATCACAGGAAAGTGGAGAAATCAAGTGAAAGAGACACACCCCAGAGTGGGCAGGGTTCCCAAGGGAGGAAAAAAAGTCCCCACACATTTTTGTGTGGAATCTCTCAAAGGAGGAAATGTGAGCCAAGCAGTGCCTGTTAAAAATAGGAATCTATCCCAAAGCTGCAGAGAAGCCGTGTCTAAAAAAAAAAAAAGGAATTCATGTCTTAAAAACCAATGTCAAGTTCGTGTTGAGGCCCTTGTGCAGGAAGGAGCCCCGTTGCACCCATGTGCCCCTGCAGCCTCCAGCGGAACTGCTGCGGGGGTCTGGGGACAGCTGTGAGGGACAGACTGTGCAGGCTCCCTTTGTCTGGCGCCTCCCCACAGGCACGGGGAGCCTGGAAAGGTGATGACAGAAGCAGACAGTTCCAGAATGCAGGCTTGGGGGGTCGACATTTCCTTGGCAGAACACTGCGGCTTTCTAGGAGTTCGGGGTGTGTGCAGTTCATGGCTTCTGCCTTAACCCTGACCGTCTCTGTCTGCACGACGCGCCCAGGGCGGGTTCTGCATCAGGAACGTCCTCCTGCGGTTTCCAAGAGGTGGGCGGGGCTTCTGTTCAGCAAGACTGTTGCTGGATAGCGGTAATTGTTGCCATTTTGATCCTGAAGAGGCTGGCTCTGAAGGACCTCTCTTCCTGCTTAGTGTTGTCTTCGACCCAGAACGCCTGGATCCCAGCATGACCTGTCCCCTTAGCACTAACCCGGGTCTGACTGAGAAAATGCAGAAGCCAGGCTACAGAATCAGGAAATCTGGGGAGGCAAGCTGTGTGCAGTTAGATAAATCTTGGCACATCAAAAGATGCACCAGCTTGCAGTTGAAGGCGTCACTGATTCTGAATAAATTCTAGAATTTTTTAGATGCCTCAGTTTGCATGGGAAGACTACCCTGTCCCTCCTGGAGAGTCCTTTGTTGAGAAAAGCCCAGAGACCGGAGGCAAAGTCACACCAAACCAGAAGATAGGTGTAGTTCTGGATGGCATGCTTTATTCTCCTAACGGCTTTAACTATCTGCCATTTTTATCAGTTCTGCCTGAGACAGACATATGTTCTGAATTCTTTGGCCTGCATAGACAAATAACCATCTGATTAAAACTTTTGTTGCTGTTAAATGTATGGCCAGACACATCTAAATGAAGTGCCATTAATTTCAAGGCCCACTTGTCCCTTCGTGGTGATTTAACTATAATGCTCATTTCTGTCTAGTGTGATGTTTAGTCTCTTTACACTGACAGGACAAAAAAGCATGGAATTGGTGATTTGACAGTTCTGAAGCCTGGGAGTGCTGAGGTCAAGGTTTCCGCTGATTTGGTTTTTGATGAGAGCTCCATTCCAGGCTTTTTTTGGGGGGGGGGGGAGGGGAAATGCGTTTATGTTGTATTCTCATGGGGAAGAGAGCAAGAACGAGGTATCATGCTCCTGTTTCTTCTAATAAACATACTAATCCCATCGGAAGAGTTTCACCTTTACCCTCATTACCTCCCAGGGCTCCACCTCTGAGTGCCATCCCTAACCCCAGATCCTGGTTTCAAGCTTGGGAAGGAGACACACGGCATGCACTCTATGGTGTGCAGTGTAGCGAACCTGTCAGCCAGACACGGGCTCTGCCTGTGCCCTTGCAGTGTGATTGGGGAATGAACGGGGTGAACTGGTAAAAATCAATCCTAACATTCCATACAGTTTCTGTGTTTTGATCGGAACCTTCTGACTAGAATGCTGCCTGGATCAGCTGGCTCCACCAGAGCAGAGGGGCAGATTAGCCAGGGGCATTGGTGGCTCTAAGGAGCCTATATTACAATTGCCTTCAAACCTCTCCCTTTTGGGGACTCTCCAAAGAAGACCAGAGGATCACGCCGACTCCATTCTGTCCCAAACCCTTCCACAGGCAGCCGGCTGGCAGAGCTGTGGAAAGGTGCCAGGAACGTGCTCCTTTTGTTTAGTTTAGCAGAGCTGAACGAGGCAAGCTGTAGGAACAGGTGCTAATGAGGTTACGGGGGAGGTGGGAAACCTAATGAGTGTCAACAGCCAACAGCAGGGGAAGTAGAAGGGCTTGGCATCTTGGTGACACAGACTGGGAAATGTAGAAACCTGTGGGAGAAAACTGAGGTCACAAGGCTCTCCAACCATCACTGGACAGCAGGTCTCACCCAGCCAGCTCTGGTCTGGTAGACTGGGAAGGAACCCGGTTTAAACCAGTATCTGCCAGTGTTTATCTCTTTCCCTTTCCACTGTGAGGTGGGGACCTGTGTGTCCCTCACACACTAGGCTGGATTTCCTCAGAGCTGACTCTGGGTCTTTTCCACAATTGTGCCCAGAAAAAAAAAAAATTACAGTGTTGCATTTAAAGAAATAGTCTCCAGATATTTGAGCAGGGGATGTATTAAACAACCTTGCCTTGGTATTATCTGAACAAGGCAGGGCAGATTGAGGGTGTTTCAGGATAACAGTCCCCTGCAGCTAGAACCGGAAGTCAGGACTGTGCTCTGGGCACTGGATCCAGTCCTGCCTCAAGGCTAGGCTGTGGTTAATACCTAAGTGGCTCCACTGGACACCTGTAGATCTGGGGGCTAGGCCATCCCGCTTCCATATTGGTAGCATGTCTTAAGACTGTGCGTTTGTGTTTGTATGCCAAGGATGCCGTAACAGTCACTGAGTGGGTGGAGTAAACAACGAAAGCTTAACTTGCTACTAGTTCCGAGACTGGAAGTTTAATTTGGGGAGGGCCTGTCCTAGCTGGTGGACGGCTACCTTCTCACGGTGATATCATATGGCTTTCCATCTTTATTTTTATTTTTGAGACAAGGTTTCTCTGTAGCTTTGGAGCCTGTCCTGAAACTAGCTCTTGTAGACCAGACTGGCTTCGAACTCACTGAGATTTGCCAGCCTCTGCCTCCCGAGTGCTGGGATTAAAGGCGTGAGCCACCACCGCCCAGCCCATCTTTATTTTTTAACATTCTTAGAAGAAAAAAGAAAAAAAAAGACCATCTGGTCTCTTTTCTTACAAGGGCACAAATCCCATCGGGTCAGGGTTCCTTCATCCTATTTATAACCTCATTTAACTTTAAGATTCACCTCCAGACACAGCCATCTGCCCCTGGGGGATAAGGCTTCGGCATATACACTGAGGGGGGAGACATGGGGGGAACAGATGAAATTCTGAGTAAATGTGTGTTGTTGACACCAGGACGGCCAGGCTCCCGGAAGTGGCAAGGCCTTCCCGTGGTCTGGGCGGAGATGTTGACTGTGGGCAGCAAGTGTCAGTCACAGCTCCCTCCTTCTGTGGCTAAGGGATGAGTGAAGGAATTTCCCCTCAGTGGTCCTATGTGGCCCAGCCTGACTACCCAAGACTGGCCCAGCCCTGTAGGAAAGGTGTCTCCCAGCCCAGGGGGAGTGTAGGATTGCCTGCTATTCTCCAGGGGGGTCTGTCAGGGCTGCATTTGCTTTCAGGGATTTCCAGCTGGGAAGTAGGGGAAAAACACTTGTTTAGATGGTGGCAGCCCAGAGAGAAGGAGAGGAAGCGCTGGAGCCCTGTGAATAGCCCTGGCTCCTGTGAGAAAGGATGGCACGGGCTGAATCCCACCAGCTGGCCTGGATCAGCTTACTCACGCCTAGCTCTCTTTTGCGGGGAGGGGGGTCAGGGGCGAAGCTTTCAAACATCAGTTGGACACATTGGTGCAAGCCTTTAGTCTCTAGAGGCAGCAGGAAATGGATCTCAGAGTTCAAGGCCAGCCTGGTCTACAAGGGAGTTCCCATCCAGCCAGAGTTACATAGAGAGACCCTTTCTCAAAACAACAACAAAAGCCCAAACAACAAAATAATCAAGCAAACATATGAATGCTCAGATTATAAAAGCAACACAAGTTGACTAAATAACACTTGGAACTACTGGACCTATGGTGAATGTCATAGTCACCTGGGCTTCCAGCGCTGAGTTCCCACTGCTAACTTCCCTTGCCCATGCAGAATCCTAAGTGCATCCCTGCCCCTCTTCCCAGTGTGTGACCTTTAACAGGCCCCCATTGCCCATCCTTTCAAAACTCCCGTTTCTTCCTGTTCAACTGTTCCTGTGTTCACTCTTCACAAGGTTGCACAGAAGGTGCTGGGCTCATGATGTCATTGTCCTGACAGTCACTGCTACTGCTTCCATGGGAGACAGCGCTCCTGACTCCTGAGTTCAGTGGCAGAGCTCAGAGCAGAATCCCTTGTAAGGTTTCCTGCCCCCGGCACATGTGCTGTGAGCACTGAGCAAACCAGCATTGTCCTTTGAAACAGGAATATGCTTGGGAAGCCAGGGGTTGTGTGTCTGCACCTCCTCCCCTCTGCCCTGCCCTGATCATCGTGTCATAAAAACTAGGCCCTGTCCCTTCTTCATCACCAACTGGGCTTGATGTTATAATGAGAAAGGAGGGAACTAGGCAAAAGAAAGAATTTGGCCCGAATAGTTTTCCCCATCACCTAAGAACCAACTCCATTTCAGATTATTATAAAGTTAAGACTCCACGTAACCGTGGGGTCAAAGAGCCCATGCAATGTGTGTGGCCTCAGACAACAACGGGCTTCTCCCCATCTTCCCCAGCCTCTCTATTTCAACTCCCTCCCACAGCCTGTTTGCCAGTGCCTCCCACACTGGGGAGCAAGGCCCCTTCTCCCCCAGGGTCAGAATGATCCCTTGCAGGGAGCAGATGTTCAAGGAACACAGCCTTCATTCCCAGTCACCTGCGCTGTGTCCCGCCCTCCCGTGGGCGACAGCTCCTGATTGCCGCAGCTGTCCCCAGCATTTCATTAGCACCCGTGGCTGGTCCTGGAGGGCGCTGGAACTTCTCTTGGGGCTGTTTCCACACGTGCTGGCCTAGGCAGTTGGCAGAAACGTGAGATCTCTGCTCTAACCAACCGTACGCAGGGGAGCAAGCCAGACACTCCAGGTGGCTGATGAGTCTTCTTGCAAGAGATGCTTCTTCCCCAGATCCCAAGACCTGAACTTGCTGGGTGGCAGGCAAAATGAAGCGAGGAGGATGGGAGAGAAAATCTGTAGCTTCCTTGACCCCGTTTACAGTACTTTACTGTGTTACCATGATCTGGTGTCTAAAGATTACCAGATGTCCCAGAAACTTCTGGTACCGGCCTGCCGATCGTGCTTTAAGCCACATTGCTTACCCCGAGTGCTGTTAGTAGCTGAGGGGTCTTTCATCACTTTGTCACTGGTTCCGCATATTGTCAGGGCGAGCTTCACTTGTCTGCTTGACACACCTGGAAAGAGAGGCCCTCAACTGAGGGATTGCCTCTATCGGACTGACACGTGAGCATGTCTCTGGGACGTTTTCTGAGTTATGTAGGAAGGTCCAGTCCATTCTGCCCCTGGGTAAGTGGGTCTGGGCTGTATAAGGAAGGAAGCAGAGTTGGCCAGTTCGTGGTGCTCCTCCACGCTCTCTGCTTCAGCTCCCGCCTCTGGGTTCCTGCCTGGAGCTCTGGCCTTGGCTCCCCTTCATGGTGAACTGTAACCCAGAAGCTGAAATAAACCATTTTCTCCCCAAGTTGCTTTGGGCCATGGTGTTTATCACAGCAACATAAACCAAGAAAACACATGTGCCCTGTGCTAGACACTGGGGAAGAAGAGGGCTGAGGACAAAGGGGACTGTGAGATTCCGCTCTGAAGTCTCAGACCATGGGTTGGCTTAGAATTCAGTACCACAGAAGCATTTGCATCTGTAGGAGATACAGGGAGAGTCAGAGAAAGAGTCTATGTAGAGAGGACAATAGGATCAAGTCCTGAAGGATAAGACATCTACCGTTATGAAAATGGACTTTGCCAGGCATGGTGGCACACACCTTTAATCCCAGCACTAGAGAGGCAGGCAAGATGACCTCTGTGAGTTCAAGACCAGCCTGGTCTACAAAGTAAGTTACGGGGCAGCTAGGACTGTTACACAGGGAAACTGTGTCTTGGAAAACCAAAAAGAAAACCACTCATAAAAAAAATTAAAAATAATTGTTTTTCCTGGGCAGTGGTGGCACACACCTTTAATCCCAGCACTCAGGAGGCAGAGACAGACAAATCTCTGTGAGTTTGAGGCCAGCCTGGCTTAAACCCTGTCTCGAGAAACAAACAAACAAAGGAATGTTTACTACTTGGTAGCTGCCAGCTACCAAAGCTTCACAGGGGCAGACTTTTGAGACCTATCCAGGGACACAAAAGCCACTGACTCTATATGAAGAACGTCATGAGTTAGACGGTCATGAGGTTTGGAGAATATGACTCTCTGAGACACACCTCAGGAGCCTTCTATACCACGGCGGTTTCAAGAGACACTGGTCCTATAAGCCAAATTGTTGACCTGGCTATTTGGGAGTCACAAGTCCCTTAGCTATTTCAACCTTCTCACCTGTAAAACCTGATTTCTAGGGAAATTTTGGGAATAAAATCAAATAGATAAGAAAATGTTTTAAACTCATATATCAAGTTGGCAAAGGGCTACATACTGAAACCCCAGTGCTGGGGAGGCAGACAGGAAGGACCAAAAGTTCAAGGCCAGCCAGGACTGCAGAGGGCTGTATAAATTCAGATAGCATTCTGGAATGGTAAAAAGTGATGTCACGGGCTGGGAAAATGGCTTGGTCAATAAAGTGCTTGCGTACAAGCATAGGGACCTGAGCTCAGTCTCCGACACCCATGTGGAAAGAGGGGTGTGGTGATGCATCCTGGTGATCTCAGAACTGGACGGCAGGGACAGGAGAACCTTGGGGTCCACTGATCGACCAGCCTAGCCTAATTGGAAAGCTCTGAGTCCAGAAAAGATCCCCTCTCAAGAAACACAGGAAGTGGGGCTGGAGAGATGGTTCAGCAATTAAAAATCCCAGCTGTTCTTCTAGAGAATCAGGGTTTGATTACCATCACCCATATGGTGGCTCACAACTATCAGTAATTCAAGTTCCATGAGAGCCTTCAACCCTCTTCTAACCTCCTTGGGCACCAGACACACACGGTGCACATACATATATGTAGGTAAAATATTCATATGCATAAATAAGATTTTTTTTTAGAAAGAAAAGACAGTGAGCAACGCCTGAGGTGTAACACCCACAGTTGATCTCTGACTTTCACATGTGTTTCCACCCATGCCTGTGTCCTTGTACACACCTAAAAGTGAAGTTTCTGTGGGCCCCAGTCCCCTCAGCTTCTATATTAACACCATTGTGTCACGAGTCCCAGTAAAACCCACTACGAGAACAGGGAAAGGCTTGTGATCGGAACTTCCTATAGGACCAGTTCTTTTTTCAGGCTACCCATCTCTATTCCCTGGCTACGAAACTGAGCTCTGAGAGGAAGGAGAGCGCTTCGGTGATGATGAATGTCACCAAATGTGGTGGCCCTAACCAGATCCCGCTTCTCTTCCCTAGGAACATGCTTGCCAACTCAGCCAGCGTGCGGATCCTCATCAAGGGGGGCAAGGTGGTGAACGATGACTGCACCCACGAAGCGGACGTCTACATCGAGAACGGCATCATCCAGCAGGTGGGCCGCGAGCTCATGATCCCCGGAGGGGCCAAGGTGATCGACGCCACCGGGAAGCTGGTGATCCCTGGAGGCATCGACACCAGCACCCACTTCCACCAGACCTTCATGAACGCCACGTGCGTGGACGACTTCTACCATGGGACCAAGGTAATGAATGCTCTTTGTTGCTTTAGCCTGTTTCTGGGACTGCTCCAGATGAGACCCACGTGAACCAATACTTCCCAGTGCCTCTACAAGGGCTGGAGAGATCACTCAGAGGTTAAGAGCACAGGCTGCTCTTCCAGAGGTTCTGAGTTCAGTTCCCAGAAACCGCATTGTGGTTCACAACCCTCTGTAATGAGATCTGGTGCCCTCTCTGGTCTGCAGGCAGAACACATACACATAATAAATAAATCTTCAAAAAAAAGTTTCTGTAGGGGTTGATGTGGCAATTAGACTAGGGGTCTCAGCTAAACATCTTGGATCATTTATAAGGAAGTATTTAGGTCTGTTTTGATAACCGAATCACCCAGGTACCAAGCCAGGAGCCGACTTGACTTTTATTGTTATGTCCTGTAACACAGATCTAGAAGAAAGACAAGAATCAGCTAGTGTTTGTTGCTATGCATGTTGATTTGGTAGATCTGTCTGGGCGTGGTAAACTAGACTAAGTTGCCTGTGCCTGTGGCAGACTGTAAAGTCACCTCTAATTGTTACAAACAGCAGAAAGCATCTTCTGTAATCCTCTAGTCTGTTTGTTTTTGACACAGGGTCTTAATATGTAACCCTGGCTAGCCTGGAACTCAGCGTTTACCAGGCTGGTCTTGAACTCACAGAGATCCACCTGCCTCTGCCTCCTGAGTGCTGGGATTAGAGGGCACCACCATGCCCTGCTTCTTTTTGTCTTTTGAGACAGAGTCTAGCTCTGTAGCCTAGACTGGCCTCTAAATCAAGATCATCCTCCTGCCTCAGCGTCTTGTTTATTATTCTTTGAGTCAGCTTGGACGTAGTAGTGGGTTCTCTTTTCTTTATAAGTATCTCAGACACAGTTCGTCACCTGGAGAGCTGGAGGTGAGCTACTGTCTGTTCCCAAACACAAACCATAGAAATCCAGACTTGTGGGAGAGGTTAAGTCCAAAGAAAACTGTGTTGTGCAAAATAAAAATAAAAATAAAAATATAAAAAAAAATCAAAACCACAAGAGGATGGAGCTCTGGTTATTGCTGCTCTTCCTCATCTTCTTAGTGAACTGTCGGCCACGTTCCAGCCTCGCCCTGGACACCAGGTCATGGTCTAGTGGAGGACAGAACCTGGCCACACTCCTCTGCTCCCCCAGGGCCTGTGCCGACTGAAACTAGTGCATGTGCCTGCAGATATTTGCCCAGGAATAAGTGAACATTGCTTATTGATATGGGTCTCTAGCGGGTGTCAGATTCACAATGAAGTTGTTTTAAAATCCAAAGTTGGATCCAGTTCCTGGAACACAAGCCCCCTGCCATGGCAGCTATCCCGTGGAGGGTCTGACCTGTGGAGGACTCGCCTCTAATGAGTGTTGCCTGAGCGAAAGGGATTCAGCAGTTTCTGGCCCCGCACCTGCAGTTCTATGTCCCACGCGGGCCTGCAGCCTCAAATCCCCCATGGTGCGGCACCCTAAATCCCCCAAGCTCAGGACTCTCTCCCTGTGAGATTCGTTTTCTGAGGGCCCAGGTGTTCTCGCTGTTAAGCAGCCACTGACAGGTCCCCCAAGCCCACCCTGAGGATTCTGGGTGGGGCGTTAGGGACAGGAAGGACTGGGTTCTGGCAGACATCTTTATAGGCTTGTCTACCCAAGGCAGATGACCTAGAGGTCTTCCTTCAGGTGAAGACATCACCCACTTCTGATCCCTGAGGCTGCAGAAAAGACACTTGGAAGACCACATTGTGGCAAATCACAAGAGTCACAGCCCAGCCTTTGCGCTGAGGCGTGATGCCCCCTGGCTCTGAGGCCTGTCTCAGCCTGGGGAAGAAAAGGCGGCAGACGCTCTGCCTTCTCTGAGAACTGGGATCCTTTGCAGGGTGCTGTGGGGGCACTTGGGACTTTTCTTAAAGTCAGCAAGCATATCTGGTCATCACCCTGAGCACTAAGGCAAAGCCTATTTTGTTTGTGGTCGCTTTCTTTTTCTTTTCTTTTCTTTTCTTTTCTTTTCTTTTCTTTTCTTTTCTTTTTTTTTTCAGTTTTTCAAGGCAGGTTTCTCTGTGTAGCTCTGGCGGTCCTGGAACTTTCTTTGTAAACCAGGCTGCCCTTGAACTCAGACCCACCTGAGTGCTGGGATTAAAGGGGTGTGCCACCACTGCCCGGCTGTTTGTGTTTGTTTTCATTGTCAATTTTATTAAGGGACGATGTACACACAGAGGCGGGCACCGGCACCCACAGTCGTCACACCCGAACTTGCTCTTGTCACCGACTCTTTTTCCATGAACCAAGACATAGAAGCCCCGCCCAGTCTCCATCAAGGGTAACCACTATCCTGACTTTAAATTCTAAAGATTTTTTTATGTAACAGTGAGGTAGTCACAAATCATATACTTTACTATGTAAAATATACAAAGGGACACATCTGTAATCCCCGAATTTGAGACACTAATGTGGGAGGATTTTTTGCAAATTTGAGGCCTTCCTGGGCTGCACAGAATTGGGTCAGTCAGGGATGCATAGAAAATGTCTCAAAATAATAAATATAAATAAATAAATCCAAAGCAGTCGAGTCAGTGGTTTTTAGTATACTTTTTATACATTGGTCTTGAGTATTTACCTAAGATTCTTTATGTAAATGAAATCCAGTAGTTCTTTCACTCAAACCTTATTGCAACTTGCTGCCTGCTGTAGTCTGTTGAGTGTCCTGACTTTGTGGCATTCCACATGGAACTTATCCGCAATGCTGTCAGTGAACACCAGGTCCTACAGTACTGTTGCTATGGATCTGTCCGTGTCTTTTGGCAAGCACGTATGTACACAGTGCTGTGCATGTCCCTGGGAATGTACCTGCCAGGCCACAGTGCATGTCACTGACATGTTCGGCACTTGTAGACACTGTCCAGTAGCTCCCAAACTGTTTAGACCAACTCTAGCCCTAGCAGGCAGCGCGGAAGGCACAGTGATGAACACTGACATTACTGATAACCACTCCAGTCAGTCTTGGAGCCCATTCTGTAGGATGCTCAGGCCTTGAACTAAAGATTATAGCTTGCTGGTCGCTGCCTCTGCTTTGGGGAGACCTTTGATCCTGAGCCGGATACCACTGTCACTGTGCTTTTTAGCGGCCTTGCAGAGGTCAGAGTGGCCTTCCTTGTCCTCTTTTCCACACTGTCTATGGCCAGGGCCTCATTAGCCAGGAGTGACGCGTTTTCCCCTGAGAGCCTCCAGCTCTCTATAACTGATTAAAAGTTCTGTGCACAGCTCTCTGTGCAAGGTGGAAGGAAACCCTTGACCTTTTCCAGGCTGCTTATCCATTAAGACAGAAAATACCAGAGAACATCCAAAGGCCCCTGTGGGATTAAAGGCCACTGTTCCGCAGGTGTGGGCTGATGCAGACACCCCAACTCTGTGTGATGCGTTGTTGGGAATTTAAATTGTAGACACCCCTTCCCCAAGCCATCTTAGTTCCTGGTGACAGGGACATCTAAATGTGTGTGTGTGTGTGTGTGTGTGTGTGTGTGTGTGTGTGTGTAGAGGTAAGAGAACGACTTTGTGTAATTGGTTCTCTCTATTATATGGGTTCCAGGGATCAAATTGCCAGGTTTGCGTGCCAAACACCTTCTCCTGCTGACCCATCTCGCTGTCCTCTAAATAAAAGTTTTTTACATCTATCTCCTAAACAAGCCTCTGCGCCTGGCCTTCCTATTGCCCACCATTTAGGTAACAAAGGCCCTGACCTCCTCAGAAGTTCTGCCTCAAGTCTCCCAAGAAGGGACTTCTTCCACGCCTTCTCCTTCACTAACCCCCACATCTCCCTTCCAGCTGCCGCTCCTAATAGCAAACATTCTGATTTCCTGTCTCAAATAGTCCCTGGTAGAAGAACTACTTCCCTGTTGACTCTGACTGTCCGGGAGTCTGTGGGTTTAATTATGGCAACTTGGTCTTCATGCAAAGGCTGTACACTCCGGATAAATGGCCTCTGATCTGCTTAGCTCACACCTGGAAAGACTAATTGACTCTAAGGATGTGGGTGTATAACAGAATCACAGTCCGGAGGAAGAGTCCCTGTGTGACTGGCCCCAGAGCAGGAAGGATCAAGTTGCATCTCTTCCCTGCCTGTCTGGCAGACCCTTGGGTCTTGAACTCTGCATTCCCAGTGCATGTCCTCCTCAGAGTTTGCATGCTTGATGTTTGGAGACCAGCCAACAGGCCTGGGAGAGAAAAGCAGTTGAAAAACTGACTTTGCCAGTAGCATCTGAGTCTGCATTGTGCTGGGTCTGAGGGGAATTCTCCCTGGCACTGTAGCGAGCCAGCGGCTGGCTCTGCCTTGCTCCCCAGCTCCCAGCTCCATCACTTGATCTACTATTATCCTGCCTGTCCCAGGCACCACCTCCCCACACCACTCCAACCTGCAAGCTTCCCCTTAAGCAGAACCAACCACTTGCAGTAATCCAGATCCCATTCCTGAAGGCTATTTCCCACTGTAGGGAGGCAGACGTAAGGAAAGAAACATCCAGTTGTATTGGCTAAGAGTAAGGTTGTCCTCTTAGTGAGTACCTCATATTGTGCCACCAAGAACATTCCATAGGTGCTTGGCTGCTGTCAATCAGTGTTTCTCATGACCTGCTGAGATAATCAGTATCAGTTATTTTATTTAAAAAATAAAAAGTTAGCTCATGGTGTCTCTGTGTGTGTGTGTTGCCTACGTGTGTGCCTGGGAGTCCTCTGGAACTGAAGTTAAATATGGTTGTGAGCTGCCATGTGGGTACTGGAAATTGAACCTGGGTCCTTTGGAAGAGCAGCCAGTGCTTTTAACTCTCCAGTCCAAGATTCATTTTTTAAAGCCATAGGCACCTGCCTCTTCACTAACATGTACCACTGTCAGAAGCTTCCTGTGTGCTTCTCAGGCCTCCTCCAAAAACTATTCTAAGAACCATGGCCTAGGCAGGCTGATGGTTGCCAGTCCTTGAAAGCAACTTGCATTAGAACCACTTGGGGAATTTTTAACAGATGCCAGACCAATTAAATCAGGTCTGCCCCCTCCCTCATCCCTATTTTTTCCCCCAAGATACCCTGTGATTCTAACCACTGGCAGGAAGGCTGTTTAGAATGGTGCTGTGCCTTGGCTGTGCTATGATGCCCATCTGACTGGCCCTTGCCTTAAGTGCCAAGGCTGACAGCTGAGTTCCATTTGACAGCATAGCCTGCCTGCCAATCTTATTTGCATCTGTTTTTTCCACTCACATTCTAGGCTCCTAGACACGGACTCCCAAACCCTAAAGCCTTCCACCCCTATACTTTCTGAGCCCCCCTGGCACCATATTCTACCTTTCTTTATATCCCCTGCAGAAGTCATCATAGAGAAGTGGGCAGCTGGCTAGAGTAGTCATCAAACAGAATACTGACTGACTTCTTGGAGGTCCCAGAGACAGCCTCCTTCCTGTGCCAAGGGCTGCCCAGTCACAGAGACCATCTCCTGTAGATAGAAGTTTCTGTCCCTCCCGGTTTCACAGCCATTCTGTCCCAAATAAACATTCAGAGGTTTATATTAATTGTAAACAGTTTGACTTATCGTTCAGGCTTATTACTAACTACCTCTTACAACTTAAATTAACCCATAATTCTTATCTATGTTTAGCCGTGTAACTTGGCAACTTTTCTCAGCGAGGCATTCTCATCTTGCTTCCTCTGCTTCTGGATGACAACTGTGTCTCTGCCTTTCCTCTTCCCAGAATTCTTCTAGTCTGGTCACCCTGCCTATACTTCCTGCCTGGCTACTGACCAATCAGTGTTTTATTAAACCAATATGAGTGACAAATCCTTACAGTGTACAAGAGCATTCTCCCACAGCATGAAAAAGTCAGCATCAAGGTTTTTATGGTCAGCCTATGGGAGAGGAGTGTTTGTCAGGTACGAAACAGGCCTGGGGCTGTTAAGGGCACAAACTGAAATGGACTGACATATTCTGCCCCGACTGGAGGGTCCTCGCCCTCCCTTTCTGTCTTCCACTACAGAGGAGCCTGTCTGGCAGGGTCCTGAGATATGCCAGGCTCTAATGCATAAATGAATTCCCTTAGGTGTTCAACCTTGCCAGCATCCATCCTAAGGAACCCATTCACCCATTGGGCAGGCTGATTTTGTCTCTGAAATTTGCTCCGTTGAAATGAACTTTCTTGGTTTTTTTGGGACAGGGTTTCTCTGTGTAAGAGTCCTAACTGCCCTGGAACTTGCTCTGTAGACCAGACTGGCCTCAAACTCACATAGATTCACCTGCCTCTGCCTCCCAAATTCTGGGATTAAAGGTGTGCGCCACTACACCTAGTAGAATTAGTTCTCCCCCCTCCCCACTAACTCAAGAACTCCTTAAACCAGCAGTTCTCAGCCTATGAGTCATGACTGTTACAGTCAAACTGCCCTTCACAAGGGTCACATATCAGAGATCCTGCATATCAGATATTTACATTGCTATTCATAACAGTAGTAAAATTATAATTATGAAGTAGTAACAAAATAATTTTATGGTTGGGGGTCACCACAACATGAGGAACTCCATGAGGTGCAGCATTAGGAAGGTTGAGAACCACTGTGTTAAACACCATACAACCTTAAGATCTCTTAGTTGACCGCACACAAATAAACTTCCTGGTACTCCATGCGTTCTAAATTGTCTGACCAGATGTCACAGAACTGGCATGTCAGACAGAAGCTGTTGAGCCCTCCACCCACCCAAGATGGCAGCCCGATCTGCCCCCCACCCTCATGTTGGTGATCATGTGGGTGTCAGCACTTGGGCAGGACAGTTAACACCATCATAAATGGTGCTTCGGGATGTTTGTAGACAGACTTCGTTTCCAGCCGCCAGCCCCAAATAGCAACACGGAGGCTTATTATTAGTTATGAAAGCTCAGCTTACAGCTTAGGCTTGTCCCATTCGCTCTGATAACTTAAATTAACCCGTTTATTTTAACCTGTGGTCTGTCATGTGACTCAATACCGCATCTCAGTACTGCTCATGTCGCTTCCTCTGAGTCTGGCTGTCAACGCTGCCTCCTCCTTCCCAGAGTTCTCGCTCTGTCCAGAAGTCCTGCCTGTACCTCCTACCTAGCTATTGGCCGGTCAGCTTTGTTTGTTTGTTTGTGTTTTGTTTTGTTCGAGACAGGGTTTCTTTGTGTAACAGCCCGGGCTGTCCTGAAACTCATTTTGTAGACCAGGCTGGCATCGAACTCACAGAGATCCGCCTGCCTCTGCCTCCCAAGTGCTGGGATAAAGGCGTGCGCCATCCCCACCCAGCCGCTGTTCAACTTTTTATTACACCAATCGCGGCAATACATTTTCACACGGTGTCCAGATATCCCACAACAGATGTAATGAGGTGGTACACAACAAACACTTCACCCAGCACTTGAGATCCTTGTAGGGTCGGCTGCATCTACCCTGGGTCATCTTCCAGTGTCTTCAGTGCCTTGGAGAAAGATCCATCCACTTTGGCTTTACCATGGAAGTGTTCTACGATCTTTTCTTTAAAGATGTATTTATTTATTATGGATACTGTGTTCTATCTACATGTATGCCTACATGCCAGAAGAGGGCACCAGATCTCATTATAGATGGTTGTGAGCCACCATGCGGTTGCTGGGAATTGAACTCAGGACCTCTGGAAGGACTTCTTAACCTCTGAGCCATCTCCCCAGCCCATGATTTATTCTTTAAAGGTTTATTTTTTGTTATTTGTATATGTGTGTCTGTGTATGTGGGTGCACATGTGTGTGTTGCTCACAGGTGTCAAAAGAAGAGCGCAGGATCCCTGAGCTGGAGTTACAGACAGGTAGTTGTAAGCTGCCGGATGTGGACCCAATGCAATCCTCTGTTAGTGTGCATGCTGAGCTTGCCCACTGAGCTGTCCCCCGGCCCCTCTTCTCTTCTGGATTCACTTGCTGCCTGTGTCCCTGGCTCTGCCACCCTGGCACTCTCACCAACCTTCCTTGGGCATCATCCCTATTTCTCAGCTCGTTTTCCTGGTTCAGCTGCTGCCTTACCATACTACCCTCCTGGCTGCCTGCCCCTCTCTAGCGTGGCTCTGCTGGTTGGAATCAGCATAGCTCAGCCCCTCTTTCTACTTTGCTGTCCAGGTCACCCACAGTCGGACTGGGAACGTTCTAGGAGCACTTCATGGTACAGCTCTGCCTTGTGAGGCACCTGGAAGACATTGGTCCCCCTCCCCACTCCTCAGTGGTGCTTAGTTCACTGCAAGGAGTATGTTAATTTTCTGTGTAACTAATTACTGGATTCGTTGTAATTTACAATAGCCATTTATTAGCTGTGTAGTAGGTTGGAGATGTGGGCACAGGTCCTCTGCCACCCACAGTCCCACAAGCTATCATCAAAGTGTCTTTGGAGTTTAGGGTGCTCTTATGCAATTGGTAGAATTCCCATTATTGCCGTTGAACAAAGCTGAGATCCCTGTCCTTGTTGGCTCTTAGCTGAAGGCCGATCTCAGCTCCCCAGAGGCTGCCCACAATACCTTGCCTCACTCCCCTCTCAATCTTCGAAGCCCCTTTCGTCTCATACCCCCTTCATACCCTGTTCAGTGTGTTCTGACTGTCCAGTGTGTAGAGACTGTCCAGTGTGTAGAGACTGTCAGTGTGTACAGACGGTCCAGTGTGTACAGACTATCCAATGTGTACTGACTGTCCAGTGTGTACATTCTGTCCAGTGTGTACTGAATGCCCAGTTTCACTGACTGTACAGGATTTCTGTCATCAAATCCTGGCCAGAATCTCTCCCTTCAGGATAAGCTCTGACCTGGGATGGGTTCACCGAGTTACCTGGGGTCCACTTAAAGAGTTGGCTTCCTTCCTGGAAGGCAGTGTGCTTGCTGTCCTCTTCACTGGGTCCCTTTCTTCTCCACGGAAGGGTGCGTGCACGTCACTGTGTTCAGTCATAATTTTTCCCGCCACAAGGCATTCCATACACAACCACAGCCATTCTGTTGTCATTCTGCCTCCACTCGCCGGTTTTGTTAGCGGAGTCTTCCCCTGGGCTGGAGAGACGGCATGGTGGCCAAAAGTATGAGGGCCTGAATTTGATCCTCAACGCCCACACAAAACCTAGGCTCAGCAGCACACATCTGTCACCCCAGCGCTGGGGTTGGTCACATGGACCCTGAGAGGTTGCTGGCCAGCCAATCTATCCAAACAGCAAGCTCCAGGTTCCTCCAGGTTCAGTGAGAGTCCCTGTCTCAAAAAATGAAGCAGCGAGCAATGAAGAAAGACACTCCTCATCAACTCCTGGCCTCCACATGGATGAGCACACTGGTACACATACTTATGTACACATGCATACGACACACAGAAATAGATAAATAAGGTGGTACAAACACGTTTCCAAAAGTTTTGTTTTTTGAGACAGAGTTTGTCTGTGTAACAGCCCTAGCTGTCCTGGAACTAGCTCTTGTAGACCAGGCTGGCCTTGAACTCACAGAGATTCACCTGCCTCTGCCTCCTGAATACTGGGATTAAAGGCGTGCGCCACAACTGCCCGGCACATTTCAAAAATTTTAAATTAGATTTATTCATTCATTGCTTTTCAGCTTTTTGGCTAAGATCAAGTGTAGATTTGTTCATGGTTTTATGTGTGAGGATTTTGCCTGTATGTTTATTCGGACACCATATACATGGCTGGTGCCCGAGGACCATTGGATCCCCTGGAACTAGAGTTGCAGGTGGTCGTGAGCCACCACGTGAGCGCTGGGAATAGAACTCCCGTCCTCTGCAAAGGTGATCAGTGCATTTAACCACTGAACCATCTCTCCAGCCCCTTATAAATACATTTTTTTTTAAATCAAAAGTCGCCGCAGTAGCGGCCCCTCCGCTGCCTTGACCACATCCCAGCTCCAACTGCTGCTGCTGCTTCTGTCATCCAAAGCCTCGAGCTTAGGTTTCTAGATCTTCACTCCAAATACCTTACATCCGACCGTATCCTAGCTGTCCACCCCTCGTGGTCAGGCTGTTCCCAGCCCATCTGTGGCACCCTTCCTCGGTACCCCAATGTCACACTTCCTACAGTAAAGTCGGCCCCAGCCTCGTCATCCTGGGCTTTGAGATTGCTTCCTGAGTTAGCTTTACTTCTCAGCCAGGTGGCAGACTCTGAGGGCCGGAGACCATGGTTTATGTTTGGTCTGTAGTTAACCAAAGACCCACACAGCTCTCATCACACAACAGACACCCACTTAACAGCTGACTGTCAGCTCCGTGTAGTCGTTAGGAGTGGAGCCGAGGCATGCTGCCCAAGTTTGAGCATCAGCCCGCCTTCGCAGACTGTGCTCTATACAAGTCTCTCGATGTCCTGATCTGGAAAACAGAGATGATTAATGGCCCTTTGTTTACATTTATTGAGTTACCATTTATGAAGAACTCAAAATAGCACTTAGTGCCTATTAAGCATTAAATAAGCATCTGTTAAATGCATGTATTGATCATGTTGACTGAAAGCAGAGCCTTGAAAATCTGCTTGTGGCTGGGCAGTGGTGGTATGCGCCTTTAATCCCAGCACTCAAGCGGCAGGAGGATCTCGAGTTTGAAGCCAGCCTGGTCTACAAAGTGAGTTTCAGGACAGCCGGGGCTCCACAGAGAAACCCTGTCTCGCAAACAAACAAACAAACAAATAAATAAACAAATAAGAGAAAGAAAACCCACTTGTGGTCTCTCATGTGCATCAGCATTAAAACTATAGGCATCAGTTAGGAACTGAACGACTGGATTTCCTTCCTACTCTTAGTATACCCGACTTAACAAAGCCTGGTTGGCAATTTTCAGTCTGCCCAGAATAAAGGGCATTTGCAAAGAACTTATCAATACAGAGAGGTCATTGCATTTTGAAATCTGGAGACCAGAGTAGAGCTTACCATGACCGTGTGCACCTTAAGAAGCCTCCAGACCCAGGACAAGGAGCTCTGTGTTTTCTACTGGCCTCAGAAACTTTAGAAAGAGGAGCCGGTGAGACGGTGCAGCCAGTCAAAGAGCTTACAGAGTTCCATCCCTAGACACGCATGGCAGAAGAGAGAACTGGCTCCCAAAAGTTGTCCTCTCACCTCTGCGCATGTGCTGTGCTACATGTTTGCATGTGATAAGAACTTGCAAATAAATACAATTTTTAAAATTTAAAAAAGAGAAAATGTGTGTGTGTGTGTGTGTGTGTGTGTGTGTGTGTGTGTGTATGACAGTGATTCTTGTTGCATATAGGCAATGCTGTTTCTTATTTATTCTTTCCTTAAAGCCTTTATTCTTTTACTCTTTGCTGTTATATTTTTCGATATTTCAAAAGAGATTTTATGGGGGGGTTGTGTGAGTGGTATATGTGCACATGCACATATGTGGATGTGGATGTTTGTGTGTATGTGTGTGCACACACCCATTCAAGTGCATTTGGAGGTCAGAGGAGGATGCCAAGTGTCCTCTATTGCTCTTATTCCCTTGAGACAGGCTCTCTCATTGCACCAGAAGTGAACTTTTGACTAAGCTGGCTGGCCAGCAAGGTCCCAGGATCCACCTGTCTCCACTTCCTAGCCCTAGGGTTATAGGCACATGCAGCCTGGTTTTTACATTGGTGCTAAGGGTTTGAACTCAGGCCCACATGTTGCATAGCAAGCACTCTATATACGAACCCACTTCCCCAGCTCCTCAAAACTATTTTAATGTAGTCTTGTGCAAAATTTCAGAAGCCCTCAGGTGCAAGTCTGTGCACTCCCAAGCCTTGCTGAGGTTACCTCTGAAGTCACCGTATTCCTTCACTGAGCATGCAGTGCATGTTCTAGGATGACCATGAATGTAGACACTGAATCTATCCCAGAGGTTCCAGCCTTGCTTTTGTGTTCCCTGCAGCCAACGGTAAGGTCCTCTCCTTTAGAACCCTAGGAAGGTAGCCCAGTTGGTAGGGTGCTTGTCTAGCATGCGTGAGGCCTAGAACCACATAAACTGGCTATGGTGAGCAATGCCTACTGCCCAGCACCTGGGAGGTAGAGGCAGAAGGACTGAGGAATTCAAGGTCAGCCTCAGCTGGTTTGAAGCCAGCTGGGCTATATGGGACTGTCTCATAAACAAATAACAGCTACAAGAAAAATCTTAAAAGCTAGAGGATGCTTACCTAGTGGCTATAGCTGGAATTTGACTACAGGAACAACTTCACTGACCAATACCTAGATCTTATGCAACATCTGCTCTCAGGCCCTTAGGCGTCCTTGTGGTCCCACATCGACACACAATTATAGAACTGGAAACTGACATGGGGACTGGATTAATTTGACCTCTACCCATAAGTTGCTTTCCCTGTTTAGATTTAAGTTCCATAGTTAAGTTTAAGTTCAATTAATATTTAAGAATTAAGTGAAGCCTGCTATCTTATTGGTGAGCTCTATCCTTGGGGAGCTACAGTTATGATTAGATATTCCCCCACCCCCTTTCCAATCAATGTCTTTAAAGCAGCTTGGGCTGGAGAGATGGTTCAGCAGTGGAGTGTGTTTTACTCTTGCAGAAGACCTGGTTCAGTCCCCAGCCCCCATGTGGCAACTCATAGCCATTTGTAACTCCGGTTCTAGGGGATTTCACGCCCTCTTCTGGCCTTTGCCACTACTGCATGCACTTGAGGCACAGACATACCTGCCGGCAGAATAACATACACATAAAATAAAAATAAGTATTTAAGAAAACAACCGGGCATGGAGGCACACACCTTTAGTCCCAGCACTCAGGAGGCAGACACAGGCAGATCTCTGTGACTTTAAGGCCAGCCTGGTCTACAAAGCAAGTTCCAGGATTGTTACAGAGAAAAACCCTGTCTTGAGGGGAAAAAAAAGAAAACAGAAAAGAAAGAGAAAACAAATATATTAATAAATATTATATATTTATCAATATACAATAAGACACATATTTTATTTTAAATTTTTGAAATTAAAATGCACCATTTCCCTCTTCTCTTTCCTTTTTCCAACTCTTCCAATGTACCCTCCACCTTACTCTCTCTCAAATTTATAGCCTCCTTTTCTGTAACTGTTGCTCTGTGTGTGTGTTTGTATTCCTAAATATATAAATACAACCTGTTCAGGCCTTATAATGTTACTTGTATGTATATGATTTTAGAACTGATCATTTAGTATAGGATAACCAAGTGGAAACTACACATTTTTTAAAATATATTTATTTATTATGTACACAGTGCACTCTGTCTGCAAGTTTACCTGCAGGCCAGAAGGGGGCGCCAGATCTCACTACAGATGGTTGTGAGCCACCATGAGGTTGCTGGGACTTGAACTCAGGACCTCTGGAAGAGCATCCAGTGCTCTTAACCTCCGAACCATCTTTCCAGTCCCAAAGGTACACATTGAAAAGCATACGGCTTAGTATGTTTGGATATATTTATATACTGGCGTACTGGCATGGCATTCCAGTTATTATAAGAACCACATCTGTCATCCTTTCCCAGGGTTTCTTGATAGCTTTGTAATCTTTCCAATTACTTCTGGCCTCTCTCGCCCCAGATAATCACTGACCTTTCTCCTGTCAATATGGGTTAATTCCCAGCACTGCTCTATAAATGGGATAATGGAACATGTATCCTCACTCTTCTCCTTCTTTATCTGCTTTCTGGCTTCGTCCTGTTAAGCTAGGGGCTATCACAGAAGATGCTACCATGAACATCTGCGCCTATGCGTTCGTACGGACAGGAGCTACTATTTCCCTTTGGGAAGTACCTCGCAGCAAATGTGTCAGTCACACCGTGGGTGTGTGTTTGGCTTTTTAGGAGATCATCAAACTGTTCCCACGCCGATTGCAGCATTTATGTTCCTCCCGGCAGATGCTCTTCCTCTTCGCAGCCACCCATTATGGTCCATTTGTTGAATTTCAGCCATTCTAATGTGTGGTGCGACTCGTTGTACTGTTAATTTCCATTTCCCTAACGATTGTGGCTGAATATTTTTCTATCTCGTCTGCCCGCGCGTATCTTTGGTGAAGTGTCTGATGCCCTTTGCAAGTTTTTGGGTTATTGGAGCATGATTTTTTTGTTTGGTTGGTTTGGTTTGGTTTTTCCAGACAGAGTTACTCTGTGTAACAGCCCTGGCCGTCCTGGAACTCACTCTGTAGACCAGGCTGGAACTCACAGAGATCCGCCTGCTTCTGCCTCCCAAGTGCTGGGATTAAAGGTGTGCACCACCACTGCCCGGCTGAAGCATGATTCTTACCAGGTTGCAAGAGATGTTGATGTGGTCTACTCCTTTGTTGAAGATACACGTTGAAAATATTTTCCTCCGATTGCTTGTTTAATCTCAATACTGACTTTTATTTATTTATTTTGTGTGTGAGATGTGTGAATGCAGGCACACAGGTACCACAGCATTCATGTGGAAGCCAGAGGACAACCTTGGGTGTTGTCAGCCCCTGCCTTCTATCTTGTTTGGGACAGAATCTCACTTGTAGCCCTGGCTGGGCACAAACTCACTACCTAGACCAGATTGGCGTGGAACTCACAGAGATCGACCTGTCTCAGCCTCCCAGATGCTGGGACTAAAGGTGTGTGTAGCTTGTTGTTTTACTCTTTGGGGGCCCACACTCGGAGCCATCAGGCTGTGACTTGCTGTTCAGAGCTCCTCTGTCCCCCGCTGCCCCTCACGCACCTGATTTGGCCTTCAGAAGTCAGCCCAGGCAGACCTTGCAATCTGTCCTTCCTGAATGGGAGGCTGGGTCTCAGAGGTGACATCACTTGCCAGGTAGGTAAATCCAGGGCAGGCCTGGCACCCTTCCTTAACGGCTTCATGGCGTTGTTAGTACTTAGTTGTGGGACTAAATGAAGGTCCTGGTGTCGTTGAAACAGACAATGCACAGAGAGTAAGTGGGGTTACATGCACTTCACTCTGGATTGCTGGTCAACCCTCCTCTTGAGCATCTGTGGACAGCCTGGGCTTTTTCTAAGCATCCATGTGGCCTGCTGGTCTGTAAACTTTCCCACTGTGAGATTAGGAGGGGCTCTGCAAAAGAACAGGGTGACAAAGGGTCTCTCTGTGCCACTGTACTTCAGAGCCATTTCCATAGGCCCCTTGGCTTCTTGAGCGCTGGCAGCCACGTTCCTTCTGCCACCCAGCTCCCTTTGAGGATCGGCTCTGGTCTCCATGGTAACTGCATGTCGGGAGCCAGTCTGCGCGGTACTGGGGCTTTGTATTAAACACAATGAATTTAAATTGGGTGCTCGACTGTGAAGATAATCATTCTGGATCAGAGAGAGGCCCCAGGCTCCTCATTTCATAATTTTAAATGTTGGTACAATTCTCAGGGTTAGCCCTGTAATTCAGGGCCGGGCCACACCCTCTCCTCTATGGTGGCTACAGCTAGGTCTCATTTCCCATGCGCTCTTTTTCATTCTTTAAATTTTGGAAGTCGGGAGCCCCTCGGTCATTCAGGGCTCGCCCGAGCTGAGGGGTGATTAAACTGGGAGGAGCCTGGAGCTGTGGTCAGATGGGCTCTCGTTGGGTCTGCTTGTGTGATATCCTCTAAGCCCCACTATAAAACAAGAGGCGTAGCCCCTGCCCTACAATACATTTTTTAAATGATGTTGGCAAATATTTCTAACATAAATGTCCCTACTTTAACCATGTCTACGTATATCATTCTGTGGGATTCAGGCACATTCATCTGGACACATTGCCACCCATGTGTCCAGAGCTTTTTGTCTTAATTGCAGCTCCCCATCACTAAATGCTAGCTAACCCCATTCCCTCTGTCCTCCTTGTAACACATCGGTTCTACTTTCTGTCCTGTGCTAGGACCACTCAAGTTCTACGTTTGAGTACAATCACCCAGGGCTTGTCCATGGTGGCTACTTCTGTCCCTTAGCATAATGCCTTCAAGGTTCAGCCATGTTGGAGCATGTCAGAAGAACGCTCCGTTGTGTGCACAGACCACATGTAATTACAGAGTGTTTTTCATTGTTGTTGAGACAAGGTCTCACTCTGCAGCCCTGGCTATCCTAGAATATACTATTGTGTGACAAACTTTCCCTGGGGAGACAAAACACTCATGTTTACTCACCCCAGCTAAGAACCCCCTGAGAGACAGTATGCATACCGCAGAGTCCAGCTTGCTGGGACTTTGGGGTTCCTTACAGGAGTATGGGGGAAAGTTTACCTATAGGAGCAGAAGTGACTCAAAGACAGATGTATCACTAAAGCCCACCCCAGCATGGGTGACACTCTCAAAGCTGGGGACCTGGAGCACAGTGCACAGCCTGCAGGCAACTCAACAGGTTAGAATGTCCTTTCTGGTGTGTCAGTTGGCCTGAACCCCTTCCTGGAACCGCAGCTGATCGGGTCCCAGAGTCCTCTTGGCAGCTTGGCTTGTCTGAGCATCTTTGCAGATTTTACTGCTTACTCTAGCAGGGCGGGGCCTAATAAATCTAGTCAGTTTCTGGTACTTCCTATTTTGAATTGTTTATCTACTAGGTTAAAGAAACTCCCTGCAGGATGGACTGTTACAATCTTGCAGGAAATTTATACAACTATGTAGACCAGGCTGGCCTCCCACTCACAGGGACCCATTTCTGTGGGAAGGTATACATTACTATTTCCAGCTTACAGAGCCTTTTTTAAAAAAGCTTATCTTTTATTTATTCTTTGTCAGTTTCATACATGTACACAATGTGTCTTGATCGCACTCACTCCAACCCCTCCCTTCTACTCCTCCATACCTCTCAACATAGCCCCCTCCCATCTTCGGGATTCTATCTTTTTTAACAACTGTTGAGTCCGCCTGCTGGAATGCTGGCTGAGCTTGTCACCTTGAGCATGTGTATAGGTCACCACAGTTACAGCAAGCTCATGCATGCAACGGCCACATCGTGACCCGAAGATAGCATCTTCCAGCACCCCTCCCCGTCTTCCAGCTTGTTCTTTCTTTCCATCCTCTCTTTCCCAGTGTTCCCTGAACCTTGAGGGGATCGGTACAGGTGTCCCGTTTAGGGCTAAGCATTCAGCGGTCACTTATTTTCAATGCTTTGGCTAGCTATGGGTATGGAGCCATTTTGAGGATCAAAAACAATAGTAAATATTAAGAATGCTACACACAGTAGGCTATTTATAATAATAATAATAATTATTATTATTATTATTATTACTATTATTTGCTGAAGTTAAACCTAGAAGTTACTGTCATAATAGGCTAATTACTTCAGTGAGGAAGATGATGTTAGGCTGTGCCTGTCTCCCTGGCCAGTCTTGTGGAAATTTATTCATTCTGTGACTTAAAGAGAATGTCTTAACCATGAGAATGTGTGTCATGCCTCACTATAAAAATCATACATGCTTTTATATTCCTCCCACCAATTGATATTCATGTATTCCTAACTCCCAACATGGGGGAAAAAACCGTTAAGCCCTCTGTGTACACTTCCTTGTTAGCGGTCTATTTTAAGGACACCCTCCAGGAAACCCTGACACTGGGGTGGGACAGCTCGAGACACGTGACACCTGTTGGCACAGGAGAGCGTGGGCTTGGGAGTACAAATGCCTAGATTGCAGCCTGGCTGGTCTCTGAAAATCTGGGATGATGGCGATGTCGACCACATGTGAAAGCGACTGTGAAGACAGAAGGGAGGACCTCTCTGGATCTCTCCGTGCAAGTAGCAATAAAGGATAGGGTCTCAGAATGGTTTGGGGTCTCATTTCACCAAGCAGGCATGGGGCCCTGAGTTAAATCCACACCAACCACTGCTATAACCATGTGTGGTGGTATACGTCACTCACACTAACACTGGAGAGGTGGTGGCAGAAGGTTCCAAAGATCATGGTCACCTTCAACTATTTGGGCAAGTTTGTGACCAGCCTGGGCTGTAGTGGTAATAAATAAATACAAACATACATATATACATACATACATACATACATGCATACATGCAAATGGCACCTTCAGCCCAAGCAAAATTTAACCTTCCCTAGGACCCCACTTCGTTTTGTGTCGTGTTAGATTTCTACCTGGCTCCTAGACCCCTTCGTTAGTCCTTCTTGGCTCTCCCTGCTCAGCTGTCTCAGCCTGCTTTCTCTTGCCCAGCTTCTGGCTTTGGGAGGTCCCTGTGACTATCCTAAAGTGAATTTTCATGTGCTTTTCTTGACTCTCATCCTTGTTCACACCAGCTTTCAGGGAATTTAGCCTCACTTCCTGTTCTGCTAGGAAGTCTGGGACCAAGAGAGTGCGCTGGCTGCCTCAACCCTCCCCGTCTTCTTCTGTATCCACGCCCCCTCCCAAATGGGTGGCAAGTAGTAGCTCAGCCTAACCAGTGTGACGGACGACTTAGCTTCCTCATCTGACCAATGGGGATGGTGCACCTTTTTTATAGACTGTTTTCAGAAATAAACAAGTATTCAATAAATGCTCAGTTATGCAAGTATCCACAGTTTTCATTTCCACTTGAATAAGCCCTATCCCATTTTACCTAAAGACACCCTCCCCCTGCACCCCCTGCACCCCCTGCACATTTGATCCCCCTTCCTGGTACTGTTTGTCAGCCACTCAGTTCATTCAGCCTCCCCTGCCAGTTATTTTTCTCCTCTGTTGTCAAAACTTGCTTGTTCAGGGAACCTGCTCCACATCTGTCTTTCCCATCCCCATCCCAAGAACTCTGATACAGCCAGAGGAACACTCTTATCTGATTGTCATGGTCCTCCTCTGTCGTCGCCTGAGGCTGGCCATGGCTGCAAATAGCTTATAGCCAAGAGCAAGGAGAAACCCATCCCAGCTCTGAAAGCAGCGTCTTCCTGGGCGGTAGACATGTTGAGGGTGGGAGCAGAGCCAGGGTTCTCTCTCCAGGAGCTCCTAGGCCCACACTCCCTGAGTCCCGTCATTGCTACCACCTCTGTGAATACAGGTTGACAACATCGCTAATTGCATGAATTCCAGGTTAATCAAGGTTCATGCGCTCGCTCGGTCTTAATCCTTATTTCCTCAGCCCAAATCAAACAGGTCCATTCTACATCCTCTGGCTGTGCCCCCGGCTTTACACACCACTTCCTACTCTGGTGGTCGTACCGACTCCCTGCCCCAATGTGACCTTGCCTTCCTCAAGTGCTCTTTTGAAAGTGACCTTCTCCATCGTCCATGAGGACTTTGTCTCCTGAAGTCATTTCTATTGAAAATGAGCATTTTCCCCTCGGTCTGTTTGCCAGTTGAACTCTGCTCCACAGGGTACTAATATTCTTGTTCCTGAAGCCCCAGCTGCAGAGGACAGAGGAAAAATGATGCCACTTCCAAGTCCCCGCTGCCAACAGTCACGGTTTATTGAGCTCCCCTGTGCAGGCACAGAGTTGGGTACTTGACACATATGATACCACTTAATTCTTTTTTCTCCCCTGCATTAGTGAGTTATATGCGGTCAGACTTGGCAGCAAGCATCTAACCCCCCAGAGTCATCTCTCCATCTCTTAATTGTCGTAGTCACTCCCATGAGGGCTACAGTCACCCCTATGAGAGCTACAGTCACCCCTATGAGGGCTATAGTCACCCCTATGAGGACTATAGTCACCCCCATGAGGGCTATAGTCACCCCCATGAGGGCCATATTCCCCCCTCCATGTCTAAAATGAGCAAATGGAGTTCAGAATGATTAAAAATTGTTCAAATGTAAGAGCTACTAAGTTACAGAACTAGGGTGCTTTACTGAAAAGTCAGAGTTAAATGGAAGCCAAAAGAGATGAAAATTTATAAAGTTCATTAAAAAAAATTTTTTTTGAAAACAAAAATAAAGTCAGATTTTCCCATAGTGTAAGCCAGTCTCAAATGTACTATGTAGCTGAAGCCGCTCTTAAACTCTTCCCCATCCTCCTGCCCCCACCTCCCAAGTGCTTAGGTTGCAGTGTGTACCACTGTATCTGCCTCTGAAACTAGGATTTAAGCCTCCATCTGCACCCCTGCCCCAGGTTTGATTCACGCTGGGGTAATTTTGCTTCTGGGCTTAGCATTTTGTCTTTGAAGTGTCAGCATACACATTAGGAAAGTGTTTTCCCTGAAGTGCATTGGGAATGGAATGCTGCCTGCATCCTCTGAAGAAAGCTGAGCAGATGAGGTGTGAGTTTTAGATACAGGAATGCTCTGGATGTGCACACTGAAAGGTCATGACATAGTCTACGTAGTAAGTTCCAGGTCAGCCACAGCTACTACACCGGGAGACCGCATCTCAAAAACAAACAAACAGAAACGAAACAAAAATGCAATGCCGAGAAAAAGCTGGTTTCCAAGAAGGCTGGCGAGCAACGGATAACTGTGGAAGTGAGGATGTTACCCCAAGTATTATAGAAACCCCTTAGCCGGAAGTGAAGGATGTTACCCCAAGTATTATAGAAACCCCTTAGCCGGAAGTGAAGGATGTTACCCCAAGTATTATAGAAACCCCTTAGCCAGAAGTGAAGGATGTTACCCCAAGTATTATAGAAACCCCTTAGCCGGAAGTGAAGGATGTTACCCCAAGTATTATAGAAACCACTGAGCAGGAAGTGAAGGATGTTACCCCCAAGTATTATAGAAACCACTTAGCCGGAAGTGAAGGATGTTACCCCAAGTATTATAGAAACCCCTTAGCAGGAAGTGAAGGGTGTTACCCCCAAGTATTATAGAAACCCCTTAGCAGGAAGTGAAGGGTGTTACCCCAAGTATTATAGAAACCACTGAGCAGGAAGTGAAGGATGTTACCCCCAAGTAATATAGAAACCACTGAGCAGGAAGTGAAGGATGTTACCCCCAAGTAATATAGAAACCCCTTAGCAGGAAGTGAAGGGTGTTACCCCAAGTATTATAGAAACCACTGAGCAAGAAGTGAAGGATGTTACCCCCAAGTATTATAGAAACCCCTTAGCAGGAAGTGAAGGGTGTTACCCCCAAGTATTATAGAAACCACTGAGCAGGAAGTGAAGGATGTTACCCCAAGTAATATAGAAACCACTGAGCCAGTGATTTTTTTTCAGTACTTAGAGAATGTGAATTTTTAAAAAAAAAAATGGAAGAAGATTTTAATATGAAAGGAAAAAGTAGTTCAGCGATACTTGAGAAGCAGATCCACATAAACAAATGATGGCTTCAGCAACTGCGTGAAGATGCATTTACAACTAGAGCTCCATTGGCCTGTTTACTGTTGCTGTAATGAAATACTACAGGCTGTATGATTTATACTCAAAAAAAAAGACTTAGGTTGGCTTGTGATTCTTGAGGTCCAAGGCCAAGGGGCTACATCTGGTGGTGGCATTTTGTCAGGAGTATCCTAATAGTATGTAGGGTGACGCGGAGCAAGAGACCGTGAAGACAAACATATGGCTACGTATTCTCTGGTCTTTCTCCCTGTAAGACTGCTGTGTTAGATCACAAGGCCCCACTCCATGACCTTGTCCTAATCACCTCCTAAAGCTCCCCACCTCTAAACACAGCAAGGGGATTGTTTCTGCCCTTTCAGTATCTCTCGGTGGGGATTAAATTTTAACACACAGACCAGTAGGAAGTTACATTCGAACTATATCCAAACCATAGTAACTTTGGATACTTGTCATCTGAATCTCAGTATATATGTAGCATGAATTCTAATTGGTCTTAGTAAATTAAAACCCGGAGTCAGATATTAGGGGGTGAAAATAAAGAGATCAGAGAAGCAGTGCATCCAGACACAGAGAAAGATCTTTTACGTCTGCCAAATCCTCAGGCCAAAAGGATGATCCTGTCTTCAGACTGCATCCTCTGACTGACTGCTTCAGAGTACATCCCCAGACTGCATCCTCAGACTGCAATAAACTCCTGTCTCCTCCCTCATTATGTTCCTCTCTGTGTCCAGCCATATCACTTCACCTCTCCAGCTCTCTAGTGCTGGGATTAAAGGCATGGGCTCCCAAATGACTGGGATCACCTTTGTGTGAGCTCTGTTTCTCTTATAGACTGGATCAATTTCGTGTAGCCCAGGGTGGCCTTGAACTAACAGAGATCCGTCTACCTCTGTCTCCCGAGTCCTGGGATTAAAGGTGTGCGCCACCATTGCCTGGCCTCTAGGGGCTTAACTCCCTGCACTTTGATCTCAGGCAAGCTTTATTTGTTAAACCACAAACAAAATATCACTACATATAAACTCCCTGTAACATGAGTTTTCCTCAGCCCATACATCTCTGTAGGAGTATCTCAAAGTTTCCCTTGCATACACACCCCTGTGATCCTGCACCTTTTCCCTGGAGGCCCGAGTTTTGGACTTGACCCAAATGCCAATCAACAGAGGACAATGTTGTTTTGCCTTGATTTGTTAATTCTTGGCCTTGGATAAAGACAACCACATTGGATGGGGAAGCATGGTGGGAGGGGGTCAGGGAATCACTATAGGAAGCTGGAGGGAAGAGTGAGATCTGTAGCAGTATGAAAGATACCAAGAGCATGTCCCTCCAGAGCTCTTTGCCCTGAGAAAGCTGAGAAGGACCAACTCCTTGTTCCTTCCCTTGTCTGAAAAGAAACATTATCTAAATGACCCGTAACTGTGCAGTTTGCAGAGCGGGTGCCTGGTGAGCATGCAGACCCCTGCATTTCCCCCATAGCGTGGTCTGATGGAATGGCCTTGTGACAGATGAAGGAAGATAACATGCATAAAAGGTTAAACTTTGCTACCAGTTCCTACTCTTGGCCAACTGAGTCATAAAGTGGATCATCATTAAGTACGATTAGTGGTTTTAGAGAACAAAGAAGGGTAGCATTCCTGGGCATCAAATAAATCTAGATTGACCCAGCAGTATGCCATACATGTCAAGAACAAAATATCAGTAGCCTTTTTGAAGTAATAAAATTGTGTTTCACACTCTGCCAAGTGTTCATAGTGTGTGTATGTGACTGCTGGTTAGATAATTCATGTCCTCATTAATTGACAGAGATGTGAAATCATACAATAGGATAAAAGTCATGCCCACATACACAGGCAGGAAGACCTGGTTAGGCAGGTGTGTGTGTGTGTGTGTGTGTGTGTGTGTGTGTGTAAAAGGCTTGGATTGCTAGATGGACAGTTTTGGTCAGCCACCAAGTTCAAGGAAACCCTGATGGGTTCAGCTCTTCGCTGGGTTTTTGAAGGTCTGCAGACTCTATAAAAATCCACTTCCACT
The DNA here is from genome assembly GCF_982192425.1 of Myodes glareolus. Lineage (NCBI taxonomy): Eukaryota > Metazoa > Chordata > Mammalia > Rodentia > Cricetidae > Myodes > Myodes glareolus. Next base: position 100,665,641 of record NC_142031.1, on the reverse strand, counting down.
TCCCACCAGTGTGCATCTGAGTGCGGGCTCTGCTCACACAAGCATGAGGGTATTCAAGCAGGAGGTGAAACAATTAATGTCTGAGGAAACAAGTTGCCAAAGGATGCGGACAGCGTGATAGCATCGTGGACTAGATAAACACAGAGAAGTATGTCAGCTTGGGGCAGGTAATGGTGGAGAGTACTGGGTCTACCAGAATAAATATTTCATTTGGAGAGTACCTCAGGCTGAAGAGACACTCAGCAAATAAGTCACTTGCCACAGCGTGAGGACAGGAGTTCAGATACCCAGGACCACGCAAAAGGCCAGGTAGGTGAGTGTGTCAGTTCTCCTATAATCCCAGCTTTGGGGAAATTCAGTGACAGGCGGAACCTTTGGGCAAGCTGGCTAGATAGACTAGTCAAATCTGTGAGCTTTGGGCCCAGTGAGAAAGTCTGCCTCAGGAAAGACACTGGAGAGCAATTAAGACGCCTACCTGATGTCAATCTTTGGGCTCCACATGCAGCCACATGCATGCAGATGTACATCTGAACACGCAGGCACACGCATGAGAATGAACACATGCGCACACACACATGCAAATGTGCATCTGAACACACAGATGCGCACATATGAACATGAAACCACACGTACACACACACTACAGACACGTACATACCCAAATATACAAAGAAAAAAATCTCATCAGGGGGGTGTACCTCAGTGGTAAAGCAAAGGTTTAACACATGAGACCCTGGATTCAACCTCTTACACTGCCCCCCAAATTACCATTCTTGGTAAAAATAAAATGTTTAAAATATCTGAAGCAAAAATGATGAAATTATTAGTATCTGATAAATGTATTGGTAGGTTACATGGGCAGAATTTTTTTTTATCTCCTGTGCCTTTACTCTGCATCTGAAATATCTGTATAATGTTCTGTAAACATCTGAAATAACTAACATCTTTTACACATGGAGACATGGCTAACTAAATTTAGTTTTAGCTTCTTCCAAGCAGATTTGCATAGTGCATATTACAAAGATGATATTGCTTTTAGTGTATGTTGTAAAATTGATATAGCCCATTAAATAAATTTTAGAAAAGAAGAAAAAAACAAGCCACTCAGGACCAGTCACCCCAAAACAGCCATCAGTAATGTATTTACCTGCTTCCTCCCGCATCGCAGAGTCTGCTGCTTTGCTCACTGAGCATTGCTGTCACTACTCAGCCTCTCTGCTGCTAGGGTTTTGTTTACTCAACGGTAGCTAGAGCCATGTGGGAAGAGGGATCCCGCTGAGAAAATGCCCCCCCAGACTGGTCTGTGAGAGGCCCATCCCACTGTGGGTGGTGCCACCTCAAACAGGCTGAGCAAACTGAGAAGCAAGGCATGGCCTCGGCTTCAGCTCTGCCGTGAGTTGCTGCCCAGGCTTCCTTTGATGGTGGACTGCTAAGTGGAACTCTTTCCTCCCCAAGGTGCTTTGGTGCGTGGTGTTTCATCCTAGCAATAGAAACCCTAAGACAGCATCCATGAGCATCACCTTACTGCCTTTGGCTAAGTATCCTCCACAACTCACCTAAGCAACGCTGTTCATGTAAGTAGTTATGACATGTGACAGGCCCACAGCCAAGTATCCTTCCACACATCCTTCTGGAAGCATCAGGAGCAGGACAGTGCCTTGCCCCAGTGATGTCTCTGCAAGGCCTTCAAGAGGGGGACGACCCAAAGATCTGTCACATCTGTGAAACCATCCTGTTCTTGTGAACATGGAGCCCGAAGCATTCATCCTGAGCATCAGAACTGTGCCTGTTTGAAAGGCTAGCCCTGTGTGTGTGTGTGTGTGTGTGTGTGTGTGTGTGTGTGTGTGTGTGTGTCTGTGTGTCTGTGTGTGTGTGTGTGTGTGTGGCCTGTGAGAGAATGTACACTTCCCATTGTCAGGTAAGCCCTGGGCCCGCAACTGGCGGGAAGAGAGTTTGCTGAGCCTGTGAACTCTGGTTTGGAGGCCCACAGGAGGCCCTCAGGAGCAGTGGTGATAGTGACATTACCAGGGCACCCTTCCAAGCCTCCCGTAGCTGCAACCATGAAGATGAGTGACTTGTGGAGGTGCAGAGGGGGCTCACAGCTGCTCCAGATAACTGCCAGTAGGTGGGGTCAGGGGGCTCAATACCACTGATCTGCATACTTTCCAGAACTCTTCAGTTCCTATCGTTAAACTCCAGAGAAGACTGCTTGGGCCTTGGGCAACTTGTACGCCTTTCCCACAGAACTCAGAGGCTGTGTCTGCCTAGAGCCCCTTAATCCATATCCACACCATTGTTGGTCCCTGGCATTCCCTGACTAAAGGCCAGGAGCCCTTCCAGGATTCACACAAGCCTAACCTCTCTTCTTGGGGCTCAGAACACAACTCTGTGCACACTAGGTCCAAGGATGGCATTTTACAGCAACGGACAGAGTTTAGACCTGTGTGCTCAGCATATGTCCAGGATGGAACCTGTTGAGAAGGGTGGACTCCGCGGGAAGTCAATTTCTCTGCACTGTAGCTCGGTTTCAGAGGCCCTTGTAAGATCGTATTTGTCATGGTAGGAGGATAACGGCCCCGATCTGTACTGTCCCATACTTGAAGACTTGCGAATGAATTGCTTTTCCACCCTTGCCTCGGGGGTCCTAATTCCTTTATCACTGTGTCCCCCGGGAGTCTCTTTTTTCCTCATCCCTGGCTGCTGCTGTGTTGAAGGGGCACAAAGGACAGCACGGAGAATCAAAGAAGAACAAACAATTTAGGGTACACAACGCTGCTATACCAGACTCTCCCACGTGCACGTGGACAGGCAAGAAACGCTGGGCAGGCAAAACAGAGTGCATCCACCTGCTGTGAGCATGAATCAGCCTGGCGGGATCCGGCAGAACCGGGAACAGAAGCCAGCTGTAAACTACAATCTGCGCCCCACCCCTCTCCTCCCCCCACTTTCCCCACCTCTGTTCCACCGTGTGTAGTACACGGAGCTACCGCCCTCTGTTGACTGCTTTGAGCAGTGAATGAAGTCAGACCACGGAGGCGATGAGATTTTGCCTTAATTGTTTTTCTATTGCTAGACTCATTTCTCTTGGTGCCTTAGTCCCCGTCCCCCCACCCAGCCATGTCTTCTGTTTGTGGTCAGGGAATTTGACTTTTATAGAGAAGGCAGCTTCTTCAGGCTTTTCACCCCTCTGGAAAAGAATATAATTAAGATAATTAAGCACACCCATCAAGATGGCACTTTACCATTCCAGAAGTGATATTGGACTTTCTCTTTCAATTGCTCAACCAGGAAGCTAGCCCTATGTGTGAAGAACCCTCTCTTGGCTATGTTAATCATAACAACAGGGTTTGGGAACAGTTTTACCCAAAGCTTCCTTTGGGTAATGTCAGCTTTGGAAGCTCACAAAAGTCACTTGCTCAAAAAATTTTTCCGTTTTGAGTAATGGGGGAAATTATTATGGACTTAGTCATTTTTCCTGGGGAGGGGGTTGACTTGTGATTGTGAATGAAGCTTCTAAAATTTTCTTTTGAGGGGCTGACAAGATGGCTCAGTGACCAAAGTGTTTCCCTCAAAAGTGTGAGGACTAGACTTCGGATTCCCATTTCAAGACAGCCAGGGCTACACAGAGAAGCTGTCTTGAAAAACAAAAATAAAAAAGAAAGAAAGAGAGAGAGAGAGAGAGAGAGAGAGAGAGAGAGAGAGAGAGAGAGAGAGAGAGAGAATGAAAGAAGAAAGAAAAGAAATGAACCTAAGATGCTAGGGGTGAGGGAAATGAAGACAAAGGGACGGATGTTGAAGACGCAGTTGAATCTTTAAGAAAACTGCCTCATAAGAAGTGACAAAATAGGGTTGGAGAGAAGACTCAGTGGTTAAGAGCATTGCCTGCTCTTCCAAAGGTCCTGAGTTCAGTTCCCGGCAACCACATGGTGACTCACAACCGTCTGTAATGAGGTCTGGTGCCCTCTTCTGGCCTGCAGGCATACATGCAAACAGAATATTGTATACATAATAAGTAAATAAATAAATTTTTTTAAAAAGAAGTGACAAAATAAAACAATATCTTCAAAATATCACATTACGCACTATGGTTTAATGTATGTGTAGATCATCAAATTTTGTGCATGAACCCTTGATTTTGCTTCACACCATAACATATGTACACATAGTTGGGCCTTTGATTGTGTTGTCTATATATTGAAGTCAGCCAGCAGTCACTTGGAGGGAGGCCTTGCTGGGCAGGTAGGATCTAGCTTTGTGACATGCTAAGTGCTTTTTCCAAAGGACCGAGCCAGAACTCTGCATGAGGAAGAAGCAGCTTTGTTTGCTGGACCCACAGTTCTAAGGACCATCATCCACCGCGCCTCTCTGAACCACCCTTTATGGCCTCTCCCCAGCCTTGCTGTGTCTGGCTCTCACCTTCCCCGTGGTTGTTCCCAGTGCACCCTGAGCACCGTGTCTCACCTTGTTAGTGGCATCAGTGCAGACAGAGAGGTGACAAGATGACCTTTCCCCTTGTTCCTTCAGGCAGCGCTCGTTGGAGGCACCACCATGATCATCGGCCATGTCCTTCCTGACAAGGAGACCTCCCTCGTGGAAGCCTATGAGAAGTGCAGGGGTCTCGCTGACCCCAAAGTCTGCTGTGACTATGCCCTCCATGTGGGGATCACCTGGTGGGCACCCAAGGTAACAGTGCTGATGGAACCCCCGACAAAGGAGGCACCAGTGGTCTGGTTCATAGAGTGGAGTTTAACTGAGCTGACTGGGGCCTGATGCTCTTCTGGGTGTGTAAACAGTGCCCCCACCACCACTTCCCAATGTGCCAGACACATTTAGGGGCCCATAAAGATGGTGGGGAGGGGGACTGTCCTGCCAAACTTAAAGAACCCGTTTTCCAGCATTCGCAGTGAGCATCACGCTGCAACAGAGTCCAAGGCCATGGTCCAAACTCAGGAGCATTGTCTCCTCACAGTGACTGCTGGGGCTCAGTATGTTCTGATGTGTGCATGGGGTCCCATGAACATCCAATGGGGAGGAATGCCTAATGGTCGGCTCAGGCACTGAAAGCCAATGGTCGACTCTGGCACAGAGAGCCATGTCCTGTGTGCACTGATTGGAGGCCTCTGAGACAGAATTAGGCTTGGCCATTCTCAGCACTTCCTGGTCCATCTCTTCACCGGGCCAGCGCCTGCTGGTCCTCCTTGGCACTGACTTTGTGTTTTGCTCTCCAGGTGAAAGCAGAAATGGAGACACTAGTGAGGGAGAAGGGGGTCAACTCCTTCCAGATGTTCATGACCTACAAGGACCTGTACATGCTTCGAGACAGTGAGCTCTACCAAGTGTTTCATGCCTGCAGGGACTTTGGGGCGATTCCCCGAGTTCACGCTGAAAACGGGGAGCTCGTGGCTGAGGCAAGTCAGCAGTAGAGGTTATTGGGTGGGGGTGGGGCCAGTGGGCACAGTGTTCAGGGGCACCCTGTTTGTCACTGTCCTTCAGGGTTCAATAAATCTAGTTTTAAATCACACAATCAATAAATCATACAAATAAATGATGTGAGAAGTGGACATCTGAGGTGCCAAATCTTGGTATGAAATTCAAACTTTAGATATACACATATATGAAGATATATGTTAAATATATATTAAAATATCTCTTTATAGTCCAAGAGGTTTCTTAAGTCTTGATAATAATTTAGTGTGAATGTTATGATATTTAAATTCCACTATAGCAAAATAATTTAGAACATCTCTTGGGAATATTTTTTGAGGTACAGCGTGCAAAAATAAACAACATTCCATTTTCCTAAACCTGTCCATCAGAACTGTTGCATCATAGAAATCTGTTCTCTGGTAGAAGGGGGGGACCCCTTGGTTCTCCTAAGTCTTGGGGTGAAGCTGATCTTGAAGTCACTGATACCAGAGACATGTGTTGAGATTTCCAGAGACAGCTTGAACTTTTAAACCAACTAATGGTGTTTGTCTTTGGTACCCCACAGCTGTTGCTTAGCAACTGGGCTGTATTTTTAAGAATAAAAGGCATTGCCTAGTCATTAAGAAGTGAGAAGGGAATCAGGGGAAGTTTACTGCATGAGGCCCCTGGATTTATTCTTTGGAAAATGTGCAGTGTGGAAGGAAGACGTGCCTGACATACTTGGCTGTCCCTTGGGGTTTGGTAATGTCTTGTATCTCTATAATTCAGTTGTCTCTCTTGTGCTATTATTCAGGGTGCTAAGGAGGCTCTTGATTTGGGTATCACAGGCCCAGAAGGAATCGAGATCAGTCGTCCAGAGGAGGTAGGAGAAAATTCCTGTGTCTACGGCCAGTTTTTTTCATGTAGTCTTCCTGTATTCGTTAGCTTTCTGTCACTGAAAATAAGCCTGAGAGAAAACTATTATTATTGTTATTGTTGTTGTTATTATTATTATTATTTATTTTGCACGTGGTCATGGTTTCAAAGAATCCAGGGGATGTTTAACTTGATCAGAATGTCATGATGACAGGGACGTGTGGCAAAGGAGAGCTATTCCCTTGATAATCAACCAGGAAGACTCATCCCTATGACCTATGACTTATGACCTATGATCTCCGTCCTCCAGCTCAGCCTCACCTTATGTTTCTAGAAACACCACCACTATCTAAGGACCAAGAATTCGTGTCAGGAGACCATAGGAAACCGTAACACTCATGCAGTCTTTTAGAGAAATGTCAAGAATACATTACATAGCAAGTTTGGAACCAGTTTGTACTACTTGAGACCCTCTCTCAGAAAACAGAGGAAAATAAAATTATGTCATTTGCATAGGGGAAATATGTGTTACACCATTTTCCCCCATAGATGAAATTTCCATCTTGAAGCTTCCCAAGGAAAACCAATGTTGAGGCTACCTTGACCTTCCTTTGGAAAGACAGGATAAACCCCATCAAGCGCCATTTAATTCTAATCTTGAGGCTTTGGGGAGACCATTTCAGGGTCACTGTATCCAGAATTGAGTGCTGTGACAAAAGGGACAGACTCTGCGTTCTGGAGATGCACTTCTGACTGAGGAAGACTTGGAGCCTTCCCACCAGAAACAAAGCTCATGTCTGTCCGTGTTCCCTCAGACTCTCCGCTTCTCACCAGAGTGGGAAGGAAAGGCGCTGTGTGCACTCATTGGGAGTTGACTTGGATAGCCAGTGGTCTGTCACTGAGATCTGCTCTAGTGGAACCGCCGTCTGATAGATAATGCCTGCTTGTGCTAGTACTGTGTTCCGACAGGCTCACCCTTTGAAGCAGAAAACTACTCTTTTTTCTTCAAAGCCTAAAACACAGAGTAATGGGAGGGTCATGTGGGATCTGTATTCCCAGCTCCAGCAAGGTTGAGGCAGAAAGGGCTCGGGTCCAGGCAGACCTGGGCTACATAGCGAGAGCCTGTCTCAATCAGTCCCTCAGTCATAGCGGGCAGTAGTTAGAGCTCCAGGAGCCCGATGTGGAATCCTACTATCACTCAAGAGCCAACTTGGCTTAGCTTATTCCCACCTTTATCCTGTCCCTGTTGGCCACTGGTTTAAATGTAGGTCCTGCTTGGGCACCTCAGAATCTGTAGAGAAATAGGCGCCAGGGCTGGGAATGTAGCTCATTTGGTAGATGTTTGCCTAACATGCATGAGGTCCTGGTACTATACCCAACACCACATGTAACACATACAGTTGAGCGGTGAAGGCAAGAGGATCAAGAAGTTCAAAGTCATCTTCTGCTATGTGGTGAATGTGAGGCCGGCCTGGGTTCCTGGAGACTCGGGGCACTTGATTCATGGGGTGGATCTTTGACAAGGTTGGCAAAGGGCCAACTCAGACTCAGGCTTTAGCTGTCTGTGCCAGGCAACAAGAGGAAGAACAAGGTTGTAGCAACAAAAATGACTGTAACTGTCAGCATCTACTGCTCAAAAGAGATGGGCCTGAAAAATAAAAATAAAAGGCATGGACCTGGGTCTCTTCCAGGGCAGACTGGCCATCCAGAAACATCTGACCGTATCTACAGATGTTTTCAGTTGGTCCAGCAGGGAGGGTGGGGAGAGCAATGCTGGTATCTGATGGATAAAATCAAGGGATGCAGCAAACCATCCAGTGGTGTGCCAACAGCTCCAACCACAGAGAATTCTTGGGCTCCGGTGTCAGTAAGGCTAGGGTACAGAAAGCCTGATGCAGGCTAATCTCCGTTTGGATGTCTGTACTGCGTTTCTGTGATAGCCGTTGCACCAGCAGACAGGGAGAGGTGACACTCTACATTGCTGTGTGTTTAATATCCTTTCACTGCCTTAAGACCTTCTTAAAGGTATGTTATCACTTTGTGTGGGGGAGGGGTGCTGCAGTACATTTGTGGTCCTTAGAGGCCAACTCTGTTGGTCCCAAGCAACAAGTTCATGTCACCTGGCTTGGCCAGCAAGCACCTTTCTAAGTCCTGAGTGGCATCTACCAGGATGCACCTGGTATCCTAAATCCTGGGATTCTCTTTCCATGGAAGTCCTAGTGGTTGGAGTCTGGTGCCCCTGCCAGAGTGTTGCCCCTATCCAGAGCCAGTCAGTCCTTGTGGATGCAGCCAGCCCTCTGCTGTGTCAGCTGCTCCAGCACTCTCCCTGCAGAGAGCTCTCAGGCAGATGCAGCTGGCTTGAAGGAGGTGGTGAAGGTTGGTTCCTCATTGCCCCTTGTTGTTAACAGCTAGAAGCGGAGGCCACTCACCGGGTCATCACCATTGCAAACAGGGTAAGTAGCCCCCATCCTCCACACTGGGACCATGGTGTGAACTCGTTCTTGTCTGGAGGCCAATGCCACCAGTGACTCTCAGGACCACAGGGCCAGTGCCACAAGCGGCTCTCAGGATCGCAGCTGAAGATGGACATTAGTCTCCGAGTTCTGGTGTGCATCCTGCCCGCCCCAGCGCTCCGCCCCACCCCTTTGAGCTGATGAAGGACTGAAGCTGCGGAAGCTGAGATTCCTTGCTCGAGTATATAACTGAGGCAGTTATCATTTAACCCTGTGCGCTGGGGCCTTTGTTTTCCCTGTTGCTTTCCCGGGTTCAGTTCAGGAAAAGCCCTTAACAAAGCACTGGCAGAGCGTGGCGGGAACCAGCTAGAGATGACGCCAGAAACCAGAACCTTGCTCTTAACTATTAAAAACGTGCTTTCAACCACATGACCGTCATGCCCCCCTCTGGTCTCCTCCCTCGTTATCTGAAGTGGGGATGATGGCATCACTTACTCTGGAGAGTTCTTTGTGCCTCGGAAGGCCCATCCTTTCCTGCAGGATGTCGCTGAAGGGTTTGATTTGCTCAGATAATGTGAACCGCCAGCTCTAGAAGGTTAGATTTCCAGTGGCGTGGTTCCTGGATGGCAAAGTCAGCACCGTGTGTCAGAATTACAGATTCAGATCAACAAGCTCTCGAGCTCCAGAGAGACCCAGCCAATCAGAAACTGGGATAGTGCCCAGCATGCTGTGTTGAAAGTTTGTCTTCCCCTAACCCCATGATTCTAGTGAGGGCTCCTGCTTGGGACCTTCCCCTCTGGCCAGGGCTACCCAGAAGGATGTAAACGCTGAAGTGTGATCTTAGAATTGTAGGGGATAGGGAGGTTGCATATCACCAGCCCTAGGACTGATCAGCTCACACCAGGTATCTCAAAACTCCTGTCTCCTAACTTGATAACCAGTAAAGGCACAGAATGGCATCTCGGAAGGTTTCCTGTTAGCTCCTGGGCCTTGTTCTGTTGCCATGACAACAGTTATCTTACCAAATACTTCCTGATGGACACCCAGCCCACAATAAGGAAGGGTCTGACCAACCATCAGCCCCTTGGCTCTTAGTGCAAACGTGCCCAAAGATATTAGGCCATGGGCTATGTTTGCACAGTTCTGCAGAATAGCTGATGCATCTGACAGTCCAGATGTTTACAAGATCAGTTTTGTCCAGCCCAGACTCTGAGCCTGGTTTTTCTCCCGAGTACATTCTGTTCATCGATAAAGCAACCTTCAGATTGCCGGCATCGAAATGTCAGGTTTAAGATATGACTGCTTCTGGGTCATCACGTTTGTGAACAGAAAAAATGAAACAGGAAAAAAAAAAAGCATGAGATCAGAGAAAATCTGAGGTTTAGACTCATCCTCTGCAACCTGAGGTCAGCCCCCGGGTTGGTGGTCCCCGATACTGGCCTCCATCTGCTTTCGCCTCCCTCCACACAGTTCTGCAGCCTCTTGGGTACTCAGATCACCAGCCCTGCATCCCGAGCGTAAACTACCATCGAGTAACGAGTGACACACAGGGATGCGTGTCGGTGCAGGACTGAGAGAAGGGTGGTCTGGGGGTGTGGCAGCTTATAGGGGCAGGTAATGCTACTTCCTGCTGTCTCTTGCCTTTAGACTCACTGTCCCATCTACCTGGTCAATGTGTCCAGCATCTCGGCTGGTGATGTGATTGCGGCTGCTAAGATGCAAGGTGAGTCTTTGTACCTCGTGCCGTGGGATCAGAGGAGGACAGGATTCCTCAGCTCACATTCTGCCAGGCTTGGCTGCTGAGCCCAGGCATAGCCTGCCCTTCCCATTTCTTCACAATTGTCTGCCTCAGAGTGCCCTGAGCTAGCCTGGGCTCAGTACATGAGAACTTTCTCCTCACTTGTGTTTACATAGCAGCTTTTCCAGAAATGTCTATTACCTGGACTGGGTCAAGTAAAATTTAAGTCTTAAACTGACTCATTAATTGACGTCTTTTTGGTCTGTTGTGTTGAACTGATAGTTACCTTGGAAACTAATAAAATGCTAAACCAATGCCAGTGGGCATGTCGGGAGTGGGGCCAGGGTGGAAGCCGCTGGCAAAATAACAGTGTGTGGGCCCAGCTTCCCTTTCTCACTCCCTTGAACCCTGTGTCCGACCCTAGAGAGGCCTTTGTGTGACTCCCAGCACAGGACCCCTGGTAGTATTGAAGCCTGTGGCCGGGGACACTGGTAAGGGGTCCTGGTAGCAGGAGAAACAAAGCTAAGCTAGAACCCTGTGGGTGTAAGCCAGAGGCGTGGGTGCCACAGCCTTCATAAAACTGTGACATCTGGACCCCCACACTCTGCCTGTTCTTCAGCTGAGGGCCCCTCCCTCTTCTGACTTCCTGACTTCTGATTCTGCTCTGGATTCCACCCCAGCAGCTCCCAGAGCTGTCACGTCCCCTGCCTGCCCAGAGAACAGCTTGGACTGCCCACTAGGCCTGGCAGTACATGCATGCCCCACTATCTCCCTGCCTCGCTCCCCCACAGCTATCTGTACACAGCCAGGCCACACTAGACTTCTCAAAATTCTCTTCTATGCTCCCTGGCCTCGGAATCCATGTCTCTCTCTGCCCAGGGTCAGCAAGCCTAAGCAAACTGGGGCGAGCCTTTCCCTATTTGCTGTCAACCCCTTTACCTGTGTAGTGTGATGTGCTGTCCAGCCACCTCGTGATGCTTTGCACTCTCCTTCCAGGAAAAGTGGTGCTAGCTGAGACCACCAACGCGCATGCCACACTCACAGGCTTGCACTATTACCACCAGGACTGGTCCCATGCGGCTGCCTACGTCACGGTGCCTCCTCTGAGACTGGACACCAACACCTCCACCTACCTCATGAGCCTGCTGGCCAAGTAAGGCGTTGGAGTCAACAGCACTCCACGCAGGGGGTTCTAGGTCTTTAAGGTGATGCCCTCCAACGCTAGAAACCAAACATGGCCTGGATTTGGTTCCATTGGGCCCTCGGGGTGATTTTGCTTGAACCTCTTCCTCCAGAGCCCGACTGTCCCTTGCTATCCTGTTGACAACTTCATTTGGAGTGAGAGCATTGACCAAAATTTCAAAGGCCATTGGCACCTCATCCTGAAGCCCAGTGGGGAGCTGGGACATAGGACCTCTTTTCACATGTGTGGTCCTCTCTCTTATTAGTTACTGAGGAAGCAACTTGTAAGAGAAGATGACTTATTTTAACTCCTTCTCAGAGCTAGGTCCTCCATGAAGGCTTGGGAGCTGCTGCGGAGACTCCACACCTCAGTGGATCAAGAGACAGAGCAGAGAAATGCAGATAGCTACCTGGATTTCTTTCCTTTTTACTCAGTCCAGACCCTCAGACCTTGGGATGGTACAGCCTGTGTTCTTCCTCCCTCAGTTAGTCCTTTCTAGAAAAGCCCTCGCCCGCACACCCAAAGGCGTACCTCCCTAACACCTTGGCAGCTTTTAATTCAATCCAGTTGGCGTGGAGATTGGCCATACTTACCTTCACCTTTCCCTGTTGTTGCCTCAGTTTCTCTCCTTGTGTGTTTCTTCCTCCCCCTGTGCATTCCTTCTCTCTCTCCATTCCTGTTATACCCTCTACCAACCTCCTTTCTCAATCTCCTCCCTATCTAATGCTCAACCCCAACCTAAAGAAAACAGTTCAAGGAACATTCTGGACTTGACAAGGCACAATCATGAAAATGTTGGTTTTGTTTCCGGGACAGCTTGCAGTTTCTTTGCCCTCTGCTAGTGACTTTCCGGGAAGAGACTTTACCTTCTTTTTACCTTTGTTTATTAAAGTCCTGTCTAGTTTATAGTCGGCTCCTTGATCAACTCCCTAGCTCTCTCTGTTCATCCTGGGGCAGATGGAGGAGGAAGAATGATGGGACATCTTCTCCATGCCCAGGCATGGTTTTTAGTCACCTTCCAGTGCCAGCAAGGGCTCTGATGAGGTCACTTACTCCAGGTCACTTTCTACAGTACTCACGGGGCTTAACTATCCCTTTGGTGGGAGAGCAGGCTGGACCACCCATGTCTCACCCAGAGCTGTAGGCTAAACTAGAAGGACAGTGTTCCAAAGAACCTCTCAGCCCCTGGAAGAGAAGTCTGCCTTCTGGTCCTGATGCGAAGTTTGGGTTTCTGGAGAGGGCAAGAAGCACACATAACTGAACTATACTGGTCAAGGTGTGGTCTTGTCCATCATTGACCCATCTTCGTCTAGCTCCAATCTCTCTTTAAAAGATAGTCTTGGGGCTGAAGAGATGGCTCAGAGGTTAAGAGCATTGCTTGCTCTTCCAAAGGTCCTGAGTTCAATTCCCAGCAACCATATGGTGGCTCACAACCATCTGTAATGGGGTCTGGTGCCCTCTTCTGGCCTGCGGGCACACACAGACAGAATATTGTATACATAATAAATAAGTAAGTAAGTAAATAAATAAATAAATGGTAGTCTGGCAGGTTGTCAGATCTGGGTGAAATCTCTTTGCAGAGACAAGTTTTTCCACTTCCTCACCAAGCTTCCGTCTCTTCTCTCAACATGAAGGTTTCTGGCCAAACTCTCCTTTCCTGGGGTTCTTGTTCAAGAGTCTGACAGCCAAGTGGAGGTACCCAAGTGACCCAGTAAATAAAGTGGGGAGCCACTGTAGAAAACACCTAATGGCAACTTTGGGCCTCTGAATGCATGCATGCACAGATGGTGCACCCACATACATGCAAATATGCATAATACTCATATATACATATTTAAAAATAATATTATATTTAAGACTTGGTTCAATGTCAGAGAGTGCTTTGAAATGTTCCACTTTCTATAAGCAAATTCGTCAAAAGAACAAAAGCACAGTAAACGTCCAGTCTGCCCATACTCAAATAGACACGAAAAGGAAGCATTAGTCATTGAATAATTTTTCATAAAGCCTGTTTTCCATTTATTTTAATTATTTAAATTCTCATGTAAGAATTATAGTTTCATATGGTAGAAAAATAGCTTTAGTTCCTTTTTAATCAGTGCACATTGTAAATGTGTGCTATTTTATAGGATTCAGGGCAAAATTTTAACTATTCATAAGAACTTATGATTACTATAATTTTCTCCTATAACATGTTATTGATATAATTCATGCAATGCAGAATGCTGACTGGAAAACCCAGGTGTCAGTTCCCTTTCCTGCAAGAGAATCTGAGTTGTTTACCTTTCACTTACTTTTTCGTGTAATTTCTTAGTTCAGCATGAATAAAAAGTACAATCCACATTTGCCCTTTATTTTCAAGTCTGGTTTCCTGAGCAAGTGAGATATCTCAGCCGGTGAAAGGCCACTGCCACCAAACCTGACAACTTGAGTTTAATCTCTAGAACCCACGTGTTAGAAGGAAAATTGTGCTCTGTTCTCTGTGCTCATGCAGTGGTAAACACATGTGTGTGTGTACGCGCGCACACATACATACACACACACAAATAGATAGGTAAGTAAGGAATAAATAAGTTTTACCACATTCATTCACACTTGCTGAGTGGTACCTGCTTCTGAGGAAGTTAGGCGCTCAGTTAAAGGTGGAAGTTGAGCATTGAGTTTCAGGGTTCCTGACCTATAATGTGTTATTCTGTGTTGGACTCTCCCCTAGTCTAAGCCTCACCTGAATATCTGGGGGTCTCTGAGAAGAGAGTAAACCCTGAGAAATCCTCATTTCTCATGGCTTCTGTAGGTGCAGAGGATGTGGGGAGACTTGGGGGTTCTAGAACACTCCTGCTCTCCGAAGTCTCTTCCTGTCTCTGGAACCCTGGCTAAGGTCAGCCCTCTTACCCAAAGAGCTTAGTCATCTTGCTGTGGACTTGCCAGAGACATTAGTCTTTGGCAAGAGCCTTAATTGATGGGCCTGCCAGCTCCGGGGAGAGACAGCCCTCAATGTAGCCTGACTGGCAACTGTCTGGTAGCCTTAAAATCTGCTCCCAGACTCCATCACACCCCGTTCTGTTTTCAGAGCCCCTTCAGAGTGGGCGGCCCCTATAGCTCATGTACTTAGCTACAAGGAATGAGAGAGCCTTGGGGTCTCTACTGGGCACTCCCAGCAATGTCCCTGGTTCCACATGATCTCCACACTGCAGCCAGGTCCTTCCTAGGGTTGCTTTGCCTTCGTGGCAGAAGCATTTTCACAGCTGAGGCTTCTAGTCTAGAAATCTCCCTCTTTGGCGGACAGCATGCTGCGGCACGCCTCCCTCATCTCCCTTCCCGGTTCTGTATCTGCCTGAGGTCCTGGTTGATCCTTAGGTACTCATAGCCCTCACCGTGTGAAGACTTTGTCCTGGATGGTACTGGTGACAATGTCTTCGGCTTCTAGACGGTGGCTTGTTAAGTCTTGGCACCCTTTCTCCTGAACACTTTGACTCCCAGTCACTTAGCAAGGTTAACACTGAACTTGGAAAAGCTTTGTCAAACACCTGCTATGTGTGTTGTGCCGGGACAGTGTGGGGCAGGCGAGCTGGTGGGAACAAGCTGGCACGTGAGTCCTGGACATGAAGCCCACCTCTGCCATCTCACCCCAGCTAAGCCCTAAATGGTGAGCAAGTTTTTCTCCACCCACTAATCACCAGCTCAAGTGTTGGAGTCTCCTGGAACATGCTCTATGCATATGCCAATTCTGTGGATAGATAAATTGCTCATTTAAAGGAAAGAAACAAACTATTAGAGGTCACCCAGCAAGTAAGCAGCAGAGTCGGGTTGGAAATGGATTCTCTGGGTTCCCAAGCCCAGGCTTTCCCCCTCAGTTTGTCCCCACCCACTGGGGACATCGGCCTCCTGTTCCCTCACTTGTCACTTCTCCCTCTCTCTCCAGCGACACTCTGAACATTGTGGCATCAGATCACCGGCCATTCACCACGAAGCAGAAAGCCATGGGCAAGGAAGACTTCACCAAGATCCCACATGGTGTGAGCGGCGTGCAGGATCGAATGAGCGTGATCTGGGAAAGGGGCGTGGTAGGTGTCTGCAGCCCTGCCCACTCTGAAGATCCCTGTGAAGCCCACTCCTCAGGGGTGTGTTAGTCAGGGTCCTCTAGAGGAACGGGATTGGTAGAATATAAAGGGGCTCTCTAAGAGTGGCTTGCAGGCTGGTCCGACAATGATTGTTCCCGAGAGAAAGCCCAAGGATCCAATAGTCTTTCAGTCCATGAGACTGGATGTCTCAGCTGGTCCCTGGTATATGTTGGAATCCCAGCGAAGCAGGCTCTAATATCAGTGGAGGAATGTCTCAGCAGCAGTGTGTATGAACTTGCCAGCAAGAGTGAGGATAAGCAGGCAAAGAGAGAAAAGCTCCCTTCTTCTGTGCGTGGTGTGTGTGTGTGTGTGTGTGTGTGTGTGTGTGTGTGTGTGTGTGTGCTTGCTTTTAGAAAGTGTGACCGAGATTTAAGGTGGGCCTTCTAATCTCAAATGATCCAATCAAGAATAATCCCTCACAGTCGTGCCTAGCTGCCTGGGTTTCAGCTAATTCCAGTCAAGCGGACCACCAAGAATAGCCTTCGCAGGAGAGCTGACCCAGTCAGTTGCTGTGGTACACAGTAGCAAGGCAAGGCAAGAGATTGGTAGTATCCGCAGATGGCAAAGGTCAGGCTTAGGTAGCATAGCATCAGCTCACACGTACGAGGGGCGGAAAGGCTCGCCCCATTACATCAGAAAGTGGTAGGACCTGTTAACGAAAAGTGACAGTTTAGAAAAGTGTAGGGGAAAATCCATGCAGTTGGAACTTTAGAATTTTGGTGCACTTCTCCCTGCTTCGATGCATGTACCAGATTTTTCCTTTTGGTTTCTGAGCAGGATCTCACTGTATAGACAGGTTTGGCCTTGAATGTTTGGAGGTCTTCCTGATTCATCCTCCCAAGTGGCAGGATTTTAGACATAAGCCACGGTGCCTAGCTAGATACATTATTTTAGTAATTGGATTTATCTTTTTTTTCCCCCCCCTACATATTTTGAGTCATTTTGAGTGTCTTCCTAGAACTCTACAAAGTTGTGAGCTTTTTAAAAAGCTGTATTTGGGGACTTGTGATCTAACTTAGCTCTTCATACACGCTAGGCTGGAGCTCCACCGCTGCCTACATCACTAGGCTCAAAACGTCTTTTTTAAATTGCTGTGTGATGCTCCTTTCAATGGAAATGCTGTATTTAAATCTTCCTTTGAAACTTTTGGCTGTTTCTGGTTTTCACACTTCAAATGCTGCGATAGAGCAGTCGTTGCTTGTGAATATGACCATTTCTAATTACTTCCTTAGGACAGATTTCTAGAAGGGAATTTTTGGGTCAAGGGATATAAATACGAAGTTCTAGGTATATTGTGTCTAATTGAATTTCAAAAAAGATAGAGGCTGGGATTTCATCTGAATACCACCTGTTCTGCCCATGGAGAGTAAATAGTTGTTGGTCTTGGTCTGTCATTGTTACTCTCAACACTCAGTATGAGCTCAAAGAGATTTGAAGTCCTAAAAACTAAGCCTCCTGCTCAGGGCAGGGCCGTGACTTAGCTCGGGGCATTGTCCCTTGAAGGAGAAGGACACGGCTATCTGTAGCAGAGCAGGCAGCTCTTTCAGAACACAGAATACACTTTAGCCTCTCCCAGCTATCTCCAGTTTCAGGTGGTCCACAGGCCACAAAACAGTGGAAAATTCTAAAACTAATTCATAGTTTGCAGAAGTTGTTTGTTTGAGACAGGGTTTCACACTGTACCCCAGGATGGTCTGGAACTCATTTTGTAATCCAAACTGGCCTTAAACTCACAAGAGTCCTACCTCAGCTTTCCCAGAACTAAAATTACTGGCATGAGCTACCACATCCCATACTGTAAGTATTAAATAATTTTTGTTACAGTATATTGTTAAATTATTCTATTAGTTATCATTAGCTTCCTGCGGTGCCTAAGTTTTGAGTTAACTTGATTGTAGGTAAGCATGTATATGAAGTAAGCCTACTCTGAATCGGGCTCAGTTTTCTGTAGTTTCAGGCATCCTATGTGGGCCTTGGAACAATACCAGCAAACAAGGAGACGTAAGCTTTTGCACATGAAGGGAAGCCCCTTAGTCATCCCAAGTGGGCCCATGTGTGGACCTTATCTTAGGGGGTGCATTTGCCCCAGACACGCAGCCTTTGGCACAAGTCACCAGCGTGGCTGACTGAGGGATAAAGGGGCAAGCAGGGCCTCAAGCTCTGCCAGGTGCCTATAGCACTGTTTGCCTTAGGACCTCAGTTGTGGCCCTCTGAGCTAAAACCACAGGCTGGATAGCAAGTGCCTGGGGAGGAAGCCACACGTCCAGATCCAGGCTGATCTGACACATTTGCCACATTCCAGGTTGGAGGAAAGATGGATGAGAACCGCTTCGTAGCTGTCACCAGTTCCAACGCAGCCAAGATTCTCAACCTGTATCCTCGCAAGGGCCGTATCATCCCTGGAGCCGATGCCGACGTGGTGGTGTGGGACCCAGAAGCCACAAAGTAAAGCTTGCCACTAGTCTCCTGGGCCCGGGAGGACTTTATTCCAGAACTGCAAAGGCGAATACCCTTTGCAGCATTTCCAGGGTAGAGGAATGTGACGGTGACATGCCTTCCATGTGACTGTCTGCCTCCCTTGCTCATGTATACCCATTCCTTTGTATACCCCTGTCCAGTGTCTCTGTCCCTGCTTCTAAGGAAACCAGTCAGGTGGGAAAAGTACACACTATTTTTTGTTTTTGTTTTTGTTTTTTCAAGACAGGATTTTTCTTGTAGCTTTGGAGCCTGTCCTGAAACTCATTCTGTAGACCAGACAGGCTTCAAGCTCACAGAGATCCACCTGTCTCTGCCTCCTAAGTGCTTGGATTAGAGGCGTGTACCACCACTGACTGACCTACACTTCTTATGTACAAAAGCCTTTAACCTCTTTTTGCATTAATTCTCTAAAGGCTCTGTGTCCAAATATGGCGCCATTCTGAGATACTAGGGATAATGATTTCAACGCAAGAATTGCGAGGGAATGGAATTAAGCCCCATCAGACAACTCTGGGTACCATTCCTTCTTACCGGGCAGCATCTCATTGCATCAAGCCATACTCTCTTTACCGGTACTCAGATCTTGTCCCACCCTCATCTCCCACCAGGACCATCTCGGCCAGTACCCAGGTGCAGGGTGGAGACTTCAATTTGTATGAGAACATGCGCTGCCATGGCGTGCCGCTGGTCACCATCAGCCGGGGACGCGTCGTGTATGAGAATGGCGTCTTCATGTGCGCAGAGGGCACTGGCAAGTTCTGTCCCCTGCGGTCTTTCCCAGACATTGTCTATAAGAAACTGGTGCAGAGAGAGAAGGTAAGATAGGGTAGAACGGAGGATGTGTGGGACAAGGTCAAGGCCCCTGTTGGGGGATGTGTTCATTTTTCTCCATTAACTCTCCAATACTGTCATGTTGTGTGCTACTTCTGCATCAGTGTGACCCGAATGCCTTAAGAGAGAAAAGGGTTAACTGAGCTCATGATTTCGAAAGCTTTAATGTGACCTGGTGCAGTTCTTGATAATGAGAGGGTGTGAAGCAGTGGTTTTCAACCTGTGGGTCGCGACCCCCGCAGGGGCCACGTATCAGATACTGACATCACAATTCATAACAGCAGCAAAATTACAGTTATGAAGTAGCAATTAAATAATTTTATAGTTGGGGGCCACCACAACATGAGGAACTGTGTTAAAGGGTCATAGCAATTGGCTTTTGGGAACCTGTTCCCCATTTACCTTGTCCAGCCTTGAAAAAGGGGAAGAGCTCAGTCCTGCCTCCCCTTGTGTCTGGCCGTGGGAGGCCTGCCCCTTTCTGAAGTGGAGATGGAGGAGGAGGGGAAGGGGAGGAGGCTAGGTGGAAAGGGGGTGGGAGACTGCAGTCAGTGTGTAAAATAAGTGAAAAATGTTATTTAAATAAAATATTTTTTAAAATGTAAAAAAGGGTCGCAGCATTAGGCAGACTGGGAACCACTGCTGGAGTGACTGACGGTTCGTAGGCAGCAGGCAGGGAAGAAGCCGGAAGTCAGGACTAGAGACCAGCTGGTAGCCTTCAGAGGCCCACCTGGGTGACCTGCTTCTGCCAGCCAAGTCCCATCTCCTAGAGCATTCCACTCAGACAAGCCCTAACACAGCGTTTCCTCTGGATCCTGTCTGTCACCATCTGTCCAGGACCCTATGTGGCAGAGACAAAAGGGATTGTGGCGTTGGAAAGGGCTGGTTTCCATGTCCCATTCTGTATAGATCTTCTATCATTATTATTATTATGTTGTTGTTGTTGTTGTATGTGTGTGTATGTATACACGTGTGAGAAAAAGTACCCATGGAGGCCAGAGGGTTCAGATGCCCCTGGAGCTAGAGTTATTGGTGATTATGAGGACTGAACTCAGGGCCGCTGCAGGAGCAGCACACACTTTAAACCTCTGAGCCACCTTTACAGTCTCAGTAGACAAAATGTAAATGGGCAAACAGAGAGGGAGGGAGTCTGGTGGGTGTGTCTGTGGCCAGTGAGCTCCTCCCATATACAGGCTGATTGCTCTGTTCCTGGCCCCTCTCACTAATGCTAAGGATGCCTTCAGAAATCCCCTGTGCCTGTTGTTTCTCTCAATTAGACTGGGCAGACAACATGCAAAAGTGCAACTGAGGGGGCTGGAGAGATGGCTCAGTGGTTATGAGCATTGCCTGCTCTTCCAAAGGTCTTGAGTTCAATTCCCAGCAACCATATGGTGGCTCACAACCATCTGTAATGAGATCTGGTGCCCTCTCTGGCCTGCAGGCACACATGTAGGCAGATATTGAATGCATAATAAATGAATAAATATTTTTAAAAAAATGCAACTGAGGCTCCCTTCCAAAGGATGCAGTGCTCACATCTCTGCCGCTACTGCTGCTGCTCCCTTGGCCACCTGCATGTCCTCCTACACACTTCCTCCCTGTCACCGTGGCCCTTTAATATAGTGAGGCACCATCACGGACCTAGGCCAGGGCAGCTCTAAGTGACAGAGCTGAGGTTGGAACCTTGGTGGCCTGGTTGGTGCAGTACAGCTCCTAACCCTTTATTTAGTATTGCTTCCGGCAGTGTCCCATGTCTACACCAACGCTATCTAGCCCAAGTTTTCTCAGGGTTGTCAGACCACACTGAAAGGTCTGCCTGTTGGGAGCCTGGCCTTGTCAGGGCACTTCCAGGGTGTTCACTACAAAGGAGTCCCTCAGCTGTTTCTCTGGCAAACTCCCCTGGAAGGATCCCACCCAAGCAGAGGGCAGAGACTGAGGCACCTTCTGCACACGCACATTTATACATGCATGCATACGCTCATCCTACGTAGAAGCTAGGAAGGCATTCTTCAGCTTGAATGACAGAAACAAGAAGCCTGTCGCCCGTGTGTCTTGTGTCCTGTGGGTCATAGCGGGTGTCGGTGGAGGAGGTTGCAGCTGTGTGCTTGGCCTTGACATTCCTGTCTTTTCTCTTCACCAGACCTTAAAAGTGAGGGCAGTGGACCGCACTCCCTACCTAGGGGACGTTGCTGTGGTTGTCCACCCTGGGAAAAAAGAGATGGGAACGCCACTGGCGGACACTCCCACACGGCCAGTCACCAGGCACGGGGGCATGCGGGACCTTCATGAATCCAGCTTCAGCCTTTCCGGTAAGGACGAGGATGTACCAGGTGCTGGCAGGCAGGAGAGAGGCCTGGGCAGTAAGCTGCAGCCTGTAGGTCCTTTATAGAGCCATGAGGACAGGGCCGTCCCCAGGTGCCCAGCTTTGTGCTCTTAGAAGAGCAGTTTATGCCAGGAACCGTGGTTCCCACTGGAGGTGCTGGTGTCCTGTGGGGAGGTGACCTCCAAAAACACACTCTCAAAGGGCTAGTCACTGCCACAAACAGTGGGGCATGAATGCCAGGTGCTGTTTCTTGCGCGCTGTCCGAACACACTGAAGCTGTGTCAGCCCGGGATGTGTGGCTTCTCAGGGTCTCCTGAGCACACCACAGCCTACAACTGACCCCACATGAAGTGGTAAGGCCCTGGGCCTCTGGGACCTGACTAGTCAGTTGCCACTTCTGCCCCAGCCCAAGAGCCATGACTGGACAGTGGCTCCTTCAGACAAGGTAGACATCAAGTTGCCTGTCATCTCTCTTCCATCCCCAAGTCTTAATCTGTTGGAGATGGGGATCACTGAATAATGCCCCACTGTGATCTCTGGGGCCCTAGCCCCCTCTTTCTGAATCTTAGAATTCCAGAGGCAGGGCCTTTGGAGTATGGGTCATTCATTTTCCGAAATAGTTACCAGTTTCCTGTTTCAGGGTCTGGTCTGCTCATTGAGTGTAACTGGAGGTTTCTCTCCTGTCGGCCAGTTCCTGAACAACCACTCGGAGGCTTCATATTAATTACAAACTGTTGGACCTATTAGCGCAAGCTTATTATTAACTAGATCTTATGACTTAAATGAACCCATTTCTATTATTCTGTATTTTACTACGAGGATCGTGACTTCTTAACCTCACATCTTGCTTCTCCAGCGGCTGCTGGCATCTCCCTGACTCTGCCCTTCTTCTCCCTGTATCTGTTTGGATTTCCCCGCCTGGCTCTGTTCTGCCTGGCTATTGGCCAAATCAGCGTCTTTATTAACCAACGGAAATATAACCTATTCACAGCATATAGAGGGGAATATCAACGTTGATTCACATCAACGGAGACCTGTGTGTGAAGGTCTGTGTGACCGCTGGCTGATCCCTTGGTCTAATAGCACAAGTACTGCTGTCCATGTGAGTGAGCGGAGAAGCGTCTAAAGTAGCTCCGAGTCAGGAAAACCTGGGTTCACACCCCTACTGCTGTGAAGTGTGATACCCCTGAGCCCTAGGTTTCTCATCCAGAAAATGGAATAGAGTCATGAGGGTTAAATGACTGAATACCTGGGACTGGGAGAGTGGCTCCATCAGTAAAGCATTTGCCTTGCAAGCGCGAGGACCTGAGTTCAATTCCAAGAAACCATTTTGAAAAAGGCAGGCCCAGCGCTGGAGAGATAGCTCAGTGGTTAGGAGCGTGTACTGCTCATCCAGAGGACCTGTGTTGAGTTCCCAGTTTCCCAGCAAAATCCCAGAATTTACCTGCAAATTCCAGCTCCAGGGAAATCCAGCACCTCCTCGGCACACGCACATACCAATACACAGCACCAGACCTGTCCTAAAAGAGGTGGACAGCATTTCCTTGAGGGGCGGGAGAGGTCTGAGCCTCAGTGATCACAGGGAGCCTGCTAACCCAGGCAGCTTCTGCGTGGTTGACTTTTCCTGCTTCTTTCCCCGCAGGTTCTCAGATCGATGATCACGTTCCAAAGCGGGCCTCAGCTCGGATCCTTGCGCCCCCTGGAGGCAGGTCGAGTGGTATTTGGTAAAGGCTCTGACCAGCCCCCGCAAGTGAGGATGCTCCACCGCCACCCACCTGCACACCTTCTGGCCACAGCTGCAGGGGGTGGGAGAGGCTGGGCAGGGCAGCACTGTACAGGTGGGGGCTCCAGGAAGCAGAGAGCCCTCCCCTTGTCTGAACATGATTCACGGGGCTTTGACCCACCCCTAACAAGGCACTTTGAGCTGTCCCTCCTGCTCTGCTCCCTCCTTCCTTCCTCGGCCCTGGGGTTTCTCTGGGCCCCAGCGACCACACTATGCACAGCACCCAATGCATAGCGCCTGGCCCCGCCCCTCCTCTCACAACAACCTCCAGTGCAGGCTCTGGGAAGGCCCGGACTTGAGTGCCCTGCCCTGCTGCCCACCCAGACAGGCGTCCAGAGCACTTTAGCAGATGTGTGTTATAAGTAAGGGCCTTCCCCCCTCATCCCTTAGGTACTATGGTGACATATCCCAAGTCAGACAGGTGTTAGCTTCCCAGCCATGCCCGAGATGTCCTATCTTTACTGACTCACTCCTGTGTAGGTACAGTGGGGACACCCTGGATGTGGCTGTGGTTGGGACACCCTGTGCCCTTTGCTGGCCTCTTTCCACTCCCTACCGGCACCCTCTGGGAGCCCCAGGCCCCAGATGGGTAGCTGGGTGGGCATGGGGCTGGTGCCAGGCGCGTGTAAATGGTTTTGTTTTGCACGTTTGGTTTGCGCAGTGGTTTGGTTTGACTTGTTTGTGCACCCTGTGGACAATAACGGTGCTTCGTGTCACTAGCGTAGCATAGAATCGGGAGTAGATTTGGTTCTTAGGAGATGCTGCAGTCACCACCAACCAGACAGTCCAGGGCAGCGGTGGGGACAGGCTGTCCCCCGGCCCTTTTCCCCCAACCCAGGGTCCTGCTACAAGACGCAGCCCTGGACCATGCCTCCCCTGTCCCACATCCCTACCTCTTTCCACCCCTATCCTACTTTTTCTACATTCATGTAGGGTCCTGGATGCTGACCCTGGAAACCTTCAGGCGACAAGGCGGCCCCTCTCTCATCTCTTCTCCTGGTCACTCCCAGCACTAACTCCCATGACCATACCTTCACACCCTTACACAGCTTCCTATAAGTTGCCCCTGCTGGACAAGGCCTAGCTACTCCTGTGTGACTAGCAAGAGGCCTCATACCTGCTGAGAGAGGGGGAGTAGGAGAGGGCTAGCCAGCCAGCCACTAGGGAGGGGCTTCGATCTGCAAGCCCTAGCCAGAGAATCTGCTCCACTGCCCAAGTGCTATGGGGTCCTGCACTCAACACCACACTCTTGTTGGCTGCTGGTTAGGCCCGCCCTGCCTCAGAAGCTCTTTGGGGGTTCTCATAGGTGGCGACCCAATCTGAGAAGTGACCCAGCTGTCTGCCTTTGATAGGCCTCGGTATCCTCCCCTCCCCGCTCCTTGGGAAATGATCTCACTTTTATTTGAGCTCCCCAAACCTACCAGAGGCCTCCGAGGTCTTGGTACTCATCCCTGCACAGTTGGCACGGCTTTGGGTCCATCAAAGCACTTCCACGCGTCAGCTCTCGCTCCTCCTTATGGGGGAATGCTTACCACTCTCCTCCATCTTACAGATTTAAAAAAAAAAATAACCTGAGGCTCCAAAAGTTAAGGCCGGCTGGCTCCAGAAGTGTCCATGACTGACCTTATGGCCTTGACTGGTCTAACCTAGATGTGGAAAGCGGCTGTGGACCGATATCGGGCCCACCAGGAGCTTAACCAGATAGAATGAATGCTTTCTCCCTGGGGAGAAAAACGCATCTGCCTCGCTTTGCACAAGTCGATCTTTATTGTCTTTATCGTGAGCAGACTACTGTATACTCTTGGTTTGGGCCTGGACTAGAAAAGTGTTGGGAACTTGTGTTTGGCTTTAGTTGCATCCTCATCCTCATTGTCCTCATTTTGGAGCTGAAATGATAACCCGGAGGGCTGAGGAAGCCATGGGAACAGTAGGCAATGGCGCCGGAAGAGCCTCCCAGGGAGCAAAAGCAGTGATACTGATCCCTGGTACAGTCCTAGCCTCTCTCCTCCCTTTTCTCCTCCTCTCCCTTCCTCCACCTCCTGCTCCTCCTCCTCTTCTTTTTGAGACAAAGTCTTGCCTATGTAGCCTGGCCTTGAACTCAGAGCATCCTGCCTCAGTTTCCCAAGCACTGGAATTCCAGGCACAAGCTACCACACCTAGCTATATGTCATCTTTGTCTATTTTTGCCCTTGCTTGGTCATGGGCCTTGGGCAGATGCCAAAGATCCGAGGGATGGTGGGACCAGCGAGGCAGGGCACCTTGCTTGGGCCAGGAAAGCTTTACCTGAGTGCCTCCACCTGAGAAGTGCATGACCTGGCGTGGTGAGAGAGTCCGTGTTCAAGGGGCCGCTGTAGGCCTTCCACTTCATCCACCCCCACCCTTGGGTACCCCCAAATCCACCCTTCCATAGACTGTGTGCACACCCAGGAGCTTCTGGGTGTGAATCAGGAGGCTCAAGGAGCCAAACAAACCATCACCCCCACCCCGTGTCCACTCCCTGCCCCATGCAGAGTTCCAGCCAGCCCCCTCCCAGGCCCAGTGGCTGCTGGCTGGAATGAAAAGGGTCTCTGGTTGCACCGAATGCAGCTCTCAAACTGGTCTTGTACTTGCTGAATAAATACTGTTGTTCTTGCCTTAGCTGCTCTCTAGGTTTGTGGGGTTAACGCACCCAAAAATTGTGCTACTGTGTGTGTGCGTGTGCGTGTGTGTAGTGCTAGGAGCCCACAGTAGGCCTCTTGTCAAGCCAATGCCGTGATAAGGGCATCCCTTATACTGACCCAGAAACCACAGAACCACATGGAAGCCAACCCCTCTCCAGCTGCTGAGGCAGCAGGCACAGCCTGGGGTCAGAATGGAGCTGTCGGTAGCACCCCAGCACCCAAGGGACTTCCTCACTCCTCTGTAATGTCATGGTGCTAAGATCGTGTCAACCCCAAGGTGACACATAGTCCTATGCTTTGGTCACCGTTTGAGGCAAAAACCAAACAGCCCAACACGTTGTGTTCTGGTGCAGGTTTGTATTAAACTGTAGCTACTTCTCACTCGGCCTCTGTTGTGTTTATTCAAGAAGTAGCCTGGCAGAAAGCCACTCTACAGCGGTTGTGTGGTGCTTCCGTTGCTAGGAGAACAGCTTTGCTCCATCACTCTGATCCAGTGGCAGCTCACTGGGAGGTCTGGGCAAGGTCTGGAAATGTAAAAATAAAAAGTTTAAAAATAAACATTTGTTTTTAAGGGTCATCCCTCTCCCTAGAGCCCAGGATTTCTGATGGTGCAAAAGCAAACATTCGACCAAATTTCCTGGGATGGTTGGCACATTATCTGAACTAAGAAAAAAAATTGGGAGATATTAGAAACAAAAAGAAGGGATCTAGACTCACCCACCCAACCAATAACACTTGTTCTCCTGGCTACCGTTTTGGAAGCCTACAGCCCCATTCTGTTCAGCAGAAGCTGACAGACTGTATCCCCATAAAGACATGACAAAGTCATCCCAAGGCCTCAGTGTGTGTTTGAAGAGCCTTTGGCTGCTTACTAGCTTTCTAGACCCCCCCCCACCTTTGAGTCTGGTCACTGGGCCCTCCAAACCCTTTGGGTGTTGGGAGGACTCCTCTGATTAAACCCACACTAAAATGAGTGACGTACAAGCTATCGTGGAAGTACTTGGACGGTTGAGGCAAGTGGATCATGAGTGTGAGGCCAGTCTGGGTCACACATAAGCAGATCCAGTCTCAAAGAGTGGGTGTACCATTCATTTCAGTACTGTGGGGCATCTTGTGCCAATTTCTTAACCCCCAAAGACGCAACTCTAATGAGGAAATTCTAGATCATGGAGAAAATCTGCATAGCACACTGGGGAACACAGTCGGTTACCTAACTGCCCCCAAACTATAGTCAATATGTGGGGCTGGGGAGAAGACACAGCCTTTGGTCCCACCACTCAGGGGACAAGGGCAGGCACAGCCACAGAGTGAGACCCGGTTCTACAAAAGGACAGAAAAGGTACTGTCATGTGTCATCGACTATTTGCTTGGCATGAGGCGTGTGCAGATACATACTTGGGACGACTCCGTATGCCTTAATACGTGTACAGTTGGAAAAGGACAACAGGTTTGGACTTGAAAATTGGGATCAGCCAAGAGAATCTACTATTTGGAGCGACTCCGTTCAGTCAGCAGCTGTGCAGCCATCAGCCGAGATTTCTTAACTTGGGGTTATAGGTTGCCTCAGGCAGGCACACGTGACATGAGGAACTGTGGAAGAGGCTCAAGGAAACCCCGGGTATGAAGAACCAACAGTATGATACTGGGGAAGGGTAGACGTAATTGTAGTAAATGATTTTAAAAAATACTTTCATTTTATCTTTTTTTGAGACAGAATTTCACTATGTAGTCCAAGCAGATCTGGAACCATGTAGACCAGACTGGCCTTGAACCCAGGGGGATTAAAGACGCGCACACACACCTGGCCAAAAGAAGCTTTCCCACATCACTGCCAACAAACTTAATACATTGTTAAAAGTTTGCTTTAAAAACACCTTGCTCTTCTAGGTGTCTACCTTTAGAGTGTCGTCAGCATCCTGTCTGAGCATTGTTTCCTGGCTACTCACACGGATGCATTGGACATTTTCCTTGAAATGCAGATGTTCTTTTTTTATTATTATTAGAAGAAAGAGATTCTTTTGAGACGGGAATATCTGTGCATCTTTCTCATTGGACAGAATGACAACTGGTTATAGGAATTAAAGCCTTCCAAGTCCCTCTGAGAAGACACTCTCTGAAATCCAAGGTCACCGAACTGAAGACTGTCACAGGCCACTCTGCTTTGGTGACACCCTCTCGCCAGTGCCTCTCGTGTGGCTGGAATTCGTCCTTGTGAACTGGCCTGAGTCTGGCGGATGGAGGACCCTGGAGTTCCTCTCTTGGTCGGCCCCCAGCAGCAGCACCATACCACATTCCAAGGCACCTGAGGGGTTAACTTCACTAACAGACTTCTCAGGAAAGGCTTTGACCCTCCATTCCTGAGGGAACCAAAGCTACTGGAAACAACTCCCAAGAGGATCAGGCGTGTTTTGAGTCTCAAGGACAAGATCCTTCAGTGGCAATGCCTTATGGACCTGCTTCGGTGGCAGTAGGTCATCTGAAGGAATTCCTGGTGGCCAGAAGAGGATCTTCCAGCCCATCGTGGGTATAGTAGGATGAGTTGCTATGTGGGGGCTGCTGATGTTTATTCGGTGTTCAGCAGGTCTCCGTGAGCAAACCATCCACCATGTGGCCTAGTAGTGTCTTCCCTCGGAAGGCTTTGGAATTCCTCCTTGATGGCTGCACTGTGGCCGTGAAACTCCCAGGAACGGTACCACAGGCAATGAGAGAATGCTGCCACCTTTCGTTTGTAATCCTGTTCTTCACATACAGCACGTTCATCTGGCGTCATGGTCATGAGAACTAGTATCCCAATTCCAGTCATTAGGCAATACTTTGGGGATCATACTTGTTTACCTGGTGTGAGCAAAGTGGGGCTCCCCTCTGAACCCTTGGACTGAAGTTCTCATCAAGCCCAGGGGTTCTCAGCCAGGGGCAGTTTTGTCCTCCAGGAGATACGAGTAGGGGATATTTGGACATTCTTTTGGCTATGAACTTAGGGGACTGGGGCTACTGGAATCTTGGGGATACCACTCCAAGACACTGCTGAGCATCCTTCTCGGGAGGTACTCAGGGCAGCCATCACAATAAGGAACGGTCCGACCCGAAATATCAAGAGCACCAAGCTAGAGAAAACTCTGTTCTGGCTTAATGATAATATGAGATCATTGCTTTAGAAAACTGCTTGAGGAAATTTAAGAAAAAGGAGGAGCAGCCAGATGGTGGTGGCACAGGCCTTTAATCCCAGCACTCGAGGCAGAGGCAGGTGGATCTCTGTGAGTTCAAGGCCAGCCTGGTCTACAAGAACTAGTTCCAGGACAGGCTCCAAAGCTACAGAGAAACCCTGTCTTGAAAAAGCAAAAACAAAAAAGAAAAAAAAAAAAAGGAGGGAGACAGAGCTGAATTTATGGTACAACTGTATGGCAAGACATTCTGTACAAAAATCATCATGGACAGTACTGGACCACAGCATCCCAGTAGCAGTCAGAGGCAGAACCCCAAGGAGTCTTAGCATGTTCTTTCCCATGACTTCACCTGTTAATCCTCTGCCACCAAGATCAGGAGCCATGTTGTACGAGGTTCTGCTTGACCACTGTGCGGTGCTACAGGAAACAGAAGGCTCTGCATCCAGATCTGAGTGGGGTTCCAAATGCAGAAGTGACATGGCCATCTCAGTTCCCTAACCATCGCATTTATAGACTTTGTTTTGTTTTGTTTTGTTTTTGGGTTTTTTGTCATATTCTGAAAATGGATCCTCAGATTCTGTATAATCCCCATCAGAATTCCAACTACAAAAAAAGATGTCTGGTTTTAAAATTCATTTGAAACCGCGAAGGATTTGGAAAGAGTAAACTAAGGAAAATCCTAAAGGAACTGGTGAAATTGTCATTAACCCACTCGTGAAGATGGAGCCCCCAGTGACCTAATTGCCTTTCAAAGGCCTTTATTCCTCCACATGAGCCTTGCCACACTGAGGACTGAGCTTCCAACACAACAGCCTTTGGGAGATACACTCAGACCACAGCAAGCACACACCCAACATGGAAGGAGTGGAGCTATCCTAAAGACACACATCCCCTCGACTGCCAAACTACTGAGACAATGAGCTCTAAAGGAATTGACATGTCCCCCCAGGAGTCCCATTCTAGGGAACAAAAATTCTGAGACCTTGATGTCAGTCAGAGGGGAGCTCGTCTCCTGGAACAAGACTGCACAGTATGCTGGTGGTACACAACAGACTGAGAGCCAGCAGAAGTCAGGGATGGGTTAGTGATGGGCGGGACCACATCTTGACTAGAAATACCCAGTTATGTGCACTGTGTACCCTCTATTTAAACCTCATGTCAGAACTCCAGATGTGGATTTAGAGCACCACTGGGCCTCCTTATTTGTTCTTCTCAGTATGAATGCACTGAATAGATCTTTTTCTGCTTGTTACTATTATCCAGCTGTCAGTGCCTGTTGAGGATGGTGGCTCGGCCTTGCTTGTTAGAGCTGCCCAGGCTCTGACCCTAGAATCTTCAGTAGCAGTATCAAGATACTCAGTAGAGAAAAACAGTATTCTCGACAAATTGTGCTTAGACACATGCAAAAGAATTGAAATTGGGATTTTGCCTCACAATATGCAAAATTCAACCAAAATGGATAAAATATTTAAATCTAAGAGCTAAAGCTATAAAAATTTTAGGAAAAAGCATAGAGG
This sequence comes from Myodes glareolus, assembly GCF_982192425.1. Classification (NCBI taxonomy): domain Eukaryota; kingdom Metazoa; phylum Chordata; class Mammalia; order Rodentia; family Cricetidae; genus Myodes; species Myodes glareolus. The sequence continues at coordinate 100,635,111 of NC_142031.1, read as the reverse complement.
TAAATCTTTATGGCTTTGATTTAGTTTCAGATCTGTACATGTGATCGGGAAAGAACACATTTAATTTCAGTGGACTCTGAAAATTTATATGTCAAGTGAGGCTCTCCTTCCCCACACACACACACACACACACATGCAGAGAGAGAGAGAGAGAGAGAGAGAGAGAGAGAGAGAGAGAGAGAGAGAGAGAGAATCTTTTGTGCCTTGGAAGACGTAGAGAACAACTGGAGAAGCAAAGGATTCTGGGAGAGGAAAGCCCTTGGTATTAATCTCCTTTGGCATGTCTTCAGCCTTGTTTAGAGCAGCAGCTGACAGAAAGATGTATCTTCCCTTGTCCCATCCACTTCTGCTTCTAGTCAGGCCTCCTGGTCTACCAGGGCCTTTCCAGGTTGAGTGGGCGACTCAAGCCATAGTTCTACCCAGAAAGACCTCCAGATGGCGCTTTAAACTCACCAGTGACTACTTCGGCTTAAGCAACAAGCCACTAGGAAAGGCTCAAGGAAAAACAGCCAGTTTCTTTGCTTGGTCCTGGACACTCCCAGAGGAGCTTAAGGTGGTGCAGTCAACACATGAATGAGGTGCCATAGCAGTTTTTCCCAGGTCTGGACAACTCTTAAGAGTTGTCTCACTCAACAGTACTGGCATGCTAAACTAAAGACAAAAAGAAGAAAATAAAAAAGAAAAATCAGACATTCACATTTAATTAAGATGTCATATATTCATCTAGCTTACTGAATTTTCCACCCTGTTTAATCGGTACCTACGGTCATCCACTGACCCTCATTAGGTGTGCAGAAGTGAGCCAAGGACAGCTCCTCCATTAGAAGTGAGTTGGGGATAAGATGTATTGACAAATAGTTGTAGTAGGGCAAGCATGGGATGGAGGGAAGAGTGGATATTTGGATATTGGCTCTAAGTTCACAACCTCTTCTGCTGTTCACTAACTGTGTGATCATAGGGATGTTATTAACTTCTCTGTGTAGTAAGGAGGCTGCTTGTTGGTTTTGGCTGCTTAGCCCCGAAATAATTACACAGAAACTGTACTATTTAAATCACTGTTTGGCCCATTAGCTCTAGCTTCTTACTGACTCTTATATCTTAATTTAATCCATTTCCATTAATCTGTGCGTCACCACGAGGTCATGGCCTACCAGTAAAGTTTTAGCACGTCTGACTCTGGCAGTGGCTCCATGGCTTCTCTCTAACTCCACCTTTCTTTCTCCCAGCATTCTGATTAGTTTTTCCCACGTAGCTCTGTTCCCCTATACCTCTGCGATAGGCCCAAAGCAGTTCCTTTATTAACCGGTGATAATCACAGCATATAGAGGGGAATCCCACATCACCTCTAGGCCCTGGGTGTGAAAATGGGAGTGTCACCACTGTTGAGAGGTGTCCAAGGAACACTGTCCATGGCAGAACCAGAGGAGATAACGCTAAACCTGGTGTTAAGCAGTGGGTAGATGTTCACCTGAGGAGAGGCTGCCCCACAGCCTAAGTCTCAGCCGTGAAGCACCTGTTTGCACGAGTGATTCCACGTAGTTGTTTTCATATGTGTTGAGCAGCGCTGACATGGGAAGGACATGGGAAGGGTGGAGAGGAAGTAAAATGGTTTCTAGGGATCAAGTTGTGTGTCTATGTATGAAGGAGCCTGAACTTTTTATCTTTAAGCAAGTGCCTCCCAAACTTCATCATTAAAGTGCCCCTAAAGACGGGGCAATATCGTATAAAGAACATCTTAGCAGAGACCCCAGATTTCCTTAAAAGTCTTGTCTTCAAAAATCATATAGCTTTGCACCCTACTCCATATATCATTTCAATGTAAAAGATTATTAGCCAGCAGGTGGTGGCGCACGCCTTTGATCCCAGCACTCGGGAGGCAGAGGCAGGTGGATCTCTCTGAGTTTGAGGTCATTCTGGTCTACAGAGAGAGTTCCAGAACAGCCAGAGCTGCACAGAGACTCCCTATCTCAAAAACAAACAAAAAGATATTGTTGTTCTTACTTTCTAGACAAAACAAAAACCCAGAGAAAGAGCTACTCTACAGCTCTTCTACCCTAGGTAATTATATGAATTCCCATAAGTCAGTTTGCGAGGGAAAGCCATGGGGATTTAAACCTAGGGTTACGTGAAAGGTTGTAGCTTGCAGAAAGAGCCCTAAGATGATGGTGTTGAGGGCGGATAAGAAATGGAGATACTAACATGGAGGATAGGTGTGAGATAATGCCACCTCCTAGGTCGGAGATGGTCCTGGTGAGGGAGATAAGGGAGGTAACAAACAGATATGAGTGACATTTCAGAACTGATTATAATAGAAAATCCTCCTGGGGGTTAGGATCATGCCCAGGTTTTTGGACCCCAAGGACTATAGGATGGGTATCGGTGGGTGGGAGAGAAATTATATTTCACTTAAGCATACTGAGCTTTTTATGTCAGGGCTGCCTAGAAAGTCTAAGACGTGGGAGAACCAAAAGGACAGAGTCTCCCAGGTTCAGAAGTCACAGGAAATGATGAGGTCATTTAGGGAATGTGTATGGAGAGAAGGAAGCATACAAAACTCTAGAACAAGGGGACTTACTGTCGGAGAGGGCAGAGTTTCAGTTTTACAAGATGCAAGGTGTTCTCCTGATGAATGGGGGTGATGGGAACCAGGAGGACCACCCAGTGTTCAGGTGATATCATGGGACAAAGTAGAATGGAAAAAGAAATGTCAAAATGTCATGAGAGAGCACCAAACAAGTGAGCAATGAAAGAAAACACGAACACATTGCATTCCATGATCATTTTTTAAAAAACTGGTGCATTAAGAAAAACAGTATCAACAGAGTGAAAAGGAAACCATAGAATGAGAGAAATTATTTGTAATTTATATATCTGTTAAGAGGTCAATTCCCAGAAAACACTCTGAATACTGAACACCAGGGGAAAAATAATCACAATTCAAAAATGGGAAAGAGAGACAACGCAGTGGTGGCACACGCCTTTAGTCCCAGCACGGGACACAGAGGCAGGATGATCTCAGTGAGTTCAGCTAGCCTGGTCTACAGAGTAAGTTTCAGAACAGTCAGGACTGTTGCAGAGAAACCTTGTCTCAAAAAACAAACAACAACAACAAAAAAATGGGAAAAAGAATTCTAAAAGACATCTCTCCGCCCCACCCCCCATGTACAGGTAGCCAATAGCATACGAAATAGTCTCAAAGTTAAAGGCAAAATCAAATTATAATGAGATTCCAGCTCATAGACATTATGACAACTATCAAAAAAACAGAAAATGGCAAATATTTCCTCTAAAAACATAAAAACAGAACTACCCTATGTTTCAACAATTCCACTTCTGAGGATATACCCCAAGTAATTTAAAACAAGGTCTCAAAGAGATATTTGTGTGTCCACGTTTACAGCAGCATATAACACACTCGCCAAAAGGTGGGTACAAGCAAACTGTTCACTGATGGGCGAACGGATCAGTAAAATGTTATATGAACGACACACAGTGTCATTATCATTCAGCCTTTGTAACGAGGACAGTCCATGTAGCACTCGCCTGTAGGCCAACATTCAGGAGGCAGGAGGAGCAAGAGTTCAAGGCCAGCTTCAACTGCCTAGGGAGTTTAATCAGGCTACTTAAAACCTTATTTCAAAATAAGTAAAGCCGGGCAGGAGTGGCACACGCATTTAATCCCAGCACTTGGGAGGCAGAGGAAGGTAGAACTCTGTGAGTTCGAGGCCAGCCTGGTCTGCAAAGTGAGTTCTAGGACAGCCAGGGCTGTTACACAGAGAAACCCTGTCTCGAAAAATCAAAATAAATACATAGACAGAAGGCTGTATCTGTCATATATTGAGCATCAAGATAAACTATCTAGGCTGAGGAGATCTCAATCAGAAAAGTGCTTGCCCAATAAGACAAGGACCTGAATTCCATAACCAGAACCCCCATTAAAACAAAATAACAATACCAAGACCAAATGTTGTGGTTCACATGTAACAACCCCAGTGATGAAGAGGCAGACAAGTAGTCACTGGCCGCCTAGCCTGTGTGTCAAGTTTTAGGTCAGAGAAATATCCTGCTTTTAGTTTGAAAAATTAAAAAATGTGAACCAGGCCAAAAGAACAATACCTAAGGTTGTCCTCTAGTCCCCCCGCCCCCAATCTTAGGAAAGAGTTATAACCCGCTGGGAAAAAAAAAAATCTACATTTACATTTATGTAAGTAAATGGAGCAATGGCAATACTGAACTGGTAGTGTGCCCCTGGACTTCAGTCACTATGGACTAGTAACTACAATCTCCACCTTCGCTTTCCTTCCTCTTTGAAATGAGGGTGTCTGTATCAACGATCCCACGTCTAGACTACCACTGTATGTTGACTATGTAAGAGGCAGGTGATGAGGTTTTTTACTTCATTCAAAAACTGATGGATGGACTGGTACCCAGGATTTGTAACCAGAATACAGGACCAGAGGAGCCACATACATACTGGGACCTGATTCAGATGATGAGATCTGTCATTGGGCTGCTGGAATGAGACTTGAAGGTCTTGAGGGAAGAGATGAGTGAGTTTTGTAAACAGATGTCCAGATGTGACAAATCATGCTTCCCACACTTGTAGCATCACATAGCTCCCATTCATATAAATGTATTGGACTTCAGTTCTTAAATGCCTGCCACACAATCATGAGGATCCGGGTTTGATCTCCAATACCCAAGTAAAAGCTGGGCATGATGGCGTGAGTCTGTCATTCCAGTGCTGGGGATGGTGGAGACATGGATCCTTGAAGCTTATTGAACAATTAGTTTAGAAAACCAGTGAGCTCCAGTGGGGCCAGTGAGAGATCCTGTCTCAAAAAATAAGGTAGAAACTGGATGTGGTGGTTCAAACCTAGCATTGGGGAGCAGAGGCATTTAGATCTCTATTCAGCTGAGGGCAGTCTGATATACATAATAAGTTATAGGCTAGTCAGGGCTAAATAGTGATACCCTGTCTCAAATAAATAGGAAGGGAGGGAGGGAGGAACAGACGGAGGGAGGGAGCTATCAGACACTGATATTGACCTCAGCCTTACACACACACACACACACACACACACACACACACACACACACACTCACACCAACACATACCAAAAAATTGTTGCATACTTTTGCTATATGACTTTGACCTTTCTTCCACTGAAACATGGGATCTATGCTCCACACCTTGCAATTGTGTTTTTGGTTTCTTTGTTTGTTTGTTTTTATTTTTTTAATGTCATATAAATTCATAGTTTATTAGTCAAGATTTTTTAAGACTTATTTATTATATATATTGTTATGTCTGCATATATGCCTACTCACCAGAAGAGGGCACTAGACCTCATTACAGATGGTTGTGAGTCACCATGTGGTTGCTAGGAATTGAACTCAGGACCTCTGAAAGAGCAGCCAAAAGCCAGTGCTCTTAACCTCTGAGACAACATCTCTGTCTTTATTTTTTAAATCAACAGGACATGACTCAAGTATAGGGTTTTAAAGCTAGGTTATAAAAAGGGATTTCATTTTTTCTATGCATTGGAACGTCCTGAAAGTTGCTTTAGATGGGAAGGGGAAGGGGGACTGGTTCACTACATACCAGGTTGTCTAGTTTTATTTGTTTTCTCCTTACTCTCCTCTACCTCCTCTTTTCCCCGAGAAAACGGACTTGTTTGGGGTGCTTTGACATCAGTAGTCCTTGGGTGGGATTCATGGGAGCAAAAACCAGAAATTTATAGGGGAAAATTATACCTCAAAAGCTGACTTTGAAGTCACTCCAAAGAGAACATAACATCTCTGGTGTGTCAACTTGTCCAGAAGAATCCAGTGATGTTCACCAAAGGGGTGTGATCAGAATATGCCTGTGTTCATACAGAGGGTGACTGAAGTCAAGGAGGGGAGGAGGATCTCTTCAGCCAGCATGGACATATACCTCACTAGAAATGCCTGTGACTGCAGAAGGGAGGATTGCAAAAGGTGAGGATTCGGGATACAGAAAACGCCACAGTCTCGGCTAATAGATGACGAGAGCCTTGGCAGTAAGATCAAAAGATAAGGGTGTGGGCCAGCTAAAATAGCAGCATCCGTAGTCTACAAAATATGTGCATAGGCAATGAGGAAGATGTGGACTGAGAGTCTGAGGGAGTGAGGCCAGAGAAAGTGAGGGAAAATGAAACCTTTGTCTTCACGTGAGCCAATTACACACACAGTTAGTCGTTCTCTTCTGTGTGTCACATTCTGTGCGAGATGCAGAGGAGGCTGACGAATAAGACAGAATCCCTGCCCACCCGGACACATAGTGTGACGGGGGAGACAGAAGCGTAAACAAAGGATGTTACTGTAAGATGTGTGTAACAAAGGAAGTGTGTGCGAGGTGGGTTCAGAGGTGACCACAAGGCATCCATGGGAGTCAGAGCTGGGTGTAGGAGAGGAGAGCCCAGCCAGTCAACGGCATCTCATTGATGCTGAGCATAGCAAACCTGAAGAGAACAGTGAGTCGTTGGGAGGAAGATGTATCCAAAACTGAGGCCATCCATCAGAGAAGACTTGGAACAGGAATTTGGGAACATGGATGGGTATGTCAATGAAGGACCTAGTTGTGAAGAGTAGAATACACACCAGCTAGAGGGCCAGCGGAAGGAGCAAGAGCTGTTGTCAAGTGCACTGGGAGAGGACTACTTGGCTGGTGGACACGCAAGGGATAGCTGATCAAAAATGGTGAGGTCAAGGTCACCAGGCTACAGAAAAGAGCCCCTGTCTTTTGTTTTTGTTTTGTTGTTGTTGAGAGAGGATGTCATTCGGTAGCCTAGGAGTGACTTTGAACTTTTGGCAATCCTCCTGCCTCCACCTCCCAAGTTCTAGAATTATAGGTGTGAGCCTGTAATTTACCAGGCTGGGAGGACCTGTCTCAAACAACAACGGCAAATAAACAAACGCTCGGATATGTGTATAATGCCATTCTGTTAGCTCCACGTCGGGGTAAAGGTGCAGGTTTCCTCGCGGGAGGCTAAAAGGGATGTTTGGCTGAGGGAGAGGAAAACTATACGCCATTGAAGATTAGAGTAACAGACTGCAATTGGAAGACAGAAAGCAAGAAAGGCCATCACACCGGTTTCAGTCCTCCAATATCAGCGAAAGAGAAGAAATAGACTCTTCTTGCCTTTGCTGAAGCGGTAAGAAAGAGCCCATCATCCCTCCACTACGGCATCAGAAGTAAAGGCTTCTTCCTTTGACTAGACAGGGTGGAGGAATTGTTATCCTGTTGCTAAGGAAAAAGGAAGGGGCTGTTCCCAGTTGCCATGGTGACAAGGTAAGAGCGTTCCCTCGGTACCGTCGTACGTTTTCCTGGCGGTTTCTTGTCCTCGTTGCTATGGCGATCTAGAGCGATTGTTCTTGTCTCCCGCACCTCCCGCCGCCGTTGCCAGGACGAGTTAGAGGTAGGGGTTGTCCGCCTCTCGCCGCCCAGTTGCCGTGGAAACGGCGGGTGCTCTGGCCCCGCCCCGCTCGGGCTGACAGCGGCGGCCGCATCGCGCCTGCGCACTGCTCTCTTACCCCCGCAGTCTCTGTGCGTTGAAGCCGGAGACCGCGGCGGCCTCTGCTAGGACCCTCCGCCCCGGAACCTCCGGCCGGAGCCGCAGCCTCTGTCGCAGCGTCCCCGCCGCCCGTCCCCTCCCCTGCCGCCTCCACCGGAGCCGCCTCGCGCACTGTGAGTCGGGGCCGAGGCCACGGTCGCCGTGGGGCTGAGTCAGCGGGAGGCCCGGGCCGGGCTGGGGGAGGGGAACCGGGCTCCCCATCTCCGCTGGCCCACACCCCCACTCCCACCCGTGTCCCATTCCACCGGTCTCCGGCCCTCGGTTGCCTCCGGGGCCAGACCTCCCCAGTCACTCCTCCTACCCTGCCCTCCTTCCTTTCTCGGTCCCTCCGAACCCACCTTGGGGTTCTTCCCCTCTGGATGTGGCGCTGTGGCTCCTTTGCCCGTGGCCTTGTATTTTCTCCCAAATTCCCTCCTGCCTGCCCTTGTCCCTTGTCCCTTCTCTTTACTTCGGGGCCTGACGTCTCCCGGCCTCTAGTTTCCCCAAGTGATATTCCAGAAAAAGAGTGACAAGTGAGACAGCCAGTGGATACTTGGGGGAGGGGGGAGCATTGTATCTATCCAAACCTTGGGACCCTAGAATCCAACTTACCTACCCTCTTCTGATCCACTCCTGACCCTCTCCTGACGGATTTGGTTTAGGAAAGCAGGTCTGGATAGTTCTAAGTAGCTGCAGAGAGCCGGCGCGGCTTTCAGAATAGCTTTTGGCTAAGAGGGGTCAGGCTACCATGTGATCAGCTACTGTTGGGTCCACAGGGCTCGTGCATGGTGGCCTTCTAGTGTGCTGAGCCACTGCCCTGGCCACGGGGGGCATGGTTGGTTTGGGAGTTTAAGCTCATGTGCTTCCGGTGCGTTTTTAGAGTCACATTACATTCTTGGTATATGTGAAGTTTGAAGACCCACCTGTAATATCTGTAGAAAGTGCTTGCTGTATGAGGGGTTTTGGCAGGACTTGAGTTCCGATATGTGTAAAATTGGTGAAGTAACCAAGCAGCAATAGTGGGTTTTGACGGCGGCGTGAGCAGAGCTGGGAGGAGGGGCGGTCGTGAGTCCTCATGGGTTGCTGGGAAACCTGTATTCCTGCCTCCTGCAGCTCTGAGTCTCGGTGGGGGCCCTTGCCTCGTAGGATTCCCAGGGTTGCCTTTGCCACCCACCCACTTGCCCATCTTGCCATACCTAGTGTTGAAATAGAGTCCCAAGCTATTTTCTTTTTTTCCAGCAAGAAACTCAGCTGAAGTTTGTTTTTTTGCACTGGTAGCCAGAAAGTTCCTCATAGACATGCCTCAACTCGAGGGCTCCTAACTACTGTGTGTACCTCATTGCCAGCCTCTTTTGATTCCCTCCCAGATTTCAGTGTAGTGTTAGAAAAGGTGTGTAACTGTAAGGTAGTTCTAATGAATAAGAGGCTTTCTTTTTCTTTTTCTTTTTCCTTTTCCTTTTCCCTTTTCTTTTCTTTTCTTTTCTTTCTTTCTTTCTTTCTTTCTTTCTTTCTTTCTTTCTTTCTTTCTTTCTTTTTTTTAACTCCAGGCTACAAAGGGCATGGTCTACTCCTAAAACTCAGGGTGAAAGATCCACTTGTCAGGTGTTTCTGGAGTTGCAAACAAGGGTTTTGCTCCCAGGCCTGCTCACTCGTGGCCTATTGGCAGCCTCCTCAGGGCCACTCCCTGCCCCCATGCCCATCAGATTCGTTTGCAGGAGCAAACACGGCTGTTGCTCTACTTTTAAGCACAGAGATGGAGTTGAGGAAAATGACAGCCCCCATCCAACAGTGGAGTGTGTTCTGTCTCGGATGCCAGTCTGGGGTTTGGCGGGACGCACCTGCCTGCGGTGCAGTGGGAACTCTGGGGCCTGAGAGTTACATTCCTTCCTGTGGTCCCTCTCTGCGTCGCATAGCTTGCCCGAATACCCGAGGAGGGCAGGCGGAGACAGCTGTGCTGGAGAGCTGCTCTTCCTGGACTGAGTGTATTTTGGGAATCAGTGTTATTGCTGGGGTGGATGGGGGTGAATTAAGCAAGAAAATGTGTCAAGGATAGAGAGATCAGGGGAGTGTGAAGTGCAGTGTTCCCTTTGCAGTCTGCTATGGGATAGTACCTTTTCAGAACTCCAGAGTGGCTTTTATATGGGCTAATTTGCCTTTGAAATCCGTAGCAGTGTTTTATGAGATAATGACTGGACGCTTTATAAACTGATCCTCTTAAGAAACATGACTGAGACCTTTTTCATACACCTCTCCAACTGCTATTGAAGGTAATTGTTAAGATCAGGGAGCGGGGCATGATTTGGACCAAGTCAGACCTAAAGCTGTGTGACAGATGTTAAATGGTTTTATAGGAGTGCATTTCCTTGATCTTGAGACAAGCTTGTAATTTACCAACAGCTTTTAGGTAAAGTGTGTGTGTGTGTGTGTGTGTGTGTGTGTGTGTGTAGATTCTGAGCTACATCCTAGTTTCAGAAACAGGAGTTATCAAGCCTTGAAGGAGATATGTGTGTCTTCGAGTTAGAATGGTGTTTCGTTTTTTGTGAAGATGCCAGGACTGCTCCACCTGAGTGCGTTCATTGTCAAGATGGGTGTCTCCAAGCCTGTGCTCTTTGTGGGCTTAGATGATTAACCTGACTTGGGTATGCTATAGCATTTTGTTTTGTTTTGTTTTTGTTTTTTGAGACAAGGTTTCTCTGTGTCTCTTTGACTGTTCCAGAACTCACTCAGTGGACCAGGCTGGCCTCAAACTCACCAAGATCCACCTGCCTCTGCCTCCCGAATGCTTGCTAGTAGATATTAAACAAAATGAAGTTCCCAGTTGGGAGTCCAGGGCAATAATATAGTACTCTCCAGACATTTAGCAAACAACTGGAAGCAAACATCTTATGAACTGACCCTGAATATAATAAACAAGTAGCGTTTTCCAGAAGCTGAGTAGAAAATATAAGTGTTTTTCATATATTCATTTTACAAGAGGCATGTGCTTCAGTTCATTTGTAGGCATGTTTGTGAGGGTGCCAGACATGTGTTCCTCTCCCTGTAGTGTGTTAGAACTGACAGGACGAAGATGTCATAATGTTCTTATCTCCATGTTTTGACATGAGACATAAGAAGTGATTTGCCCCAAGGTGACTCAACTAATGTAGAAAGTATGTGAAAACTGTCACCTCTGTACAGTGTGCAAGTGGCTGTTGGCGGCTCTCTGTGTCTGAGTCAGGATCGTTTCCAGACTAGGGCTATGATGCACCACCACACTGCTGCATCTGTCACATTTAATAGTACAAAGGGCTTTAATAAAAATAATTTAGTAGTCTCTAATTAACCCTGTAGACAAAGGCTTCTTTTATTGTCTGAGATGTTGCAAGGCCAGGCAAAATTTAATGTCCAAGTGTCTAATTAAATATTTATTCTGGCCACCTTAAAAATAATAATTTTTTCCTCACGTGTTCCAACTTCGGGAGGCCTGCGTTTTTACAATATGCATCACCTAACAGAAGGCAAATGTGAAGTTGGGTGTTGAAGTCCTCTCAGCTCATCCATGAGCAAGGAGGAGAGAGCAGAAATGGGGCTGGGGCTGAGAGTGGGAGCAAGTGTGAGAGGCAGCTTCAGGGCCACCTTCCAGCTCTCCAGTGCAGCGTTTCACAGGTCCGGGGGCCACGTGGTGTTCTCATCCCCAGCCTTTGGAAACTGAGTTGATCTGGCCTCTCAAAACAGATATATATATCTGAGCACATATCCCAGTCCTTCTACTTCTAGCTGTGTGACATTGGGCAGGTTATGTAACTGCTGAGTGTCAGTTTTCTCGTCTGTAAACCTGGACGGTGACTGTCCCCACAGTCCTCTGTAAACCTGGACGGTGGCTGTCCCCACAGTCCTCTGTAAACCTGGACGGTGGCTGTCCCCACAGTCCTCTGTAAACCTGGACGGTGGCTGTCCCCAGGGCTGTTAGAGGATGCTAGTAAGCAAAGCCTGTAGAGTAGCTGCTTGGTGGCATATTTACATTTCCTGGTGCTTTAAGTTTAAAAATAATGTCTCCAAGTTTGTCAAGACAAATCCATCCTGAGCTAATTCTAAAGCCCCCATTCCTCAGGAGCCTTCCTAATATGTTCAGCGGGAACAAAGATTTGTCCCATGAAAAACTGAGACTTGCAGTGTTATTTCAACTGCCAAATGAGAGAGCATATATATGAAATGGTCCTTTGTCTCCATGCACTCAGCTGACTTGGTTGTCTGACAAAATGACCAGGCATGAGCAGTTGGACTGGAGCGGAGCACAGGCTGGGTGACTTGGTGTGGCGTGGGGTTATTCAGTCCCTCTGCTGGGAAGGTTAGTCAGAAGAACTATCTTTTTTTTAAAGATTTATTTATTTTTATGTGCAATGGTGTATGTATGTGTGAAGGTATCAGGTTCCCTGGAACTGGAGTTACAGACAGTTGTGAGCTGCCTTGTGGGTGCTGGGAATTGAACCTGGTCCTCTGGAAGAGCAGCCAGTGCTCTTAACCCCTGAGCCATTTCTCCAGCACCCCCCACCCCAGGGATGACTTTAATTTGAAATAGAAAAGCTGCTGAGTGCTGGCTTATTAGTAAGCCTCACATAGTCGTCTATGTCGTTTGCTTCCTCTACTGTCAGGGGTGCACCTTGAACCCTGACTTTGCTCAGATCAGTTTCTGTACTTGTGAGCTACAAAGGTCGTGGGAAAGGAGCCCCTCCTCCGCAGAGGTCACCCTCCTCCTTGGAGGTCACCCTCCTCCCTAAGTGAGGAGAAGAAATGGGGGGCCTTCTGAATGGAGCAATTACAGAATAGTTACCAGGGAAAGTTAGTCAGGTGGCCAGACCCAGGTGGATCTAAATCCCTAGATCAAGTTTGTGTCCATCTGCGGGCCTCTAAAGATGAGCTCTGTGGTCGGTAGAGAGGCCCCTAGCACGTGCAGCTTCCGGTTTGATTCCCAGCTCTGCGAATAAGCTTGGACAGTACCTACCCGTGAGAAGTGGGATTTGGGAGTGGAGATGGGGAAAGGAGACTCAAAGGGGAACTTTTGTTTCCTGTGCTTCAGCCTTTGACCTGTTGGAAGACACACTGCTTTGTGCATGTAGCTCAGTAAACACATTTTAATATAAAACCCCAGTGAACATTCAGTGATGGAGCAGATAGCACTACATTGCTTCCTTCCGCAGACCAAGCCAGTGTCTAAACCAGGCTCTTGAGGAAGGAAGGGCCCTCTGAAGTGGCTGCTTCCCTGACGGCCAAGACTACTTAAGGAAACACCTACCTGGTCAGTTCTTTGTCCTTTCACGCCCCTTTTTGAGGATAGTGCCCTCTTCTTGATTATCTGAAGCAAGCAGTACTTCCTAATAAGCTAATTTAATTTCAACTGTTGATAAAAGTGGCATCTGCCCATGTGACCTTTACAACAAATCTGTGAGGTAGAAATGGTGCTGCCCATGGAATCCCAGCACTTGGGATAACCTGGGCTACATAGTGAATCTGAGTCAAATAATGATAAGATATTAAATCTTGTGCTACTCATCTCAAAAGAACTTGAAGCTTAAGGATCCTACCACAGAGTGGGTACACTCTGTATTGGTAGCTGCAATCTACATCAGGCCTGGCTGGTCCTTTAACACAATATTGACAGATTCTGTTAGAAATGACAATAGGGACTGGAGAGATGACTCAGCAGTTAAGAGCACTTGCTGTTCCTGTACAGGACCTGGGCTCAGTTCCCAGCACTAACATGTTGGCTCACGACCATCTGTAGGCACTCATATGGGACACATACATGCAGGCAAAACACTCAAGCACATAAGATAAGTAAACCTAAAAAGAAAGAAGGAGGAGGAAATGGCCATTACAGTGTGATAAGAGTTCACTAAGTGATGCTGAATTTTTAATTTTGTCATCAGTTGGCCAGTTGTCTCTTTCAGCCAGGTGTCCTGTTGAGTACAGAAAGATGACATACTTATCAGTCGGGCATGAGCTTTGGGTACTTACCCAGAAGTAACATGGATTACGCTGGGTATTTACAACCCATCGCCCAGTCTTTCCTTTGGCTAAGACAAATCTGCATGGTAGCTGGCCAGGGTTGGTGAGACATCCTACAGCCAAGGGTGGATTTTCCCTAGTGTGAAGTTGGCTGGCCGGTTGCCACACACTAGATCATGTTTTCAGTAGCACCATGCACTACCAACTTTGCTGAGCTGACTAGATGCTGTTTCCCAACTCCTTATCATAACATCTGTGTCCTACGCTCTGGATGCTTCATTTCTCATAGGTAAGTAAGGACTTAGCCCATCTCAAATGTTTGTACTCCACACAAAATGTTTTCATGAAACTATTACCTATATATAGGAAATACATACTACTTATGTAATATGATTAAAATAGCTGAGCAAGAATAATTCCTAATCTGCCTCGTAGTTTAGACTGTGTGTGTGTATGTATGTATACATACATACACACACACATACATATGTACACACACATACACACACACATATAGCCTTAAAAGGACACATATCCTTAGACCATAAATTGCCATTTTCAGACTATTTAGGACTTTTGGTTAAAGGTGCATTTAAAAGTATATGGATTTTTATTAATACATTATTAATAATGTAAAATATTTAAAACAGCCAAAATTGTTGGGCCGGAAGTGCTGGGCATGGTGGCCCACACCTTTAATCCCAACATTTGGGCAGCAGAGTCTGGCAAATCTCTATGGGTTCAAGGCCTACCTGGTCTATGTATTGGTCTATACATAGTTCCAGGCTAGCCAGGACTATAGTGTGAGACCTTGTCTCAATCTCCCCACCCCCAAATTTAAGTAAATCAATCAGAAGTGTTAGACACCGAGGACTGGGTCAGGTTCACAGAAATAAAATACTGCATAGGCTTTAAAAACCTTTGGTTAATGTTGAAGCCAGGAATAGTGGCACGTGTCTGTAATCCTAGTACTCAAGAGCCTGAGGCAAGGAGATCCAAGTGCAAGGCCAACCTGGGCTGGACACCAAGTCCCTGGCCTCTTCAGCCATTGCACATATGTGGAACATACACATACATGCATGCAGACAAGGCACCCTTACACACAAAATAAAAATAGGCTTTTTAAAAAAGTGGATCTTAAAATAACCTTATTTCCTTTTAACTTTTGCTATCTAAATTTATCAGCTGTCACAGCCCCGACCTCTGTATAGGGTGACCTGCCTTCTCCCATGCCTCTCTAGGTTCTCTGAACTGCCAGCTCCCCAGTGCTCTGGGCCTTCCTGTAGGCTTTACCTTGTGCTGAGTGTACATATTCCCATTGGAACTGCTTTCAGTCTATGCTCAGGCCTTCATAGCCCCCTTCTTTTTTCTGTCTTTGGTCCCATTTTGTTTGCCCACCAACACAGAGATCCTTTCTCTTCCCGGGATGGATGTGGTTGTCTAGGTTAGGCTTTTGCCGGTAGTGGAGTTTGTTCATCTGGAAATGCTAGGAAAGGGACACTTGTAACCTCCTCCTCCTAGGGATTCGGGCCCGCATGGAGTGAGGGGACATATGGCCCGGCACACAGCTTGGCCTGTGCTGCAGTCAGTGTTTGCTAAGCGGGGTCTGTCTCTGCTTCTGAGTAGTTTTGACTACCCAAACACTCATCCCAGATGGGACAGATGCAAGCCCTGCTGGCTGCCTTTATTAGTGAAAAAGTCTTTGGTTATGTCTGGCTGGAAAGACTCCACTATAAGTGATTGTTGAAAAAGCAGTCACCTTATCTTGAGGGCATTGTTGTCCTGGTTACCTTGTAACATGATATGATAATAATATAATGTCCTGTTGGCCTTGTAGTGCTGTTTCCTGGCTGGTAAGAAGTGATATCTTAGCTGCTTTTGAGTCAGCAAGATCATAGTTAGGGTTGATGTGTGTGTGTTGCCATGTGGAAGAGGCAGGTCTGGGAGTCCTAGATGAAATTCAATATTCCTTCTCGTATGATGAGTGTTGTGCTGAGGGCTGATCTCCAGGGCTGAGAAATGTACCTTGTAGCCAGACGTCCCTGTCGCACCAGACTCTTGGTCACTAGCCAGCCCTCATCCCCTTCCTTGTGGGTTATGGCCGTCTGTCAAGCTCTTGGATTTTGTCTCAACTTTTTCTGATTTTTGGCGAGCTGGAAACTCGCCCTTGGGGCGTCACATTCAGACCCCTAAGCGACAGGACTGCAGCTACGGAGATGTGATGTGCTGGCCCCAAAATAGCAAGCTACAGTGGTTTTTTTTTGTTTTTTTTTTTTGAAAGTAATTTTATTAAATTATAAAGAGTTTCCATTTACGCCCCTCCTCCCAACGCCCTCCCACTCCCCCCCTCCCTCTTCTCCTCCCTCTTTGTCCCCAAGGGCAGTCAGAGACAACTGATAAGACTTGTATTCCCCAGGAAGTAGAGTTTCCAGGTTTCTAGGTTAGTCTTACGATTGCGCATGTTGTCTTCATGAGGCCATGGTGTAAGCAGAGTCAACAGGTACTTGTCAAATGTTTTCTCTCACTTGCATACATGATTGCTATGTGTTGATGGTGGTCCAGCTAGCTTTCAGTTAGAGTTTAGCATTATAGTGATTTTGGAGAGGTCTTCACATATTTAATGACATAAAGAAGATGCGCTAGAGTCAACCATCCATATCTATGGATTTAACCAACCAAAAGGCAAAACTTGAGTTTGGCATGTGCTGAGAGTCTGTGCTGAATCCGTGTGAGGTGTTGTGTAGTCACTGTGTTAGGTATTACAGATAATCCTCTTGTGTCCTCCTGCATCATCCCCTTGACCCTGACCCTGATTTAAAGTATAAGGGAGATGGCTATACCTAGACTGTGTGCAGGTCCTAGGCTATCTTATAGGAGAACTGAGCACAAGACTTTAGCATCCCTTGGAAGACCCTGGAGCCAGTCTCCTATGAAATTATGTACCAAGGGACATTTATATTTGGAGACATTCATTTAGTACATTCATTTAGAAAGGGCGCAGAAAAGAACTGTTTTTGAGAAACCAGGGAAGGGGCGCCTTCAGAGGCAAGGGCTCTTCTCCCTCTGAGACTGGTGGGGGAGTGGGGAGACCACTCTTTCTGTTCAGTAGGTAAAGTTCAGGGAAGATGGCTGGCTTCCTGGTAAGAAACGACCTTCCCTTCTTCTGAAACTTGACTGTCAAGGCTGCCTGCTAAAGAGGAGTGAGGGGGTTGGTGGTGGGAGATTGAGGTTGAAGACCTGAATTAACCACAATGAAGAATTAGACTGGGCATTTGGAGATGAATAAAAGTCTTATTGTTCGGGGGCAAGGGCCTATTTGGGTGTATGAATTCATAATGGGCCAGGTCTCGTTGCTGGGCCAGAGACACAAGCAAGGGGGAGGGGCACCAGGATTGGGGCTGTGTGACATTCTCTAGCAGGGATTCTGAGGAGGCAGAGTTTAGAATGCCTGTGAAGCAGCCGGGCCAGAAAGGAGTGATCCTGATTTAAGCAGAGCTGGCTGCCCACCAGAAAGTGGGGGCAGAGTACAGGCCCCAGTGAGAACAGAAGATAGGTTTGCAATGAGAAATGAGCCACGAGGAGGCCAGAGACGGGGGAAGGTCTTCGCTGGAGCTGTAAGTTCTATTGCAGCTGCCTTTACCTTCCTTTACCATCATGCAGTACTTGGGATTGCTTTAAGTGGACATATAGAACCAGCCACATCTGTAGTAGCTAAAATCTCAAGAGAAGACATGGGGCTTCGTGGTCCAGCTGATAAGGGAGGTGTGATGAGGGAGACGGAAGCAGGTCATGGAGTCTGGCTCTACAAGTTGTCGGAATTGGGAGGAGCCTCTGCTTGTCAACTGGTTGCTCTGCCGTCCCTGCTTGTCACCACTGCAGAGGCGCCCAGCCACTAGCCCTTATCTGCCTGCACACGGGGTGTGAGCTTGAGGCGCTGACGATCCTGGAGGCACCAGAGCTGTATCTTAGACGTGCAGTTGTGTGGGCTGGGCTGTTTCCCGTCCTCTGCCCACACGTCCTTCCTGGCCTTTGTCAGGGAAGAGGACCACTTCTGTGTCCCCGAGACTGATGCCGCCCCTGCTAGAAGTGCGGTGCTGTGGATGGGTCTGAGCTGGGTGCTTTGTGCACTGCAGAAGCCGGACATTTTATGTCTAGAAATCCTTCTTTTCTCTCCTGTTTTCAGTCCTAGCCTAAGGGCCTTGCCTCCGCTGACCCCTCCGTCCCAACGTCCTCCTAGAGTGTCTACTTTGACCCTGACCCTGGATGACATCCTTGCTTGTGGCCTTTCACCTGTTCGACTCAAATTACTCTCATGCTGGACAACTGAAGACATTTGCCAGCTAGTGCTCCAAACCAGTCACAGGGCTGATGACCCTGGACACACAGGGCGGAAACCTGAGGGAGGTCAGGTGCGAGTGTGGGGAGCTGGCAAAGCAGGGCTGCCTTCAGTCCTGGGCTCTAAACCTAACCTAACCCTTGTCTGGATGCTGTGACCATACCCCTCCCTGAAAGCCAGGGCCCAAGCAGGAGCCTGGATCCCAGCCAGTCCCCACAGGAAGGAACAAACAGCCCTGCACAGGCCTCAAGCCAGGTGGGGTAGAGCGGAGGCGCATTGTTGTACACGGAGAATTAAATGGGCTCTTTGTAAACAGCCTCGTGCCCATCTTCTTCCCCTTTCTCCTACAGCGCCTGGAAGAGAATCATTAGTGCTCAGCTCGTGGTTGGGTAAAATCAAGGGAAAGACTAGAGCTCGTGGACTGCAGTGGTGAACCTGGAGCTGGAGTTAGGAGACTTTGAGGAAGTCCTATCTCTTTGATCTTGGTTTCTCTTCCTGTACCATGAGGGCGATCTGGTACAGGATACATCCTTCCCTGGCTGTGTAAACCTCCTCTGTCCTGACCTAACTGCTGTGCCTCCAGCAGCATTCTGCGACTCCCACCCTGTACCCCTGGAGTTTAGGGTTCCTATGTTACCTTGTCCCTATGACAGAATCCTGTGAAAATCAACTTAGGAGAAGAAAAAAATACATTTTAGTTCATGGGTTTCAGAAGTTTTTGGTTTATTGTCAACTGTCTTCATTGTTCTGGGCCTGCGGCAAGAAGAGTAGCCTGGCTGGGTAGCCTGGTATGTGGTAGAGCAGAGCTGCTCACCTTGTGATGGCCAGAAAGAGAGGAGGGGGGAGGGGAGAGAGGAGGGGCAGGGAGGAAGAGAAGAAAGAGGGAAGAGGAGAGAGAAAGAGGGAAAGGTGGAGGGAGGGAGGGAGGGAGGGAGGGAGGGAGGAAGGAAGGGAGAGAGGAGTGGATATCCCCAGTGACCTAACTTCCTCCTGATAAGTCCCATCACCTAAGGGTCCCACCATCTCCCAATAGGACCACAGTGTGGCAACCAGCCCTTAATACATGGAACTTTAGAGGAGATCCCAGATCCAAACTACAGTGGCCTCCATGACAGGCTTTTCCAGATGGTGGGTCATGGTCATTAACAGCTGAGAGCAGTTAACTGGGGTGTAGTCGCTGTTTTTAAAATGAACAAACCAGGGACTGGGGATATAACCCAACTGACAGAGTGTTCAAGCCCTGTGTTCCAGCCCCCTGCACCATACAAGCTGGGCATGGTGGTACCTGCCTGTCATCCTACTGCTAAGGAGGTGGAGAGGCAGGAGGATCAGAAGTTTAAGGTCGTCCTTGTCTGAGGCCAGCCTGGGCTACGTGAGACATGTTCCCTCACCTCCCCCAAGAAGGAACAGATCAGAAAATGCCGACAATTGCTTATGATATGAATAAGAATGCTTTAATGAACCATTTGTTATTATATACATCTCTGTCCATATGTTTGTATATATGTTAAATTACAAATACATTTTTATAAGTAGATTAAAGGCCTATGTTTTAGAGATCTTCTTTCCCAGTACTTGTCCTTTGTGATATTTAATGTGCTATGGCAACAGCTTATAATTATCTCGAGTTATGGGTATGATTTATAGTAACTAACAGGCTCCTTGAGGCAAAGACCAAGACTAACTCACTCATCCACATAAGAATTGATGGTAATTTTGATGTGTCCTTATTTTGTGTTGGTGTATATATGTATGTATGAGTGTATGTGTGGTCTGCACGTATGTGGTGTGTGTACACATCTGAATACATACGTGCAGGGCCAGAGGAGCCTGTCAGTCCCCTCTGCCATTGCTCTTCGCCTTCTTTCCTTGAGACAGGGTCTTGCACTGAACCTGGAATCAGATGGGCACCAGCGACACTCCCATCTCTGCCTGACACAGCCCTGGAGTTACAGACGCCCATACTCAGGTTTCTGTGTGGTTCTGAGGATTCAAACTCAGGTCCTTATACTTGCTCGCCAAGGACTCCCCTGTCCCCTAGTGATAGGTTGGGATCAGCATGTCAGTGCCTTCTGGCCTTCAGAGTTGTGCTGTGTTGTCTTTCCTTAGTCCTGTGGCATGTTCCTGGAGTCAGCACAGTAACTGTGAGGACGGAGTGAAAGCCTCACTATGTACGTGATGGACAGTAACACAGGAAAAGCAGTCTTTCCACGTCTCCATCCTCAGTGGAGGAAGACAGCTAAGACACCCCTGAGCACCTCGGGTCCAGCTTTTCCAGAGCAGCGCTTCCCTTCCCTTCAGGGCCCTTCCTGCTGTTGGGGTCTCAAGGACTGAGGTGTCCATCAGGTTCTGCCATATGTGCAGCTTTTCATCTCGAGAACTCCATTTCTGCACCATCGCTTCACCTTGTCCTGGTAATATTTGCACCCACGGGTCTGCTTTTTCAGGAGCGGAAGGAGAGAAAAGACTATTCTCAAAATCACTATGATCTTGCCCATGTTTTGAGAGAAACTTCCATGAATGCCAGATGTTTGAAGTGAAAGTTCTCCATAACCTTGTCCCCAGAGTCACTGCCACTATTTAGTCGAGCAGTCCCCTTTTCTGCACACACTAGTGTGACTTGTTTGTCTGTTTATTCAAGACAGGGTCTCACTATGTAGCTTTGGCTGTTCTGGAACTCAATACTGTAGACCAGCCTGCCTCTGCCTCACAAGTGCTGGAGTTAAAGGCATGTACCACCATGCCTGGCTCTATTATGTTTGCTGGTTTGTTTGTTTTTAACAAGCAAAGCAGCAACTTGAGGGGCTGGAGAGATGACTCAGAGGATGAGAGAACCTGCTGCTCTGTAGTGGACCCAGACTCAGGTCCTAGGACCCACATGGTGGCTCACAATCACCTGTAACTCCAGTTCCCAGGGAAATGGTGCCCTTTCTGGGTTCCACAGGTACTAGATATGAGTGTGGTACACACACACACACACACACACACACACACACACACAAGCAAACAATCAAGCACATAAAATAAAAATAAAGAAATTGAGATCTTATTAATTTTCTTTCATAGAAAAATCAAAAGAGGTAGAAAAGGGCAAGTGAGAGAGGTGAAAACTCCTTAGGCTGGGTCTAATCCCAACACTCAAGAAACTGAGGCTGGAGGATTGTGATCTAGGCTAGCCTAGGCCACACAAAATCATGTGTCAAAAACTCAGAGAGCTGGGTGATGGTGGCACTTGCCCTTAATCCCAGCACTTGGGAGGCAGAGACAGGCAGAGTTTGAGGTACAGAGTGAGTTCCAGGACAGGCTCCAAAGCAATAGAAACCAAATAACAAAACAAAACAAAAACAAACAAGCAAAAACAACAACAAACAAAAAACAAACACCTCAGAAGGAAAAAAAATAGAACCATTTTTAAGTATACTACTGAGAAGCAGTCCTAGGAGGTATTTAAGTGGGCTTCAGCACTACCCAGTCTCTTCAAGCAGCCCTAAATAGACACAATACAGCTGCGCGCATGTGTGTGTGTGTGAGTGTGTGTGTGTGTGTGTGTGTGTGTGTGTGTGAGTGTGTATGTGTGTGTTCTGCTTGTGCAGTTTCAAGACCCTCCAGGCGACCTTCCTACAGAAGCCTTCTTGCCTCTGAGCTGTTTACTTTGGTAAAATGGATGCATTTTCTTGCCCGTCCTCTAACTAAATTAGAATCATCTGCCCCTAGGGTTTCCAGCAGTCATGCTCCAGTCCCAGGGCAGAGTCCTGTGGGAAGCACTGCCGGTCGCTCCCACAACTCTGGTGCTAGTTGTGCATTATTTCAAACAGGCGGAAATAAAATATCAGGAACTTTGCTCTGAATTACTCTGTGTCCTAGTCAAGGTTACTCATGCTGTGATGAAACACCATGACCAAAGCAACTTGGAAATGAAAGGGCTGAATTGACTTACACTACTATATCACAGTTCATCACTGAAGGAAGTCAGGACAGGAATATGGAGGCAGCGACTGATGATGCAGAGGCCATGAAAGGGTGCTGCTCACTGCCTTGCTCCTCACGACTTACTCAGCCCGCTT
The DNA here is from genome assembly GCF_982192425.1 of Myodes glareolus. Taxonomy (NCBI): domain Eukaryota; kingdom Metazoa; phylum Chordata; class Mammalia; order Rodentia; family Cricetidae; genus Myodes; species Myodes glareolus. The sequence goes on along the minus strand of NC_142031.1, from coordinate 100,613,149 downwards.
CCTTATAGAACCCAGGACCCACCTCCTGGGGTGACCCCACCCACAGTGGACTGTGTCCTCCCCCGTCCATACAAGCTTGCCTACAGGCCAATCTGGGAGAAGCATTTTCTCAATAGAAGTTCCCTCCTCTTAGATGATGACTTCTGCTTGTGTCAAGCTGAGATAAAACTATCCAGCGTGCTCTGACGTGCTTCTGCTGTGGTCACTGAAGAGCTAAACACTAAGACCATCAGTGACTAGCTCTGCCTTAGCTGGACTCACCTGTAGGTGTCAGAATGCGAAGGAGCAACGGGCTTCCTGGGTCCTAACCTCTTTGAACCTGGATACCAGTTGCTTCATGCCAGGTCTTGCTCAGATGTGCTTTGAGAAAGGTTGTTAAAGACGTGCCATGCTAAACCTTTCTTCCCTTTTGTAGAAGGTTGTTGCCAGAGTCTTCCGGGTGCTGCCTGGTCATGCTCCATGCCACTAAGATATGACATGATGTTCTTGCCCACAGTATTCCACGAGGTCCTCTTCCATGCATCGATTCTCCATGAGCACACACCTTTCCAGAGGGACTTCTGAGAGTCAGGCTGAGCAAATGATGAAGCTATTCCTTTAGAGGTAGCATAGCAGACATAGGCTCTGGGGAGCCACCACATCAGACCAGCGCCTGCCACAGCCAGGCAACCATCATAACCACAGGAAGCTCTACAGGGCCAAGCAACAGAGAGACTCTTCGGCTTAGTGGACCCAAGTGACAGGAGATAAGATTTATGCAGTGATTTTCAATTTTGCCTCTAACAACTTAGAAATGTGCTGGCTCAGAATAGCACATCATCTTAGGCCTTTGGAAGCTGGAAGTCCAGAATCTTTGCCAATGAGTTTGGTGAGCAGAACAGTGACTCCCAACATGTCCTAAATCCCAGAACTAGAGTCTACTACTTCGTATGCAAGACAACATTACTTTATATGACAAAAGGTGGAGCTAAATTAAAGATCTAGTGATAGACACACTAAAACCCAGCACTAGGGGAGCAGAGGCAGACAGATCTCTGTAGGTTCAAGGGCAACCTAGTCTACATAGTAAGTTCCAGGACAGCCAGGGCTAGGTAGAGAGACCCTGCCTCAAAACAAACAGCAAAACAAGTAACTATCTTGAGCCTGGGTTACCTTGGTGGGCCCTAAATGCAGTCATGTCAAATGCAGTCATGTCTCATTACTGGGGATGAGACATAGCTCGGCAGCTTAGTGGTAGAGAACTTCCCCAACTGTGTAAGACCCTGGGGTTTGTCTTCTGTCCTGTCTCCAGGCAGGCAGGCAGCCACGCACACGCATGTGCACACACACACACACACACACACACACCCCTTGTCCGTGTGTCCTGATGAAAGGAGAGGTAGAGAGGAATTTTACAAAGGAAGAGGAGACTTGGAGTAATGTGGCTATGAGCCAAGGGATGCCAGAGGCCTCCAGAAGCTAGAAGAGAGGCCAGGAGTGGATCCCCAGAGTCTTTAGAAGAAGGGGTGCAGCTGGGCCAATATTTTGATCTGGGGTTTCTGATCTCCAGGATAGTAAGGAAATAAATGTCTGTTGTTTTAGCCACCCAGTCTGTGACAGTTTGGAATTGATTGTAGGCAGAGGACATTCAGCGGGTCAAAGTTCAGGTATTGGCAGGGCGTTTCTAGAGGCCACAGGTGAAACTCTGTTTTCCTGCCCTCTTAGCTCGTGGACATGAGTCACTCAGCCTGTCACCACCCCTGACCTGCCAGCTTTCCTTGACCCCAGTGGGCTCACCTAGATAAAGGCCTTCCCCTCCCATGGTGATCAGCTCATCCTCAACACAGGGCAAAGTCCTCTTTGCCACTTAGAGTAACAGAGCCAAAGGTTGCCAGCAAGAGGGCATGTATTCTTTGCGGGGGGGGGGGATTGCTTAACACAGTCTATAAACCTGAGTGTGGGGAGGGAAGATGGGTCTGTTCACCACACCTCAGGGTGTTCCTGGGAGAAGCTATTCTTAAAGCTTGAGAAAGGTGGAATCGAGGAAAGCACTGGAGTTGTGTGGGCCATGTTACTCTTCCGGGTCCTTTAGGCAGGAAAGCATAGACAGGTGCTCACCCACTGGCCAGAAGACATGAGTTCAGTCCCCAGGTTCTACAGAAAAAAACTTCCAAGAGTGCTGTCAGACCTCCACGTGCTTGCCATGGTCCACATAACATCTGTACATACACCCCAAAAATAAAAGTGATAGATGAGGGTGTAGATGCAACCCAGCTGAGATGCAGTACTCCCTTGAAATTTTTGAGGTGACAGGGGGCCAGAGGGTTGTCTCCCGTAGCACTCACCGTTGGTGCTCATGAGGCAGACTAAGCTAAAGGGACCTTTGACTTAGCCCCATGACATTTTGTGCAGCCACCAGCTCTAAAGCTAGGGTGGAGATACTGGCCTCCAGAGATATGTCACAAGAAGTGTGTTTAGTGTAAGAGCTGGAGGTGATGGGCAAACTCACACTGAGAGTAGCATGCTCTATGGCAGATGCTGAGGCTCTCATCAAAGGTGGAGCTAGCCTGTGGGGTGTTGGTCAGAAGGGAGAATGAAGGGCTGAGGAGTGGCCATCAGAAGCACTTCCACCTAGACAGAAGACAACTTGGGGTCAAGTGGTGCTGCTGTTGAAGCAGGTGGTGTTTGAGGCCATGTGAAAATAAATCAAGACCATCAAAAACAGAGTCCCCATTCTGTTCCTGACTGTCTCTTCAGCTCTGGAAAATAATGATTTCTTCCTCAGAAGTAAATAAAACTTCCTTCTCAGAGAGGATGAGAAGGCATTCATTATTAATGTTTATCTTCACATTCGTAGATGAAAGGCGCACTGACTTCAAAGCGGTGGATTGGGACTGGGAAAGAGCATTGTTAATTCTCGACATTAAAATTATCTACTAGAAAACACTCACACCAGTTTTGAAAAAGTTTCTTATGGTTGAATATAAAGTTGACAGTTTCAAAAAGAGATTCGACAGATGAAAGTGAACAGTCTATTAGGACAGAAATGTTCGAGTTCCTAGGAACCAAAACTCATTTCTAGGACAAGGCTTTAGACAAGGGTGACAGCAGGCAGCCAGTCAGGCACGCTGGAGACAGTGAGAGGTTCTGGCCAGTTCTCACAGGTTCTCAGCTGTGCCACACCCCACTTACGGAAGGCCTCACTGTGTAGCCTGACTGGCTTGGGACACACAGAAGTTCGCCTGCCTCTGCCTTCTGAGTGCTGGGATTAAGGTGTGGCCACCACGCCTGACCTGTCGGGTTACTTCCACTTCAGCTCTTCTGTCACAACAGAGATTTGGAATTCTAATTGATGGATTTCCCTTTTCAAACAATCTTTTAGAATACTTGCTCTGATTTAGTGGTTCTCAACCTTCCCAATGCTGTCACCCTTTAATACAGTTCCTCATGTTGTGGTGACCCCCAACCATACAATTATTTTGTTACTACTTTATAGCTGTAATTTTGCGACTTATGAATTCTAATGTAAATGTCTGCTATGCAGAATATCTGATATGTGACCCCTAAAGGGGTTGCAACCCACGGGTTGAGAACCGATGGTTTAAGGTAAAAGACGCCAAAAGAACCCATCCTGCAGCCACCTTTACACAGACACACTGCCACCTGACACACATACTCCCAATAGTCTCAAGTAGGCTGGCCTAGAATTTACTGTGTAGCCAAGAATAGCTGATCCTCCCAATCACACCTCCCTAATGCAGGGATCACAGGCGTGCACCACCACACTGTGTTTACACAGCACAGATCAGGCCTAGGGATTCATGCACACTAGACAAGCAGTCTGCCCAATATTTCTCCTCCCTGCTGTGCCTCCTAACCCACTGGCCTGTGCCACAGTAATATGGCTCCAATGTCACTCATGGACCAGCTTCCTGATGTGATGGTAGAGGTGTTCCTTGATGGTTTTTTAATTAAGGCCATTCCCCCATCTCAGCGTCCTGTGATGCTGCAAGACAATATCTATCCTAACTATTTAATTTTACATGTCTAATTGTCAAGAAAGAACACTGCATATATTTATCTGCTTTAGAACTACTGGCAGAAGAAACCAATGATCTGATAGCCATAACCTATGATCCCCAATCACTGATGCGATTTTGGGTTTTGTTTTAGGAGTAAATTTTTTTACATCTATATAAGAAAGCAGCGCTTTTTTAAAAAAAAATTCTTCACATTGCATTTATCCCATCACAACATTCTGGAACCCAAGAGAAAATACTGAGGCTTTAGGAGATGAGGGCTGTAAAATACCATGTCTTGCAGTGACCCAGCTGTTTACTGGTCAGGCTGCTGACTGACCAGAAGTGACAGGAACGGGGCCAGAGACTGGAGACTTTGTATGTGTTCTCTGGAGCTGATCTTCTCAGACATAGCCCTACCACTGTGTCACCAGGCAAGTCTGTGAAAAGCGCAGCCCCCAGCCCTAGCCCACATAAATCCTTCCCTGTGCTCCCCTTAGACTCTTCAGTAGTAATAATCCAGTTCATCCATCCACACTGTAAGTTCTGAGGACTCTGCCCTAAGGAGCTTTCCTTCTCGAGTTCAGTCGTGGTCTGATGGGTGTGTTTGTGTGTGTGTACATGCGCGCTTGGGTGCTTTGAGCCGGGAGAGAGCCATGCACTGACTCAGCATTCTCTGCAGAGAAGCCCTGACTTTATCTCTCATTGCCACTCAACTCTTCATAAGAAGCTGACGATTCTGGCATTTTTGTGCTCCAAATTGATACAGCAGTCAAATCTTGGCTTGCCACTGTCGTCACCTCTTTCAGTGCATGAGGGTGTTCCTCAGTTTTTCTTAACTCCCTAGGAGGGAAGGGCTGTGAAGACTTTCTGGTTTGTTGGACATCAGGCAGCATCCTCTAGTCTCCAGTGCCCCAGGAAGCCCCTCCTTGGTTTGGTCCAAGAGAGAAGCGTGTGCTTTGCTGAGCTTGCACCACGCAGAAAGCTCTGCACGCACACCTTAATTCATAACGAAAGCCATCCTTCTTCATGTAATTCAGGGGAAAGGACCGTAATAGGAACAGAATGACCGACAGGTTTGGCTATGTTTTCAGTTTCATTGTTTTCAGCCTGCCATGCTGGGAGAGTCAGCTCCTCATGCCTCTACATATCCTTCTGGAAAATAGAAAATGAGGTTGCTTCTGTTGCCATTGCCTGCTCATGAGACAGTATTGTGAAGACTTTTAATTTCTCAGATGAAAGATGATATAAAACTCCAAAGTGAGGAGCTGGCTACAGGACAAGGTGCAGGGTAACTGCAAAGGAGGCTACAGAGCACAGCTGCAGCATGTCAGGGTGTTCTCCGCTGCTGCCATGGGGGCACTGGGGACATCTGTCCCATGCTTGTCTAATGAAGGATAGGAATACACAATGCCACAAAGAGAGGCAGCCTAGTGGAGTGACCACAGCAAAGCCTTGGGTCAGAACCAGAATTGTTGGGGATGGACGCAGAGCACATTCCTAAGATGATCTAATGCACCCCAGAGATGGAGGAGCATCTCTGCCCCACCAGCATGCTTTTACAAACTTCCCCCAAAATGCACGTGCACATGCGCGCGCGCACACACACACACACCATTCTCCTTTCCCACTCAGTCCATCCTGAACAAGTATCTTGCTCATCACACATAAATCAGATGGCTCACTGCTGATGAACCAACTCTTCCTTCAGAGCCAGGTCACACATTACCCTTTGCCCCAAGCTTTTCAGGCTGAATTACTCTCAAAAATGAAAGAATAACATACAACCAAGAGAGAGCGGGGAGTTTTTCCATACCTACACAGAGATATGACCATGATGCTTTGGGAGGGAAAAGTCACACTGTATTGTAATTCTCTGCTCTCTAAATATTGATGTAAAAATATGTGTGCCTATAGTTTAACTTATATAAAGGTTTGAAGAAAACGTGCATATTAAGAGTAGTTTATGTGCTGGGCAGTGGCGCACACCTTTAATCCCAACACTTGGGAGGCAGAAGCAGGCAGATCTCTGTGAATTTGAAGTCAGCCTGGTCTACAGAACGAGTTCCAGGACAGCCAGGGTTGTAACACAGAGAGACACTGTCCCGAAAAACCTAGATAGATAGATAGATAGATAGATAGATAGATAGATAGATAGATAGACAGATAGATAGATAAGAGAGTAAGTGTTTGCATAGTTACCAGGGAAGAGTTGGTTGTCCTTATAGTCCTTGTATAGTGTGTCATCTTTCTGCTTGTCACTTTCCAATGTTCAGTGACGAACTCTATAATGACAGAGCCCTGTGCTGTGTGTCTGCTTGTTACCAGTGCACAGCACTGCCCCTGACACTTTGGGGATTATTGGGTTTTAAAGATTTAAACATCTCAGCCTGGCATTGAATGCCTATAATCGCAGCGTTGAGAAGGCTGAGGCAGGAGGAGTGTGACTGCAGCCAACCTGGGTTCCCCTTAAAGAGAGGGTGGGAAGGAGGAATCTAAAACATGTTCTAGGTGTCTCAGATGGTCATCCTGGGGAGGGGTCAGCTCAGAACTGATGAGCAGCTGGTGGTCGTGGCGACACTAGCAGGAATGAAGTGGTGTGTGGACCACTATTCCCCTCACCAAAGAAAGAATTTGGCAGTAGTGTGAGAAAGAAGAGAGCTTGACAGTAGCGGCGGGTACACATGGTCTGGGTGGGGGTCACTGCCACTGGCTTGTACAGGCTTGACTTTTCAGTTCTACAGCCCATGTCTGCCCAAGAAACTGCTAGTCTTTCAAGATACAATAAAACATGCTCTTTGGTTGCTCGTCTTCAGCAAATAGGCTCGTCCTTAGTGTCCTCGGTCTCTTCCTGTCCAGAATCCTCCCTCCTAAAGTCGCCTCGGTGGTCTCTCTGGAAGGCCACCCTCTAGGCGTCCCCCTGTCTCACGCTCACAGCCAGCTTCTCAGACCCTAAATGCAGACAGTTAAAAATAGGTGCCACTTGCCATGTGCTGGTCAAGCTAGGCTGGTCACTTTGACCCTTTTATCCACCCGCGTGAGAACTGAGTTCCCACCCTTCACTATCAAAACCAGACACATACTTTGTGCCAACTCACTGGTAGAAATTGAATGTGTCGAAACTTTTCATTTTAATGATTTGGGGGAGTTAGAAGCTGTGCTGATCGCTGTACCTAGGAAAGAATGACAAATGGGGTGTTAATATTGAGAGTATTTATACAAAAGCTCTCGCTATACCTGTAGCGTATAATTTTAAAACTGAGGATGTAGCTTAATGCTGGAGTTTGCCTAGCATACTCAAAACCTTGGACTCAATCACCAACACTGGTTTCTTTTTTTTTTGTTTGTTTTGTTTTGTTTTGTTTTTAAGTAACTTTAGGTGCTAGAAAGACTGCTCTGTGGTTAAGAATCAAAAATACTCTTGTAGAAGACCCAATTTCTGTTCCCAGCACCCACACCAGGCAGCTCACAGTTGCCTATAAGTCAAGATCTATGGGACCCAGTGTTTCTACTCCAAGGGTGCCTGAATCCACACACACAGCACAACTTTTAAGTGCATTTTTAAAATTTATTTTAGGATTGAGGTCACTGTGTCATGACACATGTGTAGAGGTCAGAGAGCAACTTGTGGGAGTTGGTTCTCTCCTTCTACCTAGATCCTAGGGCTCAAACTCAGGTCATCAAGCTTGGTAGCAGACATCCTCACTCCTCAGTCTCTCTGTCCCTCTAAAAAGTGATTTGAAAGTAATTCTTTAGAGGAATCATAACACTTGATCTTGTTAAGAATTGTTCTTATACCTGGCAGTGGTGGCACACACCTTTAATCCCAGCACTCGAGAGGCACAGGCAGGTGGATCTCTGTGAGTTCGAGGTCAGCCTGGTCTACAAGAGCTAGTTCCGGGACAGGCTCCAAAGCTACACAGAGAAACCCTGTCTCAAACAACCAAAAAAAAAATTGACTTATTGTAAGAGTTGAGATGTGTGCGGGGAATAGAAGACAGGTCACCCAATAAGCACTATAAATCGACTTGGGCCATGCATCAAAATGAAAAGATAAATATTAGGCAACGCTACCCATTCCTGTCCTTGAATCCATACTTTGATTTTAATATACTGTGCCATAATCTTGAAAATGTTGCATAAGTCCCCACACTGGGACTGAATGGAAATTGATTGATATTACTCATCAGCATCCTCGTTAAGACTCTGTGTGGGCCGGCAGTGGGAAGACGGCTCAAAGCCTTCCACTTCCCCGTGTGGAGGCTGTCTGCAAACCGTTTCGTTTCTGCCCAGGAAAGCCAGGCGTCTGCTTTGTCCCCTGCACACATTGTACCTTCTCGTCCTTTTCACCATTCTGTTGTCTCTAGTGGGCTCCCCTCAGAGCGGCCGGAAGGAGCGCACAGCGCAGCTCCTCCTTGATTTTCCCTGGAGACACTGTGCTTGCTGCAGTAGAGGGCCTGGCCAAGTGTGGTGTTAGAAACTGATCCTCTGTACTCCTTTCTGGGCCCCTTCTAAACCGTCTGTGTGAGTCACTTCAGGCTGTCTAGTGTCAAAGTGACTGGGCATCCCACCAGATTACACCAGTCTCCTAGTCACAACCTAAGTCCTCTCTAAGATACAAGTTGTTCCCAGGGACGGAAGATCTTTGTCTAAGGGGAAAGTGCTGGGGTGACCAGGAGGAAGTGTGGGGCCTGCCTGACTTAGTGCAGCTTGCTGATGTCAGAGGTGGGCGTGGTGTGTGAGGGGCAGGAAGACAGACTCATCAGCAAACAGACTAACAATACAGATGTAAAGAGTGCCTCCAGAACACCCTCGAGCTAGTGCAGGATGGTAGGCGCTGTCCAACATTTCAGCCTACTTTTGTTTTTGCCGCTGGAAGGAAATGGAATGCATTCTGGCCATGGTGACTATTTGGAGGTCAGCAACATGACTCTGGATAAAGGCATCTGCAACTGTCTTAGTTACTGTTACTGTGACAAAAACCACGACCAAAATATAAGTTGAGGAGGAAGTGTTTATTTGGCTTACCCTGCCATATCACTGTTCATCATTGAAGGAAGTCAGGACAGGAACTCAAACAGGACAGGAACCTGGAGGCAGGAGCTGATGCAGAGGCTATGGAGGGTGCTGCTTACTGGCTGTTCCTCATGGCTTGCTCAACCTGCTTTCTTAAGGAACTCAGGACCACCAGCCCAGGTGACACACCCACAATGGACTGGGTCCTCCCCCATCTTTTGGAAGAACTTTCTCATTTAAAGTTCTCTCCTTTCAAATAACTAGTTTGTGTGTCAAGCTGACATAAGACTAGCCAGCACAGCAACCAAACCTGACTATCTGAATTCAATTCCACGACCCACATGATGGAAGGAAAGAACCTATTCCATCAAGTTTGTCCTCTGCCACAAGCTTGCGATGGTGCACATGCACACACACACACACACACACACACACACACAAACCAATAAATAAATGCAATTTTAAAATGTATTGTTTGTTGTGTGCCATGTTCCAAGGAAACTAACATAGCTCACAGTGGTAGTTTCTCAGGTTTTTAGGCCTAACAACTTTCTGAAGGTCACAGGGTCCTGAGGACACTGTCTACAGTTACTTCCCAGGCACAGAGCTGCCAGAGATTCAGTTTAACATAGTGAGGACATGCTTCTTCACATACTGTGGTGCCTTGGAAACCAGGAAAGTAATCAGTGCTTGCTTTCTGAGCATGAGTCGAGAGCACCTAGAGTTGGGAGAGGCTAAGGAATGATGTGTCGTCCACACTGGCTAGTTCGTGCCTCTCCACCATCATCATGACCAGAATATCAATCCCAGCTGAAAAGGATGCTACTCCACCGGACAGTGTCAGAAATTCTCTGGTGTAGTTTCACTCTTCAGTTGCCTTTCTAGATTCTGTAATGTCTACCACTTCTGTTCAAATCCGTCACAGCAACCAGACTCCACGTTGTGCTGTCTTCCGGTTTTCCAAGTCTGTAGATTAGTGTGCATTGGTGAGTTAAGTCAGTGCTGCCTGGTGGCGCATGGGAGCTATAGCAGCCATATTTGTAGTACACAGTTTCTCCTGACAGGTGGCCTTGTGCATAACAAGTAAATACTCCTTAGTAGGGACTTAACAGGCACTGGCTCTAAGGGCCAATTACGGAAAATTGTACCTTGGCGGGCCAGATGATCTCAGTCACAATGACTCAACTCTACTGTTGCCAAATGATAGCAGTTGCCCACTATGGGTAAATGAGTGGGTGTGTCTGTGTGCCCATAGAACTGCTAAAGAGAAGCAGAGAGTGCTAGCTGCTTGTGAGTCATGGCCCCAGAGGGAGCTCTTTCCTGGCTTTGCCACAGGCCTCTTAAATATTGGCGTGAAGCTTACACCTTTAAACTGGATTCCATCTGCCTCTCAAAAGTCTGGGAATCTGAAAATGGCATGCCCGAGGCTGAGACTGGACAGCAGCCACATGGTAGCTCACACCTGCCTGTAACTCCAGCTCCTGGGATGTGGTACCCTCACACAGACATCCATGCAGGCAAAACACCAATGCACATGAAAACAGATTTAGGGGGAGGGCATCAAGACAGGGTTTCTTTGTGTGGTCCTGACTGTCCTGAAACTCACTCCATAGACCAGGCTGGCCTCAAATTTAGGAATCTGTCTGCCTCTGCTTCCTAAGCACTGTAATTAAAGGTGTGTGCCATCACCACCCAGCCGAAAATATGTCCTTAAAATAAAAAGAAAGGGAGAAAGGAAAGAAGACAAAAATTGAGTGCCTTCTTGAGGAATGGTGGGATGTGTCTGAAAACCCAGCAGGCAGCTGGGTTCCTCATGGATAAATTGTTTTCCCTGGGTCTTACTGGTACAATTAGAGTATCAAAATAAATTATATCAATGTGTTATAGATACACAGATAGAATAACAGTCTCCATGGTTACAGCAATCTTAATAAATGGGAAGCCAAAGCCCTTTCTAGGTTGTGGATTAGGGGGAAAGAGTCAAGCCAGGTGGGGTGGCATCCGCCTTTGATCCCAGCACTAAGGAGGTAGAGACAGTGGCTGGGTGGAGACAGGGCAGGTGCAAGCAGAGCTCTGTGAGTTCAAGGTCAGCCTGGTCTACAGAATGAATTTAAGGACAGCCAGAGCTTCACAGAGAAACCTTTTCTCGGAAAGAAAAAAAAAATGTGATTGTCGAGCAAACTAGAGGGAGGGCAGCGTCGGGCCTTTTCACACCCTGAGCCTCTTGCTAGAGGGTAATGTGCAGGAGAAAAGCTCTCCTGGTGAGGCCCATGAGGCTCCTGGAGACCACTGACATCCAGGTCGCAGAAGACAGAGGACAGTAGAAACACAGTGGGAACCGTAAGCCTTCCTGGCCTGGTCTTCCTGCTGTCCCCACTGTACTTCTGTACTTCTTGTTAACATGCTTGATCTTCAAACCTGGAGGTCCAAAGCCAGGAACTCTAGAGTCCTTGGGCAGCTCTGAGAAGACAGGAGCTTTCTTCTGTAGTGATATTTTGTTTGTGTTTTAACAAATAAAGCTTGCTTGAAGAGTCAGAGTGCAGAACTAAGCCACTAGAGGCCAAGCAGTTGTGGCACACACCTTTAATCTCAGGACTGGGGGACAGATGGATCTCTGTTAGTTCAAGGCCACCTGGGCTACATGAAAATGATTTAGTCTAAAAGAGAAACAGAGCTCACACAAAGGTGACCCCAGTGCTTGGGATCGCATGCCTTTAATCCCAGCACTAAGGAGGTAGAGACAGTGACTGGGCAGAGAGAGGAATATAAGGCGGGAGGAGACAGGAGCTCAAGGCAGTCTGAGGAGCAGTGCAGTCTGAGGCAGTCAGTTTGAGGGACACAGTCTGAGGACAGGATCGCCCCTTTGGTCTGAGCATTGGTAGAGGTAAGAACTCTCTAGGGCTGGCCGCTCTGCTTCTCTGATCTTCAGGCAAGCTTTTTTTGTTAAAACACAAAACATCACTACATTCTCCAGTAGCAAAGGACACAGACACATAGAATACTTCTCTTTCTTTCTTTTTTTCTTTTGGTTTATCTTTTGATTTTTCCAGACAGGGTTTCTCTGTATAGTCCTGGAACTTGCACTCTGCAGACCAGGCTGACTTCAAACTCAGAGATCCCCTTGCCTCTGCTTCCCAAATGCTGGGATTAAAGGCATGTGCTACCACCACCCCATTATTGTAGAAAAAATTTAAAATCCAGATAAGACTAAAGTAAAAATCCCCTATAGCTTCACCATAGACAGAACTATTGAGATTATAGAGTGTGTATCCTTATATTATTCTTCTGAGCCTGTTTGTTGTCTAGTTCAGTAATCCATACCCTTAAAGTGTGTTAGAAGCTTCTTCACCTGTCTTTTCAGGACTTTAAAAAACATTTTAATATTTATCGGGTGGCATACACATACCACAGTATAAATGTGAGGAGGTCAGTAGACTTTCAGAAGTCGGTTCTCTCTTTCTACCAGGGGTGTCCTAAAGAACAAACTCAGGCTATAAGGTCAGGAGGCAAGTGCCTTTACCTGCCAAGCCTCTTCAGCCCGTCAGGACTGTTTTGTGGATTTTTTTTGAGATTTATTTTTTACTCATAGTAATGCGTAATAAATATATAGTCTGTTTGTGTACATGTGGTACCCAAGGAGACCAGAAGATGATGGTGGATTTCCTAGACTTTGAGTTACAGACAGTTGTGAGCTGTCTGCTGTGGGTGCTGGGGACCAAGCTCTGGTCACCTGAACAAGCAGCTAGCCATCTCTCTAGCCCCCAGCGTGGTCTCAGTGCAAGGAATAGCAAGCTCTGTTAGAGGTCTTAAGCAAGGGTGTGTGTGTGTGATGTGTATGGTGTATGTGGTATGTGTGGGGGCATATGTGTGATGTGTGTGTGGTGTGATATGTGTGGTGTGTGTGTGATGTGTGTGGTGTGTGTGTGATGTGTGTGGTGTCTGTGTGTGAGTATATGAGTTGTGTATGTGGTGTGCGATGTGTGTGTGGTGTGTGTGTGTATGTGGTGTGTGTGTGGCATGTGTATGTGGTGTGTGTGTATATTTATGTGGTGTGTATGTATGTGGTGTGTGTGTGTGTGTATATGGTGCGTGTGTGTATATTTATGTGGTGTGTATGTATGTGGTATGTGTGTGTGTGTGTGTGTGTGGTATGTGTGTGTGTGTGTGTGTGTGTGTGTGTGTGTGTATGGTGCGTGTGACTGCGTGTGTTGGAGGTTGTTTTGCTCACATAATGGAATCTGGAAGAAGGAAGTTCAGGGTGGTGAAAGCCGAAGGACCTGCCAGCTCCTTTAGGCTGCTCTGCTCCCTCCTGGTCTCAAGGTGACTCGGCTCTAAGGGAGCCTGGGGAAGCAAGGGTCTCCTTTCCTGGCCTCTGGACAGGCAGGAAAGAAAGATGGGTGTTGACTCCACAGCTCCCAGTGCTGAAGCGTCAGCACATACATCTGGAATAGTTCTCTTTCGTCGTGTAGCTGAGATGTACTGTGATGTGTTTAACCATTTGTAATTGAGCGTTTCTCCTGCTAGCTTTTCGTGGTTATAGATAGGCTTATGCCTACAACCGGGTATGGCGGGGCATCTTTATAAACTCGTCACTCTAGAGGTGGAGGCAAGAAAGGGGGTGAGGAATTCAAAGCCAGTCTCGGCTACATACTCAAGGCCATCAGGAACCATAAGAAATCATGTTTTGAAACAAATAAATAAATACATGCCTAAAGTGTGGACATATCCATTGATTTATTGTAGAATTCCTAGAAATGGACTTCAGGTCAAAGGGTATATTGGAAATGTAAAGGCATTTGATTTTTCTCTTCTTTCTTTTTTTCTTTCTTTAATCCTTCCTTCCTTCCTTCCTTCCTTCCTTCCTTCCTTCCTTCCTTCCTTCCTTTCACCAATATGCCCTCCAGAAAAGGCGAGAGTGGGCCGGTGAGCTGGCTCAGCTGGTAAAGGCACTTCTGCCAGACATGATGGCCTGGATTTGAGCCCTGAGATACCACACACGGGGTGGGTCCAGAACTGACTCTTGGTAATTGTTCTTTGAACTACACACAAACACACACACATACACACACTATGGCTCATGCACCCATAACAAATGCACAAACAGAATAAATACAACATTTTGAAAGGTGAGGGCATACTATTGCTCTTACCAGTTGTGTTTAAGAGCCATTTCCTCATACGCCCCAGCAGTAGATATTTTAATTTTGTCATTAAGTCCTATGACTGCTATCCATAGATTCATTTTGCCTTAGTCCTGACCACACTCTGAACTGCCCACTGGCAGAGCCAGGGACCTTGGAAGACCTGGGCCAGTCCTCCCTCCAGCCTTTTGCCATCTGGAAGTGGGCTGCAGACTCACCGTGTGGCTTCACAAGCCCACCTGTCCCTGTGCTGGAAACCCTTGTTTTCTGTTTTGGAATTGGGCCACATATGTGGAATTTCTTTCTACACAGCCTTGGCTAGGCTCAAACTCCCTTTGTAGACCAGGCTGGCCTCAAGTCTCAGCAGTCCTCCTGCCTCTGCCTCCAGAGCGCTGGGTGTGCAGGGCTCATGCTAACGTATCCCACTCTGAAGTCTTTTCTGCTCTCTCATCTGAGACCTCAGTCAAAGCCATCTGACTTGTCTAGATTTGGCTGTACCTGGGATCTGGCCTAATTAGAAATAACTGCCCCCATATCCTGTCACAGCTCCTCAAGAAGGGACCCGACAGGTTTCTGACCTTGTCTGTGACAGAGAACTGGGTGTAGCTCAGTGGGGTAACTCATGCTTTGTGTGTGTGAAGCAAGGAGCAGGGCAGCAGGGTGGCTGTGTGGGAGAACAGACAATGTGGCCTTACTCCTGACAGACGGCTGAGAAGATGGTGTCAGTAGATTCCAGGTCTGTTTTAATCATATTGTGTTGTGACGTGCTGCGGTTTCCTGGGAAGCAGTCAAAAGAAAAAGTTACCCCAGGCATCACCGCTGTTCAAAATGCCTACTACCTAGTAAGCACTTAGCCACTGTGTAGTCGTCCAGGGCGGAATCAGCCACCCCATGCTGCAAGGCTTTGGTGCAGTGCCCATGGTGGACCGCTGTGCCCACAGCTGCTCTATGATGTCCACACCTGTTGGAGTCATCATCCTGAGTCAGCAGAGGAGGAGTGGGAAACAAGCAAGGCAGCTACATCACACGCCAGCACTGTACCGCACCACTCTTGAAAGAACATTCCAGAATCCTGATATGGGGAAGGGGGTGACAAGGATTCCATTTTAATGGTCCTTCAGGACCTTACCCAGACCTAAGGGCGACTCTAGAGTGTGAGAGGTGCCGTCTTATGGAACACGGGTTCTTCAGATGCCTTCTTGGGTGTGATTTTGCTCCTTGTTCATGATTACCACCACTGGAGAAGAGGAAAGAAAACTAAAATCCATGAAGCAGCTCTTGGGAGTCCAGCTAAAGCCAGGACTGGCGCCATGTCCCATCACTACTGTCTTAACTCCGAGCTCATGGCTTCTTCCCAAACCCCTCACTGACTCCACTGTTGACTGTTGCTTCATGCCACACACAACTCTAGCTATCACAGCCTTCAGTCTCCTCCTTCCTACCTCAGTAGCCCATTCCTGGCCTGATGTTAGGCGTCCTAAGATTCTCTTGCAGTCAGAATTGCATTTAATAACCTCTAACCTGTAACCATTACTAACCCAGACTGGCCAAAGTCAAGTCCTATATGACTACCACACTACCTGAACTTTGACCTTCATAAAGTCTGTTGACTTTATGTTTGACTTATGTTATATAAAGTTGAGTTTGTATCCTAAATTAGCCATTTACACTCTCTTTTCCCTGAGTCGTCTGCACCTATGTCCTTGATTGACAACCCCATGATGGCTGAAAGGCACTGTATTATATAGTAAGAACTGTCTTGGAGAGGCCGCCGTCGTCCAGGGCACTGGCAGTCCTGAGAGGCAGAGCAAGTGGGGTATGTGGAGTTTTTCTTACAGCTTTTCTTTCCTTTTTAAAGATTTATTTATTTTTATTTCCTGTGCACTGGCATTTTGCCTGTATGTATGTATGTTTGACATCAGATTCCCATGGAACTGGAGTTATAGACAGCTGTGAGCTGCCATGTGGATGCTGGGAATTGAACCAATGCTCTGGAAGAACAGTCAGCGCTCTTAACCACTGAGCCATCTCTGCGGCCCCCTCTTATTGTTGGTTGTTTTTACTCTTTGCTTTTTGGGGGGCCTACTACTCAGCTCCAAAAATAAATACATACCAGAGTCTTATTATTAATTATGAATGCTCAGCCTTAGCTTGGCTTATTTTTAGCCAGCTTATTTTAAACTATCTCATCTATTTTTTTGCCTCTGGGTTTTTTCATTTTCTTCTGTGTATCTTAACTTTCACTCTTACTCCATGGCTGGCCCCTTGTGTCCTCCTCTCCTTGGTCTTACTCCTTCTTCTCTCTTGCTTCTTTATCCCTCTTTTTCTCCTTCTGTTTATTCTGTCTGTCTGCCAGCCCCGCCTATCCTTTCTCCAGCCTTCCTGTTGACTGTTCAGCTCTTTATTAGACCAATCAGGTGTTTTAGACAGGCAAAGTATCATAGCTTCACAGAGTTAAACAAATGCAGCATAAAAGAATGCAATGCTTCTTTGCGTCATTAAACAGATGAGATGTTCCACAGCATAAACAGATGTAACACATCTTAATATTCTACAGCACCCTCACACGGCTTTTCTTCCCATGCACCACACTGCCTGTCTGCGTAGCTGAGTGTAGCAGAATATTCCTAGGTGCGTGCACCACACCACGGGGCTGTCCGGAATATCCTTAGGTGCGTACACCACCCCACAAGGCTGTCCGGGATATTCCTAGGTACATACACACCCCACAAGGCTGTCTGGAATATCCCTAGGTGCGTACACCACCCCACAAGACTGTCCTTGGTGGTTTTCAGTCAGAGATTGTCCTCTGAGTTCTGCACTCCCTACTCACATCAGCACCTTGGGAAAACCCACATCATTTTCTTTTTCTGAACAAGTCCTTCCCATTTAAACTTTTTTTCCGTAGACAAAAATTTAAGAGGGGAGTATCTTGGGCAAGCTTCAGCTTCTGCTTGGTCCCCTGATAATTTGTGTTTTTCTGTTGGTATCAAATTCCCCCTTTTCTCAGTATAGCGGGACATTCTGCTTGTTTAAACAATTGCTCTCTGTGAACCTTCAAAACCTTCAATAAGTCTAGTGTCATGTTCTTCAAATAAAACTCATAGACTAGTGAGTAAAAAATAAAATTAAGTATTGTGGATATGTCCAAGATCAATACAGATTTGCCTCAGGAGGCGTGACTTGTGAAAATTCATCAGGATTCCCAGATGTTAGATATGCATGACCATGCAGATTTTCAGATGTTAGACATGCATGATCACACAGACTTCCAAGTGTTCACTAGGTATTACCATCTCTCAAATACTACAGCCAGAAACAGTTCACAGAAGAGTAAATGTGTGGGGGCAATAAACATGAAAATAAGTAAACCTTTACCAGTCACCAAAAAATAATAATTAAAAGAACAAAAAAGTATCAATTTTATTAAATCAACCCATTGAAAAATAATAATACTCAGTGCCTGGGCCTGATTTTATCAGGAATATTTAAAATTATACTGTTTAGTTCAGGGGTCTTGGATATGAACAAATTGTTTTGAGAAACACCTTGGAACAGTTCAGAGGACCAAGTGACAACTCAAATTCTTAGGGCTGGATCTACTGACGTTCAGAATGATCTGCCTCTCAATTTCTACACAAACTTGTACAATACCCTGTTGTGTCAGAACAAAGAGGGACTAAAACAGCCCAAAGCATAATCGAGGAGGTTTGTGTGCTTTTTAAAAGACCCTAACACTCCTAGCAAAGCCTGCCACTAGGTGGGGTTATAGATTTGCCCAGAGCCCTGCAACCCTAAATCGCTGCCTCCTCATTAGAACCAAAAGAAAAACAGTCTCTAGTTTTTTTGCTTTGGTTGTTGTTTTGGAGACTTCCTGGGATTGGATTGGTTGGTTGTTTTTTAGATAAGGTCTCACATAGCTCACGCTAACAAACTCACTCTGTTTTGAGCTCCTAATCTCTCTGTCTCTGAAGTACCGTGATTACCCGAGTGTCACCACTCCCAGCTTGTAGTTTAATTAATCATATATGTGATGATCGGTTTTAATTGTCAACTTGGCACAGCCTAGAATTACCTGGGAAGAGTGCCTCAGTGAGGGATTATCTAGATGGAGCTGGCCTGTGGGCGTCTGTAGGGTTTGTCTTGATTACCTAAGGAGGCCGGACCTAGGCTCTGAACTGTCTGAGAGAAAGAAATCAGGCTGAGCACAAACAAGTTTGCATCCACTCAGTTTCTGTCCTGGACTGGGTGTAACTAGCTGTTTCCAGTAACTAGGGCCTTGACTTCCCTGCAGTGTTAGGCTATGGCCTGCAACCATGAGCCAAATAAGCCTTCTTCTTTTAAGTTGCTTTTGCCCAGGTGTCTTATCACAGCCACAGGGAACAACACGAAGATAACGTAACAAATGTAATGTAATGACCTGGTGTTAGTAATTGTCATATAGCCTGTACGTGAGGAAGCTGGGGGTATCCGGATGAGGACAACTGAGAACTCTGTTTTTATTTGAATTTCAAGACTCAAATCACTTTAAAATAAAAAACTTGCAAAACTTGGAGCAGTCCTTGGAATCAATTCTTTTCGGTATTTCATAGGAAAGACGATATAAGGGGCTGGAGAGATGGCTCAATGGTTAAGAGCACTGGCTGCTCTTCCAGAGGTCCTGAGTTCAATTCGCAGCAACCACATGGTGGCCCACAATCGTCTGTAATGAGATCTGGCGCCCTCCTCTGGCGTGCTGGCATACATGGAAGCAGAATGTTGTATACATAGTAAATAAATAAATCTAAAAAAATAGAAAGAAAAAAGAAAAGATGATATAAAACAAGAGCTCTGGAAGTTGTCCCTGGAGTTAGGTTACTAATGCTGTGGCTCGATGGTTTCTCTTCAGAAATGGTATTGCTGTTCTAACTATGGTGTTGTTGCCAAGACTTTGTATTGTTGCAAACATATTGTATTCACAAGAAAATAATCTTTGGCGAATGTCCGCCTTGACCCTGGCATCCAGAGCCGCTGGTGATGTGGCTTTTGCCTTCCTTTAGTCGTGCCCTTTGCCCACACGTGCATTCTAGGTAGGTTTTGCTGTCCTCTCTCTTCCCCCATTCATTTCCCTTCCTCCTCACTCAGTTCAAACTCTGCTTTTCCTGCAGAACCTCTTAACAAGAAAAGGAGAGCAGCTTACTCAGCTGAGTGTGTCTCCTTTGGTCATTTCTCTCACTTCTCTCCAGCACCAGCCTGGGTCTCATGGCTTCCTGTAGGCCGCATGCCTTGCCCAGTAGCTGGCATGGAGCCCTGTGTGTGGAGCACATGGTTCCACTGCGGTGGGCGGACTGGAGAGTGAAGAGCAGAGCGGTCTCTACAGTGTCCTGGAAACCCCTTGTTTCTCCTTACCACCTTACATAACTTTCTTTAAAACTAGAAGTCAGAAGGGCTTCCAGTGAGCCATACAACTAAACCAAACACTAAGTTAATCCTGAAAACATTAGTTTCTGGGCTGGAGAGATGGCTCAGTAGTTAGGAATGCTTGAGGACCCCAATTGGGTTCCTAGCATCCATAGCAGGTTGTTCATGGCCTCCTGCAGCTGCAGCCCCAGAGCATCTGATACCCTCTTCAGACCTCCCAGGTACCTGCCTGCACACGAGCATCATACACAGACACACACATACACATAAATAAAAATATTTTTTTAAAAAAAATTTCTTCCTAAATATCCAACTTCATGTAGATTTTATTAACATTTCCCCGCATTCTTTGGGGTACTGGCAATTAAAACCAAAAATTCCAGTCTTGATCCCATGTTTTAAGCATGGGGGATATGCCCCCACTCCTATGTTTCCTTGCACATAAGATCTAGAACTGACTTGGGCGGGTAGACCATGGGTTCTGAAGGAATGTGGGACCTACCAAGCCACAGAGAACAAGTCTATGTTTAATCTATATGACACTTAAAATTTTAACTACAGGAACCTGATCTCACCTCTCTACAGACTGCCAGTCCCTTGTCTGCCACAGGCACAAGTGATCTTGATGACAAACTCCTGAATTCCTTCCTTACCATTCCTCTGGCTGGGACTTCCCAGTCACTTGGAGGTCCAGCCTCCATCCTCACGCAGACAGAATGACTCAGGACTCCTTCTCTCCTTCTTATGCGCACTAATGACCACTCCATTAAGTTCTGGTCATGTCATTAACTGGACTGCCACCCTCCTCCTGGAACCAGCCCCTCCCTGGCTCCTTAGACTTGCCCACCTGGCCTGGCTGCCTCTGATTTGATGGCACACCCTAACATTCCTCCAGGATTTAGTCACTGGTCTCATGCTCACCTTGTCAAATAAAAGTGACAGTAAACACACTTTCCATACCCCAGGTTCCCTGTGTTCGTTGCTCTCTGACATCCTGTCATCTTTACAGGCCCAGACCAGGGATCCCTTCCCCCAGAATTGCCTGCCTACTGAGCCCACTCATCCTTTTCAGGCCACTGGGGTGCCTGGAAGCCAGGTGTGCTGTTCTAGTGTTGAGGTCCCTCGTTCTTTATGAATGACTTTATGTCTTCAGCCAAACAAAAGACTCCTTAAAGACAAGACCTGGCCTGGTGATGTTGGGACTGCAAGCTGCCTCACTGTTTTGAACACATGAGTCAGTGGTCAGCAAATACTTGTTGGATGAAAGTAAGGCTGTTGAAATGGTATGCCAGAGAGAGACAGACAGACAGATGAAACCTCTAGAATTCCTTCCCTGCTCTTCTTACTCAGAGGGTGGAAGCCGAGTGTGGCATTCTGCACTGCAGCTGTGCAAACATCAACCCTTCTTCCAGTCAGTGTGATGGTTTGGAAAGAGTTATCTGCAGTCAGGAGGCCTGGGCTCAGCCCTCACTTGACCAGTAGATAATCATGAACATGGGAAATTACTTGAATCCAGAGCCTTCACTTCCTCATATGCAGAACTGAGTTGGTGATTAAAGGCTTTGGTGGGGAAATGCTCTGACCTCCATGAGTGATGCTCCCAGTAGGTATGTCAGGGCCTGTGATAGGCCAGAAGAGAGGCTCCAGGAAGGTAGGCGGGTGTTCTGGGACCTCGCCAGTGTACATCCTTAAGGAGGGATCTGTCTCCATCTGGGGTTAATCCTGTAAGGTGGGCAGGGAGGATGGAGTGCTGGGTTCCATTGATCAGATGGACAGAGGACAGAGACTCAAACAACACTGAATCCTAAGTTTATTCTGAACAGCTTTATGGCTTGTAGGTGGATAGAAAGGCTGGAGGATAAATGAGCAGTCTGTGCTCTGTCAAAAGGGTAAAACTGGAGGATTCTAAGGGGACGCTAAATGGGGGAAAGGAAGGAGAAAACAGTGAAAGTGTCGAACCACGGCCAGAGGAAACAATCAATTCATGAAATCCAACATTTGGAGAAGGCCAAGAACTTAACACTGTTCTGTATTACCACAGTAAACTTTCAGATCAGAAGACATGCAGTTCTACTTTTTGATTTTGGGGGTTTTTTTAGTGTGTGTGTGTGTGTGTGTGTGTGTGTGTGTGTGTGTGTGTGTTCATGTGCATGTGTGCCGTGGTGTATATGTAGAAATCAGAGGATAATTTGGAAGAGTTGGTTCTTTCCTTCCACCACGTGAGTCCCAGGGATTGAACTCAGGTCATCAGGCTTTGCTGCAAGCACCTTGACTCACTGAACCATGTCGGAAGTCCAGATGTAGTTTTAAAAGAACATAAAGTAATATGGTTTGTATGTGTCCGCGGAGACATGGACAGGCTTTGGGAGCATGGAGAGCCACAAAGGAGACGCCAGACCCAATAGGTTTCTGGAAACAGGAATGTTCTCCCAACATGTCCCAGCAGCTCCTGCAGCTCCATTCACTGTCCTTGGGCCATCTGCAATGGGCCAGCTCTCTGTTCCCCTGGACATGAGGGGGAGAGACGCTCCTGAAACCATCCTGCAATCCTTCTCTGAGTAACCTGGGGAACTGTGTTGTCTGCTGCTGAGGAAAAGACTTCAGTCTCTGCTGAGAGTCCCAAGGCTACTGTGTGAGTAGCCAGATACCAAGTTGGCATTTCCTCTCTCCTTGTAACCAACAGCACTTCCTTGGAGTAAACACATAAAAACCAGAACAGAAAACCATCTTTCTCAGCCCTCTACCATCTGAACCCTGCACTCTGGTGATGCCTCTTTTACCACTTAGCATCTGTTTCATACAGGCTTCTAGGCCCACTCTAACTGAAGGAAGAGAAGGGTACCCAGCTCCCAGGACACCTCTGCTTCCTGCCGAGATCCTTGGCAGCCAGGCAGCAGAGAAGCAAAAACCAAGTCCGTCCCTGACCTCTGCCTGCTCAGGACCCTGAGTCGGAAAAAGGAGTTGGATATATTGATGGTTCTCAGAGTTGCTCAGCTGCCAAGGTGATGCAGCCTTCGGTCCTCACAGCAGTGCCTCCTCCTTCTCCTCAAACAGCCCTGCACTCAGTATTGTCACAAATCTGGTTCTTCAGTCATGAAAGCTGGGCCTCCTCCCTGGGCTGTCCAGGAAGGAAGATGCTTTTCTTGCTGCACACATCCTCACTGCACCACATCCTCACTGGACAGCATCCTCACTGGACAGCATCCTCACTACACCACATCCTCACTGCACCACATCCTCACTGCACCAGATCCTCACTGCACCACACCCTCACTACACCACATCCTCACTGCACCGCATCCTCACTGCACCACATCCTCACTGCACCACACCCTCACTGGACCACATCCTCACTGCACCACACCCTCACTGCATCACATCCTCACTGCACCACATCCTCACTGCACCACATCCTCACTGCACCACATCCTCACTGCACCACATCCTCACTGCACCACATCTTC
This sequence comes from Myodes glareolus, assembly GCF_982192425.1. Taxonomy (NCBI): domain Eukaryota; kingdom Metazoa; phylum Chordata; class Mammalia; order Rodentia; family Cricetidae; genus Myodes; species Myodes glareolus. The sequence continues at coordinate 100,590,130 of NC_142031.1, read as the reverse complement.
ACTACACCACATCCTCACTACACTACATCCTCCCTGTACTGGACCACATCCTCACTGGATCACATCCTCACTGCACCACATCCTCACTGCACCACATTCTCACTGGACCACATCCTCACTGCACCACATCCTCACTGCACCACATCCTCACTGCACCACATCCTCACTACGCCACATCCTCACTACGCCACATCCTCACTACACCACATCCTCACTACACTACATCCTCACTACACTACATCCTCCCTGTACTGCACCACATCCTCACTGGACCACATCCTCACTGCACCACATTCTCACTGGACCACATCCTCACTGCACCACATTCTCACTGAACCACATCCTCACTGCACCACATCCTCACTGCACCACATCCTCACTGCACCACATCCTCACTGCACCACATCCTCCCTGCACCACATACTCTCTGCACCACATCCTCCCTGCACCACATCCTCACTACACCACATCCTCACTACACCACATCCTCCCTGCACCACATCCTCCCTGTACTGTACCACATCCTCACTGGACCACATCCTCACTGCACCACATTCTCACTGCATAACATTCTCCTTGGTTTGATGATGGGTTCATGGAGTTTTGTTGGCATAACATATGTTAATGGGGCTGGAGAAATGGCTCAGTGGTTAAGAGCATTTGCTGCTCCTACAAAGGATCCCAGTTCAGCTCCCAGAACTGGCATGACAACTCACAACAGACTGTAACTCCAGTTCCAAGGAAATTGACAGTCTTCTGGTCTCCCCTAGCACCAGGCATGCACATGGTGCACAGACTTACATGCAGGCAAAACATATCACCCACATAAAATTTAAAAAGACCTTGTCTCAAAAAGTAAAAACATGGCCTAGTGTGGTGATGCACACCTCTAATGCATTTAATCCCAGCACTCAGGAGGCAGAGGCAGGTAGATCTCTGAGTTCCAGGCCAGCCCGGTCTATAGAGCAAGTTCCAGGACAGCTGGGGCTACACAGAGAAACCCTGTCTTGGGGGTGAGGGAGATAGATATCCAGAGAAAAGCCTTTAAAAGAAATGGTTGTCTTTCTCCCTGCCCACTCAGATGAGCCTTACTAAAAGGGCTACTTTTGGCAATAAGAGCTATTTCTGCATGCCTAGCTCTCCCTTAACCCTTTGAATTATGATCAGATAGAGCACACTCACTGTGACTCCCCCAGAGACACCATTCCCTTGACAGTGACCAGCCCATGGAAACATCTGTACAAATTCAAATTCTGTTTGACAAGACCCATTACCCAGCACTGAGACCTCAACAGGGCTCATGGCAGTGAAAAAACTTGGCTGTTTAGGAATGTTGTGAGGATAGACTTCTGAAGAAGCCCTGGTCCCTGTGTGCCTCTGTCACTACACAGATTTTATACTGGATCTGCCAGAGTGGGTGCGCATGTGTCCCCTGGTAAAACCCTTAAACCACTCACCTGCCCACCTCTGCTTTGACTGATGCAGGTTTTTTGCCAGTGAGCATCTCTGTGAGTCAGGTCTTCACTCAGCCATGAGAAGAAGGTGATTGGCTAGGCATGTCAGGGCTTTGTGACCCGCTGGCAGAACCCTGTGTCTCTGCCAGCCCTCAGAGCCCTCCATCCCTGCTGTCACATATTGCCTCCACATATCCCCAGAATTGCATGAGTGTGTGAGCCAAACGGGGAAGGAATAGCAATTCTGCAGTGTTTTCAGACAGGCGACTTCAGCCCCCTGGGCCTGGCAGGAAGGGGTAGCCCAGGGACAATGGGCATAACCCCATATCAGGAGTGGAGATATTTTGGCAGGATCCACAGAGTTCTCTCCTCTCAGGTCTCACAAGCTCTGTTCCAGTTTTCCTTCAAGGTAGGATACCATCTGAAAGCAGATATATGGAACTGGGCCTGGTGGTACACACCTGTGAGGCAGAGGCAGGTGAATCTCCATAAGTTTAAAACCAGCCTATTTGCAAAGTGAGTTCCAGGCCAGCCAGGACTATATAGTGAGACCCTGTCTCAACTACAGCAACAAAAGGCTGCTATATGGGGAAACTTGGGAGGGGATCATATTAGACCCTGATGGCTATCCCAGGCAGAAGGGCTATCCCAGGACAGTGTTGAGGTATCTTCTAAACCACTGTTAGGTTCCCTGAAACCTGACAGGAGTTGTGTGCCAGGTGCCCGCTCTGAATCAAGTGCTCTTGGACTCTTTGTCTTCCCAATAATAATGGTGACACTTAGCAAATACTGGGCACCAGGCTTTGCATGTGCTCAGTGCTCGGTACGTATGTAGTTCACTTAGCTCTCAATAGCTCCATCTGGTGGAGCCACCCATTTTATAAATACGGAAAAGTAAGGCCTAAAACAGAATAGGACGTGGAAGAGACAGGATTTGAACCTGGGTGGTTGACTAGAGATCCAGGATTCTTTCAGCAAGGTTTTTGGCGCTGACACGATATCAATCCCAAACCGTGGGGAGAAAAGCTGTGTGTGGTTTATAGCTGTGCTGAGCAGAGATGGGGACCTGGGGCCTTCAGAGAATGCTCCAGAATGAGGCTGAGCCTGAGGAAAAGGGATCCCTAGAGATTAGAGAAGATGGGAGCCCCCGAATTGTCTTCTAGACATGGACAGAAGATGGATGTCCACTCAAGATTTAAAAACAGCCAAAACGAAATGTAGTTAAGATGATGATAAAGCAATTAAACATTAGAATGTGAGACCTCAGGGGCCTTTAGACATACTGTCTGCAGTTTAGGAGTGGAAGTGCCAGCCAGGGAGAACAGGGTATCTGAGAAGTACTGGGAATCTATAGAAACCCTTTAAAAGAATTATTTATTTGCGTGTGTGCATGCGTGTGTATGTGCATGTGCTACAGTCCATGTGTGGAAGTCAGGGGACAATCTCAGTTCTTTCTACCTTATGAGTCCCAGGGATCAGTAAAGCTTATGTTATCAGGCATGGCAGCTAAGTCTTTACCCACCGAACCATCTCACCAGCCCTCTAGAAACCCTTCTGATCACGAGATATCAAGAGTTGTTCCTGGTAACCATTTTTCAAGGCCTCAGCCAGCGGAATAAGCAGCAACTCCCCTCCTCCTATCCAAAGCTGTGGACCCCCAGGCCCTGAGGATCCTGGCTCAGGCAATGACTTAGCAAAGTCACAGGATTTCCTTTCTGACTCTGAAGCTGGTAACAGGAGTCAAGGCCCTGGAAAGCAGGCTTTTCCCAAAACCACATCTTGATGTGACTCTCGAGTCCCTAGCTAACCTGGGAGGAAACATGCTACAGGCTAATCAGAGGACATTTCTCCAGACAGTCACCTTGTCACACGAATGGTGGTAGAACGATAAGGACATTAGGAGACCTGACTGGTGTAGCCCCTGGGAGATTTCCTGTCATCCTCTCCCGGGAGTTAAAAAGCTCTTGATGGCAAGTCGGTTATCATTACAAGGTATGGCAGAGGGTGACTCTGCTGTCGTTTAGGCAGCTGCTCCAATGGGAAGTAAACGTCTGGGCCAGTGCTTTATATGCCTTTGCCCAGCCACTGGGTGCTGGGCCTAAGTCAATCCTCAGCCCAAAGGGCCATCACAAGCTGAACCGGTTGTCGAGTTAGTGGCTTTAGAAGAAGTGAAGGCTAGATAGAGTCTTCCCAGAATGTGAGTATAAACTATGCTTGGGCCACTCCTGCTGACCTGGCTCTGAGGGGACAGGCATCCCATTCTCCCCCCGTTCCATGTTGTTACCAGATTTGGGTGGAACTTGGCCTTCTTTGGGGAAAGGGAAGCTCAGATCCAAGCTATTAAGGAGAAGGCCCTGACTGGGAGAGACAGTGCAAGGAAGGACCTGGGTGCCCCCTGCTGGCATGTCTGTTTCCATGCACAGGGCCAGACTCAGGACAGGAAAACTGAAAGAGCTCTCCCCCTACCCCCAAGCCTAACAAGGGGCCAAAAGACTAGCTTCTTCATGGCACTACAGGAGGTGTGTAGAAGATCTCCACAGGACCCATCAGATGAGTCCCCCTGACCCAAGATGGACCCAGCCAGAGCAGAGAGAACCCCGCCTGCAAGAACCGCTCTGGTTCTGGTATTGGCTGCTCTCTCACAAAGGCCAGTGATGGGGAGGTTGCATGATTGGTTACTTGGCCCTTAAAGGAGCAGGGGTAATGTTGTTGATGCTTTGTATTGTGTTGTTTTTTTCCAACCCTCTCTTTCCAAGCACCATTGCCTCTTGACGACCCTGGATTCAGATTCCTGAGAAGCATGGGAAATGCTCCCCCAATCACGGGGCACTGACAGAATGGGAGGTTTCTGGCCAAGGAGGAGACTACACAGTAGTCATGTAGCTCCTGGTGACTGAGAGCAGTTGTAGTCTAAACTCTAAGGAAACTAGAGATTTTTCTTGATACCAAGGAGGAGGGGGCTAACATTTTCCCTCAAGAGAGGTGGCGAAAATAAATAAATCCTGCTGTCCCAGCCTATACCATTGCTAAGATGATGGCTGTGGTTCTCAGACTTGGCTTACAGCAGGATCACCTGGGGTTTTAAAAAAAAAATGTGTGTGAGATAGATAGATAGATAGATAGATAGACAGACAGACAGACAGACAGACAGATAGATAGGTGGATGGATGGGGTGGGTGGGTAGATAGATTGATGGATGGGTGACTGGATGGGAAGGATGGATGGATGGATAGGTGGATGGATGGATGGATGGATGGATGGATGGATGGATGGATGGGTGGGTGGGTGGGTGGATGGATGGATGGATGGGTGGGTGGGTGGGTGGACACACTGACAGGTGGGTGGATGCGTAGATGGAGAGACAGATAGTATGCATATATAGTACAAACACACACACACAGGCACATGCACACACATGCTTGACTTCTCCTAGTGTGGAGCCTCTGGAATGCATGGAGTGGACCTAAACCTTCAGCAGGTCTGGTCCCATAGAAGCTCAGGAAGGCCTCCCTCAGGCTAAAAACCCTTTTGAAGGTCATAGACTGTAGAGTGAAGTATAGGGCCATTGCCTCTGCTTATGTGAATGATCAGCCTTCGAAAGTCTTACCCATTACACAGAATAAAATCCCTTATTTGACTCAAGAATTCCCAGGGCAAAACTAAGAAGAAGAACCACCCCACAAGCCCAGACCCTTTTAGGCCTGCCTCAGAGTATCAGCGGACTAGAGCTCAGGGGGCCCCTGGAGAAATGAGTCCACATGGGAAAGGCTCATTTTGACAGCTACCAGAACGTGTGCCCACTGCACCCAGCCCAGCAGACACACACAGACCTGACCACCCTCATGTGTGGACCCATTTGGTCCACCTCTCTGAATTACATGCCTTCCTTGACTTCCTATCGTGGTTTTGTTTTGTCACTCATTGTGGCATTTGATTCTACTCTTTATCTCCTGAAACGTGGGACATTTGATTCGACTTTTGTCTCCCTGAACGTGGGGCAGGTTTTCAACCCCACAGTCCATGAGATAAAATGTCATCCTTGACTCTTTCACATTTTGCCTCTTGAAAGGCTTAGGATCCACCCATGCTGTTCACCACCCCTGCTTGTACTTCGGAAGACTCCCCTAGAGGCCTTGACTCCAGCCTCCACCTTCCACCAGTGTGGTTAGGTGAGCACTAGGTTAGCTCACCAAGTGCTAGCAGGGAATCCAGAGGTAAATCACACAGCCTGGCCCTGAGGAGCTCGGTCAAGTAGCAGGGGCAGGCACACCGATGCCTTTGCGAGGGCAAGGACGCCACTGTTAGCTTTTCCAGGATTTCACTATAGGGTCCCATAGTGAAATTCTCTGTGGAGGATCCTTGGCACCTGGGGATCCAAGTCAGAGAGTGACGGCAGACACTGAGAAAGGGTGTGAAAGGTGTCACCCATCCCTTCAGCAGCTTCCCTGAGTGGCAAACCATGTTTCCAGGCCCTTCCTGCCAGGGGCGGGGGAGCCAGGCACAGAACCATGACTAGTGGTGAGTTTGAGGGTCAGGCACAGGGCAGCAGGCTCAGACTCCGTCAAAATTATCCTGGGAAACCTCTGAAATTGCCAGATCCTGAGTCCTTAGAAAGTCCCAAGATGATAATTTTTGTTTTTCTTGGCTTTTGAGCCCCACTTGGTCTCCCTTTCCCCCAGACAGTGAAGGAAAGGGCTTATTTTAAAACAGAGGAAGAACTAGGAGTAAATAACAGGATTTTTCTTTAGTGGTTTTTATGCTGAAGGAACGGTTCATTTAAGTTAAAGATGCGTGTCATAGGCTCCATTAGACTGCCATGGTTAGGTCAAGGGACAAGGCAGCACAGACAAAGCTGAGTGAGCCCTGTTCTACAGCCTGGCCTAGAGTGAGCAGCTTGATCAAAGTCCGGTTCGGATCAAGCAGGTCTAGCTAGGTCTAGCCCATGAAGAGTATGTCTCCAGGTTGATATGGAGGAGGACAGTACCATGTCACGTGCTACCACCTCTGGTTTTTCATGCAAATCAAACCCAGGGTTTCATGCGTGCTAGATACCCCATCAACTGAGCTACATCTCTAGCTCTGGAAATATTTTGGTGGGACCCCCTTTCTACCATTTGTGCTACTCCTAAACAGACCCTGTCTCTCTGCCTTACCTCCAAATTCTTCCAGCTAGGAGCCAGAGCTAGCTCTCTCCTCAGCCTGCCTTTGGCATTCTGTCCCCAGTCCCAAAGTCCAATCATTTACTCTCCCCGTGGTTCACAACATGTCATCCCTGGCCTCACAGCACTGGGGCTATGTGGACACCATCTCATTAGAAATGATAGTCCTTGTACATCTCTGTGTATCAAGTTGGGGGTACTTGTGGGAGGGGGTGGCTGCCTGCAGGGTACTAGGAATTAGGGCCGTATTGTTTTCTTTAACAAAGACACTGCACATTAAATCTAGAAAAATAGCCAGGGATGATATCCTTTAATCCCAACACTTGGGAGGCAGAGGCAGGTGGATTTCTGTGAGTTCGAGGCCAACCTGGTCAATAGAGCTAGTTCCAAGACAGTCAGGGCTATACAGAGAAACCCTATCTCAAAAAACAAATGAACTAACAACAACAACAAAAAACCCTAACATACTTTTTATTCCAGAAATAAGAGCTCTTCAGTTCTTAGGGCACATAGTGCTTTTATCTCACTTGTTTCTCCGTTTTTAATAAAGACCAAGGTATAAGAAATTGTTCCCGCCTTTCTATGCAACAACCAAGAGCAGCTGATTCCTGACTTCTGTTTGGGGTGGTGGGTAGTGAGGGGCTCTCGCCTGCCTCCTGGATTGGCCTGAATGCCTCTGCTCAGCACTATCTGTAGGAGTGGGGAACATTTTGGCCCAGAGTAGCAAAATAAAACAAACCTTCAGAAATCCTCAGTGGTCTGTGCAAAGCATCCTAGCCTGTGACTATCGAGAACAGATGTTTCCGACATTGCCATGCTAAACAGTTCAAGTTTGTGAAGCAAACACATGCCTGGGCACCTTATTTACCACTGTTGGCTTGAAGTTGGGGTGTGGGTGTCCAGGCCTGCTGTTAAATAAATTCAGAGGTGTTGGAATGAATGTGGGAGAAGGGCTGGTGGCCGGAAGGCTTTGTGGGAGGTACCCGGTAGCTGTGGCTGCCAGAAACTATGAGAAAAGTCAGAGGGAGGGAAGAGCCTGGACCATTGAGGAGGGGGAGCTGAGGAATGAGGCATACTGGAAGATGGTAGAAGAAAGGGTTTGTGGGCTAGCAGACTTCACAGGTTTATAACAAGACCGATTCCGGGCTGGTGTTTATAGTCTCTGCAGTTGTAAATACCGAAGATGTTTTATGAGACAGTTCTGGACAAACGGGACCTAGTTGCCTTTGGGTGGGTCATCTAGCAGACCGCTGGCCACAGGAATGGGGATGCAGAGGCGGCGGAGAAGCAATGGCTAGTTGGCTTTAGAACAGAAATCTGATCAGGCTGCTGTCTGTTTAAAATCTTCCAGTGACTTCCAGTTGACTAGATAGAATCTCCCCGGGGGTAAACAAAATCCTTCCAGATCTGCCCCTGCTAATCTCACTGCCTCAGCACAGAAACCTGTGCCCCAGGCCTGCTTAGCAACTCAGAGCTCTTGAAATGAGTCATGCCTTTGTTCTTGCCAGTTCTAGAGCTACTGGACCCCTTCACCCCATTACTTGATCTGCCCAGAAAATCCCTCCTCTTCCCATCTCTGCTCTGAGCCTTCACAACCCTGACAAGCCAAAGAGATCTCATACACACAAACAAACGCATACACATGCACGCACGTGCACACACACACACACACACACACACACACCTTTCTTTTATTTTTTGCCATCCTTGACCTTCATGTGTTCATCAACTGCTCATCTCTCTGTGCTGAGGTTTGCCTGTTTCCTGAAGGTAGAAACTTAGTTAACTCTGTATCATTCACCAGCTCCTGGAGAGAGCCTAGGTATAAGAGACACTAGTTAACATGACTAAGGAATGAACGTAAGCCCATTCATTCTCTATGGGAATTGCAAGACTGGTGTAAAGAGAATGCTCCTTATGTCCCCAGGGCTCAGCCAGGCTGGGGGGAGCTCAAAGCCATCATCTCTTCTTTCTTTACAGCTGGGGTATGGCCGTCAATGTGTACTCCACATCTGTGACCAGCGAGAATCTGAGTCGCCATGATATGCTCGCGTGGGTCAATGACTCCCTGCACCTCAACTATACCAAGATCGAACAGCTCTGTTCAGGTAGGTGGCCTAAGGGAAAGGAGGGAAAGGCTCACGTGACTGTAACTACACAAAGCTGAAGAGCAGGGAGAGCACGTGATACTCAGAGTCGAAATCAGAAAACTGAGGCTGCAAAAGTGGAGAGCTGACGGGGCATTCCTGGGTGACCAGAGCCAGGACAGACAGGGAAGCCACCATTTAACAGCACGGGAGTCCCATGGAGCCACTCATCCAACTCTGTTCTCTGCTGCAGCCCTTGCAGGTGCCAGTTTTCCCGTCCAGTCAAAGAGCCATCCCCTGTCTCTGTCAGGTGGCTATAGGAGTGTCCTACATACTGAAGTGCTTGGAATGGCACCAGTACAGGGTTTGGATCAATATGGGGGCTGGGCAGGTAGCTCAGCGGTACAGTGCCTGTCCATATTTGCAGGGCCCTGGGTTCAATCCTTAGCACCACCACCAGATAAACACATAACTGGGAATCATGGATGTTCTTGTAAAGGGGAATTTAACCGTATCTAACATCCCAGATGGACAAGCCCTAGTTTCAGGACAAAGGGAGAGAGGGATTAGGCATTGGGGAGTAGAGCAGCAGGGGCCCGAGGGGTGGGGAAGGCCCCTTCATCAGCCAAGCCTCTCTCCTCCAGGGGCAGCCTACTGCCAGTTCATGGACATGCTCTTCCCTGGCTGTGTACACTTGAGGAAGGTCAAGTTTCAGGCCAAACTAGAACACGAATACATCCACAACTTCAAGGTGCTGCAAGCAGCCTTCAAGAAGATGGGTGTCGATAAAGTAGGTGTCTGTACCCCTGGGGTCCATGAGGAGCTGTGTAGCCCTGGGGAAGAAGATGACACACCAGCCAGGGTGACACGGGCTACTCGGTTCATTCCACCACATGTCTTTGTACTCCGAACCCCAAAAAGAAGGCTGTCCACTCAGCTCAAGTCACAGTGAATGCACCCGCCCAGACCCCACCTAGACAACACCTCCTTCCCTTTCTCCTCATGGGCCCACCCACTCTAGATGTTAAGGCTCTGAATATGACCTCTACCCCCTGCCATATCTCTTCAGAGGCCCACAACTTATCAGTTGGCTGTGCTGCCCGTATGGATCCTGAGCCTCCAGTTCACCTGCGGGCGGCAGGGTCACCTCCCACACAATTTTTCCTGTGCCTGTAGGAAAGGAATGTCCCTGAGTTCCTCCCTGGTGGGGCCTGCCAGCCTGCTTGTCCACTCTGGTCCATGGGAGGGGGTGCAGATGGAGAAGGTAGACGATGCTGTGGCCTAGGGGCTGGCTTTCCTGTGCTCGCAGTGGAAGGCAGTCCTCCGCAGCAGCTGCCTACAATGACGTGCTTCTGTGGTCTATTTCAGATCATTCCTGTAGAGAAACTAGTGAAAGGAAAGTTCCAAGATAATTTTGAGTTTATTCAATGGTTTAAGAAATTCTTTGACGCAAACTATGACGGGAAGGACTATAACCCTCTGCTGGCGCGGCAGGGCCAGGACGTAGCGCCACCTCCTAACCCAGGTGATCAGATCTTCAACAAATCCAAGAAACTCATTGGCACAGCAGGTAACATGCCCAAGCTGGTGGAGGGAGTTTGGGGGGCTGGGCCGGCAGGGCTATCCAGCCAGGAGTGCCCCCTGGGCTACCGGCCCAGCCCTGCCAGCCTGGAGGAGACTGTTATCACGGAGTTCAGATGACATCACCTGCTGCTTACCTAGATGGGGAGTCCCATTTTGGGGTGAGAGGGCTCCAAAAATTGTCCTGAGAGGGGATCCACCTGCACCAGGTATGGTAGCAGCTTGCTGAGACCCAGGACGCTTTGTGGAATAACACGAGCTAGCTTGTTTGCCTCAAGCTGGATGGGACCTGGCTCCACTGTCCAGAACTATCAGGCTGAGCTCCTGGAGCCCGGACCCACTGGATACCCCAAAGCAGGAGTTATCCGTTCCAAAATCCCATAGCCCAGAGATTCCTTTCCAGAAATGAAACCTTGCTGGGCTGCTAGGAGCAGGGAATAAGCAGTGAGGCCTGTGGTGACAGCAAGTGTGTGGCAAGAAAGAGGGGAGCAGCTCCCAGCCACATCTGACCCGTCATAGCAGAGCCACCTCCTCCGTTTGCGCTGCTGTCCTGCCTGGGCCTGGCACACCCAACTGCTTGCTTTGCACTAGAAGCAGCCGCTGTCTAGGGAGGTGCCAGTTGCTAAGAGCAAGTAGCCACAGCATGCAGGCTGTGCTAGGGAAGAGCCTGAGTCCTCTACCGCTGTGCAATACCGTTCCAGCCCAGCAGGGGGAAACAGAGCCCAAACTGAGAGGGAGTTGGAGGGGTGGGGCTGAGATTCACTGAGGGTAGCTTTGGCTTCTGCTGAGACAGACTTGCATCAGCTGCTCTCTTGGGTCTCATCTGTCAGTACAGAGCCGACCAGCTCCAGTTCATCAAATTCACCATCCCAGGGTCCCGCATCCGCCCTCAGGCCAGTTCTCCTCAGGTCCCAATACCGAGATCACCTTTCCTTTAGCTTCCTGTGGCACTCACGCTCCCAGGCTTGCCAAAGGGCTGTCCAGTGGCTGAAGTGTCACATGTGGCTGAGGCTTGAGACCTAGATGTAGATGCTCTTCCTGAGGAAAGTGCCTGTCTGTTGCATGGTCCTCATACCGGGTTCTCATGGGCTGTGCCGCGTCATCTGACTCTTGTCCTCTGGACAGTTCCGCAGAGGACGTCCCCCACAGGCCCCAAGAACATGCAGACCTCTGGCCGACTCAGCAATGTGGCCCCACCCTGCATCCTTCGGAAGAATCCCCCATCAGCCCGAAATGGTGGCCATGAGGCTGATGCCCAGATTCTTGAGCTCAACCAACAGGTGAATGGGATAGGAAAGGGTAGTTGATACTGGGGACAGGAGGAAGGCAGGCAGAAGCGTCAGAGGTAGGAACAGCTGGCACAAACACTTCTTCCCGCCTAAGCAGCTGCTGGACCTGAAGCTGACGGTGGATGGACTGGAGAAAGAGCGGGACTTCTATTTCAGCAAACTGCGCGACATCGAGCTGATCTGCCAGGAGCACGAGAGTGAGAACAGCCCTGTCATCTCGGGCATCATCGGCATTCTCTACGCCACTGAGGTGAGCCCTCTCCTCACCCCTTCCCACTACTCTACCAAGTTTGGAAAGCAGGCTAGATCTCTGAATCCAGGGCCAGTCGGCCCTTGTCTCTAGACTGTGTGTGGAGCCTGATCCCTCAGCTTGGCCAGATGGCTCACCCTTTCTCTCTCCTCCCCTCCAGGAGGGATTTGCACCCCCTGAGGATGATGAAATTGAAGAACACCAACAGGAAGACCAGGACGAGTACTGAGGGCGGCGCCAGCCCTGACTGACTGTGGCTTCCCTGCCCCCCCCCATGCCCACCCCACATTATAAGTCCTTTCCTACAGCCAGTCAGCCAGCCGGGTGCTTTGTGTCAGTGCCGTAGCACTGGGGAGCTAGGCAAGTGGGGTTCGGGAGGTTGGGGCTGGTAAGAGGATGAGGCTCTGTCTGGGTCCCTCAAATGGCACTGGCCCAGGGGACATCCAGGACCCCTGTCCACTCCCCACTCCTATTTATTTCCGTTGTCTCCATGCTGTGTTGGCCAACACTTTCCAGGGTGCTGCTGTCACCCACCAGCCAGCCACCTGCTCCCCGACAGCCAGCAGCTGTGTATTTGACAAAGGCATTGGTATATTTTTACTTACTGGATTGTCCTTGCACTTTACCTGCTCTTCCCCAGGGCTGACAGCAGGGCTCGGGGCAGTCTTCTTGGCTTGACTCCCCTTCCCTATAGCCGAGACTGGGCAGGGCTCACCAATTCTTATTTATTTTGTCTTCTGACTTGTCTCTCAGTAGTTGAGGGAAAGGCTGGTATGAGGAAGGGGGTAGGGGGCTGAGGAGGCAGTGCTGTGAGTCCAGGGATCAGGGAGAGAGAAGGGAGCATGTGAGGGATAGAAATGATCTCCTGGCACTGGGCTCACCTACCCAAGGCCCCTGCCTCAGCACCGAAGCCCAGCACTGCCCCAAGGCTTCCTAGCCACTCCCTCCTGCAGCCTGGTTATACCACACAGACTCTGCCTGGCCCCCATTTTCTGTCTGTCCCCCATTCTCCCACCTCCCCATCTTTGCCCCCTGGGCACTAGCCTGCATATGTGTTCACTTTTATTTAAATAAATTTGTGTGGTAAAAGTCCTTGCCATCTTTCCCTCAACCGAGCCACAGCCAGGGATCAGAGCACATCCCCTTCTGTCCTCCTCTCTCCTGTGGGACAGCCATGCAGCACAGCTCACATTATCAGAAGTCACCACTGGCACTGGGCTCTGACCTACACCCAACTCCCAAGGCTGATAACTGCTCTTTTTCAGGGAGATGTAAGATTGCCTCCTAGAATGGGTTGGCACCAACAGGCCTGAAAATGACTTGATCAGGTTGATGAGTAGCAAAGTTACTCATGGTTGTTATTTATTAGTAGTAGTATTAGTATTATTATCACATTATCTTGATGAGTAACATGAGTTTATTAGGGATAGAGTATTACTGTTATTATTATCATCATCATCATCATCACATCTTGATGAGTAACATGAGTTTATTAGGGACACCTTACAGGCCAGTGGATGACAAAAACACCTTACACACACACCCCTACTGTAAGCAGAGGTTTTCGTCAGGATCACCAGCTCCTAAAATAACCATACAGAGACTTACTGTCAATTATAAATGCTTGACCCATAGCTTAGACTTGTTACTAGCTAGCTCTTTCAACTTAAATTAACCCATATTTCTTATCTATGCTCTACCACATGGTGGTACCTTTTTTCAGCACAGCATGTTCATCTCCTGTTTCCTCAGTATCTGCTGGTGACTCTGCTCTCCTTCTTCCCAGTGTTCTCTCAGTCTGGCTCTCCCACCTAACCTCTTCCTACCTACTTATTGACCAGTTGGCTCTTTATTTGGTGGCACATGCCTTTAATCCCAGCACTTGGGAGGTAGAGGCAGGCAGATTTCAGTGAGTTCAAGGCCAGCCTGGTCTACAAGAGCAAGATCCAGGACTGACTCCAAAAACTACAAATAAACCCTGTCTCAAAAAAAAATGAGAGCAAAACATCTTCACAGTATACAAAAGGATTATTTTTCAGCATTTCCCCCTTTTGCATAATTAAAAAGGAAGGCTTTAACAAGCAAGAATTTCAGTTGCACTATCCAGTCCCTTTGTATTTGGCAAATTTAGAGAAGATACTCTATTATCTATCTTATATTTGTGAGTCTAAAGTTTTATGCCTAATTCATTTTTATCATAACTAAGGAAAACTAAGTCTAACTATTTAGTCTTTAACTCCATCAAAGACCATAGAAGGATATAATATTACCTAATGGCAGAGACATCTGGCTGCCTAGACAGTCACCCAAAGTTCCTCTGTAATGTTGGCATATCCATCTTTAACATACAGGCCTAGTGTATCTGACAGACATTTCTGAGAAGTGGGGAATTTTGATGGATTGTCCTGCCTTGTCATGGAAGAGTTTGGCAGTCACTTTGTTTTGCATCCCGCTGGTCCAGTTTGGACAGTGTACTCTGAGCGGTTGAGGCAGGGACAGTTTCTTTGCACAGTGGCTAGCTTTTTGACACAAAGAAAGCAAACTCCATGTGGAGTTTCTTCGATGTCTATCATCTTCTCTGAAGTAAATTGGTGCTTTTAGGAGTGGACGTGTCTTACTGTCAAGAAAAGTTTTATATTATTAAAACATTTTAAATGTTATACTCTTTAGGTTTTTGAAGTATTTGAAGACCACCTATCTATCTAAATATATCTGTTTAACCTTGAAAATATACTTAATAAGACTACAAATTTGATTACTATAAATGACTACAAATCTGTATTTCTTAATTATACATTACATTTTTAATGAGCTGCATAAACACATAAACCCAAACAAGAGTAGAAACACACATACAATATAATAAAAATAGCTTTAAATTTGTATCAATAAACCAAAATCCATACTAATGTAAAATATTTAAGATTAATAGTTGCTTTTTGGATTAAAGTAGATTCAATAATCTACCCTTTTATTTCATCATGTCTGTATTATATCCACCCCCCTTTTTTAGAAAGAGATCTTTGATTTAACTCTTTTGTTTAGCTTTCCTCCTGACTATGACCAATCACAACTTGTAACCAACCCCGCTTAAATGGTGACAAACATCAATAACCCATCTTTTGGGAATGTTGGCATTGTTTTCTCTAGGCTGCTTCCTATTGTCCCTGGCATTTTGGGGGGAACCTTGAGGATATCAGGATAATGGTTAAGTCTTGACTGGAGTAGTCTATAAGGGTAGACCATCTCAGCCAGCAGCCTTGAAGTTGTTCTGGATGCATAACTCTGAAGAAATTACAACAGAGGCATTCTGAGATGCTGGTTCACCTGAACCATTCATTTTTATTGGTATCTGGTTCCCTTGCTCTGAAAATACATAAATTTTCAAAGGGAACATATATATCTGCATTAATACAAGTATAGACTGTGTGTTATACACAAGTTAGCCAAAGATAATTTTTCTTTTATGTTTGAGTAAGTAAAATATATGTTATGTCATAGTTTTTCTAGGTTTATTTCTTTATGTCTGTAGCCAAGATTTTCAGGAGGTCTTCCTCCATCAAACATGATCTTTAACCCTGAACAAATCCATAGCCTTTCATTTTCTATGGGAACAAAAGCATAACCCCTTCCACAAAGCAACACACCTTTAGATCTCCATTTTGAAGTCAGGACATTTTAAAAATACATAGGTTAGATTAATCCAGCAGCCATCACAAGCCAGTGTCTCTTAGCAACCATCACTTGTTCATCAGCAATCAAAAAATTCAAGACAGCACAGTAACATACAGAATCCAGACTCCCTTTGTATTTTTCCATATTTACAGGCCTTTTTCCTTTACTTACTTTACTGTTTCTTTAAAGAATTTATTATTTTTAATTTTTTCTAGGACTGTCTTTATTCTTCCTCTTTTCTCTCCCAAGCCTATTGTACATTTGTAAACTGTAGCCCGTTTAGAGGTTTTTCCCATCTGGATCTGTCTGTACTGCATATCTGCAATCTTTTCTGTCTGCATGACCAAAACCTTCCTTAAACCACTACATAGTTTAGCTCATGGCATGCTACCAGCTGTCTTCTCCCCCTCAATTCCCTGAGAGCCTGGCCTCGTACTCTAGGGAGTTTTTGGTTCTCCGCTGCTTTGGGCATTTTTACCTAGCCTCTTTATCTTGACCACCGGTTTCCCAAATAATCACACAGAGACTTATTATTAATTATAGATGCTTAGTCAATAGCTTAGGCTTATTACTAACTAGCTTTTTCAACTTAAACCGTATTTCTTATCTACGCTCTACCATGGTGGTACCTTTTCTCAACATGGCATATTCATCTGTTTTCTCTGCATCTTCTGGTGACTCTGCCCTCCTTCTTCCCAGTTTTCTCCCAGACTGACTCTCCCACCTAACTTCTTTCTGCCTAGCTATTTGACATTTGGCTCTTTATTAGAACCAATGAGAGCAAAACACCTTCCACAGTGTACAAAAGGATTACTCCACAGCACCCTACTGATAAGTTTTGTACAGTTCTTATGTCTAGAACAGAGCTGATGCAAACCTGGACTCAGAGTACTGCTTAATGCTAAGACACCAAAGGTGGCTAAAGCTCAGACAGCGTAAGGCTCAAACAAAACTAGACAATAAAATAACTGTGTTTACGCGTACTCAGTCCTTGTCCTTGCCAGGAACTGAGCCAGTTCCAGCAAACACTGTCCAGCTGAAGTAAGGAATGAAATCAAGGATGGCCTATCTTGCTGTGGTCTGGCACATAGACTCACCAAATGGTAGCTTGCTGCAAGACAGTTACTCCAGCTAGGATCTGGAATGTTCTCACCACAACAGGGGGCCCTCAGGAGGAAGGAGAAAGTCTGCAGCTGTGACTGTAAGGTGGGCAGCCCAGAGAGTGACTGTGGGGTGATGGGGTACACTTGGCTAAGGAATAACCCTCGACTGCTTGTCAAAGTGCTCATACCTCACAGCAGCCATGCAGTAAACAATCCTGGGGCCCAGAGGACAGCCATGTCTACATGGTTCCTCTTTTTCTTTATTATTTGTGTCTGTGTGTGCATGTGTGTATACTGGGGGTAAAAACCAGAGCAATACCCAAGTACCCATCTTATGCCCCAGCCCCTGAGCGGGTTGTTCTGCAGAGCAGGATGTAACGGGAGGAAGGACTCAGGAACAATTCCATGCCGTCCACACGGACCCACTCTCCTGGAACATGGTAGCCAAGGCCCTGGAAGCCCAGCAAAGACCAAGAATTCTGAAGTGAATGTGAGCCCCTTGGGACTCTCTGAGAGCAGTGGTTCTCAACCTGTGGGGTCATGACCCCTTTCACAGGGCTCGCCTGCTGCAATTTTTTAAAAAAAAAAGCAGTGTGAGAGAGAAAGACACCATACAACAGAGCTCGGTGGAGAGGTTTTTTTATTGGGGGAAAGTGAATGAGAAAAAGGGGGGGGGGACTGGCCTCTGGGACAGGAGCAGAAGGAGAGAGAGAGAGGTAGGCAGTGGGCAGGGCCCTTTTAAAGGGGAACGTAGTGAATGTGCAGAGGAGGTGCTCTTAGTGGCTACAGCTGAGGACATATACCCAAGATCAGATCAGTACAGATGCCTGAATACTAACATTACCAAAGACCATCAGAAAACACATATATTTACATTATAATTTATAACAGAAAAGCTACAATTGTGAAGTAGCAACAAAAATAACTTTATGTTGGGGGTCGCCACAACATGAGGAACTGTATCCAAGTACCACAGCTTTAGGAAGGTTGAGAACCATTGACCTAGACCATACATAACGAGGCTTGTTTACGGTGGTAGAAATCTTAGACTAGAATTCGAATTAGAATTCACACTCTTTTTTAAATATGTGTTATGATTTTTATTTATGTATATGTGTGTATCTGTGTGTGGTTATGTGCACATGCCTGTCTGTGCTGTCTGGTACCAGAGAGGGCATTAGATCACCTGGAGCTGTAGCGGGAAAGCCAAGTGTTTCTCATCACTCTTCTGTGACCATACATATGACATCGGCGATCGAACAAAAGGAGCATTCTTGGTGTCTGAGTAGAGGTGAACAGTGACCTGAGAAGTTAACAGATTGGTGATCAACTGAAAAACATTTCATCTTGGAGCTCCCTGAGACAGACGGAGAAAGATAGATAGACAGACAGACAGACAGATAGACAGACAGAGAGACAGATGGAGACAGACAGACAGGTAGATAGAGAGACAGATGGAGACAGACAGACAGGCAGATAGATAGACAGATAAAGAAAAAGAAGATCCTTTTCCAATCTTACCGATCTTTGTCATGTTGAACTACCTCTAGTTTTACCACTCTAGACCTTTGTCTAAATTAATAAAGCCATACAGGTGAAGTTGTCTCTCCATTGGTGATCCCCAACCAATGAAGATTCTCCCTTCCTAGGAGCCATCTCAACTGCCACCTGTTTCAGAAACACTGCCCTCATCCTCCTAGGGCTTCTTCACTCATCCCACAGTTGAACCGTATTGCCTTTAACCCCAGCACTCGGTGAATCTCTCTTGTTAGTTTGAAACCAGCCTGGGCTACAGCGCGAGTTCCAGGACAACCAGAGCTGCACAGAGAAAGTCTGTCTCGAAAAATCCAAAGAAGGAAGATGAAGAGAAGGAGAGAAGACAGAACAAGAAAAAACGGGACTAGTCCCATTTCCAAGCAGGCCCGGGCGGCAGATGCAGAGTAGGAATTTTTGCGCCGCAGGGGCGGGGTCTGGCTGCCGCCTCCACTCCCCAGGCGCGCCGCGCGATGGCGCGAACGGACTACGAGTCCCAGGCTGCTTTGCGGCGGCGGCAGCGACGACGTGGCACCAGGGAAGGCCGTGCGGACTGGAAAGGCAGAAGGTGGTGAAGCCGAAGTCATGTCGGCCAAAGCAGCGGGCCCCGGGGGCTGGGAGGTGGTGAAGAAGGGCCGGCGACCTGGAGCAAGCGGCGGTGGACGAGGAGGCGGCGGCGGCGGTGATCGCCGAGCGCTCGGAGAGGCGAACGGAGTGTGGAAATACGACCTGAGCTGTGAGTACCCGCCGCCGCCCACCTGGGCCTGTGGGGCAGGGGCGCGGCGGAGCAGCTGCGGAAGCCGGGAGCGGATCCGCGGGACCCCGGCCACCCCGCCTGAAGTGCCGGGAGAGGTGGCCATCCCCACCATCCTGGTCAGGAAGCGGAGGCCCAGAGAAACCGACTCTCGAGTCGGAAGAGACTGGAATTCCGATCTCCATCTGTTCAGGCCTTTGCACACAGCCCTTTCAGCTGTCCCGGCCCTCGTTGGCCAGGTGTCTGAGTGACTGGACAGAGGCATCGGGGATCTTACACAGTGCTCCTTCTAAAGTAACCAGTGTATCCGGGAGGGGTGGATGCGAAGCCCAGCACTGGTAGGAATGACCCGAAATACACTCCGACCAGAAGTTAATCTCTGTGTCACCTACCCCATAGTCTCCGGAGGAGGGGAGAAAGCTTGCCACTTGTTGAGTGTAGAGCTGTCATTTCAGAACGAGCAAGAACTGGGAGTGGGAACCATGCTGGGAAAATTTCACCCTCAGAGACTAGCAGCCAGAGAGCCCTTGAAGCCCACCCTCTGTACCTGAGACTGGCTGAACTCCCACGTGCCTTGATTTATCTGATAAAGAACTGGAAGAGCCAGGGACCTGCTGGTGGGGACTGAAATCAGCCACCACAAGGGCTCTTTGCTGTGCTTCTAAAGCTCCCAAGGGAGGAGCTGGGGACAGCATCTCACAGTAAATGACTTAGGTGCCCCTGCAGAGAAGGGACCACTGTGCTTTGATCCCTGGGGTCTTAAGGGTTTCCTGCTGTTTTCTGTCATCATTCCAGCGCCAATCCAGACCACGAGCAGTCTTTATGAGCGTGGCTTTGTGAAAGTTGTGAAGGGACAGAATAAAGAGCAAGTTCCTCCCCCTGCTGCGGAGCCTAAGAAGCCAGCAAACAAGAAGCAGCCAAAGAAGGTGGCAGCTGTCAACAGCCAAAACCAGAAGCAGGGCCCATTCCGAAGCCTGGAGGATGCACTGAGAGCTGTAAGTGCGTCTAGGCGAAGGGTGCAGAGAAGATGTGGAAGGTAGGACTGTCAGACGAGAGGAGTTCCAGGAAAGATGGAACGCCAAGGGACAGAATGTTTGCTCGTCGAATAGGAAGGAAGTAGGATGTTCATAAGAACCTTAGGCAAGAAGAGTGTTAGAAACCTAAAAACAAGATGGAGGTGATGGGAAGGCTGGCTTGGGTCCTCTGTCCCTCAGAAGCTGTTGTCTTTCATTCCCGTCTGCCTTCTGTTCTCTCTCTTGAACAAGTGAAGGGCCTACAGGTGTATGGCCTTGAGACCAGCATTCTCAGCTGTCCTACCCCGTACTTACTTAGGATATAGGTGTGGCAAAGTCGTAGCATCCACGTATGCAAGCCTCCTTCAGCCACCGACCTGCCCCTGTTCGCCTTCCCTGCCCTTACAACTCACCTGAGAAATCTCTCCTTGACAGCTGGATGTGGCAGCTCTGCAGAAGGAACTGGACAAGAGCCAGAGCGTGTTCACTGGAAACCCCTCTGTGTGGCTGAAGGACCTGGCCAGCTATCTCAACTACAAGCTCCAAAGTCCCCGGAGCGAGCCCACCCTGAGCCAGTATCCGCATGGTTAGTCCCCCACCCCTCAGCTCAGATAAGGACGTTCTGAAAGGGTGAATGTTCCTGAGGGCCCAATACCTCCACTGTCCTGACTCGGACACGTGACTGTGCAGGTGGTGGGGTCTTCTCGGGGCAGAGAAAGCCAGCCTGGGTGCAAGGGCAGCCCGTCCTGTCTCTCACAGCGGCCAATGGCCCCAGATTATCCCTACAGCCTCGTGAGCCGAGAGCTGCGTGGGATCATCCGAGGGCTGCTGACCAAAGCTGCAGGGTCTCTGGAGCTCTTCTTCGATCACTGTCTGTTCACCATGCTGCAAGAGTTGGATAAGACACCAGGTAGGAATGTCCCATGAAAGGTGACTGTCTTGAGAGCCTACCCTTTTTCTCTTGCTGCTGACGTAGTCATCAGTTCCCTTCCCAACAAGAAATAAATGTCCTAATCTCCTAAGATGTTTTTGGGAGAGAAGGGAGGAGGAGATAGGGCTTAGGCTCACAGCTGGGGAAAAAAAAATGTGGGGTGCCAAGTCATATGAGTGGCTCTAAGAGCATACGTCTCTCTAGGGGAGTCGCTACATGGATACCGCATCTGTATTCAGGCCATTCTGAAGGACAAGCCCAAGATTGTCACTTCAGACCTGGGCAAGGTGAGCCTTGGGTGGTACTGGGAACACTAGGGGTAGAACTAGGGAAACTAGACAGAGTCTACATCATTAGGTTTAGTTGTGGGAGGGAGTAACACATAATATCACTAGCATTTACTGTGTGTCTCTGTTGGATAAGGTTGGCATTATGGAATACTCTGTTGATATTATGGAATGGCTGGACCATAGAGAGGTGCCATAGCCTTCCTAGAACTGGTCAGCCAGTGCGTTGAGAGTCGGGAAGAGCATCACTGGGCTCGCTGTGCCACACTGCCATAGGGTTCCACTCTTCTTGGCACCCTTCCCACCTATACCTGTCTTCCCACTGGAATCTTTAGTGCTGGTTTGCTAGCCTATAACCTGCCCCTTCTACCCATCTCCGCAGTTCCTAGAACTTCTGAGGTCCCACCAGAGCCGACCAGCAAAGTGCCTGACCATCATGTGGGCCTTAGGGCAAGCAGGTTTTGCTAACCTCACCGAGGGACTGAAAGGTAACAGATTGAGAAGGATGGATTGGTCTCTTCTCTGATGCCCCTGTGCATCAGAGCCTGAGACTTGCTGGCTTTTGGCTTTACAGTGTGGCTAGGGATCATGCTGCCTGTGCTGGGCATCAAGTCTTTGTCTCCCTTTGCCATCGCATACCTGGACCGGCTGCTCCTGTGAGTAATGGGGGGACAGCGAGGGGAAGGCCCAGGGTGTCCACAAGAGGCTGTTTCGGCAAAATGGGATGCCGTGATCCTGGTCTCCATAGATGCGAGGAAACTCAGGACCAGCTCCTCCCACCTCCAAGTGTGATGGTGAGGAAGGAAAGGGAGGGAGCCATTGAGGGATGGGGATGGGGTAGAGTTTATGCCCTTCTCCCTGGACACTGGCTTAGCCAAGTTCATGACTGGAGCACCAGAGTGCTTTTCAACAAGCCTGCTTCTCCTTTCTCTAGGATGCATCCCAACCTCACCAAAGGCTTTGGCATGATTGGCCCCAAGGACTTCTTCCCACTCCTAGACTTTGCCTATATGCCCAACAACTCCCTAACCCCCAGGTAGGACTGCTTTGGAGCATGTGTACAGGGAGAGTTCCCAGTGCAAAGTTGAGACACCACAGTGCATTTCCATCCCCTTTCCCCCCGAAGCCCTAGATTCACAACTGGAAAGTTCCACAGGAGGTTTCAAGGGGCCTGTGAAGCCCAAAAGTTATATATGTCTTTGAATGCAACAATTTTTTTTTTAATGTAACATCGGGCAGTACTTAGGGAGACAAACTTTGCAAGGTGCTTCTGTGTGCAAAGACTCAGAATCATCCCAAGACACTGAGTGACTCTCCCTTCAGGCCAGGGATGAGCTCAAGTGTCACAGTTCCATTTACAGCCTGAGCCTGGCCCTCCTCCCTAGCCTGCAGGAGCAGCTGTGCCAGCTCTTCCCCCGACTGAAGGTGCTGGCGTTTGGAGCAAAGCCAGAATCTACCCTGCACACCTACTTCCCTTCGTTCCTGTCCAGAGCCACCCCTAACTGTCCTGCTGAAATGAAGAAAGAGGTGAGCAGTCCTTCCCTGCCCAGAGCGCAGCTGCAGTTAGCCTCATCCGTGGATGTTCCCTTGGTCTGCAGCTCACTTCACAGCCACCTGCCCCCCCCCCCCCGCACTTGTGCTTTCCCATGGGAGTATGGGCCTGAGAGGTGGGAGGGTGGTCAGTGGTGGCCTGTCACTGTAGACAAGATCTGTAAGCTAAGGCTGCAGCTTAGGAACTATACCTACCCCATGACAGCGTCTCAGCTTCTCAGGGGTCATGACAGGATCTCTCAGCCTTCATGATAGATGTGTTGTTACCGGAAGCCCCAGCACCTTTTTTCATCATTATCATCCTCGCTCTTGTTCTGTGCAGCTCCTGGGCAGCCTGACCCAGTGCCTGACTACGGACCCCCTCAGCACCAGCGTCTGGAGACAGCTGTACCCCAAGCACCTGTCACAGTCCAGGCAGGTGGGGGTGGGGTCACCTGCTCTGTTCTACACAAATAAACCTCCTAGTGTGTGCTTCTAGACGAGGGCTGGCGTGTCCTACCAGAATCACCGCTCACTCTTCTCCAGGCTAACGCCTCTCTGTTCAGTGAGAACGCAGCTGGGTGGCCTTCAAGAACTACTATGGGTGGGGTCTTTTGGGACTCAGAACCCAAGGTCTTGGTGACAAAGAGGGAGGCAGGCCCAGTGGGCTGCTGACTGATGGGAGCTTGCTCCTCCACAGCTTGCTGCTGGAACACTTGCTTAAGTCCTGGGAACGGATTCCCAAGAAGGTGAGGAGCTGAGAGGATGTGGGAGACCAGGGTTGTCTGGGTTCTCGGTTGGTGCCCCTTGACCTCTGCCCTCCTTTTTCTGTGCCTTTGACACTGAGCATTAAGCAAGGTTGAGGCACAAGATGCTGTTCCAGGCCAAGACTCACACTCTGATCTCATCTCTTGGTATTCTGTAGGCTCGGAAGTCTTTGCAAGAGACCGTTCAGTCCTTCAGGCTTGCCAACCAGGAACTTCTAAAGAAGAGCAGTAGCAGCAACGAACATGTTGTCAGCTGTGATACAGCTTGCAAGGTGTGATACCCAGCCTCTCCAGTCATACAATCCTGCATCTGTCTTGACACACCCTGGGTTGGGCTTGGGTTACATTCCCGTCCCGCCTGTCTGTGGATCCCCCTCTACCTCAATTTTCTGTATAGGCCTAGCTTGGGGCTTGCACTTGGAAGCAGAAACCAGGCCTTCTACCTCTGACCACTGTCCTCTCTCTGCTGCCAGGGCTTGTTGCAACAGGCACGGGGTCCTCGGCCACCCTGGACCCGGCTCTTCCTGTTGCTTCTGGTCTTTGCAATAGGATTCCTATGCCATGATTTTCGGTCACACAGCTCCTTCCAGGGTAAGTAGTGGTTGGTCGTCTAGGAAGAGAACATGGTGGTGGGTCACAGAGCTATGTGTCGCATCTCCAGAGCCCACCTTGTCCTGATGAGTTCTTGGTGCCACAATACAAGAACTTTGACCTCGGTGTTCTGTGCAGGTTGGATATTCCCTTCAGGTTGAACGATACTCTGCAGGAGAGACATGTTCACAAATCTACAGCTCCTAAACACGTTTTCTCCTTTTAACTCATGAGAAGAAGAAAGATTTAGTCTCAGATTAAGATCATAGCTAGTAGGAACAGAAAGATAACTAAGTGGTCACTCGTACTTGCTACCACATATGACAGTCTGAGTTCCATCCCCATGGTACACATGGTGGAAGTCAGCACAAATCCTGACCTCGTGTACATCCTGTGCCATATCCATATGTGTGCACTAAATAAATCACTAAAGGTAATTTTAAAAAGAAAGAAAGATCACAGCCTAGTAAAAGGCAGATACTCAAGCCTGAGATCTTCTGACCTCTCAGTCCAAAACTCTACCAATGTCCCATTCTTCCTATTCTTGACCCAGTAGAAGTTATTCAAATCTGGCCTGCAAATCTCCCTCCAAACCTGGTAATTAGACCCGAGAGCACATGAAACTGTCCCACTGCCTCCCTGTGCCTGCCCCAAGACCTGGAATGTCTGTCTTCCAAGCCCTGCCCCTGCTCTCCCAGCTCACCAGAGGCTCCCTTTGCAGCCTCCCTCACTGGCCGGTTGCTTCGATCCTCTGGTTTCTTGCCTGTTGGCCAGCAAGTGTGTGCCAAGCTCTACTCCTCCAGCCTGCAAAGCTACAAGTGAGCTCCTACCAAGGAAGGCAGGGTGGTGCCGGTGCTCAGGGCAGGCATGGACAGTGGGAAGTACTTAAAACTATTCGTGTCCTCCCTTTTTTGTCCTTCCTTTGGTGAGCAAGTTGGCCTGGGGAAGCTCAGAGTATGCCTCTGTCCTCCAATTTCTCCACAGTTGGCTGCAGGAAACATTGCCAGTATATAGCTCCCACCTGATTGCTGTGGTACAACCCGGTTTGCAACTGGCCTGGACATACACCAATGCCACAGTCAGCTTCCTTTCTGCCCACTGTGCCTCCTACCTTGCCTGTTTTGGTGACAGCTTCAGTGACTTCTTGCAGAGGGTAAGTAAGCTGGAGATCAGGAGTCAGAAAAAGACCCATCCCCCCAGAGACAGAGTTCTTGGGAGGGAGCAATCCAGCACGGGCAGAATCTCGTTGCCCTGGATATCTTGTTCCAACCACTGTCCATGGTCGTCTGCAGGTCCAGCTCCCTGAGGCCCTGCGCCAGCTCTTCCACTCCCTGAAGGAGCTGCTGCTGCTCTTCCACCACAGTGTGCTGCTGCCCATGTGGCACCTGCTGCTTGTGGCCCTGGCCCAAGCCCAGGAGTACTGCCATGAAGCCTGCAGGTAAGACCTCTACTCCAGACTCTACAGGTTCCTGGAGACCCACTTCTGACCCTGGGGACAAGGGTACATCATTCATTTTTGTTACAGCACTCTGGGATGAAAATTATGGGTTCAAGCTGTACCCTGTGAAGTGACACACTCCCACACGTGACACCCAGCCCTCTCAAATGTTCTGCTTTTCTCATAGAGGAGAAGTGACCTGGGACTGCATTAAGACACAGTTCAGTGAAGCTGCCCGATGGATATGGCTCTGCCTACAGGATGTCACAGTAGCTTTCTTGGACTGGGCACTCGCCATGATATCCCAGCAATAGACCCTGCTTGCCCGACCACTGGTTTCTGTCGTGGCAAGCTATCAGAGACTTCTGGAGGGTAGAGAAGGCGGCTCTCTCTTCACCTGGTGCCTGAGTTCTGTCTCCTAGATGAGGGGCCAGGTGCCTCTGCTTCACTTCTCCCATCTTCAGGGCACTGGCCAGAGCTTCTCAGCCTCCCACTCACAGGTCTGCTAGGTGTCTCAGGCCCAGTTGCACAGCAGCTCCCGGCCTCCTTTGGGCTGGTAGCCTTGCTCTACATCTCTCACCCCTCTCTGTTCCTCCATCTCATCACTTAAGCCCCCATAACCCACCTCCGAAGAAGGGACATAGCCTCCTTTCCTCATTTCTAGTCATAACTTAAGCCACAGCAGAAAAAGGGAAAGGACTTCAGAAGGGCCAGCACCGACACCTCCACCAGCAGCCTGGGTAGCCATCAGTGGACGTGCAGGCCGCGTGGAAATGCCTGTTACCTCAGATCACCCAGAACAAGCAAGCCTTCTGAGGCCACTGGGGCCCTGATCTGTCAGCATCCTGGCTTCCCAGTGCTGTTCCCCTCAGTGCCGGAGTCTCTGTCACACCTCAGCCAGAGCTGCCCGCAACACCACCCACCTGGAGAGCAGCGCCCTTACCTCAGCCTGCCAAAGAGTCAGCGGATGACTCCTGGGTAGAATAAAGGACAGAGTGGATTTCTAGCTTTCCTTTCTTCACTTCTTCATGTGGGGATTCCCATGGTTGGGGACAGAACAGCAGTCTTGGGCCTCTGCCCTGGGTATTGCACTGATTGAGCTTCTGCCAGAGAAAGGCTATCTCTGTCACTCCCCACGAGACTCCCAGGATTCAATTGGCTCTGCTGATTTTGTCTGACTTGTCAATGATTCCTATCCAGAAATTTCCTCCATGTGATTGGGGAGACAGGCAGAGCTGGGAGATCTCCCAGTCCTTCATTTATTAATTGGTTCGTTTTAGGAAACTGGTTTATACACCATAACCGCTGGCGTTTGCTACTTATTTTAGAAAGTAAACGGCCTCAGCTGTCTACTCCTTACTGGCTTACTGGTAGTGACCATTGTTCTCAGTGAGGAAAAGTCCTGTCCAAGGACCAAATGTGGCTTGCTAGGCCAGACTGTCCAACAATGGTCCAAATGTCCCACAACATGTTCTGTTTGTTCTTGTCCATGAGCCACAAATAAATCAACCCTATCTCATGATTTGAAGAGGACTTTTGACAGCCTGGGGCAGCCACAGCACAAGACACTATACTGTCTCAAGGAGAGTTAGAGAATGCTAGCCTGGTGTTTTGTGTTTCAGTTCAACATCCTTGAGCATGCCATGATTCTGTGTGTTCTACTCTGTAGGGATTTAACTTGAGTTCATAATTTCTGGTGTTAAAATCCTTAAATGTGCCAGGTACACACCTTTAATCCCAATACTTGGGAGACAGAGGCAGGCAGATCTCTGTGAGTTCAAGACCAACATGATCTACAAAGCGAGTTCCAGAACAGTCAGGGCTACAAAGAAACCCTGTCTCAAAAAAAAAAAAACCAAACAATCCTTAAATGCAGCATTTTTCTTCAACTTGGATCAGTTGTCATTGCCACTGCCTCTCTTGGGGACACTGAAACCAGCCTTGGCTTTACAAGCCTATTGGGGAAAGTGACTCTTATTCAGATGATTCCCCCTCCCCAAGACTGGTATAGTACAATGTTCTGTCTGTAGTCGAGGATCACCTGCTCTTCGTTAAGATGAAGGCAGATGTTTCATTTTTACAAAGCTGTCAAATAGAAGTCGAAGCTGAGCTGGTGAATTAGAGCAGTGTGAAGCCCGCCTGTTCCAGTGATGCAGACAACTGCTACTAATGACAACAGTGCCAGGGGTGGGAGAGGGGTGACATTTTAGTCGGCCTCATGCAACTGAAGTTCAACAAATAACAGCCTTGATACTGAAGGGCAATTTGAATGAGTGTGTCTGTCTCGCAGTTAGCAGTTCCTACGCGAATGTAGAAATCCATGAGTCATTTCTAGACAGTATTTCTGTTCTCGGGAGTCTACCTTCCTTTGGTAGTTTCAAGTCTTCGGCTTTTGTTTTAGATGAGGGCAACATGGTCTCTGCCTGACAATGTCCCTGAGCCCACACCTGCAGCTTTTGTCAATCCGTTCTCGGCACCTTAGTGTGGCTCGCTTTCCACAGTGATGGGCATGCTTCCCAATCTAAATCACCCAGGCGTCCTTCACAGAGGTGTCTATATGGTTGAGTGACTTCTAAGCATTTTAATGTCATCTGAGAGAGGTGGGACTTGTGTGGATGCTGAAAGTGACCCACACTACTCTGTATTAGTGTCCCATCATTTAGGGATGGGTGAATACTTACTTATTATCGCGTGTCTTGGCCCTTAATAAAAACCAGTGTACTGAGCTGGATGTGGTGGCGCACGCCTTTAATCCCAACACTTGGGATGCAGAGGCAGACGGATCTGAGTCCGAGGTCAACCTGGTCTACAGAGTGAGTTCCAGGACAGCCAGGCTACACAGAGAAACCCTGTCTCCAGAAACAAACAAACCTAACGTACTATATTATCTGTAAGTGATGTTAGCACACTGTTAAATTTTTTGAATATGTGTTATTTTAAAGCAATTTCAGATTCAGGTCAAGAGCAAAAATAGAGGCTTGTCCTTAACTATCACCACCACACGTGTGCACATGTGCACGCACGCACAGACACAGCTTCCCCACCATCGAGGTCTTGCCGCCAGTGCAGTCTGGCCCTACACTGACTCAGCTGCCACACACTTCTTTAATTAGGTTACACAAAATGCCTGTTGTGGATCTGGGGGAGACGACTCAGTGATCAAGAGCACATACTGCAAGAGGACCTGTGTTTGGTTCCCAACATACACACTGGATGGTTCACAGCCCTCTATAACTCTGGCTCGGGTCACTGATGCCTTTGGTGTCTTCAGACACCTGTACTCGTACATGCACACACATACAGTAAGTCTTAACTGTGATGATGGCATGTGTCCACTCTGCAGACACCTGTACTCGTACATGCACACACATACAGTAAGTCTTAACTGTGATGATGGCATGTGTCCACTCTGCAGACACCTGTACTCGTACATACACACACATACAGTAAGTCTTAACTGTGATGATGGCATGTGTCCACTCTGCAGACACCTGTACTCGTACATACACACACATACAGTAAGTCTTAACTGTGATGATGGCATGTGTCCACTCTGCAGACACCTGTACTCGTACATACACACACATACAGTAAGTCTTAACTGTGATGATGGCATGTGTCCACTCTGCAGTCAGGTAGGTGTCACTGGCCTAGAAATTCCCTAGTCCCCCATTATGCTTCCTCAGAGACACTGGAGGTAATTAATCTCGACCATCTCCAGATTTTTGCCTTTCTCACACTGCCATGGCATTAATTACTGCACATATCTTGTTATAATCTCTCCCACTGCAGAGAAAAGTTTCTGTTCCCAAAAAGCCAAGGGTGGTTCAAAAGAGGTCGAACCCTTAACGTCAAACATCAGCCAGCAGCACTAACAACTCAGGAAGAAGACAGTTCAGTGAGTGGGTCCCGTTACATTCACCATGTTCTTATTTCACCCCATATTCCAAATTTCTGGGCCATAGCCACATCTCGGTGGTTTGGCTCGGCACACTCCTGGACCCCCTTGGCATTGTAGGGCTTTACACAGGAACAGAATGCTGCTATAAAAGACTGTCACGGTAAAGAGTTGGAAGTGACCTAGAAATGTCTTGAGATTCCAGAAGCAAAGTCATATTTGATAGTTTTGAGTATGGATGCATTAATGCTGTCAGTGCTGAAGAAAGTTGTGTGTGGTCTCACGTTCAGTTAGATGTCATATTGCTCAGCGTGGGTTGGTGGGGGAAGTGCCGTTGTCCATACAATTTAGGATGGGAGGAAAGGCACACGCAAATTCCACTATGACGGTAGTGTTGAAGTCAGTAGGAAGCCGTTAAAATTTCTCTCCATAGCTCATAAAGCTCATTAAGTGAATCTCGTAACACCAAATCAGGACCATCAGCTCACTGATCTCACTGAAGCTAAGCATTTGGGACTATAACAAGTTGTGAATTTGGACGGGCCTACAACTGTCACTGTTAAACATAAAGGGGCACACCTCTAATTCCAGCACTTGAGAGGTGGAGGTAAGAGGCTCAATTGTCAAGGTCATTTTCAGCCTGATCTGTGAGAGACACTGTTTCCAAAAAAAAAAAAAAAAAAAAAAAAGAGATTACCCGAACCCAGCACCCAGCACTGAAGAGGCAGAGGCAGGTGAATTTCTGAGTTCTAGGCCAGCCTGGTCTACACAGTGAATCCTGAACAGCTGGAGCTATATAGACAGACCCTGTCTCAAAAAAAAAAAAAAAAAAGTAAGAAACCAAAAAAGAGTGAACATCCTAATCTACCAGTTTTGAAAGTATGGTCAGAAATCCTCTAGAGTTCAGGATTGTGCGCATTATAATGCTGAGAAGTCATTCGCCTTTGTGATTGCTGTGAGCACAGCTGGATTTAAACACAGAACTGCAGGGCACTTGGTGGGAGTCCAGGCTGTGTTGACCAAGGTTTGTCCTCTCCTTTCACTTAAACTGTCCTTGGCGGAGTGGGGGATGGGCTGTGATGCCACAGCAGCGACCAGACAGAGTTCATAAACTCACTAAACAGAAAAAGTCAGGGTTTCTGAGCAACTTCACCATTGTTAGGGAACCTAAAACAGTCTTTCTTCAAATAATACAGCAAAAAGGCAATAAAGGGCTCCTTTTGAAGCAAAGTGTGTGAGAAAGATGGCGGCAGCTGATAGGACGTGTGCAGCGCTCACTCAGACCATCTTTTTAAAAAGATTTTCCAAGCCAGGTGGCGGCGCACGCCTTTAATCCCAGCATACGGGAGGCAGAGGCAGGCGGATCTCTGTGAGTCCGAGGCCAGCCTGGTCTACAGAGCGAGTTTCAGGACAGTCAGGACTGTTTCATAGAAAAACCCTGTCTCAAAAAACCAAAAATCCAAAAACAAAAACAAAACAGATTCAGACCCCTCTAGCAGAAAGAGTAGAGCCAAAAAAATCTAGCAAGGAGAAAAGAACCAAAAATCTAGGTTAGCCGGTTCAATGACTCTGTTCCAGGAACTAGCTGACCATAAAGTTAGATTATAATCTTGAGAATAATCTTGAGAAACAGGGAGTTACCCCCTTGTGATTATCACTGGTATTTTCGGAATTTTCCAATGACGCCCACCTTACCCACTTTAGGTTATCAGGTTATGGTTTCTTCCCTTAAAGACCCCTTCTCCCAGCTACTCAGGGTCAAACTCCTACCCCTGCGTGGGAAATGAGTTTCGGCCCCAGTGCACTGGTTCCTGTCCTATCAATAAACTTCGTGTGATTGCAGCAAAGACGATCTCTCATGAGTTCTTGCGGGGGGGGGGGGGGGGGGGTCGTGTTATCCCAAGACTTGAGTGAAAGACTCCCCACTCCGGGGGTCTTTCAAAAGAACTATCTGAAGCAAACCTATGCTGATTTTATCAGACATTTTGATAATCAGTAGTATGGGTCCTTCAACTTTGTTGTCCACTTTCAATATTTTTGTGGTCATTCAGAGAACCAGGTAATTCAACATGAATCTAAGGATTATATATTTCATTTATAAAAATAAAATATCATTGGAATTTTGGCAAGAATTGCATTGAATTTATAGATTTTTCTAAGTAGGGCTGCTATTTAAACAATATTAAACCTTTCAAACCAACTGGCATGTGTTTCCATTTATTTAAGGTCTTCAATTTCTTTATTATTGTAAGGGGGCATGCATGTCATCAGTCCAAGCGGAGGGAGTTGATTCTCTCCTGTAGTGATATTTTGTTTGTATTTTAACAAATAAATTGTGCCTGTAGATCAGAGTGCAGAGCTAAGCCACTAGTTAGTCACACACCTAAACCACTAGTTAGCCATAGAGGACAGACAGTAGTCCTTGAATCCCAGCACAGACAGAGGCAGATGGACCTCTGTGAGTTCAAGGCCAGCCTGGGCTACTTGAGAAAAACAGAGCTCACACCTCTGATCCCAGCACTTGGGCTGACGTGCCTTTAGTCCCAGCACTAGAGAGAGGCATAAGGCAGGAGGAGTTCAGAGCATCTGAAGTCTGGTGGAGAGCATGGCAGTCTGCAGGCAGGCTAGGACAGGATCGCCCTCTGTCTGAGCCTTGGTGAGGTAAGAACTCTCTAGTAGCTTGGCTGCTTTGCTTTTCCTATCTTGGGTCTCTGCGTTTATAATGTTCGGGCTACACTCTCCTTTCACTGTGGGATCCTGGGGCTTGAGCTCAGATCATCAGAAACTGACTTTCACACAATGAAGAGTTTCTTCTGCTCTTGGATTGATGTTCATTGTTCTTTACATATTTGATAGAATTCACATTGAAGTTCTCTGCTTCTGGATTTCTTTCTGCTGAATGTTTCTGAGTACCAAAATCCTTTTTCGTTCTTCATGACTTTCCGTATCTTTCTGAGTCGTTCTAGATAACTTGTGTGTTTCTAGGAATTTGTCGTCTGTAAGTAGATTGCCTAATTTTGTTATGTAATTATATATAGAACTTATTTTTTAAAATTCTTTTACTTTATATGCTTCTCTTTAAAAAGTACATTATTTCGCATGCCTGTATCCATATGTGTGAGTTTGTGTGCTACAACATCAAGTATGTGTGTGTCTGGTGGATGTAGAAACAAGAGGACAATCTGCAAAAGTTGGTTCTTTCCCCCTCCAGCATGTGGGTCCCAGGGGTCAAACTCAGTTGTCAGCCTGGTAGCAAGGGCCCTTACTGGCTGAGCCGTTCTGACAGTTTAAGTGTTTTTGTTTTAAAATGTATTGCCTAGACCTAAGCATATTTCAAATAAGATTAGAGGAAAATAGGAAAAAGTTTAAAAGAAGTATGTGAATATTTAATCCTCATTTGCATAATATGCTAAATTTCAAAGCAACAGAGAAAGGTCCTAGAGGAAATGGTTGATAAATGACTGTACACAGAACTGTAAGATGCATCTATGTCATAAAGTATCACACACACAAAATTAGAGAAAAATATTTGCCAGAAATACATCCCTGATGTTAAAAATATTAAAATCTACTCTAAATAAAAAAGCACTGAACACAAAATTGTGTGCAAGAGACATAATTCATAAGTTATTCTTCAAATGAATAGCAGCCTTGTAAAAATATCCATTTCATCAATGAAGTGAAAATATAAAATAAGATGCAACTTACTTTATATTATGCATTTATTTTATAAGATGCATATTTATATATACTTCTATTGTAGTATTTATATTATCTAGATATTATAAGATGCATATTTATATATAAAAGATATTTACTTTGTAGTATAAAATGCATATCACTAATAAAACATTTCTCTTTTTTACATCCGTTTATTATTTAGTGTTACATGTGTATTGTATGGGGGTGTATGTTCTTTTTTATTGTTTTTATTGAGCTATGCATTTTTTTCTTATTCCCTTTCCTTTCTCCCTTTTCCTTTCTACTCACCTCCTGCCCCTCATACTCCCAATTTACTCAGGAGATCTTGTCTTTTTCTCCTTCCTAAGTGGATCCATGTATGTCTCTCTTAGGGTCCTCTTTGTTGTCTAGGTTCACTGGGGTTGTGGACTGTAAGCTGATTGTACTTTGTTTTATGTCTAATATCTGCTTATGAATGAGTACATACTATATTTGTTTTTCTGGGTAGGGGTTACCTCACTCAAAATGTTTTTTCCTAGTTCCAACCATTTGCTTGCAAATTTCAAGATGTCATTATTTTTCACTTTTGAGTAAAAATTTACACCTCTGTAAATTTACACCACATTTTTCTTATCCATTCTTTGGTTGAGGGGCATCTAGATTGTTTTCAGGTTCTGACTATTACAAATAATGCTGCTATAAACATAGTTGAGCACATGTCCTTGTGGTACAATTGAGCATCCTTTGGGTATATGCCCAAAAGTGATTGATATTGCTGGATCTTGAGGTAGAGTGACTCCTAATTCTCTTAGAAACCACCATACTGATTTACAAAACAGCTGGACAAGTTTGCACTCCCACCAGCAATGGAGGAGCATTTCCACTACTCCACATCCTCTCCAGCATAAGCTGTCATCAGTGTTTTTGATCTTGACCATTCTGACAGGTATATCTGAGATGGTATCTCAGAGTTGTTTTGATTTGCATTTTTCTCATGGTAAGGAAGTTGAACATTTCCTTAAGTGTTTTTTGGCCATTTGAGATTCGTCTATTGAGAGTTCTCTGTTTAGATCTGTACCCAATTTTTTAAACTGGATTATTTGGTATTTTAATGTGGTCAGAGGCTGCTCGTTAATTCCCAGCCACTCAGAACTGAAATAATTACACAGAAACTATATTATTTAAAATACTGCTTGGCCCATTAGTTTATGTATATTTCTAGCTAGCTGTTATCCTAAACTAACCCATCTCCATTAATCTGTGCATCACCACGAGGTCGTGGCCTACGGGCAAAGTTTTGGTGGGCTCAGGCGGAGGCATCTGTCTCCTGCAGCAGCTTCATGGCTTCTTCCCAACTCCGCCTACTCTCTCTCTCTCTCTCTCTCTCTCTCTCTCTCTCTCTCTCCATCTCTGTTCAGAATTCCCACCTGGCTTTACTCTGTTAAGCCATTGGCCAAAAGCAGCTTTATTCATTAACCAATAAAAGCAACACATATACAGAAGGACTTCCCACACCATTTTGATGCCCCAGTTTCTTGAGTTCTTTGTATATTTTGGAGATCAGACCTCTGTCTGAAGTGGGGTTGGTGAAAATCTTTTCCTATTCTGTAGGCTGTCATTTTGTCTTGTTGACCATGTTCTTTGCTCTACAGAAGCGTCTCAGTTCCAAGAGGTCCCATTTATTAATTATTGCTCTCAGAGTCTGTGCTACTGGGGTTATATTTAGGAAGTGGTCTCCTGTGCCAAGTGCATTCAAGGGTACTTCCCACTTTCTCTTTTATGAGATTCAGTGTGGTCGGATTTATGTTGAGGTCTTTGATCCATTTGGACTTGAGTTTTGTGCATGGTGATAGATATAGATCTATTTTCATTCTTCTACATGTCAGCTTCCAGTTATGCAAGCATCATTTGTTGAAGATGCTTTCTTTTTTCTATTTTATAATTTTAGCTTTTTTGTCAAAAATCAGGTGTTCATAGGTATATAGATTGATATCTGGGTATTTGATTCGATTCCATTGATCCTCCTGTCTGTTTTTATGCCAATACCAAAAGCTGTTTTCATTACTATAGCTCTATAGTTTGAAGTCGGGAATTGTGATGCTTCCAGAAGTTCCTTTATTGTATAGAACTGTTTTGGCTATCCTGGGTTTTTGTTTTTCCATATGAAGTCAAGTATTATTCTTTCAAGGTTTGTGTAGAATTTTGCTGGGATTTCGATGGGCATTGCATTGAATCTGTAGGTTGTTTTTGGTAAAATTGCCATTCTTACTACGTTAATCCTACCTATCCAAGAGCATGGAACATTTTCCATTTTCTGTTGTCTTCTTCAATTTCTTTCTTCAAAGATTTGAAGTTTTTGTCATACGGGTCCTTCACTTGTTTGTTTAGAGTTACCCCAAGATATTTTATGTTATTTGTGGCTATTATAAAGGGTGATGTGAAAATGGACACTATAAAATAATCCCCACAGTAACTCAGAATTGAGTATAATAAGGGGTAATTTATTTAGGGGTAGACTCACAGATCACAGTCCTCTCCACGAAAGGGGAACAGGAATCAAATACATAAGCTGGGAGAAAGCACACACATGCTTTATGTCAGCATTTATAGCATAAGAGGCCACGCCCAAGTGGACTGATCTCAAAGGCTACTGGCTGAAGGATTCCCCACAGCAGAGATGCTTCTCTAATTTCTTTCTTGGCCCATTTATCATCTGTGTAAACAAGGCTACATTACTGAAGGCATTTATCAGTTGTAGGAGTTTCCTGGCAGAATTCTGGGGTCATTTATGTATACATAAATGAAATAGTGAAAGCTGAACTTTTTCTTTTCCAATTTCTGTCCCCTTGATCGCCTTTTGTTGTCTCTAGAACTTCAGGTATAAATTGAACAGATATGGAGTGGACAGCCTTGTTTTGTTCCTGATTTCAGTGGGATGGCTTTGAGTTTCTCTCCATTTAGTTTGATGTTGACTGTTGACTTTCTGTATATTGCCTTTATTATGTTTAGATATGTACCTGTATCCTTGCTCTCTCCAAAACCTTTATTATGAAGGGATGTTGAATTTTGTCAAAGGCTTTTTCAGCATCTAATGAGATGATAGTGTGTGGCTTTTCTTTATTTCAGTGTGTTTATATAGTGGATTACATTGATAGGTTTTCATGTGTTGTACCATCCCTGAATCTCTGGGATGAAGCCTACTTGGTCATGGTGGATGATTTTTCTGATGTGTTCTTTAATTCAGTTTGCCAGTATTTTATTGAGTATTTTTGCATCAATTTTCTTGAAGGAGATTGGCCTGTGTAATTCTCTGTAATGTCTTTGTGTGGTTTGGATAACAGAGTAATTGTAGTCTCATAAAAAGAGTGCGGCAATGTTTCTTCTGTTTTCATTATGTAGAAAAATTTGAGGAGTATTGATATTAGTTCTTTAAAGTTCTTGTAGAATTCTGCACTGAAACCATCTGGCCCTAGGCAATTTTTGGTTGGGAGACTTTTGATGACTGTTTCTATTTCCTTAGTGGTTATAGGTCTATTTAATTTGCTTATTTGGTCTTGATTTAATTTTGGTATGTGGTACTTATTCAGAAAATTATCTACTCCCTTTAAGTTTTCCAATTTTGTGGAGTGCAGGTTTTTGAAGTATGACCTGATGATTCTCTGGATTTCCTCCTTGTCTGTTGTAATGACCCACTTTTCATTTCTGATTTTGTTAATTTGGATATTTTGTCTACCTTTTGGTTAGTTTGGATAGAAGTTTGTCTATTTTGTTGATTTTCTTGAAGAACCAACTCTTTGTTTCATTCTTTGTATTGTTTTCTTTGTTTCTATTTTGTTGATTTCACCTCTCAATTTGATTATTTCCTGTCATCTAGTCCTCCTGGTGAGTCTGCTTCTTTTTGTTCTATAGCTTTCAAGTGTTCTGTTAACTCACTTGTGGGATTTTTTCCGGCTTCTTTATGTAGACATTTAGTGCTATGAACTTTTCTTTTAGCACTGCTTTCATTGTGTCCCATAAGTCTGGGTATATTGTGTGGTCATTTTCATTGAATTTTAGGAAGTCTTTTATTTCTTCCTTGACCCAATGGTGATTCATTTGAGCATTGTTCAGTTTCCATTTGTTTGTGGACTTTCTGAAATTAGTATTTGTTATTGAATTCTAACTTCAAGTCATGATGATCCGATAAGACATAGGATTATTCCAATTTTTTTTTTATCTGTTGAGATTTGCTTTGTTACTGAGTATGTGGTCAGTTTTGGAGAGGGTCCCATGAGGTGCTGAGAAGAAGGAATATCTTTTGTGTTTGGGCGAAATGTCCTATAGATGTCTGCTAAATCCATTTGAGGCATAGCATCTGTTAGCTTCCTCATTTCTCTGTTGTTTCTGTGTGGCAGACCTGCCCAGTGGTTTGAGTGGGGTGTTGAAGTCTCCCATTGTTAAATATATGGGACTTGATGTGTACTTTAAGCTTTAGTAATGTTTCTTTTATGAATGAGGGTACCCTTGTATTTGGGACATAGATGTTCGTTATTGAGACGTCATCTTGGTGGATTTTTCCTATGAATATGAAATGACCTTCTACATTTCTTTTGGCTAATTTTAGTTTGAGGTCAATTTTGTTAACTGTTAGGATAGCTACACCAGCTTGTTTCTTAAGTCCATTTGATTGGAAAATCTTTCCCCAACCCTTTACCCTGAGGTAATGTCTTCTTTGTAGTCGGTGTGTTTTCTGTATGCAGCCGCAGAATGGATTCTGTTTTCATATCCAGTCTGTTAGCCTGTGTCTTTTTATGGGTGAATTGAGTCATTTGATATTAAGGGTTATTAATGCCAGTGATTGTTTGTTCATGTTATTTTTATTGTTATTGTGTGTGCACTTTTCTTTGGGATTTGCTGGTGTGGGAAAATATCTATTTCCTGTGTTTTTGTGGATATAGTTTTGGGTTTGAGTTTTCCTTCTAGTACTTTCTGTAGGGCTGGATTTGTGAATAGGTATTGATTTAATCTGGTTTTGTCATGGAATATCTTGTTTTCTCCATCTATGCTGATTGAAACTTTTGCTGAATAAGTAGTCTGGGCTGGCATCCGTGGCCTCTTAGTGTCTACATGATGCCTGTTCAGGACCTCCTGGCTTTCATTGTTTCCATTGAGAAGTCGGGTGCAATTCTGATAGGTCTGCATTTATATATTGCATGACCTCTTTCCTTTGCATTCTTTCTTTATTCTGTATGTCTAGTGTTTTGACATACAGAATATTATTACGTGGTGAGGGAACTGCTGTTGCCACAGCCTGCTTCGCTGCTGAGACTTCCTCTCCCAGGGCCTGGTGACCCATCCGCCATGCTGCTAAGATGGCCTGGCTCTGCCGCAGGTCTGCCTTCCACTCCCGGCTGCCGCACTGCGCTGCTTTGCAAGTGTGTTATTGAACATGTCCTGGTATTCATGTGGAGGTCAGAGGACAGCTTGGAGGAACTGGTTCTCTCCTTCCTTCATGTGGATCCAGGGAATCAAACTCAGGTTCTCAGGCTTGGCAGAAAATGGCTTTACTGCTAAACCATCTTAATGACTCTGAAGAATTCTTTAATACTTAAAGCAGTGAATGCTATGATAGAATTTTGTATATCCTAGGAAGTAAATTGGCAACTTTTATCAAAAGGTAAAAAAGTCTCACATTGTCTGGCCAAACAAGTACACTCCTAAAAGTTTTCTCGATGAGTAAGTAGAAATATGGGCAAGGATTTCTAAGGATGTGCACGTTGGGCATGGAGGCGTTATGCCCAGATTGCAGGTATCGGGGACCAGCTTCAACAAAAATACCACTTGCCAGGGTAGGGACACGGGGATCAGAAATATACGTAAAAAGTATGAAGACGCAAAAATAATAAAACAGAAGCCACAGAATAGTACCGGTAGGGTGTTCCAGTAATACTGAAATCGCCTGCGTTTAATTTCCAATTATTTAAAATACCCCGACCCCAAAAGGTAGGACTAAAATTAAAAAAAAAACTGCATTAACAGGATACAAGGAAATGAACAGAGGCGGTTGTGGTGTTGCACACTTTTATCTCAGCATTCTGGGTGCAGAGGCATGCCAAGCTCTTCGAATTCGAGGCCAGATTGACCCCAGACTCAAGCCCGAACATCTGAAAAAACGGAACAAAACAAAACAAAAACACCAAAAAACAAACCTCCAGTAGAGCGGTGACATTTGTACAGCATCGTCATTGCACTACAAGTCCCTGAGTGACGCATTCACCTTAAACCACTCTGATCTAAGCAGTGTTGGGCCTGGTTAGCACTCGCGTAGAAGACCCTTTGGGAAGTTTTTGTGCTGTAGGTTTGAGAAACAAGTAGATAAGTATGTTTTGTGAATCTCACATTTTAAAGGCGTCGGAATTAAGCAGCAAGGGAGGAAGGAGAGGGGGCGGGAATAATGGGGACAGGAATAATGGGGACAGGAAGGGAGCAGAGGAGGAAAGAGAAATATGAATTACTTAAAAATGCTAAACGTGTGCCATGAAAACTCCACAGCACGGTGGCAGCATCCCCTCCCCCCCAGCAGAATGAAGTCAAATAAGATTTCAAACTATCATTCCACCTAGCTGGACATTTCAGAACTGGAACTGAAGGCCAGGTCTCTAGACACACCCACTCCGCCAGACAGAGCCGGCTGAGCGGAGGACGGGGTAGGGGGGGAGGTTGAATTTGTTCCTTTAAAAAAAAAAAATCTCGTAGCTTTCAGTGAGCCAACAGTGGCCTGGCCCTGTGAGAAAGAGCAAGGGCAACAAATACTTGAGCTACATAAGGGGTAGGGTCGGGGTAGACACAAGGTCGACCCATCCAGAGGAGACGCTTGGTTGCCAAGTGACAGGGAAGGGGTCCAGGTGCGGCGGAAACCCTTCCCAGGCCTCGAAAACCAGTGAACTTGTTTAACAAGCGCTGGGCACTGCAGATCGGGCAGTTCGGGAGACTGCACTCAGCCGGCCCAGGGTACTCGGGATCAGGAATCCGCATCCCCCGCCATATCCTAGGGACTGGGGCACAGGGATCGCTCGTCTCCCGCGGCTCGGCGTTCCCTTCTAGCGAAGGGCCTGAGTGAGTGTCTTTCGCACCGTCAAGAGCATGCTTTTTACTTGCACCGCTCCGAAAACCAAATGAGACCTGGATCTGAAGCAGCGAACACGATTAGCAGTCCCCAAACACCGGGAGTGGTGTCTGCAGAGCGGGAGGAACGCCTGCCCAGCTCGGCTCTGAGTCGGCTAGCAGCACGCTCCCGCCGCACGGTGCAAGCCGGCAAGCCTGCTCCTTCGCCTTTCCTTCCGGTCCCGGCTCCCCCAAGACTGCTAAGAAACAGTCCAGAACTCAGAAAAATTCCCGGTAAGCATTAGAAGGAAAATGGCAAGTCCCGGGAGCAGCGGAGCCTTCGATAGCTCAGTTGGTAGAGCGGAGGACTGTAGTGAATACAATCTAGCAATCCTTAGGTCGCTGGTTCGATTCCGGCTCGAAGGACTTCGTGCATTGTTTTTAGTTTCATCCTATCTCAATTACTCGCGGGGTAAAGGCTATAATTTGGTGATAGGCAATGTATTTTGCTTGACGACTGTTGACCTGGGGTGCGGCACGTAGGCAGTTTAGTAGTCGAAGTACAATACATTTTGTTCGCGTAATGGGTGTAAAAAACTGCAAGAAAAGTCCTTATTGTTTATGTGTTCATTAACATGGCTCAGCTTCAAAATCTTGCTTAGAGTTCCAACATACTTTATACTGTTAGAAATTTTCCGTTCAATGGGTATCGGCAAACCTTGTAAAGGCACTAGGAAAACAAGCCCTTGCAGCTGGGGGATTAGCTCAAATGGTAGAGCGCTCGCTTAGCATGCGAGAGGTAGCGGGATCGATGCCCG
Organism: Myodes glareolus; assembly: GCF_982192425.1. Lineage (NCBI taxonomy): Eukaryota > Metazoa > Chordata > Mammalia > Rodentia > Cricetidae > Myodes > Myodes glareolus. Next base: position 100,549,208 of record NC_142031.1, on the reverse strand, counting down.
CATCCTCCACTTTCCCTTTTGCAATCCACAGCCATGCTATGGTCAACGCTAGACACTGGCAGGCTCCTGGACAACACGTTGTTGGCCTTTTGCTAGACAGTAGAACTAAGGACACGGTAAGCAAGGATCCACTTCACACGGCGTCTTCTTGTCCGCAGGTGAGTCTTTTCCTGTTGCCCGCGCCCCAGCTCTGTCTTTCCCACCTCGGGGTGGCGGGCCGTTAACCGCCTCCAGAAAAGACGCTGCCTGAGCTGCGGAGTGCGCTGGCCCGCGGGAAGCCCCCAAACGGCCCCCTCACAGGTACCTGCCAACGTGCACGGAACCCTGCGTGCCGGCCAATGGCAGCACGCTTTACTGGGCGGGTAGCCAGCTGCGGCTGCGGCCAATAGGCAAGAGACTTCTTGTTTCCTGGCAGAGCGGGGTCCCGGCACCGCGGCTCTCTGGTTTTGTGTGGGTCCTGGGTGGAGGGCCCGGGTGCCGGGGCCCGAGGTGCCGCCTCGCTAGCGGGACAGGGAGCGGGAGCAGCGGCCCGGAGAGAGGTGAGGGGCTCTGCGCGGACTGAGGCCCCGCGGCCGGCCCCGCCCCCTTCTTCAGCCCGCTCCGCCCGAGCCCCTGTCGAACGCCACCCCGCCCCCCAGGCCTGGCGCGGTGGGCCGACCCCGCCTCTGGCTGACCACCTCCGATCCCGTGGCCTCACCTCTGACCCCTAGGACCAGCCTTCCCATCCTCCAGTGTCTCTGTCTCGACCCCTCCCACGCCTCCAAACCCTTCCCTGCCCTGGACCAGCCAGTCAGTGCGAGGGTCCTCGCGAATCAAGGAGCTGCTTGCTGCTTCCAAGCCCGATTCTACTGGCCCAGCCTTCCTAGGGGTGTTTAGGACACCCGTTACCCACATCTTCGAGGGTAGCTTTTGCACAGGCTCCAGTGTCTACAGGGCGGGAGGATGGAAACAGATCCTAATTGGAACTGAGGTTCAGGGCAGGTGAGCAAGTGGCTTTGGCCAGGCACAGGCCATGTTTTTCTAGTTTTCATACTAGGCATAGTATAGAAAGGGGGTGGCAACAACAGAAACGGCTCTTCAAGGTCTCATAGAAACAACAGCATGATTCTAGTCAGTGCTTGTGAAGACAAAGGGGTAAAGAAAGGAAGCCACCATTTACACTTAGAAATTTGGTTCTTTCTGCTCTGGGCTGCACAGTACAAAGCCAATCTAGGAAATTTTAAAATGGCCCCTCCCTCATAGAGTCGGTGGCAGCCATCTGACGTCCAGTCTCTTTAGGTTTCTGAGAGGCATGAGAGTCTAGAGTTTCCCAACTCAGCCAAAGAAGCATTGAGCATTTGATTTGGCAGCAGCTGCGTGTAGTTAAATAGGGTCTTTCAGGTTACTCATAACCCTTGGGTGTCCAGGGACAGAGTTCTGCTTTCTCTTGATCTTGCTGAAAGGCTACTTACATGTTTTCTAAGAAAAGGAGTATTTTGCTTCATAGAATACTAAAAGCATTTCTCATTTATCCAAAGATACCCAAAAACATTGTTGCGTTTTTCTCTCCCGCCTGCCTACAAACCCTTTCGTTTTTCCCCCAGCTCTCAGGGCCTGTGTGGGGCAAGAGGATGCTTTCCCAGCCCCACCATGGAGCTGCGCTGTGGGGGATTGCTGTTCAGTTCTCGCTTTGATTCAGGGAACCTAGCCCATGTGGAAAAGGTGGAAACAGTTTCTAGCGATGGGGAAGGAGTAGGAGGGGGGGCTTCAGCCCCCACTAGTAGCATTGCTTCCCCTGACTACGAGTTCAACGTGTGGACCCGGCCGGACTGTGCTGAAACAGAATTTGAGAACGGGAACAGGTATGAAAAGTGAGAGGGTGGGTGGGAATGTCCAAGCGCCCGGATGCAGAGTGTAGTCAGTCCTTTGACTTTGTACAGACCGTACAGTGTCCCGTTTTCAATCCCTCCCGTCCTCTTTACTAAATAGCTCTATGCAGTTTTGACTTGACCCCTGTTCCCCACACATTCTCTCTCTAGCCCTTCCACATCTGACAGCTGGTCTTTCTTGGTTCTCAGGTCATGGTTCTACTTCAGTGTCCGGGGAGGAACTCCAGGGAAACTTATCAAGATCAACATTATGAACATGAACAAGCAAAGCAAGCTATATTCTCAGGGCATGGCCCCCTTTGTGCGCACGTTGCCTTCCCGGCCACGCTGGGAACGCATTAGAGACCGGCCCACCTTTGAGGTAAGTTCTTCATTAGGAGGAAAGACCTAGTGCTAGTACAGGAAACAAGTTCCTGAGAGAGAGTACGAGGCAGGTAGCATCCCTAAGTTTAGTATCTTCTTTCTTCCACCCCTAGCTGGGGTCCAGGATGAGCCCCTACTTCAGCAAGCCTGAAGAAGCTGGCTTTCATATGGAAAGCATCAGAGGGAGGGGAGTTGGTAAAGGTGTTCCTAACAGGAGGATCTCAGTTCTGACAGATGACCGTTCCCCTCCTCTTCCTCCTCTGCTCCCCAGATGACAGAGACACAGTTTGTGCTATCCTTTGTTCACCGTTTCGTAGAGGGCCGGGGAGCCACCACCTTCTTTGCCTTCTGCTACCCCTTCTCCTACAGCGACTGCCAGGATTTGCTAAGCCAGCTAGACCAGCGCTTTCCAGAGAATCACTCTACCCATAGCAGGTACTAACCAATTCCTACCCCTGCCACACTGTCTTAGATCCTGTAGTACCTCTCTATAGTACCTGCTTCTGGCACTTGTCCTGAGAGCTCTTAGCCAGAACTTCATCAGTCTTTTCCCTGTGTGAATGTGGCATTTTGAAAAAGGTGTTCCTTTACAACCACGATCAGCACACCACCACCTACACTCATTCTCCCACGTGCCCAGTTCAAGTCCTGTTTGTTCTCACGGGTTATCTAGAATTTAGCCAGTACTGTGGCTGCCCAGCACATCTTCTTCATCTGCCTCCGATGACAACTCTGTATACGCAAATCTATCCTAATGTCCCACAAACTAGGAAATCAAACAGAAAGTTCACCCTAAATAAAAGGGGTGGAGGAATGACAGCAAGATGGCTCAGTGAGTAAAGAAGGGCGCTTGCTGCCAAGCCTGATGATATGACTTTGTCCCCAGCACTGACATGATAGAGGGAGAGAACCAACTTCTGCAAACTGTACTCCAACAGGTGCCCGTGTACACGCACGCATGCGCCCACACACTCACACTTCAGTCCTGTATTCTGCATCTGGCAGTACAGGCCCACAAATATCCTTAGACTCCACCAGTTGAAGGGACTAAGAGGTCCCAAAGGTTATGGGGAGAGACCAAAAAACACAAGTCCTGAGCTGGTGATGCTGCTCTTTCCAGGACCTCAGGGACTTATGACTAATGATTTTATCCCCCATAGTCCTCTGGATAGCATTTATTACCACCGGGAGCTTCTCTGCTATTCTCTGGATGGACTTCGGGTAGATCTACTAACAGTCACTTCCTGCCATGGGCTTCGAGAAGATCGGGAGCCCCGTCTAGAGCAGCTATTCCCTGATCTTAGCACTCCCCGACCCTTCCGTTTCACAGGCAAAAGGGTGAGTGGGGAGAACATAGGAGCAGTCCTCTTGGGTGGAGAAGACAGCTCAGTGTTTAAGAGCACCTGATACTCTTACACAGGATCCTTGTTTGGTTCCCATCACCCACGCTGTGTGTAGTTGCCTTTAACTCCTGCTCCAGGAGGTATAACAACTTCCACACTCCACAGGCACTTGTAGACAGACACACAGACATACACATATATAAAATAAAATGGTGCTCTCGCCTTATTCTAGCTCTAGCCACTGTGAATAATTTAAAGCTTTACCTCTACACATTCTGGACCCAGGGCAGAGGACTGCATTGCTGTACCTCTGGCAGACAGCCACTCCTGCCCACATATGTCAGAGTGGAACTATAGCACTATTGATCTGTCTGCTTTCTTCTTCACCTCAGATATTCTTCTTAAGCAGCAGGGTACACCCTGGAGAGACTCCATCTAGCTTTGTCTTCAATGGCTTTTTGGACTTCATCCTTCGACCTGATGACCCCCGGGCACAAACCCTACGTCGACTCTTTGTCTTTAAGTTGATTCCTATGTTAAACCCTGATGGTGTGGTTCGGGGTCACTACCGGTAAGAAGCCAAAACAACCTTTTTGGATTTCCTCAGTTTCTCTTTTGTCCCACATCTCTGTGACAGACAGACAGCCTTCTGACTTTCTGTATTTTTAGTCCTCTTGTACCCTAACAAGGACAAGTCCTTTTAATGTTCCAGTGAGCTGAGAAGGAATGGCATCTACATACACTCCTGGGCAGAAGCAAAAGTAGGCTAGGTGAAGACTACTTGGATAGAGGGAACTGCCCTTGGATTTCTATGGTAGGGGGACAAGTCGAGGAAGGGTCATGTCCTCCTTTCTTTCCCAGCATAATTTAAGCTGTGCACTCGACAAGTCTTCTAGCCTCCTTGTCACCTACTCTAGTGTCTCTTCCTGGCCCAGACACCTAGACCCTGTTCAGTCCTGTCTTCCTACAGCACAGACTCCCGTGGGGTGAATCTCAACCGTCAGTACCTGAAGCCTGACGCCATCCTGCACCCAGCCATCTATGGCGCAAAAGCTGTGCTCCTCTACCATCACGTGCACTCCCGGCTCAATGCCAAGAGTCCCTGTGCCCCGCAGCCCAGTCCCCATCTCCAGCCTGAGACTCCTCTTTCTGACCTTGAGAAAGTCAACAACCTCCACAATGAAGCTCACCTTGGACAGCCACCTGATGGGGAAAGCCCTGAGACCTGGGCTGAGCCAGAGCCAGCAGCAGAAGAGAAGACTGACACTGTGTGGATTATGCCACAACAGTCTCCTGAACTGGAAGAGCCAGCCCCTGACACCATCCCCCCAAAAGAGAGTGGTGTTGCTTACTATGTGGACTTGCATGGACATGCTTCCAAAAGGGGCTGCTTCATGTATGGAAACAGCTTTAGTGATGAGAGCACCCAGGTAGGACTCTAGGTACTGTGTGACAGTTAAGTATTGCAGGTCAGGAGAAGAGGGTTAGGTTACAGGCAAGGTGGGAAGGTGGCCTTCTGGAGAAGCAAGCAGGAAGGCCTGTGCACACTCCCTCTGCACAAGCTTCAAAAGACAAAGAGATGGCACTAGGGCCTTAAAGCTTAGCCACTGAGTGAAGAGCAAGCCACCAGCACCCAGTTCTCTAGAGCTTGAGAGCCAGAGCAGGAAAATGTAGCGGGAAATCTAAGAGCTTAAAAGAAATAATGTTCAACAGTGAGACTTTCAAGAAACATTGATTACTGCTTTTGGCTATAATGGTATATGCTACATAGTCACATGACTGTCTGCCTTATTTTTCTTGCCCCTGTCCCTTCTTTCTGTGTTGTCTTCTGAGTTGCCTTTTCCTCCCCCAAACAGGTGGAAAACATGTTATATCCAAAGCTCATCTCCTTGAATTCAGCCCACTTTGACTTCCAGGGCTGCAATTTCTCAGAGAAGAACATGTATGCCCGAGACCGTAGAGATGGCCAGTCCAAAGAGGGAAGCGGTCGTGTTGCAATCTACAAAGCCTCAGGGATAATACACAGGTTTGGAGGAAACTGACATAGTTGAGAAAATAACTTATTTAAAGAAAAAAATACTTATTCCAGGGTGTTTGAGAGGCTGGAACCACCCAAGTCTTAAAAAGAGAGTCTCAGCTAGCACAGTTGGCATTAATCGGGGAGTCTTATTTTTGGAGACTTCCTGGGCACACACGGTCAGTTGTTAGTTGGGAATTATTAGCACTTTCTCTTGGTCTACTTGTTTTTAAGTGACTACCTTCTTAATCCATCTACACTGCCCCTCACTGTTCTGTCCCAGCACCTGTTCAGACAGGACACTCACAAAGGTCTCTGTGTCTCAGCTACACACTTGAATGCAACTACAACACTGGACGCTCAGTAAACAGCATCCCTGCTGCCTGCCACGACAATGGGCGCGCCAGCCCCCCTCCGCCACCAGCTTTCCCCTCCAGATACACTGTGGAACTATTTGAGCAGGTATGAATCCATAGACTTAAGTGGGGAAGTGGGAATCCCCAAATCTGGGAACAGTTGATGCTCTGCAGAGTTGTGTGATTTTCTTCAGTTAACTGTCATGGTAATGACAAAAATACAGGCATGATTTCTGACCCCCAGCCCAGACATTACCCTGGGACAGCTAATTAAATCACCTGGCCTGAGCGGATACTCCTCATGGATTCATTCACTCCTAGGCTCAAAAGCACCCATTATTATAGTATTGGTATGTCTGTTTCTAGGCATGTAAGAGAAATAAAACTCGAGGTTGTAAAAGATACAAACTCATAGTGTCAACCAAAAGCACAGCAGTCCCTGCTCAGAACAAGCTGTGAACAGACTTGAGATAAAGAACCTGGGCACAAAATTCAGGGTACCCACTGTTACGTCTAGCTTCCTCTTGCCTATTGTGCTGTGTACTGCTCCCCCAAACAGCAGCTAGATGAGAGGACAAAGATACTGAACCAAACAACTCCCCACAGGTGGGCCGAGCTATGGCCATCGCAGCTCTGGATATGGCAGAGTGTAACCCATGGCCCCGAATTGTGCTGTCAGAACACAACAGCCTCACTAACCTGCGGGCCTGGATGCTAAAGCACGTGCGCAACAGCAGAGGTCTGACCAGCACTGTGAGCGTGGGTGTGGGCGTGAGCAAGAAGAGAGGAGCTCGAACTCCGCCCAAAAGTAACAAGTAAGACCAGCAGCATGGAGAGTGCAGGAAGGTTGGCAAACTCTAGAGATGTGGGGGGCACCACATGATATGTTCTGGGTAAATGAAGACTGGTGGGCCGGGCGGTGGTGGCACACATCTTTAACACTAGCACTCAGGAGGCAGAGGCAGGTGGGTCTCTGTGAGTTCAAGTCCAGCCTGATCTATAAATGCTAGTTCCAGCCAGGACAGGCTCTAAAGTTACAGAGAAACCCTGTCTCGCAAAACCAAGAAAAAAAAGAAAGAAAAAGAAAACTGGTGAGATTACTTCAGTTTTTGAGAATGGGACCCTAGTCCCTTTCACCTAGAACTACATCTAAGGGAGCTGAAAATCAGGACAAGGGACTCCTAGATCCAAAGCAGTGTACAAAACCCACTGTCTTTGTGGCAAGAGTATGGCAGGTCTGATCCCAAAGGTAAATGACTAAGTGAAGAGGGTTCTAGAGCCAGCACCAACAAAATAAGGGAGAAATTCTTTGTGAAACACGGCTACTTAGGATGACTGCCAAGATTAGGGGGTATGCCCCAAGTTAGATTCTACACCCATAGATATGCATTCCCTCCTTTCTTCCTGGGAATGGATTTTTATGCCCTTTAACTCCGGAGGTGAATTTTAATTGCTACATCCTAAGGAAGCCTTAGGACACTTCTTCCCAGGTGCAGGGTAACTGGTATCTGCTTCTTTGCAGTGGATTGCTCATTTCCAGCTCCGAAAACACCTTGAGCCGGGCTCGAAGTTTTAGCACTGGCACAAGTGGTGGTGGTAGCAGCAGCAGCCAACAAAATTCTCCACAGATGAAGAACTTTCCCAGCTTTCCTTTTCATGGCAGTCGGCCTACAGGGCTGCCAGGCCTGGGCTCTAGCACCCAAAAGGTCAGCCATCGGGTGCTGGGCCCTGTCAGAGGTAAGCCAGCCTGGGAGCCCCTGCAGCAGGTGTTCGGTTGTTTGGGGCATTGCTGGGGGAAAAGAGCTTGAAGGCGTGCAAGGGGTAAATCAATAAAACTAGTCTGTAGCAGAAGAATCCACAGTCTCTCCTGCGACCTTGTTGTTCCCTGCGGCTTGACTTCAGAACAATACTGTGTATGGCCGGCCACAGGAAGAAGTCCTGGGGATTGTAGCTTCAGCACATGCTAGGAGCCAGGGACATTTCCAAGGACAAAACACTAGCTAAAGCGGTGCCAAACACAGACATGGAACTTCCCTATCAAGGACAATGTAGCAGTGTCTTCGTGTTGGCAGTAGGAGGAAATTCAAACTGTAGCACTGTCCACGGCCTCTGTGGGCTGAAACTTCCTGGCTTCACGGCTACTCAGATAGTAATATCAAGATTCCAGTTCTTCCAAGGAAAACCAGAACTGAAGCAGCTTCTCACAGACTTATAAATCAGCAGTCTATCCTTCTCGTCAGTGTGCACAGCAGCACAACTAGGCAGTAGTAGTAAGTTTTAGATCTCACTTGACGAGATTCTGGGTAGGAAGTTTATGACCAAATCATGGGTTTGAAGGGAAGGGGATGGGAGCAGGGAACAAAAGCTGGCAGGAAGCTGGATTGTGATTGGGGAAGAGAATTTTATAGTATTAGTTCTAGAAATAGACACCACAAATCAGTACTGTTGATGTCTTGTGGGCTATAGAAATTTGTCAAAACATGGAGACTTGTAAGCTGGAACTAAGAGCTCTGTTATTTTTATGAGAATGTTTCTACTGTTCAGTTTGCGCCCTGCCTTTGCCCTGATATGCACTGGTTAGTGTCTGTAAATCTGATTGCTAGTTAGAGAAGCTGCAGAGGAAGCCCAGCCTGAGCTAATTAGACTGTTCTTATTTCTGATACAAAACTTGGTTCTGTTTATATTCCAACCCCTTTAACAGTCTAACTCATAGTACTGTGCTTTAACATATTAGTAACAGTAATGCTTCATATTAGATAGCATTTGATAATGAGTAAGACATTCATTTCATCCAAGCAGGTCCTGTGGGATGGATAGTGTGCCCATTTTCTGATGAGACTTAGACTGCTTTAGGAAGGGCTTGTCCAGCTGGGTGTGGTGGCACAGACCCATAACACTGGCTTGGTAGGCTAAAGCAGGAGAATGACAATTGAAGGCCAATCTGGGTTCCCTAATGATTCTTCACCCAGGGGTGAAGTGGTGAAGAGTGGTTTATTCCTTAAGTGGCAATTATTCCAGCTTGTCTACTAGGTTTTTAGTCTATCCAGTCTCCCATAGTCAAAGCTGGATGAAATTTTGTTTTTTTGGTTTTTGTCAGCTTTTCCTAGATCATAGCTCATTTCTTTATCAGCATTATAATTTTCCCTTCCTTGACCATAAAGGGACTTTTCTATATCACTTGCATGAGGATTCAAGGCAGGTTTTTGTTGTTGTTGTTGTTGGTATTTATTTATTTATTTATTTATTTATTTTTGAGGCAGGGTTTTGTTCTGTAGCCTAGATTGGCTTAGGATCCTCTTGCTTCAATTTAACAAATGCTGGGTTATAGGCAGGCTGTCATTTCCAGCATAGGCAGTTTATAATCAGTATTTTAGTGATACCCTCCAGTCCCACTTCCTGATGCAGAATTTTTCTGAAATCCTTGATGTGAGGGCCTGGTATTCTTTCTCTTGTTGTTTCCCCAGAGAACTAATAGAAAATATGCAGCCTGAGTACCAAGTAGTTCTTGCTTGATTGACTAGAAGCTTCACAGAGGAAACAAGACAGTAAATACACATTAAAAAATACATGCATATTATAAACATTCAGGGCATTTGGGGGGCTACTGTGGTAGGTCATGAGTAGTTATGCAAAGAATGTTCAGTTGAGAAACGGCTTTGAAAAACAAATAGTATGTGGCTTGACAAAAACATTCCAGAAATGAGAAATGACAGCCATGATCAGAAACACATCTCCTGGGTGGACAAAAGCGTGTATACTTAGCTGACATACAAGGGCTACACCCTTCACCCACAAAATCTGGTGAAGAAATGTGGGAAGTAGAAGTGTTTTGAAAACAAGGATGTTTTTAAATAAGGCATATGGTAACAACTATATGCTTCTAAGAAAAATAGGAACAAAGTACTGTGCTGCACGCCTGCAGGGAGAGGGGAAACCGGCTTGCAGTCATTTATTTACACACGAGCTACTAGAGTCTGGACCAAGGCCTGCAACAGAGACGTCTAAGCATTAGAACAGAAGCGGCAAGAATCAATAATGGTAAAAGACAGGTGAGCTAGGAACCTTCACAGTTATGTGCAGAGGAAGGTTATATAATTTGGGAAAAACCGTGAAAGCTATTTTAGACATGCCTATATTCCATAGGTTATCTGTGGAGATGCCTTGTAGGGAGTGGAGGACTGGAGAACTAAGTCACCACATAGAAGAGCCAGTAATGCTAAGTGAGAAGGCATGTGTCCTCAGGTGAACAAGCTTGGAACAGAAAGAGCTGGCTACAGAAGAGATACCCCCAAGACTTGCATAAATGTTTGTAAAAGCAGAGAACTATGGCTTTGAAGTCAAGGGTCAAAATGAAAGTTACTGTCAAAATAGACAGTGTAGGGAGCTAAAAGTTAAAAAATGGGAATCTTAAAAGTGTTCTGCTGGGCATTTGCTGGCATTGTCCTTTGAAGACCCTCAGGAAGGGAGACCGGTTCTGATTTTAGATAGGGCTGCAATGCAGACTAACATCTGGGCATGGCATTTTCAATCCACTCTTGAGAAAACTTACTTGTCTAGGGTGATATGTCCTGCAATGTTACATTGTGACATTTGTTTTCACATCTCTGGCTCTCTGGCCTCTACCACAGCAAGCTATATGGTTTGTTTATTTGCATTCATTTATTGTGTGTGAGTGTATGTTGTCTATGGGCAAGGGCACACGCCGCGGCACCCAGTGGCGGTGAGAGAACCACCGATGGGCGTTCTCCTTCCCTCTCTACCATGTGGGTCTTGGACACTGAACTCGGCCATCCTGGCTGGCCTGTTGTTTTCAAAGCTAGGAAAAAAAAAATGACCCCCAGAACACAGAAATTTTTAACTGTAAATGAGCTATACTTTCCAACCCCAAAATTTGAACTGTGGTTTGATAATTTTGTTGTTTTGATTTGTGAATTTATTTATAAAATTTCTATGTCAAGTGTGGTGGTTCATGCCTGTTATCCCAGCACTTGGAAGATAAAGAAAAGGTCATCTCTTGGCTACATAGTTTAAGGCTCTACCCACCCACTCCCCATAAAAAAATTTCAATTACTGTATTATCATATTTAACTATACATTTTATTGGTTTTATAGACTAGAACAAACATGATATTGGGGGTTCCAGGGAGTTTTCTCAAGGTAAAGATCTAGGCAGTTCAGCCAGCAGCTTAAGGCAGACAGGGAACTGGTCTGAAAGGCTCCATTTCAAGCTGGGAGATAGTGATGTGGAAGGCCCATGAAGGCCAACTTCAGACAGACAGGAAAGCTCCTACCACAGGAGGCCAAACAGTTGTGAGTCAGTCTTAATTCCCAGTGCCTGACCTAAGGGCCAGAATCTGCCTGACTCCCAGCTACAAACTGTGCTCCTCCTACCTTCCCAGATCTGTAGCAGTTATAATCTACCATCTCAGAGACACCAACGAGACTGTCTGTAGCTGCTGTGACTGTAGGGGAGCAATACAGTGAAGTGAGAAAAGGCAAAGGCATGCAAAAAACTGCCAAAGTTGTCAGGCAGTGGTGGCGCACTCCCAGAACTTGGGAGGCAGAGGCAGGTGGATCTCTGTGAGTTAGAGGCCAGCCTGATCTACAGAGCGAGTTTCAAGACAGGCTCCAAAACTACACAGAGAAACCCTGTCTCAAAAAAACCAACCAAACAAACAAAAACAAACAAACAAAAAAAAATTGCAAGAGCTAAAGGGGCCAGGGTAACAAGGCAACGTCTTCTCTCCATTATGCAGAGGAGGTGATGCACCCAGGACACAAAGTTCCATAATCATGCAGTTGCCTCTTTCAGTTTTGAACCGAGGTTTCTCACTTGCATGATTCTAGTCTTGCCCCTTCAGCTTATCTATCCAGCCAAATGTGAAAAGTGAGGCAGGAGCCTATAACTGTCGCCCTCTCACCAGCACCTCTCATCTGACTCCCAGTTCTGTCACTTGAACCTGCTGTTACTAGAACTCTTTCCTGGCCTGGCCAGTGCCTTGGCTCAGCTAACAGGCAACTTTTGGTAAAGTAGCTAATGTCCAGCTCTCAGTGGCAGTCAGTTCCTCTGGGGTGAGTCAATAGGACTTGCTGTCTCTATCACCATTGCCTTTGACTTTTTCCACTGCAAACCAGTATCAGGAAATCCACCAACACCAGGACCTAGCACTATAGTACTCAGCAAATGCTTACTGTGTGATGAAGGAAAAGTTTAGTTGGGAGTTAAATTAATGCTTAATCTAATCTTTCTAATTTTCATAGAGTTATAAGAACCAGCTGTGTGAGCATTTCAAAGATTCAATAATATCTAGGGTACTACATGGAGAGATGTCCCAAAGATCTTTGGAGACTCTAGGTATAAAGCAACAGACTTAATATTTCCAGCTACGACACCTTAAGAATGTGCATGCATCCTAACTCACTCCACATGAGGGCAGCCTGGCTCAACTTACTGTGGATCCAGTCCTATCCCGCCAGTCCCAGCTTGTTACCATAAAATACTGTTTTACCACCTTTGGAAGCAGAGCCGATCACAGTACTCTGCAATTGGCATTACACTGTTGTCTGTAACTCAAAACTAAATACAGAATTGGGGCTCCTTTTATCCTCTTAACAGAAATAGGGTAAGAGCTGGATTAAGAAGAGTCAAAAGTCAAACCACAAAGTGAGTTAGAACCGGGTGGTGGTTCATGCCTTTAATCCCAGTACTTGGGAGACAGAGACCGAGGCAGGTGAATCTCTGAGTTCCAGGACAGCTAGGGCTGTTAAAGAGAGACCCTGTCTCGAAATACCCCCTCCCCTTGCAAAGTGAGCCAGCTGTGTTTCCATTGACAAATTACATAAGGCAGTCTTTAAGTAATTTATTGAAATACTTGTCTTAGGCCAGGCGGTGGTGGCGCACGCCTTTAATTCCGGCACTCGGGAGGCAGAGGCAGGCGGATCTCTGTGAGTTCGAGGCCAGCCTGGCCTACAAGAGCTAGTTCCAGGACAGGCTCCAAGGCTACAGAGAAACCCTGTCTTGAAAAACTTGTCTTTAATACTTTATATTTTCCAGACCTTGCCCTTTTTTTTCAAAACCTGATTAGGGATAAGACTCCTGAGCTTTAAGCCTTGCTTTCTTTCTCAGGTTCTAGTCTCCCGTTTTGTGTTGCCTTTTTTTTTTTTTTAATCTTTTTATCTGATTTGCTTCATTATTTCCAGAGTGACACTCAGCACTCTACTACTAGAACCTACATGTTTCCCAAAGGTTTGTCTTTTTTTTTTTTTTTAAATGTGAAAGAAGTTCATATAGCCCAGGTTGGGCTCAAACTCATTTTGTAGACAACTGGCCTCCTGCCTCCACTCCAGTGCTGGGATTATAGGTGTGTGTTACCATACTCTAACTACTTTCTTGCTTCATTACTTCAGGGTAAGGTGAAGGGTCATGCTGTCACAGGATTTTAGCTTGCCTGTATATAGACATGATCTCTGATCTACACACCCCATTATTTCTGCCTGCTGTGCTGAGGAACATGCCTTCATTTGTATGACAAGGTCTCATTGTATAACCCTGGCTTGTCTAAAACTTGCCGTGTAGATAGATCAGGCTGGCTTCAAACTTGAGAGCTCTGCCCACCTACGGGGTTGAAGGTACACATTCGGCCCTAAGAGATAATTTCAGTACTCACATTTTCAACCCAAACCACCAGGCCTGTACACTTAAGTATCACAAGTCACTGAGGGTGACTAATGTTACAGGCTGATGTGGCCACACATCTCTCTGACTCCTGCTCTTACCAGCATTTCTGCTCTCACTAGCCCCCTAATGTCTGGTTGTTTTGTACTCTAACAAATCCAACTTAGACTTTAATTGCTATCCAGTGCAGGGACACATAGCAAGAAGGGCTTCCATCCTAAGATCGATCAAAATAGTCTTTGAAACAGGGCCTCATTATGAAGCACGTGTTGGCCTAGAACTTGTGGTCACCCTGCCACAACCTTCCGCATGCCGGGATTACAGGTTTGCAGTTACGTATGTAACAGTGGCATAGCCTGCTAAAACCCAGTACAGACACCTCATACCTACCTGTACTTGTAGAAGACACCTAGAATATTTTTTTTAAGACACCTAGAATATTGACACCAGTGTTTTGTTTCTACAATTCAAGAGCACCTGGCACCTGCTAAAAGCTACTGAACCTGTACTGTAAGTCCCTTATCCCATTCACCTACCATCTGTCTCAGGTGCCCCACCCTTCAGAACCTGTACTAGTCAAGTTCAGGCCAAAGGAGTACGTCGGAGTACTATCCCTAGTAGCTAAGCATGCCTGTAAACTTTAAGAGGTGACTGATCTATAAACAAGTCATGTGAAAAAGGGAACTAATTCTGCCTGTAAATGGCCAAGATAACATTTACAGGGAGCTGACATTTGAGATGGAACATGGAAGAGACTCAAGGTACTGCCTAAAGAAAAACAGAAATTTCAAAGGAACCACACAGCTAGTAGCAACCATGGCTGAGGTATGAGTGATCAAGCTAGCATCCTAATTATAGGTAGCCAAGAAACACAGCACAGGACCCTGAATATAAGGGTTTAGAATGGACTTTATCATTAAAAGACCTTCAGAATTTAGCCACATGTAGTGGTGTGGTGAATGCATACAGTCTAAGCATCTGGCAGGGTGTGGCAAGAAGACCAAAAGTTCAGGTCTTGCTTAAGTTATACAGTGAAGACAGTCTGGGCTACACAGTGAGGATCTGTCTGCAGATAAACTGGTTCTCCCTTACCCAAGCCTCAGTGAATTAAAAAAAACAACAGTTTCTATTTTAGGATAACTTGGTGGCACCTATGTAGAAGTATGAATAGGGGTTTTTTGTTGTTGTTGTTTTGTTTTTTTAAAAAATCAAACCAAGGGAGAGGAGAGGATGGAGAGTGAAAATATCCATTTAGACCCTGGCAATGGCATGAATAAGATGCAAGTGTTGAACCATCAGGATCTGACTAAACAAACAGAAATGCAAGGGAGAAAATGAAGTGAGTTTCCTAGCAGACAGCAAAAGAGTGGAGAGAAGGCAGTGAGATTTGGTTTGGCAATCAGAGACTGAGGGAGAAAAGGGCCTTAGAGATTACAAAACTTAAGAAAAGAGGAAGGCCAGATGGCTGGAACATTGGTCCTTAAGTGGCAGGAAGATCAGTGAGAAGAGGAGCAGTTAGAGGTGAGGGAAAAGTCTAGTAAGACCATGTTCTAGAAGCTGTAACTTTTAACCAGAACAAACTGGCAGGATGAGAGCTGGCTGAGATTTAGATGGCTAGAGTCAATAGTACGTTTTTCTTTTTTTTTTTTTTTTTAAAGATTTATTTATTATGTATACATCATTCTGCCTCCATCTATGCCCGCACACCAGAGGAGGGCACCAGATCTCATTACAGATGGTTGTGAGCCACCATGTGGTTGCTGGGAATTGAACTCAGGACCTCTGGAAGAGCAGTCAGTGCTCTTAACCACTGAGCCACCTCTCCAGCCCCAATAGTACGTTTTTCATCTCAGTTGCTCTAGAACAGGGCAGGTGACTGCTTTGTTGACAAACTTGAAAACAGGCATCTTCTGACCATGCATGACCAGGGGAAGCCACCAAGTCAGTGAAGTCTATCATACAGTGTCTCACTTACTTTATCTTTTACCTGCTGTGTCCTTTCCACTCAGAGCCCCGATGCCCAGACAGAAGACGGCGGCAGCAGCCACTGAACCATCGTCCTACCACAAGCAGCCTGGCCCCATCCCCAACTCTTGCTAGTTCTGGCCCAGCCTCCTCACGAAACCTGGGCTCCTGTCTACTGCCCAATCCACTCAGCTTATCAGGTCTGTACCCACTGACCCTGAAATCTGAGTTGCCCAGCTTCTTGCCTTCTGTACCACCCAGGGCTTAGACAGGCTACCAACTAAGCTTCAAGAAGAAACCCTTCAGCTGTACTGTTACCTAACCTGGACTTCCTTTCTTGACCTGATGTATTCAGGCCACTTCAGAGCAAGTGTGAGTTATTCTCCTGGTACCTCACACTCCTAACACACGTGCCTTTGTACGGGAGGGTGGAATTCAATGAAATGAATTTGTAAAATAAAGTAACAGTTAACATTTATCGAATGTTCACTCTGTGCAGGAACTGCTCTATACTATCTAGTCCTCACTTGTAGCTCAAGAATGTGAGGATTCTTTCTACCTGCAAAGTGCTACTTAATCAAGTTCCTTAACTCCAACAGCTAGGACTGGGGATAAAATTGGAACATTTGAAACACAGGCTTTTCACTTATGATTATAAATGGCATCCTATACTCTAACTAAACTTAAAGGCACCTACTCGTATTTTAAGTTAGAGACCCAGTGGTATAAGGAAATAAATGGGATTATTTTCTTTTTCTTTTTCAACAGGGTCACTCTTTATAGTCCTGGCTGTCCTGGAACTCTTTGTAGACCAGGCTGGCCCCAAACCTGTAGAGACCTACCTGACTGCCCTGAGTGCTAGGATTAAAGATTAACAATTAATTTAAACAATTAATTAACAATTAATTAGAATAAACAATCCATGCCCAGCAGGATTGTTTTCTATGATTGAGTCCAACATATACTGTACCAGCCTATCAATTTCTAATCAATTAGTCCTCAGTCCAGTTGTTGTACATAATGAACTCCCCCATTCCCCCTTTGAGACAAGGTCTATGTAGCCCGCTGTCCTGGAACTCATTATATAGACCAGTTGGTCTTCCAGTTCTGCCTCTGGAATGCTGGGATTAGAGGTATGACCACTATGCCCAGATGGACTTTATTCCTAAATACCTAAACATCTGATTGGAGTGGGCTCTAAGGTTTACAAACTAAGTCATTAAACTTGAGAGTTTTATTTTAATCCAAAGTGGCAGCTTCACTTCTTGGGTCAGATTAGAACCCCTCAGAAGCAATTCTGCCACCCAGAGAACATATGATAACATCCAAGGAGGTTCTGGCTATTATAATAGGGAAGGACCTAGGGAGGAAACAGTCACACAATAGTTTGAGGTAGGGATGTTGGTAAACATCCTACTATGCACAAAATCACTGCAACAACAAATGATTGCACCGCTAATTCAGTGATGCCAAGTGAAGGGCCCTGGTAAAGCTCAGTGGTTGAGTACCGGCTTATCATGAAATCCTAGGTTTAATTCCCAGCACCATAAAACAAAACAAGGTCATGAAACTGATCTAAATGAAGTTACCTTCTCTTCTAGTCCTGCCTTGATGATCAGTTTCCTCTGTTCTCTAGGGAGCAGCTGCTCATTCTCGTCTTCAGGGGACAAGCCAGAGGCTGTCATGGTGATTGGGAAAAGTCTGCTAGGGGCTGGTGCTCGGATCCCCTGCATTAGGACTCGTTTGCAGGTAAAAGTTGGGGGGGGGGGTCTTTCCATGTCCTTAGCATTAGCAGAGCCCAGGAAGACACTATTCTCCTGAGCACTGGGAGGGAGATGTTGAGTCCTGCTTTACAGCCTCTTGTCACCAGCCTATCAGAGCTGCCATGGTACCTGAGTGTTAACCTACCCAGTCCCAATCAGCCAGGTATCTCGCTTGCCTCAGACTCCATTGTCCCTGCCAGATGCACTCCAACCGCAGCCTGCTAGCTTTGGTTTCCCCTACCTGTCCTTAGCGTCTCCTCTCTTTCTGACCAGACCTGCCCGAGGAGAGTTTCCGCCAGGAGGGGTCCCGGATTCCCCAGGTAACACATCTGGTTACTGCTCCAACTTAGACAAGCTCCTCTTCTTAGTTTGACCATAGCTGGGCAGAGGCAGAAGCTGACTGGATGGGTGAAGTTTAAGCTGCTCTGGCAGGGGCGGAGGCTCAGAAAGCTGAGGGAGGTCTGCCAGTCTTCTACCATCTTTATTTATATGGCTTCTCAACTCAGCCACCTCTTAACCATGGGATACCCATGGAGGTAAAATGCTGGGCCCTTTGCCACCCTTAGATAAGACCTGGCATGTTGTCATAAGCTGAATCTGGAAGTTCTTTAGCTGCCACCCCACCTCATCCTCTCAGCTAGCAACAGTGCTCAGGACTTCTGTGCTAGATTCTTATGCAGAAAAGCCTCACGAGAGAAAAACAAAATCTCTTAGACTGTCCCTGTCTTATCACACAGGCTAGGCCCAGGTTGGGCCGGAGCTCACCGCCGACTCGCAGAGGGATAGGAGGCTCTTCAAGCCCCACATTCCCTATCCCCCAGACCAGAGAGAGCAGTGAGCTGGAGCCGGGACCCCGCTCTGCTACACCAGGGTGAGCACCGGAGTCCAGTCCTTCATCCCTCCCTTCATGTCTACTATTCCTTCACCCCATTTCCACATTCAGGATAATTTTCTCCTTTTCTCATTGATCCCAAAGACTAAATGTACTTTCATTATTAATTTAGTCCCTGATTTTTATTCCACCATGGCCTGTCTTCACTTCACAGCGTAACTTGTAGTTAGGCCCTTAAGGTCTAGGCACTAGCTAGCTAGTTCTAATAGCAGACTTCTGTGCAGTAGTGACTCTGCCTAGTCCTACCCATCTTCACATTTCCCTCTTCACCTCCCAGTCCCTGGCTAACAGACCAGAAATGGGGCTTTTTCCACAACCCTGATTTCCTCTCTCTTCTCTGTTGCAGGCTGCCTCAGGCCGGCCCCCCACGGCCCCGCTCTGCCCCTGCCTTTTCTCCTATTTCCTGTACTCTATCTGACTCCCCAACCCGGATTTGTTACAGCAGGGGGCCCCTGAACCAGTGTGAGGTTTGTTTCGTCCCTAAATCTCCATCACTCACTATTTCTCCCAGGGTCTGACCATGCCTTTACCTCCATGCCCAGGACATAGACCTAAGGTGAGGGAACACAGTGAACGATATGTTAGTCCCGTCTTCCAGCTGCTGGTATCATGTGACAACATAGCTCCTTGGGATACCGGTCACGCGTCTGAGGCCTTGCAGAACATCACCTTGAGACAGAACAAAACAGGGACCTGCCACCCCTTCCCTCCCTCCACAGCACAAGATTTTGGGACCACAAAAAAATATATATCTATATTTTTGTATTGGGGGGAGGGAATAGAAAAGAAAGCAGCCCCTATACTGGGCCCTATTCAGTGGCAGCTTCTTGTTCCATAGGATTAAGGAAGACTTTGAGGAAATAAAAGTTGTTTGGAAAAATCCAGGTGTAGTTGCTTTGTATGCTGTGATGGGTAGGAGGGATGCAGTGAAGTGTGAAGGCCCCTCACACCCTCCATCTTGCCTCAGACTATGTCCTGGAACCCTAGAAAAAAGGTGAAAGACCCAAAGTAAGGAAAATGCTGCGGCTTTCTTTCCCTGCGGGGGAATCCTTCAGGAGCCAACCCCCCTCTAGCCCGTTTCCCTTTACACTCTGAAATACATTTGATTCCCAGACTCTGCCCCCTCCCTTTTGATCTCTCTGGTTTGTGTTTGTACATAACCCATAAAAACAAGGTCCCTGGTTTCAGAACATGGGAAGTCTACATCTTTCACTACCATGCCCCTCCCCCAACCCTGCGTCAGGCTCCGTGGGAAAGTGAGGCTTGGGGCCTGATCCCACACTTGGGTGGCACAGTTACGGCCTTTGTTTGTACTGGTGTCAACGACTCCTTGTAACTTGGCACTCTATCTACTGGAAACCTCAAAACTGGAGCCTGAGTAGTATCCGGAAACCCACCCTGATTGGAGTAGGAAACCGTTTAGGGGAAGAAGCAGTGTTTCAAGACAGTGTACAGAGTGCAAACAAAGGGGCCAGGTTCTGGACTAAGCTTGACTAGACTCTTTCTGACTTCAAGTTTCTAAGCCTGCAGGCCCTGGCGCGGCCTCACCACTCAGCTCTCTGGGGCCTGGGCGCTACTGCCCGGACCGTTACCTGGGGCGGAGAAAGCGCTATTTTCATTCCTGCTTCTTGGGATTGTTGACTGCCACGTAGTGATAGAGAACCACAAGCAAGAAAAGCGACACGCCCAGCATGTTGGCGAAGATGGCGAGCTGCACGTCCGTGATCATCCTGCGGACAAGGGGAGGGACTGAGCCTCGGGTCGCTCTCTCCTTGCCCTCAGCAGGCCCGGTCCTCGCCACCGCGGTCCAGCTTCCGCCGGGCTCGCGTGTGAGACGGCGCCAGCGAGGTTCTCACCTGACCAGCTCCACTCGGCTCCGATGCTAGCGCTCGCTGTAAAGCTCGAGGTAGGAGACCTGAGCCGGAACTTCGTAGTGCTAGTCGGGGGAACGGCAAGGCACTTCCGGCTTCTCTACCCAGCCTACTCGTCTGCTCCGGCGGCGCGCGCACATAGAGTGGATCTTGGGCGGAGCTTCGGGGAGGCCGCCCAGCTGCGAGTGACGGGGCGGGATTGGGATTTCCGCAGCTGGCAGCAGCTGGAGCGGTGGGAGCCGCGGTTAGCTAGAGCTGCTGTGGTGGCAGCCTCCCTGGAGCCGAGGAGTGGGCTAGGGCGAGGGTGCGGTGGGCGGGAGGCCGGGCCTGACCCGCAGGCTCCGACCCACTTTCCTGCATGCTGCCACCCTTCGCTTCCCTACCCGATTCAGCCAGGTGCTTCCTTTGGGTCTTGCCCTCCCGGTCCCCTCCCAGGCTCGCTGACGGTGGAGATGGATAGATAGATAGATGCAGAATGAATAGGATAGAGGATGCTGGTACTCTCACGGGTGCTAATCATTCTGAATCCACGTCCTACCAAACAGGCGGGTCATTGACTACTTGACCAGTGCCGGTCTCAGGCCTCCATCCCACTCCTGGAGGTGGGCGTCAAAATTAGGGTGGATCCTTTCATAATCAAAAACCAAACGTGGGACCTCAGCCAAGTGGGAAATCACCCCCCGGATGTGAAGGAGGGGGTAGGAAAGGAAGGGCTGGGACAAGCCAGAGGGGTCGTGGGTTTGTGGTGAAAAAGAGTTAGCTGCAATAGACATCCAGACATCCAAGGGTCACTGGTGAGGGGAGCAGCACCCTGAATCTCTACAGCCCTCTATTCAGCTAGAAAAGGGTTTCCCCTTTCTTGCTTTCTCTCAGCTTCACCATAAAAGGGAATGATGTGGAGCCAGACAGGGCCGGGGGCTGGACTGTTACTCTGGAGCTGTCAGGGGTAATGGAAGCCAGTTGCTTTGCGGTAGAGGGGGGCCGGGGCTCGGGGGAGGCCTCTGCTTCTCTGAGCCAAAGAAAACTGTACGGGAGCTGCTATAGGACTGGAACAGCTGGGACAAGGGACCAGATTGCCTCCGGTGTGCACAGTGAGCTGGATTTGCACTATTCCAATGTTGCTTTCTCTGGTCTTAGACCACCAGCAGTTTGTGTCCAGTTTGCTCCTAAACTCAATATTTGCTGTCAGTAGTTAGTTTATAGCTTTCCATGCCTCCTCCCACTTCTTGCCCCAGCCCCCACCCACTGTTCCCAGAAGTTTCATATTTAGAAATCCCAGGCCTACGTGCCCTCCACATAACATGGGTGAAAAACCAGGCATGTTTTCCCCAGGCCCAGGCGTTCCTCCCTGAGCTGGTGTGTCCCCAGCTCCGCCCTGAAGGAATGATGTCTAGATTTTAGGATTACACATTATTATGCTTCATGTATCCTGGAAAGTTGGAGCAGATCCAGGTCCAACTACTTGGGTATGCTGTTGAATCAGAATTAGACTATAGTTTTCAAAGAAGCTGTACCTCAAGAGAAGGCCCAGGAAAGTACCTCAGATTTCAAAGCAGCTGAGCCACCTCACTCCCCACATACTTTCCCACCCAGGGCTTTTAATCGAGATTTGTCATTTCTCAGCTGAGTCTAGTTCAGTTCTAGTTGTGATTTCTAGACAATCACAGCTGAAAGGCACCGCCATGATTTGTTATTGTCATTTCATTTATTTATTGGTAAATAAGTAAATAGGCCCGGAAGGTAATCTAGTCAAGGCCCTACAGCTGGCTCCAGACAATGTCACCTGTTCTTCCTACCTTCCCCCCACAGTAGGTAGGCTTAGGAGGTTGTCCAAAGGTCAGGGAGAAACGGGAAAAGATTTATTTTAGAATTGCCCAGAAATGTCCTTTCTCTTTCCTTTCCTGTGCCTAGGTCAACGACTTTATCAGCCTTCAACGGGTCATTTGGCCTAGTGCCTAAAGGAGCTGAAATAAAACTGGCTTCCCAACTGAACTAGACTCAGCTGAGAAATGACAAATCTCGATTAAAAGCCCTGGGTGGGAAAGTATGTGGGGAGTGAGGTGGCCAGGCCTCGTCCTGGCAGGACTTTGGGGATGGTGGTAGGAAGATACTTATGAAACATAATTTCTAATTTATATGATGGTTCTGTTGTTGCTGCCATCTAAATAGGACTTCACTATATAGCCCAGGCTGGCCTCAAACTCAGGATTCTCCTGCCTTGTTACCCCAGTGTTGGGATTGCTGGTGTGAGCAAGGACAGAACAAGAAGAGCCCAGGGTCAGGTTTAGGAGTGAGCGATTCTTGGGAAAGAAGGGATACTGGTCTCTGAGTCCCAGGATGGTCAGATCCTAAAGCATTATACCTGGAGAAAGGCTTAGAAGGCGCGCGCGCACACACACACAAGTGCTTGCATTTAGACAGCCATGAAGTTTGTCTTAAAACTTCTCGTGAGCTTGAATTCCCATCTATGTTGGCATGACACTAGACGCAATTCACACGATTCTCCTTCTTCCCGCCCAGCATTTAATCCTTTAACAGGAGACCTTAGACATGAAATGTTCCTTATTTCTGGAGCTCCCTGCTATCCTGGCTCTGAGAACTTCAGTTTGTTGCTAAGTCAGTGATGGCTGAATGAATGAATTGCCTAGTATGGCCAAGATTTCCCACAGGCACTAGGTCATCGGAAATCCCCCACCTTACAGTTGGTATAAAAACAGACTCTGTCTTACTACAGGGACTTAGCATTTTGTGTGTGTGAGAGAGAAAGAGCAATTCTGGCCAATTACGTTGGAAATTTGTAGCTGCCTGCCAATACTACCACAGTAATGCGACTGCCACCATTACCACCACTACTCTACCCTAGCCAACACTGGTCACCATTGCAACTTGCTTGCTCACCCTGAGGCCAGCAATTGGCTTTCTTTGCCAGTAAATGATGAGCTGGAGATTTCACATTCATGTCAGACCCTAGGCCTTGGCTCCTAATTACAAGGCAAAGTGAAATGCGGCCTCCTGCACTGACTTTTCAAAGCCAGCATTCTTCCACGCGACACATTTAAACTGTACAGCGGAATGTATGACACAAAAGCTCAGGAGAGGGACTATGTGGCAGTTGGGCAGTAGCAAGAGGCTGGAGGCCGGGTGTGGTGGCCCCAGCCTTTAATCCCAGCACTCAGGAGGCAGAGGCAGGAAGATCTCTGTGAATTCAAGGCCAGCCTGGTCTACAGAGTGAGTTCCAGGATAAGCTCCAAAGCTACAGAGAAACCCTGTCTCAAAAAACCCAAAACAACAACAACAAAACTCAAGCAGGCTAGGCTGATTTTTTGCTTGGTATGGTTTTTTGTTGTTGTTGTTTTGTTTTGTTTTTGTTTTTGTTTTTTTTCGAGGCAGGGTTTCTCTGTAGCTTTGGTGCCTGTCCTGGAACTAGCTCTTGTGGACCAGGCTGGCCTCGAACTCACGGAGATTGGTATGGTTTTTCAAGACAGAGTTTCTTGTGTAACAGTCCTGGCTATCCTGGAACTCGCCTGTAGACCATCCTGACTTCACAGAGGTCTGCCTGACTCTGCCTCGTAAGTGCTAGGATTAAAGGTGTGTGCTACCACTGCCCAGCCTGGCTGATTTTTTTTTTTAAGGTTGCCTGAAGGAAAGGAGAAGAAGAAAATTAAAATTAGAAAACTCATGGTAGCAGTCAGGGCAATCTGAAGGGGAAGTGGGTTGGTTTCTGCCAGGGCCAGGGCCAGGTCTGCAGCTGATGCAAAGACCAGGAGTCAAGGCTCCCACCTCACACTGGCAGACTCCTGCAATCAGGGCCCCCTAGGAACATCTGCAAGTCTTCCCGTGTGCTAGTTCCCAGGCCCCTGAAGAGCAAATATATTGCTGCTTCTACTGGTTATGATTTTTTTTTCCAACACCTTGACTTGCATCAGTGTTTCTTCTAGCCACCAAGCTCATTCTAGGTCTGTGGCTCTCAGATGCAGAGGCAGGTCACTCAGTCATGGAGAGAAGTTGGTGACATTCATTCTCATGGTTTCCAATTAGCATTCTGTAAATGGTTCCCAGTTTAACTATTTTCTAGACAGTTATTTATTTATACTAGAATATATTACTCTCATTTTTTTTCAGTATGTGGAGGCTAAGCCTACTCTTTCCAACCTCCTCCTTTTAGCTCAAGCTCTGGAACATCCTGTGGTATTTCCTTTTATCTTCAGTCACCGAGCAGGCATAACCTTTCTTTCTTTCCATGGTCACAATCACCAGCACAACCCTCTGCATCACTTTCCAATGCAGAGTTTGGAAGAGGTCCTCAAGAGCCAACAGACCTCCAGGGGTGCTATGGGATGCATTCAGAGTTATAAGCTCTAGAAACTGAGGCTGAAGTCCTTGTAACCTCACTCTGGGTTCACTGCACTTACTCCAAACCTTGCGATCTAACAGCCCTGCCAGCCATGGGAAGCCTTGTTCTCATTGGCCCATAATCTACCTCTTTTGACTCCTGTCCTGCTCCTTCCTAGCAATTAACAGCTGGCAGAGGCTGAGTATAGTAATATCAGCACTCAGGAGGCTGAGGCAGGAGTATTCCCATGAGTTCTAGTCTAAAAGAAAAAGTGCTAACATATAGCAAGTAAGCCTTGATGATGATGATGATGATGATGATGATGATGATGATGATGATGATTGGCACTATTCTGGAATTTTTAAATTGTATTAATCCTCACAAACCCAAGATGGAAGAAGTTATATTATCCCCGCGTTTGAGGCAGAAACTTCATTTTGACTCCTCCCTTCCCCTGTTCCCATCCTTTCCTCCTCCTCTGTCCTGCCCCACACTGTCCAAGTCTGCCGTTCCCGGCAGCTCTTCCTCCTACCCCCAACAGCCATCTGTCTCTCCCCTGCTCTTCGCCAGCGCACACATCATCCCTTTGTCCTGGCCTCTTGGCAGTTGGTCTGTCCTGCTTCTGTGGTTGTCTGTTTGGGGGCCCTGTTCCATTCCCCAGCAACCCACGTTGTTCCCTAACTGACAGTGGCAGAGTTTTAGACTTGCCTTTGCAACTTCGGCACCTATCCAGTGCCTGGCGGCAGCAGCCTCTCATAGCCGGTGTTGGTCTGTACTTCAGCCTCAGCCTTCTAGTGTCCCCGGGAGACAGAGGCCCAGAGCATAATACAGACAATGCAAAGGCAAGAGGCAGCAGGCCCCTCGCCAAGAGCCTTTAGGTTATGCTGAGGATTCTCTGTAGACGACAGAGAGGTGACTGGTCCCCAAACCAGAGAGCAACCAGGTCTCACCTCTACCATCACCATAATCACCCATCCTGGCTATAGCCTGACCTTAACCAACGCAGGCAGGAAGGAGATGCCCTCGTCTCTTGTCTCCTCCATTAGGAAAAGACTGCCCTTTGTCCTCTGATTCCTTCATCTTCTCTCTCTCTCTTAGGTTTCCATCTGTCTCCATGGAGTGTCCCCTGCCCTCCTCCTCCCGAGTCGTTAGAATCACTTGGAATCTAATCTCGGCCATGTTACTGACTTGCTCTGTCACCTTGGACAGATGACTTACTTTCCCACCGTGAGCCTCTAAAAGGAGGCAGAAGGACCCAGTGATGATGAGGTGCAGCCGAGCCCCCTATGTGTGCTATCCCCTGTACAGTCCTGCCTTCTTGCTGTCCTCAGGGTTCCCTCTCTCCTCATCTTCTCCCACCGGTTCTGTTCTGACTGACCCAGGGGGGCTGGGACTCTGGCACTGGTTCCTGGTCCTAGCCACCAGCTCTGTGTCTCCTATCCAGATTTGGTCCCAGCTCCATGTGGCCTGTCTGAGAGGCTGGCCTCAAGCCCGGCGGCAACTCCACATTTCTGTTTTTCCTTTTTTTTTTTTTTTTTCTTTTTGCCCCCCTCTTTCCCGGAGTTAACAAGAAGCAGATGTGGCGCACGATGGTTGGAGAGGTGGGGGAGGAAGGGGGAGGCTGGACCGCCAGCCAGACAGGGGGAAGGGAGGGGAAAGAAGGGAGGGAGGAGGCTGGCCCGCCCCGTGGTCACCCTTGTGCCTCTCAACAGCCACAGGGGCAAAGCTCTGCCATCCTTAGGATCCAGTCACCAGGGAACAGAACAGGGAGACCAGAAGAGGGCCAGCTGGAGCCAGGAGGTGGAGGCTCAGGAAACAGTCTCTGAGAGGGGCAGGGACCAGGCACGGGAGGCCAGGGGCCCAGAGAACAGACTCCCCTCAGAAGTGCAGAAGAGGAGAGCGGAAGGAACTGAGGGAGGGACAGACAGGAGCCTGAGGAGGAAAGAGGAGGGAGAGAGAGAGGGGTCAGGCCCAGCAGCCAAGGAGGAGGCTTGTGGCTGGGGGCTGCAGGCAGGAAGCGGGGGTCGGAGCTGGTTTCGCCACTGTCCTCTGAAGCAGGAGCAGCGGCATCCTCTGGAGGCACGGGACTAGGCACCAGTGGTCAAGCCGGGATGTGTCTCTAAAGGCGGCAAGGAACACCTCACCATGGCCCCCAGCACCCTCTGGAGCTGCTATCTCTGCTACCTGCTGACCGTAGCCACAGAGGCTGCCAGCTACCCTCCTCGAGGTTACAGCCTCTACACAGGGGGCAGTTCTGCCCTCAGTCCTGGGGGACCCCAGGCCCAGAACTCACCACGGCCTACCAGCCGCCACAGGTAAGAGTCTGTGTCCCGGGCCAGGGCTGGAGGCTGTGTTTGGGGAAAGTTCTCAGAAGGTGGGCAACAAGCTGTCTCCCCAATGCGATGAAGAGGGGACAGAGAGGATACCCGGCCATCAATGACCCGCCCATGTGCACCTTCCTGCGGGACTTTTCCCAGGATTTTGGTGGCCTAAGGGGGATCAGCTCACACCCCATCTCCCTATGAAGGCCTGTAGTTGGATGCCCAGGGAAACTACACTGAAGGGCATGAATTAGACCTTCCTGCCAACTGTGTACCAGCCAGCTCGGGATCAGGCAGACCTTTTGTCCCTCTCTAGGGCTTCCTTAGCCCCCTCCACTAATGTATGACTCCCTCTGCTCTGCTCCGTCTGGCTCCACAGCAGCCCACAGATTAGAAGTCAGTGTGAATGGGGCCAAGAGTGCAGCACCACAAGCCCCAGGGGGACAGAAACCATCAGTGGCTTATTCTCTACTTAACCATAGGCCGGACATCTGCCTGCCCCTGCTCTCCTCTGTGAGGGCTGGGTGGAAGCACCATGTGCAGGGGATTATCTCCAGTTTCCCCGTTGGTTGGCTTACACAGCTGGGGCTTGAGGCAGGCCCAAGGAAGGACACAAGGGACTGTGAACTCCAGGGTGCCCGGGACCCCACAGTCATGAGAACTGACCTCCCTTTGTGTCTATTTTTAATTCCGTTCTCCCTGTCTTGAAAAGCCTTTATCTACTATGGTGACTAAGAAGTGGGAGGGGGGCCACCCTTGCAACCCCCCCCCCCCGCTACCTTTCACTGGTCCTCAAGACCCCTTCATCTTTTGACCCTCCTTCAGCCTCTGGGCCCACTGGGGCTTGTGTCTTTGGTCCTTTGGCCCAGGTAGGGTTGTACCTACAGGAATTGGTGTGCCTACGTGGTGACTCGGACAGTGAGCTGCGTCCTTGAGGATGGAGTGGAGACCATTGTCAAGCCAGACTATCAGCCCTGTGGCTGGGGCCAGCCCCAGTGTCCCCGAAGCATCATGTGAGTCCCCCCAACACATTGGGTACTTCGTGGGAGCTGGGCAACGGCAGACAGCTGTGGCCACTGTGCAAAGCAGGGAGTAGGGGGCAGGACAAGACTTTTTGAGAAAATATTAGGGTCCTGACTTAGTTGGGGAGCTGCTGCAATCATACTTCCCTTGTCTCCAGCCTTTAGGCCTGTTGGTCAGGCCAACCTCATAGCCATGAACTCAGGGTTCTAGCACAGGGGAAGGGGTGGAAGAGCCGGGATTTAGTCCTTGGCTAAAAATTTGGTATCTGTCAAGTGAGCAAGGCCACACACATACTGGCCAGAGAGGGAGACAACCTGGCAGAACCGAGAGAATACAAAGTCTCCCTCTCCTCTGGCCAGGTACCGGAGCTTCCTTCGTCCTCGCTACCGGGTGGCCTACAAGACAGTGACAGACATGGAGTGGAGGTGCTGTCAGGGGTATGGGGGCGATGACTGCGGAGAGGGTCCTTCTTCCGCTCTGGGCCCTGCACCCGCCACGCCACACCCCCGGCCCAGGCCTGCACGCCCCAACCTATCTGGCTCCAGTGCGGGCAGCCACCTCAGTGGGCTAGGGGGAGAAGGTGAGTCCCCAAGTTACTAGGGATGGGGAGACCCTGGGTGGTAAATGTGGGGCCCGGCTGTGCTCCAGCTTAGAGGGAGGTGGACAGAAAGGAGGTAATGACGTCCCTGAGATTCTGCGTGTGTTTATGCCTCCGAGGCTTGAGTGTATTGTGTGGTGAGGGACCAGGAGTGGGGGTAGATTGATTGAAAGACCTGAAAACCTAGAGCCGAATAAGAAGGCACAAAGAGGATTTGCTCACATACGCCCTCATGCGGCCAAGGTTCTTCCTAGTTGGGAAAGGCTATGGGAGAAGCGGGGGAATTCCTTTGAGAAGCTCTGTCTGTCCCCATTGAAGACAGTTAAGACTACAAATCCTAGCATGCATTGCACCTGACTACAGGTCCCAGGTTCCTTTCTGGCCCCTGGAGACTGCAGGTCCCAGAATGCAATAGTCCCTGTTGCATTTTTCTTTCCTATGTGTATGTGTTAGGACAGGCACACCGGATGCGCGCTCTTTTCCTGCCAAAGAGATAACTGAACTATAATTATGGAAACAGGAACTTCTGGCTGACTGGCTAGCCAGCCAGCACCCTCGCAGGCTTGCTGCAAAGGTTTCTTGTTTATCCCTGTGGTGTTATAGGGAAATGCCCTGTCATTGCTACAGTACTTCGCCTTCCCGTTTTGTACTGTTTGACAGCCCTAAGAGGGAGGGCACATGGTGTCATTCTCATTTCCCAGATAAGGAAACAGTTTCCAAGAAGTCAAGAGGTCTTAAGGACAAGTGGAAACGATGTGGGTAGGTTTGGTGGCCAGATGGTCTGGATTTGAAATTTGACACGGCCCCTTGTCAAACTTTTTCTCTTGCCCAAATCATCCAAAGGAATGCCTCTGACTCTTGCTGGGACTATTTGCCTAATTCCTCTGGTTCTTGGCTTCCCATGTCATCAAATGGCAAGAGTATCTGCCTAGTAGAAGTTTTAAGAGCTGTGATTCAAAGCTGGGCTAAGGGCATTCGGTGAACAGTATTTCCTTTCTTTTTTTCTCTTGCCCGAATCGTGCAAAGGAGAGCCACTGACTCTTGCTGGAGTTGGGGAAGCAGGGCCTGGGCCCTCAGTCATCTGCTGTCCTCTGTCTTCAGGTCCTGGGGAATCGGAGAAAGTGCAGCAGCTGGAGCAGCAGGTACAGAGCCTGACCAAAGAGTTGCAAGGCCTTCGAGGTGTCCTGCAGGGAATAAATGGGCGCCTGACTGAAGATGTACAGAGGGCTGTGGAGACGGCCTTCAATGGGAGGCAGCAGCCAGCAGATGCGGCTGCCCGTCCAGGTGTGCATGAAACCCTCAATGAGATCCAGCATCAGCTGCAGCTCCTTGACAACCGCGTCTCCACCCATGACCAGGAACTGGGCCACCTTAACAACCATCATAACGGAGGCGCTGGTGAAGGCGGCAGGTCCCCAGCCCCTGTCCCAGTCCCTTCTGGCCTTAGTGAGGAGGTGTTGCGGCAGCTGGACCGGCAGCTGCAGGAGTCTTGCTCCGTGTGTCTGGCAGGGCTGGATGGCTTCCGCCAGCAGCAGCAAGAGGACAGGGAGCGGCTGCGCACACTGGAGAAGCTACTGTCCTCCCTGGAGGAGCGTCAGCAGCAGCAGCACCTGGGGCCTGCCATGGCCAGGAGACCCTCTCAGGAATGCTGTCCCCCAGAACTGGGCCGGCGACTGTCAGAGCTGGAGCGGAGGCTGGATGTGGTGGCCGGCTCAGTGACAGTGCTCAGTGGGCGCCGAGGTTCTGAGCTGGGAGGAGCAGCTGGGCAGGGGGGCTACCCCCCGGGCTACACCAGCTTGGCCTCCCGCCTTTCCCACCTGGAAGACCGGTTCAACTCTACCCTTGGTCCCTCAGAGGATCAAGAGAAGGACTGGCCTGGGAGACCAGGGAGGCTGGGCCACTGGTTGCCTGATGCTTTAGGACGGCTAGAAAAGCTGGAGGCGCACATGGCCAATGTGAGCAGGGAGCTGGGTGGCCGCCTGGATCTGCTGGAAGAGCAGGTGCCAGGGGCCGTGCAGGCTTGTGGACAGCTCTGCTCTAGGGGTCCCGGGGAACAGGATTCTCGGGTCAGTGAGACCCTCAGTGCCTTGGAGCGCAGGGTGCTGGACAGCGAGGGCCAGCTACGGTTGGTGGGCTCGAACTTGCACAAAGTTGGAGCAGCAGGGGAGGCCCAGCAGGCCATGTTGGAGGGATTGCAAGGGATTGTGGGCCGACTGCAGGAGCGCGTGGACGCACAGGAGGAGACAGCAGCAGAGCTCCTGCTGCGCCTCAATCTCACAGCAGCCCGGCTCAGCCAACTGGAGGGCCTGCTGCAAGCCCGCGGGGACGAGGGCTGTGGGGCCTGTGGCGGTGTCCAGGAGGAGCTGGGCCGCCTTCGGGATGGCGTGGAACGTTGCTCCTGCCCACTCTTACCTCCACGGGGCCCTGGAGCTGGCCCAGGTGTTGGAGGACCAAGCCGCGGGCCTCTGGACGGCTTCAGCGTGTTCGGGGGCAGCTCGGGCTCAGCCCTCCAGGCCCTGCAGGGAGAACTCTCGGAGGTCATCCTCACCTTCAGCTCCCTCAATGACACACTGCATGAGCTCCAGACCACTGTGGAGGGCCAGGGTGCCGATCTGGCCGACCTGGGGGCCACTAAGGACAGCATCATCTCTGAGATCAACAGGCTTCAGCAGGAGGCCACGGAACACGTTACAGAGAGTGAGGAGCGCTTCCGAAGCCTGGAGGAGGGCCAGGCACAGGCAGGCCAGTGCCCTAGCTTAGAAGGGCGGTTAGGCCGGCTTGAGGGAGTCTGTGAACGACTGGATACCGTGGCAGGGGGACTACAGGGCCTGCGTGAGGGCCTTTCTAGACATGTGGCTGGGCTTTGGGCTGCCCTACGGGAAAGCAACAGCACCAGCCTCACGCAGGCAGCCCTGCTGGAGAAGCTGCTGGGGGGCCAGGCAGGCCTGGGCAGACGACTTGGTGCCCTCAACAGTTCCCTGCTACTCCTGGAAGACCGTCTGCAGCAGTTTAGCCTGAAGGACTTCACTGGTGAGGACAGAAGGCGTGAGAGGGTCCCCTTTCAAGCCCTCCCTTGTTCCCTTCCTCCCTACAATAAGCAGCAAGGAGGCCTGGTCTCCCCTGCCTTCTCTTTGCTGTGCTGTAGCCCTTACTGTGTCTCTGGGAGGCTGAAGTGTGCCTGCAGAGAAGCTGTCAGGGTCTAGTTCCCTGCCTTCCTCTGGTTGCTTAGAGGGGCTGAGTGGAGGTGGGATGTGGCTCTGTCACTCAGGTGCCTTGCCTGCAGCCCAAGGGGCACCACGTCTCCACAGCCCTCCAGACCCACGTGCCTCAGCTGCCTCTCTAACGGCAGAACTGCCACCTCTCCTGTCAATCAGAAACTCCCTGTACAATTGTCCTTCAACTAGCTTTTCTCACCACAGGGCCTTCGGGCGAGGCTGGACCTCCTGGACTACAGGGGCCTCCAGGCCCTGCAGGACCCCCAGGACCTCCTGGCAAGGATGGACAGAAGGGGCCCATTGGACCACCAGGTATACTGGTTGAGACACTTGCTACAACCAGGGTTGCCACTCTCCCGGCAGCCCAGGCATAACACTCCACACGGAGCTTGACTGAGAAGGGGAAAGGGACGAGGAAATGGGGGTTCCTAGTGTCTAACAGTGAGTAGAGAAGAAAGTGACTAGTAGCTGAGATGGCCATTTGGCTGCTGGGTATCTTGTTCTCCCTGCCATACTGCAGATTAATGCTTAGCCTACAAGGGCCATCTGGGGTATGCACAGCCCAGGGCTAAGGCTATGGCCCAGCAGCTGCACAGATTCGACCCTACTTATTCTTTGCTTGGCACCTCACTCCTGATGGGAAACACACCTACACTCAGAGTCCTGCAAAACAGCAACATTTGAGGAGTGGCATGGGGAGAGATGCCCGACTCATTGTTGTCTCCTTTCCTTCTCACAGGTCCTCGAGGTGAACAGGGTAAGTTCTTCTCATTAGACTCTGGAAGAGGAAATGAGCTTGGGGCTGGAGGAGGCTAGTCCTCAGGCAACCTGGACAGCAGGGAAGGGGGCAGAGGTTATGAACTAACTCTCTCTACCCCTATTCAGGAGTGGAGGGAGCTCCAGCGTCCCCGGTGCCGAGGGTGGCATTTTCAGCTGCCCTGAGTTTACCTCGGTCGGAACCTGGCACAGTCCCCTTCGACAGAGTCCTACTCAACGATGGAGGCTACTATGACCCGGAGACAGGTAACCTAGGAGGGCTGGGTGGAGCAGTTGAGGAAATGGGTGAGGTTGGGCAGTGCTAATGCTCATACCTCTGTAGGCAAGTACATCTTTTCATTTTTGTGATTTAGCAAGGTCTTTATTCCTCTCCGTGCGTTTTTGCCATGGCTGGACACGGAGAGAGTTGGGGAGGGAAGACTTTCAGGTCACAGGTTTTTTATAGGGACAGGCTCCCACCCGCGTCCTGCAGTCAGTGCTGGAGATACAGTCCAGTGGAGTGGCTATGAAAGGACCGGTGGGCCTCTCCACAGTCCAGGGGTGCTGTGCCCACTCCCTTCCCGAGAAACCTTCCCAGACACCGTCTCAACTCCTGACTGTCATTCTTGTCCCTAGGTGTTTTCACTGCACCACTGTCTGGACGCTACTTGCTGAGCGCTGTACTAACTGGACACCGACACGAGAAAGTGGAGGCAGTACTGTCGCGCTCCAACCTGGGTGTGGCCCGCATAGACTCAGGAGGCTATGAGCCCGAGGGACTGGAGAATAAGCCTGTGGCCGAAAGTCAGCCCAGCCCGGGTGCTCTGGGCGTCTTCAGCCTCATCCTGCCGCTGCAGGTCGGAGACACTGTCTGCATAGACCTGGTCATGGGGCAGCTGGCGCACTCGGAGGAGCCGCTCACCATCTTCAGTGGAGCCCTGCTCTACGAGGACACAGAGCTTGAACAGGTGTAGACAGGGTCGGCCAGACTACCAAACTTATCCTCAAAGGCCTCAGGGCCACCTGGGTCCCAGCTCCCCACCAAGGCTGGGGCGGGGCAAGTCCGGAGACCACGCCCCACTGCGGTTCAGGCGTCCAGAGCAGCAGTTCAGCACGCAGTGACTTCGTGGTCTCTGGGACCTAGGTGTCTCCTCTTGACTTTTGGCCTCACTGCCGTCCCCACCAGTGCCCTCCAGGACCCAGGCTGCGGAAGAGGAACCGTCCCTCGCACCCCTTGTTTCCGCAATCCTCGGGGTCCAGGGCTTTCCCGAGCCCGCACCGCCGTACTAATCTATTCAGGAATAAAGACACTTAATTTTTTTCTACAAAACAGTTATTCTTCTCCGGTACTTGTTCGGCGGTCGATAAGGGACAGGACGGGAGGAGACGGAGTTCTATGGTGGGAGCCCTGTCAGGTGGTCTCGCTCTCCGCTAAGGCGGATCACGGCGGCCGGTCCTCCAGCGGCCGCCAGGGGGCGCATGGCCAGCACCACCTTGCCGGCTAGCTGCGTTCCCAGTCACGTGAGGCTCGCTGGCCTGACTGGGGCGGGACTTCGGCTGGGAAGGGTGGGTCACAGCGGCGGGGACGCGGTGAGCGTGTGCTTCGGTGCTTCTTCTGCGAAGGAGGGGTTTCAGTTGCCTGAGCCAGCTCGTCTGGGTGGTCCAGGGTCTGGAGTCAGCAGCAGGTGCAGAGGGACCAGAAAGGTGATGCATTAGTAGTGCGTTTTCGCTTTGCATTAGTGGGACTAGCCGGACTCTGTCTGACAACTGAGGCGGAGAAGTAAGAGGTTCTGCCTTTGGCCGGATTAGGTAACTCCGGGAGGAGCTCCGCAGACTGAGGAGGAGCCAGGGCAGCCCCTGAGAAGCTGGGACACCTCCAGTTGATAAGAGGCAGAGCCCAGTAGGAATTCCCTCCGCTTGCTTGCTGGTAGGAAGCTTGGGGAGCACCCTCATGGAAGAGAAGCAGATCCTGTGCGTGGGGCTGGTGGTGCTGGACATCATCAATGTGGTGGACAAGTACCCCGAGGAGGACACGGATCGCAGGTAGGGGCGCCCAGGCCCCTCCGAGACCCCAGGGCCTCATAGCCCTATCTTTGTGCCTGTCATTGCTAATTGGCTGCTAAGCCAGGGATATCCCCGTCCCCATGCAGTGAGGCATGAGTCCAGCTGGAGAGCGGGTGTTCTCTGCCAGGGGAGCCTAGTGGCTCTCAGCAGAAGTGAAGACAGGAGACTTGGAAGCCATTAAAAATAAGACTCAGGGGTTTTGTTGTTTTCTTTTGACGGGGTCTTGCTATGTAGTTCAAGCTGTCCTAAATTCCTCCTTCAACGTCTGGAATTAACTATAATGCAACACTGCGCTGGGATCGTGACTCTTGTTAGCTGGTTCCCATCTCAATCCTAGAACCTAGTGGATTGTCAGAATCCTCACTCTAGAGACTGGGCTGAAATGATTCTTCCCTCCCAAGGGCACAACAGCTGATAAGGTGCCATACTTCCTTCAGTTCCCCCTTCCCCACAACCCCAAGCCTATGCACTTCCAATTTACCGCCTACTGCTAAAATAAAACACGGGGTAGCTAACAGTGAGTGATATGTGCAATTAAATCACTCACAAACATTTAAAAGCCAGGCGTTTGAGCCTTGCCTAGCTCAGGGCTGGCTGGCAGCACAAGCAAACCTGGAGCCTCTCGGGGTTGGATAGGGAGAAACTTGGCTCAAGTTTTTTCCTGGCACTAAGTGCCAAAAGAAGTCTACCAGAAGTCTTTTTACAAATATGGGTGAACATCTTAGTGAATGTACTCTGAACATCCACCAGTTGTCTGGTGGAAGCTGAAATGTCCTTTGACAGATTTTATCTTTACTCCTGATAAGGGCCACTCCACTGTGCTGCCAGGCCGTGAAGGCATGGCTACAGGGTGGAACACTGGCTTTCTCTTGGTGCGTGGGCTCTGGTGCTCTGAGCGATACAGATTGTCTCTTGGCTATTAGTTGTCTCAGCGAAGAACTGGCGAAAGCAAGTTCAAGGCTGACCTCTGGCAAGACACTGAGCGCTGAAAGCAATGAACTTACAGAGATGGGGAGGCTGGGTGCTCTTGGTGTTTTGGACTCCTTGGGAACTGTGAAAGCACCATTCCGATCCTTTCCTTAGATGAGGAAGCTGAAGATTTGGAGGAGCCAAACCGTGTTTCCCAGACCACATACCAAACAAGTGTCAGGGCAGTGACTACAGCACATGTCTCCAGTTCAGTGTGCACTCTTCCTGTCTCTGTCGTCACCTGGCCCATGGAGTTTAGCCTTTGCTTTGAGTTGCTTTATTTGCCAGAGGTTAGAGCCCTTGCCAGAGGTGCAGGGATAGTGGTGAAGGAGGAGACCCAGCCTACTTACAGAAATAGAGCCACCCCTACACCTTGGTGCTCGGTGGGAAGATAAGGTTTTTTTTCTCTCTTAAAAAAAAAAAGATTTATTATTTTTATATATGTGAGTGTTCTGCCTACATGTGTGTGCACCACATGTAATCTTGGTGCCTGAAGAGGTCAGAAGAGAGCAACGAATCCCCTGGAACTAGAGTTACAGATGGTTGTGTGCACAATGTGGGTGCGGGGAGTTGAACCTGGATCCTCTGCAAGAGCAACAAGTGCTCCTAACTGCTGAGCCATCTCTCCAGCCCTCCTCTCTCTCTTTAATTAAGTGGCATATTTGTTTTTATTTTATGTGCACTGGTGTTTTGCCTGCATGTATGCCTGTGTGAGGGTGTCAGATCCCCTGGGCTGGAGTTACAGATGGTTGTGAGCTGACAAGCAGGTGCTAGGAATCGAACCCGGGACTCTGGAAGAGCAGACAGTGCTCTGTGCTCTTAACCACTGAACCATCTCTCTGGTCCCATATTTCAGATTTATTGACTTTATGTGTATGAGTATTTTGTCTGCGTGTGTGTGTTTGCACCATTTGTGTACCTGGCACCTGTAGAGGAGAGAAGAAGGCTTTGGATGCCCTGAACTGGAAGCATGGATGATTGTGAGTCACTGTGTGGGTGCCGGGAACGGAATCCTGGTCCTTTGCAAGAACAAATGCTCTTAACCACTGAACCATCTCCCCAGCCCTAGGCTTTTTCTTATTCCAGGAGAACATGTATGTTTCTGCCTCCAAGTTCTCCAGGGATTGTATTTGAATCAGAAGACATGTAGCACCACACTCTGCTAGAACTGAACACCACATTCCCTTGAGCTTGTTTTCCTGAAGGGGATAAGGACTCTTATCCCCTGCTGATAGAACAGGTTCCATGTGGAAGGTAGATACTGTCAGAGGTGCCTCTGGAAGAGCCCCCCCCTTGTTTGTCAGGTTCCTGCCCTCAGGGTGTCCCCCCTCTGCATACCTGTGACTGTGTAGCATCTCTATCTCTGGGTTCTGTTGTCGAGCCACCCAGAAGAGCAAGACTGAATAGGACCCAATCCTTCCTGACAGCTCCACCCCACCTGACCCAAGGACTCTCAGAGCTTGAATGGGGTTCACAGTCGGAGATGACTCCTGTTTCCCAGAGTGCATGCTGAGGAGGGAAAAAAAAGTCCCCACGCTGAGCACTTCTGCATAGCTAGAAGCTTCAGCAGGACCTTGAAGGGTTTCACTGTGACATCTCATTGCAACTGAGGAAGAGATGTCCAATTAAGAGGGCCCCAGCAGGTTTCCTGGTTCACTAAAAACAGGTGGACACAGTTACACACTTGAATACAGCCCAAGATGCGGGGGGGGGGGGGGGGGGGGGCAGACCCACAGCTGAGCCCTGTCCCATGACTGAGTCTCAGCAGCTCCGTTTAGAAACTGAGCTGAAACAGATTCATCACGGCTCTTGCATTCTATGGATTCCTACACAGGGGACCGGGGTTGGTCCTGCTTCCCCCAGGACCAGTCTACTGAGGCTGTGGGGATGTGCCTTGTGCTTTCCAGGTGCCTATCCCAGAGATGGCAACGTGGAGGCAACGCGTCCAACTCCTGTACTGTCCTTTCCTTGCTCGGAGCCCGCTGCGCCTTCATGGGCTCCTTGGCCCCTGGCCATGTTGCCGAGTAAGTTGGGGAGGGAGTAGCTGTTGAGGGGATGCTTGCCTGTAGGGTAGGGTGAGAGGAGAGTTGTCTGAACCCTGGGTGGGCAGGGTAGAAGAATGGTGGGTGGTGACCCACAGGGGAGTCCCGGATTCCTTGATCCTTCTGGGGTGATCCGTCTGCTGGTCGGGTACTAACCCCATTCCTGTAAGGGTTCCGTTTCCACAGCCTTCTGCAGAGCCTGCTTAGGCTGCCCACCACCTCCCACCTCCTTCCTTGCTTCCTGTAGAATCTGCCTTTGCCCTTCTCATGCCCCTTATCCTTGCCGTGTTTGATGTAAGGGGCACTTAGGGAGATGCTGTACCCTTCCCTGCTTCCGGGGCATCCAGCGTCCATGGTCACAGGATGAGGGCCCACAGTTAAGGATTAGGGCCACTGCCCATGTCCTCATTGTGAGTAAGTACGAAGAGCACACTTCTCAGGACATCCTGAGGTCACGTGTTAGCATTGGACCCCAAACCCATTTATAGTGAAGGCCGCGGTCCACAAGTGACCCACGCGCCTTCTCCGTGTCAACTACAGCAAGGACCCAAGAGCCCTTTGACTCCTGGCACTGTCAACTCAGCACACACTTATCGGGAGGTGTGGCCCACACTTTGCCCACTGCGGGCACTGGGGCAGACTGCCAGGTTTCTGAACTGTAAAGCAGAGCCCTTTGATCCCTAGTTTGAGGGGGATGCTGCCAGTCAAATTCCCAGTCTTGGTGAACTGGAACAAAGCGAAGAGAGTGAGAGACCCCGTCCTGCAGATGGGACAGTAGTTCCTTCCTAGGTGGAAGCAGACCCC
Source organism: Myodes glareolus (assembly GCF_982192425.1). Taxonomy (NCBI): domain Eukaryota; kingdom Metazoa; phylum Chordata; class Mammalia; order Rodentia; family Cricetidae; genus Myodes; species Myodes glareolus. The sequence goes on along the minus strand of NC_142031.1, from coordinate 100,510,970 downwards.
TGGGTCTCGTTTAGATGATGGACTCTCCTTCATGGAGCAATCATTGGTGCGTGAGCTATTCAGAGTTCTCTCTACACATTCAGCAAACACTTAATGAGCACCTACCATGGGCCAGGCATGGTGGGTGCAAAAAGTCAGTTAGCAAACCAAACCGTATTTCTAATGCTTTGGGGAAAACTCTAAAGGGACCCTCAAGTAGTCAAGTCCAGGGATGATGCATTGTGTGGGTCCTACAACTCAGTCCAGCTTAGGTGCTACTGAAAGGGAGGTCTGCTCATAGGATAGCCGGGCCGCTGGGCACAGTTGCTTGCTGGCTCTGGGGTTTCCTGGGAGGAGCGGCACCAGCCTCCTTGCTGTCCCGCTGGGCTAATCTTGAAGTGATGTCCCTAGGCTCATTCTAACGAGAGGGCATTATGTGAACTTGTCCTGGACCATGTGCATATTTACAGGCCTCTCACAACTGCACCAATTCATTGCCCATAGTGGCTAGTTCACATTTGAGAAGCCAGTACTGAACAAGCCCCTTAAAGCAGCACCACTTCCAGGATGGTCAGCTGGGAGGAAATGTAAGATGAGGTACCATGGCAAGATTGGAAGGGACCCCAGAAAGCATCATGCCAAGAGGATGAACACGCAGAGGGCAGCTGGGAGGGGTGCAAAGTATCGCCCTGGCGTTTAATTATTAATTCTGCCTCGGTCTTGCAGGAACCAGGCCACAGGACTCACACACAATTAGTTCAATACAGGCTCTGGGCCCCAAATCTACCTCTACCCCTTCTAGCTTTAAGGGTGGGGGCAAACCTTAAACTGGACCAAGACTGACCTGGAATATTCATGTTCCTACTTCTCTGATACCCAGGCTCTGCACCCTGCCTCTTCTGCCCCCTGCCATCATGACCTGTGGCAAGACTGAGATTGCCAGTCCCCTCCTACTTCCTCTGCTCATCCCCTTGCCTTTCAGGGTCCCTGGTGGTCCTCCCTTCTAGTCCCCTAAACTCTTGCCAAACTGCCCTTCCGGGGGGGGGGGGTTACTCCACCCCGGCAGTTTTGTCCTGGATGACCTCCGCCGACATTCTGTGGACCTACAATACGCGGTCCTTCAGACCGAGGGCTCCATCCCCACCTCGACGGTCATCGTCAATGAGGCCAGCGGTAGCCGCACCATCCTGCACGCCTACAGGTTTGTACAGCTGTCTGCGCTTTGCCAGCTGCTGTCGCTGCCGTGGTCACGCTCCTAGGACAGGACCCTTCTTCTTTCACAGGCCCGTGTGCTCCAGCGCACCCTTCCCACTCCTCGGGGAGGTCTAGGCTATGTGTAGCTCTAACCTGTGTCTCCTTGCCCTCTCCTTGGCTCGGGTCCCTCCCCCAAAGCTTCCTGGTGGCTGACTTCAAGCAGAGGGGCGTGGATGTGTCTCAAGTGGCCTGGCAGAGCCAGGGAGATACCCCTTGCTCCTGCTGCATCGTCAACAACTCCAATGGCTCCCGTACCATTATACTCTACGACACGTAAGGGCCCCTTGGCCTTGCCCTACCACAACCCACCAATCAGTGCCCTCTCTCACCACTGGGCAAACCAACGGCTTTCCATCCATGGCTTCTCTACACCAGAAATTGTCCCCATGCCAAACTGTTGGGAAATTTTTAAAATTGTTTTCAATGAGGGGAGAAGAGAGGTGGGCCGGGGTCAGCTCTGCCCTGCTTGGTAATTTGCTCTTGCCCAGCACAAGGGCGGGCAAGCAGGCAGACCTGTAAAACTGTAATTGATGATATGATTGCTTCAAAATTAGTCAATCAGCAGCTTGGGTCTGGGTGCAGGGAGACGGGAGACAACCTATATAAAGCCTTGAAGGGCTAAGGGGCCCACTGAGATTTCTAAGGCCAACCCCGGAGTTTTCGAGCCTGCAGCATGGCATCAAGGAGCTGAGGTTTGGGCCCCTCCAAAGGTCCTGGTATGATGAAACCAAACAGCACACACCACTAGTATGCATGACTGAAGGAAGGGGAAAGGGAACACCAGATCAGTGGGTCAGGACTGTCTAATAATACACAGACGAGCATTCCTTCCAAGTCCCACTCCCAGGTGCCTCCTGGACAAACCCAGAAGTTCAGTTTACCAAGAACCCCAGTACAGGACAGGTATTGGACAAAGGCTGACAGGGGGACAAGGCTAAGGGCCCCAGGGTTCATGCCTTGCTTACTACTACCTAGCATGACCACTGGGCCAAGGTAAGCTATGTATATATAAGTGAGTGGGCATTCACATATTAAAGGTGACTTTCCAATTAGGCGATCTTTGTCATCTGCCTGTTAAGCAAGTGCTGTGGGCAGCAACTCTGATCAAGTACGTACATGGTACTCTCAAGCAGGGACGGGAGCCCGGTAGAAATGTTTATTGCCTTCTGGCCTGGTTCCAGGTATATTCCCGTACATAGCTCCAACTGCAGCAGGCCCAGGAGGCTAAGGACTTTCAGTCCTGTGTGCCGATGAGAAAGCAGCCCCAGAAAGGCCCACGCCACTAGCGAAGTGGATGGCAGGTGCCCCGGCACTGCAGAGATCACAGGCTGTGCGATCAAGGCGTGTCAAGGCCAATGCTTTCCTGGGTCTCCACACCTAGACCAGCCAAACATGAAACCTTCCTCAAAGTGCCAACTTTGACCTTAGGGATGAAGTGTAAAGCGCAGCTCAGGACAACGTGTTCCATCACTGGCAAGCTCCCAGCTGGAGACTGTCACTAAGAAAAGCTCGGGTTTAGGCTTTGTAATTCGCGGGGCCATGGCATGCTGGGAGTTGTGTGCTCCAGCGAAGGGCCTTCTGGGAAATGTAGTTTCTTGCACTCTAGGGGCGGTGGTTTCCGAAGAACGTGGAGAGGGACTGTCACAGGTCGCAGTTGTGTTTATCCTTAGATAACGTTAAACACCTAAACTACAAAACAAACAAACAAACAAGAAACCCATAGCAAAGTGGGACAGGGCTCAGCCCTGTGCTTCCCAGCTTCCTTCCATGCTGCAGGTATTGCTACCAGGCTCAGGGTACCATCGGAGAACCTAGCCATGGTTGACCTCACCACGCTTCTTCTCTTTCCTTCCTGTCTTGTGATGTAGGAACCTGCCAGATGTGTCTGCCAAGGACTTTGAGAAGGTTGATCTGACCCGGTTCAAGTGGATCCACATTGAGGCAAGCCCTGCCCCACCTGTGTTCCTAGGGGCTTAGCCTGCCATGGTCAGCCTCTTCCGTGATTTCTTTGAACCGTGGAGTACGATAAGGATAATGAGTACCCCTCCCCCATTCCTCTCCACCCTTTCTTATGTTTTCCTCTGAGGAAACTGAGGTGCAGAAAGATCAGGAAATACATCATGTAGGCATCAGACAAAGGTCCCCCTTTTTGTGTCAAGGCTGGAGGGATTCTGGTATTGGCCTCTGCTGGCTGCTTAGGAGTTGACTTCTTTCACTTCTGAGGAGACAGGAAGGAGGGGGCCTGAAGGGAACGAGAACTTTCTTTTCAAGGGAGAAGCTTTAGGATCCAGATGGGAGGAAGCCTTGAGAAGTCCAGGCTTGCCGTTTGACTCAGTGTGGGTTCTTCCCGTGCCCCTCCACCTCCTACCTCTTCCTGTCTCCATCTCCTCTTCACTTTCTCACCTCTTCTCTCTTTGTTCTCTCTCCCTCTCCTCTCGCTCCCCTCTGTCCCTTTGGGATTTTTGTTGTTGTTTGTTTTGTTTTTTGAGACATGGTCTGACTGTGTAGGCCCAGCAGACTTTGAACTCATGGCGATTGGACTCAATTTCTGTGTGCTGGATTAGAGGTGTGAGCCACCACACCCAGTTACCCTTTGCTTTCTTGTTTCTTTCTCCACCACGGCCTTTCCAGGGTCTTACTATGTAGGTCAACTTGATCTGGAATTCACAGTCCTTTCTGCCTCAATCTCCCAAATGCTGTGGTCACAGGCATGCAAAGTCCAGCCTCTTTTATTCTTCAGATTCATTTTCAAAATGGAAAATTAGGCTGATCAGGTCTGCAAGGCCCATGACAGTCCTAGAATTATGCTTCTCCAGTGGAGTTCCAGCCCAGCTTCCTCCAACCCCTCTCCCTGCTCACCCAGAGTTCCTGATATCAGGGAGGGAAGAAGGAACTCTTAGCAGCAGGGCTCTGAGCTGCCCTGTCCTGCCCCAGGGCCGGAATGCATCAGAGCAGGTGAAGATGCTGCAGCGGATAGAGCAGTACAACGCCAAGCAGCCTCTACCCCAGAGAGTTCGGGTGTCGGTGGAGATCGAGAAACCCCGGGAAGAGCTCTTCCAGCTGTTTGGCTATGGTGAGGTGGTAAGTGCCCTGCAGCTTCTCTTGGTCACCTCTAGTTGACTGGGTTCTTAAGCGAACTAGAGAGGACCCTAGTCCTGCCTACCAGGCTCTGAGTATCAGCTTGGCAGCTCCCAGTGGGTCACAGCTCCTCAGTTATGGTAATTGGAAGTAGCCCAGAAGTAGAATGTTCCTGCTCAGGTAAATACATAAGAGTAAGGATGGACAGAACGCAGATAGCCATGGGCATCTCCTTGCTTGTTTCCCCCCCCCCCCCCGCCTCAGTCTTTCCCTTTGCAAAATGAAGAAGGGAACCTCTGTGCTCTGAGGTTCCCAGTTGTTTTGTTGCCCCCCCCACATAGGTGGCAGGTTGTGAGAGTCAGTAGCAATGAGAGGAGGGTGAGGAAGATGTAGACAGGACTGTATGTAAGGGAACTTAGGCAATAATCCCGGGATCACAGCTAAAGCTAGGTGGATACTGTCTAGATGCTGTTCATTGGTGCACAGTTTAAAAATATGTCAGGCTGATCCTCCCTCCCCCAGAACTGTCTCTAGGGACTCTAATATGAAGCCACTGAGGAGAGGGCTCTAGAGCCCCGGTTGCCTTATTTTAGATAAAGAAACTCTCTCTGAAGGGTTAGGCTGTGTGGGGAGCAGACAAAACAGAACCCACTCTTGAGAGCCAGCCTGGTTTGATTTCACCCCAAGATGGCGCTCCAGACTCTTTCTGGGTTTTGAATTCCCTCAGCCCATAATAAAAATACCAGGCCCACAGTGTCACAATCCACAGACTGTATTTTAGCACAGATAAAGCAGGCTTAAAATGCGTCCCTGTGGGATGTGTCCCTGTGAGATGCCATGCAAGGCATTAACGTGACTAAGTTGGAAGAGTTGTGCCAGAAGAGGTTAGTTATAACGTGGAGGTAACACTGGCCAGGAGTAGCGAGTGACTCATTAGAGGTGACTGCCAACCTCTCTTTCACTGCCCACAGGTGTTTGTCAGCAAAGATGTGGCCAAGCACCTGGGGTTCCAGTCAGCAGCAGAGGCCTTGAGAGGCTTGTATGGTCGTGTGAAGAAAGGGTAAGTGGGAAGGCCAGGGAGGAGCCTGAGGGGGCTGGGGGATGAAGAGGATCAACACCCACTGAGTGGATCTTACAGGGCTACACTCATCTGCGCCTGGGCTGAGGAGGGCGCTGATGCCCTGGGCCCTGATGGTCAACTTCTGCACTCGGATGCCTTCCCTCCACCCCGAGTAGTGGACACCCTGGGGGCTGGAGACACCTTCAATGCCTCCGTTATCTTCAGCCTTTCGAAGGGTGAGTCCCTCAGCCCGGGATCAGGGCAGGGCTGGGTCTGTCTCTCTCTGAACGCCAGGCTGACCCAGGCACTTGTGCCCTCTCCAGGAAACAGTGTGCAGGAGGCCCTGAGATTTGGCTGCCAAGTGGCTGGCAGGAAGTGCGGCCTGCAGGGCTTTGAGGGCATTGTGTGAGAGGTGGGCAGTAAGAGGCACCAGCTCAACCTCTCAGAGGCTGGCACCATTTCAGCCAGCCTGGCATCCAGCTGCCCCGTTCCCTGGGCAGGTGGCATCTGCGGAGAGAACTCTGTCTGTGTTCATGTTTCTGGATACCAACTCCATTCTGTAGATGCTCGGAGCAAATAAATCTTCCCCAAGCCAGCTTTGTCTGTCTGATTTTTGTTATCGGTCTATTTTTGTTTTCTGTCTGCTCATGCAGCCCAGGGTTGGTCATGAACTTAGAGTTTCAGCCTCCCTGTGCTGGAATCACAGGCCCAGCTCGTTTGTCCTTTGTGATAGTCAGACTGCTCTGGTTGAGATTCCGGAGGCTTTTATACCACAGTCCTCCATCTTTTTTTTTTTTTTTTTAATTCATTCTTCAAATTAGCCCCACCCACACAGACCCAGAGGAGAGGCTACACTGCCTAAAATAGCAGGCATGCTCCGGCCTCACCAGCTCCTCAGCTGTCCTCAGAGGAGTTTCAGGAAAGGTAGGGGCCTTGAGCCATCCAGTCCAGGGAGGACAGCCCATCCCTCTCTAGAACAAAACAATAGGAAAAAAAATTTTCTCCAGGCCTTAAAGCTATGTGATAGCCGCAGTGGTGAGGGAGCCTGCTTTCTGGGTCCGTGGGGCTTCTGTGTCCAAAGCTACCTTCGTTCCACGGGCTTCCCAGGAGCCTCAGTGTCCTCAGAGCTTACCTTGAGTCAGGTTAGTACTTCAACCCCAAATGTAGCCTGACACAGGACGCTGCTGCCCCTTGGGAAGTTGAGATCCAGGTGACGTGTCAAGATTGGATTCTAAGAGGAGATTCCAGAGAGTTGGACAAAAACACAGACTTCCTTACTCCTACACCTTCTGAGAACCTTGTACACACCAAGCGCCAGGCTGACATTTTAATAAAGCATTTTATCTGATTTTTATCCTCGCAATAATTCTATGGCCAGGCAAAAATCAGCTCCATTTGACAGATGGGAAGTTAAAGACAATGGACTAAGCAATGTGTGCTAAGATGGTACACAATTAAATAACTTATTTGAATTCGCATCTGTCTGACAAGGAAGTCAACATTTTTGTCCAACTGTCCAGAATCTTACAGTAGAATTTGATTTCAATATGTCACCTGGATCTCATCTTCCCAAGGGGCAGCAGCGTCCTGTGTCAGGCTACATCTGGGGTTGAAGTACTAACCTGACTCAAGGGAAGCTCTGAGCACACTGAGGCTCCTGGGAAGCCCATGGAACAAAGGTAGTATTGGACACAGAAGCCCCACGGACCCAGAAAGCAGGTTCCCTCACCACTGCGGCCATTACATACCTTTAGGGCCTGGAAGAAAAGGAGGAGGAGGAAGAGGAAGAGAAGTGGGTAGTGGAGATGGTAGCAGGGAGTGGGGGACCATCTGCCGCCCTTGAGCTACAGGGATCACAGGGGTCTGAATAGCAGGTCAAGAGGGAACTTGGGGAGAGAGTTTGCACTCCCAGGGTGGACTGAGCTTTCATCCCCGGGCTTGTCTGCAGCTGGCTGTGTTTACTGTCTCAGTGCCCCTGGTCAGAAACCCTGAGAAAGCTGAGTCTTCATCCCTTCAGTAAGTTGGTCCAGTCCCCAAACCCTTGTGTTCTGAGGAGACGGAGCTGGGCGGGCTGGATCAAGGACACAGAACTATGGAGATGAATTCATTCTGTTCTTTATTGGTTGTTTGGGGCCTGAAAGCTGCCTCTCAGCTTAGGGTCTCCCTGAGCCGCACAGAAAGCCTTGCTTCCTCCTGAGGCCAGGAAAGAAATGTAGGAGTTGCTTTTTTTTTCTCTCTCTCTCTCATCAAGACAGGGTTTTATTAATCAGCCCAGCCTGGCCTCAAACTAGCTATGTCGCCTGGGCTAGCCTGGAGCTCTTAATCCTTCTGCTATTGTCTTCCAAGCTATAGGATTACTAGCCTGTGCCACTGTACCCATGTCAGAGGTGACCCTTTTCCCCCACATATATGCCCCACTCTGCTCGCCTCTGCTCTGCGCTGAGATTTGAAGGGACAGGAGCCTGCGTCATTGAGTTTATATCTCATCGTTCTCCAGTTGAATACTGTGAGCCTCGACCGCATTTGGGGTGTTTATGGTGTCTGATGTTTCCACTGGCATTTCTTTGACTTCCCCTCCATTGTCCTTGCTCCCCTCCTGCCCCTCAGCATCCTCTCTGGGACCTGGGACTTCTCCTTCGGCCTCCGCCTGTCTTCTAGTCTCCCCTTCATGACTGAGGCTATCTCCTTTGGCCCCTGTCTGATGTCCAGCCTCCTGTACAGCTTCCAAAGACTCCCCTTTGGCCTCCACCTGGCCCCTAGTTTCTTCTCTAGTCTCCAGGGATTGCTGGGTTTCTGGCTGCAATGGACTGTTAGCTAAATGCAGCGGCCTGCCAGCAGGTTGTGGCTCCAGGAGAGCTGGGGGAAGGGACTCCGTGTGCTTGGGGGCATCTCCTGGGAAGTTGATTAGCTCTGCAGGAGTCATGAGCCCATCTCCATCCAGGTCCTGGGTCTCAAGCACCTGGTCCACTACCAGGATAACCTGTGGAAACAGTTACCATAAACATTTTCAGGAACCCAGCCCCTCCCCAACAGCCTCATCCCTGCTGCACTGGGTCTGAACTTCCTTTTCCAGGGATCTACCAAAGGACCGCAGCTCCAACTCCCTCAGCTTCCAGCAGTGCTTACCGGGTTGATGGGAAAGTGTGCAGCTTCAGGGGCCAGAGCTGCCGTCAGCATGGACAACAGCTCCAGGCCATCCAGCTGTCCGTTCTGGTCATAGTCGTGAAGAGCGAAGAGGTAGAGCAGGACTAGAGAAGAGAATCTGGGTTACAAGAGGCGGGAACCCACAGGACAGCCAGCGCTCAGCCCCAGCTCTGGCCCCCAGAGCCTCCCAGGCTGGTGCCAAGCGCCAGCCCCTCACCGCGCTCCCGGTCCATTTGCTCTGGATCCTCTTCCATCTTCTCTAGTCCCTTGAGGTAATTCCGCAGCCGTCTGTCGAGAAAGTGGCGAATTGGTCAGGAGAGTCCTGTCTGTGACCCAAGGCTTGACCAGGTAATACCTACTGGAAGCCCCCAGTTTACTCACTGGAGCTGGTCAGGGCCTGGCTCGAAGGGGTTGGGCGTGAGCTGCTGTTGCACTTCAGGGTCCAGCCTAGAACAGGCAGAGAGGTGTCAGCCCAGGGCCTAGCTTAGCAGCCACTTGGCAGATTTCCCTAGATCCAAAAGGACTTGTTCCTTTAATTTCCCAGAAAAGGCTGTAGGGAAAAAACTCTTCTGGATGTCACTGGAAACGGAACCTTACCCCCCAAGACTATTTTTAGGTGCCTTAGTTAGTTCTAGAAAACCCAAAGAAGGGACTGATGGCTCAGTGGTTAAGAACACTTGCTGCACGTTTAATCCCAGCACTCGGGAAGCAGAGGCAAGTGGATCTCTGTGAGTTTGAGGCCAGCCTGGTCTACAGGAGGCCAGCCTGGTCTACAAGAGCTTGTTCCAAGACAGCGAGGTCTGTTACACAGAGAAATCCTGTCTCAAAAAGTCAAAACAAACAAACAAACAAACAAAAAGCACTTGCTGCTCTTCCAGAGGACCCCAGTTCACCCAGGACCCATATTGGGTGGTTCACAGCTACCTATAACTTCAACTTCAGGGGACCTGACCCCTTCTTATAGATTCTGCAGAGACCCCCACACTCATGCACACACAGACACATACATGTAAATAAATACAAATTGAAATGAAAGAAGAAAATTCCTGGTGAGATCAAGGCCACCATAGTAGACACACAGTGGTGGCCCAATAAGATAGTGTCAAGACAGTCAAGAGTGTCAAGACACAGTGGTTGATTGTGGTCTTGCTTCTTCAATGCCAGGAGCCAAGGAGTAGATCACAAGCTAAGGCTGATAGTGGTGCCCAGCTTTCCTAGTCTGCCCTATGACACACCATTGCCTCTTCCTTTTTCAAGCAGAGGGCATGGATGTCAGCCTGGACTTTAAGTCTGCCTGGGGTCTCAGAAGTGTTCCTACTTCTGCCTGGGGTGACTGTGTGCCCACATCAGCCTGGACTGGCAGAATCAGCGGAGTTGTGGCAGCCACTTTGGTCACTGCTGCCAAGATTGTTCCAGCACATACTGAGTATACAAAAGCAGTTCTGGGAAGTTAGCTAATGATCCCTGTTCCTTTGGTATTCCCAATGTCAGGTCTTGATTCACAGATCACAGCCCCTGTCCCAGCTTCTAGCCACCTCCTCATGCCTTACACAGGACTGGAGCTGAAGTCCTGGCTGCAAAGGGGTCTCCACACACACACTAAATCCCTACCTGTGACATTCTGACAATCACAAGGCAGGTTTGTGTATGAGCACAGAGATGAAGGAGGCTATACTTCAGTGGGCTCCTGGCTCCTCAGAGGAGTTCTGACATCTTTTTAGAGACTTTCCCTACCACAGCTCAGGGCCCTGCCCTCCTAATCCTCTTACCTTGCGGCTCCATCCTTGGGAGCAGAGTGACCCAAAGGTAACAGCAATAGTGTCAGCATCAACGCTTGCATCAGCCACATCCTTCTGGAGACTGGAGCTAGGAACAGAATCTGAGAGTCAGGGGAGGGGTATCTGCCACAGTGTTGGGGGGCAGACGGATCAGACAGAAATGACTTCCCTCCTTGCATGTGGAAACATGCAGCATAGGAGAAGGACACCTGGGAGGACTCTACATGCACACCAGCAACCTCCATGGAACTTGGCTTGACATAGATATAAATCCCGATTACAGAAAAACACATAAATCCTGCCCCAGGGTTTAAGTGCATGGAAGCAGAGCTGCTGTGGGAGGCAGCTCTGGGGGTGAGGGCTCCTCCCTGTGTCCCATTGGTCTTAAATGCTCTAGAGTGGCCACTTCATTTACAGATGGGGATAGATCAGAATGAGAATGCTGGGGCTCCCCCAAAGACCAAAACATGCAAATAGACAAAGAGGGAGACAGCCTGGGAGTCTGCACTTAGGAAAAACCTACTGAGGCTTGGTGTGGTTGTACATGCCCTATAAAGCCAGCACTCAGCCAGCAATGGTGGCAGACACCTTTAATCCCAGCACTCAGGAGACAGAGGCAGGCAGATCTCTGTGAGTTTGAGGCCAGCCTGGTCTACAGAGCTAGTTTCTAGGACAACCAAAGCTATGTAAAGAAACCCTGTCTTGAAAACCCAACAAACAAACAAACCCAGCATGCAGGAGTCTGAGGCAGGAGGATTGTGAGTTCAAAGCCAGTCTGGCTGTCTCTACATTATGCAGACTTGATGCAGACTTGATTATATGGAAATACTCAAAAACAAAATGAGCCTCTTGAAAACACAGAGCATTAAGCTTTCTGGCTCATCCCAGGGATGCACATATAATATGAATTTCCAAGGAGGCAGACACCCACCTAAACTGAGACACCACCCCCCCAAAAAAAAGCCATCTTTGTGCAGAAAAGTAGTCAGATGTTTGATGGTCCAAGCAAAGAGTCAGGACCTCTCGTCCACAGAACCTAAAATTCAGGCAAGCACTAGATTTTCCTAAAGGACATTCCATAGCTTTCAGGTCCGTGATCCTAACAAGGTCCAGAACCACGTTCAAGATGGATATCAGTTCCCTGAGAGCCTGGAGGTAGAGTGGGCAAGCCCCTGGCTCACAGGGAGATAAGCGTGTTTACTGTTTGGAGCTGCCTTGAGTAGGAAGGCCAAAGGGTAGAAGTCTAAGAAAAAGATGGAGTGGGGGCTGGAGAGATGGCTTAGAGGCTAAGAGAACTGACTGCTGTTCCGGAGGTCCTGAGTTCAATTCCCAGCAACCACATGGTGACTCACACCCATCTATAATGAGACCTGGTGCCCAGAATACTATATACTATATATAAATAAATAATTAAAAAAAGAAAGAAAGAAAAAGATGGAGCGAGCCACCACAGCATAGGACCTGTGTTCATTTCCCTTTACGTGCAAGTGTGAGTGCACACATGTGTGCTTGCATACGCGTAAACGTGTGGAGGCCAGGGGTCAACACTGGGGAATCTTCCTCAGTCTTTGCTCACTGTCCTGTCCACCTTTCTGTTTTGAGACAAGTCTCTCACAGAACCTGAGGCTCACCAAGTCCTAGTTCCTGTCTCGACTTCCCCAGCACTGCGATTCCAGGTCACACTGCCGTGCCTGGGGTGTGTGTGTGCGTGTGTGTGGTATCAGCATGTTAATATAGTTGCGCCCACGCATGTGGGGGTCAGAAGTTGACATCGAATATCTTTCTTTGATCACTATCCTTGGTCATGAGAAACTTTGATTGATTTAGAAATGTATTACTGCTGTGAGTGATGTGGTGGTGGGCGTGTGTGCCACGGGTGTGCGTGTGGAGGTCAGGTGACAACTTTATGGAGACTGCATTTCCATAGATTCTCCAGATTAATCTCGGGTCCCCGGGCCTGTAGGGTAGGTATCTTTAGCTGCCAAAGCACTTTCATTTTTTGAGACAGAATCTCCCATTGAATTTCAGGTTTATCAGTTCAGCTAAGCTGGCTGCCCAATAAGCTTCAAGGATCCACCTGTTTCTATCCCTCCATTACTCCCCCCAGCACTGGGGTTACGGGCACACACTACTGTGTCTGGCTTTTTACATGAATTCTGGGGGTCTGAACTCAGATCCGTAGTAGGCGCGTTACCAAGTGAACACCTCCCAGCCCTGAGTCTGACTTTTTACATGGGTGCTGAAGATTGAAATCAGGTTCTCATGCCTGTGCTTGACCAGCTAAGCTGTCTCTGCACCCCTACCCTCCCACCCTCATTGCTATATTTGTTGTCTATGTGTATGATTGGTCCTGACAGCTACGTTGAGTACATGTAGCTTGCTGATCTCTCTAAGCACCAGTGGCCAAAGAGACATTGAAGTCACTATTGCCGGAAAGGTATTTGTAGCGTTAGCTGAGATTGGAGAGCCCTGGGTTCTAGTTGTACCAAGGAGAGATGATGATGTAACGTGGTCATTTATGGTAGGAAACTAGAACTGAGTTCTCCATGTTAACATAAACCCCCAAAGGGACACAGCCCAGTCGCAGGGTGAGCTAGCCTGCCACACCTGCGAGTATGGTAGCAAATGTCCCAGGGCTGGATATAAGCAGAGCACATTCCTCCAGGAGCACTGGGCAAGAAATTCTCAGTCTTCCAAAGCACAGTGGAACCAGTCATGGGGGTTGAGTGTGACATCACCCTCGTCAGGAGTGTCTGTCAAACTCAGTCCATGGGAACTGGAGTCACCCGTCTGAGTGGTCCATGTAGCAGAGGAGGCCAGAGATAAAGCGTGGGCTGGCCTATAGGAACAGACTGAGAGGAGGCTCCATCCAAATAGCTGTATTCTGTGCACGTGAACAAAAGGGGGCTGAGAAGACAGCTCAGAGACTAAGAGCACTTGTGGCTCTTCCAGAGGACCTGAGTTTGGGTTCCAACAGCCATGTCAAGAGCTCCCAACCAGCTGGAACTCTAGCTTCAGAGCATTGGCTGGTTCCAGGCCAGTCAAGGCTACAGAGTAAGACCCTGTCCTATAAAAACCGTCACCACATTGGGCTGGAGAGATGGCTCAGAGGTTAAGAGCACTGACTGCTCTTCCAGAGGTCCTGAGTTCAATTCCCAGCAACCACATGGTGGCTCCCAACCATCTGTAATGAGATCTGGTGCCCTCCTCTGGCGTGTGGGCATACATGAAGGTATAAATAAATAAATCTTAAAAAAAAAAACATCACCACCAACTAAAACAAGAACGATAAAAGAAAATGTCTAAACTTCCCAATTGTTAATTAAATTTCAAATTTTTATGTATTTTATATATGTAGATGCTTTGTCTGCATGTATGTCTGTGTACCACACATGTGCCTCTTGCCTACAGAAGCCAGAAGATGGCATCAGATTCCCTGTGACCCAAGTTACAGATGTGAACTACCATGTGGGTGCTATGAATTGAATCTGGATTCTCTGGAAGAACAGAGATTTTGTTTGTTTTCTTTTGTTTTTGCTGTTTTTATTGATCTATACATTTTCTCTGAAGAGCAGAGTTCTTCTGCAGGCCAGAAGAGGGCACCAGACCCCATTACAGATGGTTGTGAGCCACCATGTGGTTGCTGGGAATTGAACTCAGGACCTTTAGAAGAGCAGGCAATGCTCTTAGCCTCTGAGCCATCTCTCCAGCCCCAAGAGCAGAGTTCTTAACTGCTGAACTATCTTTCCAGTTTCCTAAACTTATAAAATTTAAGCGGGGGGGGGGGGGGGAGGAGGACAGATTTGAGAATTTCAAAAGTCTAAATTTCTGCACTCATGAAGTTCAATGAATTGACAGCAGTTAGAGTCTGGAGGCCACCTGGATGCCTCAAAAGGAAGCAGAAACGTCAACAGAAGGATATCCAAGCTCTGCAGATTAACCCTTGTTTCCTTTCGGGGGAGGAGCAGCTAGAGAGGAGCCCCTGCCCCAGAGACCTGTGTGGCAGGCAGCAAAGGGCTCGGGAACTAGGCAACCTTAAAAGCTCTTTGTATGCCAAGTCTCTGGACCAAGGAAGGGCCAATTGGGGTCCAGTTTCCAATATGAAAAGAAGGGGTCCATAGAGATTGAGAGAGTCAGCTGCCAGAGAGGTCAAAAGAATGCCAGGATGTGTGGACCCTGGGCTAGATAAGAAAGAGGACACCATGGGGCAGTAGCTTGGATCTGCACGGTCCTCTGAAGACCTGTATTAGAGGTGAAGGCGTGAGTCTAATCCAGCACCACTGGGAGAGGATAGAACTTTTAAGAGGCTGATCCTGGGCTGGGAAGGTGGCTCCGTCTGTAAAGTGCTGGCTGGACAAGCATGAAGACTGGAGATCCCATCTCCAGCCGACCTGGAGGGTAAGCGGGGGGTGAGGGGGATAGAGACAGGTGGATCTCTGCAGCTCACTAGCAAGTCAGTTTAGTTGATTAGTGAGCCCAGGTTCAGGGAGACCCTGTCTTAAGAATTAAGAGAGTGATTGAGGAATACATCCAATGTCTGCCTCTGGCCTCCACAGTCACATACACAAACATACATGTACACTCACACTCACATGTATACACATCCACATGAATGCCTACACAAACATACATCACAAGAGAGGGGAGGGGAGAAAAGGGAAAAAATGTTGTCTAATGGGAGATCTCCATCTCTCTAGGGATGCATGGAATAAAGGTCCCAGCCTTGTCTTCCTTCCCTTTCCCGTCCTGGCCATGAGGTGAGCAGCTCTATCACCCACCCAGCCATGATGTGCTGCCTGCCTCTCCACAGGTACAGAAGCAACCAGGCCAACTGGCCCCAAGCTAAAACCTCCAAAACTAAGAGTTAAAAGTAAACCTGTTCACTTTTTAAGTTGATGGTCTCAAATGTTTGTTACAGTAGCAGAAAGCTACTGTCAAATGACAAGACCAGGAGGGCCGGAATTTGAGGACAGCAACTCTACAATTTATAGAATACAACCTTTCCCTTAGTAGCACATGTCCCCTTTCGTTCCCCTGCCTCTGCCTCCCAAGTGCTGGGTTTACAGATGTGTGCCATGGTGTCCAGCTGTTTGGGTTTTTTTTGTTTGTTTTTCAGTGCTGGGAAGTCAAGCCCAAACTTCACACATGCGAGTCATGTGTCCTACCACTGAAGTGTACTGTTAGACTATTTTTCAAATCTATATTAGATTTATATATGTATGTATGTATGCATGTATGTGTGTATGTATATGAGTGTTTTGTCTGCACATATGTATGTGTACCCTGTGAATGCCTGGTGCCCAAAGAGATCAGAAGAGGGCATCAGATCCCTAGAATTGGAATTACAGAAGATTGTGGGCCACCATGTGGATGCTGAGAACTGAACCCGGGTCCTCTGTAAGAGCCACAACTGTGCTCTTAACCATTGAGTCATCTCCCCGGCCCATTTCCTTACTGTCTCGAGTTTCCTACGTATAACCGAGGTACTCTCTTAGCAGTAAGTTGAAGGGATAAGATCAAACGACTTTTCCTCCTTAAGGCTTGCAAAATTACATCATCAGGGAAAGACACACATGTTTAAACAGTGAACAAATGAACAGAAGTGAGTGGCACATACCTGCAATTGCAGCTCCTTGGGAGGCTGAGATAGGACGGTTGTGAGTTCGAGGCCGGTGTAGGCAATGTAGATCCTGATGGAGAGGAAAGGAGGGACACAGAAATACAGAACTGCTAGGAGAATGAGGTCTAACCCAATGTTCGAACATGGTCCCAGTGCAGGCTCTGCCTTGCCCTGTGTACCCTCTCTCTCTCCCGTCTCCATCGGCAATGCAGGCTCGGTGGTAGCTAAATGAGATGAGGCCTTTTCCTTCCAGAAGTTGTCCTGGCTGCTCTGCAGTGTCTTTGCACACACTTCCCCTTCTGGTCTTCCCACCTGAGTCCTCCAAATTACCTTCTCCTCCCCGTCAGTTCCCTGCCAGGATCTGGGCTGCAGGGGACTCACATCATTTAAATTCCTGAGAGCTGGATTGGATCTGTTGTCATCCACTAAGGTCACTTTTAAGAAGAACTCAAAAAGCAAGCAAACAAACAAACAACCCTGGTGGTGGCAGTTTGGGCCCAGCAGGAAATGCCCTTCCACCCACTAATCCATTCATTCATTAGACTGACTGCAGGGACCCCAAAAACATGCCTATAGCTGTTTTGGGTTTTGTTTTTTAATTTAAAATTGTCCTTCTTGCAGGGCAGTAGTGTTCCATACTTTTAATTCCAGGGCTCGGGAGGCAGAGGCAAGTGGATCTCTGTGAGTTTGAGGCCAACCTGGTTTACAGGCTCCAAAGCTACAGAGAAACCCTGTCTCAAAAAACCAAAAAAAAAAAAAAAAAAAAAAAAAAAGAAAGAAAGAAAGAATCTTTCTTGTGTGTGTGTGTGTGTGTGTGTGTGTGTGTGTGTACACATGTGCCGGTGTGCGAGTAAACATATGGAGGTCAGAGAATAACATTTAGGAGTCCTTTCTTTCTACCCTGGGTATCAGACTAAAGTCTAACACCTTTACTACCTGTCTTGCTGGCCCATGTCTTCATTTTGTTTTTACCTTTTTTCCCACTAAACCTGGAGCCTAGTTCACTTCTTCTTACATGTTTGGACTTAGTGACTGGCTTCCGGGTGACTGATAGCTGAAAAGATTGCCAGGTCCACGTAGCGCCTCTGCCCCTCTCTATCTCCCCACAAACCCCTACAAGACCACATAGGGATAGAGCTCTTGGGGCCCAGCTACCTCCCAGCCAGAGAAGCGAGAGAATGAATCCATTTTCAACTGGCCTAGCCAGCAGTATGCACAGAAGATAGCTGGTCCCCACTGCCTTGCCTAGACAGCATCTGGGGTAAAGTTAAGGTTATCATTTGAAGCTACTAAGTTGTTTCGTTTGGTTGGTTTTATGAAACGAGGTCTCACTATGCAATCCAGGTGGGGTTTGAACTCATTTAGCTCAGACTTGCCTTAAACTCACTGAAATCCTCTTGTCTCAGCCTCCCGAGAACAGAGAGTTCATGCTCCACCACACCTAACTCTGGTTTGTTTTATGAAACAGGGTCTCCCTATGTAGCTTCCTGCCAAGTGCTGATTGCAGGAGTGTGCCCCCATATCTGGCTGTTATATCCTGCATTTTAGCCTACAGAGGATTCCTATAGCCTAGCTGGTACTGAAGCATCAATGTGATAATCTAGTCTGCCTAGGAGCAAGGCAAGCTCTGGAGCTGCTTTTGGCCCAAACTGTACAAGCCGCGTGCCTAACTCTGGGAAGCCTGAGACTACTTGGGAGCACTCCATACTGCCACATATGGAGCCTCTTCTGAAGACCGGGAGGGGTTCTGAAGGACTCAGGGGCTCTCCTCTATCTTCAAATCCAAACTGTTTAGGTTTTGAGTGGCTTGTTAAGTAATCGTAATAATCCAAATACCAGCCTTGGAGAGCTGGCTTCCTAGGTGTGGGACCTGCTTTGCCTACAGGCCTGGCTGTCTGCGGCTCTGCTGCAGCTGTCCTGAAAGTCTCAGCCACGTGTGCACTGGGCTCTATACATCACGTGCTGATTCTGAGCCCTCCCCATGTGCATCAGTGTCACCGTCCTCTTCCCTGTCCTCTGAGTCCCTTGTATATGTAACTACTTAGTGTGTGCAGTGGACGGAACCCAGAACCACTTTCAGGGCTTGCAGTAAATAGTGAGTGAATAGTGAGCTCCTTCTCACACAGTCTTTGACTGTTGTCCCAGCTTGTGGGACTGTCTTTACACCCACATCAGATACACCTCCCTTTACTAGAATCTCATTGCTCAAAAAACATGTTTTATCGCTTATTTCATTACTGTGTACATGTGTGCATGAGTATCAGCGGGTGTGTGTCAGGATGCACCTATAGAGGTCAGAGACCAACTCTTGTGGGTTGGCTCTCTCTTGCCACCTTGTGGGATATGGAGTTTGAACTCAGGTCCTCAGGCTTGTTTGCAAGTATTTCAACCCATTTTGCTGGTCCATTCAAAACATTTTTTAAAAACAAAACAAAAACAACAAGCAAAAAAAAAAAAACAAAAAAAAAAAACAAAAAAAACAGGGGCTAGAAAGACAGCTCAGCTGTTAAGAGCATTGGCTCAGTTCCCAGCACCCATACATTTGCTAACAACTATCTGTAATCCAGTTCTAGAAGGCCTGGTGTCCTCTTCTGTCCTCCTTTATCCTCTGAGGGCACTGCACACAAGTAGTACACATACATGTGGGCCAAACGACCACACACATAAAATAAAAACAATAAAGGCCAAGGGTTTTGACATACAGCTTTAACCCCCATACTTCAAAGGCAGAGACAGGAGGATCTCTGTGAGTTCCAGGCCAGTCTGATCTACAAAGGGAGTTCCAGAACATCTAGGCTTACAGAGAGACTTTGTTTCAAATAATCAATTAATAAAAAAAAAAAATCCCACAGGGTCTTACGTACCCCAGGCTGGCCTGCAACTCATCATGTAGCTGAGGATAACCCTGAACTCCTGATCCACATATTAGGGTTACTGGTGTGCACCACCACACCTGACAATTCCACCAAGACCTTTAATGGCTCCTTGTGTTTCTCACAGTCCAGTCCTCACCTGGATCTCAGGAACCACACCATCTTTACCTCACCCTCCTGGGCTCCATTTTAACAAGCGCTGCTTTTGACAACGGCATACTAGATTTCTTATTTTTTGTTTTTTAGTGTTTTTGTCCAAATCTGTTCCACCTTCCACCTGGACCCTCCTGATTACCTTAGCATTCAATTGCAGTCTGCCTCAGAAAAGAGAAGCACTGCACATGTACTTTAAGTCTAATATTCTCTTGATGGTTTCAGCCATTGTTTAAGGGAACCAAGACGACATTTCATGTGAGGTGTAATGAGGGCGATGCAATATGACTTGTTCATCTTTACACAGTTTGAAGCCCATGTAAGAGCTTTTGTAAGTAACATAAATAGAGTGGTCATTGAACGATTGCTCGTAAAATAAAAATGATCATAGCCTCTTCCTATAATTACAACATGCATAAACACAACCATCCTAGTAAATACTCGAAAGCCACCGTAACTGCAAGTTAACAGTTGCGATATATCTCAGAGAAGTTACTTAAGTCACACACACACACACACACACACACACACACACAGAACCTTCTGCCTCCGTTTTCTTTAGGCCTTTGTTCTAGATCACAGGAGGAAACTTTGGCCTTGAAGTTGAAGTTGGACCTTTGGTCAGAGTCTGCCTCTGCACTGTTTCGTGGTCCAGGAGGGTGTCTTAACCCCTCTTAGCCCTGGAATCTTCATTATTAAGATGAGGGTGTTTCTTAGGGACTTCAGGAGGGTACAGTGAGATAATATAGATTTAAGCTAGTTCTAGCAGATGCTCCACGATGGGCGGGGGTCTTTGGAGATTTAGCTCGCATGGCTTCCTATTTCCCAGATACTTTTTACAGTATCCCTGTCAAATAGCCACAGTGCCTCTCCTGAGCCTTTTCAGGACAGGAGCTGGCATCGTGAAGGGCATCCATGTCATTTCTGAATAAGTCGACCGTGGAGAACTTACGTGAATCTAGACATCTCCCTTGATTTAGCCTCTTGGTGTCCGGGTCTAGGGAGGCGGAGTCCTAAATGGCTGAGGCTATGCAGTCTAAGGGGCGCACACCTGAGATGGATGGAGACTAGCCACCTACAGTTGGATGACGATGGACAGCGTCCTTTAAATCATCTCCATCTACTGAATGAGGCTGAGCCCTAGGTAGCTACTCAAAACCCTAGGGCAGGGCTGACGAACCTGTCCTCAAACCCAGGGGCTTCGGGGCGCTTTGCACCCTTCCTCTGTCTGCTCTCAGGGATGATCTCTTCTCCAGTGGTACTTGGAGGCCAGGGCCACCTCCCCAGCCCGAGTCCAAGCTGCAGGGGATGCGGGGGACTGCGCTCTTGGCATCCTGACCGCAGGCAGAAGGTCTCCACCCTCAACCCCAAGGAGCCGGGTACCTCCGCCGCCCGCTGGGCCCCAGCCCCTGCCCGAGTCCGACCCACCTGCTGCGGTGGCGCTGCGCGCTACTGGGGCTCCGGCTTCGTGCGCACTATAGGCACCGCGCCGCCCTCGCCTGGCTGCCCGCAGCCGGCCCTCCCCCGGGCGGCTCCACGTGGCCTTTCCACGTCGCCCTCCAGGCTGCAGCCGCCGCCCAGACCCGGGCAGAGTCCTTTGCGAGAGACAGCCACGGGAGGGCCACCGCCCCGCCCTGCCCAGACCTGCCTTGTAGCGCCTCCACCTGGCCTTGTTCCATGCGGGTGTGGGGGGGAAGACGGATGGGGTCCTCAGTGCGTGTCACTGGGATCCAGACGGAGGCAGACTGGTTTGCATTTGTGAGTGTGACAGACTGGTGAGGTGGAGTCTGCGGGTATGACAGACTGGAAAGGATGTATGAGGGTGTTTGAGTGGCAGGCTGGGGAGTCATATGGTATAGATGAGCCCGAGTCAGAGTGGTGAGTCTGGCTTGTGTATAAGGCAGAGTCACGGAACAGTGAGACTGGTGTGTCTAAGACAGACAGAGACAAACAGTGGTGAGGCAGGTGGTGTTGCGTGAGAGAAATAGATACAACTGGACAGATATGAGGCTGGGGTTCAGTTAAACCGTCTTTAACTATGATTATGCTGTGGGGGCCACTGACTTTATCTGAGAAACTTGATTGTGATTGAGTAGAACATGACTTACTGTTAGTATGTGTGACTGTGGCCGTCACTGGAAAGAGCAGTGTGGCTAACACATGGCCAGGTATCTAGGAGTGCGACAGTATGGGTGTGAACAGATTATATGCATCAAGGCATCCTAACAAGCTCTTCTTAAGCTGTTAAAGCTGAGGTTCCAAGGACGATGTCCATGTGTCCCTGTGACCAGTGCATTATGGAGAAGAGGTTCCACGTGAGGGGAGAGGCAGATGGGGCTGTGTATCGGAAGAAACCAGTGCCACAGGAGCAGCAGTTTGCCAACACAGACGGTGCAGCTCTTAAAGCTGTCAAAAATGGAGTGTCTCCTGCTTTTACCCCAGTGGTGAGTCCTTCTACCTAAGCCCTGGGCTACATCTTACCCACTGGTCCACGGACTTAGGTTTTTGAATAATCTCTTGCCTCAGAATCTTCAGCCTCCTTCAATTCCATCAGCGTCTTCAGTCAGCAGCCATCACAGCCATTAGACATCCTTCCTTCCTGTGAAAGGAAGGACCTTATCCTTCCTGTGGGGGGTGCTGTTGGCAAGGTTGGCTTGGATCCGTGTCCCCTGGTTTCTGCCATGCTACTCTTCCCTGTCTGGTCAGTTGGCCTCAGTTCTCTGCATGCACTGATGTTCCTTGGGATTCCCTTCTTACTCTCCATTTTCTCATGTGTTCATGTGTTCTTGTAACTTCCATCGTTATCTGTGAGATGTAGGTGGAGTTTCTTTGTGCCCTGGCAGCCACTCCTAAATAACCACACTGAGACTTGTTGATTACAAATGCCCAGTTGATAGCTCAGGCTTGTCACTACTAGCTCTTACATTTTAAATGAACCCATATTTTTTAATTACACTCTGCCACATGGTGATACCTTTTTTCAGTACAGTAAATTCGTCTTGCTTTCCTCCAAGTCTCCTTGTGACTCCCCAGGACTCCACCCTTCTTCCCAGCATCCTGTGTGTCTAGGTGTCTCATTTATACCTCCTGCCTAGCTACCAGCCAGTCAGCTCTTTTATTAACCAATCAGAAGATGCTTTGTCAAGGACACAGCTTCACGGTGTACAAAAAGATTATTCCATAACAGTCAGCGATTTGGCTGTGTTATCCAAATGCTTAACTGTTGAAGCTGTAACCACCAGAGCTTCCAAATTTTATCATATTTGGAAATAATGTAATGGCAGATGCGATTAGCTTAGATGAAGTCATACTGGAGTATATATATTCCATATGACTGGTATTCATAGCTAAAAAGGAAATTTGAACATGTAACATACAGGAATAATACTGCCATGGTCTGAAGTGTCTCCCAAAATTAATGTCTTGAGATTTACCCTTTGTTGTGGTGCTAAGTGGTGGGGACTTTTTAAAATTTTTTTTATTGAAATTTACTGAGCTCTACATTTTTCTCTGCTCCCCTCAATGCCCTCTCCCTCCCCGCTTCAGCCCTCACCTAAGGTCCCCATGCTCCCAATTTACTCAGGAGATCTTATCTTTTCTACTTTCTACTTCCCATGTAGATTAGATCCATTTAAGTCTCTCTTAGGGTCCTCTTTGTTGTCTAGGTTCTCTGGGATTGTGGTTTGTAGGCTGGCTTTCTTTGCTTTATGTTTAAAAATCATCTATGAGTGAGAACATGTGATATGTGCCTTTCTGTGTCTGGGTTACCTCACTCAAAATAATGTTTCCTAGCTCCATCCATTTTCCTGCAAAATTCAAGCTGTCGTTATTTTTTTCTGCTGTGTAGTACTCCGTTGTGTAAATGTACCACATTTTCCGTATCCATTCTTCAGTCGAGGGGCGTTTAGGTTGTTTCTAGGTTCTGGCTATGACAAACAAAGCTGCTATGAACATAGGGTGGGGACTTTTGAAGCATGATTAAGTCAAAGGTTCTGCCCCTGCTTGTAGATTAATGCCACTGTGGGAGAAGCTGCAGTGTTTATGCCTTTTGCTGTCTTGTCTTCCTGTTCTCTCCACCATGTAAGGACACATGAATGGCATCATTTACGAAGAACAGGTCATGACCAGACAGTAAACCCTGTTAGCATCCAATCTTGGACTTGTCACACTCCAAAACTGTGAGCAATAGATTTTTATTGCTTATAAATAGTCCAGCACAGGCCTGGAGAGATTACTGCTTCATGGGTAAGACAGCGTAGTGTGTTCTTGCACAGGACGCAGGTTTGGTTCCCAGTTCCAGGAGATTGAACGCCCTCCTTTAACATCTCCGGGAACCTGTGCTCACTCCCCCCCCCCCCCCACAAACACACAGTAAAAATTAAATCTTTAAAAAGTGTCCAGTCTGGGGGGCTGGAGAGATGACTCAGAGGTTAAGAGCATTGCCTGCTCTTCCAAAGGTCCTGAGTTCAATTCCCAGCAACCACATGGTAGCTCACAGTCATCTGTAATGAGGTCTGGTGCCCTCTTCTGGCCTGCAGGCATACACACAGAAAGAATATTGTGTACATAATAAATAAATAAATAAATTTTAAAAAAGTGTCCAGTCTGTAGTATTTTGTTATGGGATCACCATGAGAAAATAGACACAGATGACTGCCCATTGACACTGAAGATTACCAACCAGTCCTCAGGAGTGGTGGGAGACGTACACACAGATCCCCACGGAACTCACCCTGATGATATCTTGATCTTGTGTTCAGACTGGGGGCATACATTTCTGCTAGAACATTCATTCTGCAGTGCTTTTTAAAAACAACTCAAAAAATGAATTCATCATCTAAATGCTGATGAGCCGAGCATGGTGGTTTACACTTGAATTTCAGCGTTTAGGCAGAGACAGGAGAATCACTTCACGTTCAAGATCAGCAGTTCCTGAGCCAGTCAGGGATACAGTGAGACCCTGTCTCAAAAGCAAAATAAAAAAGACAAAAGGCCACCCCACTCCAACTAAGTGGAAATGACTCCAAGATCTCTAACTCTAGCTTACAATGGCCCAGTCCTCAGGAAGTGAACATCCTACTGATTTGTGTCTGGGTCTGGGTTTGGGTTTTGTGGCTCATGCTGGCACTGAAAGGGTCGATGCTTTTTAAAGAAAATGATCCTCAGTTACCTTGGAGACAAAAGGCAAGACGAGTCATGCTCAGTTCCAAGGGGGAAGCACCAATGTCCTTTGGCAGACAGATAGGAGCAAAGGGCAGGCACAATCCAGTTTTTTGTTTTTTGTTTTTTTTTTTTCTGAGGGAAGACAGGCCTGGGCAGGGCTAGGATTAACCAGATTCAATAATTGGAGAGGACTCTGGAGCACACAGTCTGTCCTTAGTTGCTTAGGGGAATGGGCTCTGGGTTTCAGGGGAGAGGTCCATAACCTGAGCTGCTAGCTTGGTTTCTGAGTAGTGGATGGATGCAGGTAGGAAGGCACAGAGTCTAAGAAAACAGAATATGCTCCCGCATTCTAGCCCAACATGTGTGAACCTGAATGCATTGTCTTCCTCTTTTATTCTTTTCCACCCTGGGGATAGACACGCCTGTATCGGTGCAGTCAGAAACCTGAGAACCATCCTCAGCTCCACCACACTAGAGTCCTGCCAACTCTGCCTTCTGTGTTGACGATCGTCATTCTTCTTCCTGCCCAGGTCCCAGTGCAGGCACCTATTTTCTGTGCTCCAGTGCCCCGAGTGCTCTTAACAGCACCCAGTTTGCCCGTTTGCTTCTTCTGTCTTTATCCTCCTCCTTCTCTAAGTAAGGGTTTCATCTAAAACACATCTCTCTGACCACTCTCTTCCTGAGTCCTTTGATGGGTTTCCTCTGCCCTCAGGAAGCTCTCAATACCTGGTCCCTTGATCAACCACGCGCTCAGCCACACTTTTCTTTTGGCTCCAAATTTTCACTTCTGGAGCTGGCACTCTTGCCTCCCACTCGCCTGGGAAACTCCTACCCATTTTCCTGCCTTTTCCCATTGGAGTTTGGGCATCATTCTTACCTGCTCCCACACAGCGGCAGGGAGTACTTCTTTTTCTAGTACCATTTCCTGTCCTAAGTTCTAAGAATTCAACATTTAAATCTCACAGAGAGATTTTGCATTACATACATTGATATATCCAAGCCTTGACTTTTCCCTAGACCGGGAGTGGTACAAGTCGCGAATGATTCCAGTGGGAAGCCTAGGTTCTACAGCAGCAGTCCCTATTCAAACAGGGACAGGATCCCTGGAACGTTCATATTCAACGCCTGAAACAGATGAGCAAATCATCTGTTGCACTCTTTCTATTGGAGGGGATCATAAGAGACAACGTAGAGACACTCAACCAAGGGAGTAGAATATCACCACTGAGCGGCTGAAACCTGAGTCTGTAACAATTTGTTGGGCAGTGCTTGTGCCCAGTGTGTGAGGGTCACGGTGAATGACTGCGCTCTGTGACTGAGCGGACTATTCTCACAGGAATGGCTGTGGAACCTTCCCAGGCTGCCTGATTCAGCCTTCACCGTCCAGAGAAGGCACGCACCAAGATGGCTGCTGCAGGGGCGCTGCTTACCCTGGGGCTCTAGTGCTTTTCACCAAGGAGAAGCAGGAGGGGAGGGGTGTGGGCGACCCGGTCAAGGCCGCTAGGGTTTGTGAGGTTCGCCCGACAAACACCGCCCCTCGCCTGAGTACTGGCAGCGGGCGGGGCCGATGGAGGGTGGGACCTGCAGAGGTCTGCCAATGGCGTGCAAGAGGCGGGTCCACGGCAACCGCAAGCGGAAGAGTCAAAGTTCAGGAGCTAGAGCCCGCCGGGAGCTTGGGAATTGCAATACCCCTACATAACCAAGATGCTGAGTACCTCCCTGAGCCCGCAGAACGCCACCTGGTCAGACACCGTCTCTCTGCTCTTGACTCTTGGCATTGCTCTCTACTTGGGCTACTACTGGGCATGTGTGCCCCAGGTGGGTGAGGGCTGAGCTCTGGCCGCTGTGCTTGGGGTACCAGAATGTATGGGGGTAGTCTTCAGCCTGGGCTCCAGCCCTTTTTGAAATCTTGGATAGTTGGCTCTCCTGCGCCCAGTGAATTTTGCTATTATGACCAGAGAGCCGGTTCTGCTCTTTAGATTCTCGGAATCTTCCCTGCTAGCTGGGTCTTTTAGACACAGGAAGGGCGCACCCCCTGTACTGTTGACTGATAAAGGTGGGGTGGAGGGTATCCTCAAGTGTCAGAGATCTGTGTTTTCCGTTTTCCCCTTTTTAGGTGGCCTAACTAACATGTAGATTATGTTTGCTAGCTGCACAGAATAATGGAACGAATGCCTGTGTGGTTGTGGCACCAGTCCATCAATTTGGCAGAACCTCCTTTCCTTTGAGGACTGGCTGAGGTTCCTGCCAAGCTTAGGACAGATGAATAATTCTATCCCTACACACTCAGCCCTGATTTAAGTTTTAGACACTTCATGTATACCGTGCTGAGGAAGTCTTAACAGGTTGTTTTTGATCAATTTGGATATTTCCTCAACTGAAATGTAGATAAAATGTATAATCTACATATATAGGAAACCTAACATTTTTGATCTCATTAAAATCTATTGGGGTAAATGAGTTTAACAAGAAACCTATTGATTCAACGTCTTTAAAAAGATCTGTAGGAGTTAAACTCTTAGTCCTGGATCCTGGGAAGGCTAAGACAGAAAGATCACTTGAACCCAAGAGTTTTGAGCCATCCTGGGCAACGCAGCAAGGTCCTGTGCCCAGTGTCTCAGAGAACAGAAAACTGTTGTGGCCACTGTAAATCAGAAGTAAAGAGGTGTCCCAGTGTGAAGTGCACCTGGGTTCAGTTCCTGACACCTACATGGCACTTTTAGCTCACAACGGTCTGTAACCTTCTCTGGTTTCCAGGGGCACCAGCCATATAGGTGGTGCACAAATATTCACGTAGGCAAACACTCACACATGTTAAATAAAAGTAAATCTAAAATATAAATGGTAAAAAATAAAAATGTTTTTTAAAAAATCACATGATTATTCATTAGCACAATCCTGGGAATGAAATGACATTTAACAATTTTACCTACAAGTTATTATTGTTGCTATCATAGCTATTAATTCTGCTTTGCCCTTGTTTGTTCTACCTTTGGGAGACCAATTAACCTATGAGAGTCATGATTTCTTATCAAATAAGGTTGTGATTAGTCTGCATTATAGTAGTGACTTCGTTGTTGCTATTCCAGGGTTAAGGACCAGGGTCCAAGTCACAGTATCAACTGTGCCTCTGTAGTGTATCATTTCCCTAGTCCCTCTTGAGTAGCAGGACTGTAGATAAAACAGGATCTGATTAAGTGACTTAGAAAAGTCACTTATGATTTAAAAAAATTACTTCCTCAATACTGGAGATTGAACGTAGAGCCTACCACTTAGCTGCTACACCCCAACCCTTCAATTTCAGTCTGTAGAGTCCTCTGATTTTGTTCGGCATACTCTTCTTACATCCGTAAGGATGGCCCTCCCTCTCATTTACTTCGTGGCTATGCAGAACCAAGCAAAGAGGCTGAGAGTCAGGGCTTTGTGCCCATTGACCTCATTCGTCCCTATTATCCCATCTCTGTTCCCTTTTCCCTAGTTGGCATGAAGAAAGGAAATGTTTGTTCACATTATGGATGCTTCCTCCTGTACAGCACAGCCTAAGAACTGGGGCTCCACAAGACAGTAGGAGATGCCCTTGTAAAAGCAACCCTTCAGCACTGAGCACACATATTAGAGAAAGGCAGAAAGAATGTAGACAAGGGGGTGCTAAAAACACTGGGGCCCAGGAAGAGCCAAGACTGACCAGAGGAAGCTTCAGGAGATGTATCTGGACAATTCAACAGCAATGCAAAAGGTTACAGATTGCACGGTGTTGACATTTGCCTGGTAGAATCCCAACCAGCAGAGCATGCTGACACAAGCCCAGCACTGAGTCAGGCAGATTATGATGAGTTCAAGGTCAGTGTGGGTATAGTACAACTTTGTCTCAAAAAACCAGCCACCCTGGGCTAGAGCTGTCTCAGCCCCAAAGAACATGTGCTGCCCCTGAGGATCAGTTGGTTTCTAGTATTCCTGTTATGATACTCTCAACTGCCTGTAATTCCAGCTCCAGAGGATGATACCCTCTTCTGGACCCCACAGGCAAGATCTGCACTTGTATACATTACTCACAAACAGAGGCACATCATTAAAATAAAATAAAATCATAAAAGAAGGCCCAAACTCCAATTAACCAACCAGAGGACCACAGCCCTTATTGTAGGGGATCATCTGAGCAGTTTATATTATCTGCTCTCCCACAAGTGGACTTGAGGGGACAGGCTGAGTGAGGAAGTCAGTACCCCTTCCGGGTGGGTCAGTTCTTGGGGTGACCCTTTAGGACTGGGGTTCTTTGGAGGCACTAGATGACTGCATTATTGATGGTGACCTGGCCATTCTAGTCTGAATTATGCTGTACCCTTCACTATGGCAAAGCGGTGTCCTTAAGGCTGGACTCTGGGGAAGAAATCACTCATTCTCCAATGTCTGGGACAAGAAAAAAATGAAGTCAACTGTGTTGTGTGATTACAGAGGCCTCGCCTGGTGGCTGGGCCTCAGTTTCTGGCCTTCCTGGAACAACACTGTCCAGTCACTGTGGAGACTTTCTACCCCACACTGTGGTGTTTTGAGGGACGGCTACAAACCATCTTTCGAGTCCTCCTGCAGTCTCAGCTTGAAGTCTCTTACCAGAGGTAAGGACAGTCAGAACACAAGAGCTGCCAGTTTCTAGGGGTAACGGATCCACCTCTTTAAATGAAGGCAGTCTTTGCCCTAGAGTGTGGTGAGTGTGAACTGGGCATACGGAAAGGCTCTTTACTCGGCACCTACATAAATTTAATAGTTCATTTATGCATTCTATATGGTCAGCCTTACTGTAAGCATGCCTTCAAATAATACCCATGACAACCTGCAGATCTTGTGGGTGAGCCAGAGGGTAAACTTTGGAGTCTAATTCCTGATAGTATCTTTATATACCCATCTCTCTTGAATCCCAGTGAAGTCCTCAAGACCGCCGATGGAGGCCAATTCCTTCTAGACTGGGCTGAGCAGCCTAAGAACAGTCACTACCCAGACCCCACCACCCAGCCCATAGTATTGCTGCTTCCAGGCATCAGCGGCAGTAGCCAGGAGCCATACATCTTACACCTAGTTGACCAAGCTTTGAAAGATGGCTATAGGTAAGGATGGGGTAGAGCTTGGGAAGGGGAAGTGGATCTGACCCTGACACAGTACTTTTGGCAGGAGCCTTTCTGCAGACGACCAAAGGGGAGGGCCTTCTTGGGAGGATTTGGCTCACCTACCTGTGTTGCCCCAGGGCTGTTGTATTTAATAACCGTGGCTGCAGAGGGGAAGAGCTGCTGGTAAGTACCCTCCTTCTGGGGGTGGCCCTGCACCTGCTCCCTTTAGAGATCGCTGGCCCTAAGGCTTTGCCTACTTACCGCCTCCCTCCCCTTCCGCACTACCTCCTGAGTCCTCTCATTTGGCTGCCTTCTGGCAAGAGCCTCCCTCCCTAGCCAATGCCACACTCTGCCCCCAGACTCACAGGGCTTACTGTGCCAGCCACACTGAAGACCTAGAAGCAGCTGTGAAGCACATCAAGTGCCGCTACTCGCAGGCGCCACTGCTGGCTGTGGGCATCTCTTTTGGAGGGTAATAGTTGACTGGATTTACTCCAGACCTTCTGTCTTTTCCTTTTCTTCTGCCCCAGTTAACTCGCGCCAACACTTTCGGTGGCCTTTTTATCCAATTTTACAGGATACTGGTGCTGAACTACCTGGCACGGACCAAGAAGGCTGGAGGATTGGCAGCAGGACTGACAATATCTGCATGCTGGGATTCCTTTCAAACTGTTGACTCTCTGGAGACCCCGCTCAACTCACTGCTTTTCAATCGGCCCATCACTGCTGGACTCTGCCAGATCCTTGCTAGGTAGGACAGCAGACACACCCCACTCTGCTAGTGCCTGGGTCAGTTTCACATGGGGTTTTCTTGATGAGGTAAGAAAACAGAAGCTGGGAGCTCTGAGAGGAGCAGGAGTCCAGACAAACCCTGATGTATTCTTTTCCAGAAACAGAAAGACAATTAGAAAGGTGTTGGATGTAGACTTTGCCATAAAGGTATTTTCCAACCATCCCCTTATCCCGTGTTGGTCTCCTGTTGTCTCCTATTTATAACATAGCCTACACCATACCTCCACCACACAGGCGCGCACAATCCGCCAGCTGGATGACCGCTACACGTCTGTGGCTTTTGGGTATAAAGACAGTGCAGCCTATTACCAAGCCTCAAGCCCAAGAACCAAGGTAGATGCCATTCAAACCCCCGTTCTTTGCCTCAACGCAGCAGACGATCCCTTCTCCCCAGCCCACGGTGAGTGGCTTCAACATTGCAGACCTGATCCCAAGACTAGTAAGCCACAGATGTGGGTTGTACCTGCGGTATGAGCCAGGGCTCTCACTGCCGGGTAGCTTCCTGACCTCCTCTTTGACTCCCTCCCAGCCTTCCCTCTGCAGGCTGCTCAGAAGTCTCCCTACGTTGCACTGCTCATCACGGCTCGGGGTGGCCACATTGGCTTCCTGGAAGGGCTGCTTCCCCAGCAGCACTGCTACATGAACCGTGTCCTGCATCAGTATGCCCGAGCCATCTTCCAGCACTCCGGGGAGCTGCCTGACCTTGGGGCACTCGCTCCTTCTGAAGATGGAAAGAGCTGACAAGAGAGCTATTTGGGGTCTCAGTTCAATCTTTCTTTGTTTATTAAATATCAACTCTTCCTGCCTAATGAGCTGAGGCTCACTTTCCCTTTCCTCAGGCCGGAGTAGACCATCCAGGAGCTTACTGTACATGTGGCCTGGCTGGTTTGCTGCTACGCAACTGAGCCCACAGACCGCTGCTACCTGAGTCTTCCTTTGCCTCTTCCTGCCCTAACAGCAAGTGCTAGCCCAGACTTTTTATCAACAAAAGCCAAGGACCTCGCGTAACGGCTGTAAGGGGAGGAGGAGAAACAGTTTCTGTAGGACGGATGGCAATGCCTCCAGGCTCTTGGTCACTGTCACATATTTGGAGAGAAAGAAGAGCTAACTTTGAAGCCCTGGGAGGCAGAGGGAATGAGGCAGGCAGTGTGCCCTGGGCTTCAGACCACACTGTCTTAAATGGATCCACAGGTGATGAATGCAGGGCTCCCAGGATCCAGAGTGATAATGGGGCCACAGGCAAGCTTTAGCTGAGGGACAAGCAGTACCCATCAGTCTCAGCAGAGGTGGCCTCAGCTGTGGACCTCAACGACTCTGCTCTGGGAGGCGGCAGTGTCCAAGCCTGATTCCCATTGGTCATGGAGGCTAAAGAAAACCTGGAAAGGCACTCTGGAGCAGCAGGATGGTCACAATAATAAGGCCCACACACATCAGGAGCAGAAGCCATACAGGAACACTCCCTGAGGGCGGGACAAGGGAAGAAGTGAGTCAGCAAGGGAGCCTCAGAGCATAAGGTCAGAACCCTGAACCCCCTTCATTCAAGGAGAGAGGGGTGGACAAAAAACAGGGGTCAATTTTTGCTATAGCTAAAGATGAAGCGGTATCCCCGATACACACAACAGAACATTCACTCACGCCGTGAGGGCAGCAGGTGCAGCTGGCAACGGCTATCCACAGCTACGGAGAAAAGAGCAGTTTCATGGGATCCAAGGAGCTGTGGACCACAGCCCTTCTCAGGTAGAAAGGTGACATCTGTCACCACAATGCCATGGGCCTCCTTCACATAGTACAGACGCTGGAGAAGGAGAAAACAAGCGAGGAAAGCATAATTGGAGGCTCCTTTTTGGGAAACATGTTCCACAGCCCCAGCAGGCTTCCCCTATGAACTGGGCCAGACTCTTTCCTGTACACTCAGGGTAGAGTAAGCCTGTAGCCCTCCCAGAGGGTTGTGCCAACCTCTACCCATTACCTGGAGAGAGAAAGCTATGTAGATGGCGACAGAGCCAGTGACCGTGCCTAGGCCTAGGAAGGTACCCGATTCACTGTAACATACAACAAAGCATTCGTTGTTCTGGAAGCGTGTGCAGACACCCTCTCCCCCGACAGCGGTCCTCGAGAGACTGAGTCAGGACTCACTCTCCTCTCCAGCTAAGCAGCAGGCTCTCATACCTGACACTGAGGCAGGAAATGACTTCATGGCCACAGGGCCTGGTCCGAAGCGGAAGGAAGGTGGAACTGTCCCAGGCTGTGAGGTAGCAGGGTGCAGGTTGACGCAGGCGCTTGTGGGGGATCTGTACTGTGAAGAGTCGCAGCCCTCCAGGCTGATCTGGAACCTTCCCAAACCTGGAAGTCGGGCAAAAGGCTTTTCAGTTGCCGCTAGCCCTCAGGTTTGTGCCTTCCTGTACCCTGGTGACATCTGAAACCACCTCCAACAAGGCTACAGTCATCCCCAGCCCCTCCTGGTCTCTTTCTGCTTCCCCAATACTGCTGAAGTGTGCCTCAGTTAGCCACCCCGAGCTCGTCACACCTGCAGGCCTGGTAGCGGTATGGTGTGTTAGAAGAGGTGGATCCATTCTCTTGCCATTGTAGCTGTGCCACTAGCTGATCCTTCTGCCACACGGAGGCCTTAAAGTCCCAGCCCACAGTAACCAACTGGGCAGGAGTAAAGAGTCCAAAGACGGATAGTTAGGACATCTACTTACTAGGCAAGCAGCCTAAGAGCCTCCCCTCTTCTGCACCAGCACCCCACATTCTCACCTCCTTACCTTGCCATCAGGACCCAGAGCCAAATCTCCAATCTCCCCTTCATGTGCTTTGAAATCCAGAACTTTCTCCAGACTAGGTACCTACAGCCAAGCCAGTATCATGGTTCAGACTAGACACAGCAAGAGCACTATGATCCCCATCTCTCTTGTCCTAACAGCCACTCACAAGTTTCCCAGAATGCATGTTTGAATTCTCACAGTTCATGTCCTTTAAGCCCCTAGAGCCATACCTTCCAGACACGAACATGGCCATCAGTCCCTCCGGTGGCAAGCAAGGTATTATCATGGTTGAAGCGTACCACTTTCTGCAGTGGTTCAGCGCTGAAGTCTGTTTGTACCGCCTCCAAATTCTTTACTCTGAGTTCAACCCCTTCATGCTGAACTTCCGCTCCTGATTTCTTCTCTGCTGGAGCTGCCCGCTTCCTTTGTCGAGGTCCCTGCTCCTTGGAGCCTGCAGCACAAACATTTGCCAGGATCCAGATTTCTTTGAGTTTTTGTTTTGTTTTGTCTTTTTTTTTAAGGCAGGGACTTGCTATATAGCCCAGGCTAGCCTTAAATATCCGCTTAATAAATACCACTCCTAAGTACTGAGGCTGCACCACAACCTAGCTCAATCCAGGCTTCTGTACTAAGTACCAGTCCTTTACTGACAGGGCAGAGAGTGTTCAGCGCTATGATGACCCCACATCTAATCTCTCTTTAGAGACCAAGATTAGAAGCATTTTTCCAAAGCTCCTCACCTGACTTCTCCGCTTTATTGCTCTTCACTTGATGGACCTGGAAACGCAGGAGCTGACAGCGGGCATCCTGTCCGGCAGCAAGGATGTCACCAGCCAGTGCCAAGTTCATAGTGGCCCGTGTCTCTGTGTCATGAGAGTGCAGCAAGGAGGCGCTCAGGCACCCATTGATTTGCTCGAGCTGCAGAAAGTGCTGGGAGAGAACCAAGGTGGGCAAAGTTCAGGCGAGCCCGGAAGTCACATCAGTCCTAGTCTTAGCCGTTTAATCCTGGTCTTAGTTGTATTCCTTTGCTTCCCACACCTCTAGTTCACCGTGGATTTTTGTTTGTTTGTTTGTTTGTTGCTTTATTTTCTTGCTGGAGCTCCCCAATGTGTACAGCAAACAGAGCTTAGATTACTAGGTCCAGTTACAGGAAGAAAGGAATCCAGGCTCGAGCTACTTGAAGGCAGACAAGACAATGTGCCTTCCTGGAAAAGGCCAGCCTAAGAGCCCTGGACCAGCTCCCGTGGTCCTGCGTGGGTGGGCAGCCCAGCTTTCACAGATCCGCACAGCTTTCCGTCTGTTTTTGGACGACTCAACCGCTCTTCTCAGGTGAAAGCAGAACCCAGGCGTCTACGCCGGGTTTTCCTACTAGAAACCGGTACGGCCTAACGCAGGGGTACAATCCACCCCTGCATTCCGACCCCGCCCCCCGAACCCGGCCACCCCGGAATCGCTCTCGGCCACTGCATGACCAGTTCCCAGGAGCCTTGCGTTCTCACCACGCCATTCTTTATGCCGGTCTTGGCGGCGCCTCCTCCGCCCGCAGCGATGAGCAGCCCGGTCTTGGGGTCCACCCGGAGCGCGTACAACGGGAACGGGGCCCGGTAGAGCTCCAGACCTCGGCGCCGGCCCATTCCGCACGCGCGTTCACTGTCAGTCCCGCGGAACCCACGACATGCCGTACCCCTTCGACTGATGCCGAACTCGGTGCCGCCGTCGCCGGGAAGACCGAGGACCCGGCTCAGCACGGCGGGCTCGCCACCACTCAAACCACCACAGGTCTCCGATCTGCGCCCGCGCGGCTGTCTGACTGGGGCTCGCAGACGTGCAGTGCGCACGCGCCGCGCTCCGGGCCTCTCTTCGCGCAAGCGCAGGACGCCAATCCGCGTCAGCACTAGCGGGACGCGCTGCCACGGAGCCATGACTTCGGATCCGGTTCCTAGCTCCGAGTGACGGCGGATCTGCCATCTTTGTGTGGGGCGTGGGGCTGGACGAGATTACTGAAGATCAGGAAACATTGAATTAAAAAGTTACCGAACTGGGACGCTCTCCACTCCACTTCAGTAGAGATAGAGACACGGACTCGTAGAAACCGGGACCTTTATCACTTCGGAGAGGAAGGAATTTCTCCCAGGGCACAGCGAAGACAGGGACTCCAAAACAAAACTGGCTTCAAATCATATTCACTGCTTCCTAAATATGAAGAAATCACTCCCCACTTTGACGGCATCCTCCGCAGCTGATTGGGACCTTTTTCACGGTCTGACACCCAGTTCTGGAACAGGGAAGTTATGGGTGGCTGTTGCTCCCTGACAGGTGTTTTCTGTGTTCCGTACCTGGTACCTCACCACTGCCAACCCCCACCCCCCCTTTTTTTTTCGAGACAGGATTTGTCTGTGTAGCTCTGCCTGTCCTGGAACTCACTCTGTAGACTAAGCTGGCCTTGAACTCACAGAGATCCACCTGCCTCTGCCTCCTGGGTTCTGGGATTAAAGGTGTGCGCCACCACTACTGCCATCCCTTTTTAAAATCCCCTTTTAAAGTTGTTCTCTCTCTCTCTCTCTCTCTCTCTCTCTCTCTCTCTCTCTCTCTCTCTCTCTCTCTCCCCCTCCCTCCCTCCCTCCCTCCCTCCCTCCTTCCCTCCCTCCCTCTCCCCCCTCATGTGTGTGTGTGTGTGTGTGTGTGTATGTGTGTAGGGTGCCCACAGAAGCCAGAGGAGGGCATTAGGTCTCCTGGAACTGGGGTTACAGTTGTGAGCTGCCATATGGGTGCTGAGAATTGAACCTGAACCCGCTGGAGGGGCACTACTCAGCCATCTCTCCAGTCCCGTATGTCTCCCCCCCTCCCCCACACCCCCACTCCACTTCCCCTACCCCCCCCCCCCCCCCCCCGCACCTTCTGGTCTGCACTTGGGATTTCTGTGCTCGCCTGTGAATAAGTTGTTAGCAATGTCTTTCCCAATGAGGAAAATGGGCTGCTGTGTGTCAACCCAGGCATCCCCTGAGAAATGGGCCCAGTGACCTATTCTTTGATTCCAATTATCTGACAACAGACTTGAATTAAACCGGAAAAGGGCCTTGCAGAGGTCTCGAAGCACCTCAGATACCAGGATGTGTGGCACTTTTTGTCCTTGACTTTTCTTTCCCTCCAACCTTGTTGAGTACTGACCTTACCCTATAGCCATTGATTCCATCCTGTGGGCACAGTAGGACACAGACACAAGATCCTCAGGGTTAGGCTTTATTGGATACAGTGAAGGCTGAATGGGGCCTTGGGGACCTCTGGTCCTCTTCAACCAGGGGAGAGCAGACTCCACAAGGGGTTTCCGGGGTTCAGGGCGGGAGAACACACCTGGCCTCCGGCCAGCCAGCCCTTCAAGGTGTTGCTGTGGCTTCCTAAGGTCTGAGAAGTCCTGGTAGGGATGGTGGGGTTTGGAGAGGGTGTTCCATAGGGTCTCCGCTGCTCTGGAATTAAGATGGTAACTTTTGGAGAACAGATTCTGGAGACACCGACCTCTTTGGGGCTGTAGACGACCTGGCCCTTGGGGCGGCAGTGGCCCGTCTTGGTGCCTGAGCTAGAGGCACGGAACATTGGCTGGATTTTGGTGATTGGAGGCCTACAAACTTGAGGGTCCCGGCCTGGGAGAGTGTGTCCATGACTTGAGCTTCTGGTGTCTGGGTTGTAGGTGGTTGACTCTGGGCGACCTCTCCTTGAGGCCTTGCTTCCTGCCGTTTTTTTGATGGTAGCAGATGCAAGGCTTTGGCCTGGCTCAGAGGCAAGCGGAGGCCGAAGCCAATACCTAGGCGGCGAGTCCCAGACTCCTGGCCCTGAGCACAGGGCTCTAGTTGAGGGAAGGCAATCAGCCCTGCCCACTTCTTGTACTTGGGGTTGGGGCAAGATGGGGTGCGGTGCTGGAGGCACTGTAGACAAACAGGATACTCCACGACTGGAGCCAGGCTGGGTGTGGATGTGTCGAGCCACAGGTGCTGCAGAAACAGTAGCTGGAGATCTCTTGCAATTCTGCGGAGCCCCACACGGTCGACTAGGGCTTGGGCAAGGGCCATTGAGTCCTTGAATTCTGCAGGGTCCACCTTGCTTGCCACGCATCCCCCTGCCACCCCAGGGGACCTGGTGTTTTTGGATTGAGGACACTGCCATGTTTGTTTGTTACTGGCAATCCCTTGAGAAGGTGGGCTGGGGCTGGGGGAAGTGACTGTAGAACTATGGATGCCCTGGAGGTGGGGAGGAGACTGGCAAGAGTGAGGAGAGGAATTTTGTACCTGGGAAAGAGAAGAGGAATGGGAAAGAGGAGGGGAGGTGCACAGCTGGTAGTTGAGGGGAGGGGATGAGTGTCGTGAAGGAAGACAGGGGTAGTTCTGGTGAAAGAAAGTGGGGGAACTTGGGAGAGAGGAAGAGACTGGGAGGGGAACAAAGTCAGAATTTGAGTCAGGATAGTAGAAGTGAGGCCCAGGAGAGTGGGGCTGTGGCGGAGAAGAGAAGGAAAAATAGGCTGGCCTGTGAGAGGGCAAATGTAGTTGGGAAGGAGGGAGGGACTGATGGGGGGAGAGAGATGCTAAGTTGGATGGAGGGGAGTCAACGAACTCTGAGAGGACCTGAGGGGGACACCCTGGGGGCACTGTGTTCTGTAGCAGCACCTGGTCCTTGTTTTGAGGCAACATTGCCTTGAGTCCAGGAAAAACGTGGGTGGGGCCACAAGACTAATTAGAGACCTGCCTAGTTGGTGTGGGGATCTCTGAGTGCAGTTGTGGCTGGTGATCAAGACTGCCTTCTGCCACAGCAGTGTGGCTGCTGCCGAGTCTCGAGTCTCGCTGCAGACGTCAGCAGAAGGCCCAGGGGACACTAAGCCTCTTCTTGTCTCTCGCGTGCTCAGTCCAGAGTCTGCATCTAAGCTTGGCTCTTCACTTTTTCTTAGCCATTCGCTAAGAACAGAAATGGGGAATGAGAGCTGTCCCTTGGGAGCCGAGGGGCAACTCTAACTCTGTGGGTGGAACCGAGAGGAAGACCCAGTCTGGAAGACCTGCAGAGAAAAAGACAGGTCAGGATGTTGGAACGATCGGTCCACTTCTGGCTCTGCTCCAGGCGCTCAGTTCCAGTGTGAACTTATCACGATCCTAGATGTGAGGTCTTTGGGTGTAGTTCAGCTGGTAGAGCGCTTGCCTAGCATGCATGAAGTCCTGGATTGATCTCCAAGAGCACATAAACATGGCATGCTGGCTCAAGCTTGTCTCCCCAGCCGGGACACAAGGAGATCAAGGCCAACCTGGGTTACAGGCATCTGTCTCAACATAACAGCAAAGACACTAGCTGTTTGTCACCTTGAGGTCAGAAAACCTGGCAAGATGCTCTAGAGAAGGTAAAGAAGTGGAGCAGATCAGGAGGAGGAAAGGATGTAGTCCAAAGAGGCGACTTAGGGCAAAAGGACGGAGATGGGAAAGGAATGGAGATAACGGGCAATGATTTTACCAACATGGATTCCTTCTGCTGTTTCCAAGACACTTCCTCAAATAGGAAAGAGAAAGCAGAGTCACAAAACAGCCTATCTCCTCTGCCTCCAGCCCCTGACCCCCTAAACAGATTCTTACCCTGAATTCCCGTCGTAGTGGTGCCCCAAGGCCTTCTTCAGGCACAGCTCTTCTGTGGTGCAGGGTTTTACCCCTCTATCCCTGACACACAGAAGCATCCTGATTTCCTGGCATGCTGGCTCCCCTGGCCACTTGTCACCCTTCACAGTGGTGTCCCTCTCACTCAGCCTGGCCTTGACCAAGGTGATCGTCAGACCCAGTGGCAGCAACAGTAGGGTCAGCAGGTAAATGGCTCCCAGAGACTGAAGCTTTGCCTAAGGGGCGGCGTTGCCGCCCCCAGTGGGAACTGAGGGGCTCATTCCCTGGAAGCGGCTTTCTCTAGTATCAAAAGCCTATGTCACAGAGGTCAGAGAATGACATCATAGATTCTGTCCTCCCCCTCCCCTGTGCTCCAGATATCTCTCCTCTCTATGTCTCTATCTCTCTGTCTCTCCCTCTCTCTTTCTGTCTCTCTCTCTCTCTCTCTCTTTCTCTCTCTCTCTCTTTCTCTCTCTCTAAGACAGGGTTTCTTTGTGAAACCTTGACTTTCCTAGAACTCGCTCTGTAGACCAGACTGGCCTCAAACTCACAAAGATCCGTCTGTCTCTGCCTCAAAAGTGCTGGGATTAAAGGCGTGCACCACCACTGCCTGGCTGTATCTTTCTCTCAGGGACCACACAAAGGCTGTTTTGGTAAAATTGCCAAATAGACAGAATGGTTGGAGGCACAGCCACAAACCCAGTTCCGCCCCTTCTGCTCTGATCACTCCTCAGGTGGCCTAGCCTTCTAGCTTCCTCCTTGGCTTGCTTTCTGAGGAAAGTAGCTGCATTCCATACCCTTTTATCCTTGGAATATTACTATATGTTTTAATAGGTGTTTTTAAGATTTTGTTTACTTAGATGCATTTCTTTCTGTCTGTGTAAGTATGTATCATATGTGTCCACATGCTCACAAAGGCCTTGGAGAGGGTGTTGGGCCCCTGGAGAGTTTAGACAGTTGTGAGTTGCCTGATAAAGGTACTGGGAACTGAATTCCAGTCGTCTGCAAGAGCAGCCAGTGTTCTTAACTGCTAAGAATCTCTTCATCCCCATAGCTATTTTCTTTTTTATTATTTGTATTAAATGGTTTGTTTATTTATTTGCTTATTTTATATTTTATGTGCATTGATGTTTTGTCTGCAGGTATGTCTGTGTGAGGGTGTCAGATTCCCTGGAACTGGAGTTACAGACAGGTGTGAGCTGCCACGTGGGTGCTGGGAATTAAACCCGGGTCCTCTGGAAGAGCAGCCAGTGCTCCTGAGGCATCTCTCCAGTCCTTGCTTTTATTCATTTAGTCGTTGTATGTCGTGGGCACTCACATGACACAACACATATGTGGCAGTCAAAGGACAAGTTGGATTCCCTCCTTCCACCATGTAAGTCCTGGGAGTCAAACTCAAGGCATCAAGACTCGCAGCAAATGCTTTTAACTGCTGAGCCATCTTGCCTGCCCCAATATTTTTTTATTGTCTCTTTTTTGGTGCCCTGAAGCATTTTCACCCCCAAATAATGCACCAGAATAAAATTAAGAATGAGTAAGAGGCATGGCTTATGTAAAACTGGGGAAAGGAAGGCTGGGGAAATGGTAAAGTACTTGTGGTCCAATCACGAAGACCTGAGCTGGGATCCCCAGCACCCACAGAAAAGCTGGGCGTGGAGACTCACATCTCTGCGCTCCCAGCGCTGGAGGGCAGGGACAGGTGGATTCTGGAGGCTTGCTGGCCAGCCAACCCTGCAACGGTGAACTCCAGGTTTAGTAAGAAACTTAATGAATA
Organism: Myodes glareolus; assembly: GCF_982192425.1. Classification (NCBI taxonomy): domain Eukaryota; kingdom Metazoa; phylum Chordata; class Mammalia; order Rodentia; family Cricetidae; genus Myodes; species Myodes glareolus. Next base: position 100,470,817 of record NC_142031.1, on the reverse strand, counting down.
AGGTGGATCTCAGTGGATGCAAACACCTGACACTGACCTCTGACCTCTGCATGCGCACAAGAGCAATGCACCCACTCCTCCATACTTCCCCAGACTTACGCACACAATGGGGGAAGGGCACTTATAAAAGAGTATGTAGTAGAAATGACAATCTAGTAAAAAACTTCAGTCATATCAGTTTTAGGAAGGAATATAGAGGTTGAGGCCTCATCACCAGGACTGACAAGACTTGAATTTTAGCACAAAGTTCCACAAAATGCCAGATAAACTGAGCTATTAGGTTACCCTACTATTTGACTCTTTTTGGAAAGTGTTTATGTCCTAGGGATACGAGGACCAGAATTTGAAGATTGTTTGTATTATAATATTTGCTGTCTTTTGCTATTCATAATGAGCCCTAGTCAACCATACATGCTTCTATGCTACCGTGATATCTCGTGGTAGACCCAGTCACCATAACAATGGAAGCTTGTAGTCAAAAGAACAAACCAGGGGATTAGAAGGAAGCAAATTTCAACCCTATTTACTGACCTTGAAGGAGGAGAGAGGAAGTTGACACTGAATTAAGTCACCAGTGGCCAATAGTGTAATCACTGTGCCCATATGATGAACTCTTCATTTAAAATAAAAACCACCCTAAATAATAGCATTCAGTGAACTTCTGGGTTGGTGATCTCATGGAGGTGCTAGGTGGATGGTGTACCCAGAGAGGGCAAGGAAGCTCCGCACCCCTCATCCTTCACCCTCTATGTTCCCTTGCCCTCCGCATCTCTTCTCCTTGGCTATTCCTGAGTTCTAGCCTTTATGACAACAGAGAAAGGCTAAGAAAGGTATGAGCCTGAGGTCTGTGAGCTGCTCTGGTGATTTATCAGACAGACAGAGGAAGTCATGGGAACTTCTGACTCACAGCCAGTTATTGTATAGGTGACCCAGGACTCAAAACTATAATCTGACACTGCTTTGGGGTCTGTCCCTTTGAGCTGTGGGATCCAGTGTGAACAGCTCTGGGTGTATGGTGCTAGAATTTCCTTGAATTGTTGAACCCGGAGGGCGTCTGGAGAATTTGGAGGCGCTGTGACAGAAAACACCCTCCGTTTGGTTTCAGAAACATCAGAAGAAGCAGCACTTCTCACGTGAGAATGAAGAATGACTAGGGAAACTACAGCTCACACTGACCCTGCTTCTTTTATTTTGTGTTAATTACTGTTAGTAAAATACTGTTAAGTATGCCAGGCGATGGTGGTGCATGCCTTTAATCCCAGCACTTGGGAGGCAGTGGCAGGTGGATCTCTTTGAGTTCGTGGCCAGTCTGGCCTACAAAGTGAATTCCAGGACTGTTACACAGAGAAACCCTGTCTTTTGGAAAAAAAAATGTTGAGCAAGTGAAAGGAAGTCCTCGGGATGTAGAAAGGTTCAGTGGTTAAGAGCACTGACTGACCCAGGTTCAATTCTCAGCACCCGCATGGCAGCTCACAACTGTCTGCAATCCCAGTTCCAGGGGACCTGATACCCATGGCAAAACACCAATGCACATAAAATAAATACTTTACAAGAAAAGAAGTCCTCTAAGCATTTGGCATCCAGGTTGCAATGCAGTTGTTTCGGTTTGCTGGTTGTTTCCTGTTGTAGATATTATCTGCCACATACTCTTCCCACCCAAATTCCTACAGCTCCAGGCTTAAGAACATCATGTTCTATTTCTTTTAAACATTCTACTCTGAAACCTGCAAATAGCGAAGAGGATGGATGAATAAGCTAATTGTAGTTGGCCAAGAGCGTTTGACCCTGTCGCCTTTCCTTCCCTTTTATATCTTGTTTTTGTGTGTGAGAGGGAGAGTGAGGCGCTCACGGGATATGGTGTGTGTGTGGCCAAAGGACAGCTGTCAGGAGTGGGTAACCACTTCCACCCCTTCCCCTCACAAAGCTCCTGTGAATTTGTTACTGAACCTAATCAACTTACTCCTGGAGAGCAGATAAACACCAACGCAGGTTCTTCTTTTGTTTTTGCTTGTTTGTTTTTGTTTTTCGAGACAGGGTTTCTCTGTGTAACAGTCCTGGAATTTACTCTTGTAGACTAGGCTGGCCTCGAACTCAGAGATCCTCCTGCCTCTGCCTCTCGAGTGTTGGGATTAAAGGCGTGCGGCAGAACAAGACCTTTTTGACCTAGCCCTTAATAACGAATGTTAAGAGAAAGAGAGGCACTCTGTTCCAGACACAGCCAAGAGTGTGTGGACGTCTCAAAGAGAAATCACCTTAAAGCCTTTGTCGTTGTTTGTAGCAGGGTCTCCTGCAGATCAAGCTGGCCTTGAACTCCTTAAGGTAGCTGAAGCTGGCCTTGAACTTTAGATCCTCTAGCCGCCTGTCCTGACAGCAAAGGTTACAGGAATACACCACAGCTCCCCGACTGGGAAGTGCTGGAGATCAATCCCAGCACTCCATGTGTTTTACGCAAGCATCCTGCCAACTAAGCTGTGTCCCCAGCCTCGACATTCATCCTTGTATAAGGACAGAACCCCATGACCTAATCAGCACTCACACATACTCCCATGTATTATTGTTGTGCTGGAGATTAAGGTTCAAAAACTTTGGGGGATGAATTCAGTCCAGTCCACAGTGGTGGTGGTGTCTAAGCTGTCACATTTCAGGATTAGAAATGTGCACTTGGCCTTCCCAATCAAACACAACCCATTGATGATAACAGAATGGCAAAACTGTACCAGACACCATTTTGTTTTCACCCTCTCAGAGAGTCAGTCCCATGCTGATGGGACAGTGTGACAGCCTCTTACAGTTCAGCATCCTATCACGGGGGCTCGTTAGGCCCAGCGGAAGCGGAACCTAGAAGTAAACTTGCTTTCGCTCCCTAGAAGCCACAGTGGAAGCCATGAAGCCCAGTGTTCATGAGCTGGACCAGTACCAACCAGGTCAGAGCATATTTGAGGGGTGGGGAGTAGCATCTCATCCCATGTTCTTGCCTGGCTGTTGCCTGTATGAAACCACCTGGGAGCATTATGACAGAGTCTGCCCTGCTGTGTCCATCTCCTGGAGAGCAGGCTGAAGGACAAGACCGAGACCAAGTTGTCACAGAGAACATTCTCCAAGAGCCTGCCCCACGGCTGCTGCTACTCATGCATCCAGATTGTGCAGAGAGAACCAAGCCTAGCATGGCCTGAGCTACCTACCCCCTTAGAGGATGTTCAACATACAAAGCCCTTTAAGACCAGTTCTCCAAGAGTCCTGGTGCCTTCTCTGCTGGCTGTAGGAACATTTGTACAAAATATTGGGGTGCTAGAAGTGGCCCCTGCTCTTGCTGGCATGGGACCCACAACTCTGTCCATTGGTCTCACCCCGCTCTTAGTCACTGCATCTTTGTAGATGCTGTATCCCTGTATTCTTTTCTTTGTCTTTCCATCCTTCCTTGCTCTTTGTTTCTTTTTCTTCTCCTCCTCCTTTTTTTTGTGGGGAGGAAACTCCTAGGCTGTCCTGAAACACACTGTGTAGACCACACTGGCACCAAAATTGAGGCAATCTTCTGCTTGCTTTTTCTGTCTGCCTGCCTTCCTTCTTTCATTTCTTCAAACAGAGCCTCACACTCTATATATAGCCCAGGGTGGCCCAAAGTTGAGGTGATCCTGTCTTAGCCTCCCAATTGCCCCCTGTCTCTGTCTCTCTGTCTCTGCCTGTTTCTCTGTCTATCTCTGCCTGCCTGCCTATCTGTTTTTCTCTCTCTCTTTGTGTGTGTTCATGTGTGTGTGTTCTCTGAGTGTATTCTCTTTATATGTTTGTGTATGTGTGTTTTCTCTCTCTGTTTATGTATTCTCTCTCTTTGTTTCTCTCTCTGTCTCCCTCTGTTCTCTCTGTGTGTGCTCTCTCTATGTGTGTTTGTGTGATTTCTGTGTGTGTGTGTGTAAGAGTGTTCTCTGTGTGTGTGTGTAAGAGTGTTCTCTGTGTGTGTGTAAGAGTGTTCTGTGTGTGTAAGAGTGTTCTCTGTGTGTGTGTAAGAGTGTTCTGTGTGTGTGTGTAAGAGTGTTCTCTGTGTGTGTGTAAGAGTGTTCTGTGTGTGTGTGTGTAAGAGTGTTCTCTGTGTGTGTGTGTGTGTGTGTGTATTCTCTCTGTGTGTATATGTGATTTTTCTCTCTCTGTGTGAGTCTTTTCTCTCTCTCTCTCTCTCTCTCTCTCTCTCTCTCTCTCTTTCTCTGTGTGTGTGTGTTTGTGTATATACTGGGACTCATACTCAAGGCCTTGTGTACTCTAAGCAAGCACTGTCACATTGCACATCTTCTCAGCCTGTAACACTACTTTTCTTTTTTTTTAATTGATTTTTATTGAGCTCTACATACTCTGCTCCCCTCCCTTTCTCTCCCCTCCCCTTCAACCCTCTCCCATGGTCCCCATGCTCCCAATTTATTCAGGAGATCTTGTCCTTTTCTACTTCCCCTGTAGTTTAGATCCATGTATGTCTCTCTCAGGGTCCTCTTTGTTGTCTAGGTTCTCTGGGGTTGTGAATTGTAGTCTGATTTTCTTTGCTTTATGAGTGAGTACAAACGATATTTGTCTTTCTGGGTCTGGGTTACCTCACTCAATATGATGTTTTCTAGATCCATCCATTTGCCTGCAAATTTCAAAATGTCATTTTTTTCTGGTGTGTAGTACTCCATTGTGTAAATGTACCACATTTTCCTTATTCATTCTTTGGTCAAGGGGCATTTAGGTTGTTTCCAGGTTCTGGCTATGACAAATAATGCTGCTATGAACATAGTTGAGCACTGTCCTTGTGGTATGATTGAGCATCCTTTGGATATATACCCAAAAGTGGTATTGCTGGGTCTTGAGGAAGGTTGTTTTCTAATTTTCTGATAAATCGCCACACTGATATCCAAACTGGCTGTACCAGTTTGTACTCCCACCAGCAATGGAGGAGTGTTCCCTTTACCCCATATCCTCTCCAGCATAAGTTATCATCCGTGTTTTTGAGCTTGGCCATTCTTACAGGTGTAAGATAGAACCTCAGAGTTGTTTTGATTTGCATTTCTCTGATAGCTAAGGATGTTGAGCATTTCCTTAAGTGTCCTTCAGCCATTTTAGATTCCTCTGTTGAGAGTTCTTTGTTTAGGTCTCTACCCCATTTTTTTTATTGGATTATGTGTTCTTTTGATGACCAATTTCTTGAGTTCTTTGTTTATTTTGGAGATCAGACCTCTGTCTGATGTGGGGTTAGTGAAGATATTTTCCCACTCTGTAGGCTGTCATTTTGTCTTGTTGACCGGTGACACTGCTTCTCACTGGGTGGCTCCCCCATGAAGGGTGTGTCTCTGAGACTGCAGGTCCACATGACCATGACTTCATAGCCCTCCCAAGGACTGACCACTGACAGCAGAGGAACCTTTTGGAGGTGTCCCAGCTACCTGACTCAGAGCATACTTAGGTACAGAGTCTCTTTCCATGCAGCTGCCGTGTGGCTTTAATACTTTTTTCCCCCTACACTGTGCCCTTAAAGTCAGCGGATCCTACCATGATTGGCAGAGCCAGGGCAAGAGCCCTCTCCTTCCCTACGGGGTGAGTTCCTGCAGAGAGAAAGAACTTCTATGTGTGCAGAACTCTTGTGACATCTCTGTAAATTTCACCTCAGCTCTGGCTGGATTCAACTTCTAAAGGGCTCCGAATGGATGCTTCTGGAAGAAGGCCTCTCTGAGAAAGAGAAGATGGCACTGGAAGCTAAAGCTTTCCCTTCCTCCCATGGGCATCTCTAACCTCACTACTTCCAAGATATGACATTGTACTGTATTCCCAGCAGCACGTGGGAAACCGAGGCAGGAGGACTGCTGTGTGTCAGCCTAGGCTTTGTAACAAGTTTCCAGCTATCCAAGACTACACAGTGTAACATTATCTCAAAACAAATCCACCAGTCAGGTTGTTTCATCTCTGCACTGTACAGTTCCCCACAACCTGAAACGAGTATCGTTTCCAGAAGGCTTTCGGGAGTGGCACTGGCCAGCTGGCCCAACCTAAGCAGCAAGCCCAGGTCCCAGTGAGAGACTGTCTGAAATTACATGTGGGAAAGTCATCTTTTCATTAAAAGATTTTAAATGAGGTGAACAACACCTGAGGAAAAACACTTGATATTGACTTCTTGTCTCCACATGTGTGTGTGTGTGTGTGCGCGTGCGCGCGCGCACACACACACACACACACACACACACACACACAAAATCTCTTTTCTTTATGGTTGCTCTGGAGAACAAATAAGATATTCATATAAAGCACAGAGGCATAATGCCGGGCATCTACGAGAGCTAGGAACATCAAAGCGTTATTAGGATACTAGCCAGGTTGTGGTCCTGCCCATCAAACAGGGATACAGGCTGGTGGCAGGGCAGGGTTAAAGTCCTCATAAGTGAAGGGCAGAGCCCTGAAGATGGCATCACTCCCCTGGAATCTTGGGAAGAAGCCACCAAGTTGGAATTGGGAAGCATGTTTGAGGAGTGGGGAGTAGTGCCTCATCATGCGCTTTGGGTGGGAAGAAGAAAGGACCGTGTGAGATAGATGCTGATAGTCCCTGACATAAGGGCTGGAGATCCAGAGCCCCGAACTATAGATCTGAGCCCCAAACCTGAAGCAGTAGGTCCATCAGAGGATGACCCTGTTAAGGTCAGTCATGGCTGGAAGGGCACTCTCCGCTTACCCATCTCCAGGCCTTCTTAGCATGGGCCTTGTCCTAGGGCTTGGCCACTTCCAGCATGCTGCACCCCCACCTCTCAGCTGGGATGGGAGGCAGGCGGAGGCTATCTGCGGGGGCTGTGCTGGGTGGGCAGTTTTCCCAGAGTGAGGAGTGAAGGATTGAGTTGGCGCCGGCTTCCTCAGATACAGATTCTGCTGGCTGGATGGCCAGCCTGTCCAGGCTAACTTGAGCCTAAGGGCTCCCTCAGGCTCTGTGTTGCTGCTCTAGGGGCCACAGCCCCATACCCTAGGAGAGTGACATGTCACAGGAGGCCTCAGGGGCACCAGCAATGCCAAGAACAGCTCATGGCCAGACTAAGGCCAAAGCACGGTTGCTTCTAGGCGCTGACAGAAAGAGGAGCCGCCTCAGCAAGACAAGGCAGGACCTATGGGACAGCACTAGCTGGAGTAATCACAGGCTGAGCAGAGCCACCTCTGCCCCTCGAGGGACCAGAGCTAAGGGAGCAGCTCATGGCAAGGTAAGGACTCTTTGGACTAGAGGAGGGAGCTGGGGAAGACAGGGTTTGAGGGCAGTGAGATGCCACCTCTGAGGGCAGAGCCTCAATCGGTATTTGATGGCTCCCCCGAAGGGCAGCATCCTTAGACCCATGGTGCAACGCTGGTGCCATGCTGGAGGTGGGCAGGACAGGTCAGAACTCCATCAGAGCGCAGCTCGGAGAGGTGACCTAACTGCTGTCTGCTGAGAAACTCAGGCCCAGAGGAGGATGTGAGCTGCCTAAGGACCCTGAACAGCAGCCAGTGGCAGGGGACCTAGACTGAGTATTTGTTATTTATTTGTATTTATTTATTCATCTATCTATCTATCTATCTATCTATCTATCTATCTATCTATCTATCTATCTATCTATCTACCTACCTACCTATCTATCTATCTATCTTCCAGCCAGAGTCTCACGTAGTCCAGGCTAGCCTCAAACGTCCTCTGTAGCCTAGAACCTGGACTTCTGATCCTTTTACCCCCACATTCCAAGCACTGAGAGAATGTGCATAAACACCCAGTTTAGGCCGTGACAGGGATCAGGCGCGGGGCCTCACACATGCTAGGCAAGCATTCCCCCAACTGAGCTACACTCCCAGCCCAGGTCTGTGTGTTCTGACTCTTGGTGCAGAGTCCTTTCCTCTTTACCATGGCAATCCCTTCATCTCAGGACCTAGTTGGGCCAAGGGTCAGCTAAGCAGGGGCATGGCTCTACGCTTCCTATAACCCCCAGGGTACCCTGGTAAGCAGGCTCTAGATTGGGAGTGGAACAGATGTTAATGGGATAATAGAAAGAACACGGGACTCTTGGGTTCTGAGCCAAGTGTTGCCACCTTCCTGTCATCTGATCCCAGTCCAGGCCTTCCTTCATTTTATCATAAAGCCTGGCTTCAAACCCGTGAGGATCGTTAGCTCCATAAGATGACATGGCACTAATAGGGTACTTAGAAGTCAGGACCAAGCAGGCATGGTGGTGTACTCCTATAGTCCCAGCACTTGAGGCGGAGAAGCAGGAGGATCTGAAATTCAAGGTCATCCTGGGCAACACAGGGAGTTCAAGTCTAGCCTGGGCTACATGAAACCCTGTCCCAACAATAGGAACTATGACAAGAGGGCAGGGTGAGACACACTCAAGGGGAACCTCTCTGCAGAGTGAAGCCTGCCCTGAGAACGCAGCACGGGAGCGGACCCGGGTGAGGACACTGCGCCAGGCCTTCCTGGCCCTGCAGGCTGCTTTGCCCGCCGTACCACCCGACACTAAGCTTTCCAAATTGGACGTGCTGGTGCTGGCCACGAGCTACATAGCCCACCTCACCCGAACGCTCGGCCACGAGTTGCCTGGCCCTGCCTGGCCACCCTTCCTGCGTGGACTCCGGTACTTACACCCCCTCAAGGTAGGTCGCTGGCCTAGGGTCTTGGTAGGAAACCTTGGGGAGGGGAATGGAATTGGGGTCATTGTCCTCCTGTTCTCTTGGGAGGAGGACAGAGGCTGGCTCTTGGGGTGGAGCGGTGACTGGGTGTTGTCTGCATGGGAGTGTGATTGCTTCAGGAGGAAACGCTCTGAGATTCTTAGTGTCGGGGGAAGAGAGGAGAGGGTTCCTGGTCTAAGGCCCAGGACCCAGGAGAGTCATCCATTTCCAAGCAACTTCACCCACTTGAGTAGTGAGTGGCGCCTGCCTTTCTGGTCTCTGACTACTGTTGCTGCAGACGTCTGGTCTCTGGGAGGACAACATCCTAAATCCCCAGTGCTCTGGAAACACCCATTGGAAGACGAGCCACCGGTGTAGGTCGGAGGGCTTCCAGCAAGCACCATGACAAACCATTACCCAGTTTTCCTGAACCTTAGCTTGAGAATGCATAAGATGGAAGCATGGAAGGAGCCGGTCATCTCTTCTGGAGTACAAAATGAAGGAAAAGCATATGAATGAAAATAATCACGAATGAAAAAGGATAATTAACAATAACCACACAGCAGTTCCAGCCACTAAGACCGGAGGCTGAAGATAAGCTGGAGGCCAAGCTGAGAGCCTAGGGCAGTTCCCCCGACCCCTTAGGGCAGTCTCATCTGTTGAGAACCAAGAGAAGATTTACAGATGGAGAGCTGAGGGCAGGGAGGGCAAGGGGCCAGGTTCAGTTCGAACCCAGGCGTCTGGCCACAGACTTCTCCCTCCCAGCCACCACCAAAGGCCCCCAGGCGCTTCACAGGAACCTGTGCAGAGAGTATGCTGTCAGCCAGATATGGTGGGCCCCACTCAGTCCCAGTACTCAGGAAACTGAGGCAGGAGGATTACAAGTTCCAGGTCAGTCTGGCAAGGTAGCAAGACTCTGTCTTAAAATTAAAATAAACAAACAAAAAAGAGCTTGCAATATCATAAAGGAAGTGTGACTTTTGCCCTCTAAAAAAATCTCTTTTTTTTCCCCTAGAGATGTCATATATTCCAAGCTGGCCTAAAACTCAAACGTAGCCAGTGATGGCCTTGAACTTCTGTTCCTCCTGCCTTCACCCTTCCGGTGCTCGGATTACAGGCTGGCGTACCGCACTTGGTTTACACTAGGCAGGGGGTTGAACTAGTTGATTTCGAGCATCCTAGTCAAGCGCTCTACCAACGGAGTCACGTCTCTAGCTGCCGCCTTTATTATTTTTTTTTTTTATAATGGCTTCTTTTCATCGTCTCTTTCTTGTACATGCTGTTCTTCTGAAATGTCCTGAAGTGTTTGTTTATTGTTTCTTGAGAATATAGCTGAAATATAGACTTCTGAGATTAAATGGGGTCAGTCTAAAATGCTAAAGGTAGCACTAGACACGGCCATGGGGCAGCAGCAAGGTTCTTATCTGTAAACGGTGGTGAATATAAAACCCTGTGAGTAGTAAATGAAAAATAAATATGTTGATGAGCGAACAGAGGAGGGGAGGGGAGGGGAGAGGCGAGGAGAAGAGGAGGGGAAGGGAGAGGAGAGCCTAGTCTAGAACTCTGACAGATTAGTGAAGAGAGGCCCTGAACGACACGGGGAGCGGTAGAGAGGACAGACTGAGCGGCGTGATCCTTGTCTGTTTGTTTATTTATTTATTTTTCTTTTCTTTTTTTTTGGGGGGGGGGTGGTTTCGAGACAGGGTTTCTCTGTGGCTTTGGAGCCTGTTCTGGAATTAACTCTTGTAGACCAGGCTGGTCTCGAACTCACAGAGATCCACCTAACTCTGCATCCCAAGTGCCGGGATTAAAGGCATGCACCACCACCACCCGGCTTATTTGTTTATTTTTCGAGACAAAATTTCTTTTGTCCTGGAACTAGCTTGCTCTTGTAGACCAGGCTGGCCTCAAACTCACAGAGATCCACCTGCCTCTGTGATTAAAGTGCCGAGTGCTGGGGTTAAAGGTGTGTTCCACCATCGCCCAGCGATCCTTGCATTTTCTAAAACCACCCTTATTTCTGACAGGAGGACCTTGAAATCCTTGCAGGATGTGAGCCGAAGAGCCCCATCCTCACCCTCTTCTACCCCTGGCACTGCTCTGCCCAGGGCACCTATCTACAACCAAGTCTTGCTCTTCTTGAGGTCCTGACTGCCCTCAGTGGGCTCCTGAGCCTCTGCCAGGCAGCAGGGAGATCCTCTAAATCTGTGACATCCAGAGGACATGTCAAACAGAGGATGTCAGACTTAAGGTCTTAATGGTTCCGGGCTATTCAGGACCACACAAGTAGCTGTGTTAATCATTCCCCATCTTCTGTCTTCTCAGAAGTGGCCCATGCGATCTCGTCTTTACGCAGGAGGCTTAGGAAGCTCCAGCCTCAATTCCACCACAGCCACCGCTGCCAGCCAGAGAACCAGGGACGAAGAGGTGGGGTCCCAAGTCTCTGTAGCCGCAGATGTTCTTGTCGCTGATCCAGTATCTCCAGCTCTTGGTAACAAATGACCAGCCTTCATCCTGTTCTCTTAGACTGTGACTCTCACTTAAGGACCCGGATTTTCTACAGCTCGCCCTGTCTTTTCCCCTGACTCTCGGCCTTTGGAATTGACTCAGGCTCGACTTTCAAGTTCAGCCTCGGCTTCCGGCAGGCAGAAGAAGCAACGGTGACGTCAATGGTGGAGAGTTCTGAGGGGACCCAGGCTGAAGATCTTCACCTTTGGCTCTTAGGAAGGGACATTCCTGGCACTTCGAGGGTAGTGACAGGAACTGAAAGAGCAAAGTGTTAGACGTGGTTCAAAGTCAAGTTAGGGAATCACCCTCCCCGTACTTCCCTAGGCCTCTTCCCACTGCAAGAAGACAGAGATGACTCTGCAGGCCCAGGTGGAGAACCCCAGGGTGGCGGTAGCCCCAGGTGCTCTTGGCCCAACAGGGCTTTTGGTAGCAGTAAGTGTGACCTCTAGGTCACAAGGTCACAAAGCCAGAGAGGAAACTGAATAATGGAGTGTGATTTTTTTTTAAATTGCCCTACAAGATGCTTACCTAACATCAAAGAGGAAGTGAAAAGTTTAGGGTTCTTGTCCCTGGATATGGTCTCTCCAGCTACCCCCATCACCACATTCCCACACCAGGGCCCTGCATCCTTTCACACTTCTTTAGCATGAGCTCTGTCTAGAGATGAAGCCACCACACTTACACGGCTTACATTCCAGGGGAACTTTGCTAGTCCCAGCTGTCTAGGGGGAGATCGTTTCATCCCAAAGGCATCTCTACTTTCACTCAATGAGGCAGCCACTCACAGCCCTGCCTTCAAAAGGCACCGATGCGCTGCTCAGCTATCTCCTGGAAGAGACAAAGACAAGGCATGTGTATCTTTCTCGTGGAGTGACAACTATGGTCTTCATTTCTGTTATATTAAAAACCTCACTCCGAGGAAATACAAGACAAGCATATCCTCTATGCCATCACTAACTGGGGCATTGTTAGTTTGGGTATAATCCATACAGTTCTAAAATCAGCTCCCAAGGCCAACTTCTCCCCACAGACATTGACATCCCAGGCCCGCTCCAAGTCGTGGGACAGAGTGGCCAAACCTTTGCTAGAGCTTTAGTGACACTAGTCCTTGACCCTGAAGAAATAATTGGAGGACCAAGCATGCAATGAATGAGCCTTCCAAGTCAGGTAGAGTTTCAGAATGTCTCCTGAAGCCTAGACACAGAAGAACAACAGTCTTCCTGTCAAATTTTATTAACCGAGGCCAACTAGAGTCCTAACGGGGTGATCCTGAGCTGAGTGAGGCTTAGGCAGGCTGGAAGGGATGGGTCTGCTCCTCCTGAACTGACCAGGGCATTCGGGGAAAGGGGGTTGAGGGGGTGACTCAGCCAGCTGGGGTGTAGCTAGAAGACACAGAACGTCCCAGCCAGAGCCGCATGGGCTGGGGGAGAGCAGCTGGGCTGTGGCTGGGAGCCATCGCAGAAGGCCTTAGCCAAGGCCAAACGCATAAATCTGCCCGGTCCCACATTTCTGCTAAGAGACCCTGAGAACTTGTCGAGAGCTGATGCTCTGGCGGGCAGCTGGACGGGGCCAGGCAGGGGCAGTGACCAGGTGTGGGCGGGCAAAAGCAGTATTCTTCACAAGACCATAAAAGTCCAGCCTGGGGGTTCTATTTTTAAACCAAATGCAGCATCTCCCTGGTTGAGTTGGAGGGTGGTAAAAAGATGTGTCTGTGATGTCCTCCCAGTCGGTGAGATAAAATTGGTCTCTGGGCAGGCAAGGGACTGGTTTTGGGTATGTACTGGAAGTTTCCTCACAGCCTAGAACATCTCCCAGTGATCGGGTAAAGTTTGACTTAGAGCCAGGAGTGTCCACCCTGTCCAGACTCAAGTTTTTGCCTCATTTTGACAAATCCCTCAGGGCTGGACACTTACCAGCAACCCTGGTGGAGAAGACAAAGGGGAAGAAGATGGTAGAGGATTGGGTTAAGAAGAACAAAGTGGAGATGCTCTTTTGTTTTGATTTGTTTTGTTTTTTACATAGTTCACTGTGTAGCCCAGGCTGGCTTTGAACTTGAAATCCTTCTGCCTCAACAGGGATGATGGACTCACAGGCCTCTACCTCTCTGCCCAACTAGGATATGTTTCTAAGGTTGCTTCTAGGGAATATGGTTTTCTTAGTGACTAGGACAATCATCTGGCCCAGTCACCCCTGGGAGCCAGGGAGACTGACAGTGGGGAAAGGAGCCAAAGCCAAAGGAAGACCCAGGACACAACTGGGGACCCAGGACACAACTGGGGCCCCACCCTCCCTAAGGAGCCCAATACTGCCCTTGAGAAATAGCACTCCAGGGACTGGAGTCTGTAAGCCAAGCAGAAGCAGGAATGAGCCCCTGTGTTCCCACAGCAGAGGAAGAAAAGCACCTGCTGACTGGGAGACCTATGCTCTCCAGTGCTGGGGACAGGGCAGATAAGGGCAGTTAGAGGCCATAGAAGGAGCTGAAATCTGTCTCCATTAACAGCGATTCCCTTGGACCAAGCATGCGCAGGGAAGAATATGCCTAATTGAAGGTGACATGCGGTGTGAGGAGTCCCTGGTTCAGGAGTCAGTTGCATGGCTGCACCCAGTGAACCTAGTCCATTCTGCTTTCTTCCAGTCCTTCTCAGGATGAGGTGCAGGCAGAGTGGGAAGGAAGGCCTCGCTGTTGCCTCCCTCCACCCAGCTGGATGTGCTCCAAGAACCTGTGGCTGAGGCTCCGATGGAGCCAGCCAGTGAGATTCTGTCTCAAAAACAAAATTAGACTATTGAGTCAGGCAGCAGTAGTGATGCACATCCTTAATCCCAACACAGAAGGCAGAGGCAGGCGGATCTATGAATTCAAGGCCAGCTTGGTCTAGAGCACGAGCTTCAGAATGGCCAAGGCTATGCAGAGAAACCTTGTCTTGAAAAACAAAAATAAAACAAAAATTAGACTATTGGGTAGTGATGGAATTGTGGACAGGCTGGAAGATGTCGCTCACTGGGGTTGTGTGCTTGGGGATATGTCGTCCATAGACTGAACTCTCTGGAACTTCGAACCACAATAAACCTTTCCTACATTGCATTGCCTCTCTCCGGAATTCAGTCACAGCAGTATGAACATGTGAAGAGTAAGATCGAGATGTTTTCTAAGAAGTAATCCTTCTTCCTCTTCTGGGAAGAGGCCGGCTAGGATGAGTGAGAACACCGGCTTCTCCCTTTCCTAGTATAAGCCCTGAAAGTTTATTCTGTTCTAGTTCAACGCTGGGCAAACCAGAGTCAGTGGGCCCAATCCAGCTTCAATGTGTTTGTATAATAAATAAAGTTTTCTGGGGACAGGCCCGTACATTTGTTAACATTATGGTTGTCTTTCTCATGCCAAAGAAAAGAACTGAGACAGTCACTGAAAATCCCAGAGCATTGGTTATCCAGACTATATAGGACATTTCTGACCCTTGTTCTTCTTGTAATTCAAAAACATAGGTATTCCAAGCGTTTCTGGGAACCCTGCGTAGTCTAAATGACTAAAATTATTTTCAAAATATAAGAATACAAGATGCAGGGCTGGAGAGATGGCTCATCATTTTAAGAGCACTGGCTGTTCTTTCAAAGGATCCAGGTTTGATCCCAGCATCTACATGGTGGCTCACAACCATCTGTAACTGCAGTTTCAGGGGATCCGACACCATTTTCTGGTCTCTGTGGGTGCTGGCATATATATATTCTGCATAGACATACTTACAGGTAAAACACCTGGGCACATAAAATTTCGTAAAAATTAATAAAAATAAAAAATCCCAAACAAAGAAAAATAGAAAATTAAAGGGGGCGGGGTGTGGTGGCGCACGCCTTTAATCCCAGAACTCGGGAGGCAGAGGCAGGCGGATCTCTGTGAGTTCAAGGCCAGCCTGGTCTACAAGGGCTAGTTCCAGTATAGGTTCCAAAGCCACAGAGAAATCCTGTCTCTAGACAACAACAAAAACTCTGTCTCTAAAAACAACAACAAAAACAACAACAAAAAGAAGAAAGAAAATTAAAGGGGAAATAAATTAGCATTAAGGAAAAAAAGGAATACAAGTTGCTACAGGCCTTGCTCCTTTCTTCCTTCCCACCCTCCTCTCTCCCCTTTTTTACTTGTAGTTTTCACATTTGTGTTTGTGCATGCCGTGGAGCACACAGGAGGTCAGCAGACAACTCCTGAGGGTTGGTTCTCTTCCCAGCACATGAGCTCCAGGGACTGAACTCAGGCGAGCATGGTGGCAAAGAGCCTTTCCCTCTGAGCCCCTTCACCAGCTCCTTTCTGTTGCTCTTAAGACGGACCGTCCCTAAATAGCACAGGTTAGCCTTAAGTTCAGCAGCATGCTCTGGCCTCGGTCTCTTTACCCTATCTTGCCAGTTAAAGTTATCCTTAAAATTAGTGGTGTGGAGTTTAAAAGGCTGGAAGGCGGGCTTCGCTAATATCCGAGTGCCAAAGAAGAACCCGCTTGGCACAGCCATGACCGGGCGGGCAAGGGGCTCTTGGCTGTTTCGCAGTCACCTCCTCTTCGTGTTGTTCACTGCCGGCGTCGCCCCCTTCAATTGGGATTTCCCGGAGCCCCCGCAGTAGAGCCAGCAAGATCCGAGTGCACCCCCGGGGCAACCTCTGGGCGACCGGTCACTTCATGGGCAAGAAAAGTCTGGAGCCCCCAAGCCTGTCGCTGGTGGGGACAGCACCTCCCAACACCCAGAGGGACCAGAGGCTGCAGCTGAGTCACGATCTGCTCAGAATCCTCCTGCTAAAGAAAGTTTTAGGCATGAACCCCAGTGGCCCGGCTTCCCCAATTCAGTACAGGAGGTCGCTGGAGCCAGTACTGAAGAAGTGATGCCAATCACACAACACGGCTTAGAATGTGTCCATCCAGGGAAGCTGCTGAACGGAACCCCAGCAGTGGCCCCATCGGATGTAGATCCTAAGCTCAAATGTGTTACTTCCTTACTGTGATTTCTGGTTGGGTCACCAGGAATGTTGACGACGCCGACAGCAAGGCTCTCCTGCTGCATTTCTTGCTTCCCTGGTGAAGTTGCAAATAAAAACACTGCTCTTTACAAAAAAAAAAAAAATTAGTGGGGTGTGTGTGTGTGTGTGTGTGTGTGTACGTGCGTGTGCAAGATGTTAAGGCCAAAGGACACTCTTGGACTTCATCCTCAGGAATGCCATCCACCACAGGGTCTCTCCAAACAGGCTAGACTGGCTGGCCCCCAGCATCTGTCTGGACCACCCTAACATTGGAAATGCAAGCGTGCACCACCACGCAGTTGACCTCATTACACGGGTTCTGCGGAGTCGAACCTGGGTCTCTATGCATATAATGTAAGCACTTTTTAGAGTGAGCTATCTCTTCAGCCCTCTTTCTTTCTAATTTTTTTCTAAGATAGGGTCTCACGAAGCTCAGGCTGACCTTCAAATCACTGTGTAGCCAAAGACAGCCTTAAAGTTCGGATCTTCCTCCTTAAACCTTCTTTGTCACTGTGCCTAGATTAATACATGTTTTGATTTGTTATATTTGTGTGAGTGTGTCTCAGAGCGGTGAATGTGTGTGCATGTTAATGTATGAATGTACATGTGCATGAGCGTGTGAGTGCACATGTTCATGAAGGCAGGGCGTTGCTATCAGGTGTCTCTTTCAGTTGTTTTCCACATTTTTTTCAGTTTTATGCATTTTGCTTGCATGTATGTCTGTGCACAAAGAAGGTGCAGTGTCTGCAGGGCCAGAAGAAGCATTGGATCCCTTGGAACTGGAGTTACAGACCATTGTAAGCTGCCATGTGGGTGTTGGGAATTGAACTAGGGTCCTTGGGAAGAGCAGTCAGTACTCCTAACCACTGAGCCTTCTTTCCAGCCCCAGTAGAGAGTCTCTCATTGAACCTGGAGTTCAACCACGTGACTATCCCGGCTGACTAGCAAGGGCTACAGGCGTCTGCACTGTTAGGAATGGTCACAGTTCACTGTGGAAATTTTAAACATTTTAAATGTCATATGAAGCAGATCTCAGAGAGTTTAAAGGACCACAATTTGTTAAGTACATTCAGGGTACACAAACTTAATTCCTAGTTACCTGATAGAGACTCAAGCCCAAAATCATGTACTGGAGAGTATATTAAGCTTTTTTCTAGAATTAGTACTCTATATGACCATTAATATCACAACAGAAAGTGTAATTAATCTTATAAAGTTTGAGACAATATTTATTTATTTATTTATTAAAAGATTTTATTTATTTACTATGTATATAGTGTTCTGCCTGAATATATGCCTGCTATCCAGAAGAGGGCACCAGATCCCCTTACAGATGATTGTGAGCCACCATGTGGTTGCTGGGAATTGAACTCAGGACCTTTGGAAGAGCAAGCAGTGCTCTTAACCACTGAGCCATCTGTCCAGCCCTGAAATAATATTGATACCTTAGGAAAAGTTTTGAAGAATCAGATGGAACTAAGGGGTGATGATCTTAGCAGCGGTAGAACAGTTCCTTGATTTTGTTTTTAGTTCCATTCCATACCAGGTGGCTCTTTTGACCTGAGACAGAGACTTTGGATTTTTCTTTAACATGCATGCTTAGGTTTAGAGAAGGAGAGAGCAATGTTCCAACTTCAAAGCCAGCTTATATTTTTTTTAATTGAACTGGGACTACAAAAAGACCATTGGCCTCATATGTCTATAGAGAGCAGCAGAAACAAATGTTAGGGAAGATTTATGAAATTTTATCCTGTTGGAAATGTAATATACCAATAACCCAATTTTCTCTTTTTCTTGGGGGCATTTTCTCTGGATTATTTGTCCTTTTCTTCAGATGTCTCTTTTGTCCAGCTGTCCTCAGATTCCTTAGTTGGCTGCCTTCATTCTCCTGAAAGGACAAAAACAAAATACTGCCCCAACCTTAACTTTGGGGACTTTCCTTTTTGGCTGGTTATATCTGATCAAGTGAAAAGTATTTCTTAGACTTATTAGTTAGTCTTATTATCCATTCATCTATGAGTGCTGATCTTGCCTTTAAAGGTCTAATCACACCTTTGAATTCTGAATTAACATTTTCAAAAGCCAAAGATTCGATTACTATTTGTGTAATTTCTGGATCTATTTACAGCTGAAGTCAATCTTTGTTAAAAAAATATAAACAATGAAGGATTCTTTTGGGCCTTGTATAAATTTAGTAAATGGCTCAATCCTCGATTCGGACTCTCTGTCTTGTCCCAAGCATTCAAAGCTGCTGTACGGCATAGAACCAAGGTGTGGTCATCAAATGTAATCTGTCTTTGCAAATCAGCATAATGGTCCTCACCGAGGATTTGATCTTGGGAAATCTCATAACCTCTAGCCCTACCTCATTGTTCTATGACCCTAGCTTCGTCTCTCCACCATGTTTTCCACAGTAACTGAGGACCAGCTTCCAATGCTGCTGTAACTAAATCTTTCCAGCCTTGTGGAATAATTCTGTTCTTAGTGGCCCATGAAGAGGTGAATACATTCCATATGAAACTCTTGCGTCCTTAAATTTCTTCAAATCTAACATTTCTATAGGATTCCAATTAACTTCTGAATAGCCTTGGGGGTGCCTATCATCTGGTGGTCATTCTTGAATGATAACTGGATACATTAAGTTTGGTTATCTAATAACCTTGGGCTGTTCCTCTCCAGTTTATAATGCAATGGTGTGGAAACTTCTGCTCTAAACTCTTCTGTCTGTGTGTGTGAATATTTTTCTTAGTTCCATTAGTCTGTCTAAGGATTTTATTTCATCAGTCAATTTTTCATATTTGGCACTGATATCAAACAACTTTTTAAGGCATAAAACAAGAATTACCAAAATGATAATTGCTATCGCTCCCAACTAAGTTGATTATCCTTTCATTTAACAGTTCAGTTTTCAAACCACTCATTGTGGAATCATACAGAGACCTAAATCCCTCCATCATACTATTGTCCCCCCCCCTTTTTTTTCCCCCTGAGACAGGGTTTCTCTGTAGCTTTGGAGCCTGCCCTGGAACTCACTCTGTAGATCAGGCTGGCCTCAGACTCACAGAGATCAGCCTGCCTCTGCCTCCCGAGTGCTGGGATTAAAGGCGTGTGCCGCCATTGCCCAGAGGTCATCCTTAGGGAGACATTTTCTCAGCTGAGGTTCCCTCCTGTTAGATGACGACAGCCTGTGTCAGGTTGACATAAAACTGTGCGGCACAATCTGTATCTATTAATCCAAAAACGGTTCCACCGGTTATTAAAAATATCTACAGGAATGTTCCTAGTGGTATTATTTGTCACCTCACTGTGATGGCCAGCTTCAGTCGTCACCTGGACACAACCTAGAGTCACCTGGAAAGTCTTAATGAGGGATTGTCTATACTGGCTTGGCCGGTAGGCATGTTTATGGGGGACTATGAGTGTTTATTTTGAGATAGTTTTATTTTGTATCCCTGACTGGCCTGGAACTCAATGATTTATAGACCAGGCTGGCCTCAAACTCGCAGAGAGCTGCCTTCCTCTGCTCCTGAGTGCTGGGGTTAAAGGCATGCACACCATATTGTCTTAAGTTAGTTGACATGGGAAGACTCAGTCTACTGTGGGAAGGACCATTCCCTAGGCAGGGAGCCTTGGACTGTGTAAGAGTAGAGAAATCCAGCAGAGTGCAAGCGTGCCGGCAAGCGAGCATTATACGTTCATTTCTCTCTGACCGTGATGTGAATGTGATGTGACCAGATGTTGGAAGGTCCTGCCTTGATTTCTTCTCCCGATCGATGGACTGCAATCTGAGATTGTAAGATAACACAAACCCTCTCTCTCCCCTAAGTTGCTTTCTGTCAGGTTTTTTTTTCAATCACAGAATGAAACTGGGAAAAGCCCCAGGCTGGAAACTGTTGGTTTTCTAGGTTCCTGGAGCTGTGGGATCCCACAAGCGCTTTTGTTGTTGCTTGGTTGGAGGTATTGATGGATTGGTTCTAGCTCTGCAGATAGGCTCTGGAGGTTTTAGGTTGAACACTGAGAGCTTTGTTAGGTTTCACCAGCAGAGGGCGCTACAGGAAGCCAGAAACCTGGAGGAGAAAGGCAGGTGTGCCAAACTGTCTTAGTGTTGACAGGTGTTTATCCTCAGCAGCTGCGCTTGGCTCAAGTTTCCAGTTTTTTCTCACTCTCAGAATCAACTTTTATTGCGATCCTTCAAGATGCTAGCACCCTGAGTGTGATAGTACACTCTGAAATTATAGCACTGGGGAGCCTGAGGCAGAGGGATGGTGGGCTTAGGGCCTGTCCATGCTATATAGCAAGGCACCATCTCTAAATAAACAGATGAACAGGGTTTGAGTTGTAGCTCAAGTGGTAAACTGCTTGCTCTGTAAACTGTAAAACCCTGGGTTCGATTCCCCAGCACCACATGTACCAGGCACAGCAGTGCACGCCTATAATACCAGCACCCAGGAGGTAGAGGCAGGAGGATCAGAAGGTCCTCTTTGACTATACAGTGAGCTCAATGCCACGTTAGCTACACGAAACCTCGCCTCAAAAATAAATAAATAAATAGGGCCAATGAGATGGCTCAGCAGATGAAGCCACTTGCAGAGAAAGCCTGGAGCCCCTCCTTTTACATAAAGATGGAATGAGAGAACCGGCCTTACAAAACTGTATCCTGACCTCCACATGTATGTTATGGCTTGAGTACACCGCCATCATGCACACATCATGCACCCCCCCACACACACACAATAAACTGTAAGTAAGTAAATATGTGCATGGATTAAAAAGTAGTAACCAGTCTGGCGGTGGTGGTGCACACCTTTAATCGCCGCACAAGGGGAGGCAGAGGCAAGTGCATCTCTGTGAGTTCGAGGCCAGTCTGGTTTACAGAGAGAATTCCAGGACAGGCAGGACTGTGACACAGAGAAACCCTGTCTCGAAAGACCAAAAACAATAACAACAACAATAGCAAAAACATGAAACATGGAGGTAATTACCTTGCGGGCTCTCAGTCTTGCAAGCTCAGCCCTGGTCAGCCTCCTTCCCTGCCCTTTCCCAACCAGCCTGGGCTCACAACTGGGGAGCTTTTCAGCTCCCATCTACCCAGTTCCCATTTTCTATTTTCTAGTGTGTTATCTTGGCCTCTAAGAGACCCCGGAAGCCTGTTTTGAATGACTCAAGACCAGGTGTGGTGGCACAAACTTTAGTCCCAGCACTTGGGAAGAGGCAGGCAGATCTCTGAGTTCAAGACCAACCTGCTCTACAGGGAGAGTTCCAGGACAGTCAGGACTGAGTAGAGAGATCCCTTCTCAAAAAACAAGCAAGCAAACAACGAAACCTAACTCTGGAGGAGAAAGACAAAGTTGAACAATTCATGCAAGTGGTTTCTAAAGAGATGAGCCAAAGGGAGTGAAAAAATAATTCAATATTAAAATTAATTAAAAATTCACTGTAGGCATGGTGGTGTGTGCCTGTGCTCGTACTTGGGAGGTGGAGGCAGAAGGACTGAGCAACCTTGTCTCAACACAACACACCACAACACAGCACAGCAAAACACAACACAGCACAGCACAATACAACACAACACAACACAGCACAGCAAAACACAACACAGCAAAACACAATACAACACAACACAGCACAGCACAGCAAAACACAACACAGCACAGCACAATACAACACAACACAGCACAATACAGCACAACTCAACACAACACAACACAGCACAGCACAATACAACACAACACAGCACAGTACAACACAGCACAGCACACTAAGCCGATGCAGATTATTAGAAATTATTAGCACATTATTAGAAAGACTTTCCTCCCCAGCATTCATGTCTCCTATTAATGCATCACCGTCCTCTGGACCCGAGTCTCTGTCATTTCAAAGGGGCCAGCCCGAGATCTGATGGGTATGGGGTGAGCAGACGCCCTCTGTCCCATGTCTCTACTTTCCTTTTTTCTTGGGTATTTTAAAGTTTGTGCTGTGTGATTTGTCCTCCAGCAACCTCTGGTGTCAGAGGCTTATATCAGTCTAGTCCATGAATCAACCCCTTCTCTTTTAATTAAAGTGATGTATCGCTTCGGTACACAAGACAAATGCCGCTGGAACGGAGGCTGGGGATGACTCGGATTCCCATCTGGGTGGGAGGACCCAACACGACGAGTCTCACAGTGACAAGCCAATGGATGAAGTGGGCTCGCTATCAGAATCGGATGGAATTCAACATTCTCCTTTCGGTTCCTCGCAAGACGATTGTGGACAATGACTGCTTTCTTCTATAAATGGTACCGATCCTCAGGGAGTTCTGGGGCAAGACCTTTGGATTTTATTACCAGTCACAAAACGGATTTGTGTTGTGCCGAATGAGTCCCTTGGGGTCCCGATGGTTCAGGAGGGGTCGGCTTTCTCAGCCACTCTGTAAATAACTTCAGCCAGGTGGGAAGGCGACGGCAGCAACAGGGCAGTGCTGGCTTGCCTGCGAGTGTGTGAGCCCCACGATGTGGGCGCCCAGCAGCCGTCCCAGGTCTCTTACTGAAGACTTCCAGCTGTTCCCACCCCACACCCCATGTTCTTTTGTTACATACACACTTTATCTGGTGTGTGTGTGTATGTGTGTGCACATGTATGTAAACACATGTATACCACAGTGAACATGTGGCAGTCAGAGGATAACCTGCAGGAGTCTGTTCTCCTCTTCCACCATACGGGACCCAGGGATTGAACTCAGATTGTCAGGCTTGGCAGCAATCACCTTTCTCCACTGAGCCCTTTCCCCGCCCCTTCTCTCCTTATTTTTGTCACCATTGGGTTAGTCTCAACACCTAAATGTTGATTTCTACAACACCATAATTCTCAGCTTCTGACCCCTGAAATGAAGCTTCCTACCCCCGCTTTAACTACCCTCCTCCTGGTGGCATCCTTCACTTTATAATGGCCAATGGCCACACCATTTTCATGTTGTCTATTTCAAGCGTTCTGACCTGTCATGTTGATCGCTAGCCCTCAGCCTCCTGTCTCACTTAGGTCAGCACTGCTGCCCAGGATTTCCTGCAGTGTCCCCATCTCAGAGCCCATGTTCAGTTGGGGTTGTTCCTTTGTAAATACCTTTGTCCCAAGCCGGGCAGTGGTGGCGTACGCCTTTAATCCCAGCACTCGGGAGGCAGAGGCAGGCGGATCTCTGTGAGTTCGAGGCCAGCCTGGTCTACAGAGCTAGTTCCAGGACAGGCTCTAAAGCTACAGAGAAACCCTGTCTCAAACCCCCCACACACACCAAAAAAAAAAAAAAAAAGAAAAAGAAAAAGAAAATACCTTTATCCCTATGTCTTTCCCACATTGCTCCATTCTCTCCACACCTTACCTGAATAATCAACTCTGTTCATTTGGCTCCCTTGAAATTCTCAATCTAAAAATCTCAAGTAAGGCTTACCACCTTTTGGCAAACATTTGATTTTTTTCTACTTACATTTAAACATATAAGGTAGAGCGAGTTGGAGGAAAACACCCAGAATTGATCTCTGACCTCCCCTTGCACATGTATGTATACACACACACACACACACACACACACACACACACACACGAAGGTTACCCCCCCCCCATTACAGTCATGCCACTATGATCACCAGAGCAGCCAGGACTTCACAGAGAAACCCTGTCCCAAAAACAAAACAAAACAAAAAACAAAAACAAAAACAAAACAAAAAACAAAAACAAAAACAAAACAAGGGACTGGAGAGATCGCTCAGTGGTTAAGAGCATTGCCTGCTCTTCCAAAGGTCTTGAGTTCAATTCCCAACAACCACACAACCACATGGTAGCTCACAACCATCTGTAATGAGGTCTGCTGCTCTCTTCTGGCCTGCGGACAGAATATTGTAAACATAATAAATAAATAAATAATAAATAAATAAATAAATATTTTTTTTAAAAAAAAGCAAAGAACAAAACCAAGCAAACAAAACAACAATAATAACAAAAACCTAATTCAGCGGATAGCCAGGACCATCAGCCAAAATGAAAACAAAGACTTAATTCTGTCAAAGTCCATGGTTCTTGGAAAGTCTCTAAATGTACTACTAACTTTGCCTTTTGGCTTCTGTAGTTCCGATTCTGGCTAGTTATTCTTGTTAACCCAAGTGTGTCAACTCAGAAGGTGATTTTTGTGAGAAGGCTCGAGCTACGCTGGGATCCTGAACGCCCAGTTAACCCAGCAGATTAACAAAGACTTAGATCCACATTCTCCTAGTCTTCTCTAATGAATACCCCACAAGGCATGTGTGTTATACAACCAGAACACGTCATTTCTGATTTTAAAAAACATAATATTGTTATTCTTTCATAACTTCATAATACAATGTATTTTGACCATACTCCCCCACCCCTCCTAGGTTCATCCTTCACCTCCTCACCCCCTCTCAACTTCATGTCTTTTTTTTTTTTTTTTTTAAACTAACCCATTGAGGCCAAATTGTGCTGCCCGAATTTTTGTTTTGTTTCGTTTTAGCCCTGGCTGGCCTTGAGCTTCTGATTTTCCTGCCTCTGTCCTCGGGACACTGGGTCAGCAGACACGTACCACCTGACTTCACACAAGCTTTTCTTTGGTCGACATTGTAAACACAGTTTAGGGAACGCTATTTTCTCACAGTAAACAGAAAAAGATTACCTGTGGAGCCAGGTTCTTGGGCCTGTCTCAGAAAATAAAGATGTTTACCATTAGATTTTTCTCTGTCCCCGTGGTGACACGTTTCAAGGAGAACTGTCACGTGGTTTCCCTTCTGGCAACCAGAATTCCCAGTGCCGCGTGGGCTGTGGGCCAGAGTTCATAGGGTCTGGCAAACGAGGGTTTTTTTTCCCCTGCCCCTCCCAGAGCTGCGACTGTATGCGCTGCTCACTGACAGTGACGAAGGAGTTTGGTTTGCATCTGTCCGTGAGTGGCACCCCAGTAGTGAGGATTCACGGTCTGTAATCAGAACCCGCATGCTAATTATCTCCTCCTGAAAAGGAACGAAAAGCATAAAAATAGCGTTGAAATGGCACCAGCTCCCACAGAAAACGTTCCCCGCCCCCTTCGTCATTTCTTGAGTACCTTGATCTTCCATCGTGAGCAGGCTTGGGAGAGGAGAGAGGTTCACAGTGTCTTGAGAAGTGGTTGTGTACCTCACTCACCACGGCTGGGGAAAGGCTGAAGGACCCCGAGTGGCGGTCTCCGAAGCTTTGGATCGTACAGCACAGCGATAGCTGCGATGCACCGTGACCGCACGCGGCTTATTTTTAAAATGTTGTCACTGTGAATCCTTGCCAGCTGGCCCTGAGAACTCCGGTTTTATCCTGTGATATAAAACTGTGATCTTAGCTAAATGTCACAGTGCACGCGTGGGATCCCAGCACTAGGGAGACTGAGTTAGGAGGAGACTGCTGAGGGTTTGATGCTAACGTGGTCTACATAGTGAGTCCCAGGCTAGCCTGGGCTCCAGAATGAGACCCTCCCTTTTTATTTTTTTAAATGTGATTTAGGATCTCTTCTCAGCATCTAGATCTCTCTAACTCTGTCTCTGTCTCTCTCCTGCTCACTTCTATGTTCATGAAAATGCTGTGCTCTGTAAGCCAGAGCTTACCCTTCTTAAAATTACATTTATTTATTCACTCGTGTCTCTGTGTGAGCACGCACGTGCATGTAGGCACGTGTGCACTTGCCATGGCACATGTGTGGAGGTCAGAGGTCAGCTCCCAGGAACCAGTTCTCTACTTCCACCTGTGGGCCCTGGGGATCGAACTCAGATGGTCAGTTTTGGTGGACAGTGCTTTTTTTTTTTTTTTTTTTTTTTTTGAGACAGGGTTTCTCTGTAACTTTGGAGCCTATCCTGGAGCTAGCTCTTGTAGACCAGGCTGGCCTCGAACTCACAGAGATCCACCTGCCTCTGCCTCTGCCTCCCGAGTGCTGGGATAAAAGGTGTGTGCCACCACCTCCCGGCATGGACAGTGCTTTTACCCACCACGTCATCTGGTCAACCCCAGAGCATCTTTCACTGATGGTTTAGAAAGTCTTGCGAAGCAATGAGACAGACCGTATTGATTGCTATCTGGGGCTACAACCTTCCTGCTAGCACAGCTCTGACTGCTAAGTGTGGGCTGATAACGGGTTCAGAAAGTCTGGCCATGCCTCCAAGTGGGGTAATCATTAAAATAAAGGCTACAAGGTTGGGATATAGTTCAGTTGTGGAGCGTTTGCCTAGCGTGAACAAGGCCTTGGGTTTGATCCCCAGTACAGCACAGAGGGGGGAAAGGTTACAGAATATCCAGCTAAAACTGAATTTCAGACAAAAACAGAAAGAAAGAAAGGAAGAAAGGAAGAAAGAAAGAAAGAAAGAAAGAAAGAAAGAAAGGAAGGAAGAAAGGAAGAAAGAAAGAAAGATTGGGCATGAAGGTGCACACCTGTAATCCTAGCACTTAGGAGGATCAAGAGTTCAACACCAGCCTATGAAACATAGCAAAACCCTGTCAGACAAAGGGAGAGAAGAAGAAGGGAGAAAAGAAGCGAAGGGAAGGAGAGGGACAAGGAGAGGGAGAGGGAGAGGAGAGAACCCTATTCCTCAGGCACTAAAAATGAACTATGAACAAGTCAAATGTGAGAATCCTCACCTGGTCAGGGATGGATCTGGGGTGTGGCCATGTAATGAATCTAGGTAGCTGGAGCGGAGGGTGAATCTACTGGGGGCTTCTGAGAAAGATTTTTCTCCTGATGAAAGTCAGACTGGAAGAGGCCAATTGCACTGTGGGAAGCACTGAGTCTTCCTGCCTTTGGTAACCTCAAGTGAAGATGTATTCTTCAGAACAACAAGAGGTCCTCTTGTCACGAGGAAGAGAAAATCCTGATGAAGTCAGCCAGAGCAAGCCAGGTATCTGTCTGTCGGAATCGGATTCAGTCGTTCAGAAGTTCCCTTCCCCAGACACTTTGTTCTGTGACGTAATGAACATCCTCACTGTGGGAATCGCTTTCTGCTGGGCGTTCTGTTCAAGAGGCTGGCGGCATCCTGAGTGATTCAGCTGACAGGAAGTGGGAGCTCCGGCAGCAGGTGTTAAGGCTGTGGTGGGGCTCCGATCCTGCCCAAGAACTGTCCCCTGGTCACACGCACAGCACTGTTCCACGGTGAGAGTCACTGGACCCACGGAATTCTTTAAAAATTTAAAAAGACAGGACTGGAGAGATGGCTCAGAGGTTAAGAACACTGACTGCTCTTCCAGAGGTTCTGAGTTCAATTCCCAGCAACCACATGGTGGCTCACAACCATCTGTAATGAGATCTGGTGCCCTCTTCTGGCCTGCAGGCATACATGGAAGCTGAACACTGTGTACATAATAAATAAATAAATCTTTAAAAAAATTTAAACAGACAACACTTGGAAGGCAGAAGCAGGTGGATCTCTGTGAGTTCGAGGCCAGTCTGGTCTACAATGTGAGTTCCAGGACTGCCATGGCTGTTACACAGAGAAACCCTGTCTCAAAATTTTTTTAAAAAAGAATTCTGATTTTCTTTGGGAAGCAAAAGCATTCAGTGATAAAGCACATGCTTGGGGTCTTGGGTTCAACAGCCACTATCAAAAATAGCTTTTTCAGTAACAGTCCCTAAAAAACTGACCGAGTGTGGCATACAAGCCGTTTTCGTTGTTTTGTTTTCTAAGTCAGGTATGTTGCCCTAGCTGGCCGTGAACTCACATAGATCTATTTGCCTCTACCTCCTGAGGATTAAAACCACTAATACTCCTACTAAGAGGTGGAGAACGAGAGATGGGGGTTTGTTTTTTGAAACAAGGTCTCCTGTGTGCTAGGTTGGCCTCAGGCTTCCTATATCATTAAGGGTGAACTTGAACTTGCTTCTCTGTGCCCACTTCACAGGCATGCGCCACCATGTCCAGTACTATAAAAATTAAACATTCTAGTTCAAGCTGAATATTTAACAGGCACTAACCCTAAAGAAAACCAAAAGGTCAGGGAGAAGGAAAAACAGACAAGGGAACAAGTGACTGAAGACTGCAGACTTGGTTGGGTAGTGGGTGCACGCCTTTAATCCCAGCACTCAGGAGGCAGAGGCAGGAGGATCTCTGAGTTCACGACCAGCCTGTTCTATAGAGTGAGTTCCAGCCAGGGCTATACAGGCAAACCTTGTCTCAAAAAAAAAAAAAAAAAAAAAAAGAAGGGAAAAACCTTCTGACGGTCTCTGCAAGAATCAGAGCCAAGGGCTAGAAAGATGGCTCAGCAGATAAGAGAGGCTATAGCTCCTTCCAGGGACCTGGGTTCAATTCCCAGCACCCACGGCAGAAGATCACATCTACCCATAACGTCAGGTCCAGGGGGTCTGGAGCCCTCTGGCCTCCTCTGGCACCTGCACGCACGTGATTCACATAAGCTCACTTAGGCACACACAGAATCACGTAAACAAGATTCCTTTTAGGCCTAGATCAGCCTTGCTAGGAGTGACTAAAGAATGGCAAGAAGTCAGAGGTCTGCAGGGGGCGGTGGCAGGAATCTAGGGAAACTACTGGAGTCCTGGAACGTTGATGACTGTGGTTTGGGGAGCCTGCCTCTGCTGAGGAATGTTTTAGCATGGTGTGGACACAACTCACTGATAAAAACAGCTTCTCTGTTAGAGGGAAGTCACTGTCTGTCTGGGTAACTCAGATGTCCCGCTTAGGGCTGAGCACCCAACAGTCACCCGCGGCTCTCAGCACTGATGCCAGGTGCTTACTGGATGCAGTAACTCTGCTCACTGCAGAAAGAAGATTCTCTGCCAAGACTGAGACTAGTCTATGGGCATGAACGTATTTAGAAGGTTGTTTGGTACAATGTCCATTGTGGAAAACCACAACAGTTGTAGGTTCCCCACAAGGCCTAAGACCTCCTAAGCTATAGGCTTTTGACTAGACTTACAAAACCAGCTGTGAATTCTCTCCCGTGAAGGAGGCCTCAAATCCAAGCAGATAGCAGTTGGCTACCACCATTACGGTCATGCCACTATGACACCAGTGGGCACATCTTGCCCAGGAAGTCAGTTTTTAGCATTCACCATTCACCACTTAGTAATAATTTCCCCCAGCAGCCTACACAGTGCCTTCTGGCACTATGAAAGCCAATCAGCAGGGAAGAAACCTTTAGGTCATTAAGTTACAGTTTCATTGCTCTTCTTATATTTTAATTTTCATTTAGTTATTTATTTATTTGACAGTGGTTCTGGGGATGAAATTCAAGCCTTTATACATATGAGGTAACCTTTATATTAACTGAACGACACCTCCCTTTTTTGTTGTTTTGAGGCAGACTGACTGGGTGGCCTGGACCAACCTGGCCTCTAATTTTTTAAAACTCTCCTGCCTCAGCCTCCAGAGTACTGGAATTAGAGACATGTACCACTGTCTCTCTCGTTTTTTTAAACTCATATTATTTCTTCATGTAGCCCAGGCTGACCTTAAACTCCGTATGTAGTGAAGGATGACCCTGAACTTCTGTTCTTTTTGCCTCTGCCTCTCAGGTGCCAGGACGGCAGCTATACACCACAAGTATATATATATATATAGATTATTTATTCTTATTTTTGGGATATGATCTCATTAAATTACCCAGGCTGACATTAAACTCACTCTGAAGCCCAGACTTTGAATCTGTGATCCTCCTGCCTCAGTCTCCCAACTAGATAGGATTACAAGTCTGAACTACCAGATCCAGCTTACTTTTTCTTAATAAAATATTGAGATAAGACCTATATACATGGTCATCATGATATTAGTAGATTTACAATATTGCAAATGTTGGTGAGGCATGCTGAACTGGGCCTGAAAGCAAAGGCCTGTAATCCAGAAACCGAGCAGGGCTGGAGAGCGGCCAAAAGCTCTGGCCCATCTTCCGCATGACCCTTTACTACTTCTATCAAATCTCGATTATTCGATTCTATCAATAAAGACTTGGGAGCCAGACTCTGGAGTGAAAGCCTGCTAGCTCAGAAAGGCAGAGCAAGCACCCAACTGAATTTCCTTCTCTGCAATCATCTCTGAAAAGATCTTCCCCCCACCATCTCAACCCCAAAACTCCTCAAACTCAACGTCCCTCCCTTCTACTTCCTGTGTGTCTCCCTACCCATCCTCCTGACTCCCTCTTACTCTCTATGATTTTATTTCTTAACCTATATTCACTTCCTGTCCACTGGCTGCTTCCTCCGCCTCTTGATTTTATTCAATTCTGTTTACAATATTCAAGCAGAAAGCTCTTGGACTAAAGATGTGTGCTAGAGCTAAGCCACACCACAGCTAGAAACAGGTTTTTCCAGTAAATAACAAAATCTCGGGGTTCACAGTGTGATGATCGAACACCCTGCAACAACCCTTGTTCAATCCCAAGCACCTACATGGTGGTTCACACACACACACGTGCACACGTGCACACACGCACACACACATACACACACACTCATCTGTAACTCCAAATCCAAGGAAAGCAACACCCTCTTCAGGCCTCCATGGGTAATGCACACACATGGTACACAGACATAAATGCAGGCAAAACACCCATATACATAGAATAAGAAATACAATTTAAAATCTTAAAATTTTTTAAAAAGAAAGAAAGAAATTGAGGGATCAGACCAGCCTGGGAGAATTATCAAGACTCTATCTCAAAGTCAAAAATGATGTAAAAGGACCTAGGATATAGTTCAGTGGTAGAGCTCTTACCTAGCCTGTGTGTTCAATCCAATCCCTCCCTAGTACCACAAAATCAAACTCTGCTGCACTGCTCATGTTGCAGTGAACCTCTACCAAGCAAGAACTAGAAGGTGTTTTACAGTCTCTCCTGAGGCCGTGCTCTGGTCTCACAGTGAAGAAGTCATCTCTCCCCTGTCTTTGTGGTTAATTACTTCTTTGCTTTTTTTTAAAGGTTTTTATTTTACCACTTTTATTTCATCATCATAAATACAGAAGCTTGATTTGTTTTTTAATTTTTAGACAGAGTCTTACTAGGTAGCCCAGGCTAGACTCAAACTCCTAGAAATTCACCTGACTCTGTCTCCCCAGTGCTCTGACTAAAGGCGCAAGCGACCATACCTGGTTTTTGTTTGTTTGTTTTGCTTTGTTTTGTTTTTTGCTTTTTGCTTTTTGGAGACAGGGTTTCTTTGTGTAACAGCTCTGGCTGTCCTGGAACTCACTCTGTAGACCAGGCTGGCTTTGAACTCTCTCTATAGACCAGGCTGGCCTCGAACTCAGAGAGATCCACCTGTCTCTGTCCCCCTGATTGCTGGGATTAAAGGCGTGCGCCACCACACCTGGCTTCTGGTGTTTATTCTTTAATCAGCAGAGTAAACCCCAACCCAAGACCTGCAGATGGCAGCGTAGATGGCTGCGTTTTGCGATGATCGTCTGAGATTTCTCCAAGAATGACTGACTCATTAAGATCAATATAACCAAACTAACTTCTGAAACGAGGGGAGAACATGGTGGAAAGAGCGAAAACGTGGCTGTTGAATTTATCTGGCTTCTCCTCCGTTCTGGGATAGGGACACCCAGGGGAAGTTTAGCACTGTGAGCTTTAGGCTGGTCGTTTTGTTTCTTTTCTCTGGAAAGGAGAGTCTTTTGGAAGGATTTTAGTTCACATACTTATGTTTCCAAGAGCAAAATAATATTGTCACTTAGTGCAGTTCCACATTCTCTGCTGGCACAAACCCCTTCCCCCACCCCAGAGGCTGAAGTCAAGGATCTCATGGAGTTAATTACTTTTTTTTTATTTCCTTATTTATTTATTTAAAGAATTTCCACTTCCTCCCCTCCTCCCAATACCCTCCCGCTCCCGCTCCCCCCACTCCCTCTCCTCCTCCCTCCCCAATCCCAAGAGCAGTCAGGGTTTCCTGCCTGTGGGAAATCCAAGTTCCTCCCCCCTCCCTCCAGGTCCAGGAAGGTGAGCATCCAGACCAGGATCCCGAAAAGCCAGTCCATGCAAACGAATCAAGACCCAGTGCCATTGTCAATGGCTTCTCAGTCAGCCCCCATTTCAGCCACATTCAGAGAATCCGGTTTGATCACAAGTTCGTTCAGTCCCAGTCCAGCTGGCCTTGGTGAGCTCTCATTCGATCAGTCCCCTTGTATCAGTGGGTGAACGCACCCTTCGCGGTCCTGTCTTCCTTTTTCATGTTCTCCCTCCTTCTGCTCTTCATTTGGACCTTGGGGGCTCAGTCCAGTGCTCCTATGGGGGTCTCCGTCTCTATCTCCATCCATCGTCGGATGAAGGTTCCCTCTGGTTCTGCTTTCGTTGCTCACGATCTCCCTCCCTCTGCTTCTCATTTGGACCTAGGGAGTTAAGTCCAGTGTTCCAATATGTGTCTCTGTCTCTATCTCCATCCTTCGCCATATGAAGGTTCTGTGGTGACATGCAAAATATTCATCAGTATGGTTATGGGCCCAGGCCAGTTCAGGTACCCTCTCCTCTGCTGCCCAGGGAACAATCTGGGAACCTCTCCTTGGGCCTGGGAACCCCTCCAGAATCAAGTCTCTTGCAAACCCTAAAATGGCTCCCTTAGTTGAGGTATAAACTTCCCTGCTCCCATAGCCATCCTTCCTCCCTCCCCCCCTCCCATACCCCCAAGCCATCCCCAATCCTCCCCCTCTCCCCTTTCCCTAACCATCTCCCCTTACTTCCACCCCCCACCCCCCCGTGCACCCAAGTTTGCCTGGCAATCTTGTCTACTTCTAATATCCAGGAGGATAACTATATGATTTTCTTCAGGTTCACCTTTTTATTTATCTTCTCTAGGATCACGAATTATAGACTCAAGGACCTTTAACTATGGCTAGAATCCACTTATGAGTGAGTACATACCATATTCCTCTTTTTGGGTCTGGGTTACCTCACTCAGTAAAGCGTTTTCTATTTCCATCCATTTGCATGCAAAATTCAAGATGTCATTGTTTTTTTACCGCTGAGTAAAACTCTAATGTGTATATGTTCCACACCTTTTAAAATCATTCTTCTATTGAGGGGCACCTAGGTTGTTTCCATGTTCTTAAAGACATCAATATTAATCTGTCCACTTTGAACCTGATAGAAGAGGAAGTGGGAAATAGTCTACAAGACATAGGCACAGGAGACCACTTCCTAAGTAGAACCCCAGTAGCACAGACAATAAGAGAATCAATGAATAAATGGGACCTCCTGAAACTGAGAAGCTTCTGTAAAGCAAAGGACACTGTCAGTAAGACAAAAAGGCTACCTTTGGACTGGGAGAAGATCTTCACCAACCCCTCAATAGACAAAGGTCTGATCTCCAAAATATACAAAGAACTCAAGAAACTAGACACTAAAACTCTAATTAACCCAATTAAAAAATGGGGTACTGAACTGAACAGAGAATTCACAACAGATGAACTTCGAATGGCCAAAAGACACTTAAGGTCATGCTCAACCTCCTTAGCGATCAGGGAAATGCAAATCAAAACCACTTTGAGATACCATCTTACACCTGTCAGAATAGCTAAACTCAAAAACACCAATGATAGCCTATGCTGGAGAGGATGTGGAGGGAGGGGAACACTCATCCACTGTTGGTGGGAATGCAAACTTGTGCAGCCACTGTGGAAATCAGTGTGGCGGTTTCTCAGGAAACTGGGAGCCAACCTCCCTCAGGACCCAGCAATTCCACTCTTGGGAATATACCCAAGAGATGCCCTATCATACTACAAAACTATTTGTTCAACTATGTTCATGGAGTTAATTACTGACAGTTGGCTCCAAGCAGACGTCCCTGAAGGGACTGAGTTTCCTTCGTTCTGTTGCTCGCGGGATTCTCTAACTAGCAGTGGAATTCTGTCGGCATCTTGTCTTCCCACGCTGTGCCTGTCTCCCTTCTCTAAACCAAAATGAAGGGGGCCATTAACAAATCACTTAAAATATACAAAAATTCTTTAACTATATTAACCATCTGGTTATCTGTTCATCATCCACCACACCTCCTTGGGAAAAGAGACTAACTTGCTCCCCCTACTGGCCTAAACTTGGTGTGACTGGAAGGGAAACTAAATCAGAGAAAACTCTTCATGGGACCTCTGGTCAAATCAGGGGGTGTCTATCTGATGAGGCCACCCCAACCGCCCCATCGAAGACCAGAGCCGCCTCTCCAGACTTAGGGCTAAGAGATCGCAGGAGGAATAGGTGAACCTCCATCAGTCTCTCTCTTTATTGTTTACAGCTTGCAGGTGGGGTTAGAAACCTCCAAGAATCTTCCAGGCTCCGCACCAGCTTGGCTCCTGAGCATCCAGAGCAAGCTAAACCCCCAAGTACCCAGAAGGAACTCCTGGTCTTTTTCTCAACCCCTGTGTGGATGACAGCAAATGACTCGGAAGGAACACTCTCAACTATAACACCATTCCCCATCACACTTACATGTGGCAGCAAGGACAGTCCTCTGAAATACCCTATATTTTAAATCCTTTTCCCCTTATAGGATCACCCAGAGTTCACCAAAACTTGCAAAACGTTAGGTAGAGTGTGCTCCAATCCAGGAAGGAATGAAACGAAAGGGCACAGAGTAGAAGAAAAAGTCGCATCTGAGAAAATCCTATCAGTAGATAACACCCCCATCCTACTGGGGGGTGTACCCCAACTCTGGGAGGTCCTGAATCCCAATGCTCTGCATAGCCTTGTCCCACTAATCCTCTGCTCCCCTTCCCAAGGGGGATGCTTCTCTTAAGGAAATGTTGGGAGGAGAAAACAGCCACAGATGTCCACATATCCGCTTCCCTGAAAGAACTGAACGACATCAGGGGAGAACTGGGAAGCTGGTTCATGCTCGGGCACATGAATTAACCTGGGCCATGCAATGATCCTTAGAACAAATCCTAACCCCTTCAGACAAGAGCAGAGTGTTGGCTCCTGCTATCCAAAGTGGGCAATTCTTTCTTCACTGCCCACAGAGTAAAGGAAGACAGTGGAGGGTGGGGTTATTGGTTCCCTCCCCAAATCTTCACCAAGATGCAAATCCAGATGCCTCTGGCAAACAGAGGACACACTTTGTTTGCTGTGTCAAATAGGGTTTCAGCAAGGTAACCCCCAGATGTCCCCTGCTGTCCCTTATGCTTCAGGAAGAAAAGGAGACTCCATTCTTTTCTTCAAAAGATTACAAGAGGGGCTTGAGGGCTCAGCAGTTAAAAGCACTAACTGCTCTTCCAGTGGACCTGGGTTCAATTCCCAGTACCCACATGGCAGCTAACAACTGTCTGTAACTCCAAGATCTGACATCCTCACACAGACATACATGCAGACAAAACACCAATGCAAACAAAATAAAAATAAATAAATTATCATTACAAAAAAATGAATCAGGCTGGGGAGATGGCTCAGAGGTTAAGAGCACTGGCTGCTCTTCCAAGAGGTCCTGAGTTCAATTTTCAGCATCCACATGGTAGCTCACAGCCATCTGTAATGAGATCTGGTGCCCTCTTCTGGCCTGCAGGGATACACGCAGGCAGAACACTGTATAAATGAAAATAAATAAATCTTAAAAGCAAAATTAAAAAAAAAAAAAGCTGTACTGTGGTGGTGCACACCTTTGATCCCTTTAATTCCAGTTCCTGGGAGGTAGAAGCAGGCGAACCTCTATGTGTTAGAGGCCAGCCTGGCCTACAAAGCAAGTTCCAAGACAGCCAGGGCTGTTAAACAGAGAAAACATGCAAAAAAACACCAAAAACCCAAAACAAAACAAAAATTGAAACATAAAAAGTTCTCCTGCCTTCTGCAGCTCCGTATATGTAGTTGCTTCCCTCACCAATGACCCTGAAACAATCAGTCAAATTCCAACAGATTTCTTCAGAGCTCTAGACAGGACTTCCCAGGGGACAAAAGGGACCTGACTTTTTCTGTCCAGGGGACATTCTGCTTGTCATAAAGGCCTTGCCCACCCACTGTGGGAGGGCTCCTGCCTTGTTACCTTATCTACACCCAGGACAGTTCAAGTTGCGGGATTAGCTATATGAATCCGCCGCACTGGACTGCTCCTGGCTTTTCCGAGGCTATACCACACAGGTGTCAAGCGCTGGACTGCTCCTGGCTGCTCTGAGGTTACCAGTCTCCCCAGAAACTCCGCTCTCCAGCGACACCGTGAGCCACTGGAGGACCTCGGCTACTCTTCAAGCGTCAGACTCAGATAAGTCTACCTGACTGAGCTGTTCTATTGAGGCATTCCATCTCCCACTGCCCTGTCACAGTTATTGTCCTCTGACTGTCATGTGTGGAGTGACATACTGTCTGGTGTCATGTCTCTCAGTGATGACCTGTCTCGCAGCTCTGATAGAACTCTCCATAACCCAGTGCCCTCCCCGGAATCCAGATTTCTTTGAGCCGGACTCTAGGCAATGGACTGATGAGAATGATGTTCACTGCAACCTCACGGAGTCTGATGCTACCAGGGCGTGTGTTCCAGTGTCAGAACCTGGTGAGGGGCACACACAGGTCCGCCGCTTCACTCCTCACTCCATGGGGGGGGCTGCTGTTCTGATGTGGAATAGGACCACTCTAGACCTTTACAAAGGAGAACCCTTTTCAGGAATACTCTCCTATCTTGGCCCACCCCCCAGCAAGGCCACTCCACTCAACCCCTCCCTGGCTAATACCTGTACTAAGGACCAAAGCTGCTGGACCCCTGCGTGTGTTACTGTCAATATGATGAGTGTGCCCGGCCAGGAATGGCTAACTGATTGTAAAGCTCACCCCCAGACAGGGTCATCTGTGTGTAAGGTCCACAAACCCCACCAACTATGTAAGGTTCATTGTAACATACAGCACTGTCCCCAGACCTCCCTGCCCTGTTCTTGTGGGATTCTCATGGAGTTCCCTGATAAACAACCTCAGTTGCTAGGAGTGACTTGGTGGACCCGCAGGCCTCAGAGGACCAACTTCACCTTGCAGGCCATACCGGGTGTTACTAGAGGGACCCACAAGCCCTCTCGAAGCAACCTCAACTTGCGGGCTGGACGGATCTGGGAACCTCTCTGGCACACTCAGACTTTCGCCTACCTGGGAGTTGTTCCGACTACCCTCATCCTTCAGTGGGATATTTCCAGATTCTGGATCCATCATTTCTATCCTAACTGTTCTCGGGCCACAGCCACCCAACAAGCCCAGTTCCTCTGGGAACTATCCCAAACTTGGCCTAAAGGAACTGCAGGCCAGGGGTTCCCCACAGCTGTGGCCCTTCCTCACAATAGAAAGGTCCTGCCTGGGGAAACTGACACAGACCCAAGGAATGCAAAGAGCTTAGAATGGGCCATTTTGGAGAAGAGGCACTCACTACAAAAGGTCTCTGGGCTGAAGATAGTATATAAGGTTGGTTTACTAGTCCAAGAAGAAGGGAGGGGCTGGACTCCCCACGCAATAGAAGATGCAGGGTTAAAGGAATGGACAGCTTCCATAGAGCAGGTCCTCCAGGAATATGTCTCCATCACAACCTGGGAAAGAGCTTGTGTCCAGGTTCAACAAGGTCTGCTGGACGGCCTAATCCAAATGGGATCTGAACTGGCCACGGGGCAATGGCCCACACTCCTAAACGCTGAGGCCAAATCTCACCATATTTTTGCCACCTATGGTATGCCTCATCTCTGGAAAATGGTCTCTCATAACTGTAATGAGACAGCCTGCGCCTTACTTGCCCACGTTCCCCAACTGAATGGGGCAACCAGACACCCTGTTGTCAAACTCACAGGGCTAGGAGAAATTATCCAAAACACCCGTATTGCGCCCATGGGACATCGCTGGGCAATCCTATGGAACAAAACCCGATGGGATTACATCTCCCTATCAGATTGTCAATTGAAAAATGGTATCTGGCTCTGCCCTCGACAAAAACGGGTCCCAGATTTCACACAGGCATGGCCTTTGGTACCCACCCCCACCAAGAATTCCATCTGGTATATGGGAAAGGGTATATTTTGTTGGGAGGGCACGGCTAACGACACCGTGGCTCTCACTGACTTCGCATGTGAGGTTTCTAAGCACTCCCTCCCTTCTGCAGGACCCTGGTGCACAGTCAAGCCGACAGCCCGATTGCATTTCATTCTCTTAAACAAGACTTACGTTAATCACGATGTAGACGAGTTCTCACTAACGCTACCTCCCGGCGTTCCTCACGAGGAGGTTGTGTTGGAAGAGACGCAGTGGCCAACTTCTGAACTTAGATTGGCTGATGGAAGACTACTTGAGCTCTTGAATCAAACCAAGGGGCTCTACAGTGTGCGTCTTGTGGTGGACAGTGGCGGAAAGCATATGATCAGCCTCAGCGATGCTGATAACAAGTCATGCCAAGGGTTCTTCGGGTGGTATTCTTGTCTGTCGTCATCCTCCAATCAGGGCAACACTGCTCCGATTTTCTTCTTAACTATTCTCTCAGTAGGATTTATAGTTGCGCTAATTGTCTCAGTTTACCTATGTTACAGGTGCTCTCTCACCCTCATAGCAGGCCCCAAGGAGGTACGCTGTCGTCACGTGGTTGTCC
This sequence comes from Myodes glareolus, assembly GCF_982192425.1. Classification (NCBI taxonomy): domain Eukaryota; kingdom Metazoa; phylum Chordata; class Mammalia; order Rodentia; family Cricetidae; genus Myodes; species Myodes glareolus. Next base: position 100,432,184 of record NC_142031.1, on the reverse strand, counting down.
TTCACGCTGGCGGTCCGTCATCAACTAAGGGCGACCGTGGCCACTTAGTTCAATCCGCTCCAGAGTCGATCTTACTGCTTTCTCTCCCCACATCGCCCATGATGTCAGCAGGAAGCAGCCAGAGCGGTCTTCGCCCCCAAGTTCCAGCAGCAGTTAATGTGACCTCTGACACAGAGCAATGAGGAAATATTGGTGTCAGATAGGCCCTGTCAGACAGCTAGGACCAGTGGTCATAGGGAAACAAGAAGGTGACATGCTTCCAGCTTCTCTCAGAACAAAGACTTGGTATGATCTTCTCTGTACCATACCCTACCCCCATTTCAGCTGACACGCCTGGGCATGTCATAGGAAGACCCTGGACACTCTGTGGACCAATCAACCTCCTCCTTTGTTTACGAAGACCAATCCAAAACAAGGGGAAGTAGCCCTGTTCTAAGCTACTGAAACAAACAAGAGAACAACAACAAAAAGGTGGAACTCCCAGTCTTCCAGCGGGAAAGATTTTGGTTTCCAAATCCCCTCCCCATTTGAGGAGTCTACAAGGCTAACTTTTGCTTTTAATAAAACTTGCTTGCTTGCTGTGACTCTAATTTATCTCCTACCTTTTATTTCTTTAATTGACAGAGAAAAGAAATTCAATGATGGTGGTTTGAGTGAGAATGCCCCCCCATCATTGGCTCATTGGATGTTTGGCCCCCAGTTAGTGGAACTGTTTGGGAAGGATGAGAAGGTGTGGCCTCCTTGTTGGAGGCAGTGTGCTACTGGCTTTTGAAGTTTCCAAAGCCCATGCCAGGCCCAGTCTCTCTCTCTCTCTCTCTCAGTCTCTCTCTCTCTCTCTCTACCTGCAACTTTCAGATCAGATGTGAACTATCAAATACTTCATCAGCGCTGTGCCTGCCTGCCTGCCTGCGGCCACGCTCCTCACCATGCCAGTCATAAACCCTCTTAGACTGTCAGCAAGACCCCCCAAATTATTTTTTCTATATGTTGCCTTGGTCATGGTGTCTCTTCACAGCAATAAAACAACAACTAAGACACCAGCCCAAGAGCTCTTGACAGTAATGTACTATTTGAATGTGTATTGTTAAAGCAGTTTTCACTTCTTATTATGATGTTATCAAGTAATAATATAACTAATAAATATATCATCATAGTAAATTTATTTTGCAATACAGTGCTATAGTCTGTCTTAATGCTTTATGATTTTTGAGTTAAGCACTGGGGTTTATGCCTGTAATCCCCACACTTAGGAGGCTAAGGCAGGAAAATTACCATGTAGCTATTCAGGCTGGACTGAGCTACATACTAAGTTCCAAGCAAGCCTGGGCTACAAAGGGTAAGGCACTGTATCAAAAAATAATAATAATAATATGTTTTTTAACCTATGCTCCTGAGTTAGATTAGCCTATGTTTTTATTACTGGCTCTTTTTGAGAGTCTTGATTACATAGCCCAGATTAGCCTGAAATTCACTGGCTATCCGAGACTGGCCTCAAATTCATAATCATCTTGCCCCGGTCCTGAATGCTGGAGATATAAACATGTGACACCAAGACCAGCTGAACTTTAACTTGTTATGCCCAAATTTCTGGTCCCCAGATGAATTCACAGAGCTGGATTTCTGATGCAAATTACATGAGGGTTTTTAATATTCAAACTCAAGTTTGGACCAACACCTTTCCAGCACCCCAGCATGGTGCAGAAAGTGTGGCAGGGGGCCCAGGAAGGGTAGAACTTTTAAAGGGGAAAGGTTTCTGAAGCCATTGGTCAGTTTTTTGGGCACAAAAACCCTAACAAAGAGTCATTAAGTACTGACAAGGTATCTTCAAGGACAGGACGCCTCCTAGGAGCTTCTGGACCTCCTTAAATTTTATGGCCCTGCTCCCTAGCTCCTTAATTGGCCATTTTCAGGGTATCTGTTCAAGTTCTGCTATCACAGCACACTTCTGGAGCTGAGATCAGCCCCAGCTCATTATATGAATTAACATGAAGCCCTTTTTTAAAACAGAGTTTGCTAAGTCAGGTCCTCAGATAACTCAGTCATACTCCCTCTGGTCTTTAGTTAATGCTGTTACAAAAACATACCTTAAATTTTCATATTTTAAATGTTTGCTGTTAGTTTTGTTTGATTGGTTGGGTTTTTAATATGGGTCTCACATAGCCCTGACTGGCCTCAGAATTAGCTGAGGATAACTTTGAACTCCTGATCCTTCTCTCCTGCCTCTCAAATGCCAGGAATACAGGTGTGCATCACCGCGCCCAGCTAATGTTGCTGGTACTTATGAAGCACATTTAGGAAGGGCTTATCCATGCTCACTCTTATGTCATACATGTAAATCTAGAATTAATTATTCCTTGAAGAATGTTTCAACAGTGACACCCTATAGCCCGGGGGGTTCTTTTCATATATATATATATATAAATTATTTTATTGCTTCAACATTTTCTTTCAGGAAGGAGACACTGCACTTTTTTTGTTCACTGGCTGTGAATTCCTACCTAATGGGCTCCAGCAGCTCAGCCTCCCCCCTCAGTCCTCACAAAGTGTGCTTCTCTGGGCGGAGCAGGCTGGGATGTCTGCTGAACCCATGTGCCCTTCTCTTTGGCTTCCTTGTTCTTCTGGCCATTCTCCTTCATCCATTTCAGGAAGCTGTCTCTGCTCTTCGAGTGCTTGATGTGCTGAGTCCGCACATTAATTCTCTGGGCAAGAAGCTTGTCCTTAACTTGTTTGTTTACAGTGATGCCCCAGGCATGCTGGGTGACACTGTAGACTTTTCTGGTTTTACCATGGTAACACTTATGGGGCATTCCATTTTGAACAGTGCCCATTCCCTTGATGTATACAATATCACTCTCCCTGTAGATTTGCATGTACATGGCCAAAGGAACAACTCCATGTTTCCTTTAAAGGCCTGGAGAACACGTAGCAAGTGCCCTTTCTCCTTCCCACTGTGTTCCTCGTTTTGCCGAGTTACGGGAAGATGGCAGCCGCGGTTGAAACCTAAGATCGCCTACTACTGTTTCTGCTTCTTTGGTGGAACCGGAACCGCTCACATGCGCCATGAACAGGCCATTTTTGAGAAGCTCTTTTATGTTGGTTATGTGGTGACAATTCCAGAAATCAGAGTAATTAGCATTCCAGAACTAAAGCCTAGATTCCGGCCACCCCACCCTCCCTGCAAACCCTTACTAATGGCTGGCCACAAGAGATGCTTGTCACCTGACACCCTTTTACTCACTATTCCTCTTTACTCCTAGTAACGACCAATCTCAGGTCAGAAGCGGGAAGGGAAGTTTTTCCATCTCCCTCCCCACCCCCACTTCTGCTCTGCATGCTTCTTTCCAGAATAAATGCTTGCACTATCTTAAATCATGTTCCCTCGTCTTACCTTTTTAACCTTTGAGTTCAGATACTTCATTATTTCTTATGTTTTATTTCACCAAGTGATATTTTTCTAGAACTTAATCTATTTTATCTAGCTGTCTATATTTTATTAGTACTTGGGTGTCAGTTATATCTGTGACTGTGTGTCTTTTTATTTCTAGAATTAAATATTTGTGCCTTTTTTGGTCATAGTTGATGAATTTCACTATTCTTTTCAAACCACACTCAACTTGTTGACTAAGGCAGACATGCTTTTCCAGGGTTGTTTTTTTTTTTTTTTTTTTTTTTTTTTCCGCACTGCACCCATGTCTCTAAAGCAAGTCTTTATGCAGTTTTTTATTTGACTTTGGTTTTCTGGTTTTTCAAGGCAGGGTCTCCCTGTGTAGCCCTAGCTGTTCTGGAACTAGCTCTGTACACCAGACTGACCTCAAACTCAGAGATCCGCCTGCCTCTGCCTCCTGAGTGCCGGCTTTAAAGTGTGCCCATCCTTTTGGGTCCCAACCCCTATTGGTCCACCACACTGATCATCCTCTGAGCTAGTTCCATTAAAACTGAAGCTGTTAAGTCTAGGCACAGGGTAAGAGAACTGCTTCACAAGCATGAGGAGCTGAGTTCAAATCTCCGGCACCCACTAACACACAGCCTAGGCCAGGAACAGGAGCTCACACCCAGCCTTCCTTAGCTGTCTCCAGCTCTCTGTGTAGGGTTGAGGGTTCATGGGGTTGTCCTCTGTGTCCCCGACTCCCACCCACCTCGGCATGTCTACTGTCCTTGATCAGCTCACATTTGGCTGGTCTTATTGGTGAGACTTTAAGGGTGCAGCTTCTGACAGTCCGAGGAAACAATCTCACAGCAACTTCCTGATTCTCTGGCTCTTACAATCTTTCCACACCCTCTCCCACAGTGTTCCTTGAGCCTTCGGTACAGGAATGTTTTATTATTATTATTATTATTATTATTATTATTATTATTATTATTATTGGTTTTTCAAAACAGGGTTCTCTGTAGCTTTGGAGCCTGTCCTGGAACTAGTTCTTGTAGACCAGGCTGGCCTTGAACTCACAGAGATCCGCCTGCCTCCGCCTCCCAAGTGCCAGAAATGTTTTATAAATGTAGCCACTAGGACTGGGTTCTGCGTTTTGACTGTGGTTTTCTACAGTGGTCTCCATCTATTGCAAAGAGAAGTTTTCTTGATGAGGAGTGTGAACTACACTTTTCAGGCTAGACCCCAGAGGAGAAGATGGAGTCTTTTTATTCTTTATTCTTGGATCAGTTAAGGGTCTGGTCCTCGGGAGTCACTTGGGATTGGGAGGAGTTCCTTGCCCCTCTCACCTCACTTTTACATGAGGATAAGACAGAGGCTCTGCTCGGCTCTAGCCTTACCTGGAAGCAGAGAAGAAAATTTGCTGTGTTGAACTTTCTCTTTGTGGAATTGTGGCTGGTCAGAGCCCACACAGTATGGTGTTGATTGCCTTCCTGAACAAAAGGAAAACAAAAGGACAGCTGGCTCACCAGGGCTATAGGACATTTTGAGGAATCCACACAGTTCTGTGAGACCTAGTTGACCATGGAGGACAAAGGGCAATATTGTCCCTTTTAACTCCTCTGTCTACATCAGGAGAGTCGTCTAAACAAGGTTATTGAACACCCAGGTTAGTACACCAGTCTGGTACTTTTAACTACTCCATAAAATCTAGAGAAAGTCTACAGGACTTCTAAACACGTCTTGATTAGCATATCCAAGTCTTGTCTCCTACCTCTTAAAAATCTTTTTGTGTTTTGCAAGGCCCCAAAATGTTCTAGCATACAGCCATGCTCTTTGTTTGAAATGAGTACCTGTGGCATATAGAGAGAGGCAAAACATTATCGAATTGAGGTTTACAACTTCTAGTGGAGATTAACTAAGGAAGTCCTATGACGCAAGAGTTAATGATTGAAGATTCTTAGGCAGAGTCCTGTCCACGGATAAGCTTCCTGGTAGCCATTCCCACTAAAGGCTCCAACTGTGGTTCCTAGATGCATGTTCGAGCACCCGCTCTCCCCACTCTGCTCCCCCTCCCTGCTCTGTAGCTGTTTGCTGTTTGTCTCACACTGGGATTCTCTACAATGGATCTGCTTCCCCTGTCCTTCCACTCTAACACCACATCGTTCCTCGGTCCTTTTGTTCTTGTTCCCTTGCAGCATCTGCTAATCTGATCCTTAGCGGGACTACCTCTGTGTTTCCCTGGCTTCTGCCACCTGTCCACATCAGGATTTTTAAGTTGGTCAGCTGACAGAGGTTTCTAAAAGTGTTTCATTTGTTTGTCTGTTAGAATAATGTGGCCACAATATGTCTGTGTGAATATGTGGGTGTGTTTTCACAGCATGCTTGATTTATGTTTCTGTGTGCATATGTGCTTGTTTTAAGATCAGTAAAATTTATAACTCCAGACTATAACAGCTCTGGAAAAGTACAAACACATGGGTAACTGCCATTTTGACCTCACTGCCATCTTGGGTAAGAGTACCCACATGCACTAGTATTCTTTGACTCATTAAAATATTCCTTTTAATCTTCTTACATTTACTAGCATTGGTAAACTGTAACTAATTGGATTAAAACACACGTCTAAATTTAGCTTATATGCCCAGTTTAAAATAACAGGTGATGGTACCCAATTCTCAAATGCCTTTACAGATCTGAGAGTATGGCATTTAACAAAAGACCTTCTAACACAGAGACATGCCAGCTCCCACAACATCCCATAGCTCCTCCAAGAAGATGCATGGTTACAGAAGACCTTCTGCCTCCAGGTTTGTCTTTGGGTTTGGCAAAGCCACCCACACAGCAAAAAGCAGCCTTTTACCTCTTCAGTTTCCTGGATGGTATCCAGGGAATCAATCTTCTCATCCTGCCAAGACAGGTAGACTAAATCTTCCCCTCCCACAGGAAAAATCTTTGGGCCTCTTGTACTCAGCAGCTAACGACAAGCACTGCTTCTAGGCTGGTGTTTTCCAAGGACTAAGGAGAGACTTGGGATTACCTGTGTAGCTAAAAAAAAAAGCTGTCTCATTTTTGCTTATTTATCCCCTTAGATCTGTCTAATGGCATTTGATGACTTAAGGTACTGGTAGCTCATTACTTCATGTGTTAAGTTCCGGCTAAAAATACAGACAGGTGTGCCTCTTTCACAGGCTTCATAGTCCAGAACTAACAAGTTTCAGGTGTATCTTAAAAATTCAGAGTTCCCAATTTCCTTTGTCTTCTAAAATGTTCATACCTTTTAACCTAAAGCAATAGCCTTTTGCTATGACACCAAGAAGTAAATCTGTTCCAGTTGTCTTACAGATACCTACAGGTGTCTATAAGATACCTGGATATCTGTTCTGGGAAAAAGTTCTGCTCTGCTATCAGAAAATCTGGTCTGGTAAAGACTAACAGCCTCCAGAGCCTGTTCTAATCCCATCCAGTTTCAAACATATTTTACAGGTCACTCCTGCTGTCTGGGCCAAGATCAACTCACAAAGCGCTCTCCAGACAACGCCAACACCTGTACCAGCTTCTGGGACTTCACTATTGGTACCAACTCTCCTGGCTCAAGGACACCTACCAACTAAAATCTGGTTTTACCTGCTATTGTCTCCCAATTATACACCTGAGTCTCACCTATACAGCCAGGGCACTTCTCTGTCCCATTCTTTTTAGCAGTTAATGACTTCCCAAGGCTAGCCCCATTCATAGGGCCAATAATAACAATACTTTTTCTCCTAGCCACCTGCCTTCTCATCTCCCTCAAGGAACAGCTGCCTGAGGACTCCAGGATGACAGTAAACTGGATGCTGCTCCAGCCACACCTCTCGCTGAGCGTGAGCCCACCAATCCAACTCCCAGTTCTCTCTTCTCCAATGCCGCCCCATGCCTGCAGGAAGTAGCCAGACTTGAGCCGATGCCCCTTTATTCAAGGAGTCTGGGATGTTTGGGGAAAGCATCACCCCAGGCTCTGGCACCCATCTTTGGAGTGCCAATGGAGCAGGAATGGAGCAGAAAGCTCCAGCTCAAGATCCCTTCCCTGGGAGTTGCCTTGGTCCAGACTCCACCTCCGGAAAAGCCTGCAAAACGCTGACCCCCTCCCCAGGGAGGGTCAGGACCACTCCCATAGGCTATTTAGGCTGCTGCCCAGAAAAGGAACACGTGGTCTCCAAGTTTTGCATGGTCTCCCCTGTTCTTTCCTTTGCCATGCTTCCCTGGGCCACCCAGGAGCACTGCATTAAACATGAGCATCTTTTATTTGACCTAACAAAAGACTCTGTTTGGAGTTAATTGTGTCAGAGGAGAGGCTCCTCTAAGAAATATTCCTAACAGTCAGCAGAGAAGGGAGTGTTGTGGCATGAAAATAAACACAAGTGAAGGGGACAAATTAGGAGGAGGATCCGGCTCAAGTGACAGAAACAAGTTCAGGGTGGCAAAGAGAGAGAGCATGACTTCAACTGAAATGTCTGACAAAGCAAACATCACTCTTGACTGAGACACTGCTAGAACCGAAAACGCACAGGGACAGGAAGTGATGACTGTGTCTTTTTCTCATTGGCTGGGGTCTGGCTTCACAGTCTTATTTGATTGGCTAATTTTTGTTTGTTTGTTTGTTTGTTTGTTTGTTGAGACAGGGTTTCTCTGCGTAGCCCTGACTGTGCTGGAACTAGCTCTTGTAGACGAGGCTGAGCTCACAGTCACGGAGATCCACCTGCCTTGGCCTCCCAAGTGCTGGGATTAAAGGCGCACGCCACCACCATCCGGCCAATTGCCTAGTCTTAAAATAATTAGTGCTCAAGAAATGAAGGAAAAGGAAAGGGTTCAGAGCGCGAACACCAAATTCCTGGCGTGTAACAGAGGGTCTTCGTGCAAACAAAGGGTGAAGTGCTGAGAATTAAAACATTTGCATAGAAATCTTTGGGGAAACGATAAAAAGATCTGAATTCCTTGTTCTTAACACAAGTTTTTATAGTATTTGGTTAGAAAATGCTCAAATTTAATGCTTCATACAAATCTCTCCTTAGTTTTAAGCATTCTTTTCTTCAAAGTCATGATTTTCTCTTAACAGAATTCCATTGCTGCTTTACCATTCTACCTCCCTAAAGATATAACCATGAAGTCATTTAGAAACTGGGTCAAAGGTCAGAGTTCTACTTTGGGCATCTGTGGCACCTGTCAAGGTATAGAGGGAAAAGGTCCTTGTGCTCACAGATAAGCACGAGGGAAACCAGGAACGCTGAGCTCGCAGACCTGTCTCTGCAAGGGAGATGCATGCCTTGTTTTCCACCCAGAAGGCTGGGAGTGGGTGTAGCTAACACCCTGATGACCTGTGCTATCTGTAGGACCAGCCACACCACATCCCCCAGATCATTAAGTTTCTCCCATCTCCCTTCCTAGATCTTTATCTTGAGCTTTGTTGCTCAGTCAATAGATCCCATCCTTAGGGGAGCTGTCACCTGTACTTTGTAGCCTGGTGACCTCTATACTATTCACATGAACAAAACCACAGCAGATCCCAGACCCTTCAGCTTACAGAGACCTTGTCATGGTAGAGTCCACGTGTACTTTGCAGAAGTTTGGATGTAGTCACACCTAAGCTTTAGTGTGCACATGTGCACATGGAATTGAGACAGTTGTTACCAGGAAACTCCCCCCCCCAGCCAAAAAAAACAAACAAACAAAAAAAAAAAAAAAACCAAAAACTGTACTGCTCTTTTTTTTTTTTTTTTTTTTTTTTGGTTTTTCAAGATAGGGTTTCTCTGTAGCTTTGGAGCCTGTTCTGGAACTAGCTCTTGTAGACCAGGCTGACCTCAAACTCAGAGAGATCCTCCTGCCTCTGCCTCCCGAGTGCTGGGATTAAAAGTGCTGGGATTAAAGGCATACGCCACCACCTCCTGGCTAACTCTACCGCTCTTAAATATGTCTAAAATAAACTGCCCAGGTCAGACTCTAGAAGTCTGAACCGGCATCAGCTAACTAAGTTGTGTTGAATTAGATTTCCCTCTTGCCTCATGAGGCCCAGCTAAGTTTCTATCTTCTCCCTCTCTGGGTACAGGATTCTCCCTTCTTTCCCCTTTCACCCACTTCCCTCAGAGAACCTGGGAGACCTTGGACCTGATCTGGTGGAAGGGACAAAGGCAGTCTCTTAGTATAGTTAAGTCTCACATAGCCTTAGATGATGTCATCTGGCTGATGATTTGACAATCTTTTAACCAGGTGAAAGTTCCACACAAGGCTTCCGATGTTTTGAACTAGTATTAACTATTCTAATTGGTATTCAGGGCTGGAAGAGATGGCTCAGCTGTTCTTCCAAAGGATCTGGGTTCAAGTCCCAGCACCCACATGGCAGCTCACAACTGTCTGTAACTCCAAGATCTGACACCCTCACACAGACATACATGCAAGAGAAAACACAAATGCACATAAAATAAAAAAATAAAAAAAATTGGTATTCAAAGATCCTAAATCCCAGTCAACAGGCCAGGTGGTGGTGCACACCTTTAATCCCAGCACTCAGGAGGCAGAGCCAGGCAGATCTCTGTGAGTTTGAGGCCAGCCTGGTCTACAGAGCAAGTTCCAGGACAGCCAGGGTTGTTACACAGAGAAACTCTGTCTCAAAAAAAAAAAAAATCCCAGGCAGCATGGCAAGTCATAGATCCATCTGATCCCAGCCCACTGTCCATGGCATAAAACATTTCATTCCTCTGCGTGCTCCCAGGCAGAGCCCCACTGTGGCGCTGGGCACCGCTCCAATCTTCTGCTTCCTTCATCTGGTCCTCTCAGCAGCAGCATTTCCTTAGGGCCAGGGGAGAGGTTAAGACAAGATCCAGATGCCGACCCTCTGTGTCTGCAGCCGCAGTTTGTGTGGTAAGACATATAAACTCGACTTTCTTGAGTTAAGACCATGAATTCCTTCCTCTGTTTCTTTGCTATTTGAGGTAAACATTCCTAGGCCACAGGTACCATCTTCTAAGTCAATACTAACCTAACTAAGGTGTCTTTTTTTAAAGAAATGAGTAAATTGTTCATGTTTAAGCTGTGTTGTGTGTAGATCCCACAGGGACTTGTATCTTTTTTTTTTTTTAACGTACTCTTTGTTTGTTTTTTTTGAGACAGGGTTTCTCTATGCAGCCTGTCCTGTCCTGGAACTTGCTTTGTAGAACAGACTGTCCTTGAACTCAAAGAGATTCTCCTGCCTCTGCCTCCCTGACTGCTGGAATTAAAGGTGTGCACCACCACTGCCCAGCGGAATTTGTATCTTGACAGAGGATGAGTTTGCTTTACTATGTATGAAGCTCAGCTCATGGACATAAAGTAACCGTGTGCTTCACCTCCATCTTGGCTGGTGACATCATTAAGATCGAGGCAAACACAGGATTTGGCCCTATATTGGCTAATGAAAATGAAATAATGACAATAAATGTGACTTCATCACCATCTTAGATAATATAATAACATGGCATAAACCAAAATGATAACACCTATAAACTCCCTGGTGCCATTAAGCCCTAAAGGTGAGGTAACCCCTTTATATGAAACTAACGAGCTAACCTCAGATTTTAATGGTGCTTTTGTTGTTGTTTGTTTTTAGAGCTCTTTTTACATAGGTTATTTCCCCCATCCTTGTTTATCTTCTTCTCAGCTCCCTTTGAATGGAGGTTTCCTGCACTTGTCAAGACACATCTCGACCCCCCAGTGTGGCCCAACAACCAATGGAATACTTCGCTGTTCCCACAGCATCTCTTACCTTTGGCTTGTGCACAGAGCATTCCTGGTGACCAAAGCCATTTCTTTGGATCAGCCCTCCCTCCATTGACAGACTTCCAAACACTGCAATCTTGAGCTTGAGAATGCCAGAGGCCCAGCGAGCCCTTGGGCCTCCAAAGGGGAAAAAAAAAGCTGTTAGGATGAGTTGCCCCCTGGGAGGGGTCTGAGTCACTCCCTCTCGTGAGCTAGGATCCCAGAGAAGCCCCCTAAACTGTTAGGAATAAGTGCAGGGTCACAAAGTCAGAGAGCACCACCCTAGTTGGAGTGTCTGGACAGAGCAATAGCGTTGCCAGGAGGGTGTGCTCAGACGAGAGGACAGAAACTGGATGGACAACAAGTGCACTTGAGCTGGGGTGGTGGTGGCGCACACCTTTAATCCCAGCACTTGGGAGGCAGAGGCAGGCGGGTCTCTGTGAGTTCGAGGCCAGCCTGGTCTACAAGAGTTAGTTCCAGGACAGACTCCAAAGTTACAGAGAAACCCTGTCTTGAAAAACCTTAAAAAAACAACAGAAGTGCACTTGGTTTTTGTTCTAACTCAGATAATGACTGTCTAGTCCCCATTGACTATGGTCTGACCTCACAGTCTTATTTGATTGGCTAGGCTTCTTATTTTTTTTGTTATTGTTTGTTTGTTTGTTTTGCTTGTTTTTCGAGACAGGGTTTCTCTGTGTAGCTTTGGAGCCTTCCGGGAACTAGCTCTTGTAGACCAGGCTGGCCTCGAACTCAAAGAAAGTTGCCTGCTTCTGTCTCCCAAATGCTGGGATTAGAGGTGGATGAGAGGTTTAATGCAGAGAACCAGAACCAGAAAGGAGGGACAGAAGACAAAGGGAGCAAGGCCAAAGTAGAGGAAGAGTAAAGCTTGGATGCGGGAAACCTGTGAACCACATTCCATTGCGTTAATGTCAAATCCATTTGAATGGGGAAATGAAACACGCTGCCCGGCCGTTGTCGAGAAGTAACCAGGCCATATTATAGTACAAAGTCTCTAGGTAGTAGAGGACTGCTGGCCCATAGCTTTGGGGAGGTGAAGAAAGATCCTTTCCAAAAGAAAACAGACTGAAAGTGTTATGGGGTGTCCACCAGAGTAGGACATGGACAAGGATTTAAGACAATAAGAAAGTCTTTATTAGCTAGCCGGCAACTACACTGGATGTTCAGGATCCCAGTATAGCCCTGAGTAAACATGTAAACACACACACACACACACACACACACAATTATTCTGGTTTGACACACTTCAGTTAACAAGAACAGTTAGTCAGAAGCAGAACTGCAGAAGCCAAAAAGCAAGGTTAGTGCATTTAGAGGCTTTGCCAAAGCTATGGACTTTGATGGATTAGGTCTTTGTTTTAGTTTTGGCAGGTGGTGCTGGCTACGTGCTGTGTTTTCCAGCCTGAATGGCTCTTCCATCGTAGAGTCAGTTGTGCTGAGGTTTGGGAGCCTACTGAAGTCTAGGGCCCTGTTACAAAAGGAGGTATCCCCCAACATTTTGGTCATCAGACTCTCCAGGCAGCACTGGGTTTCTGGGAAGTCAGTCTGGCAGAGGATCAGAAAGAGAAATGATTTTCAAAACTTACCCAAGGGCAGGTCAGCGGTGATGGATTCATGGAGCGTAAGGAGAAAGGCTGTCCTTTTTATAAGGAAAAAGGGAAGATGCAGGAGTTGGGGCAGAAAACAGGAGAGAGAAAAAAGCGGTGGACCACAGTTAGAGAGCCCACACAGCCCAAAAGGCCACCGAATGAAAGCTCATTGAGACGTGATAAAGGGATGCATAACTTGGGATAGTTCAGGCTTAACCAAGCTAGAACTCTAGACTGCCTTGGTTGAACAGGATAGCCTGGGGCTGGAGAGAAGGCTCACCAGTTCACAACGCTTGGTGCTCTTGTAGGGAACCTGGTTTGAGTTTCCAAAATCCACATCAGGGGATGTCCTCTTCTGGCCTCTGCGGGCATCTGCATGCACGTGATGTACATACTGACTCTTAAGTTTCAAACCTGGGACAAAACTGAGGTGCCTACTTATCAAAGCAGACCTGGCCGCCAGGTTCTCCCAGAATCCCTCAGTCCCTACCTGTTACAGGGTATGGCAAGCGTATCCCACCCCCTACCCTGAACTCTCCAGTTCAGGGGGCTGGGCTGCTCTTTTCTATATAATCCAGACATTTTCAGATACTCATCTTTTTGTACTTTTGGCCTCCTAGCTGCTGCACTTCAATCCCCTTTCTCCTCTCCCTTCCCTTCCCCCTGTTCCCACATGGCTCAGCTTAGTCTGGTCATGTTCACTCTGGACTTTCTGAGACTTGTCCCTGCCTCTGGCTATGCTCTCCCCATGTCCTTTCCTTTTTATTTCTTTTCATTCACAGAAGAGTAGAAATGCCTGTATACACATAAAATAAAGATTAAAATTAATATATTTTAAAAAGTAAGTCATTGCCCGGCAGTGGTGGCACATGTCTTTAATCCCAGCACTCGGGAGGCAGAGGCAGGTGGATCTCAGTGAGTTTGGGGCCAGGAGCCTGGAGCGAGTTCTGGGACAACTAGGACAGAGAAAACCTGTCTCGAAAAACCAAAACAGAAGAACAAAACAAAGAAAAGTCATCTTGGGCTGGAGAGATGGCTCAGCTGTTAAGAGCAGAGGCTACTGAGGACCAAGGTTTGATTTCCAGCACCCACATGACTCACAAACACCTATAACTCCAGTACCCAGCCCTAAGTCCTATCATTTTAAGGCTTAGATTGTCCCAGATTTTGCCAGTTGGCTTTTTATGTTCCTTTGAGATCTTATCATTTATTGAGAAATATTTGGCTTTCTTGCCTAAGATATTCCTGGCACAGCTTGCACTTTTTGCCTCCAGCCCTCAAATGACCTATTTCCCCAAGACACTGTTGCTTTAGTTTTCTTTCAATTTTTTAAATTTTGAGACAGTGTCTCTCTTTGTAATCCTGACTGTCCTGGAACTCACTCTGTAGACCAGGTTGACCTAGAACTGCCAGAGATCTTCCTGCTTCTGCCTTCTGAGTGCTGGGATTAAAAGCATGTACCAACATGCCCAGTTTTTTTGTTTGTTTGTTTGTTTCTTTTTTAGTACTCAATGGTATTTAGAGACCAAAGATCTAGGCATAAGGTGCTTATTGTAGTTGTGCCAATAACAAGTGTGTTATCTCCACCGCTGTTCATTTCTATGTAGATATAGCATATCCCAGCATCTCCTCTTTCAATTCACCAATTCACTGCCATGACAACTGGCCTCAAACTCATCATGTACCTAATGATTATTTTAAAAGTTATATATTTATTACTATTATTATTTTGGTTTTCCTTCTTTCTTTTTTTGTTTTTTTTTGTTGTTGTTTGTTTGTTTTTTGAGACAGGGTTTCCCTGTGTAACAGTCCTAGCTTTCCTGGAACTAGCTCTTATAGAGCAGGCTGGCCTCGAACTCACAGAGATCTGCCTGCCTCTGCCTCCCAAGTGCTGGGATTAAAGGCGTGTGCCACCACTGCCTGGCTATTTTATTATTTTTTGCATGTGAGTGTTTTGACTGATCCTGGAAGGGGCCAGAAGGGAGCAATGGATCCCATGGGACTGGAGTTACAGATGGTTATCAGTGCTGGGAATCAAATCCAGTTCTGCAAGAGCAACAGGCATTTGTCTCCAGCCCAGTAGCTGATGATCTTGACCCCCTTCTAGTCCTCCCGTCTCCACTTCTCAAGTGCTGGACTTACTTGAGTGTGGGGATCAAACCCAGGGCCTACTCTACCAACTAAGCCATATCCCCAGCCCCCGGGTTCCTTTCTTCTTTCCTGTTCATCTAGCAATGTTCTCCAATAGGAAAAAGTGTCCCGTGCTTGTCTTATTGGATTCATGTCCTTTTTTTGTAGCCAATCACAGTATCTTGGGTATCTCGTATCTGTGCTCTGCTCAGGCCTTGAAGCTGCACCCCATGACCCCTATGTGTGCATCTTCTTCACTGTAGGCTCCAACAGGGGCTCCAAGTCAACTCCATGGTGGTTGACCCTACCTCACTTTGGCTCTTTCTACCTCTTCTTCCTCCTCACTACACTCTGACTCTAGTTATTCCCTTGTGTGCGTGTCTTCGTTCCTTCCAGCTGTTTCTCCACGAGGATGTCTTCCCAGACTGCCCTCCGGCCTTTCACTGGAACTGCCTTATCTCACACTACGCTGCAACAATACAGAGCGTCCCTGCTCTGCTCCACACAACGGCTTTCATATTGAATCATTAAGAACTAGGAAGCGTGGAGGGAGCTCCAAAAATATCAATTACAATCTGGCACAGTGGTGCAAACCTATAGTTCCAAGGAGGCTGAGGCAGGGGTGCTGTAATTTAAAAAGCGGCGTGGAAAGACACGTGCTACAGAGTTCGCAGACTCTTTGTCCAAGCACTCTTTTATATACAAAGTATATTAACTCAACCCATGAGTACTTTTCCCCATAAAAGTTTTCTTCAATTTTTTATTTTATTATTATTTTATTTTTTGAGACAGGTTCTTGCTATATAGCCCAGGCTCCTGAATGCTGAGACTATAGGGATGTGCTACAATATCCGGTGGCATTCTGCTTATCGTAACATGTGTACGATGTAAATTTTCAGCTTTTATCACTGTGATAAAATACCCGAGACAACCAACTTCAAAATGGGACACAGAGACAGCAGCCACCAGGGGTTGCACGCACCTGTGCCCTCCTAGTAAGGCCCCAACCCAGTCAACTCTGCCCTACCTTTGTAGCATCCCCTGTTGGCTGAAGTTGATGTCTGTTGACACAAAGTTGCTATTTTTTTTTTTTTTGTGACAGGGTTTCTCTGTAGCTTTGGAGCCTGTCCTGGAACTAGCTCTTGTAGACCAGGCTGGCCTCGAACTCACAGAGACCTGCCTGCCTCTGCCTCCAGAGTGCTGGGATTAAAGGCGTGTGCCACCATCGCCCAGCCATAAAGATGCTATTTACAAATTGGCCACGAAAGGTTAACCCCTCCTGAATCATTGTGACCCCAAGGGACTCATACAGCACAGCACAAATCTGTTTTGTGACTGGTAATAAAATCTTGAGAATCCCTAAGTATTGTCCCCATCTCCCTGAGGATTGGTACCGTTTATAGAAGAAATCAATGGCTGTCCACAAATGTCTTGAGAGGAACAGAAGGGAAAAGAAAGTTAAATTTCATCTGATTCTGATAGAGAGCTGACTTCACCCACTGGCTTGTCATTATGAGACTCATCGTGTTGGGTCCCCCCATCCAGATGAAAATCTGAGTCATCCCCAGCCTCTGCTCCAGCGGCATTTGTCTTGTGTACCGACGCAATACATCACCCTAAATAATCATTTTATTTATTTACTTTTTTAAAAAATATTTATTTATTTATTCATTATGGATACAATATTCTGTCTGTGTGTATGTCTGCAGACCTCATTACAGATGGTTGTGAGCCACCATGTGGTTGCCGGGAATTGAACTCAGGACCTTTGGAAGAGCAGGCAACGCTCTTAAACCACTGAGCCATCTCTCCAGCCCCTAAATAATCATTTTATAAGAGGAAAGTCTGGTGCTTCAGCTATGGCAAGGAAGCTGCAGCATGGGAACAAACTGCTCAACTCACAGGCCAGGAACCAAAGAAGGCATGAGCTGGGGTCCCACAATTCCCTTTAAAGGCATACCCCTAGTGATTTAAAATCCCCACTAGAACTCCCATAGAGCAACTTATTTGTTTGTTTGTTTGGGACGGGGGTTTCTTTGTGTAGCCCTGGCTGTCCTGGAACGCACTCTGTATTATCAAGGATTAAAGACTTGCACCACCACCTCTGGGCTTAAGCTTTTTGATTTGTTTTTGCTTTAAAACATGTAGGCTTGGAGACAGGCAGTGGTGGGCACACCTTTAATCCCAGCACTCAGAAGGCAGAGACAGGCAGATCTTTTTGAGATTGAGGCCAGCCTGGTCAAAAGAACTAGTTCCAGGACAGCCAGGGTTGCTATACAGAGAAACCTTGTCTTGAAAAACAAAAGAAACAAAAAAAGACATGTAGATCTTTATCTTTAGTCCCAGGATTTTAGGTGGCAGAGACAGGCAGATCTCTTCAAGTTTAAGGCCAGCCAAAACTACACAGCAAATTCCAGGATAGCCAGGGCTACATATAGATACCCTGTCTCAAAACAATTAAAGAAATAAATACACATAAACAATAAAAGCTATGAGTCTTGCCTTGCTGAGCCTCAGAGGACTTCTGTTGTACAGCCTCTTAGTCTGAGACGTCCAGGAAACGCTTCTTTCAGCAGGAGCAAGGAGTGTCCTAGAAAACACCAGAGTGAGTCTGAAGCTTTAGCTCAGTTGGCAGTGCTTGTCCAGCATGCATAAAACCCTGAGTGTGATTCCCAACTCTGCATAAGCCAGGTGTGTAGTGGGCACGTGCAGTCCCAGAACTCTAGATTAGAAGTTCAAGGTCATCCCTGGCTCCACATCTAGTTTGAAGCTAGCCGAGTTTCAGGAGGACTATGTCACCAAAACAAATATATAAATAAACCAGAGAAAATGGCAGTCGACTCTGCCCCGAAGTCTTCCTTCCTGGCAGCCCTCTAACTGGGGGCTGAAGACCCTGCTCATTGATTCAGAACCCTTCCCTACCAAGCTGCCAACTAGGCCTAACCAGTTCTCCTTGGCTCATTGGTAATTTAGGTAAGTCGTGTTACCTGCCAGGCTCCACCTAGGTTACCGTTTTATAGCCAAGGACCCAGCTGCAAGTCCCAAATCCCACACCATGTACAGCTGCTACGTTTTAGAGCGGTTCCATTTTGGTCTCAGAAGTTTACATACTGATCTGTATTTTGCCTAGAAGACCAAACAAAAATCTGCAGGAGGGGCTGGAGAGATGGCTCAGTGGTTAAGAGCATTGCCTGCTCTTCCAAAGGTCCCGAGTTCAATTCCCAGCAACCACATGGTGGCTCACAACCATTTGTAATGAGGTCTGGTGCCCTCTTCTGGCCTTCAGGCATACACACAGAAAGAATATTGTATACACAATAAATAAATAATAAAAAAAAATCTGCAGGACTCAAAACTTAGAAGAAACCAAGCACCAGCCAGGTATGATGTAGCACTCCTTTTATCCCAGGACTCGGGAGGCAGAGGCTGTCAATCTCTGTGAGTCCGAGGCCAGCCTGATCCAGAGTGAGTTTCAGGACAGCCAGAGCTACACAGTGAAAACCTGCCTGAAAAACAAAGGAACCAAGGATCTAGGAGCCAAAGGGGTTAAAGTGAGATCTAAGCTGCACCCTCATCGCACATCCTCCTCCGTCAGCACTGATAGCCTAGCTCCATTTGTGAGCCTTTGATCGTCCTCCAGTGCCTGAAAGTTAGCAAGAGTGGAGACCCTTAACTTTTCTGTGTTTCATTGTCGCCAGTTGACTTGATGCCTATCTTCTAAATGATTTTAAGGTCGGAAATGCTAAGAGGAATGTTAATTGATAGATGGGCTTTAAAAGATTTGGAGGTCACTGATGGTAAGCATTTCCCCTCCTTAAGATTTAAGATGCTATACGAGGGCCGGGGAGGTGGCGGCAGTTAAGAGCACTGACTGCTCTTCCAGAGGACCTGGGTTCAGTTCCCAGCACCCACACGGCAGCCTACAACTGAACTGTCCTGTCTGTAACTCCAAGGTCTGACATTCTCACACAGACAAGCATGCAGGTAAAACACCAATGCACATAAAATAAAAGTAAATTATAAAAAAAAAATGCTATATGAGAGGAAGGTGGAAATGTCAGGGTTTATCCTGAAGTTCACTAAGGCAAAGTACTTCTTCCTGGTCAAAAAGAATAGAATTGGGGCTAAGATGGCTCAGTGGTTAAGAGCACTTGTTACTTGCAAGGTTCATTTTTGAGCACCCTCGGGGATCATCTGTAACTCCAGTTCCAGATTTGATGCCCTGTTCTAACTTTGGTGGGTACCAGGTATGCATACAGTACATTCATACAGATAAAATAAAAATAAAGTTTAGCTAAGTAGTGTGATGCATGCCTTTAATCCCAGAACTTTGGAGATAAAGGTAGGTGGATCTCTAAGAACTGGAGGCCAGCCTGGTCAAAAAAGTTAGTTCCAGGACACCCAAGGCTACACATAAAATCCTGTCTTGAAAAAAAGAAAACAGAAAATAAAAAAATAAAGCTTAAAAAGAACCTTGTTTTAAATAGACATTCCAATTAGCCCTGTTTACAAGGCTATATTCTATTGTCCCCGCTTAATTTTTTAAAGATTTATTATGTATACAGTGTTCTGCCTACAGACTAGAAGAGGGTACCAGATCTCATTACAGATGGTTGTGAATCACCACATGGTTGCTGCGAATTGAATTCAGGACCTCTGATAGAGCAGCCAGTGCTCTTAACCTCTTGGTCATCTCTCCAGCCCTGTCCCCTATTTTAAGTTAATCTAACCGGTCTTGTCACCTGTGCTGTGGGATGGTCTTTCTGTACTCTGTGAGGAGAAGCAGGGCAGAGTCTGGGAGATGCCAGTCAGTCACCCAGGGAGCAAGACAAGTAAAAACTAAGGCAACAAGCTGCAAACCACATGGCGAAGGATACGAAAATTGGGTTGATTTAACTGTAAGAGTTAGCTGGTTCTGTCTGAGCCATTGGCCAAGCATTGAGAAGTAATATTAAGCCTCTGAGTGATTATTTGGAAATGGCTGTGAGACGACACAGGAAAGAGAAAAGCCTCCATCTCCACACCTGACCAGGAGACCCCCGCAGAGGAGCTGATTTACCCAACAAGGAGGTGAGCACTATCCCCTCAGTGTGATGATGCCCCTCAAGACCTCAGAAGCTCTTACAGATCTTCACTAAGCCTGCTGTTGCTTTGAACTCTAACTCAAAAACATAACTTTTCCTTTTCTCATTTTTTCTTGGATATCAGCCAAAATCCTAAACATACTTGCCCTGTTATTCTGAACGTTCTCTGAAGCCCTCTCTACTTTCTCCATTTTCTTACAGACCTACATTGCTAACCCTTATTCAAATGCGTGCTTTTCTTTCCTTTTTAAATCTTTAGTTTTGGGACTGGAGAGATGGCTCAGAGGTTAAGAGCATTGCCCGCTCTTCCAAAGGTCCTGAGTTCAGTTCCCAACAACCACATGGGGGCTCACAACCATCTGTAATGGGGTCTGGTGCCCTCTTCTGGCCTGCAGACATACACACAGACAGAATATTGTATACATAATAAACAAATAAACATTAAATCTTTAGTTTTTATGTGCATGAGTGTTTTTCCTACATGCATGTATACCACATACGTTGCCTGTACTCAGAGGTCAGAAGAAAGGATTATCAGATCCCCCCAGAACTGGAGTTATAGATGGTCGTGAGCCATCATGTGGGTGCTGGGATCTGAATCCACATTCAAGAACACAAGATTTATCATCCACTGGGGTCTGTTTGGACATAAGCCTTGTTCCTCCCTCCACGATGCTGGCTAGGACAGCAGCAGAAAGGGCATGAAGGATGGCTGACAAAGTCATACATCTATAGCCCGGTTACCTAGGATGCTGAGGCAAGAGACTCATGCCATCCCAGGAGTTTGTGACCAGCCTAGGCAAACGAGACCTAGTTCCTGTATTGAGATATGGCCTAACTTGTGATCTTCATGTCTCCCATATTCTGATATCACATATGAGCTCCACTGCAGGTTTGTTTCTTAAAACTGCTCGTGTACACAAGCAATGGGATCTGCTGGGGGTCGTAGGACAACTTCCAGGATTCAGTTTTCTATCACGCATGACCCAGGGATCAAACTCAGAGGATTCACAACCTTCTCACTAGCCTTCTCACTGGCCTAAGACTGTACTTCCTTGGCTGGGTGGTGGTGGTACATGTCTTTAATCCCAGTACTTGGGAAGCAGAGACAGGTGGATCTTTGTGAGTTTGAGGCCAGCTTGGTCTACAAGAACTATTTCCAGGACAGCTAGGACTGTTAACACAGAGAAACTCTGCCTCAAAAACAAACCAACCAAGCAAAAAACCCTGCACTTCCTTAAACAAAACTTGGGGTGGATACTGAGACACATAATGTCCTACCCTGGGCTGCATGGGATATGGGAGAACAATTGGGTTATGGTTGAACCCTCAGATCTGCCTGGCCCCATGTTTCTATTGAGAGCCTGAGAACTTGGACACGGCTGCTCGGAACAGCAGGATGGGGCCAAGTAGGGGAGGAGAACAAGTACTGGAGGCATGGGCAGTATGAATATTCTTCACTATACAAGTCAGTATTATTTCTCCTTAACATTCTTTCTCTTGTCTCAACAGCAAATCTCAAAACAGTTCTTTTAAGAACTGAGGTAGCAAGGATGGGATGAGCTACTTCAGGAAACAGTTAAGTCTAACTCTGCCCCTCCCCTCCCCCAGCAGCCACCTGCAGAGACTGAGGTCCAAGTCCTATCTCAGTAGAGGAAGACACCTGCAGAGATCTTATCTTCTCCAGGGCACAGGGGGTTACTTGAAGGAACACAGAGGCCAGATACTAGGTCTAACAGCTATTTTATTCCCTAGGAACAAAATGCATGAGGAAACTCCAAAATGAAACAGGCGCAGAGACGACAGAGTGACACCAAGGTGCCCTGGCTTCAGAGTTCAGAGGACAGCACAGTGCAGAAGGAACCCGATGAGGACCACTTGAGGAGGGTGACATCTGTGATGTAAAAACTCGCCCCCTCTACAAAGCAGATATTACACAACTGTCTGAGACCCAGGACACCGAAGCCTCCCTCTGAAGAACTGAGGTAGGCAGGTAAGACTGTGAGGGGGCTTGAGTGTTACAGATAACCTGAAATCACTTTCGGGTACCCACAAAGGGCTGAGATAACCCAAGATGACTTGAAAGGGAGGGAATCAAAAGGTAGCCAAGAATTTCATGCTTAAGGTGGGCTGGTCAATCTTGCCAAATCAGGCCCCAGGGTGGTTATAAGAAATATTATTCCTACCCACCCCAAAGGACTCTGGTCATACTCAATCAAAAGTCATCCTTTTCTCTGTGGATTCATTTATTTCCCCACTTGTGACATAATTCTGTACCCCTCAAACCTGATCCTAAGGGTAGGATTGGCAAGGGATAAGGAAAAACCGTGTCTAGCCCTTGCATGCAGCGGCGTCCATGGAGGCGCGAGCAAGGTCCTTTGTTGTGGGCGAGGTCACTGGCCCGCCCCTGCAGAACACATGCAGTGACACCACCGCACTGTCAGGGCCCGTGGCTGCTGTCCTGCAGGGCAGACAGTCACAGAGAGGTCTCCTGGACGATGTAGGTCGGGCTACACGGCTGGTGGACGAGACCATCCTCAGCCATCCTCTCCTTATCCCTGCTGTCCTGCAGCACTCCATTCCTCATCTTCTCCGGAAACAGGGGGGGGACCACAGGGACATCCTGGGGACAGGGAGTGCAGGTGACGGTAGACAAGGGCAGAGGAGCATGGCAGGCACAAGGAGAACAGGGAAAGGCTTCACATGACAATGGATCTCACCTTGCTGTAGCTTCTCCAGCGAAGCCGCTTCTGGCAGGATAAGGGCAGGAGTGAGAGGAGCTTTGGCAACACTGGATAAATGGTGCCAGGGTTCAGGGTCCGGCCCCGCATTCCCCCTAAAGGCAAAGGTGCTTGTCAAGAGCCCTTCAGAGAACTTCTTAGAGCAGCACTCTGCTGTCCCTGCACCAAGGGCCCAGTCCTCCTGCCCACTCTGATGTCAGCAGGGGAGACCAGCTGTTACTGACACCCAGTACCCCAAGGGCAGGATCCCATCTTCCCCAGACTGAAAAGTCCCCCTCTCCCCTCATTTTGCTGTGTGGCAGTTCCACGCCCTCACCGGTGAGCAGACTGACAATCAGGCCCACGACAATGACGGTGGTGGAGTTGTGTGCACTGTACCATAAATAGGACAGGGAGTAGAACCGCTGCAGTCCCGTGGGCCTAGGGTGAGAAGGTGAGGAAAAGCATTTGGCAGGGCATTCTGGAGGCACTTCAAGCCCCCCACCTACAAGGTCTCAGAACTCAGCCTAACCCTCCTTATAGCTTATGGTAAGGTCCCCATGAAATCCCTCAAAACTGAGCTTCACCCAAGAACGAGAGCAAGCTGTGCCTCACTTGGACAGGGTGGTAGAAGGCATCAGAGTAGTCATAGTGGCGATGGTCAAGTTGCTGGGCAGGAAGGAGCTGGACCCATTAACAGGAGGGGACGCCACAGAAGAGCTCATCCTGCTCACTATGCTTCCAATGCCGATCCAGAAGGCCATGGTGAGTCCAGTCAACAGGCCGACGATGGCACCCTGCCCAGAGATACAGCCAGCTCTCTTGTCACAAGGCCCACCACAAACCTTCACACCAATCCCCAGAACTGCTGAGCTCCTCAACAGTCCAGTTCCATCTACGCGCATATCTGGGAAGCCGGGTGTCACTCACAAGAGGGTTGGCACACGGGAAGAACATCCCCAGGCAGAAAAGTCCCAGCAGTGGCCCTCCAACCATGCCAAAGATGCTGAGTGCTGCCTGGAGTCGATGGAAGGAGAAAAGAACGCACGGGCTCAGAGACTTGGGCCTCAATGTCCTGTCAATCATCAGCTGTTGGTTTCTTCAGGGAGGGAAGGGCTGTGGTGATGCACTTCGGGCTGAGGCTGAGCTCTAGGGCTCTCTGGGTCAACAACATCCTAGGAATGCTGGGCTTTTGCTCACTTGAGAGTCTGTTCATAGTTAAAGGCCATCTATCGAAGGACAATGTATGGGACTGGGGAGAAGGCTCAGGGGATAAAGGTGCTTGCTGCCAATGCTGACACCCGAGTTCCATATTCAGGACCCACATGGTACAAGGAGAGAACCAACTCCCAAAAACTGTCCTCTGACCCCCACTTGAGCACTGGCATGCAAGTATCCATACATAATGAATGGCTATTTTTTTTTTTTTTTGGTCTTGACAGGGCTTCTTTATATAGCCCTGACTGTTCTGGAACTTACTCCATAGACCAGGCTAGCCTTGTACTCAAGAGAGTCGTCCACCTGCCTCTGCTTCCCAAGTGCTGGGATTAAATATGTGTGCCACCATGTCCAGCTTAAATGTAGTAATTTTTTTAAAGGCACATTCCAATACTCTCAAAACAGCTATCTTCATTTCTTAGTTCAAACATATCCCCCCATTCCTGCTAAGAGCTTCTTCCCCTAGAGGCATTACCTGGAGCACTGATCCCAGATGAGAGGAAATATAGGCCATTCCCAGGCAAATTAGTCCATAGGCAAAAGCTGGGGAGATGCAGAGGGAGGCAATAAAGTGATGTGAGTCAACAAGTAGAGGGATAACACACTCCAACCGAATTACCACTCTGTACCCAGGCCCAGGGCCCGCTGCTCTCCCCTGAAAGCCATATGATGGCTGTGTGCTGCTGCACGAGGCACGTGCTGAGGCCAGGACAGACTTAGGGAAGCAGGCTTCCTTAACTCATGACAGTGACCAGGATGTATCTTCAAACGAACAAGACTTAAGATACACAGAAGAATAAGCCTACCAAGGCTTCGGGAAAGCAGGATGGCCCGGGTTTCGGTCATCTCAGGGAACCAAGGCTGAATTAGGTCCTCCATGGTGACCGTTGCCAGTGAATTGAATGCGGATGATATGGTGCTGCAGCGGAGGAAAAGGACGAGCTGTGTCAGGTCCGAGAGCCAAAGGACTCCACAGACGGGAAGGCACTACCCATCGATGCGTAGCCCACACTACTTCAGAGGGGTTTGGAAAGCAAGACGTTTCTGATGGAGTAGGTGTGTTCACCTAGATGACTGACACTGCCAAGTGAAGCCTGCTTTGGGAGAGGCCAACCAAAACAGATGGGACTGGTCCAGCAGGCCACTGCAGGAGTACCTGAGGGATCCACTGAAGAGGCAGGCGACAAAGAGCCCAGGTAGCCCCGGTGTGTCCTTCAGGAGGTCCATGACGAAATAGAGCACTAGCTGCAAGGAGAGCAAACACACTCAGGGAGGAAAAGGGCTCTGAAGAGCAAACTCCACAGCCCATCCAGCCCCGCCGCTGATGGCCAGTGGGACCGCAGCATGCTGCCTAACACACCGGGCCCGTCTGCTACAGGAGGAGGTTGTTGGGAAGCTTAGATGAGAGCAGACGTGCAGCAGTTTCCAGTGAAGGGAGCTGGTATTGGCTGGCTGCCCACCCATCAAATGGGTGAGCACTGATTAGATCTGCTCAGGACTGGAGTCTGACACTAGACAGCTGGGACCTCAGGATGGAAAAAATAGTCATCTTTTTCCAATTTAGCCACACAGGTACTCTGCTTAGGGATCCAGACTGGCTTCTCATGAACACAGGATGGGGCCAGAGAGACCCTCTCACCTGGTCGGGTGCTGCTTGCTCTTGCTGGGGGCTCATAGCATATTTCTTATAATAGGCAAACATGACCAGACCAATGAGGGAGCTCATGCACAAGGCCACTTGCTGGCAGGGGAACACTGCATAGCAGGAACTGCAAAAGATCAGTGCCAGAAGACAGAGATGACATTAACAGACACTGTTAGACGTGCCCTCCTAAACCTCCAGAAAGCCCCCAACAAAGGGGAAGGCACTCTGAATCCTGTCCCACCCCATTGCTCCCAGGGACCCCTTCCCAGGCTCTAGTATGTCCCATCCTTGCACTTACAGAATAGCAGCTTTCTCTGAGCGGGAGCTGAGGTAGCGCTGCACCTGAGCCTGATTCACTCCATACAAGGACAGCATCATGAAAACCCCCCCAAAGGCCAAAGTCCAGAAAGTATGACGCACAAAGGGGTCGGGATCCAGCCTGCAACAGAGATACCCAGTCACAACCACAGCCACCTCATCTCAGGTGTGCATCCAGGCAACGTCCAGGCCTCTACACCCATGATCACTTTCTCCCTCTGCAGGATGGACTGTCTGCCTATGGTGCTGCCAGCTTTCTCTGCTTACTAAAGGCCCAAGACCAGGCTGAAATGGACTCAGCCCGTAGACGCTAAAGGTACCAGTCGAGGAAGCACAGACTTACTCAATCCCAGAGATGAGGCCATACTGGGAAGACACATTCCATACATGACCCAAGCCGCCCACTCTGGCAGAGCCTACAATGATAACCACCAGCTGCCCTAGGAACATGACCAGCGTTTGGAACACATCTGTCCAAATGACAGCCTTCAGCCCACCCTACAAGAAAAAAAAAAAAATCACATCCGTCACAAATGCCAAATCAAACGGAGAGAGTGGACATTACACTCCCAAGAAAGCCCTTGCATAACCCCTGAAACTGTCAGTCACTCCACCTTCTCCGCCTCACCCTGGAACTGCATCCCATTTCTTGGATCTCTTTACGCTAGCCCTTCTTTTCCTTCCCCCATCTTCCCGCTGTCACCCAGGATAACTGCAATTACCAGCGCAGTGTAGATGTTGCAGACAATTCCGAGGGCCAGGACTGACAGCCAAAGATCAAATCCTGTCACTGAAAACAGATAAACGTCACAATCCTACCTCTGGCAGGTTTTCCAGAGCAGCCTGGTGAGGATAACTACTCCAAGCATAGAGATGAGCCAGCTGGGGTTGTCACATGACTTTAATCCCAGCATTCTGGGAGGCAGAGACAGTCTAGTGCGGTCTATACAGCAGAGTGCCAGGACAGCCAGGACCACATAGGGACTTTGTCTCAAAACAACAACAAAACAAAGAAAACCCATCATAACATCACAACACTGAAGCAATTAGTCACCATAGGGGAAATAAATCATTTCTCAACATGAGGAAAAACATTTTCAGAGCTCCACCGAAATGTTGATTAACCAGTTCAGGTGTGGCATGGTAATGTTTGATCAGCTTTCAACCGAGGTGAAGGACGTCTCCTTCTACCCCTGGTAGAGACCAAGAGCCCTGTCCATGAATTAGTTCTCTCTAGTACACTACCCTCTCTGCCCCTCCTAATGACATTTCTCCAGTCTGCCAAGGCCAGACGTCAGGGACCATGACTCCTCACCTGCATTGAGGGCCAATGACGGAGCGTAGAGAGCAACGCCCATGTAGATCACCTGTGGGAGATGGGAAGGATGTGAAGGGGAAGAGACAAAAGTGGAAAGAGTGTCCCCAAGGCTTGGGCTTACTTCCCTCTAACGCCTCCCAAAACCTGGCTTGCAACCACTGTCATATCTATAGTGGCACTGGACAGGATGCCACCGGGGACTTGACCAACTAATCACTCACAGGAATTTTAATCACAGGGAAAGCTCCACCCCAACTCTGAAGGCCCGAGTTCAGCCCTCCCTTGCCCCGGCTCGGTTTTAGTTAGCAGCCCACCTACCATCTGAAAGATGAAGGTCACAGTTCCAAGGATCCTCACTACTTTATTAAAGCGTAGCTCCAGGTACTAGATACAAGTACAAAGAATTTGTGCCTTTTAAGGCATGGCATTTTGCGACTCCAGCCCTCATAATACATAACCTCTTTCCTCAAGAGGTCTAGTAACACAAGAAAATATGCAGAACATATACTCTGGACCCCCTAGGCATGGCACTCTCCAACCCCCTCCCCCAGGAAGAAGAGCTACTTGGGGCAGTCATTCTTCGGTGGAACCCGAGTCACAACCTTAGGTACCCATCCCCTTCCCATGCCTTTCCTGTTTACCTCATAGGCACTGGTAAGATGCAGGCGGTAGAAGACTGGGATGAAGATGTGAGCAGGGATCAGAAGTCCTAGGAAGTAGGAGCATCCCAGGAACCAATACTGGGTTCCAAATCGGTAGATCTCAGCTGGTGCCCCCAGGATGGCTACTGCTGACTGGAAGGTGGCCAACAGGGACAGTGCCACAGGAAGGCAGCCCATTTTGCGGTCTGCCAGCAGCAACTCACCAACAGTATGATGGCCCCATCCACGGCAAGCATGGTAGAGCCCAATGATGAGGGAGAGAAGGAGCAACAGGCCAAACACCACATAATCCACGACAGAAAAGGAGGAAATAACCCTGTTGGTGTCTGCGGCTGTGTGGAAGGGAGCTGAGGTGCTCTCCCCCATACTCATCCTCTCTGTGCCCGTTTTTCAGGACTTGGTATTCCTGGGTTCAGAGCTGTCACTTCACCGACCAAGCACGTATAGGCAAAGGGCTCCGAGTTGGTTCCTGGCTCAGTTTTACAGCATTCCTCTTCCAGCCGGTGCCACGGTCCAAGAGCAACTGGAAGAATCCATCTCTTAGTCAAGCCTACCCTGCCCTCATGGCTGCCCACCCACAGGCTTCGGACATGTCATGACCAGACTCAGACTAGCCAGCCAGCACAGCGGTGGGTGAATGCCTGCAAGGTACAGGCGGCTTTGCTAGAGGTTAGGGAGGGAGGGGAGGAGGGAGAAAGCAGCAGAGTGAGACACAGGAGACAGTAACTTGGCCAGGACCTCTGCATGTACAGTTATGAAATTCAAGACCTTTCTTGGGTCTCCACCCGAGTAGTAAAATAAAAATCAACTCTAGCCTAATATCTTCATATAATCCCTGCCTCCATTTGCGGGCACAGACCCAGTCACTACAATGTCTTGAGCCAGCAGAGCCCAGCCTGGCGCCACAGCCCCGCAGGGAAGAAATGGGAAACCAATGACAGCAGGGTTTCCCCTATTCTCCTTGGCCTCAGTTTCACTTCTCATGACCCAGAGGGGTCGTCCTCCGAACAACGCCCCTACCCGCAGCCCAGCCCAGCGAGCTCACCTCCCAGATGTCTCCAGCCCCATTCAGAACAGAAGGCTCACTACTCTGTACCCCTTTCTCTTTCGGGATGAAAGGCATGTGCCACCACTGCCCAGTCGTACCTCTTTATTAGCATCCCCAGTATCACTAGAGAAACCCTACCTGTCTGTCTCAGCTTCTGCTAGACACACCCATTAAGGGTGGATCTGGTCAGAGTGATAAAATTCAAAAGTGAGACAGATACGGGCCAGAGGAAGGTCAGTGGTTAAAAGTACTTGCTCTTGTGGAGGACTCAGGTTCTAGTCTCAGCATCCACATGGAAGCTCACAGTCATCTATTACTCTAGTTCCAGGGGGTCCGATGCCCTCTGATTGCTTCTGTGGGTACCAGGTACACATGTGGAACAGACATGCACACAGACAAGACACTCATATACATAATGCTGGGCTCAGACACATACCCGGAGAAGCAATCTCTGAGGCAGAGCTGCCTGGAGCGGCCCTGAGGTAGAGGCGCTGATTCTGTAAGGAGCTGAAGAAAGAGCAAGAATTGGGCGTCAGAGGAACGCATTTGTTGCTCTCTGTTCTGGGCTCTTCAGGGAATCAAGCACTGTGCCCCGAAATGGCCCATATCACCCTATGTCCCGGCTCAACTCTAGCAGATCCAGAGAGAGCAGAGCTGCCGTTCAACAGCATTCTTAGATGGATTGGGCTCTCAGGCTAAGTCGCTCTTGGCACCCTGTGTGCTGGACAGAGTTAGAAAGGAGTTGCCTAGAAGACGGGAAAGTTACTTTTCTAACTCTCTCTCACACCAATCACCATTATAATAATATGCCACAATCTTTAAAAGAACAAAGATGGGATCACACTATTCCAAGTCAGCCACTCTTACAGCGCCCCCACTTCACACAGAAGCATTAAAGATCCAGACATTCAAGTAATCTTTTTTTTTTCCTTTTTTTTGGGGGGGGAGGGCTGGTTTCGAGACAGAATGTCTCTGTAGCTTTGGAACCTGTCCTGGAACTAGCTCTTGCAGAACAGGCTGGCCTCGAACTCACAGAGACTGCCTGTCTCTGCCTCCTGAGTGCTGGGATTAAAGGAGTGTGCCACCACTGCCCTGGCCATAACCTTTTCTTTTTTTCTATGTTTATGTATACACAGGTGCATGTGAGCAAATTCACGAGCATGTGGAAACTCAGATGTCTTCCTTGGTCACTTTCCAGGCAGGGCTTGTTCACAGAGATCTATAGGCAACTGCCATGCTTTGGTCTTCACACTTAGGTGGCAAGCCTTGACCTACTTACTACTAAGCTATCTCCTGGGCCTCTCAAACAACCATTCTAAAATACAGCTAAGTAACTGTCAGAGGCAACCTTATAACACAGGCCTATGGATTCCTCATCCACCCTGCTCTCCCAAATGTCCATCCTCTGGTCTTGAAAAGCAATCCCTAAGCAGGGCGGTGGTGGCACACGCCCTTCATGCCACCAGTAGGGAGAGGCAGATCCAGAGGCAGACCTCTGTGAGTTCAAGGTCAGCCTGGTCAGCAAGTTTAAGGACAGCCAGGGCTATAAGGAAACCCTGTCTTGAAACAAACACAAAATAAACAAAAAGCAATCCCCCTAGAAGTACTCCTCTGGCCAGGCGGGGCTGGCGCACGCCTTTAATTCCAGCACAGGGAGGCAGAGACAGATGGATCTCTTTGAGTTCGAGGCCAGTCTGGACTACATAGTGATTTCCAAGTAAGGCTCCAAAAGTTACAGAGAAATCCTGTCTGGGGTGGGGGTGGGGGAGCAAAAAAGAGGCACTCCTCGTTGGTGTGGAAGGAACACTAGAGAACGCTGCATATTTAGACAGCCTTGCGTGATGACAGTTCACGTTCTCTGAATACCTGCCTTGGAGCCAGGAGTAAATAAAGTGCCTCTATGTCACCGGTTCACAGACTTTTGACCCATCTGAGGAATCAGCCACACCTCAGACCCTATCTAGTACCTTCTAGGTGCTAAATTCCTACCTTCGAGCAGCTTAAGGCAGGGTGGTACAGTGGACTTTTCCTTAATAAACCATAGCTCTATATCCTATCTAATGTGTGCCACTAAATAAACTATAGCTCTATATCCTATCTAGTATGGGCCACTAGGTTAGAGACCCCACCTTCTAAAACTCAAACACTCTCCCCTCAAAGTTCTACAAAAAAAAAAAAAAAAAAAGCAGTTTCCTGTTTTGTGTCTTATTTGCTGCTAAATCTTCTCTCCCAGCCTCCTCCAATGGTGAGCAACAGGGTATTTCACCTGAAACACCCTCAGCATCTCTCTACAA
The DNA here is from genome assembly GCF_982192425.1 of Myodes glareolus. NCBI lineage: Eukaryota > Metazoa > Chordata > Mammalia > Rodentia > Cricetidae > Myodes > Myodes glareolus. The sequence continues at coordinate 100,401,006 of NC_142031.1, read as the reverse complement.
AACCTATGAAGAATGGGTCTCAATTGTAGGGGTTGGTGAGATGGTCCCGGGGTTTGGGGTTCTGCCTTCTCTGTAGAGGACTCAAGTTTGAATGCAAGCATCCACAGTAGCAGCCTGAAACTACCGCTAACTCCAGCTCTGGCACTTCTGGGCTCCTCACACTAGTACTCGTGGATAGACACACACACAGCACAGAACAGTAAAGAAACTGTTTGCAGGTAATTCACCGTGGTCCAACCTCACTATTCCCAAGACTAGAAAGGATCAAAGTGCTAACTGTAGTCAGTCAGTCATAGAACAGTGCATAGATTTCAACCAATCTAGTGACAGATTAATACATCCTGCCTACCAGGAGATCAGGGCATCTTCTCCCACACTGTATTCAACACGCCTGGGCAGATACTGCCTGGTTGACAAGGTGCGCTACACACAGATTAAGAAAGGGTCTGAGCTTGGGCCACACGTTCTATGTCACAATGCAACTCTCTAGACCAACAGTCCCAACAGGGCACTCTGGTTTAACCTAAGGATGCCCCGGGCCTTTGTATTCTGTAACACCTTGAGATTTCTCACTCTTTGGCAAGTAGTCACTACTATGAAAACGTCTTAGACTAGGCAGTGGCACACACCTTTAATTCCAGCACTTGAGAGGCAGAGGCAGAAGGATCTCGGAGTTGAACGTCAGGCTGGTCTACAGGGTGAGTCCCAGGACAGTCAGAGCTACACAGGAGGCAGAGACAGGTGTATCTCTGTGAGTTTCAGGACAACCAGTGCTACACGGTGAGACCCTAACTCAAAATAAAAAAACAAGGGGAGAGGTGGTGGGTCCCAGTACTGACTAGTTCCCTCTACTTTTGGAGTTTCCGAAAATTTTGTTTTTGTTTTTTTGTTTCTCGAGACAGGGTTTTTCTGTATAACTTTGGTGTCTGTCCTGGAACTAGCTCTTGTAGTCCAGGCTGGCCTTGAACTCACAGAGATATGTCTGCCTCTGCCTCTGGGAGTGCTGGGATTAAAGGCGTGCACCACCACCACCCAGCTTCCGGATAAATTATTTGCATTAGGCACCAAGAATCCTCTAGGATGGAGGAAGAAGAAATTTAGCAGACAGAAAAATGCCAATCCAATGACAGTCTTCAATTCACACAATCCGATTCTAGGAAGAGAACAGTGGCCTTCTGAACACTCCACAGACACACCAATGGACATGTCTATCTCAGAAGAGTAGCCAGAAGAAAGCGAAGCTACTTTCCTAAGTAGGATTCTCATCGTCATCATGCACACACTAGGTTACTTTAACTGCGGTGAAAGGTATTGCTGGTGTGTGGGTTCTGAAGTCCCGCGAACCTGAACAAGTTAGTAAAGCACAGGCCCACAGGGCTAAATCCTCACCGGCTTCCTCCTTTGAAATGCAAATGCCAACGGCCACAGAGGAGTCTTGGGTTAAAAATTCCTCAACGTCTGAATAGTTTCTCACCAGAATAAAATATTTCTGCAGTTAAATGTATTAATAAATGTAAATTCGGGACTTCCAGGCAGGAACCTGGAACAGGCAGGTTACCTGAAATGAACTCCAACTGTCTTTGGTGACCTCTTGAGGTGTCCTCATCAAAAGCAATAGCTGCCCTTTGGTGTGATGGGTCTCTCCCAGCGCCCTTCCAGACAGGACGCCTGCGGCTGCTACCACTCTGCAGAAGCGCTACCTTGCCTTGCGTCGATGGTTCGGCCAGCACTACCAAAGTTCCTTCGTTCCTTCCGAAACCAGCATTGTTCTTTTCCTGGGAAGGCAAAGAACATGAGTTAGGGAAGCGTCTTTCCCGCTCCACCACCTTGCCCGGGCTCCGGGGAACTACGCAACATTAAGGTGAAGGGTTCCCAGACTCGTGTCCTCCTGCCAGCGTTTGCCCTTCGCCCTCCGATCTCCGCTCCTCCATCACCCGTACCCCTTTTCAACTCAGTTGTCCCCTTTCTCCACACGTGGCTAACTCACCACTTTGCGCTAGTATTTAAGACCTTTCCCCAAAGCCCACGCGGAGAGGCTCGCCCCTCGCCTCGCCCCGCCCCTCCCAGCTCCGCCTCTCGCGTCCCGAGGCGACTGAACTCAGCTTCTCTGCCCAATCCCTGCCCAACCCCCCCCATCCCGGCCCAGCCCACCTGCGCGATTCCACACGTGGGTAGCTGGCCCGCAGGCCAGCCCGGCCCGAGCAGCGTCCGGCTTGGTGACAGCGGGACCCCGCCCCCCCCTGCCCGCCCTGATCGCCGCGCCGCCATGTTTACTGAGGGCGGATGGAGAGTCCTAGTTGTCCGCACCGAGCTGAGAAAGCATGCAGTAGGCTCCAAGCAACTAAGCGGCGCCTGGGGAGGCCTGCGTTCCCCGAAGAATGGCGGGAGGGTGGGTCTGCCCGCCAGGAACATGCACCCGGGAGCGCGGACATGAGCCCAGAAGGCGGCGAGCAGTAGCCTCGCTCCGGCAAACCATGCCACGCCCCACGGCGCCAGGCGAGGCCTGATTAGGCCACGCCCCAGAGTGGCCCGGTTCGCAAAATTAGGCCCGGCCCCAAGGCTGAGGCATGAGGCGAGGGGGCGGGGCCTCGCGCTCGGCTCTCGCGAGCTGTCAAGAAGGTTGAGAGGAGTGGAAAATGGCGTCTCGCGAGCCCGGCAGTTCTGCGAGCTCGATACCTTGGGTTGCTACCCTGCTCCTGGCTGTGGGCGTGGAGAGGGCCCTGGCTCTACCTGAGGTACAGAAGAAAGCTAGTTTGAGATCTGGCTGAAGAAGGTTGCCGATCGTCAGCCTTGTGTCGAGCTCGCCCGCCGGTGGCTGTCCCAGCCGAAGCTCAGATTTCTCCCTGAAGATTCCCTAGCCCTGTCCCAGCGGGGATCGTGCTCCCGAGTACTCACGTAGCGACGGTCACTGGCACCTTCGCCCTGCCCACATTCAGAGAGAGACCTTTGAAATTTGATCTCCTTGCTTTTGAATAACTTTAAATTGTTCTTCCCACTCTAGAGTCCCCGGCTCCTCCGCCAGCTGTCCTTGCACGAGTACCGTGTGTGGTGCAATGGCATGGCTGAGTACTTTGTGTACCCGCATGCAGCTCTTTAACACTTGCCAAAGCATGCCTCTCGGGTGGAGAAGTCTCTGGAAAGGACATAATATAGTCAAGTAATGATTCTCCTAGATGAGGACCTTCTTTCGGAAAAGACTTGTGTAGTGCACTGATTTGGTGCACTGTTGTAGCCGAAGAAATGGGTTCTATTTATAAAATCCAGCTTTCTGCTTTGTATTGTAAGAATTCTGGAGAGAACACTGACAACTAACTATTGATTCTTGTTTGTTCTTCTTTTTTTCTTTCTGGAGTCTTAATAAGGTTTCTTTCTTTTCTACAGATATGCACCCAGTGTCCAGGAGGTGTGCAGAACACGTCCAGAGTAGCCGTTTACTGTGAGAATACATCGGAGTCAATGCAAGCCCGATGCTGCCTGAATCAGAAGGGCACCATCTTGGGGTGAGGGAGGAGAAGACATCCATGGACACTCAAAAAAGTCTACAGGCTTGCCTAACTGACTTTGGGGATAAATACTGGCACCTAACTGGAGACGTCTAATGCTTGATTGTAAAACGTTTAAATTGGTGTAGTATTATTCGATAGGTAAAAGATTTTTTTTTCCTGGATGACAGTAGTTCTTGCCATCTTATAGACTTTTGTGGCATCATTGAAAAATAGCTTTGTTTTTGTTGTTTGTTTTTGAGACAGGGTTTCACTGTTAAGCTCTGGCTATCCTGGAACCCACTTTGTAGACCAGGCTGGCCTGGAACTCACAGAGATCCACCTGCCTCTGCTTCCCAAGTGCTGGGATTAGAGGCATGTGCCACCACCGCTAGGCTTAAAAATAGTCTTATTATAACTCTTTGGATTATTTTTTACTAAAATACATTTACAATTTTCTTTTCTTTTTCTTTTTTTTTTTTTTGACAGGGTTTCTTTGTGTAGCTTTGGAGCCTGTCCTTGAATTCGCTCTGTAGACCAGGCTGGCCTCGAACTCACAGAGATCCACCTGCCTCTGCCTCCCGAGTGCTGGGATTCAAGGCATGTGCCACCACCGCCTGGCACGATTTTCTTAATTTAATTTTTTTATTTTGTGTGTGTGTGTGTGCATGCACTTGAGTGCAGGTGCTGGAAAAGACCAGAGGCTTTGGGTCCTCTGCAGCTGGAGGGATAGGCAGCTATGAGATGTCCAACATGGGTGCTGAACTGAGCTCGGTTCTCTGCAGGATCGGTATTCACGCTTAACTGCTAAGCCATCTTTCTAGTCCTTAGTTTTTTTTCTGTCTTTTTGTTATAGTTGTTCTGGGTACTAGGGAATGAGCCTATCCAAGCTACCTTTTTTGGTTTAGCTTTTCTTTTCTTTCTTTTTTTTAAAATTTATTTATTTATTATGTATACAATGTTCTCCTGCATGTATGCTTGCCGGCCAGAAGAGAGCACCAGATCTCATAGATGGTTGTGAGCCACCATGTGGTTGCTGGGAATTGAACTCAGGATCTCTGAAAGAGCGGCCAGTGCTCTTAACCTCTGAGTCCTCTCTCCAGACCCCTTTTCTTTTCTTTGGGACAGGGTCTTCCTATACAGCCCTGGTACTTACTGTGTACTGAGGCACAGCATGGCCTCAAACTCACATTATTTCTGCGTCAGCCTCCCAAGTACTGGAGTTACAGAGTGACCCATCACACTTCAGCGTTTATCATTTTGACACATGATCTCACTGAACTGCCTACACAACCTTGAACTTGTGATCCTCCTGCCTCGGCTTCCTGAGTAGCAGGGATTACAGGTAGCATGCACCACCAGGCCAGAAACTAAGTTATATATTTTATAATGTTATGATTTTGTATTTTGTAGACATTCAGTAAATGAAAATAATGTGTTGAAGTTCTGTTTTTGTTTGGTTGGTTTTTCGAGACAGGGCTTCTCTGTATAGCCCTGGCTGTCCTGGAACTCACTCTGCAGACCAGGCTGGCCTTGAACTTAGAGATTCACCTCCCTCTGCTTTGGAGTGCTGGGACTAAAGGCTAGAAGTCCTTAATGTACAGAAGTTTATAGTTGTCTGATAGGAAATATAGTTTGGAAAAACTTAAGTGATTTGCTTTTTTTGTTTTGTTTTGTTTTTTCTTTCATTTAAAACCTCTGTGGCTGGGCCTGGTATTTGTAATTTCAGCACTTTGGAGGAGGATCAAGAATTCAAGGTGGGCTAAGAGGTAGTGGCATATGCCTATAATCCCACCCAGCACTTGGGAAGCAGAAGCAGGCGGATCTCTGTGAGTTCGAGGCCAGCCTGATCTACAGAGCAAGTTCCAGGCCAGCCAGGTATATACAGAGAAACCCAAGGTCACCCTTAGCTACTTAGTGAATTTGAGGCTAGCTTGGGTTACATTGAGACCTTGCCTCAAAAATCATCTCGGTGGGGATGCTGACAGGGATGCTGCACATTGTGGTTCTTGTCTCTCACCCCAGCATTTGAGAAGCTGAGGCATCAGGATTGTCACAAGTTGAGACCAACCTGGAATGCAGAGTGAGACCTTGTCTGAAAACAAAATAAAATCTCTGTAGTGTGGTAGTTGTGGCTGTGGCTTGGTGATAAAGTGCCTCAAATGCCCAAGACCCTGGGTTTAATCCCCAGCAAGAGCAACAAAAGCCTCTGGGTCTGAGACTCACAGGAAAAGAGCTACTAACTAACCCTGGAGAAAATAACACCAAGTTTCTTGCAGTACTTGCACAGTGCATTGCTGTACTGGCTAGAACTGTGACTGCAATGTTCCGTAGCAGTACCAATGAGCACAGGAGCCATGATGTCATACGTGCTTGTAGTCTTACTTGTGAGAATGCATTTGAATTTTAGGTAAATTAAAATGTCGACATATGTAGCTAGCACTAACTAGATTGGATAGTACACGATTACAATGCCTCCTACCATAGTACTTCTCTTATACTTCTGAACATAGTGTTGTTCCATCAATATTGGATTAAGTGTGGTGTGTGCACAAATACTAACCTTGCTAGGCGTGGAAAAGAGACATAGTTACACTAATCACTTTGTTTCTTCAGGCTAGATCTCCAGAACTGTTCCCTGAAGGATCCTGGTCCAAACTTTTTTCATGCTTCAACTGCTGTTATCATGTAAGCGTTTAGGTACTTTCCTAATATGGTGATGGGAAAGTCTTTGGAGATAACTCTTAAAAAGGGTAGATTAATATTAGCATCTAAACCTGTACAACTGAGGATGAGGATTGGACTAATAGCCCAGGAAAGCATGTATAAATGTTAATAGCATGCTTTTCTCAACAGAGTACTAACAGTGTGTGTTTTGCAGAGACCTTCAAGCAAATCCTCTCAAGGAAGACTTGACTGACACCTTCCGTGGCTTTACCCAGCTCCAGACTCTGTGAGTAATAGACTGGGAAGAGGGAATCATAGATCTTAATTGTTAGTCAACATCGGAGCTGCTGTTGCTACTGTGTGTGTGTGTGTGCATAGATGCTTGAGTGAGCTCATATGCACATGTGTATGTGTGTGCATGTTTGTTGCTAGTGAATGCTTGTTCTGCTACTGAGCTACACCCTAAACTCTTTGGCTGTGTGTTTATGATCATGTGTGCTGTCTTCAGGATATTACCACCAGATGTCACCTGTCCTGGAGGTATTAATGCCTGGGAAAGTATTACCTCTTTCATGGACAAGCAAATTTGCCAAGGGCAGAAGGACCTTTGCAATAGCACTGGAAGCCCAGGTATGCTGTGGAATGGCCATCTCACTGGGGAGTCCTTTTCCTTCTTTCTGAGGTGACGTTATTCTCTACTTTAGAAGAATAAGGATGCTAAGTGTCTTTCTGTTTGGAGTTCTCTATTCCCCTATAAAGATTTTAATTAATATTTTATGATTTATTTATTTATCATGTATACAGTGTTCTGTCTGCATGTATGCCTGCACACCAGAAGAGGGCACCAGATCTCATTTCAGATGGTTGTGAGCCATCTTGTGGTTGCTGGGAATTGAACTCAGGATCACTGGAAGAGCAGCCAGTGCTCTTAACTGCTGAGTCATCTCTCCAGCCCAAGGTTTTAATTGTTAGTGTTACAGTCTGATTATTTATGATCTTCTAATTTTTTTGTTTTTGTTTTTATTTTCTGAAGCAGAGTCTCTTTATATATTCCTAGCTGATCTGGAACTTGTATAAACAGACTGGCCTTCAACTCACAGAGATCTACCTGCCCCTGCCTCCCAAATGCTGGGATTTAGGTATCTGCCACCATGCCCAGCTTTCTTCTCTACTTTTGACCTAGAAATAATTAAAAGATCTAAGCAGATATTTGAGAAAAATACCTAATGAGATTCAGTGATACCCTCCCCTCCCTGTAGCATGCTTCTGAGATCAAGGAGACTGGCTTGTCAGGGTCACATGGCCTTAGACTCCAGTGACTTTTGTTTTCCTCTGGCTCCCAGAAATGTGTCCTGAGAATGGATCTTGTGCACCTGAAGGTCCTGGTCTTTCGCAGTGCGTTTGTGCTGATGGTTTTCACGGATACAAGTGTATGAGGCAGGTAAGGAACTGGACCTTTTAGAAATAGAGGGATGCATTTGGCAAGAACCTCTCAAAAAGAGACAAGGGAAGTGGCCGAGATGAGGGGATGCATGGCAAAGAAAAACTCGGTTGCAGAAAGTGACCCTGTATATATTGCTGTGACTTGTTTTCTTTGCTAATCACAGGGTTCCTTTTCACTACTTATGTTCTTTGGCATTCTGGGATCCACCACGCTAGCCATCTCTGTTCTACTTTGGGGAACCCAGCGCCGAAAGGCCAAGGCTTCATGAACCACACAGGGCTTCCTGCTCACTTGAGATCACCCTGATCGTGACAAACAGGACTGGCCAGGGGGCGGATCCTGCTCAAAGCTGAAGCGGCCATTGATAATGAAGGAAGGTGTCAAATTGCACCACCTCGGAGTGATGGACCCTCGGTTCAGGAGTGGACGAGTACTTGTTTGTATTATTGGCTACAATAAACACTTTTTTCCCCATTGTTTTAGGGACTAGCGCCATACCTTCGCGTGTTTCTTGCTTGAGGGGCTGGTTTGGGACGGTCGGGTTTCTCGGGTCTCCAGGGTTTTGCTCGGTGCTCGGTGTGATGCTGAGGACCCACCCTATGGTCCCGCCCCTTACGTGCATGGCCCCGCCCCTCACGCTACCGGCTGCCTGCGCCGTCGCAGTCGTGCTTCAGCTCAGTACGATTAGGGCTCCCGCCTGCCGCGCCCGCCTGCTCTCCAGCGCTCCGCGCAGCGAGCCACGTGGACCAACTCCGGCGCGCGGTGTTCGCTTGGTTCCAGTGAGGCTCGCCGCGCCTCCCGCGTCTCTGTGCTCGCCCGGTCTCAGCTCCGACCCCATGGCGGCCCTGGTGTTGGAGGACGGGTCGGTGCTGCAGGGCCGGCCCTTTGGGGCCGCTGTGTCGACTGCTGGGGAAGTGGGTAAGCAAGCCCGGGCGGGCTGCCGACCTCATCCCACTCTGCTTAACCTGTCCACCCCTCCTGCACACTCCTCTCCCCGATTCGGTGGCCGCAGCCCCAGCTCCCTTTCACCACTCACGACCGAAGCAGTCATCTCCTCCGGGATTTGCTGCGCTCGGGGCAGTGCTCTGAAGGCTGCCCTCGCCAGAACTCAGTCCTGCCTCTTTCTTCAGTGTTTCAGACCGGCATGGTCGGCTACCCAGAGGCCCTCACTGACCCTTCCTACAAAGCTCAGATCTTAGTGCTAACGTACCCTCTCATCGGCAACTACGGCATTCCCTCAGATGAAGAGGACGAGTTCGGCCTGAGCAAGGTAGTCACACCCAGTGCTTTCTCTACATCCCTTCTCTGATCAGAAATTAACGGTGAAGTGACACTCCGCTAGACATCCTAGAGGAAAGAGCGAAAAGCACTAAGGCGACCGTGGTTACAGGGCTTGTAGGGACCTTGAAAGGCAGAGCTGGAGACCACAGAGCCTCCAGGTGGTACCCCCTTTCAGAGTCTTCTGTGAGGTAAAGGCACAGGCCATAGGAAATGGCAAAGGGCTTATGGGTGTAGTTATCCAAATGAAATGCAAGAGGTGTACTTTTTCTAGTTATTTCATAAGAACCAACAAAGCTTTTAAAATTTTTTTAGTAACAGTCATAGGGGCAAACAAAATCCTTTAGATAGTCAGCCTTCCTAATGCTATGGCCCTTTAATACAGTTCCTTATGTCTTGGTGAACCCAACCATAAATTTATTTTCATTGCTACTTCATAACGGTAACCTCGCTACTGTTAGGAATGGTAATGTAAACATCTGATATTTCCGATGGTCATAGGCGACCCCTGTAAAAAGGTCGTTTGGCCTGGGGGTCGTGACCCACAGGTTGAGAGCCCCTGCTTTAGGATCCTATAAGCTGGTAAGAAACCAGGGTTGTACCTGCCAATCATTGCCAGTTCATCTACATCCCCGTGACACTGATCACCATCTGGACTCCAGGCATTGTTTAATTTTCTGCTTCTCAATAGTATTTATTTCTAGATAGAAAATTCAAATTTTGGCCAGCCTAGTCTACAAGAGCTAGTTCCAGGACAGGCTCCAAAGCTACAGAGAACCCTGTCTCGAAAAACGGAAAAAAAAAAAAAAAAAAACAAAACAGAAAAAGAAAAACTCAAATTTCCTCATGTAGTGAGGTCCTCCCCATTCATTCTGTAAAATCTGGAAACTAAGTTGTCTCTGAGAGTTAGGTACAAATATTAACACAGTCATTATGATAATAATAGAAGTCAGCATAGACTAGATACCGTATTTCACAAAATTTGCTTAAGCCCTAATCCCAGTCTTACGGCGGCATCTTCCTATCAAACCCTGGCTGACCTGGAATTCCCGGAGATCTACCTTCCTCTGTCTCCCAAGTCATGACATTTGATACTATACCAAACCTTCAATCTTTTCCTCCTTTTTAAATTATTTTTATATTTTTTGATTTTGGAGATATGATACTCTCTCTATACTAGGCTGACTTCAAACTCAGGGATCTCCTGCCTTTGCCTCCTGAGTGCTGGCACTAAAGACATGTGCCACCACCACCTGACTAATTCTTATTTTTGAAGCCTGCCCTGAATAAGAGCGCACTACTTGTTGTTATTCCTGCAAGTTTTTCATCTTAAACCGCCGCATACCTGCTTTTTCATTTTAACGTAGTATCTTATGAATTTGGTTAACATATGAATTGTCAAAAGTTTAGACCCCTGAGATCTTCTACAGCCCAATACATTTGCTGTGCCTGAAGCTGTATGCTTGAGTCAGTCCACTTACCCTGGGGAAAGCTGCAGCTCAGGTAGACCTTCGAACTCAGAACCCTCCCTCCTTAGTTTCCCTGGTGCTGAAATTACAGGTGCGGCGAGTACATCATCATCATCTTCATATTACTAAAGACCAGGGTCTCTGTGAAGCCCACACTGCCTTCAAGCTTGCAGATGTTTGTCTCAGCAGTGCTGGGATTGCAAATAGCAGTATTTTGCCTTTAAATACAATTTTCACTTAGCTTGTTTTCAAGATAAGATCTTGCTAATTCATACCCCTCCCTCCCTGGAATCTTTCTTTTTGAGACAGTGTGTTTCCCAGACTAGCCTGGTACTCACTGTTGTTAAGCCATACTGACCTCCAACTATCCGCAATTTTCTGCCTTGCCCCCCCCAACCCCCAGGAATGGGATTATAGACACATGCCACCAGCCTGTCTTGAGTGTCATTTAATCCCTCCCACAAAAATTTACCAGGTCAGGTATGGCATCTACTCACTTAGTCACAGTGCTGGGGAGGTAGAGGCAGACTAGCTCTACATAGCCCATCTCGGGACAGCCTGGGATATGTAGTGAGAACTTATCTCCAAACAAAGTGTCCTTTTTAATTTACTATAATGTACTTCTTTTGAGTAATAAATTGGTTATCTTTTTAAAATTATAATCTGAAATGAAATGATAAAATGACATCGTATCTATCTGGTATTATACCCTGTAACTTTTTAAAAAAATTTATTTGTTTGTTTGTTTTTGGGGGGGATAGGGTTTCTCAGTGTAGCCCTGCCTGCCCAGGCTGCCCTGGAACTCACGCTGTAGACTAGACTAGCCTCCAACTCAGTGATCCAATTAAAGGCGTGCAGCACCACACCTGGCAAGCTTTGTTCTATTGTAATGTTCTGTGCGAATATCTTTTTATAGTTGTATTTTATTTATGTTTTGATAAATACAGCTTGCCTAAAGATCGGAAGGGCAAAGCTAAGACCCTAGAGGTCAGGGAGTGGTGGTGCACACCTTTAATCCAAAGATTTGGGAAACAGAGGCAGATGGATCTCTGTGAGTTCAAGATCAATGCTGAAACAAATCCAGGTGGTGGTGGCTCACACTTTTAATCCCAGCACCAGTCTGCGTCAGGTGCAAGTACACATTCCTGACACATTGGGAAGGAAGAAGGGGAAAGGGTTCCATCTTTGAAGGAAGCTAACGTACAGTGGATATGAGGGAGTCGGGTGCTCACAGAGAAGACTTGTAAACTCGCTTTAGGGCAAGGGAAAGTACCATTTTCTGTTCCCTTGGGCACTCTGGGCCCATATTCAGGACTACCTGTGAAAGCAGGGAAGGAATGACAGACTGTCGTGTGGGGCTGAGCAGAGGGTCAGTGCAGACAATGTTGGGGCGTGCCTTAGACAGCTGGTTGTCCCTGGGCTCCTCACCGTCTCCTCTTTCCATCTGTAGTGGTTTGAATCCTCGGAGATCCACGTGGCAGGACTGGTGGTGGGTGAATGCTGTCCCACGCCCAGCCACTGGAGTGCCACCTGCACGCTGCATGAGTGGCTGCAACAGCATGGCATCCCTGGCCTGCAAGGTATGATCACAAGCACTGGGATGTCTGGGTACAGGGCAGTGTGCCTAGCTGGAAAGAAACAGGTTTCTGAAATCTGTTAGTTCCTGAGTCTGTGGTTGCAAGGCAAAATGTGCAAAGCTTAGATTAAAGAAAAATCCAAACTATTGCTGAGAAGGAAAAACTCTAAAGAAAGCAAACCTAGCTCCTGGTTTGCCTGTTTAAGTCCGACTCCAGCAGATTTTTACATGATTACATTGCATTTGGCTAATGCATGTCTGAAAGGCAGCTCTGCTCCCTGATGTATCATCAGTGGATATCTGTTAACATGTAAAGTGAAATCTGCAGATCCTGTAACTATTTCATGAAAACAAACTATTCTTCCTTAAGAGAATTAAGGAATTCTCTTTTCCCCTTTTTCCCCCCTTTGGTGGGGGAGAGTGTTGGTTTTGAGCTTTTGAGACAGGGTATATATATAGCCCAGGCTAGACTCAAAGGCAATATGTGACCAAGATGACCTTGAACGCTTCCCAAGGGCCATCGTTGTGGACTGCATCACTGCACACAGCTTCTGTTCTTATTCCCATAGTGTCTGTCACTTAGCCTTCTCGTTTTTCTCTAGAAGTTATTTTCAATAATTAGATCGCTCTAGATCATGGTTCAATTTGGGCGTGCTATTTTGGGCTGTGTCCCTCCATCAGCCCATGGAGCAATTGAGTTTGACTTAGGGCTGTGGAGCGGGCGTGTTCCTTGTTCCTGGGCGCCTGCCCTCCCTGGTGACTGTCATCTGAGGCTGTGCTGTTTTGATAGGCGTGGACACTCGGGAGCTGACTAAAAAGTTACGGGAACAAGGGTCTCTACTGGGGAAGCTGGTCCAGAGTGGGACAGAGCCGTCAGCCCTGCCATTCGTGGACCCCAATGCCAGGCCCCTTGCACCAGAGGTCTCTATTAAGGTACAGAGGAGGTGCCCACAAGTGGGGTAAACTCAAGGACTTGAGAGATGGGGTTTGGTGTGGGTGTGTCTTAACTTGCCGATCTGTGGCTGCCAACTGTTGTTCTTTGTTCCTCAGACTCCACGGGTATTCAATGCAGGGGGTGCCCCTCGCATCTTTGCTCTGGACTGTGGCCTCAAGTACAATCAGATCCGATGTCTCTGCCAGCTTGGGGCTGAGGTTACTGTGGTACCATGGGATCACGAATTAGACAGCCGGGGTGAGTGTCTGGGGCCTCACAGACCAGCAGCTTTTGTTGGGCGGGAGAGCTGTCCCTCAGAACAGGTGGTGAAAGTCAGCGTGAGTTGTAGGAAGGAAGGCCGAAACCAGGGGCTCCATTTTCATGGTCGAGAGTGTGTGTGTGTGTGTGTGTGTGTGTGTGTGTGTGTGTGTGTGTGTGTGTGTATGTGTGTGTGAGGTGGGGGGAGAGGGAGAGAGAGAGAGATATTATTTTAATTATTGGAGGGGCCACAAGTCTGTGCCATACAACCTTAAGAAGTCAGGTCTCTCCTATGGGTTCTGGGAATCGAACCCAGGTCATCAGGCTTGCACGGTTGGTGCTTTTATCTGCTGAGTCATCTCGTCAGCCCTCGGGCGTCTTTGAAATCCCACTTATGACCTCCTTTTCTGCCCATTCCAGAGTACGATGGTCTCTTCCTAAGTAATGGACCTGGTGATCCTGCCTCTTATCCTGGTGTGGTATCCACACTGAACCGCGTCTTGTCTGAGCCCAATCCCCGACCTGTGTTTGGAATCTGCCTTGGACACCAGCTGTTGGCTTTAGCCATTGGGGCCAAAACTTACAAAATGAGGTGGGGCTTGGGAGAATAGAAGGAGCCAGCACTTGGAACATAATTGAGGAGTGCACTGTCTTGAGAGCTGGGGGTTCCTGGTATGGAAACTGGCGTTGAGCTGTCAGGAGCAATGAGATCTGAAAGGGCTGAGTTTACTTTAGTCAGAAGAGGGCGGTAAGAGCGGTTGACTCCGTGTTCCCTTCTCTAGGTACGGAAACCGAGGCCACAACCAGCCCTGTTTACTGGTGGGCACTGGGCGCTGCTTTCTGACGTCCCAGAATCACGGGTTTGCTGTGGATGCAGACTCCCTGCCAGCAGGCTGGGCTCCTCTCTTCACCAATGCCAATGACTGTTCCAATGAAGGCATTGTACATGACAGCCTGCCCTTTTTCAGGTGAGCGTGGGGCTGCGTGGGGCGACAAGGGGCCGTGAGGATGGGCAAAGAAAGCCCAGCCATGGACCTCGATCCTGGAGGCTGCCACAGCCACGGCAGTGACGTCAAAGGTTTTCGTCATTCAATCTCTTCGACAGTGTCCAGTTTCACCCAGAGCACCGAGCTGGCCCTTCAGATATGGAACTGCTTTTTGATATATTTCTGGAAACTGTGAGAGAGGCTGTAGCTGGGAACCCCGGGGGCCAGACAGGTAAGCCACTTTGTAGAACCAAGATGTGGATTTAAGAACGGGGCTAGTTCAGGACAAGCCCGAGGTGAACTTATTCTAAAGGCTGTGTTTGGGAGGGAGGAAGAGAAGAAACAACCCTGGGCAGTTTGTGCTGCCTCTGTCAAAAGGATCTCCAGAGCTAGAGGTCCTGGGCTCCTCTCAGGCTCTCTGTATTTTTTTTCTGGAACTGAGGGGTTCAATCTGCATGGCTCCTGGAGGCCCACTCTCTTGGCATTCACTGACTTTCTTTGCATTCACAGTTAGAGAGCGGTTGGCGCAGCGCCTCTGTCCCCCTGGGCTTCTCATTCCTGGTTCTGGGCTTCCACCACCACGGAAGGTTCTGATCCTAGGCTCAGGGGGCCTCTCCATTGGCCAAGCTGGAGAATTTGACTACTCGGGCTCTCAGGTAAGGTGTAACTATAGCCCCCCATCTGGATGTGCGACCCATGGAGTCATAAGGAGAAGGACTAAGGCCTGGGCACTGTTAGCAGGGATGAAATGGCCCAGGGAGGTCTGCGTGCATCCGGATGGCTGAGGTTGTGAAGGATAGGAGTCCCTTACTAAGGACTGGAGTACAGGGGAGGGAGGGAGGAGGAGAAATGCTGGCCTAAGGCTTCAGTCGTCTGTCGAGGAGGCTGATAGGCCATTTTTATCCTGTCAGGCAATTAAAGCCCTGAAGGAGGAGAACATCCAGACACTGCTGATCAACCCCAACATTGCCACAGTGCAGACCTCTCAGGGGCTGGCAGACAAGGTCTATTTCCTTCCCATAACACCTCACTACGTAACCCAGGTATGGCTCAGATCAGGGTAGCTGGAAGAGGGGACTCTTGATGGGCAAGGGGTTTCACTGGTACCTATGGGGTCCTAAACTGCTTTGATCTACTTTCCCCCTAATGGTTTGGATTCATTCCTACCTCCTGCCTCAGGTGATTCGTAACGAACGCCCAGATGGCATCTTACTGACTTTTGGGGGCCAAACAGCCCTGAACTGTGGTGTGGAGCTGACCAAAGCTGGGGTACTAGCTCGGTATGGGGTCCGGGTGTTGGGTACACCCGTGGAGACCATTGAACTGACGGAGGACCGACGAGCCTTTGCTGCCAGGATGGCTGAGATTGGAGAGCACGTAGCCCCCAGCGAAGCGGCAAATTCTCTTGAACAGGTTTGTGAGATGGTTGGGTAAAGAGTGACGTCATTTCCTCTGTATCTTATTTCCTTTGGGTCCAGGAGCCCTCTGGGCGGTAGCAAATGACTTGTTGGTTCACGTCTTCTGCTCACTGCAGGCTCAGGCAGCTGCCGAGAGACTGGGCTACCCTGTGCTGGTGCGTGCAGCCTTTGCCCTGGGCGGTCTCGGTTCTGGCTTCGCTTCCACCAAAGAGGAGCTGTCAGCTCTTGTGGCCCCAGCTTTCGCCCACACCAGCCAGGTGCTGATAGACAAGTCTCTGAAAGGCTGGAAGGAGATTGAATATGAGGTGGTGAGAGACGCCTATGGCAACTGTGTCACGGTGAGTGATGGGGCAGAGGGTGGCCCAGGCATTCTGAACTCATGAAGGAGCAGAATCTAGAGTAGTATAGCCCCAGCCATAGCAGGACCTGGGGATGGAGCCTCCTGGTTCTTTTGACTTCCTTTTTTGGTGACCTCCACCACCCCACTTCGTAGGTATGTAACATGGAGAACTTAGACCCACTGGGCATCCACACTGGTGAGTCTATCGTGGTGGCTCCCAGCCAGACCCTGAATGACAGAGAGTACCAACTTCTGCGACGGACAGCTATCAAGGTCACCCAGCACCTGGGGATTGTTGGGGAGTGCAACGTGCAGTACGCCTTGAACCCGGAGTCCGAGCAGGTGAGCCTGTGAAGTTAATACTGCACCCTTGTACCTTGGTTTTGGGGCCTCGAGGTTAAGAGGTTTCTTGGTCCTGCCCACTCAACACTGAAGCCAGGATCTTGGTTAGAGCTGGAGCTTGGGGAGGGTCCTTTCACTCCAACCCTACTGGGGATGCGGTCATCTTTCCTCTCACTTTTGAGCACTTTTCTAGGTCGGGTACCAATGACTTATTCTCTCTGTTCTCCCGTTTGCAGTATTACATCATCGAAGTAAATGCCAGGCTCTCCCGCAGCTCTGCCCTGGCCAGTAAAGCCACAGGCTACCCTCTAGCCTACGTGGCAGCCAAGCTAGCCTTGGGCATTCCCCTGCCAGAGCTCAGGTATAAGGTGGTGTCGGGGGAGCGGGGGCTGGAAAGCATACAGAAGACAGGGACTGCGAGAGTAGCGAGATGCTCACCCTGCATTTCTGTCTGTCTGGCACCCCAACTTCCTGATGCTCAGGAACTCTGTTACGGGGGGAACAGCAGCATTTGAGCCCAGCTTGGACTACTGTGTGGTAAAGATTCCTCGATGGGACCTCAGCAAGTTCCTGCGTGTCAGTACAAAGATTGGGAGCTGTATGAAGAGTGTTGGTGAGTGTCCTGTAGAACCAAGATGCTGGCATTGCATCATTGTACGTGCTAGACCAGTGGTTCGCAGCCTTCCTAATACTGCAACCCTTCAGTATAATTCCTCATGTGTGCTGACCCCAATCTTAAAATGATCTCAGTGCTACTTCATAACTGTAATTTTGCTATTGTTATGAATCATAATGTAAATATCTGATATGCAGAATGAATATCAGATATGTGACCCCCTCCCCAAAAGGATCACAACCCAGAGGTTGAGAACCACTGGTCTAGAATGTCAGTGAGGTCTAGTGTGGCCTGAATTTCCCCTGCTCCTTTATTGATAGTAGCTTAGAAATAATAGTTTCAGAGTTAATGGGTGCGTTTCATGTTGGATGGTCATCGTCAGGAGCAGGGTCAGACTCATCTGGAAACCTGTGTTGGGATAGCCCCCTAGGGTCTTCTCTCTTTAACAACTAAGTAAATGGAGAGGCCACAGGAAGAAAGTGACCTGGTTGAAGGCTCACAAAGGAGCAGTGTGAACAACCAGGTCCTGTGAGGGCATCGTTCACTACTCCTCCCTTATCCTTGCAACCAATCCCCTAGATGCCCTTCATCCGCACGGCGTCTCCACGGCCTATCATTAGGTTGATAGATGTCGGCGCTCTTTTACTCTCTGCTTCAGTGTCTCTTCAGGGGAGCTTATTCTTGTTTTCCTGTGAGTCCTTGTTTATTTTTTAGATATTTATCTGTATGTGACTTTTTCCTGCATATTTGTATGTGCCTCAGAACATATCAGATCCCCTGGAACAGATGGTTGTGAACCACCATGTGTGTTCTGGGAACTGAACTTGGAACCTCTGGAAAAGCAGTGCTCTGAACTGCCAAGCCATCTCTCCAGCCCCAATCCTACTTAATTTTTAAAATTTGACAATATTGTGTTTGTGTGCGCGATATCTGTTGAGGGTGGCGTGTGTGTGCCACAGTATGGATGTGTGAGTCGGTACAATTTTAGAGTCCATCCACCTTCTTGTGAGTTCCGGAAATTGAACTCTGGTCGCCAGGCCCAGGTGGGAAGCTGCTCTCAGTGAACCCTTGTAAATCGAAGTCAGCATGGTGCTAGCCATTCTTAGCCTATCTCCTCCTCTGCTGCTTTGTAAAGTGGACTTTTTAAAAATGTAATTGGCTGTGGGTGGATTCAAAGAATAGTAGGATCGTTTCTCTGTTATCCAAACTTTTTAATATTCTAAAGGATGAGACATTCCAGATGGTACCATCATGGGAGGAATAAAGCAAGCCAGATAGCTGGGCAACCATCAGCGGTTCCGGTTGTTGCTTAAACAGCACAAGTTCCAGCATGTACAATGAAGTTTTGTCTTAACAGAGTATGAAGATCAGAGCACGACAGCACTACCTGACAAAGAACTTTAGCACTTGGGAGGGTTAGAGAGGTGGATTGTAAGTTCAAGACCAGTCTGGACTACATAGTAAGTTCTGGGCCAGCCTAACCTGTGAGAGTGATACCCTGTCTCAAAAACAAAACGAAAAGTCCTTGGATTGTTTTAGAGCGTTGTGAGACAGTCACAACCACGCGGTGGTGAAGCGGGCTGGGACCTAAGTGCTGGTGTGCTCTGTAGTGTCCCTGCGGTTGCCCCGTCTCAGGTGAGCATGCACATGCACTAGCTCGCGGGCCACCTGCTTTGGAGAAGCATGTCACTGCTCCACGTCTCCAGAGAGGGAGTGGCTTTGGAACAAGTAAATCAGCTCAGATATTATTCCAGAATTTTTAGAAATCCTACAAGACTGCCAAGATGTTCCTTCTGGAGATGAATTTCTGTTATATGAAAATTATAATAAACATGGGACTGGAGCCATAATTAAATTATGGTTAAAATAAATGGATTAGAAATAGGACAATCAAAGATTGAGTCCCAGCTGAGACTTTGAAATATCTTACACTCCTCCTCCGGTCTTCTTGAAATGCCATCTTCCTGCTTACTTCTTATGAATTTGTGTTTTTGTCTTTTTGAGAGAGGCTCTGGCCCTGCACTGCCCCACTCTGTAGATGAGGTTGGCCTGGTGTTCACTATGTAGCCCAGATACTGTCCCCAAACTTTTGGCAATCCTTCTGCTTGAGTCTCTTAATTTTTTCCCCCTAGACAAAGTCTCACTATATAGCCATAGCTAGCATGGAACTTGCTATGTATAGAACAGTCTGGCCTCCAACTTAGAGTGATCCTCCAGCCTCTGCCTTACAAATGCTGAGATGACAGGCATGAGCCACCACATTCAACCTTCAAGATACTGTTTAGCAAAAATCACCCAAATGATCATTCTCACTTCTTAAGGGGTTGTTACACTTTATACTTTGTATTGTGGACAGGAGCTTATGTGATGCAATTGGTGCTTGACAAGGGCTACACAGTTACCAAGGGCCCTTGCACTTCTGGAAATCTTTTTGTAAGTAGTAACCTGAAATAAAATAAAAAGTACCCCAGCCTCATAACCATCAACACTTAAAAGTTCAATGTCCTTCAGTAATTTAGCAGTTTAATGATGGGAAACTGTGTAGGAATTGGAGTAGTGCTTAATGGGGCCATGTGGGGAAGTGCTTATGAGTGGGGGAAAGCAGAACTTAGGTTTATACTATAATTGTCTATGAAACATATAGGGGGAAAGTCCTGGATCCAAAGCCCATGCTTGACTGGGTGTGGGTTTGGGTGGGTGTGCTGACTGGTCGTGAGGGGACCAGAGGACAACCTCGCGTGTCACCCTGCTCCCTTTTCTCCTGACTGGCCAGTGATCCATCTCCATCCCCAGTTCTAGAACTGGAAGCTGTACCCCCACACCGGTCTTATGTCTGGGTTTGGGACTTGAACTCAGGTGCTAAGCAAGTACTGTACTGACTGAGCTATCTTCGCACCTCAAATCCTTGTTTGTTTGTTTCTGAGGTCTTTTTATGTAGTCCTTTCTGGACTAAGACTTGTTATGTAGACCAGGCTGGCCTCACACTCACAAAGATCCGCCAGCCTGTGCTATCATGTGGGCCTTCAAATCTTAAAAAATGCAATTGGCTAAGGATGGATTCAAGGAGTAGTGGGATCATCTTCCTGTTATCCAGACCTTTTAATGTTCTATAGGATGAAACATCCAGATGGTGCCATCATGGTGTGAATGAAGGAAGCCAGATAGCTGGGCAACCATTAGTATTGTGGTCTGTTGCCGTTAGCTAATAAATTCCAGTAACAACAGGCCCTTTTTGGCATGGCATGCCAATTCCATGTTCAGTACAGTTTGTGCTTGTCTGGGAAAATGGTAGGAATACAAGATAGTTTGCAGGCTTCTTCACGGCGAAGCACGATGAAGCCCACTACCACGGCCAAGATTTAAATAAAGCCCATGAGGCATCAATCACCACACGTACTCACCCACACCACTCCCCGTCCTTCATCCTGTTCCTCCAGGTGAAGTCATGGGCATTGGCCGCTCATTTGAAGAGGCCTTCCAGAAGGCCCTGCGCATGGTGGATGAGAACTGTGTGGGCTTTGACCACACAGTGAAGCCAGTCAGTGATGTGGTAAGCAGCTCTTCTTCCCGAAAGCACCCTGACGTGGGCCCTGCTCCACTCTGCCCCTCAGCCGGAACTTCTAGACAGTAACAGCAGCGGTCACGTGATTTGCCGTTTCTCACTTCTGGACAGACTTCCCCACCCCTGCACCGTTCTGCGTCCATCCATCTGTGCTCTTCCCCAACAGGAGTTGGAGACACCGACAGATAAGCGGATCTTTGTGGTGGCCGCTGCTCTGTGGGCTGGCTACTCAGTGGAGCGCCTGTATGAGCTCACACGCATTGACTGCTGGTTCCTGCACCGTATGAAGCGCATCGTGACCCACGCCCAGCTGCTGGAGCAACACCGGGGACAGCCCTTGCCCCAAGACCTGCTGCACCAGGCCAAGTGCCTTGGCTTCTCAGACAAACAGATTGCCCTTGCAGTTCTGAGGTCAGAAATGGTGGCGAGGGCCTCAGGCCACCAAGGGTTGGGAGGGAGCTTCTGCACCAGGCAGGACACTGGTGGGAAACCTGGAGGGTCTTGCCTCCATTTGTCCATAAGATGTTTTCCTTTCCATCCCTGCCCTAGCATGACTTCATTAGTCTGTGCTCTATTCCCAAGGCCCAACCATGTTTCTGTCCTTTTAGCACTGAGCTGGCCGTTCGGAAGCTACGTCAGGAACTCGGGATTTGCCCAGCGGTGAAACAAATTGATACCGTTGCGGCTGAGTGGCCAGCACAGACCAATTACCTGTACCTGACATACTGGGGCAACACCCATGACCTCGACTTTCGAACACCTCATGTCCTGGTCCTTGGCTCTGGCGTCTACCGGATCGGCTCCAGTGTTGAGTTTGACTGGTGTGCTGTAGGCTGCATCCAGCAGCTCCGGAAGGTCAGAGTCCTTTGCTCCTAGTTTTCCCGCTCTCTGTGGCGGTTGCCTGTCCTCCCACACGAGACCCTGGTCTTCCTATTAATTGTTCACCTTCTGTCGTAGGTTTTGGGTTAGGGTCCTTCCTCAGGCTATCTTGCTTCCTCTTGCTGCCTAAATCTCCTCCCCAACATTCTGCCCGCTTCTCCCCCTGTGTAGCTGTTCCACAGGAAGCAGGCTGGCTGGCATGCTGCAGTGGGAGCTTTGACTCACTTTCTCTTTGTGCTTCCTCTTAATCGTTAATGCACCTACGCCCTATCTACGGCAGATGGGTTATAAGACCATTATGGTGAACTACAACCCAGAGACAGTCAGCACCGACTATGATATGTGTGACCGACTCTACTTTGATGAGATCTCTTTTGAGGTGAGGGAGTACCCAGGCAATGAGCGGGACAGGCTGGGCAGCCCAAGGTCCTTTTGCACTTAATCAGGCTGAGGGAAGCAGCGAGCGAGAGGGCTCTGTTGCCCTTGGTTCCTCTCCTGTACTGCAGGTGGTGATGGACATTTACGAGCTGGAGAACCCTGACGGTGTGATCCTGTCCATGGGTGGGCAGCTGCCCAACAACATGGCCATGGCTTTGCATCGGCAGCAATGCCGAGTGCTGGGCACCTCCCCTGAAGCCATTGATTCAGCTGAGAACCGATTCAAGTTTTCCAGGCTCCTCGATACCATTGGTATCAGCCAGCCTCAGTGGCGTGAGCTCAGCGACCTCGAGGTAGGGTGGGACCGGGCAGGAGGCCTAGGGATTGGATGTCGTTCGTGAGTGAGTGTGACCAGCCCTGCTGAGCCACCTGTTCCCTTAGTCTGCTCGCCAGTTCTGCCAGACTGTGGGGTACCCCTGCGTAGTGCGCCCCTCCTATGTGCTCAGCGGAGCTGCTATGAACGTGGCCTACACTGATGGGGACCTGGAGCGCTTCCTGAGCAGTGCAGCGGCCGTCTCCAAGGAGCACCCCGTGGTCATCTCCAAATTCATTCAAGAAGCAAAGGTGAGCGTCTCCTCCCCGCCAGCCACAGAGAAGGCTGCATTCTTGCTGAGTCATAGGCACGGTGGGCTCGGAAAGATGGGTTGTATTAGTGCTGTTTCACAAGTGGAGCTTCTTCGGGAGGGCAGCAGGAATCGGAAATGGCCCTGTCCTACATCCCACTGCCTGTGTCTGCCCCCAGGAGATTGATGTGGACGCTGTGGCCTGCGATGGCATCGTGTCGGCCATTGCCATCTCTGAGCATGTGGAGAATGCAGGTGTGCATTCAGGGGATGCTACATTAGTGACCCCCCCACAAGACATCACCCCCAAAACTCTGGAGCGGATCAAAGCCATTGTGCATGCTGTGGGCCAGGAGCTCCAGGTCACTGGGCCCTTCAATCTGCAGCTCATTGCCAAGGTAATAAGTTGACAGGAAGGGACCAAAGCCTACAGCTCCTCCGTGTTCTCTGCTGGGGGGCTGTGCACTGTCTTACCCTCATCCGTGTGGGCAGCAGAGCTAGGGAAGGGGTCATTTCTAGAGTCCACAGCACTGTCAGGGCTGGTGACAGTCACCCAGTTGATCCCCGAGACTCGAGAATGAGGGTGAGAACTAAGGTTCGTAGAGCAGTGTCCGCTCACCTGGGCTGCACAAGGCCTGATCCGATGTTCTGTCCCCAAGGATGATCAGCTGAAAGTCATTGAATGCAATGTGCGTGTCTCTCGCTCCTTCCCCTTCGTGTCCAAAACACTAGGTGTTGACCTAGTGGCGCTGGCCACGAGGATCATCATGGGAGAGAAGGTAGAGCCCGTGGGGCTCATGACTGGCTCTGGAGTCGTGGGAGTAAAGGTAAGGGGAACACGGGCCCTTGAGACTGGTGTACAAAGCCCTGAATTGTTACAAAACACTTAGGTTAAAAACTAGATGGTTCTACAAACTGTGGAACACCTGGCTGCTTTGTTTGGTGAATTTATTTATATTTTTGGTGGTACTGGAGACTTGAACCCAGGGCCTCAGGCATGCGAGATAAGTGCTCTGCCGCTCAGCCCAGAGAGAGTGCTCAATGAGCAGATAAACCCTCACCCACGCAAGGCATCGATGCCCAACCATGGGATAATAAGATGGTCATCATCCCTTAAGAGCTTACCCTGTAGGAGGCAAAAGAAGTTTGGTCCAAAAATAGCCTGTTATGGAACAGTCTGTGATACACCTACATAACTAAGTTACAAACCAAATGTACAAGGAGTTTAGAGACGGACGACGCTATTTCCAAAAGGGTGCTCTGGGAAAGCTTGGGAGAAGGGGTGGTATTGGACTGAGTCTCAAGAATGGTACGGTTGTTGGATTTACAGAGCGCCTTGGAGCTGTGTTGGGGCCAGGAAACAGTCAGGGTGGAGGCAGTGTGGACGCAGCAGGGCTCAGGGAAGGCCAGCCTTGCTGCGCCTGGGTGATGGGGACAGGCAGGGCTCAGGGAAGGCCAGCCCTGCTGCGCCGGGGTGATGGGAACAGGGCCCCTTTGTTGCCTCTTCTCCCGACACTGGTCCTGTTGCTCTCCTAGGTGCCTCAGTTCTCCTTCTCCCGCTTGGCGGGTGCTGATGTGGTGCTGGGCGTAGAGATGACCAGCACTGGAGAGGTGGCTGGCTTTGGAGAGAGCCGTTGTGAGGCCTACCTCAAAGCCATGCTCAGCACTGGGTTTAAGATCCCAAAGAAGAACATCCTTCTGACCATTGGCAGCTACAAGGTACCAAGGCCGATGGGGGAGGCGGGAAGTCACACGGTTTCAGCTTCCTAGGCCAGGACTCACTTGTCTCCCTCCGCCCACCTGGTTCTAGAACAAAAGTGAGCTGCTCCCAACTGTGCGGCTGCTGGAGAGCCTGGGCTACAGCCTCTATGCCAGTCTGGGTACGGCTGACTTCTACACTGAGCACGGGGTCAAGGTACGTGGTGGCCCCCCATCATCCCCTTCTGGGCCCAAAGGAGTCTCCCCTTTTCCCCTTTCCCAATGTAGACCAAGTAGGGTATGTAAGAAAGCAGAGAAATTTCTCGAAGGCTCTCCTGCACTGTTGACGTGTTGATGGTCTTGTGTTTCTACTTCCCAAGTCTTGTGCGTGTGTACATGCGTGTGAGCTCATACTTCTTGCACACAAGAGAAATACTTTTTCTGTTGAGAACTATATAACAAATAGAGGCAGCCCCTCACCCCCAGCCTGTGGATACTCATTCTCATCATAGACTCTGGGACCAGAGCCTTTCAGATAAGCCTCCCTGGCGCTTGCGGGAGTGAGGCTGGCCTTGACTTTCGTTTGGGCTGGCAGGTAACTGCTGTGGACTGGCACTTTGAAGAGACTGTGGATGGCGAGTGCCCACCCCAGCGGAGCATCTTGGATCAGCTGGCTGAGAATCACTTTGAGCTAGTGATCAACTTGTCGATGCGCGGGGCTGGGGGTCGCCGCCTTTCCTCCTTTGTCACCAAGGGCTACCGTACCCGGCGCCTGGCTGCTGACTTCTCTGTCCCTCTTATCATCGACATCAAGTGCACCAAACTCTTTGTGGAGGTAACATGGTCCTGCATGCTGGCCGCTGCTGTGATGGGGGGAGGGAGGCGTGGTCTAGGGTTGGGAGGTGGCCGTGTGGAAAGGCTGTGCGGGTGCACAGCTTTGTGGGTCCAGAGGCAGTGAGGTGGGATGGAAAGAACTCGGCTTCTACCTCACCTCACAAGACCACCCTTCCTTTAAGCCTGTCCTGACTGCTGTCCCCTTGCAGGCCCTAGGTCAGATTGGCCCCGCCCCTCCTCTGAAAGTCCATGTAGACTGCATGACCTCCCAGAAGCTGGTGCGATTACCTGGTGAGTGTGTCTCTCGGGACACTGATGGCAGCTCCTAGAGGCTCTGTTCTGAGCTCCCTCGGTCCGTGGTGCTCCTGACTGAGGAACTTGCATCAGCAGCTGTGAATTCTCTCCCACTCCAACTCTGACCTTGCCCCTCACATTCCCCAGGACTGATCGACGTCCATGTGCACCTTCGGGAACCAGGTGGGACACACAAAGAGGACTTTGCCTCAGGCACAGCCGCTGCCTTGGCTGGGGGTGTCACCATGGTTTGTGCCATGCCTAACACCCGGCCCCCCATCATTGATGCCCCTGCTCTGGCCCTGGCCCAGAAGGTAAGCCACTATACCCCTACCTACTTGAACCTCTTTCCCTCTGTCCTTCCTGTGACCCCAGCTACCGGCACCTTGCTGGTGTGTGGGCATGGATGTCAGCAAACCTTACCTCGTGTCTATCTTCTAGCTGGCAGAGGCTGGTGCCCGCTGTGACTTTGCCCTGTTCCTTGGGGCTTCGTCTGAAAATGCAGGGACTCTGGGTGCTGTGGCTGGGTCTGCAGCGGGGTTAAAGCTCTACCTCAATGAGACCTTCTCTGAGCTACGGCTGGACAGCGTGGCCCAGTGGATGGAGGTAGGGAATGTGTCACCACCGGTTGTCTCCTGGCTTGAGGCCTTGTCTACGTGGGCTGTCAGCAGAGGGGATTCAGGTTCTTCGGGTGCACTGGGCTCGATGAGCACGGGGAATCGAAAGCTCATCAGTTTCTCTCATCAATTCCTTCTGCCCAGCATTTTGAGACCTGGCCTTCCCACCTCCCCATTGTGGCCCATGCCGAGCGGCAGAGCGTTGCTGCAGTTCTCATGGTGGCTCAGCTGACCCAGCGCCCAGTGCACATATGTCACGTG
Source organism: Myodes glareolus (assembly GCF_982192425.1). Classification (NCBI taxonomy): domain Eukaryota; kingdom Metazoa; phylum Chordata; class Mammalia; order Rodentia; family Cricetidae; genus Myodes; species Myodes glareolus. The sequence continues at coordinate 100,375,050 of NC_142031.1, read as the reverse complement.
GCTCGGAAGGAAGAGGTGAGAGTGTGGCAAAGGTCACCAGGGAGTCGAGGAGTCCAAGCTGGTGCCCTTGTCACAGTTGGCCCTCAGTGCTCTCAGGATGCCAGGCATAGACTCTGTAGGGCGGAGCACGTTGAGAGCCCCGTGGGTCGCCCTGCTTTCTCTCTAGATCCTGCTGATTAAAACTGCGAAGGCCCAGGGGCTGCCAGTGACCTGTGAGGTTGCACCCCACCATCTCTTCCTAAACCGGGAAGACTTGGAGCGCCTGGGACCTGGGAAGGGAGAGGTCCGGCCAGAGCTTGGTTCCCGAGAGGATATGGAAGCTCTGTGGGAGAACATGGCCGTCATCGACTGCTTTGCCTCAGACCATGGTGAGAGGTCCCTGTGTGACCCATAAGTTCAGGGACTCCGTAGTAGGTAGTTGACAGTGCTGGTTGAAGGGATGAAGATGAGGGAGGTTGTAGATGAGAGACTATGTGCGCAGAGTCCAAGCCCCAGAGGTTTGGGAGTGAAGACGGTGACTGGAATGAGGTGTCCGGGCCTGTCCCCCAGAGTGATAGCTGTTTTCTTCCAGCTCCCCATACCTTGGAGGAGAAGTGTGGGCCCAAGCCTCCGCCTGGCTTCCCAGGACTGGAGACCATGTTGCCGCTCCTGCTGACGGCTGTGAGCGAGGGCCGCCTCAGTCTAGATGACCTGTTACAGCGACTGCACCACAACCCACGGCGGATCTTCCACCTGCCCCTTCAGGAGGACACCTATGTAGAGGTGTGGGGACAGGGACCGGAGGTGGGGAGAGTGCCGCTCTCAGAGCTGTGCTCTGGTGACCCAGAGGTCTTGTGTGACCCTTGACCCTTTGGGCAGGTGGATCTGGAGCACGAGTGGACAATCCCCAGCCATATGCCCTTCTCCAAGGCCCACTGGACCCCATTTGAAGGGCAGAAGGTGAAGGGTACCATCCGCCGTGTGGTCTTGCGAGGGGAGGTTGCTTATATCGACGGACAGGTACGTGTGGCCCCAGTTGGTCTCGGTGGTGACGTCTTGGCAGGATTCTCACTTTATCCCTGCCCAGTACAGACCCACTGCCGTGTCCCACGTGACATTTGCTTGCAGGTGTCTGCTTCTCTAAGAGCCCCTGTGTGCTCTCCTCCCTCACATCCCTTGCCTTCTGTGTGCAGGTGTTGGTACCCCCGGGCTATGGACAAGATGTACGGAAGTGGCCTCAGGGAGCTGTTCCCCAGCCTCCTCCTTCAGCTCCTGCCACCACAGAAATAACCACGGTAACCACTCTGCCCCGGGCTGGATCTGGCCATCAGCCCGAAGGGCGTGCCCTAGGGCTGGGCCAGCAGCAGTTTCATTGGTGGAGAGTGCCACACTTGACAGACGAGATCACACTACCTGATCCCTGGCTACTGCAGAGTGGACCTGGCTTTGAGTTTAGGAAGCCAGCTCTGAGAATCACAAGTTACTGTGTCTGCCCAGGCCTTGTTGCCAGATTGGCACATACCTCAAACAGGCCAATTGTGTCTACCAACCATTAGCAACATGTTGGGAGACTATAGCAGGACAGAGGTGCCATGGGGTGGGCTCTGCACTGGGGACCCTGGCTTTTCCTAAGGGACTGTGTGGGGACCAGTGCAGGTCAGTCACTTTTCAACATGCTGGGCTATCTCCGTTTCAGACCCCTGAGAGACCACGCCGAGTCATCCCAGGCCTTCCTGATGGCCGCTTCCACTTGCCACCCCGAATCCACCGAGCCTCTGATCCAGGTTTGCCAGGTAAGAGGGGTCCCGTAGTACTGACCTGTATGGGGATGGATACTGTCCCTCACAGCATCCATAATGGGCCAGGGTTGGGGGCTCAACTGCCCAGGAACTGATTCAGGCTCTTCCTCTCGGGGCTCCTTAGTCCCTTACCTGCCTCACTCTCCTTCCCTCGCTCCTAGTCTGAACTACTGCATCCTTCTCTGACTAGAGAAATTTCCACAGTCCCATAGCATTTTCTCACAGGCCTTTTTTCGTTGTGGGCAGCTATGTACCTCCACCCTGGAGCTGGGATCTCATGGGGCAGCCGAGCATGGGGTAAATCCCGCTTGCTGGTTGGTGTGAACTTGACCCATTCCTCTGCCTCAGATCCCTGATGCCAGCTGGGAAGGCCCTGGGAGGGCACCACTTGGCCCATGCAGCACATCCCCTCCGGGAGTCCCGGGTCCCTCCCATAGCTGCTGCATCCTTCCTGCTCTCCCTTAACCTGCTGTAGCACCTATGGTTTGAGGTGGCTTTAACACAAGCACCGGGAGCAGAGGTCCTTGTGACTTGGGCCCACCACAGCACAGCCACCAGGTGACCTCTGTCCTATTGCCCTTTGCAGCTGAGGAACCCAAAGAGAAGCCATCCAGAAAGATAGTGGAGCCAGGTGAGCCCAGCCTGGTGCATATTCACCCAGGGGCCTCTGTAGTCTGGTCCAAGTAGGGTAGCCTTCTGACCAGCGTCTCTGTACTGCCCCTCACTGCAGAGCTGATGGGAACCCCCGATGGCCCCTGCTACCCTGCACCACCAGTACCCAGACAGGCATCACCTCAGAACCTGGGGGCTTCTGGCCTGCTGCACCCCCAGACGTCACCCCTGCTACACTCCTTAGTGGGCCAACACATCCTGTCTGTCAAGCAGTTCACTAAGGATCAGGTGCCTGGGGGAGAAAGGGCAGAGACACCCAGAGTTTGAGGATTTGGTGTCAGCACCCATGGGGCTGATTCAAGGTCTTTCACAGATGTCTCATCTGTTCAATGTGGCGCACACGCTACGGATGATGGTGCAGAAAGAGCGGAGCCTCGACATCCTAAAGGTCAGGAGGGCGGTGTAGTGGACAGTGGGTCTACCTGGTCCCTTCGTGTGTACATCAGACTGTGCTGTCAGCAGCTCAGCTCTCTGCTTGAAAGGTCCCTGCAATCCGGCCCTGTCCCCTTGGCTGCTTTCCAGCTGTGGTTGACCTACACATGGGGGTAGTCACAGGAGACAGCTATGATGTTTTCTGTTCGGGGTCTTACACACAGGGGTGGCTTTAATTTCGAGTCATGCTAGTGTGGAAATGTCAAGTTGTGACAGGTCGAGGGGAGGGTCTCAGCGCCCTCTGGTGTAAGAGGAGGGTGAGTGCTGCCCTGTGCACACACACACACACACACACACACACACACACACACACCCTTCCACTTTGTCCTGTCCCCAGGGGAAGGTCATGGCCTCCATGTTCTACGAGGTGAGCACCCGTACAAGCAGCTCCTTTGCAGCAGCCATGGCCCGGCTTGGGGGCGCTGTTCTCAGCTTCTCAGAAGCCACATCCTCCGTCCAGAAGGGCGAGTCCCTGGCCGACTCAGTGCAGACCATGAGTTGCTATGCCGACGTCGTTGTGCTCCGGCACCCTCAGCCCGGGGCTGTGGAGGTGAGATGGAGTGGCTAAGGCTGGACTGAGGAACATCGTGTCCCTTCCCTGCCCACATGTCCTGTGCCCACAAGTCTAAGGTTGGGTTGGATGGGTGAAGGGACCTAGGAAATGGAGAAGGCGGGATTCTCCACATGGCCTCCTGTCTTCCCAGCTGGCGGCCAAGCACTGTCGCAGACCAGTGATCAATGCTGGGGATGGGGTTGGAGAGCACCCTACTCAGGCCCTGCTGGACATCTTCACCATCCGAGAAGAGCTGGGGACTGTCAACGGCATGACGGTGAGGGCTGAAGTTCTGAGGGGGTGGGGAGGACAGTCCAGGAGTGGTGTCTCTAGTCCTGAGGGCTGAGATTTTGAGCTGACAGGATGGGTGCCTGCTGTGTCTGGTCTGGTGACTTCTGCCTCCTTTAGATCACCATGGTAGGTGACCTGAAGCATGGACGCACAGTGCACTCCCTGGCCTGCCTGCTCACCCAGTACCGTGTGAGCCTACGCTATGTGGCACCTCCCAGCCTGCGCATGCCAGCCAGCGTCCGGGACTTTGTGGCTTCCCGGGGCACCAAACAGGTGAGCTCCTGGTGGCTCATCACATCCCGGGTGATGTGAGGGGTGGGTGGTGAGAACGCAGTACTGACTCGCGGGCTCCCTCCCCAGGAGGAGTTTGAGAGCATCGAGGAGGCGCTGCCTGACACCGACGTGCTGTACATGACTCGCATCCAGAAAGAACGATTTGGCTCTGCCCAGGAATACGAAGCTGTAAGCATAAGGCTTATGGCAGAGGCCCGGGGCTGGGCTGTAGAGCATCCATAGAAGAGGGCGGGAAGACTGGGCATGCGCTGGGATCCCTCGGTAGGAGCCCCAGTTGTGGCCGCCTCTGTCCTGAACCTAATGGGGACCCTGCCTACCTTACAGTGCTTTGGTCAGTTCATCCTCACTCCCCACATTATGACCCGAGCCAAGAAAAAGATGGTGGTGATGCACCCGATGCCGCGTGTCAATGAGATAAGGTGATGTGGCCCTGCTGTTCAGGAGCCCTCGTGTGCCCACCGGGACAGGCTCTACGGGAGCTGTGTGGTAACGCTTCCCCTTCTCTTGCAGTGTGGAGGTGGACTCAGACCCCCGAGCAGCCTACTTCCGCCAAGCTGAGAATGGCATGTACATCCGTATGGCTCTGCTTGCCACTGTGCTCGGCCGTTTCTAGGGCCCAGCTGCTGGGCAAGGAATCCCAATGCCCCCTACGGGGGTAGCACACTTAGCAGACATCCAGGGGCATCCAGATAGCCCGGGCATATAAATGTACAGACCGAGACCATGCTTTAGGCCCCAGACTAGAGTATTCTCTGGCATGGGGTACAGTCTTTAATACTGGGAGCCCCTCTGCCTCATCTCCGTTCTTACACTCAAATCTGTACAGTTACTTTTCTACTGATATAATAAATAGCCAAACAGTCCCTGGTTCCTCATGAGCTCCGTGGGCCGGCAGAGGAAGTCTGTGGTGGGATGAGAGACTCCCACTGGGCTCTGTGGGGCTCAGGCTGACACTTGGTGCTCAAGTTCTGTGTTTCCCAGACATCAAAGCTCCCCTAGAGACTCTGGCTTGTGTCCAGCCTGCTCTGTGTTAAGTCGCAGTCCAAGCCCTGAGCAGTGGGGCTTGGCCTTCTAGGAGAACACCCAGGTCCTGGAGAAGGGGGACTGTGCACTGGGTTGTAGCTGCCGAGGTTCACTGTCCTCCAGGCATTGACTCCTTCCTGACTAGCCCTGTCCTTAGTGGCCTGGGGTTCTCCAGTTGTCATCAGTATGGGGAACCCCTCTTACTATCTCTGGGGACCACTGCCTAATGCCATGGAGAGCTGAGTGGCCTTTGACATGGGGCCCTGGGTAGGTGCTAAGGGGAAGTAGCTCTTGTGGCTGCAGGTGAAGGCTGGGAGCTGCCGTCCTGGTCCATGAACTTGAACAACAGACTTGACTTGGCACGCCCTGGGCATAAAGCTCCGTTTGCCCTGGGAGTACAGAAGAGAATCAACTCACTCCACTTATTTGTTTGCCGTGTTTTGAAACAAAGCCAGGCATGTTTGAAACTGCTTTATAGCCCTGGCTGCCCTCGCTCCCAAGTCTGGGGCTGGAAGCCTGTGCCATCACATCTGGCCTTCCTTTGAGTTCCAGTTTTAGGTTATAGGAAGACATGCAGTGGTTTCTATAGACCTTCCACACATCGGCTCCCAGTGGTCCAGACTACTTGGTCTCCACTCAGCGGGTGCACTTTGCAGCGATGAGAAGGAATCGCCCTTTTTAAAGGTGGCGCCAACACAAACTTGTTGCCCATTTCCCTTCAGTCGTAACAGCCTTTCAGCCTTTCTCGGCTGAGCAGACTGGCTCAGAGATGTGGGCGGGTGGTTTGTGAGACTGAGCACAGCCTGCTTGGTTTCAAACGCATCTTTCTATCAGAAAGGAACTCGTCATTTCTGACTTTCAGGCCACATAGATCAAATAGCTGGAACCAGTTTGCAGAGATCAAGACTCACAAAGGCTTGGTGGGCAGGCCTGGAAGTGGGTGAAAAATCGCACGTACGCCACAACCTGGCAGAGCAGTGAAAATGGCCTGCCATGTAGCAGCGAGCCAGGCTTGGCAAGGGGTTCCTGCCTAGTGGGTAGAGTTGAAAGACCACAGCAGGCTGTGAGATTTGTATTTCAGTTCTGAAAGAAACAGGGTCATAGCTTGGGTGCTGTCTGAGGAGGAGCAGTTGGGGTGGGTGGGTTCAGTTCTGTGCCCTAGAGGGGGCTGAAACAGCCGGGCCTGCTAATAAGTGAGTCCCTTCCAGTCTTAAAAACCCAGCCCCCTCAGTCATCACTCCTCGAACTGGGGGTGGGCTGGATGGGTCAATGTACAGAATTCCTTTCCAGTACTTCTCTACTTGGATTGAGCAAGTGTAAGCCTGGAGACCATTAACCCGCTGCAGAGGCTCGCAGAACTTGGAGCCGTCCCTCTGTGGAAGCAGCACTTGCTGCCAAGTGGCACGCACGCTCTCCTCAGTTGTTAAGTGGTGGGAGGTGTTCCTGCCCTGCTGGCTTTGGCTCATAACACAGCTCTAAATTGAGTAAACTTCGCTACAACCAGAAGTGAGGTCTTATACTGGGAAATAAAATGAAAGCAGCTATTAGCAAAGAAAACATTTCAATAAAGTCCGCCATGTCTGACTGAGCCTTTTTCCACCCATTGAGAAGCCACCTTGAGTGTGCCATGTGATTCTTATTAACTGCCAGAACTCAATTTCCTGACCTCAATACCCAAGATATTTGACCTGTTTTTTGCCGGTAGTGGCTCTTGTGTGTCAGGAGCGGACCTAAGCACTTTGCAGCTGCTAGCATTTCTTCAGGTATTTTGGATGAATCCTTCAAATCTATTCGACCTCTTGAAAGACACCTGTTGCTTACCTCCAACTCTTTATCCGGAAAATGACCTGAAAGTCAGCAGCCCTGTGGAGCTCTGATCCGACCCCCAGCCGGCCACGAGGCCCAAGCTGTGAAGGGCAGAGTTTGAAGTTTCCCGTGTCTGACCCTGTAGCACTGTCCCAGAGGTGGTAGGGGCGTTGGCTGGTGGGAAATGAAATGGGATGAAGACAAAGGAGCTGAGCTTTGTGGGGCAGGCTGGTGGCAGCACCCGGAGGAGATGGAGAAGCACTGTCCCACTGACAGGGCGATCAGGAGCTTGCAGCAAGCTTAGATGGTGAGTGGAGATGGTCTGGGTTAGGAGACAGGAGGGGACGGTGGTACAGGCTGGCCTATTAGCTGAAGAGGCAAAGGCAGAAGGATCATGAGTTCAAGGACACTTTTGGTTCCACCTAAAGTAGCCAACTATAATCTCAGCATTCGGACAGGCAGGTGGATCTCTGAGTTTGAGGTCAGCCTGGTCTACATAAGGACTTCCGGGACAGCCATGGCTGCATTGTGAGACCGTCTCCCTGAAAAACACAGGATCTGGGAAGATGGCTTAGGGACAAGTACTGGTGGCCTTGCAGAAGTTTCAATCAAGGCAGCCACCTCTCTCTGTGTGTGTGTGTGTGTGTGTGTGTGTGTGTGTGTGTGTGTGTGTGTGTGTGTGAGAGAGAGAGAGAGAGAGAGAGAGAGAGAGAGACGCCCTCTTGTGGTCTCCACAGACACTGCAGGCACATGGTGCCAGCCATACATGCAGGCAAAATCGCCATACACATAAATCTTTTATTTTTGCAACACGGTTCACAATAGCTCTAGCTGGCCTGGAACTCACAGAGCTATGTCTGTCTCTGCCTCCCTACTGCTGTGGTTAAAGGTGTGTACTACCATACCTGGCATAACAACAACAACAACAAAACTTTTAAAGATATGGCCAGAGCGGGGGTGCGGTACTGAAGGGATGGCCCAGCGGTTAAGACTACTATTCTTATATATTTGGTTATGAGCCTAACCTTTAACGGCTGAGCCATCCCTCCAGGCCAAGACTACTACTCTTACAAAGATCCCAAGTGTTCCCAGCATCTATGTTGGGTGGCTCCAGGTAGTATTATTACTAGCTCCAGGTAGATCCAATGCCTTTGGCCTCTGTGGGCATTCTGCACTTATGTGCACAGATGCATGTGTGTAATTTAAAATAAAATATTTGGAGCTGGAGAGAATGCTTGAGTGTTTGGTGGTTAAGAGTACACATTCCTCTTCCAGAGGACCAGCATTGGATTCCCAGCATCCAAATAAGGCATCTCACAACTGCCTGTAACTCCAGTTCCAGGGGATTGTCCAGGGTCACCCACACATGTGACATACATACATACACACACACATACATACATATAATTTTTTTAAAAATTTGTTTAAGAAATGGCATGGATGGGACTGGGAAGATAACTCAGATAGAAAAGTGTTTGTCCTGCAAACATGAGGACCCAAGTTCAATCCCCAGAACCCATGTAGTTTGTTTGTTTTGTCTTTTGAGTCAAGGTCTCACTGTAGCTCTGGCCATCCTGGAATTCACTCTGTAGACCAGGCTGGCCTCAAACTCACAGAGATCGGTCTGCCTCTGCCTCCCAAGTGCTGGGATTAAAGGCGTGCGCCACCACCGCCCAGCTAAAGTCTGAATCTTAAAGAGTGGGAAAAGAACTGAGAAGAAAGCCTTGCAAGAGGTGGCACCAGTGTAGCTGGATAGAAGGTGGCATCGGATCCTGGTATAGGCCAGAAGTGAGGGCTGACCTATTTCCAGTTGGTGTTTTATGGTGGGAAGGTGGGTTCAGAACCTCACCTGGTTACGGAGGGCCTGGTTTAGAAGCTGACATCAACTGCAAAGAGACCAAGATAAAAGAAGTACAGGAACCACAACCTCAGATTGCCTAGGAAAGGCTGGGAGAACGGCAGTAAAGCCCAAAGAGACTTTTCAGTCACTAGACCTGTGTCAAGGGGAAGCAGGGTTCAGGATAGGCCTAAGCAAAGGAATGTTACCCACCAAGGAGGGGCCTCCCAGAGAGGGGGGGGGGGTGGCCAGCAAGTAACAAAGTGCTCATTGGCCCAGCGGTGGGAGATGGGGACAATAGGGACACTGATTGGCTGAGTAATGTTGGGACAGCTGGGAATGGGCCAATGGCTCCTAGCCATTCCTTCACCAGCATAGGAGCCAGACTGGGGGCTTCCTTCAAGGACTCTGCCACCCAGGGCAGCCTCCCCACCAGCACCTCCCAGAAGTCTTGAGTGGTCCAGGAAGTAGGCGGAGAGGAAGCAGGGTGATCTTCAGGCACTGTAGGATCACGGGAAAATGAATTTGCTGCTGTGGGCTCTAAAGTTGCTGGCTTGGGAAAGATTCACTGTGCTTTCTTCCCTGGGTTTGGTCCCTTTTGCTTCTCCCTGTTTTTGGCCACAGTTCTTTTTAACTTAGCGCCTAATTGTTGGGCTTAGGGAAACAGAACGGGACTGAGTGTTAGGGCTGTTTGGGTGAGGTCCCTCTGCGGGATAGTTCCCAGCCTGGCCGCTGCTTATCTTCAAGGTGAGGGTGGGGGTGAGACTAACCCTGAGTGGCACAGGAGCCCTCGGCTGTACCCCAAATCCTCCATCCCCATCACTTCCCACACACTCCTCTCCTCTGGTCAATAGGATGTAGTTTGTGGGATCTTGGGTGCCCACAGTTGCATCTATCTGTAGTCTCAGGCTTTGCCCCAGCTGAGCCTACATGTTGTCAGCACCCTTTGGAAAACGGTGCTGATGGACCGGACTTGGGGCTCAGGTCGGAGACAGTAAGGCCTGCTGAACTGGGTGAAGGGAGGCTGAAGAGTTGCGAATGAAGGGAGAGGTAAGAGGAGCAGCGGCGTTTGGGTTTTCCCATCCCACTCCGCCCTGAGATTCCCGTCAACTCTGGCCGGCTGTTGTCATAGCACCAGCCGCGTGGGGGCGCTGCTCCCCGACTGTCTGGCTCCTGGGTGACAGCTCGCCATGCCCCCTTCAGTCTGGTCTGTAGTGAAGCTCGGGAGAGGGGCTGGCGGTGGATAAGGTTTTACGAACAGACCATCCGGCCCTGCTGAGCCTTGGCCTGTGGCTCTCATACGCGGTACACTCAAGCTTTTGGCTTCCCAATGAGAAGGGCGGGAACTCTTTCTGCACTGGTGTTTCAGGCCCCCCAGCCTCAGCCTCCCTTGGTCTCCAGGCTTTCTTTTGAAGACTTCAGCCGCACTTTCACAAGACAAGCCCAGCCCCCAGCCTGTCCCCGTCATCCTTGCTAGGCTTCCATTCTTCTGACCCCTCTCTGACTGGCAGGCTCCCCTCCTCTTCCCCAGTCATTCAGCTGCCCAGGGATGTCAGGATGCTGATAGACAGACGGGTCCTCCTCTGGCTTGTATTCTCGCTAGCCTCTCCCAATCACTCCTATTTTCCTATTTTAGCTCCCTCACCTCACCGCCATTGTGTATTTTATCAGCACAGACCTGTACATGTGGGGGTGGGGGGGACTTCTAGATAAGCAAGTGGGCTGGGGATAATAGGAAGGGGCAATGGCCACTCTGCAGATAAGGGTTTCCTGGGCTCCCTTGGGAGGGAGTGCCAATGGATGATGGAGAATGAATGCCCTGGGTTTTGTTGTTGTTTGGGGGTTTTATTTGTTTTTCCTCTGTGCAGCCCTGGCTGTCCTGGAACTCACTCTGTAGACTAAGCTGGCCTCGACCTCCAAGATCCACCTGGCTCTGCCTCCTGAATGCTGGGATTAAAGCTGTGTGCCACCACCGCCGGCTGAGAATGCTCTGGAGACTGGCTTCTTGGAGTCAGAGCTGGTGACTGAAGGAGGATAGAGAGCAGAGGAAATAGGTCCCCGGCTCCAGGCAGTCAAAACGAAGTTTAAATCTTAGCTCTGAAAGCCACTGAGTTGTGTGACCAGCTCAGCCTCAGTTTCCCTATCTGTAACATGCAAATATTGCTACTGACTACAGTCTTCTGTATAGAGGCTCCTGTCTCTGGCAGGTGCCAGGTCACTTTAATCCCGCTTCCTGGCTTTTACCCCAAAGCTATGAACCTTTTTGTATGTATACCAGGCATGCTTAAACTCAGTGTTGGGGAGTCCTCATGTCATCGCTGGGAAAGCTGGAATGCAGGAGGGAAGCCACCAGAATTTGCAGAAGGTGACAGCAGAGAACTGGCCCCAGAGCCCCAAGCACCAGGGTAGGTGGCTGGAGCGGAGACAGCCAGCGCTTCGCCAGTCTGGGTGGGTGGGACAGGAGACAAGGCTGTGCTCCTGCCCCAGCATCCCCCAGGTCACAGGCAGATGACTCCAGCGAGTCCTTTCAGACCCGCCTGTGGAGTGCCAGCTGCTGGCCAGCCTGGGTGCATGGTTTCTTCGTGTCCTGAGCATTTGGCTCCCTCTCTGAATCCCTCTCCCATCTCAGGCGGCAGTAGATTAAAGCTGTCCAGAGGGTGATCATTTCACCCTCTTCCCCACTCTCATCCCTCTCCATTTCCCCATCATCCCCGCCCCCACACTGTCACTCGGGGCCTGCAATCAATGAGACGGAAAATGAGAAAGTGTCAGGAGCTAGCAAAGCGTGGAGAGCAGCTGGGGTAGCCCCTGCAGCGGGGCTGAGTGGGTGGACCCCAGCCCTTCACCCCCAGCTCTGTTCCCAAACCAGCCATTGCTGCCATCCGCTAAGTGCCCAGTTGGACCAGGCTCCCAGCTGGAGGTCAGCGAGGAAGTCTACTGTCAACATGTCCAAAAGCCTCATCTTGAAAAATGTCATGAAACCTGTGTGCCGCTGCAGGAAAATGTGTCCAGGACACACATCGGAGCAGCTGACACCATGGCTCCTATAAAGGGGTTCTATTTACGTTATTATATAGATATTGGTATGCATACAAGGGGTCTTGAGTAGCAGTTACTCCTGGAAGCACAGAAAACACTTCCCCTTTGTTGAACCCCAATAAAGACATATTGCTTTCATAATTAAAAAATAACTTTAGGGTAAAGTATTTCCATTATGGGGAGAAAGGCTCACAGAAACATGAATGGGCCAATGAAAATGACCAGGGACTGGGCTTTGAGCTAAAACTCTATCAATCCAGGGAGGAAGGGCCAATTAACTCCTGCTGCTCCAAAGCATGGGTCTAAAACCAAAGTATATAGAGTTTGCTTTTTTAAGAGCTAGCAGAATATGGTGGCTCAAGACTATAATCCTAGCACTTGGGAAGCAAAGGCAGGAGGATTAAGAGTTCAAGGTTAATTACACAAGTTGAGAGTCTCTCTCTCTCTCTCTCTCTCTCTCTCTCTCTCTCTCTCTCTCTGTGTGTGTGTGTGTGTGTGTGTGTGTGTGTGTGTATGTGTATGTTAGAGCTCTTGCCTCACACACATGAAGGTCTGGTTTAGATTCCTACCATGCCCCTCATAATATCTGAAGTAGCCCTTGCTTGCAATTCTAGTACTGTTTAAGGTTACCCTTGGCTACACAACGAGTTCAAGACCAGTCTGGGCTGCATGAGACTGTTTAAAAAAATGGGACAGGTAGTGTACACTTTTAATTCTAGCACTCAAGAGGCAGGGGCAGGTGGATCTCTGAGTTCAAGGCTAGCCTGGTCTACAGAGTGAGTTCTGAGACAGCCATGGCTACACAGAGAAATCTTGTCTTGACAAAAAAAAAAAAAAGAGCGAGAGCGAGAGCGAGAGAGAGAGAAGAGAAAGATTTGTAAGTCTTTGAAATATATAGTTTTTAAGACAGAAGAGCGAGCGTGGCGATGCCGCTGGTGTTTACATACAGCCCACACCTGCATGCAGGGCTCGCTGCCGTGATAATCACGCTGGTGTTTACATACAACCCACACCTGCACGCAGGGCTCGCTGCCTTTTCCAGCCCCGCTGACACAGCACAAGGACCAAGCCCACGTCTTTCCCCACAGTGTTCGTTTCCCACTAACAGGAGCGTGGCCTGGCCTGCTGGAGGTTTCCAGTGAGAAGGGCTCTCCAGGATCACCCCCCCGCAGCCCTGCTCTGCCCACAAAGGGACTCTTCTTAGTCAACAACCTGGGCTGGGAAAGCTGTGGAAGCTTTCAGTCTCCGTCTGAATTTACTGGGGACAGAAGGTGATCGACTGTGAAAGGCCAGGAGGGCCGTGGGTGGTCATTCCGGAGTCCACTTCTAAGGAGTCACGGAGCACAGAAATGCAGTTAGACACGAGTTTATTGGTGGGGCTGCATCAGAGTCCTCCCTCTCCCGAGGGGAAAGCTGAGGACACAGCACCAACAGAGGGATGGACAGACAAATCTCTACACACAGGTAGAGCAGACTCAACAGAGACCAGCAGAGCCACATAAGACACACAGGCCACAGCACCAAAGAACACACACATACAACAGACAAAACCACAGGGCACACAAACAAAGTGCAGGCATTGGGGCCCCTGCATAGACAAAGCAAGGATCACGTGGGGAGGGGGCCCCTGATGACCTCCCCAGGCATAGGCACACGAACAGCACACAGACAGGCAGATGTCCCCAGCTACCAGCCAGCCTGCCACAAGGACACATGAATTGCACAGAAAGGGCAAGCATGACTCTCCAGGCCACATGGAACACGAATGGTGGGGCTTCCACACACCCCACACCCCTAAACTGCTTACAGTAATTCAGTCTGATCCTCCCCTCCTCCCTCTTCCCCCCATGCACACTTTGGTCTTGACCACCGGGGGCAGGGACTGGGGCATTTGGCAGGTGGAAGATGGAGAGAGGATGGTCCCTTCTGTGGTGGGGGGGCAGGTGCTGAGAGTCCAGGGATGGGGGGGCTGAGGCTCAGGCTTGGGGGGGCTCCCGGCAGCGCAGACACTGGGCCATCTCAGGCTGGTACCGCTCCACCTGCAGGGTGCAGCTGGAGAACCCAAACCGGGAATAGAGCCGCGACGAGGCCTCAGCCAGGACAGCTTCAGGGTCAGCCGTGGAGTCTGTGGGAGGGCGATAAGAGGCAGCTCAGTCCTTGGGGAGTCGGGCACAGCCGAGGGCTGTGATAAGGAGGGAAGGGGGCCCAAGCACAGCACAGCACAGCACAGCACAGCTCCAGAGGACTGAATAGGCCTCTTGATCTTCCTTCTGCATCACTGCATTATATGAACAGCGTAAAAATTGTAAAGAAAACATGAGACTCGCTGCAATGGGTCATGCTGACGCACCAAACTGCCCAGTTACCGATTGCTTCCTGCCTTTGAGCATCAATACACAGCTGGATAGTTCGGCAGCCACACCACCGTCTTTCCAGGGCAAGCCAGATGTTAAGTATTCTGCCCCACTGTCCCTCTCAAGTTACCATCCAACATCCCACAAGTTATGATATTTTTGGCATCCAAATTGCATGCCTCTGATTGCTTCTTGCATCTGGGAGAGACTCAAAAACCCTTTGTCAGCTCATGAGTCACTGTATATGTATTTTAATAGTTGAATCATAATGTAGATATAATTTATATTCCGCTTCTTTCTTCCTCAAGCATTATACCACAAACATTTTCCCTAGTTGCCATACAGGCTTCATAATTACCACTTTAAATAGCAATGTGATCCCCTACTGAGGGGAGCTGCCACCATCACCGAACTACATCCTGAAGCTACTGGTAATGTTTTAAAGGTACCAGGTCCCCATGTTGCTTCAGAGATGGTATTGCAAGGACCCAGGCCTCCTGGTCTCTAGAGCACGTGTGAGTACGAGCATGCACACAAATACGTGTCAGAGAGACCAAAAGAGATCAAAAAAAACAAAGACAGCCAAGGTATCTCAGGGAGACTGAAGCAGAGGACCTCAGGGATACCCTGGGCTACATAGTGAGACTCGTTCTCAAACAAATAAACAATGCCTCGATACGCCAAGCTACTGCCATAGGTGGACACAGAGGGGCTGGTTCTGAGACGGCACTGGCTAAGCCTGGGTTAGCGTTGACTCACCAATAGCCAGGTGTGCAGAGGCGACATGGTAAGTCAGCGTCAGGGCCCACAGGTGGAGCTCATGTGTTGCTCGGACTCCCGGCACTGACAGCAGTGTGTCCCTTACAGGTTCAAAACCCACACTGCGAGGGGCACCTGCAACCAAGGCCACCATGTTGCTGCCAGGGCCTGCCCTGTCCAGGAGCAGCACCACCAGACTCCAACTCCCCCGTCCGTCTCATACTCCCCACCCTGTTGACCCCAGGCCTCTTTCTGGCAATAGCCCTCATGAACCAGCTTTCTCACACTATTTGAGAGACAGGGTGGGAGCTTAGCCCCAGGGTGAAAGCTGATGGAGCCCTGGGGTGGGAGCTGAGGGAGCCCCAGGGTGGGAGGTGAGGGAGCCCGGGGTGGGAGCTGAGGGGGCCCCAGGTGGGAGATGAGGGGGCCCCAGGTGGGAGATGAGGGAGCCCCGGGGTGGGAGCTGAGGGGGCCCCGGGTGGGAGATGAGGGGGCTCCGGGGTGGGAGCTGAGGGGGCCCCGGGTGGGAGCTGAGGGGGGCCCCAGGTGGGAGTGTCAGTATTGAATTCACCTTCCATGAGGATGCGCAGAACATCTCGAAGAGTAGGGGCTGTGGATCCAAGGGCACAGATAGAGAAGAGGAACGTGCTGATGGGGTCAGCCGCCTTGTACTGAGGCTGTAGAGAAAGTGACGTCTCTTAGAGGAGGCTCTAGGTTCATCTTGGCAAACAGAACCCAAAGGGATCCTGAGACTCTCACAGCGGGGGAAGGAGACACCCTGGGAAGCTGGAAGCCGAATGAAGACGGCGAGGGGACCAGGAGAAAGGAGGTGGGACACAGGACAGGGAAAGGAGGCTGAGGCACCCTCCACAGCGGTACCTTGAAGTAGATGAGAATGGAGGCAGCCAGGACCCCCAGGCTCTGGAGGAGATCTCCCAGCACATGCACAAAGGCAGCCCGGACACTGGTGTTTCCCAGGGGCAGCGGGTATCCTTGCCCTTCCTCCAGCGGTGCATATTCTGTGCCCCTAGATCCATGGCTGTGGGGGGGCCCAGCCTGGTGTAGCACAAAGGCCATTCTGAAGGAGGAGAGAGGTTCAGCTGCATGGCCTGTTCTTCTTCCCCTGCAGTACCCGCCTCCACCTGTTTCCCATCCCAGAAAGATAACACCACCTAACAGAAAATTTATACTGTCGGGGGCAAAAGATACTGGACCTGGGGTCAGAGATGTGGATCCAGGTCCGGGCCCTGCCTATTTAAATAGTCTATTGCCCCCCACCCCGGCAGTATCTTTATAGGATACTAGGAGGGAAACCAGTGCTCACGGATTGATAGACTCAGATGAGGTCATACTGGTAAAGCAGGGCTTAGTATCCAGTAAGTCCTCAACAGACACTGCCTGGCTGAGTGTCTCTTTCCCACTCCTTTTCAGGCACACCCAAAGAAGACAATGCGTGCAGGCGTGCAGGCGTGCAGGCGTGCGTGCGTGTTACCATCCTGGAAAAAGACCCTCTCTCTCACCCTGGACCCCACCTGGCGCCCACTCCACACTGGGACGTACAGCATGTTGGCACAGACAGCAATGCTGGCGGTTAGCAGCATGGCACCCCCCTCGATGTGGTAGTCACTATGCAGCAGGCGGATGAAGGCCAGGTACAGCAGGATGCCAGTGACCATCCAGAGGGAGACCACAGAGGCCAAAGCCCCCAGAGTCTCTGCAAGGGGAGACAAGCTGTCAGGTCAGGGCCCTAAGGCCCTGGCAGGGCTGGCGGGGAGGCTGGGCACCGAGTCATGCATGGCTTTACCTGAGCGGTGCCAGCCAAAGGTCATGGTTCGGGTGGCTGGCCGAGTGGAGAGCCAAAGGGAGAAGAGGCTGCCCATCATGCTGCCTACGTCTGCCAGCAAGTGAGCAGCATCGGTCATAATAGCCAAGCTGTGTGCCAAATACCCACCTGCAAAGGGGGAAGGCAGAGCCTGGAATTCCAGGAAATATGCAGCATGTATACACAGGAATGGAAAAGAGAGGGGGACACCAAAAAAGACCGGGCTTTGTCAGGGGCTAAAATTACAAGTATTTTTTATTTTTTTATTTTATTTTATTTTATTTTGTTTGTTTTGTTTTTCGAGGCAGGGTTTCTCTCTGTAGCCCTGGCTGTCCAGGAACTCACAGAGATCTGCCTGCCTCTGCCTCCCAAGTGCTGGGATTAAAGGCATGGTCATGTGCCACCACCACCCAATCTATTAGAGGTATTTTTTCTAGTCTTTCCATAACAATAGATTTGATTTCCATAAAAAGAGAATAGGGTTCTTAAAATGCCAGTTCAGTCCAGCCCCCAGCCCCTGCTGGTTCACCTTGACACCCCTGCACTCTGGTGCTCTGTCCTCCCCGTCCCTCCCAGCCTTGTCTTTCCATTTCTCCACCCAGGAAATCTGGACTTCTTGATGGAGAGTGGCCTAGGAAGTACAGAATATGGGACTGGGGGGTGTCCCCAACTTACCAACCACCTCCCCAGCCATGAAGATGAAGCACACAGCACAGGCGGCACACAGCTGCCTCCGGGCCTGCAGCCTCTCAGGAGAGAGGCCTGACTGTGGCGTGGGGTCCTTATGGCAGTGGTGGAAGGCCATCCCCTCAAGCTTGGGCTCCTCAGGGAGGGGCTCTGAGGGCTCTGTGAAGAGACTGAGGCAGGCGACATGGTCACTCTTGAGCCTGACCACAGGACTGGCCTGGTCACTCACAGGCTGAGCAAATGGGCCCGTCTCTGCCCCTCTGCTAGACCCAATCATGCCTGAAGCCTTCAGGGCATGTGGGGGCTCACAGGAACACTCAACCCAGGCTCTTCCTTCCTTCCAAACACAGGGCCATAGAATCCCATATCTGAAAGTCAAGTCTAATTTTTTTTGTTTGTTTGTTTGGTTTTGGTTTTTTGAGCCAGTGTTTCCAAGTAGCTATGGAGCCTGTCCTGGAACTTGCTCTGTAGACCAGGCTGGCCTTAAACTCACAGAGATCTGCCTGCTGGGATTAAACCTGAATGCTGGGATTAAAGGCCTGCACCACCACTGCCCGGCTAAGTCTAATGTTTTAACAAATGAATGTAAACTAAGGTTCAGGGAGGGGAGAAGCGAGAGGGGCCTCACTGCTGGCAGGTGGTGGAGCTGGGACCAGATACTGACCAAAATTCTATACTATGAGAGGCACCGAGGAATGCAAAATGGACAGCCACTCTTCCTGGGTGACGAGCGCCCTTGGTGAATGAACGAATGTGGACTAGACACGAGGGCACACAGCAGAAGGCAGAAGCTGTTGCTGGAGAAATTCTGGTGCTCTCAAATGAGTTCTAGTGGGAAGACCACAGAAACCATGTAAGGAAGCATTGAAAACTGGGGAGGGTTTGGACAGACAGTCGCAGCGCCAGAGAAACAGAAGAAAGCTGGTATGAGAACACGGTACACACAAACCCGCTCATTGCATCTCTCTCCAATGCCTTGGTCCCCAAACCCTCTCTGTCCCTTCCTTTCAGGACAGGAGGTACAAGCAAGCAAGGTCCTCTGAAAGGGTGTAGGAACTGGCCCGATGACTCATGTCTGCAGTCCCAGCACACAGAAGCTGAGGCAGGAGGCTCAAGAGTTGAAGGTTAGCCTTGCACACATATGAGGGGAGCGAGAGCAGGGTTGGCACGGCGGACGGGGTCCTTCCTGCTACAGCTGGGGTGGTAGTGACAGGAGCAATGGATTTAGAGTCCAGCCCATGTCACCTGGAGCCCAGCATGCTGGCACATCCCTTGACAATAGGGATGGGGCCTTACCGAGGGATGCCACAGGTAGGACTCAAAGTGACTGTGTTTGGACCTATTCTAGCCCAGTTCTCACTGACCCCACTGTCCTTCCTAGACCCAAGTAAGGAAAGAACAAAACAAAGAAGCTCAACACAGAAGACAGTCCTGAAATTCAGGAGTAACCAGGATCCCTGTGGGAGAATGATGGCTCTAAACTAAGATCCCGGCAGGGACAGAGCAGCAGCAGCTATCTGACTGAGAAAAACACTGCTCGGGTGGGGCCGAGGTGGGAGCAGCCAGCGGTTACAGAGAGAACTCAAGAGTGGGAAGGTAAGCTTACTTCTTCAATGAAAAGCCCCTTCCCAGAATTGAGAACGAGTGTGCATGATTCCGGTGTTCCCAGAAGAGACAGCGAGAGGACAGTGGCTTCAGAGCCCATCCCTGTTCGGTCCATGAGATATGGCAAGCAGTATCCAACACAAGGAGCCTCAGTCTGGTGGGAGACAAACGCGATTTCTACCAGGGAGAGGCCTGGGGGTGGGGGGTCTGAACAAATCACTTCAGGGCACAGAGGAGGGCCTGAGAGGAAGTCACAGCTCTAGAAGATGTTCCTGACAGGCAGGATTATAATGACAAGGTACGCAGCCTGGAATATAAGTGCAGTCCTAGGTGAAGGGCTGAGTGAAGCGGCTCAAAGGAAGGAAAGAGGAGACCCACTGGTTGACAGAGCAAATATCTTCATGTTGAAATGACCTTGATGGTGGAGTGCAGGAAGGAGGACATAGAAGAGTCTAGAATGGATCTGGCCGGAGGCTCTGCCAGGCACAGCATCAGAGGAGGGTCAGGTAAACAGACAGAGCCTTGAACAATCCTGCCGGATTTGGTGACTAATGGTCATATGAGGATGAAAATGGTCCAGGAGATGAAGATGCAGTCTGAAGAGGACACAGATGCTGGGCAGTTTGGAGGCTATAGCAAGACACCTTCCTTGGGCTTTTAAGATGCAACACAACCAGCCATCAACATAGTCACCCATCAACAGGCTGCCTCCTTTTGTTTGGCATCAAGTGGGCACTAAAGGGGCCTCTCCGCTGGGGTGTGCAGGTGAGGAGACGTTTTGTCCAGGGCTGGAGGCAGTTTCCTTCCCTGGCCTTCTCTGAAACCCCCCCCACCCCGCCCCGACAACAACAAAACGATATCGCATGGGGGGAAATGGTGAAGCCTGGGGTATTCCTTGGGCAAGTAAGCGAGGCTGATGCAAAGTCAAAAGGGTATGGGGAGCAATGCCAGGGCCACCGCTGGAGCCCCACAGCTGCCCACCACTGCAGTCCTCTGCAGGAAGAATCCTTCCTTCCGTTCAGCTTCCCCATTCCCCCACCCACTCAGGTTTAAGGCCCCCCTCCCAAGGAAAGAACTGGGGCCACGCAGAAGACCACAACAGAGACAAAAGGAGAGGACAGGGAGGGAAATAGAAAGATTGAGGGAGATGAAAGAACAGAAAAAGCCAGAGACCCTGTCAAATTCTAGAGACAAACGGACGGTCGGCTTCTAGACAGAATGGCTAGCGGAGGTGGCCAGGAAGGGCCTGTCACTGTGGCCGCTCAAGATGGCAGGGCAGACGGAACCGGCGGCGGGCGGCGGGAGCGGGCGGCCCGCAGGGTGCGGGGGAGGTTCTGCCGCCGCCCCCGGCCCGCTGTCCCGGCCGCTCAGCGCCTCATTTCACACCTCGCCGCCCCCGGCCCCGTCTGTGCGGAGCCGGGAATACCCCCCGCCGCCCAGCCCGCACCTGCTCCTTCCTCGCCGCCCCCTCGCTTCCTCGCGGCCGCCCGCTGAGCCCGAGCAGATCCCCGGGGCCGTGCCCACCACTGGCCGCGGCTGGATGGGGCGCCCCGAGCTCGGGTGCTGAGCAAAGGATCCGGGGCCTAAAGCCGGGTTTCCGATGCCCGGAGGCGAGGCTCGCGGGGCAATGCGGACATCGCTGTGCCTGGCCCGCTCGGTCCGACGGATCGGCGGCCACTCGCAGCCCCAGCCGCGGCGGAGGCGCAGGGGTCGGGAGGCTTGGGGCGCCGCGGCAGGTGACTTGCTCGAGAAAATGGGTGTCGGACAGAGGCGAGGCGGGGAGGGGGGCGGGCTTCGGCCGGCGGGTCGGCGCCGCGAAGCCTGGGGACCGTGGGGCGCTGGGGAGGCGGGCCGGGCCAGCGCCGAAGGAGACAACAACGAAATGGACCGATGGCATGAGTCTGGCAACCCCGGGCTGACAGCCAGCCCAGGTCTGTCCTACCTCTTCAATCGCAGGCCGCCGCCGGCGCTGCTGCGGTCTCTGGGACTCACGAGGCGGGTGGTCTCCGAGCCTCCGGTGGCGGGAGAAGGCTCCATGTCCCCACTGCCGCGACCGTCTAGGCCGCACGAAGCGGGAGAGGCGGGGCTGGCCTTGCGCCAAATCCGAGCGGCCCGAGGACCACCCGGACTCCCCGCAGGACCGTGGGGCCACCAGAGTGGAGGGAACTGCGGCGACTGTGGCGCTCTGAGTCCGAACTGCAGAGCCCGCGGCAGCGAGAGCCCCGCCCCACGTGGAGCGAACTCCCCCCCCAAACCCCGCCTCCAGGCTCCGGAGTCTCTCTTTCTCTCTCTCTCACACTTAAGGCCCGCCTCCCGGACCCGCCCCTAAATCCAAAGCCCCATTCCCCCCCCCCCCCCCCCCCCCCCCCCGCTTTGAGCGCCAAACCGTGGGGTGGGGTGGGATAGCCACCACGGTACCCTGGCACTGGGGTTCTAGCAAGCGCTCCATCTGCACAGTCCTGCTCTCGCCCCAAGTCCCGCCCACCAGTTCCTAGTCCGGCTCTTCTCACCTAGGGACCCCTCTGGCACCAAACTTTGGGAAGAGACACTGCCCTATGCATGAGGGTTTAGGGGCGTCGTCCCACCACCCAATCACTTTGTGGCTCTGGCCCCCACGCGGAGGCAGAAACAGGTGCCAAATTGATCTGGAGAGAAACAGAGAGAATCTGGGGTGAGCAGTGACACATTCCCAAACAACTCTAAGGACTCCAGCCAGAAATCCCACTGTGGAGGCTCTGGAATAGGAATTCATGAGCAAAATCTGCTGCCAAGCACGGTACCGCTAATTACCATTTATTTTTATACAGAGATCTTGGGTAACAAAACCCTTTCTGCTGTCCTTCAATCCACACATGATCCCCACTTTCCAGATAAGTAAACTAAGTTCTAGAAGCGTCATGTGACCTGAAACAAATGCCTCATCCTTCTCCCCACCTGGATCAGGGCTAGAAATTGAATTCCTCTCACAGAGAGGTTGGGGCGGCAGGAGGTGCACTGTCACCTCTCCAGGGTCACCAGTCACTGTTTATAGAGGGAGGCTGCTTGTTCAGCCTGTCAGCACGTGACTCCTTCCTTGCCTACTTACTGTAACACAGTCTGGTGTGCTCATCTGGGGGAAGATGAAAGCCCAGAGAAAGGAGTGACTTACATCCCTCGGCGGCCAAGGCTGGAGTCGAAACTTCAAATGTTCAGTGCTCCATACTCCTTGCACCTGCCGCCACTGTGGAATGAAAAGGGGAGGGGAACTGGGTTGTACATTCTCAGCTGTGAGTCTGTGAAGACGAGGGTCCGTAGGAGGAGGAGAGAGCAGCCGTGGAAAGAGCGCTGGAGGTGGCGGGTAGTGAGCCCAGGCAATAAACCCACCAAGGGCATCTTTTGGAACTCACCGATCCTTCTGAACTCAAGGTCCTGGGAATTGACACCTGCCCTCAACATGGTTCTCACAAACAATGAGATCGTGTGTGCATTTCCAAAAGGCAAACCAAAGCAAACAAAAATGAAAAAGTGAAAGAAACGGTGAGCTCGCCAGTGTTTGGAAGTGATGGGGTTAAGCCGGGAGAGCTTCGCGGAGGAGGTGAGGCTTAAAACGGATTAGGCAAACCGGGCAGCGGGCTGGCTGTTCCGGCGGGGGAAGAGTGTGGCTACGCCAGGTTTGCCGGGCGGCTTGTGCAAACGGATGGCAGTGAGCAGAGAAGTGGAGTAGAAAACTCGGGTCTGCAGGCCATCGGCGCGGGCCTCTGCCCACGCGCGCCTAAGGCCACTGTGGCTTTCCCTCTGCACCCGCGCCTGGACCAAAGAGGGCTCTTTCCTCCCGCTCTCCCCTACTGTCTTGGGGGCCTCAGCTCTTGGGCTGAGTCTCAGGACAAACAGAGGGGAAGTCAAGGGAGGTCACCTTGCTAGCCTACGTCAGAGCCAAGGTGGAAATCACGGCCCTGCTCAGCTAAGCCAGCGCCTCGGGCTCGTCTTGCCCAGTGCCGTCGGTTTTCTAAACTCGCTGCTTGCCCTGGGGTTCCCGATTCCAATTGCGCTCGTGCTGGGGGTGCTGGAGAGTCATACTGCATTCCAGAGACCGTGTGTTAGCCTCGCCCCCAGTGGTCAGGGTGAGCTCCAGAATGGGGAACCGGCTCGTAGGCACGCCTCGGCCGATGACGACAGCAGGGAACATGACAACAATGACTTCCTCTGGGATTTCCCTTCCTGGGCAGCCCGCAGCGCGCAGAGCATCCCCGACTGCCCAGGAGGGGGCGCGGGTTTTGGCACGTGCCCGACCCGCCACCGGGTGGGAAGCCGGCAGGCCTGGAAGTGAAAGGAACGTCGAAGAGGATGGATGACAGCCTCACTGTGTGTCTGGCTGCCGAATGCGCCGCCTCCAGAAGCCCAGAGCGCCGGCAGTGGGAAGACCAACAGTTGCCTTCGCTTGGGAATCTATGTTAGGAAAGCTTGGCAGTAAAACCGGTGTTTGTGCCCGCTTCTCCGGGAGCCGCCAAGAGGCCCTACCAGGATTTCATAAAGGATCCTTAAGAACCACAGAGTCACCTGGAGAGGACGCTGGAAGGCCAGTCTAAGGCTGGTGTTCCTTACGGAACTGTCAAATTTACTCAACACAACACCTCTCACCGCCATCGCCACTACGCCACCTTAGCTGGGAATTGGTGCTGAACGAGATAGACAAGGTCCTCCTCCTAGCGATTTCTAGATGGTTTTCTTCTACAGTCCTTTGTTAAATCAGTGCGATATTGATTCATCCACATGCCTTATTACTTGCCCTGTTCTGCCTCTCTAGCAATCTTCTTTAAGGTGACTCACTGGTCATTCTTAGTCCCAAAGGCTTGACTGATGCAGGAAGCCCTGCCTGTCCCCAAGAGGACAATTCAAGGCCAGATTCCAAAGGGCCTCTGTCAGAACAGCCTGGAAGAAGCTACAGGGGTACCCAGGTTAAAACTCCACCTTGAATCAGCTCCTGTCGGGAGAGGAGGCAATGAAGTCAGGATTAAAGCCGGCAGACAAAATTTGCAATCTAAGCATGCTGTGCCCCAGCGCCCCACTAGTGGCTGCCACAGGGCTCTCAATTAAGCCATTCCAAACAGGAGAAGTGGGTTGTGAGATGGCAGCCGGGCAGAGGAGGCGGGCTTTTCGTTGGTAATAAAGAGAATGACAAGAGCCTGCAGCTTAAATGCCTCCTTGCCTCAAGGAGACTTCCCTGGCGCGTAATTAGGTCAGGTCTCACACTAAACACTCTCCTGCATGCTACTTTTTCTTCTTAGTGTCCACCCCTGAACTGTAATTGTCATTCGACAATTGTTTGATTCTTCACCTGGCTCCCAGGATAGCACTGTTTTTTCCTCCTGCTTTGCTGACCCCTTATTCTCTCTTCTCATCTTCTCAACCTTTTAATGATGAACTGATCCAGGACTTGGTCGCTGTTTCTCTTACTTTTCTGCACTCACTCCTACGGAGTTATCCTATGGTCTTAAGCCTTCATATGGTGTCAAGTAATAACAGAAAGCAGTGGTTTGTTAAGGCTGGATGTTGGGAGTGGGAAGCCATTGTCCTATTCAAGTTTTATGCTTGGAATTTATTTTAAAAGAATCAAAATAAATGACATCTGCAGATGATGGTTCCCTCGAAACTCTCTGCCCAGAGCTATTCTTGATGCTGTCTCAAATATCTAGCAGGGAAGCATCTTGGGTTATAAAGTTAAAAACCGAGCTCCTGATAACTGCTCAACCCCAAACCTCCTCTTCCCACAACGCCCTCAGGCCAGAACATGACACTATCCTCCATTCGCTCAGGTGAGAAACCTTACCTTGATTCCTCCGTATTCACCCACAACCACCCACCCTCCACACTGCCACCACCTGGCCTCCCAGTGGCTGTGCTCACCTCCCAGGTGACCTCCCCACTCCCATTTTTCCTCTTACCCTGTGACTATATTCCCAGTCCAGTCCAGTAGCTAGGCAGCACAAGTCAGAGTCTCCTCTCTCTCTCCCCTCCCCCTGCCCCGGGTTTCTCTGTGTAGCCCTGATTGTCCTAGAACTTGCTTTGTGGATGAAGCTGGCCTCAAACTCAGAGATCTACCTCTTTTGCTTCTCAAGTGCTGGGGATAAAGGAGTGGGCCACCACTGCCCTGCTAGACGTTTTCTCTTATGTAGAGTACAGGTCAAGACCCTTCTGCTGGCCTACAAGCCCCTACACTGACCTCATTTCCCCACCCCCCTGCTCCACTCCCCAACCATTCTAGCCTTATGTGAGTCCCACAGCGCTACAATGTACCAGGCATACCCCTGCCACAGGACGTCTGCACTCGCCCATATCACTAACTGTAGTGGATTCTGCCAGATGTGCCAGTGACCTACTTCCTCATCCTTTTTATTACAACAACGGGGCCAAACCCAGGGCCTGTGCATGCTTGGAAAGAACTCTCACACAACCAGTGAGCTACAAGCCCGGCTAACCAGCCTATATATCTTTTACTTATTTTTCTTGCCACTTTTGCTCAACAGAATGTAAACTCCAAGCCAGATGTGGTGGCATTTGCTTGGAATTTCAGCACTCAGGAGGCTGAGGCAGGAGAATTGAGAGTTTGAGGCCAACCTGGGCTACAATGTGCGTCCAAGCCACACTGGGCTGCAGATAGCAATCCTGTCACATTTAAAACTAAAGCAAAGCAGGGCCAGAGTGTTGGCTCAGTAGGGAAAAGCACTTGCCACCAAACCCGATAACATGAGTTCAATCCCTGACCTACACGGCCAAAGGAGAACACCGAACGCCACAGGCTGTCCTCTCACCCCCACACAGTGGTGCACACACACAAACTAAACAAGCAACATTTAAAAAGGGTCTTAGCTCAAGAAACCAAGGCAAAAGAAAAAAAATGGTTTTTAGCTAGATAGAGTGGCACACACCGTTGACCCCAGCACTCTGGAGGTAAAGTGAGTATGAGATCAGCCTGGCCTATAATAGTGAGTTCCAGAAGAGCCAGGGCTAATAGTGAGATGCTGTTCCACTGTCCCAAAAACTGGAGAAAAAAAAAAAAAAAGCTTTTTCAGCCTTGAATCCCAGTGCTCGGGTGGCAGAAGCAGGTGGGTCTCTATGAATTCAAAGCCAGCCTAGAACTATACAATGAGGCCTAATTTGTCTCAAAAGAAAAAAAAAATGGGGTGAGGGTGATGAAGAGATGGCTCGGCAGTTAAGAGTGCTTGCTCTCCTCTAGAGGACGTGAGTTCAGTTCCCAGCAGCCATCACCTATATCAGGGAGCTCACAGTCATTGGTAATTCTGTTTCCAGTGGGTTTGGTGCCTTCTTCTGGCTTCTGGACACTTGTGCTCTCTCGTGTGCATATACTCACAGATACACAAATATACATGAATTAGAAATTAAAAGTAACTCTTAAAAAGTTAAACAAAATGCTTCAAAAAAGAACATACACTTTGGAACATGTATGTGTATACATTTACACACATATATTAAATGTGTTTATTGTGTATGTATGTGGATACATGTGTACCACTGTGCTCAGGGGGTACCTGTAGGAGCCAGCTCTACCCTTCCTCCATGTGGGTACCCAGAATGGAACTCAGGTCATCAGGCTTGGCAGCATGTACCTTAACCCACTGAGCCACCTTGAGGGGTCCTAAAAGTTTTGTCTTTATTCCTGGCACTTAGACCAGGCAGACATGAATGATAACACCCAGTAAATATGTGTTAAAGGAGCTAATGGATATCTTATGAGGGTATGAGACTAGACAATAAGACAAGACTTTGGGGACTGGAGAGATGGTCCCTGGTTAGAACGTTACTGCTCTTGCAGAAGGCCAGAGTTTGATTTCCAGTACCCATGTCAGGCAGCTCACAAACACCTATAATGTAACTCCAGCTCCATTTTTGGCACCCATAGGCATCCATACACAAGTACACATACCCATACACATGTACACATACCCACACACATAAGACAAAAAAAATCTATTAAAAAAGACTTCGGAGGATTGGAGGGACAGCTTGGTAGTTAAGAACACTTGCTGCTCTTGCAGAGGACCTGGTTTGATTCCCTGCACCCATGTACTGGTTCACAACCATCTGTAACAGGTCCTGGGGATCTAATTCCCTCTTTAACCTCCATGGGGCACCAAGCACACATGTGACAAACATACATAAATGCAAGCAAAATACTCACACATAAAACAAACTGAATTTTTTTTAAAGTTAAAAAGAACTTTGGCCACTTATAAATGTATCTAAGGCATATTGGCAGTACTTAGTGGTTACTTCTTGAACAAGTTAATTGATAATTAATTAATTAATTAGATGTTTAATGGGGTGCATGGAACAAGAGCAGAAAACAGAGCTGAGGAACATCTGGAATATGGCAGACTAGCTAGATGACTGAGGAGGGTTCTGTGAAGACAACGGGAGACACCGAGTTTGGAGAGGTACAGAATTGATTGTCAGACTGAAGCACACTGGCAGAGAGTAAGAAACAGGGTCTAAGAGCCTGGGAGAAGGAGCAATAAGCAAATCTCAGAGAAGAGTCTTTGATTTTCTTCCTTCCTTCCTCCCACCCTCTCCCCCTCCCCCTCCTCCTTCCCCTCCCTCCCCCCCCCTCCCCAAGATGGAAAGCAGCTTCTTTCTTTTTGAAGTCAGGAGGAGACAGGACAGAATCATTACAATGATAGTAACAACAATAAAAAATCAAATAGGATAAATATACCTGGTGTGGTGCGACGTGACAATTATCCCAGTATCTGGGAGAAAGATGCAGGAGGAGCACAATTTCAAGGCCGTCTTCAGCTACACAGAGAATTAAAGACTAGCCTGGGCTACATGAGATCTTGTCTCACAAAGGCAATGCAAATTTCTTATAAAGCACACTGGGGCCAGAGCAATGATTCGGTAGGTAAAGGCACTTGCTGTCAAGCCTGATGACCTGAGTTCAATTCCTGAGATCTACACGATGGAAGGAGAGAACCAACTCCCACAAGCTGTCCTTTGACCTCCACACATGTGCCATGGCGCATGGGCTTGAACATGCACACGCCCCCGCACACACACACACACACACACACACACACACACACGGTCAATCAAAATATAATTGACTTTGCATCTTGAGACAGCCAATATTAGAATAGTCACGATGGAGAATAAGGTAGAAAAGACCAACTATCAGATGCTGATCTAGCAGTGGCTTACCTGCCTGCACTGCCTATTTATCAAGCATGGCTTCACTTGCTTGCTTCCTGAAAGAAAAGGACCTGGAGAAATAGCTGAAACAACAGATCATTGCCCTTAACAACCCAATGACGGCCATTCTGTAAACTCTTGCTTGCTTGGCCGCCCCACCTTGTGGTTTTAGAGTATGAAACAAAAATACAAGGGTACCAAGGATTTTCAGTATCTGTCTTAGCCTAGTTCTACCAACGACATCTTTTGTTGTCCACGTGTTCATTACCTGGGAGCCACTCTAAAAGTTCTTGTATCAGCTCTGTCTTTCTGGGGCAGGGGTCCCAACCTTCCTAAGGCTGCAGCCTTTAACACAGTTCCTCACGCTGTGGTTATGTTCATCACCACTTCACAACTGTAACTTTGCCGCGGTTATGAATCGCAATGTAAATATCTGATACTTCCAGTGGTCGTAGGTGACCCTTGGGAAAAGGGGTCCTAATTCACAGTTTGAGAATCACTGCTCTAGAGAGGGCACCCTGACTAACATAGAACAGAAACCATAGGGGCAGCCATTACACCACTGGGTGACCTTCAGCAGCTCAGTCCTCTTTGGGTAATACCTACTTCAGCTGGGAAATGAAATAACAGGCCGGGGTTAAATCTCCATGGTCCCTTCCAGCTCAAAACCTGTAATTCTAGAACCTGCTTGTTAGATGTGACAAATTATGATGTCTCTCTCTCTCCAGTTACATATGTTCCAGCGCATGGTGTTTTGGATATAAATATGCTAGGGTTTGCGTCTTGTATATGTGTGTATTCTAGCTATATGACTACAGTGTTTGTTTGTGGACAAACAAGAGATGCTTCACGGGTTCTTCAGACAGGACCAAATGGCTGTGGGATACAGTAAGCACTGACTCATGGCATTATGGAAAGACAAAGTACTCAAGAAATTTGACAAGGTTATTTTGTTGTTTCTTTTCCTAATATTATTATCGTTATTATTTTAGTTTTTCAAGACAGGTTTCTCTGTGTGGCCCTGGCTGTTCTTGAACTCACTCTGTAGACCAGTCTAGCCTCAGAGATCTACCTGCCTCTGCCTTCTGAGTGCTGGGATTAAAGGCATGCAGGGGCCTTTATTTCCAAAGAATACTTCCTATTTTTTTTTTTTTTGCAACTAAATCTAATTAAGTTTTGGAATCAACTGGGATCAGTTCCCACAGCTTGTTTGACTCAGAGCCAGGGCAATGATCGTGATATTCAACGCCTGACCTGCGCACTCGCACAGTGAGGAGCCATCAAAGGGCCTGTGGTTTCTGGAGAGCACAGCGTGCCAGGCCCTGCTCTGTCCCAGTGCTCTGCAGCCGCCTGGCTGCAGCACCTTCTCAGGTAGAGCAGGACCTCACAGGACTGAAAGGCTCTCTCGAGGACCGTGAACTAAATGTTAGAGGGCATAGATGAGAAGTAATTGTGGAGCCTCCGACAAAATGTGAAGGCTTCTTAGTAACTCCTTCCCAGGGCTCACCTCAGCAAACCAGGATGTGATCAGGCCAGCTCTAAGGGGCACGGCGGAGGTGCTCTTTCATTATGGCTTTATTATTACTTATTTAATAATAATAAATATATCATTTTAATATTCACCATTAATTATTAGTATATTTATTATATTAACATTATAAAATATATAATTATATACTATGATATAATTATGCTATGATACAATAATTATTAATATAAAATATTATATTTATTATTAAGACTAAATAAGCAATAATATCTATTATTACTTAATTATTACATTATTGCTTTCATTATTGCTTACACCCAGTACTCCAGTTGCTGTATTAAGAACTGGAGGGATACTCAGACAAAGAAATACCGAGCTCAGGATCGTGTTCCAGGCTCTCGGTCCTCACCATTTCCTTTTATTGGTCTCTTCACCTCTAGAAGCGTAGGAAGGAAGGTTTCTCCAGCCCCTACCAGGCTTACACTCCGCGGGGAGAGCGACCCTGTAGCTTTAGCTCATTCAACAGGTCATTCATTTGCTTATTAAGAGCCAGGCATAGCTGTAGGTACTGGAGACACCAACCAACAAGGTCCCTGCCCCTGTGGGCACTGTCAACCGAGAAAACCAGACACTGAAGAAATGAATATGAAAACAATGTTATATGTATATATGTAATGTCTGGTTTTGTGTGTTTTGACACAAATCAGAGCCATCAGAGGAAGGAGTTTCTGTTGAGGAAATGCCTCAATGAGATCCAGCTGCAAGGCATTTTCTCAATTAGTGATCAGTGGGGTAGGACCCAGCCCAAGGTAGGTGGTGCCATCCCTGGGCTGGTGGTTCTGGGTTCTATAAGGTGGGCTGAGCAAGTCATGGGGAGCAAGCCAGTAAGCAGCACCCCTCCATAGCCTCTGCGCCAGCTCCTGCCCCCAGGATCCTGCCGTCTCTTCCTTCCTGATGAACAGCAATGCTGAAGTGTAAGCCAAATAAATCCTTTCCTCCTCAACTTGCCTTTTGGTTGTGGAGTTTTGTTGAAACAAGAGAAACCCTAACTAAGATAATACAGAAATCATGGTGGAGGTTCTGAAGTAAGGAGGCGGAAGGAGAACCCAGTTTGTCTGAGGAAGCATGCTCCTGAGACCTCTGGGGGATGAGCTATAAAGCAAGGGCACCCTCCAGCCAGAGGAAACAAGGTCACAGGAAACACAGCGTCTTCACAGAGACGTGACAAGAAAGAAAAGGGGCAGATCCCAGAGCAAGCGGGATGGTGGTTCTCAACGAGACTGGAGGAAGAGGCAGGGCAGAGCCACCCTGGCCTGGGAAACCGAGGTAAGGAAGCCTCTGTCCATTCACTCTGCTTTAGAGCCTGATGCTCCCCCTCCCTGCGCAGTGCAGAAATGATCTAGTTTGTCCCACCGGTTCTACTGGCCCTGGGTGCTGTTGAAAATTGAGGTTAGAAGACTGAACACAGCACAGACCACTAATGTGGTCAGTTTCAGACTTTCCTGTAGGTTGGGTAACCTCAAAACTCCTCTGACCCATCCCGTGGGCTTGGTGAGTATGGTTTTATGTACAGACTCAGTGTGCCTAAAGACTGGCGTTCCAGGGCTGGAGTATTGACTCTGCATTTAAACCCTAGGAGAGGGAGCAAACTGCGACAACAGCCATAATAAAGAACAAAAGCTACAAAAGGAGAGATGGATAGGGATTACTGAGTAAGAAAGCTCATGCAATTACGTTCCAGGAGACACTGAGAACAAAAGCTACAAAAGGAGAGATGGATAGGGATTACTCAGTAAGAAAGCTCATGCAATTACATTCCAGGAGGCACTGAGAATTCTCCTCCGCAAGGGAAGTCAACGCCACAAATACCCCTCCTGTGAAGAATGAGAAGTTCCATCAGAGCCAGGTAGCCATGGCACACGCCTTTAATCCCAGCACTCAGGAGGCAGAGGCAGGCAGATCTCTGTGAGTTCGAGGCCAGCCTGGTCTACAGAGCAAGTTTCATGTCTTGAAAAACCAAAAATAACAACTAACACTGGCATTTGCTACAAAAAAAAAAAAAAAAGCCCGCTGACCTGCGTTTGATCCTAACCCATGTAAAGCAAAGCACCCATACGCGCCAAATAAATAAATCTTAAAAAAAAAGAAAAAAAAGAGCCAAGTTGGAAAAGTTTAAAATATGTATATTCAGGACCAGTTAGATGGCTCCTTGGGTGAATGTGCCTGTCACCAAGCATGGCCACCTGTGTTCAATCCCTGCGACCTGCATAATAGAAGGCGGAAACTGATTCTCACAAGGTGTTCTCTGACCTTCAAACGCCAGCCACTACCAGCATCCACACACTCTGCACGTGCGTGCGCGCACACACACCACACACACGCACACGCACACACACCACATAGATTTTTTTTTTCTTTCAATTTGACTCAATCCTTCCATTTCCACTACTCTACCCTTGGACAAAAATCAGAAATGTGTTCAAGCATTCTCATGAAAAGGGTTAGTATACCATCAATAATAACTCAATATACAATCTAGATTACATAATTACTTGATGGTATCTCCTTATGGAAGCACGGGTAATAGCTTTTCGAAAGGATTTTAAGGGCTGTGCCAACTACCAGTTACAGTCTGATGGTGCCTTAACAGGCAAGGTG
Source organism: Myodes glareolus (assembly GCF_982192425.1). Taxonomy (NCBI): domain Eukaryota; kingdom Metazoa; phylum Chordata; class Mammalia; order Rodentia; family Cricetidae; genus Myodes; species Myodes glareolus. Next base: position 100,342,768 of record NC_142031.1, on the reverse strand, counting down.
GGGGAAACCCGAGGGGTGAAGGACAGATTTCCCGGAACACTGACATTTGAGGTAAGTCTCAATATTTGTAGAGAAGTTTCTAGGTGTAAGGGAAATAAAAAGGACCAAGTGAAGACTCTGAGGAGATCTGGAATGATAGTCCCCGCCTACCTCTCCTCTGCCAGGTCACCAAGCCCGTAGTGTTCCCAGTGTTCCCGTGAGTGAGCTGAAGAGCCATGACGGTGATCCGGATGGTCATGGCCTCTCCCTGGATTAGAGGGGTGATGTGGAAGGCTGTGCCTCTGCCCTGGGGGCTGGAAGTAACGCCCAGCCCTGGGCCTGAGGGTCAGGCTTCTGGAGCGAAATAAGTCCCAGGCCCAATATAGGCTTTCCACTCAGTCCCGCTAGGGGCGCCAGAAAACGACTCGCTGCTCCTACAACGTGCGCAAGCGCAGTTGTCCAAGGCCCAGCAGCAATATGAAGCTTCGCGCCCACCAGAAGGAAGAAGGCTTGTGTGAGACCTACCTGGCTTAATAGACCAATTCTGAGGTAAAGAGCCAGGTCGGGAGTCGACACAGGGCTAGGCTGTCCCAACACACCCGAAGTTCCCAAGTTCCCTGGATCCAAGTTCCCTGGATCCTCCTGGGGCCGACGAGCCTCCCAGGCCTCCGCCCCACTCTGTTGGGACCTGTTCTGGATCCCTCAGAGTGTGTCCCCTGCAGCAGCCCCTGCAACAGCTCCTGTACGCTTCCCTCCAGGGAGCCATCCTGCTCTCACTGCCGTGGGCTCTCTGAAGGGTAGAGGTGAGATGGCCAGAGACTGAGGGGCAAGCATCCTTGGCCTAGGCCCTCCTGGGATCCTGAATCTGAACCCGACCTTCAGCGGGCTTTGGTCTGGCTAGTTCTTTCCTGCCTGTTGTTACTTTTCTCCATTTCTCATCCACCCTTTATTTAATGGGTGGGTTACCCTGGTCTTTCAAACCCAGCGACCACCTTGGGCAGGTGTGGGGCGGTTTACAGGAAACGCAAAGAGAAGATGGATCCTCTTTACATTTCTGCATTCTTCCGATTCCAGTCACAGTAGCCATAGACCGTTGTCTTGTAATGTTCGTCCTTTTGGTCCAGAGCATGAGAGCATGCCTCAAAGAGATGACACACCCCGGCGACTGTCCAAGACTGGAACAAGCCTCTACGCAGTACTGGAACTAAAGAAAGGTGCCCGGCCTGAAGAGGTCAAAAAAGCCTACAGGTTCAGACCCCTGCCATTTATTCAACCCTGGCATTTCCCCTCAATCCCTTTACTTCAGCAGACCTTTTTTTTTTTTTTTTTAAATCCTAAGAAACTTTTATTTGGGGGCCAAAGAAGGCCACCCCTTCTTCAGTTGTGACCTAGTCTCCATCCTGTGTACACCCCATGTACTCCATGCATCATCTAAAGACCCCACTCTGCCATTCCTCCTAACCCTCCCTTCTGGGTCACTTCCTACACCTTCCACACTGTCCTTTGGGTATCGCCTGGGTAGGAAACTGGCCTTGCAGTATCATCCCGACAAGAATCCAGGGGACACTCAAGCAGCAGAATTCTTCAAAGAGATCAACACAGCCCATGCTGTACTCAGTGACCCTACCAAAAAGAAAATCTACGACCAGCATGGCTCACTGGGAATATATCTATTTGATCATTTTGGTGAAGAAGGCGTCAGATACTATTTTATTGTGAACAGCTGTTGGTTCAAGGTATTGCCATTCTTCCTAGTCCCTCAAAGTAAGAAAGGAATTAGGGGTGGGGGCTGGAGAGATGGCTCACAGTTAGGAGCGTTTAATGCTCTTTTAGAGGACCTGGATGTTATTCCCAGCATTCACATGATAGCTCACCACATCCTGTAACTCACATCCCAGAGCTATCATCTGGATTCTGAGGGCACCAGGCACGCACATGGTGCACAGACATACATGAAGGCAGAACACCCACACATAAAATAAGATAAAGCCAGCTGCGGTGGCACATGCCTCTGAGCCCAGTCCTTGGGAGGCACTGGGTAGCCTGGGCTACATAGTATGATTCTGTCTGTGTCAATAGAGTAAGGAAGCGGGAAGGGCTGCCTTCCTCTCTAGACAGATGCCTCTGTTCTCACTTTCTGGGCGTGAGGATGGAGAGAGGACCTTCAGGGAGCTACAAAAGGAACAGGGTGCCATGGCTCCCCTGTCTTGTAGACACTTGTCATCCTTTGCTGCCTCTTGACCGGCTGCTGTTGCTGCTGCTGTGGCTGCTGCTTTTGCTGTGGAAATCTTATTCCACCACCCGAGGAAGTTTATAGGAAGCAGCAGAGGAACGTCTGTGCTCAGCCCGGGAGATTAGGTAGGGAGGAGGGGCAGGGGTTGGGGTAAGGGATAGCAGAGCGAGGGACTGGTGAGAAAGGCCTGTGAGACGGGCAGTTAACCCCAAAATGGGAATGTTTCTAGTCTTGCATTGGAGTGAAGAGAGACTGAGAAGGCCCCTGATGCCCCTTCTGCTGCAGACTGACAGGTTCAGTGTAGTGTGGGGGAAACACACCTTGAGGAGGAGAGGTGAGGACAAGTCCACAGATGCGGACTCTTGTGACTGAAGGATGAGCTAGGGACAGAGTGCTGGCCCTGCACGTGGAAGGCCCTGGGTGCTATCCGCAGCCTTGGGGGCCCTGCACGTGGAAGGCCCCGGGTGCCATCCCCAGCCTTGCTGGCCCTGCACGTGGAAGGCCCCGGGTGTCGTCCGCAGCCTTGGGGGCCCTGCACGTGGAAGGCCGTGGGTGCCATCCCCAGCTTTGCTGGCCCTGCACATGGAAGGCCCCGGGTTCCATCCGCAGCCTTGCTGGCCCTGCACGTGGAAGGCCCTGGGTGCCATCTGCAGCCTGGCTGGCCCTGCATGTGGAAGGCCCCGGGTACCAACCCCAGCCTTGCTGGCCCAGCACGTGGAAGGCCCTGGAAGCCATCCGCAGCCTTGGAGCTGGGGGAATAAATTGTTTGAGACTGTTCCCACACCAGACAGTTAAAAGTATAAAATGGGATGTTGGCCGAAGTTCACACAATGCCACCTGGCGATGCCAGTGGGTAACGGTTGTTACTGTAGATATGCGAGCATGTTGTAATTCCACCCCAGGAGCACAGTGCAAGGTTGAAGTAGAGGATGAAGACAGCGATAACTAATACGGAAATGTGCATAAGAGTGAGGTATGCAAACGGGGAGCCGCAATGGCTACCAGGTAAGAGAAGCCCCTGAGATGGCTCAGCTGGCAAAAGGCAACTGCCACAAGCCTGACTGCCCGAGTTTGACCTCTGGGACCCATGTGGTGGAGAGAAGGACTCCTGCAGATTGTCCTCTGACCTCTGCACACTTGCCATGGCTCGGGAACCTACACTTGTATACACAGGCACACACATTATATATCATATATAATCATCTATGATATTCGTGTGCATGTGTGTATATAACACATATCTATATGTCTGTATTATATACTTTAAAGCATAGATAGTACTTCAATTATTGGTGGTTATCCTAATAAGGTTCCAATGAAACTGTTTCCGCCATTAGGTGCTGAATCAGTGAGAGCCTCCTGCCACCCAGCCCACTGGACTCACTGAAGAGAGAAGCAAGTAGCCCTAGCCTGACATTGACCCTGACTTGACTCCTGTTCTTAAAAACAATCGATGCCGACGTCAACCTAGAAAGGGCAGCATCTCCCTGTGCCCTCGGGGTGCCACCGAGCCTGTCCACACAGAGCCTTCTGCCGCTCTTCCTTAGCTCTAGCTCCATCCCCCATCTCTATCCACTCGAGGTCTCAGTCCATGGTGGCAGGCATTTCCTGAGAACTCCTTTTCCATTGCGTACCTAGCTACTTGTCATGTCCGGTGGGTCCCTGAGCACTTGCTGATCAGCTTCACCAAGACCCTCATCACCAAGCAAGGTGACTGCTGTCCCAAGGGCTGGTGGCCCAGTTAATCCTCCTTAATTGCAACTTTGTGTACCGAGAACTTCTAGCACCGGCCAGCCTCATTTCTTAGCGATGCCCCTTAGGGAGGCAAGTCTCACTCTCTTCTCATACCTCCACATTGGCATTGACATCCTACTCATAAGACAGCTTGGGAAATATGTGAGTGCATTTGAGGTTTGTGGTTTCCCTTTGGACTTCAGCCCCATGCCTGGACCCGTTATCAGCCGTGGTCCTGTGGACTGGCTACAGCCCATGCAGCAGTGCCTGCTGCCTCCACCCTTTAGACACCTCATACAGGCCATCACCGTGTATTTGTTCCTAACACGGACGTGGACTGTGATGGAGACAGACGGTCCTCGGGAACGTCACTCCAGCCTCAGAGTGCTGCTGGCTTGGCGCCCTCTCCATATCCTCTTCACCGTTTGTTACTCACATGGGACGGGGTACGAACCCTCAAACCTCTGTGCCCCCACTGGGAGAAGGGCTAAATAAAGAATGTTGGTAATAAAAAGCTTTGTCTGATTCCAGTGTATGTTGGTCCTCCCAAAAGACAAGTTATGTGGGGGACAGAGAAAAAGTTCAATGACTGCTGCTCATGTCTGGGATGAGGCTGCGTGCTGTTGTAGAGTTGATCACCATGGAGTTGGGGGTGGAAGAAGATGCCCAACGCTCCTAAGATTTCTCTGCAGACTGGCTCACTGGTGTTCCAGATATCTGCAGCATGTGGATTCTTTCTAGCCACATCTGTTTCTCACAACTTTTTCTTTTTTTTCTCTTCTTTCTTTTTTTATCAAGACAGGGTTTCCTTGTGTAACAGCTCTGGCTGTCTTGGAACTCTTGCTTTGTAGAAGACTAGGCTGGCCTCCAATTCATAGAGATCTGCCTGCCTCTGCCTCCCAAGTGCTGAGATTAAAGGCATATGCCACCACACCCAGTTTAACGTCTTTCTTTTTATTTATGTGTGTGTGTATCTGTGCATGCCTGTAGAGGCCAGAAGAGGGCGCTGATTCTCTCGGAGTTGGGGTGACTGGTGGTTGTGAGGGTTGGATTCTGAACTCCAGTCCTCATGAGTGAAAGGCAGGCTGCCTTAGCCACTGAGACATCTCCAGTTCACGCTTGTCTCAGTTTCTAAGCAATTTTAACACCCTTGAAATGGCGCCACTAATATAGTGGTGGACCAGAATCACACACTCTTACGTCCGCATCATAAGGCAGGCCTGGGCCCAGCACAGCAGCCTTCTCTTGCCTCTTCAGCTGCTCTCCCAGGATGATATAACAGGCTATCCAAGGGTGACATAGTTCAGTCTGTGGAAATTGCTTCTCTAGCACATGAGACCCTGCATTGATTCCCAGCACCTCATCTGTCTTTAATAAGGGAGAGGGAGGTGTGTGGCCAGATTTGTCACCAAGTCTGATGACCTGAGTTCGATTTCTGGAAGCCACACGCTGGAGATAAAGAACTGACCCCTGTCAATTGACCTGTGACCTCCACATATGCTCCATGCTTTCCCCCCCCTCCCTAAGTAAAAGTAACTTTATCTATTTATTTATTTATTTTTTAGGGCTGAGCAAGAACAAACATAGGCCAGAGAGATGAGGCAAGAAGTTCTTTCTCAGCCAGGCGGTGGTGGCACATGTCTTTAATGCAGAGGCAGAGGCAGAGGCAAGCAGATCTTTGTGAGTTCAAGGCCAGCCTGGTCTACAAGAGCTAGTTCCAGGACAGCTAGGGCTGTTATACAGAGAAACCCTGTCTCGAAAAACCAAAACAAACAAAAAAGTTCTTTCTCTAGTGTCTGTTGTTCTGAATCCTAATCTCCAGCAGGAGGGTCAGGGCCGCTGGCTAAGCCATAGAGGGAGAGACAGCACTGTCTACAGATCTGTCCAGACCTCCCTCCCACCCTGAACCATGTGTGGTATCTCTCCCACATGCTAATTTATGGAGATTGTATCACTATTTGGAATAAGGTCTCAAGCCAGAACCTTCCTAGTGACGAGTGAGCCCCACATCTTTGCTGGCCCGCCTTCCACTGAAAGCCGTGACATTCCTGCTCTTCTTGCTCAAGAAAGCCACTGGTTCCTGAGTGAGTCAGGGTCACTTGGTCCGGGACAGCTGTGGCTCGCCTTACACGAGCTAAATTGGGAACTGGAATGTCACACAGATGCCCCGTGTCTCCCTGCCCCCACAGTAATATTAATCTCTCTGGGGAGTGAGGGACAAACAGTACTGCAGAGTGGACAAAGGGTGGTTTAGGGGAGCAAGAGGATTTCACTGGGGGGCTAAAGCGACAAGTGCCTGGAGAGGCTTCTGAGCAAGGAGAGCAGACAGAAGAGTCTGGAAATAGCCAGGGGCGAGAGGAGCTGTTAGAGGAAGAGACAGGAGACATCACTCAAGAGGGAGCAATAGCAGGGATCCTAAGAATCCACAGTCTAGAGTTTGCAAGGAAGGGGTGCACAGAGAGCGAGAAGGCCAGGAACAGGGCCACAGCCAAGGCAGGCACGAGAGCGCCGAGGGATGAACTTCACGGTGGGTTTCAAGCCGCTGCTCGGGGATGCACACAGCATGGACAACCTGGAGAAGCAGCTCATCTGCCCCATCTGCCTGGAGATGTTCTCCAAGCCCGTGGTGATCCTGCCCTGCCAGCACAACCTGTGCCGCAAGTGTGCCAACGATGTCTTCCAGGTGGGCTCCGGGACAGATAGGAGGGCACAGGGTGGGAGCTCCCACAGGTGGGAGGTGGCGAAACTGCCCTGACTGAGCCGCAGCAGAGCTGGGGTCGTAGGATCCCGGAGTAAGCGTGAGTCAGCAGTGTTCTGAGGATGGCAAGCTCAGCCCATGTCCACAGCAGCCAGACAGTGGCATCTGAGGGAGACTGGCAGGGACTGGCAAGGAACAGTGGTCCTGCCTGGGTTATGTGGGAGCTTTACTAGATTTTGCTTACTTTGAGGCTTTGATTTTTTTTTGTTTTTTACAAACTGTACAAGAGATCAATGAAATATTGAGGTACTAAAAAATAATAGGGTCAACAAGATGGTTAGTTGTTGAAAGCACTTACTACCAAACCTGACAACCTGAATTTGCTCCCCAAAACATAACGTGGTGAAAAAGAGGACTCCTGAAAGCTGACCTCTGACCTCCATTTACAGGAGTGCACACACACACCCTTAAAATAATAGCTGGGTATGGTGGTGTACACCTGCAATTCCAGCACTTAGGGCCTGGGGCAGGAGGATTGTCATTATTTTGTTTTGTTTTTGAGACAGTCTTTATGTAGTTCTGGCTGTCCTGGAACTCACTATGTAGAGCAGGCTGACTTCGAACTCACAGAGATCCTCCTGCCTCTGCCTCCCTGGTGCTGGGATTAGAGAGACATCACCACCACCGTGGCTTGACGATCAATTGTTATGATTTTTAGGCTAACCTGGTTTACACAGTGAATTCTGAACCAACCTACAAGACCCTGTCTCAAACAGAAAAGAAAGAAAAAAACCTAAAATTAAAAATAAAGCCATGAGAAGGCGTATGAGCCCAGCAGAGTGATGTGCCTTTGAGACAGAACTCGTCTGTCCTTGACAGGGCTAGTTAGATACAGTGGCCCAGGGAAGCAGGAAGTCTCCCCAATCTCATACCTGTGAGCCTTTCTGACCTGGTAAAGAGGCTCATGGACTAACACTCAGGTGGCTTACAGACAGACAGACAGACAGACAGACAAACAGAAAGCAGAAGCAGAATGGTACTTTCCAGAAATGCCTATGTAGCTGTGGTCATGAGGCCAGGCATAGCTAAGGTATAAGTCACTGGTATCATTCTGTCCACACATTTCAAAAATAAAAACAAAAAGTCGGGCATGGCGATGCATGGCTGCAATCCCAGCCTCGGGAGATGGTAGCAGAATGAGCTCAAGGTTGGCTTGGGCTATGAGACCCTGTCTAACCAACTGAATAAATGCAGATGCCAGAATTCCTGATAAATTCATAGGCTTGCGTTCCTGCCCTGTGTCATTTGTAGAGGTTCAAGCAGGCTATAGACGGGGTCAGAGGTCAGGGAGAGCAAAAGGACAGGACACATGTGTACAGGCACGAGACCTTGAAGTAAAAACTGCAAGAGCTGGCTGGCTTAGTGTCTAGATCCATGACAGGAGCATCAGGAATAAGATTCTGGCCAGGCTCTGTGATCGAAGTGCCTGGGAGGAGCATCACAAACCGGAAGCTAGCCTGGTCTATGGAACAAATATACCAGTATAACCAGGGACTATATACAGCAAGACCCTGTCTCAAAAAGGAAAAAAGGTGTGTGGGGCTGGAGAGATGGCTCAGCAGCTAAGAACACTCATTGCTCTCCCAAACAACTCAGGTTCAGTTCCCAACCTCCACAAGGTAGCTCACAACCAGCTGTAACCCCAATCCCAGTGGATATGATGCCCCCCTCGAAACCCTTCCTGCATGGGCACCATGCATGCAGACAAAATACACAAAAATAAATCTTCAAAAAATTAAAAGAATTATCCCCACTTTTCACAGACTATAAGGAAATGAGTTGAGCAGTTTCCATGCCCCTTTACCCCCTTCTCTCTTTGGTGTTTTGGTTAATCCTGGGCATAGTGTGTGTTAAGCATGCACCCTACTATTGATCTATACACGTTTCAACACAAACTATGTAAAAATATTAATGAGTGTGTGTGCATGTGTGTGTGTGTGTGTGTGCGTGCATGCGTGTGTGCGTGTATGTGTGTACATACAGGTGCCCACAGAAGCCAGGAGAGGGTGTCAGACTCCCTGGAGCTGCAGAGTTTGTGACATGGAAGCTGACACTCAGAAAGAGCAGCTCAAAATGGCTGGGCTGCCTCTCCACCCTCAACACAAGCAGGTCTTACTTCGCTGAGAATAGTCTTTTAGGTTCCTTGGTGTAGCAGGCTTTCTTGAACTGGAAGCCCCCAAATCATGACACAGAATCTCTTATTAATTATGAATGCTCGGCCTAATGCGTATCCCACTAGCTCTTATAACTTTTTTTAACCTGTTTCTCTTCGCTTACATTGTGCCTAGGGGCTTCTTACCTGTCTTTCATTCTGTATAGCCTTCTATTCCTGCTTCTGTGAGTGACTGGCAGCGGCTGCCTGGTTCTGGATGTCTCCCTCTTTTTCGGTCTCTCGAGCTTAGATTCCTGCTCCTACTTAGTCTCTCTGCTTGCCAGCTTCGCCTATCCCTCTACTGCCTCGCTATTGGCCATTTAGCTTTTTACCAGACCAATCGGGTGCTTTAGGCAGGCAAAGTGCAACAATGACACACCATTACACAATTAAACAAATGCAGCATAAACAAAAGCAACACACCTTTACACAGTTAAAGTAATATTCCACAACACCTTGGGATAGGATGTTTGAAGGCAATACTGGGCTGTTAGGCCATCATAGCATGTCTATATGCCCTGTCTTCTGCCCCCTTCACTGAGTCTACTGCCACTGAATCCTTGAGTTATCTTCAGAGTTCCTTTTATTCTGGGTGTCCAAACCTACCATTATTTGGCTATTGAGACCTGAATCGCCCTGTCTGGAGTCCTAGATGGCATGTTGTTCTGACCCTGTCTCAAACCAAAAATTCTTACCAGGTGTGGTGGTGCACTCCTGTAATCCTGGAAGCAACAGGATTGTCATGAGTTTGTGGCCAGCCTGGGCTACATAACTAGTTCTGTGTAAGCGGTTATCCTGGAAGCATCAGGATTGTCATGAGTTTGTGGCCAGCCTGGGCTACATAACTAGTTCTGTGTAAGCGGTTATGTCTTTCCCACCATCTTGATTTCTCCTTTGGTCTGAAAAGCTGATACCTCTTAAGCTGAAATATCCAGAAAAGACATCTTTCCTGTGTGTTTATACAGACACATCTACTGATTTCTGTATGTGTGTGTGTGAGAGAGAGAACCTTCTCCTTCCTTGCCTTCCCCATCCCTACCTCCCCCCCCTGCATGTGCACATGTGTGGAAGAGGTTCCACTAAGTGAACGTCAGACTTGACAGGCAACTTTACCAACTGAGCCATCTCTCTGGCCCCAAGACAGCCCATTGTTAGAACCCAAAATATGTGAAGTCAAAGAAACATCTGGAACGCTAAGGAAAGTATTTGGTAAAAAGCAGCCAAGGGGCTGGATGGTGGTGGTACACACTTTTAATCCCAGCACTCAGGAGGCAGAGGCAGGCAGATCTCTGTGAGTTTGAGGACTGTCTTGAAAAGAAAAAAAATAAAGTAGCCAAGGGGCCAAATATGGTGGCACATGCCTTTGACCCCTGCACTCAGAAGTTGGAGACAGGTGGATCTCTTCTGAGTTTGAGACCGACCTAGTGAATTCCGGGCCTCCCAAGGCTATATATATATATGAGAGAGAGAGAGAGAGAGAGAGAGAGAGAGAGAGAGAGAGAGAGAGAGAGACCCTGTCTGAAAAGCAAGCAAACAAACAAACTGGAGAATATCTATTTTCAAATGATAAGGTATCTAGCACAGAGCCCAGGAATAGCCACTAGACAGACTACAGAGTGAGCGTGTGACCTTCCTTCTTCAAGGCACAGTGCTGAAGCCTGAATACATATGAATACATATCTGGGCCCAGAGAGATCTAGGAAGGTTCTGGGACAAGCCCTGTGCGAAAGCAGATTCGGTGGCACACCTGCTGGTGCAACTCAGGAGGCCGAGGTGAGAGGGTCACTTAAACCATCAGTTTCACATACCGAGATCCTGTCTTTAAAGAAATGGGAAGTGGGGGATGTTCTTAGTGCCTGCCTAGTAAACCCAGATCCCGGAGTTTAATCCCAGCACCAGGTAAACAGGGTGTGGCAGCTCACACCTGTAATCCCACACCTAGGAGGTGGAGGCATGACAAATTTGAGGCCAGCCTGGCCTACGTGAGACCCTGTGTCAAAAACAAATGAACGAGACCCAAGCCTGTGTAGATTATTTGAGCGGTAACGTGGCCAGCAAGGCCCTGAGATGGTTCTGTTGCAGAGCAACCAGCTCTCCTCAGGGAAGAGAGCGGACAGCTCGCTGCTCCAGGCTTTATTTGGTGAGGCCTGGGGGAGGCTGACCCAATTACCCAGCGGCACCCGTGTCTATACATCTCAGCTCCGTCTGAAAGATGAGCATATTTCGTGTTTCACACATTGCCTCCACATTTTGACAACTCTAGGCATAATCAGACTGTCTGTTTTCTAAGTATGGCGACGGGAATAGGACTTTTCGTCCCTCCATCTTCAGATCTCTGAGGAGGAAAGCCTTCAGAACACTACCTAGAAAGTTGGCAGTCGTGAACATGGTAACAGTGTAACACACTTAAATTTTTATGTGTACATTTTTTTTCAAACACCTTGGAAGTTCACAGCGTGAAGTTCATAGCATGGATCTGCCACTAACTTCAGATCTTAAACTCCCTTCACCAAACACAAACAACCATTACCAGCTTCTCTGAGAATCTTTCTAGAAATTTCCATGCCTAGGCACATGCTTGCACATATAGACACACTTACACTACACCAAGCACCTCTGTTCAATTCTCTTTTTTTGTTGTTTTGTTTTAGTTTGGGTTTGGGTTTCTCGAGACAGGCTTTTTCTGTGTAGCCTGGATGTTCTGGAACTCAAACTGTAGACCAGGTTAACCTTTAACCCAGATAGTCACCTGTCTCTGCCTCCCTAGTGCTGGGATTAAAGGCGTGGGCCACCACTGCCCTGCTGGTTTTTTTTTTTTTTTTAATTTGTTCCCTACATAGAAGACAGAGTATGTCTTCTGTTTTATCATTGCTGCTGTTTTAGCTTTTATACGTATTATTTTGGGTGGGGCATATGTGTTGAAGTCAGAAGACAACACTCTACCTTGTATAGTGTCAATTCTCTCCTTCTACCTTTACTTGGGTCCTGGGAACCAAACTAGAGCCACTGGGGTTGTGAAGCAAACGTCCCCCCAGTCCTGCTGGCTCCACTTGAGATAAGGTCTTACTCTGACCAATCCAAGTCCAGGCTGGCCTTGAATTCAAGATCCTCCTACCTCAGCCTCCCAAGGGCCTGAACACAGGTGTGAGTCGCCACACCCAGCTGTCTTCTGTTTCCAATAGCAGCACAGGGTCCATTGTTATGAGCAGATGACAGTCTATCTAATCCACCTGCTAAAATGTTTACCTGCCTTCAGGAGTTGTTGTCCGGTGTTTGTTGGAGGGATTGTGGTGGTTGTGTTAGGCTGGGGATGTATTCAGCTGATAAAATACTCACCCAGCACACACAAAACTCTGGATTTAATCCCTAACCCCGCATTTACAATCTCAACACACAGGGGAATCGAGGTCATTCTCTGCAATTTGGATGAGCACCTGGGCTATGTGAGACTTTTTTTTTCCAAAGGAAATTATAGATCAAGATAAAGGATCTGAGGAAACCATCTGTAATGTAATCCTGCCTCATCCAACTCAATTATCTTCATTTTTGCCTACTTTATCAACATTGCTTGAGACAGAATCTTACTATAGCGTTAGCTAGCCTGGCACTCACTAGGTAGGTGAAGTTGAATTCCTAACACTTCCTGCCTCAGTTTCCCCAGTGTTGTGATTACAGGTATTTACTGTGATGTCCAATTTATGTTCACATATTACTTGATTACCTTCAAGCCCTCGTCTCCCTAGTATTTTACTTAGCTGCTGCTCTAATTCTATTTAAAGCCCTAATCCTCTTTTTCTCTAATAAAAAACAGAAAACTTCAAAATATGACATTAGCCCCCTCTAATCACCCCCCCCGTCCCCACACTTGCACCCACTCAGCCTCCAGAAATTTGGACGAGAGCAAAGCTGTTGACGTGGGAAACTGACATAAACATCTCCCCGTGTGCTTCTGTCTGTATTTGTAAACCCGGTTCTCATCCAAACTACTTTCAAGCAAGCCTTCAGAGTATTTTTGTATCTGCCTCCGCTTTGCTGTGGGCACTTGTTTCTGAGAAGCAACCTGTTGTCATTTAGTAGAAAACCAGAAGGTACTGGAAGGAGGTTGCTGGAAGAGCCGTCTCCTTGGAGGAGGTCCAGGCAGGGAGGGCCTTACAGTGGGAGCTGTCAGAAAAGAGACCTTCTGGACTGCGATGCACAGTGCTTTCCCGCTGGGCACCAAGCCCTGATTTTGATCCCCAGCACTGTAGAAACCAGGCATGGCGGTGTGATGGTTTGCGCCTGCAGTCCCAGCGCTCGAGAGGTAGAGGCAGGAGGATGAGAAATTTCACAAGTCACCCTTAGCTCCATATAGTGAGTTCAAGGCCAGCCTGGGCTATATCAGACTGTGTATGGCTGTGTGTGTGTGTGTGTGAGAGAGAGAGAGAGAGAGAGAGAAAGAGAGAGAGAGAGAGAGAGAGAGAGAGAGAGAGAGATTCCCAGCAGCCTGCTGTATTTTTGGCTTTTTGAGGCAGCGTTCTGCTACGTATTTCTGACTGGACTTGCCTGATATGTAGCTGAGACTGGTCTAGAACTCACTGCAATCCTCCTGCCTGAGCCTTCCAAGTGCTGTGCCTCAACCCCCAGCTGAACACCAGGGCTTCTCCAGCCCACCTTGACCTGGTCTCCTTTTGGAGAACCTGATTTGTTGCAAGACTGAGCTGCAGTGACCTTGCTTGAGTTTGGGATTTTAATTCCCCAGGGAGCAAAACTCTCCACTGCTGAGACATCTCACCCTTCGCTATTTCTCACATCTTTAGATTAAAAGTGTGTGTGTGCGTGTGTGCGCGTGTGCGTGTGTGCGCATGTGCGTGTGCGCGTGTGCATGGTTATGCAGAGGACACAGGTTGACATCAGGTGTCGCCCATCTGCGGCTCCCTGTCCTCTTTCTCCTGCCCCCCTTGCCATCTCTCATCCCTGCCCAGCACTAGTTACATACCCGGCACCACACTCATCTTTTACACGGGTACCCAGGATCTGAACTCATGTCCTCAAGCTTGAGTGGCAAGCTATTTATCTGGCGACTCAGCTCCTTAGTTCCCAGGGCTGTTTAAACTAGTATGAACACCTCTTGTAACTTTAATAATCTGCTTTTAAAAATTCAAAACCAAAATAAGCTGGTTAGTGGTATACACATTTAACCCCAGCACTCAGGAGGGAGAACCCGGCAGAATCTCTGAATTCAAGGCCAGCCTGGTCCACAGAGTAAGTTCTAGAACAGTCGGGGATACACACAGAGAAACCCTGTTTTGAACTCTCCACCAAGAAGTTTTACAATGATTATGAATGATCATCTCTCTTACACACATGAACACATGCGCGTGCGCACACACATACATGGACGCATGTAGCCCAGGATAGCCCCAAACTTGCTATGTAGCTGAGACTGGCTTCGAACTCTTGACTCTCCTTTCTTTGTCTCCCAAATTTTAGATGACAAGCAGGAGTCACCATGCTTCGTCTGGATGACCGCTTTTAAGGCCTTTCTATTCCACCAGAGTCCTCCCTCAACCCATTCCTCTTTGCCTCTTAGTCCCTGTTTCCACAGAGGGGCTTGTTTTTCAGCCCCAGGGCCGTGTATATCCTAATCTCTCTTAGCCAGCATTTTAGATTGTAGTAAAATCTGGATTCTTCCACGGCTGGGCCATTTTCATCAGATGTCTTCTGCCCATTTTTGTGTTCCTGTACGTTCTCCAGTTACAACCTAGGGTCTTGTTCACAAACTTTACAAGGCCATCAGGTCTGCGGTGCTAGCTCATCCAGGGCCCATATTAGCATTCCCTGCATAGCTAGGGAAGAGGACGGGCCCTGTGAGATACGTACACATCTATCAGGGTGACTTCAGTACAGAGCTCCTCTAGACAGACGACAAAGGACCTAGAAGAATCACGCAGCCCTCAAGGGAAAGCTCTGTGCGTGGTTGGTCAAAGTCTTGAACAAGGGCCGAGAATTAAATTCCCTTTACTTGTTCCATTTTTTGACACAGGGTCTCCTGTGTTCCAGGATGGCCTTGAACACAAAATGTGGAGAATGATCTTGAACATCACATCCTCTTGCCTAGTGCGGGTCCAGGCGTGTACCTGCCAACCACACCCAGCTCATCCGATGCTGGAGATCAAACCCAGACCTTGTACATGCTAGGCAAATGCTGCCAACTGAGACACATCCCCGACCACTTGCTCCGTTCTCTGTTGTCTGTGGTGCTGAGGATGGAGCACCGTAAGCATCACTGCCCCACCAGCCCCGTCCGTGTCATTTTCACCTTCTCAGTGGAGAAAGAAGTTATTTCATGCCCCATGGCTCTATGCAGTCTTTTATCTTACCTCATGTTCATTTAGTGCTTTATAATTGATTGGACACCTTCACAAACATGATTCTGTAGAGCGGTACTATGGCTACCATACAGGCAAGCACACGGAATACAGATTACAGTCACACAAAGAGACAGGGCAGGGACATCCACCGAGGTGTTTCCTAGAGTGATGGCGTTTCCTTCACACGTCACATGGTTGGCACATGAAATTGTGCTTTATGGGGCTGACTCTGAGAATGACTTTTTTTTTTTTTTTGAAACAGGGTTTCTCTGTGTATTTCAAGCTGTCCTGGAATTCACTCTGTAAATCAGGCCAGGCCAGCCTCAAACTCAGAGATTCCCGTTTTGTTTTTGTTTTTGTTTTTTCTGTTGTTGTTGTTTTAGTTTTTTGAGACTGGGTTCTCTGTTGCTTTGGGGCCTATCCTGGAATTCACTCTGTAGCCCAGGCTGGCCTTGAACTCACTGAGAAACACCTGTCTTTGCCTTCTGAGTGCTGGGATTAAAGGCCTGCGCCACCATTGCCTGGCTTCCAAGTATGACATTTAAGGGAAGAATAAGACAGTTATGTGACATGACAGAGCATGATACATGACAACGCATGATACATGACTGAGCATGGCAACCAGTTTCCTGAAGTAGCAAGGTAAACAGGAGCAGAGGAACAGATTTGGCTAACTGAATATTAATTAGGTAGAGAGATTTTTAGCCCAGAATAGACATTACCATCTTTTTGAAAACTTCTTAAGGTTTCCACCAATACCCAAGAATCTGTAATTCCTATTTGTGATGACAAAGTTTAGCGGCCTGCAGTCAGGGCAGAAATTAATTTTCTTTCCCTCCTGTGGATCCAACTGTAAAGCCCAGGATCCCTGCCAAACTTGATCTTAGACAAAGGGCCAAGAAGCAACTCAGGGTTTCTTCTTCCTTCCTTCCTTCCTTCCTTCCTTCCTTCCTTCCTTCCTTCCTTTCTTTGAGACAAAGCCTCACCATGTAGCATTGCCCAGCTTGGAGGTTGGCCTCAAACTCACAGAGATCCTCCTGCCTCTGACACCGAAGTGCTGGGATTAAAGTCATGAGCCACCACACTAGCTATGGTTCCATTCTAAAACCAATGTTTTGTCAGGTGAGGTGGTCTACACCTTCGATTCCCAGCCCCGGGGAGGCAGAGACAGGTGGATCTGTGAGTTTGAAGTCAGCCTGGTTTACAAAATGAGTCTCGGGACAACCAAGGCTACACGGAGACCCCATCTCAAAGCCACCAAAAATAAACAAACAAGCCATGAAATCAGCAGAGGGCCTAATATCACAAAGAGGAGTAATCCAAGGGAAACACATGAAAACAACTGATATCTGTGGGGGAGCCACAGCTGCCGTTTGAACTGCTGTGGTTTGCAGTTTGCCTTCGCCGTTGGGGCAGACACTCAGTTCCACTAGAAGTCAGTAAAAGAGAAGATGCTGTCGTGTCTGAGTTCACAGACTCCCTGAACTCTCTTCATGGATCTTGCCGAGTCTGTGACCCTCGGGTGAGTCCTATGCCTGAAGCACAGCATCTTCCCAGTCACCCAACCCCAGAACCTCCCACCTCCCTCCTCTCCCCACGTCCGAGACACTGGTTAGTCCATATCCCACCTCTCAGTCAGGACTGTTTTTAGATCGCTGTCACCAACATCCCGTGGCCTGGCCTTGACTGTGCCGCTTGCCCCCTCTCCGACCCTTGCCTTTGCCCATCCATGTTAACTGGAAGTTCAGATCTACTCCCTGTCCACTCCCAGTCTAGAAACCCAGCCCAGGAAATCAAGTTTAGATCCTCACAGATTCAAAAGCCTTCTAGGGTGACCCCCACCTTTCCAGCTTCTCCCTGCCCCCACCCTCAGCTCCTGCAGTCCCTCCCCCTCCCCCTAAGCCCTTTCCAGACCCTCCTTCTTGGCTGCTTGTCTACCCTGACTTCAAGCCCCCCTCAAGTGGCACCTTCAATATCAGACCCTGTAAACCAACAGCAAACTCAGTTTGGGTCTCGCAAACCTCGCTTTGTTGGTTCTTCTTTACTATGGCACTCTAGCGCCCTCTTTTGTTCTGTTCAATTCGTCTTTCCAAACCCCAGAGTTCTTGGAAGAAATTTGGGACTGATAAAAAAAGTTGGGTGTGGTGGTACCCAACAGCAAAACCCAGCACGTGGAAGGTGGAGGCCGGAGGATCACGAATTCAAAGTCATTTTCAGCTACACAATGGAGTTGGAGGCCAGCCTGGGTTACTGTCTATTTATATAGCTAGTTACTGTGGTACTTTTAATCTCAGAGGAAAAAAAAGATAAAGATGGATGGTGGTTGGACCCGCCTTTATCCCAGCACTCAGCAGGCAGAGGCAGGTGGATTCAGTAAATTTAAGGCCAACCTGGTCTATAACGTGAGTTCCAGGGCAGCCACGGTTGTTACACAGAGAAACCATGTCTTGGAAAAAAAGAAAAAAGAAAAGAGGTAAAAAGGGAGGAGGGAAGAAGAGGTGGGAGGTGCCACAACCCAGAATGCATTGCTGTTGCCTGGAAAATACTGCTGGGGTTACAAGCATGCACCACCATGCCCCGCACTTTCGTGAGTTCTGGGTTTTGAACTCAGATCCCCATGCTTGTGAGGCAAGCATTTTACCAACTGGGCTATCTCAGAGCAAGCATGCATGTATGTATGCGCGTGCACACACACGCACGCACGCATGTACGTACGCACGCACGAATGCGCGCACACCTGCATGCACCCTTTTGTAGAGTAGGTCTCTTATAGCCCAGGCTGATCTTGATCCTCGGCCTCACAAGTCAAGTGTGCAGCAACGTGGCCAGGTTTGTCCACTGTCTTTATAAAAAGCTCTTGAAAATTAGATTAGACTCAACAACATCCGGGAAGCCTAGAGAGCCTGTGCTTGACCACAGCAGGCCCTCAACACCGGGTAGAATGCTAACAGTGAGTCTCACGTGTGAGGAAGGGCAAAGAGGGAGAGTAGCAAGTTTTGTTGGAGGCCTATAACGTAGCTGCTCTGTGCTCTCAGGAAACACTTCCCAGAAGATTTCACGTCAGTGAGGCTGGTCTCTTCTTAACCACTGCTCATTTTTTAGCTCCAGCCGACCAGCATCGAGTATCCCAGCATAACAAGTTTTGCTGTAGTAGTCCTGGTATCTTGTTAACCACAGTTGATTCTGCAGCCCCAGCTAATTAGAACCACGGGATCTTAATTAGAAAAAACAAGTGCCCCTGAGAGTCTTTAAACTTCACAAGCCAGGCCTCCATCCTGCCCTACTCTCAACATCTTATCTCCCAAGCTTCTAAGGAACATCCCACTGTGCTCTGAACACTCAGTGGTTCTTCTAGCTCAAAATTCCAAAGTCCTCCCCAAAATCATGGCCAGGTTAGTCACAGCAACGCACCACTGCACTGGTACCAACTTGTCTTAGCCAGGGTCTCTACGGCTGTGACAAAACACCATGACCAAAGAGCAAGCAGGGGAGGAAAGGGTTTACTTGGCTCAGACTTCCTCATTGCTGTTTATCACTGAAGAAAGTCAGGACAGGAACTCAGACAAGGCAGAATCCTGGAGGCAGAAGCTGTTGCAGAGGCTATGAAGGGGAAGCTTACTGGCTTGCTCCTCATGACTTGCTCAGTCTGCTTTCTTACAGAACCCAGGACCACGAGGCCAGGGATGACACCACTCACAATGAACTGGGCCCTCCTCTATTGATCACAAAATGAGAAAATGCCTTACAGCTGGATCTCGAGGAGGCATTTTCTCAGCTGGTGCTCCTTCCTCTGATGACTCCAGCTTGTGTCAAGTCGACACACAAAACCACCCAGTACAACTGATCCCTTGACACCCGGACACACAAACACATCACTATTAAGCCACAACCATTCCTTTCTTATTCATTCTCAAGATGTTAAATAACTTTAAAAGTACCACAGTCTTTACAAATTCAAACACATTACAATTTCACTTCCTTTAAAATGATCAATCTCTTTTAAAATCTAGTCTTTTAAAATTCAAGTGTCTCATCTGTGAGCTTCAGTAAAATATTTTCTTACTTCAAGAGAGAAAAATCAGAATCCCAGCACTTGAGAGGCAGAGGCAGACGGATCTTTGTGAGTTTGAAGCCAGGCTGGTCTACAGAATGAGTTCCAGGACAGACAAAGCTACATAGTGAGACAGTTTCAAAAAAAATTTTTTTAAATAAATAAAATATCTTTGTAGAAACATCAGGAAAGGGGGTTACAGTTAAATTTTGAAATCTCCGTCACATGTGCCGGGTGTTATCGGATGACATCTTTAATTTGGGGAGATAGTGGAAGCCCATGGTATGCCTGTACATTATAAAAGGAATTTGCCCAGTAGCCACAGGGATGGATATTAGGCCGAATGCAGCGGTGAGCAGTGGGCAACTGTGCAGAGCAGAGGACGGCTGTGCAGAGCGGAGGACGGCTGTGCAGAGCGGAGGACGGCTGTGCAGAGCGGAGGACGGCTGTGCAGAGCGGAGGACGGCTGTGCAGAGCGGAGGACGGATGTGCAGAGCAGAGGACAGCTGTGCATAGAACTACAACCAGCCCAAGATGACTGGGCTGCAGACTTGCAACACTGCAACGTCCCAGCTCCCTGCAGCCATGGAAGTTCACAGCCAGTTAATCCGCCTCGTAGAATCTTTATAATAGGTGTGGCTCTTGCCACCCCCCAATTTCAGTTCATTCCTGTGATCACCCCTTTTAAAGTTTCCCTAAACTTAACAGTGTCCAGAAAATCCTAAGAGGCAGTCTAAGAAGGACAGATGACAAACCCAACCTCGGGTGGCCTCAAACCCTCCTTTCCCAACTTTGTGATTCTTCAGGAAATCCCAAGAAAAACTGTCTTTACAGCAATGCTATTTACTCCACACAAACCAAGCTGTTGGTCTCAGTAGGGCCATGATTCCTGCCTGGTCACCAGAGGAAAGAATGAGACTCAGACTTGCATGTTCTGAGTGTAACGGATATTGCCTTACCCTCTGAGGGTCCCACCCGTCCCATCTTCCAGTTGGTACACAAGGAGCCCCCTGGAAACCCATTGGCGATATGCCAAGTCAAGGGTCTACTGTTTCCTTTGTTCTATGAGCTCATGATTCTCCAGCTCAGTGGCGCTTAACCTCCCTAAAGCTGCGACCCTTTAATACAGTTCCTCATGTTGTGGTGACCCCAATCATATCATCATTGTTGCTACTTCATAACTAATTTCACTACTGTTATGAATCAAAATGTAAATGTCTATGTTTTCCAAAGGTCTTAGGTGGCCCCTGTGAAAGGGCCATTCAACTCCCAAAGGGGTCGCGACCGAGAGGTTGAGAACCACTGCTCTAGCTGACCAGGTTAGGATTTTTACTGTAAATGGAAGGAAACGTGAAACAACTGGTTTTAAGGGCTAGGGTATGTAACTCAGTGATAGAATACTTAATATTTGAAAAGCCTTGGGCTAGACCACTAGGAGCAAGCACTCCCATGCCTCAAGTGAGCAATAACTTAGGGAGGAAGACACTTGATTTTCTCCACAGAGCAAGCTGGAAGGGCCATCTAGGATTGTCCCTGAGACTCTTGTTCCTTGATCTCCTTGCCATTCTCAGTGGGTGTCTACTACATCCTGACTCCGCACGCTCCTTCAGCACAAGTCTACACTCCAAATAGGAGAAAAGGAAGAATGGAAAAGAGAGGGCGTGGCTCCTTCCTAACACGGCACAAAACCTTTCTATCTGTGGCTCCAGAGCACAGTCACCTGGCCACACCCCACCAGGAGGGCTCGACACGGTCTTTATACTACGGGTCTTGCCAACTCAGACCATCTGTTTCTGAAGAAAGGAATGCAGGCGCATCCCTCCCAGTTGTTCACCTCTGCTTCTCAACAAAAATGCTTTATATAAACCGGACAGTGGTGGCGCACACCTTTAATCCCAGCACTTGGGAGGCAGAGACAGGTGGATCTCTGTGAGTTCGAGGCCAGCCTGGTCTACAAGAGCTAGTTCCAGGACAGGCTCCAAAGCTACAGAGAAACCCTGATCGAAAAACAAAATAAAAGTTAAAAAGTGCTTTATATATATTTCCTACATTTATTTACTTATGTGGGTGAGTGAACGACACGGAGTGGGTGTGGGTGTCAGAGGCAACTGTGGAGTAGGGGTCTCTCCTACAATGTGGATCTCAGGGGTCAAACTGAGAGCACCAGGCTTGCTGGAAAGTACCTTTATCCATTGAATCATCTTGCCAGTTCCAATAAATGATTCTCTTCACCTCTCTGTAGGCCAGCCTTCAGTGTTAATAGCTTCTGTCTCCCAGTTTCCAGGATGACCACAGATGAGTTCTTAACCCAATCCCATGAGCCTTTACAGTAGTCCACTTGGCTTCTGTATCTCAAGCCAAACTCAGGGAGAGAATTGGTTGCATCGGGTCAGGTGATCACCATCAGTCAGCTCTATGGTAGCAGGATACCTCTTTAGGGTCACCTGGAGCAGATCTCTAAGAAACGCTGTAAGGGCCTCTGCTAGGCCTTCATTGCGACGTCCCTGTAACTGCCCTAGCCTTCCCAAAACATCAGATGCAAAATGAGCAATCTCATGCAGCCCGTAACTTTACCGAGGCTGAATACTGCATAGATTTCAGAAGAAAGCATTGTCAAGGGCTGTGCAAGGGTCTATGTGTCCTGATTCACAACTTCCCAGAATTATCCAGCTAATCGTAGTTTCTTTTTCTTTCTTTCTTTTTTGTTTGTTTGTTTGTTTTGTTTTGTTTTTGAGACAGGTTGTCTAAACATGGTTATCCTCACCATGTAGATCCATCTGGGATCTAAGGCATGCATCGCTGTGTCCAGTCTTCCTTTTCTTTTCTTTTCTTTTTTATTTTATTTTTTTAAAAGGAGATACTCCTTTTTTAAATTTTTTATATGATTTATTTATCTTTTTATTTTATGTGCATTGGTGTGAAGGTGTCAGATCCCATGGAACTGGATTTTCAGACAGTTTTGAGCTGCCATGTGGGTGCTGGAAATTGAACCTGGGTCTTCTGGAAGAGCAGTCAGTGCTCTTAACCACTGAGCCATTTCTTCAGCCCCTTCTTTTCTTTTTTAGACAGGACCTCATGCACCCTGGGCTGGCCTTGGATGATCTCAAAGGATGGCTCGAACTTTCACTGGATCAGATCCTCCTGCCTCTACCTCCCAACTGTACCACTATGCCCTGTTTATATAGTGCTGTAGATCAAACCTAGACGCGCACTCTCCAGCTGAGCCACATCCCAGACCCTGGTCGCAATTTCTTTATCCCACTCTTCAGCACCTGGTATGTGTGCCTCTGCCCAGGACTAGAGAGAAGCTCCCTTAGGGCCCAGTATATTATCCCAGCATCAGAGAGGCGGGGGGCAGGTACATAGACATCCAAGACCAATTTTGTCCTTGCAGAGTATTTGAGACCAGTCTGGACTACACAAGACCATGGAGGAGGGGGGAGATGGTAATGGGGGAGGTACACCTATAATCCCAGCACTTGGGAGATTGAGGTAGTAAGGTTGGGAATTCAAGGTCATCCTCCACTACACATTGAGTTTGAGACAAGCTTACAATATCTTGTGAAACATGCACACACACACAAACACACACACACACACGCACAAACATTAACAACAACAACCTCCCCACACACATAAAACACCTCACATGTGGCCCATAGGGGTCCAAGCTGGAGGACACTGGCAATGCCGTCAGTCCCTTGCCTGTTCTGCCAAAACTCCATGCTGGACCCCACTGAGGACCAATACTGCTCAGGCCTTGGCCAAAGTGAGCTTCTGCATGCAGGGCACTCAAGGAGCTGGGCTGAGGGATGAAGCAGAGACAGACAGGAAGTCATCTGTCAGACTGCTCCTTGGGGACGTCAGATGCAGAGAAGAGCTAATGCCTCCTCCTTACCACTCCTGTGCCCACCACTTCCCTCATGCCTCACTACGCCTCTGTCGTCTTGTCTCCTGTCCTCGCAGGCCTCTAACCCTCTGTGGCAATCCCGCGGCTCCACAACTGTATCTTCGGGCGGTCGCTTCCGCTGCCCATCTTGCAGGCATGAGGTTGTCCTGGACCGGCATGGGGTCTACGGCCTGCAGCGGAACCTCCTGGTGGAGAACATTATTGACATCTACAAGCAGGAATCCTCCCGGTGAGATGTCTGGCTGCCGGCCTCTCTGGAGGGAAGAGCCTGCACCTTCAGGGATCAGAGGGGCTGTTTAGTCAGGGTTACCAGGGCTGTGGTGAAACACCATGACCAGAAACCACGTGGGAAGGAAATGGTTTATTTGGCTTATGCTTCTACATCATAGTCAATCCCTGAAGGAAGTCAGTTCAGAAACTCAAACAGGACGGGAACCCGGAGACGTGAGCAGATGCAGAGGTTGTGAAGGGGTGCTGCTTACTGGCTTGCTTCTCATGGCTTGCTCATTCTGCTTTCTTATAGAAACCCAGACCCAGCAGCCCAGGGATGGCCTCACCCACCCACAATTGGCTGGGCCCTCCCCATCAATCACTAATTTAGAGAATGCCCTACAGGCTTGCCTGCAGCCCCATTTTATGAAAACATTTTCTAAATTGGGGTTTCTTCCTCACAGATGACTTTAGCTGGCATCAAGTTGACTTAAGACTATCCAGTGTGAAGGGGGTAAGGGGGTGGGGGGTAGGGGGTGGGAGGAACAGTTGAGGGGAGACACGGACACACACAATGGGGAAAGAAGAGGAGGGGATTGGCTTCCTACCCAGGGAGGTCTGATTTTGTCTTTTATTATTATTATTATTTTTGGTTTTGCGAGACAGGGTTTTCCTGTGTAACAGTCCTAGGTGTCCTGGAACTAGCTCTTATAGACCAGGCTGGCCTCAAACTCACAGGGATTCACCAACCTTTGCCTCCCCAGTGCTGGGATTAAAGGCATGTGCCACCACCACTGCCCGGCTTTGTCTTTGGAGTCAGTGTTCAATCTTACTGCCTCTGGTCTGTGACCAAAGCCCACCCCAATGTTCTTGGCCTCACCAGCACTCACGACTTCCTGCCCCATGGGACCTCTTTGCCCCCTGCAATAGACTCTTCTTGGGCCCAGTCTTCCTTGGAGGCTCTTTTCTTCCCCAGGGTGAGAACACGGTATACGTTTCTCACCAGTCACAGCCTGGCCCCCTGACAATCGCTCCTCCCTTGTCGTGGTCCTCAGGCCGCTGCACTCCAAGGCTGAGCAGCACCTCATGTGTGAGGAGCACGAGGATGAGAAGATCAACATCTACTGCCTGAGCTGCGAGGTGCCCACCTGCTCTCTCTGCAAGGTCTTCGGGGCCCACAAGGACTGTGAGGTGGCCCCTCTGCCCACCATTTACAAACGCCAGAAGGTATCTAGCCAGGGAGGGACTCTGGAAGGGGGTTTAGGATAGGGCAGTTCTCACTCTGCTTAGGTGAGGTTTAGCAGATCAGGGCCAAAGCCACAGGTCTATTCGAGTCCACACGCAACCTTAAGGAGTCACCTGACCTCTCTGGTCCTGACGTCCTTCACTTGTCTGACAAGGTGAACACTAGGTTGCTGTCACCACAGCAGTAGCTAATGCAGGGCAGCAGCCATGGCACAGAGGGCTGCATGCCCTCAGGGGTCTTTAGCCACGCCTTTAGCTTCTCCACATGCTGTCATTTTACATAGGAAAAGAAATGGGGGGTGGGGAGGACAGGGTCAGAGAGACATTGCAAATAGAATAAATATCATTTCTCAGACGACCAATGCTGGCTGGAGTCAGGTAGTTATATCACGAAACCTGCCGAAGGTGTGTGGGGAGGGATGCCTTTTAAGACTCCTAACACCTCAGCTGGGACTCAGTGTGGGAGTCCCAGGCTATCAAAGCAGTCAACTGTATTGCCTGGTTTTTGACAGAAACAAATGCAGACTCTAAGCTGGACAAAGATCCCTTCAGTGTAGACCCTTAGGCTGAGCTTAGATTCCTCCCAACCAGTCATTCACAGCTGAAGACACCCAGAGGCATGGACTGTGAGCACAGTGAGCAGGAACAATTACAGTTCAGACCCCTGGGTGCCGAGAGCTGCTGGGAGCAGTGTCTTGGTCATAGGCCACAGAATATTTAGCAGATGGTCACTGATAGTTCAGGTGTCCACCCACCAGATGAGTCATTCTCTGATGGGGAAAACCATATCAAGTAAGGCTTACGGGGCCACGGACTCTGGAAACTGGCTGCTTCTGTCTGTAATTTTTCTCCTGTGCCTACATTCCCTCCCTAACAACAGCTGTGGGTATTTTTCCCACTGCCTGTGTTTGTCTCATGTGTATATTCCGTCTGCTGGGCACACTTATAGCTGTGGGTGGTCAGGAAGATGATATCTGCTTAAGTGTGTGTACAACTTTGATGACTAGAAATAATACTTCATAGCTCAGACTGATACAGGAAAACTGCATTGTTCTTAGTCACAAAGACAGCTTTTTACACGCCATTAGCTGATTTTAGATCTCAAAACAAATTTAAAATAGACTAATTACTCGTGCAAAATGTGCACATAGACACGTTACCAGGTGTCTGCTGACCTAAAGTCAGTCTGATAACATTAAGACACAAGTCCCCACAGTAACTGACTTTCTGCATGGACTCCTAAACCTCACTCTTATGATACAAGGCTCAAGGTTCAGCCAACTGTTTATTGCTTAGGTCCCGAATTTCAATGTTACTCTCTATGATGTGTCTCAGGCTACATGCAGACAGACCATGCCTCCTGCCTGCACAGTTGAGTGTTGCCATGGTTACTCATTTCCAGCTGGTCAGTGTGACATTCTAAGCCTGAGAGAAACCATATGATTCCTTGTGTATCCGAATGGTTTTGTCTCAGCTGTTTACTCAAGAAATGCTATGTGACCCTGAGAGTATAATGTTGGAGCCCATGTGGCTCCAACACAAATATCTATTTTCCCTAACTGGACTGGTACGGAGGTGCAAAGAATAACCGGGCACAACTTACACCATTATTACAGAAAAAGGCATCTCAGGCTTCTTCCTCCTGCAGATCTCCCCGCGTTTATTCTCCAGACAGCTTTTATACCAACACATAAATTGAGCGGGAAAATACACCAGCATTCTGTCACGTAGGCAACCAGGTGACTGGCCTTTTGTCACGTCCACATCTACCTGTCTGCTGAGTATGCTAGCTGTCACATAGGCTTGAATTAGCATCTCTATAAGGCATCCTCTAAATTACAAAGAAAGGGAGCAGCCAACATCCTGACATTTGTCAGGCAGAGACAGGCTGTCTGCAGGGCTACGTGATCATTTCGGATCGGCCCAATGGCTTCAGAGCCTGGCTGCGACACCATAAAGAAATATGGGCCTACAGTAGAATTTACATATTATCCAGAGTTTGTTCTAAGAGGAAGTGTGTGAGTGACTGTATGAGTGAGTGTGTGAGTGGAAGTGTGTGTGAGTATATGAGTGTGTGTGTGTATGTGTATGTGAATGAGTATGTGAGTGAGTGTAAGAGTGAGTGTGAGTGGAGGTGTGTATGAGAGTGAGTGTGTATGAGTGTTGAGTGAGAGTGTGTGAGTGAATGTGTGTGAGTGAGAGTGAGTGTGTAAATGGAGGTGTGTGAGTTTGTGAGTGGAGGTGTGTGTGAGTGTGTGAATGGTTTGTGTGAGCGAGTGACTGAGTGTTGTGAGAGTGAGTGTGTGAGAGTGGAGGTGTGTGTGCATTGAGAATAGTGTGAATGAGAGATATAAAAGAGGAATGTATCAGTGTGTGAAGAAATGTCACAGAGTAAAGAGAAGTGTATATAGAAGAGGGATGTGTGAAAAATGAGATGTAGCTGTATGTAAAGAGATGTAACTGTAGAGAGAATGTCAAGAAAGCAATTATTCAAGATGAATTAAAAGAGAAAGTTACCCTCAGGAAAGTGTATGCTTCTTCCTTTTTTCTTAAATTATCACCAGACTGTGTAAGTCTTTCCTTAAGACCCTCAGATGGATAGGAATTTTCTCTAAGTCCCACTACTCTGAAGGCATTCTTTCTGCAGCCCTGGGTGTGGTCCTGGAAGCTGGCCTCTCGGGCTGTAATACTTGGGGAATTCAGATGCTGGAATTATTGAAGAACAGAAATTCACTGTGCACACAAAGTTTTTAGAAGATGGAATAATGCCAGGCATGGTTGAGCACAGCACTCAGGATACAGCACTTAGGATACAGAGGCAGGAGGATCTCTAGTATAGGCCAGCCTAAGCTACGTAAGGAGTCCCAAGCCAAGCCTGGAATATATAAGGAGACCCTGTTGTTAAAGAAAAATAAAGATGAAATAAGATAACAACAAAAAGTAGGATTGGAGATGTACAAAATCTTGCCTAGCACAAAATCTTGACTAGATTTCCAGAACTGAAAACATAGATGTAAAATGACCATACAACAGCCTGTTGTGGTGGTGTACACTGTAATCCCAGCAACTAGGGAGGCTGGGGCTAGAGGATCATAAATTCAAAGCCAGTTCAGACAATATAGAAAGGTCCAATCCAAGAAAACCAAACCAAAAACAGACAGGAAAATAAATTTGGCAAGGAACGGAGTAGAGTCTTTAGAAATCAACAACTCTTGAAACACCGGTGAATGGATCAGGTGATGGAGTTCTCAGAAGAAAGAATCACTGCACACAGAAGAGTGCAAACAACCCACCAACCCAGAATGCTCCGGGAGGTTGAGGATGAGTAGGTCTAACGTGAGTCCTACCTGACTCGCAGAATGGCAGGCATAGAAGGGAGGCAGTGTTACTGAATGGGTAGCCCTAAGTATTTTAATGGCTACTGATAAAGCACTCAGGACAGTCTGGTACATAGTGGGTGATTAGAGAATGTCACTTGTCTTCACATCTGGGGGTGGGGGACTTCTAGAACCCACAGAAGGTGCTCCCAAACTTCTAGATCGTTGTAGATGTCCCTGAATGGGTGAGGTGGGGACAATCCCGTGGGATAAGAGGGAAGCCGCTGCTGGAGGGAGCCTCCATCTCTAAGAGCTGGCCCACATGTGTGACAGAGCGAGCTGAGCGATGGCATCGCGATGCTGGTGGCAGGCAATGACCGCGTGCAAGCAGTGATCACGCAGATGGAGGAGGTGTGCCAGACCATTGAGGTGAGCCTGGGCCGGGGGGACAATAGTCAATAGTCAGTAGTCAATAGTCAATAGTCAGTAGTCAGTAGTCAGTAGTCAATAGTCAATAGTCAATAGTCAGTAGTCAGTAGTCAATAGTCAATAGTCAGTAGTCAGTAGTCAATAGTCAATAGTCAATAGTCAGTAGTCAGTAGTCAATAGTCAATAGTCAATAGTCAGTAGTCAGTAGTCAATAGTCAATAGTCAATAGTCAGTAGTCAGTAGTCAATAGTCAATAGTCAGTAGTCAGTAGTCAATAGTCAGTAGTCAATAGTCAATAGTCAATAGTCAGTAGTCAATAGTCAGTAGTCAGTAGTCAATAGTCAGTAGTCAATAGTCAATAGTCAGTAGTCAATAGTCAGTAGTCAGTAGTCAATAGTCAGTAGTCAATAGTCAATAGTCAATAGTCAGTAGTCAATAGTCAGTAGTCAGTAGTCAATAGTCAGTAGTCAATAGTCAATAGTCAATAGTCAGTAGTCAGTAGTCAATAGTCAATAGTCAATAGTCAGTAGTCAATAGTCAGTAGTCAGTAGTCAATAGTCAGTAGTCAGTAGTCAATAGTCAATAGTCAATAGTCAGTAGTCAGTAGTCAATAGTCAGTAGTCAGTAGTCAGTAGTCAATAGTCAGTAGTCAATAGTCAGTAGTCAGTAGTCAATAGTCAATAGTCAATAGTCAGTAGTCAATAGTCAGTAGTCAGTAGTCAATAGTCAGTAGTCAGTAGTCAATAGTCAATAGTCAATAGTCAGTAGTCAGTAGTCAATAGTCAATAGTCAGTAGTCAGTAGTCAATAGTCAATAGTCAATAGTCAGTAGTCAGTAGTCAATAGTCAATAGTCAATAGTCAGTAGTCAATAGTCAGTAGTCAGTAGTCAATAGTCAGTAGTCAGTAGTCAATAGTCAGTAGTCAATAGTCAGTAGTCAGTAGTCAATAGTCAATAGTCAATAGTCAGTAGTCAGTAGTCAATAGTCAATAGTCAGTAGTCAATAGTCAGTAGTCAGTAGTCAATAGTCAGTAGTCAGTAGTCAATAGTCAATAGTCAGTAGTCAGTAGTCAATAGTCAATAGTCAATAGTCAGTAGTCAATAGTCAGTAGTCAGTAGTCAATAGTCAGTAGTCAGTAGTCAGTAGTCAATAGTCAATAGTCAATAGTCAGTAGTCAGTAGTCAATAGTCAATAGTCAATAGTCAGTAGTCAGTAGTCAATAGTCAATAGTCAATAGTCAGTAGTCAGTAGTCAATAGTCAATAGTCAATAGTCAGTAGTCAGTAGTCAATAGTCAATAGTCAATAGTCAGTAGTCAGTAGTCAATAGTCAATAGTCAGTAGTCAATAGTCAATAGTCAATAGTCAGTAGTCAATAGTCAGTAGTCAGTAGTCAATAGTCAGTAGTCCGAGGGGTAGAGGTAGAATAAACACAAGTCTCAGGTCAGCCTGGATGACGTATGGAGATCCTAGCTATAAACAAACAAACAAACAAACAAACAAATAAGCAACCAGGACGCGGTAGTCCAAGACAATAATGCCAGCACTCTGAGGCTGAGGCAGGAGGATTTCTCATCAAAGGCTCACTTGACACATATCAAAAATAAATGAATGGGTCTGGAGAGATGACCCAGGGGTTAATAGAAAGAACTGCCATTGCAGAGGACCAGAGTTCAGTTTCCAGCACTCACACTGCAGAACTCAAAACTGCCTGTAACTCAGCTACAGGGGAATTCAATTCCTCTGGCCTCCATGGGCACCCACACACCACGCACATATACCTAATTGAAAATAATACAACTAAAATTGTGGAATAAGTAAATAAGCAAAATAAATATTAAAAGATAAAAGAGGCTGGGAAGTGAGAGTAATCAGACTATATATATATATATATATATATATATATATATATATATATATATATATATGAAATTGTCAATGAATACACCTAATTAAAATTTTGTGGTGAAAAATAATTATATGCCCTTATTATGTCATATTAACTAAATATATTTGAATATTGAGACAGTATTTCCAGTCAATTAATTTTAGAAATTTAGATTCATTGTTTTCTTTCTAATTATGCATATCTGTGTGTGTCCATGTATGGGCATGTGCACATGACTGCTAGTGCCCGCAGAGGCCGGAAGAGCTTATTGGATCTCTTGGGGTTACAGAACCTTCTGGCATGGCTATAGGAACAGAATTCAGGACCTCTGCAAGAGCAGAACACACTAACAGCTGGAGTCATCTCTCCAGCTCTCTAACCAATGTTTATATTTAAAAATAAAGCTTAATTTCATAGCAGAGCAAAAAATTAAAAATACAAAATTCAAATAGTTTTTTTTAAAAAAAAAAACAACCTGCTGATAGTAACATGGTAGCTACCTCATTTTATTTCCTTTATAAAGTAAGTGACAATTAATGCAAAGCCAAGCCAGGGTCAGTGACATACATGGCTCCCAGAAAAAGCTTTGAAATTTGTTGTCATCATTGTTAATTGAAAAGATCTGAGCTGGATATTGTGCCCCTAACTCGATACCCTGCCAGCCGCGACCTCCTTCAGGCTTGCTCTGATCTTTCAGGACAACAGCCGCAGGCAGAAGCAACTGTTAAACCAGAGGTTCGAGACCCTGTGCGCGGTGCTGGAGGAACGCAAGGGCGAGCTGCTGCAAGCGCTGGCCCGGGAGCAGGAGGAGAAGCTGCAGCGCGTGCGAGGCCTCATCCGTCAGTACGGAGACCACTTGGAGGTTTCCTCTAAGCTGGTGGAGACCGCCATCCAGTCCATGGAGGAGCCGCAGATGGCTCTCTACCTCCAGGTGGGCGGAAACGGAGGGAGGCAGGCACCCAGGGTGGCGGGAATCAGGGTCTGGGTAGCCGGGTCAAGTCTTACCTGCGGTAATTTCTTGTCACCACGACCTGGGAAAAGTTACCCTTCTACGCGCGCACACACTCTCTCTCTCTCTCCTTAACGAATTGGGATGTACGCCCCCACCTACCCCGCAGGACTGGTGAGAATCAGAAATGGGGCTTTGCCGGGGCTGGCCCAGCGCTCACCTTCGCCCTCCTTTTCTCCCCTGCAGCAGGCCAAGGAGCTGATCAACAAGTGAGTGGTCTGCGCGGTGGGCAAGGAAGGGACCCTGTGGCTTCCTTCCGTTTGATCTGGGGAGGGGCTTGAGGGAGCGGAGGAGTCCTTCTGCTGAGCCCTGTGGCCATCACAGGGTCGGGGCAATGTCCAAGGTGGAGCTGGCGGGACGGCCGGAGCCAGGCTATGAGAGCATGGAGCAATTCTCTGTGAGCGTGGAGCACGTGGCCGAAATGCTGCGGACCATCGACTTCCAGCCGGGTGAGGGAGCCGAGGGAGTGACTGTTTAGAGCCGCCGTAAGGGTATGAAGTGGGCGCTCCAGTCAGTGGAGCAGGGGCTCCACATCACCAGCCCTGCCTTTCACCTAGGCGCCGCAGGGGATGAAGAGGATGACGAGGTGGCTTTAGACGGGGACGAGAGCAACGCAGGGCTGGAGGAGGAGCGGCTGGATGGGCCAGAAGGTGAGAGAGTAGGACGAGGGCTTTGGGGTGAGGAGTGGTTAGTCAGTCTTGGGCGATTGCCTTCCTAGCGGCACCAGGACGCTGGTAGCCCCCACTCCGGTAAGTGTCACTCAACAGGAGCCACAAAGCGCGCCCTCTAGCGCGCGCAGAAAAGCGCACTCTCTTCCCACGGTTGGTTCCGCACGGCTTTTGGAGACTATGGTGGATCCGCTAGTAGGAGAAACCCAGCTACCTGGGGAAAGCTGGTTGTCAGGGGTTGGGAATTTGTTCTTCTAGATCACCCGCCCACCAAACTGTCTTTTCCGGATACAGGCCTGCACTGACCAGACCCTGATCCAGAGCGCGCATTCGTAGCGGGAGGCAAGGGATGCTGAGGATCTACTCAGAGACTACCGCGCCTCCCAGCTCGGCGACCCGCCCCGGGAAGGGTCTCAATAAAGGACTCTTGAGTCCCACGTCCTTGGCTCTTTTCGCTGCCCACTCCTAGTCTCGGCTGTAGAAGCAAGCTCGCCATCAGTCTGTGTCTCCCTCCACCCCCCACGCCCCACGCCCTGAGACCCATTTGAAGGGGTGGAGGTGAAATAATAACCCCCTCGTGGGAAACTCCTTTACACCAGAGGTAGAGTCTTAAGCCCGAGACCTCGAAAGGGGGTCTGGAGTGGATCTCAGGACCTCTGAGTTCCGGATTTGGATAGGCAGGGGAAGGGGCAATGAGACCCCAGGGGCTTAACTGATAGTCTACCTTTCCTACCCCACTTAGCATGCTTGTATCTCCTACCGGCCTGGGGAACCCCACTCCCCCAAAAGTTTCCACCCTTCCTTAGTGGCCAGTGGCCCCCACGACAGAAGATAGAGGCTAAACTCTTGGGCAGTTTTATTAAAAAATAGCCACGCGGAGTGCTCAGGGTGACTCTGGGTGGCGCTGCACCGCGGGACTGAGCCAGCTTCGGTCGCGCGAGCTCCAGCCCTGGGGTATGTAGGGGAAAGGGTCGAGCCTTTCGGGGGCCCCACACTAGGCGGATCACTTGCCCACCGAATGAAGTATAATGCGGTTCTGCTCTGCGCGCTCGCGCTGGCTCTGTGTCCGGGCCAGCTCCAGCAGGGTCCGCAGCAGGTGGAAGGTCAGGTCGATGGACAGCGGAGGGTCGTCCCGTCGCTGCCGCTCGCCGCCTGGCGTCCCCGATCCCGCGCGGCGCGGGAAGCGCTCAGCTAACAGCAATAGGAGCGCGCGGGCGCCGCCGCCCTGATTCTGTGCCCCAGGACTCCATCGCAGATTCGGATCCTGGACCTCGGTCGCTGCCGCAGTCACCGGACTCCACTGACTGCTCCCAGGGCGCAGCTGTGCCAGGAGCAGCAGTGCCACTAGGAGTGCAGCGCGTCCCCTCTGCCTCATGGTGCCGCCTGCCCTGGACACACAGGGGCAGCATAGGGTGAGGTGCGCTTAGAGCAGCCGCAGGTGACACGAGCCCCTTCTCGTGCACGCCCAGTGCCCCCGCCGGGACCCTCCAGCTGTTGCCTGGTGTCCACAAGCCTGCCCATCAGCCCCAGCCGCTGAGCCAGTCCAGTTCCACCCTCCTCTCCCTCCTTCCCTCCCGGTGGGTCGCAGTGGGTGAACTGAGTGCAGAGTCTTGGTGCTAAGGGAGTCTGGATCGTTGCTCCGAGCCACTCACAGGTTGTCGGAGTGTTTGCCCGGTGCAAGATGGAGCTCCAGTCTCTGTCCCCCGGGACGGGCTGAAGACGCCTTGGGTAGCACGGGGTCTGTCCCGGGACCGTCGCCAGCCTTATATAGCACCAGGACAGCTCCGACTGACGTCAGCGAAGAACATGAACTGATTGTAGAAGCAATGACAGCGGCAGCTTCGAGCCCACAGAGGGGCGCGCGTCCTGACCCTGGAGCCAGCTTTGGAAGCACCTTGGCTGTAGAGGAGGGAGAAGCTGGCTGAGGCATAAAGATTGCTCTTTCCGGATGCAGGGTTCTTCCCCCACACAGAATAGTCTCCAGAACAGAGTAGTCCAGGGGCGGGGTGGGGTGAGGGGTGGGGGAGACCGAGAGACCCGTGGAGCTGTCCGTGGTCCTGAATGTCCTGATTTTTTTTTTTTTTTTTTCTTTTTTTTATCCGCAGCCGAGAATCTGGCCAGAAATTCTGAGGGGTGTCCTGTGCTGCTTAGACATAGGACCCAGGCTGGTTATCGAGTCCCTAAACTAAGATCACACAGTCCCGTCCAAAGGCCCGCTGGCCCAATTGGTCTGTCAGGATTCTTGACCATCTTACAGCAGCAGAATCTAAAATCTACAGGTGTCAGATTGTGTATGACATAAAAAGGTGTTTGGCTTTCAGAACTTAACGCACCAGTCTGTCCCGAGTTTGACAAGGTTAAGTCTTTCACCTGGAAACCACAGAAACGGTACTAGTATACCGTTTTGCCTTCTAGTTAAGGTCACCAAGCAGGAAGTGAGGAAACGTGGGCTGGAGTTCCTGCTCTGCCATCAACTCGGGATGCCATCAGCTTCCGCACTTCTGGAGCTGCTGCTGTCTTTGTAAATCAAGGCCAGGCTTGAATAGCCTCCACTTCTTCCCAGTTATAGACTACACATTGGTAGTCCCCTGAAGGGTTTTATCCATGACTGCTGCAGACTCCAGAGAACAATGTATTTATTTCTATGCCCATAAAGACACTGAGAGGGTCTGAAGGAGCACTGGGACTGGGGAAAGTTAGAGTGAAGATGTTCTAGGTTAGGGATGTAGCTCAGTGTTAGAGCACTTGATTAGTATGCACAAGGCTGAGTTCAGTCCTGAACACTGGACAGGAAGATGTATCTATAGAAGTGTGGATGAGCTGGACAGTGGTGGCCAACACTTTTAATCCCAGCACTCAGGAGGCAGAGACAGCTGGATCTCTGTGACTGAGAGGCCAGCCTGGTCTACAGAGGAGGTTCCAGGACAGTCAGGATTACACACAGTGAAACAAAAATCAAAGTGGAGATGAGTAATTTTTTTATTTATTATGTATACATTATTCTGTCTGTCTGTACGCCTGAAGGCCAGAAGAGGGCACCAGACCTCATTACAGGTGGTTGTGAGCCACCATGTGGCTGCTGGAAATTGAGCTCAGGACCTTTGGAAGAGCAGGCAATGCTCTTAACCACTGAGCCATCTCTCCAGCCCGAGTATTTTTTTTTTTAAGGATGGGTATTAATTGTTGGGACATGGGTGTAAAGTTGACAAGGTCATAGTATTCTACAAGCATTTGTGGAATATATACTATGTGGTAAGCAATAAGAGTAGTCATGCTGCATAATGACCTTTTAGTCAATGGTGACAACTTGTACCATGGTGGCTTCATATACTGACAACAGAGCTGAAACATTCCTACCACCTAGCAACATTAGCTGCCATAATGCTTAGTTCAACTCATTATTCACGTCCTTGTGATGATGCTGGTGGAAACATACTATGTTGGCAGTAACATGGAAAGACAGCTTGGGTAATTATGTACAGTGTGTACAACTTAACGATAAATGACAATGTCACTGGTTTGTGAATTTGCTATATTTATCATTACTTTAGGATGTACTACATATGAAAAAAAAGGCCCCTGTAAAACAGTATACCATGTGTACTGGCAGCAGCAGAACACACCTTAGTGCACTCAGAGCCCATGCTAAGCATCTGTCTGTTGCTATCGGTTTAAGTATATCCTATGATGTGTACACAATGACTACACTACTGTGCTTCTCACAGTGCCCATCAGTAAGTGCCAGAGTGACACAATGTTACAGAGGTCTTGGTGATTTCACAAGCAGTTACATCTTTAGAGTGAAATACGCTGTTTCCGAGTGGTAATCCATCCCGATCAGCACCTCCATACTTTGGAACTGAGAGACTCTCTTTTTACAAAAGATTTTATTTTATGTTTTATTATCAGTAAGTGTCCATTCATGCGTATGTGCGTGTGAGTGCAGGCACCCAAGAGGCCAGAAGACACGGATCTCCTGAAGCTTGAGGTGGTTGTGAGCCACCCGATGTGGCTGCTGGAACCAAACTTAGGTCCTGTGTAGAGCAGTTCGTGTTCTTAGTTAGCAGCTGAGCTGCCCGCCAGTCCTGATGTGCTCTCTGTGAGGACCATGTCCAAGCATTCCAGGGTGAAGATGCATCCGTGCAAGGTGTAAGCCACGGAGGCAGGCATGCTTAGAGCTGATGCGCCTTCCAGGACAGGTAAGAGTTCCAGACAACAGCAACACACTGGACGACAGCCAACCTAGGGGGAGAATGGGCAGGGTAGGGAGAGTGATGGTCAAGGACTTACAAGTTGCGGGTTTGGACTTCCTTCCTTTGAGCCCCATGGAGGAGAGGGACTGTATGGTTTGGACCAGGGGACAACCAACCCTGCTCTGCCTCAGAGCTCTGCCTCTCAGATGAAGCCTCAAAGCCTGAATAACCCCACAGCTCACCCCTTTACTTACTAGTTTTGTATGTGTGTACGTGCATGCACATGGAATTCAGACAACAACTTTGGGAGTGGGTTCTCTTCTTGCACCATGTGGGCTCCAAGGAACGAACTCAGGTCATCAGGTCTGGCAGCAAGGGCTCTTATCCACTGAGTCATCTCACCAGCCCACCAGCAGCTCTCTTTCAACAAATGACTCGTCATCCATGCCTCTAGCTAGACCTTTCCAAATATATCTGTACACCTTATACCAGCCAAGATTTCATTTCCAAAAATAATGCACTGCCCGTCATATAAAGTAACCATTTTATACATATATATATACGATTTATTTACTCATTCTTAGGCTCTCATATAGTCTAGGCTAGTCTTGAATTCTTGTAGACACTGTCACCAAAGACAGTGTTAAACTCCTTTGACTCTTTTTTTGTTTTTTCGAGACAAGGTTTCTCTGTAGCTTTGGTGCCTGTCCTGGAACTAGCTCTTGTAGACCAGGCTGGCCTTGAACTCACAGAAATCTGCTGCCTCTGCCCCCCACCCCACCTCCGAGTGCTGGGATTAAAGGTGTGCACCACCACTGCCCGGCTACTCCTTTGACTCTTTAGTGTTCCAGTATGCACCCTCATGCCTGGTCCCTCTCCCTGCCCTGTCCCATGTTCATTGGTGTTTGTCTGCATGTGTGTCTATGTGACAGTGTCAGATCTTGGAATTAGAGACAATTGTCAGCTGCCATGTAGGTACTGGGAATTGAACCTCAGTCCTCTGGAATAGCAGTTGGTACTCTTAACCACTGAGCCCCCATGCCTGGCCTTTTGCAGAAGACCCAAGACTGGTTCCCAACACCTACAACTGACAGCTCACAGTAGTCTATAACTCAAGTTCCAGGGAATCTGATGCCATCTTCTGATGTCTGTACATCCACATACATATGCATACAGCCACACACATAAAGAAGGTTTTCTGTTTGTTTGATTTGATAAAGGTCCCACTGTGTAGCCTTGGATAGCCTGGAAACTCACTATACAAATCCGATTGGCCTTGAACTCATGGAGATGCAACTGTCTTTATCTCTGTGTGCTGAGACTAAAGGCATGTACCATCCAGTAAAAGACTTTTAAAATCTTAAAAAAATAAGAATCTTAAAATTTGTACTTTTAAATTTATGTTGTTTTATCTATTTAAATATATTTTTATTCTTAAAAAGTTTCTTGAGGGGCTGGGGAGATGGCTCAGAGATCAAGTACTTACGGCTCTTGCAGAGGACCTGGGTTTAGTTCTTGGCACCCACATGTCTGTAAATTCAGTTGCAGGATATCTGACACTCTCTTCTGACCTCCATGGGCACCAGGCATACATGGGGTACACATACACTTATTCAGGCAAGACATTATATACAAATAAAAATAAAAGCTTTTTGGAGACAGAACCTATTGTGTCTCGGAGGGCCCTCAACGCCTACTCTGCCTGCCTCCACCATGGCTAGGGTTACCAGCATGGGACACTATGACTGGCCTAGTGCTGGGAGTAAAGGTCTGCACCTGGTTGACCTTGCTTTAGTTTTGAAGACTGCTACCAAAGACTCTGATGCTTAAGACCTGACTCACGTTGTATTCTTTTTAGTTAAGCTATTTAGTAGCTGTCAACCACAGTTTTATATTTTCCTGTGTTCTCAAGATCCCTCATCTGGAAGCATTTTTCCAGCCCCTTCTGAATGCCACTCTTAATTTTTTTATTTTAGATTTACTTATTTTTATGATTATTTTGTCTGGATGTATGTGTATGCAGTGCCCACGGAGGCCAAAACGGAATCCTCTGAGACTGGAGTCACACACAGTTGTGAGCCACCATGCGGGTGCTGAAACTTGAATTTGGGTCCTCTGAAAGAGCAGCAAGTTCTTTTAATCACTGAGCCATCTCTCCAGAACTTTTTATTTTATTTGATTATTATCATCATCATCATCGTTATTATTTTGGTTCTTTGAGACAGGGTTTCCCTATGTAACCTTGGCTGCCCTAGAACTCACTCTATAGACCAGGCTGGCCTTGAACTCACAGAGATCCACCTGCCTCTGCCTCCCAAGTGCTGGGATTAAAGGTGTACACCACAACTAGGCATCTTTTTTTTTTTTTATATTGCAGTTCAGCAGTAAGTTTTATTGCTAGAACAAAATAATCCTCCGAGGTGAACTAACCAGATAAGGCTCCTCCTTAGCATTTGAGTCTAGGCCTTTTTGTCTGACTTAGGCTGCCAGTGTACTGCAGCCAGGTACTGTCCCTGCAGATGAGCCACCAAACATGGAACTCAGGATGGGTGGATAAAGGTTTGTGGGAGCAGAAGTCTCCCAGGGGAGCTGACAGGTTAGCCAGGGGCACTCTAAGATGATCTCTGTAAAGGATCAAAGGTTCCAAATGAAATACTGGAGACTCTGAGGAGGCCTGACCAGGACACAGTGTGCTAGTGAAGATCTACAGTAGGTCAAGGTTGTGATGATTCTCATTTTGTCTCCATATGGGAAACAGGGGTCTTCCTTCAAGGGCAGGGGAGGGATCTGTCATACCTGTAATGCAGGGGAACCAGGTAGAAGTTGGCTAACTGCACAGCAGGCCAGATCTAGAAGAAGAAAATATGAAAGTCAGTGGGTGCTGCTACCTGACCACCAGACTCCCTGTCCTGCCTGTCCTGTTCCACAAACCACACATACGAATGGCTGGAGGAAGGTGCCTCCCTGAACAAGGCACCCATGGGAGACTGATCCTAATAGAGGGTTCCTATGTGATGAGCCCCAGTCTCAGAGATGCTCTAGACTAACGGAGGCAGAACAGCTAGCGGAGGGTCAACTCTTACATAGTAGTTGGTGATGAGGGCATCAGGGTAGTCCTGCAAAGACAGAGGGACCAGTTAACACGCATAAATCGTCCCTGCATGAATATCACACACAGATTCTGTTCCAAGAAGACACACCCACCCCAACTCCCCTAGGCTCCTTTTCTCCCAAGACTCTCCTTGCACAACGCTTGTGCCTGTCTCCTTCCCTTGGGGCAGCTGGCCTGCTAGCCAGAGAGCCACTTACCCGCTGTAATTTGGCCCAGTTGTCCTGGGCTGACATTCCATTGAGTACTCCTACCAGGGGGAGGAAACAGCCTAGAAAACACGGGGCAAAGGCCCCCTAGGGAAGAGGAGTCAAGGGAATGCTGTGAGGGCCCAGAGCCAGGCTCTCCTCCCCAGCCCCCTGTCTCTCAGCTCACCTGATCTAACAACATCTTCTTCAGTGCATCCACTTTGGTGGTGCCGGGGATAAGACGGTCTAAAACCTTATACCAGCCTCCGACGACAGGGCCCTAGGAGTAAAAGACAGGGCCGCAGGGCACAGTGACAGAGACCCTTGGCTTTTATATCACAAAGCTCCTCCCCAAGGCACCAGAGACCAAATCGTGAGGAAGGCAAACTTGAAGACAAAAAGAGAGCAGGGCACAGGCTGGCCTAGGTGTGAGAGGCCCAAGGGAACTACAGGGTGGCAGAGAATGAATGCCACTGCCCAAGGCACTGCAGTCCCACCGGAAGCAGAACTTACCACAAAGCCACAGCCCATGGACACCATGGTCAGAGTCCGGCCTGTTTGGTGTTCCTGGAGACCCCGTCTCTCCACCAGTTGCTGTGAGATAATGTCACCTAGGCCCATCAGTGACCCTGTGCAGGGTACACAGGTGTTGTCAGGACATCTCCCAAAAGGTAAGTCTGCTGGCCAAACAAGGCTCAGTACTCTGAGACCCGGGGCTTTGTTCTGGCAAATGATCATCCCCTTCTTGCCGCCTTGCAGCCCTCTGCTTCTCGAGGACAGTGACACCGTTCATGTGTCCTATCAAAAACTGGATGAAGAGTGTGGTGGTGCACACACGTCTGGCATTCCAGCACTTGGGAGGGCAGAGGCAGGAGGACTGCTGAGTTTGAGACCAGCATGGGCTACATAGGGAGTCCCAGGTCAATCAGGGGTACACAGTGAGACCACAGTTTAAAACAAACAAATCATGAGGGAAGTGGGGGGCAGAGAGAGAAGTGGGAGTCAGAAAAGCAGAGGAGATGAGCAGGCCAGGATCTATGAACATACAGTTGTAAGGGAACCAGGGCTGAAACCCCAGATAGAAGAAGGGAAACCTAAAGTCTGTGGCTAAGAACTGTAGAGACCAGAATTGAAAGGGCCTTCCAGAACGTTCCATTTAAACTCTTATTTTAGAGGTGTGGAAATGAAGGTCCACGATTTCATAGAGTTGGTAATAGAGCTTGACTCCTAGACGCTATTCTTTTGAGGACCCCAAAATACTAACAGATTATATGCAAGAGAATAAGGAACAGTCTCTTTCCTGCCAGCTTGAAGCTAGACTCTGGCCATTGTCTTTCGCTTTGGGCATAGGGGTCTCTACTGGTGGATAACAGCATGGATAACTCTTTCTAAAATGTGCCCAAACAGAGCCAGAAAAGCAGCTGCCTTGTTTGGATGATAAGAGCCTCCTTCACAAGGAAGAGTCCTGGCCACCTATTACACACACCGGAAGACAAGCCCAGACTCCCCCTTGGCAATAGGGATTGGGGTCATTTCCCCTCAGACCTCTGCACCTGCTTCCCCTCCCTAACTGCATAGATTACCCACTCCTAGGAGCCAAGACAGATTTGGAATCATTACTATTTAGAGCCTCTAGCTTGTCATGAAGGCATGATGGTTTCTAACAAACAGTCACGGGGCCGCCTGTGAGTGATCTCCAGCTCACCCATCCATCTTAGCGGGTAATGAAAGTCCCCTCTATCCCGAAGCCACCGCTGTTCCCATGCCCTCAATTAGAGCTGGGCAAACACACCCTTCAACCCCATTTCTTGGTCTGGAGCTGGCTCTGACGTCCATGCTCCACCCCCACACCCTCTCAGGCCAACCTAGCCAGAGGCGGCTGGGGAAGTTAGGAGCAAGAGCAGGTGATGGGCAACCCTCGGTGACCTGGGCAGCTCTTCTTCAGCATCCCATTAAGTTCACGCTGCCTCTTTCCCCTGAATCTCCCCAAAACAGTGAGACATGGCCTCCCCAAGGGCACAGGCAGAATTCCTAGAGGTTGGGGGAGGAGTTAGTTGGCCAGAATAGAATCCTAGAGATGTTTTTCTTGTCAGTCCCTACACCTAACCATGTCCCCAATAGGAGCTCAGAAAATAGTCAAACAACTTACAGCCCCAAACAATGAGGTTGTTTGGGGGAAGGGCACAAAGAACTCTAAACTCACTGGGCGGTGGTGGCACATGCCTTTAATCCCAGCACTCTGGAGACAGAGGCAGGCAGATCTCTGTGAGTTCGAGGCCAGCCTGGTCTACAAGAGCTAGTTCCAGGACAGGCTCCAAAGTTACAGAGAAACCTGGTCTTGAAAAACAAAACAAAAAAAGAACTCTAAGCTCAACCTGAAGAACTGTGTCAGGCACAAAGTATTAGGATGTCAGGGAACCCAGAGTGTGCTCCCTGGGCCCAGGCAGTTACACTTCCCTCAGCCCCACCACCTCCCAGTGCGTGGCCATCAGCTGTGCGCTCAAGCCTCTCTTCAGTACTCTCTCCTGGACAATGTATAAAGGAAAAAATGACCCTAAGAAGGCTGAAGGCACTTGGGAAATGAAGGAACAATAATCCATTTTGACAAGATGGTGACATTCCCAAAGGACTCAATCCTCACAAAAGGTCTGGGAAGTGGGTAACGGTATGATCTAACTAAGGAGTCTCTGAAACATGGAGTGACAGAGTAGGGTGTAGAGTTTGGATTAATTTAAGCCAGGGGAGCAAGGCCAGAGCACAGGCAGAGGCAGGCTGAGGGGCCACGGGCTACCAAAGGCTCCCACCCAAGTAATGTCCAGAAGGTTTGCATATCAGAGAAGTTTCCTGGGCAGGCATGATGCCCATGCCTGTAATCTCAGTTCCTGGGAGACAGAGGCCAAGGACTGTTTCAAGCTCAGAGAGCCTGGTCTATATTGTGAGTTCTAGGCCAGACAGGGCTAGGTGGTGAGACCTTGTCTTAAGCAAAATCAAACTAAAAAAATAGGAAAACAGACAAACAAGGGGCTGTAGAGACGACTCAGTAGCTATTAGCACTTAGAGTTCATGCAGAGGACCCAGATTGGGTTCCCAGCACTCACAACCACTTCCATCCAGTATAGCATCCTACAACCACTTCCAATTCCAGTTTCAGGAGATCTGCTGGCCTCTTCTGATCGCTGGGGGCACTAGGCAAAGCTGTGGTGCAGACATCCACATTGAAGGACACTAAAAAACTTACTTTGTTCTCATGCATTTCTGTATTATTTCCCAGACTACGATCCCCCTTGTTCCTTGTTACCCATAGGGAGGGCAGGCAGCAAGATTCTCGGAAAACAGAGACGTGCATATTTTCTCTCCTCACGACCTATCAATAGTCATACAAGCCTTTAGCAGAACTCGTATGAAAACCAACTTCCCGATGCCATGGCTCTGGAAGCCTTCGGCCATTGAAAAAGGCCTACCTGTGGTATCCTGGTATCCACGAGAGTAAGTAGAGTTCCCTCTCATTGGTTGTCTGTTTGTTTGTGGGGATGAGCCCATGGCATATTGATGATTAGTAGCCAGTGTGGGTCTATTCTCAGACTGTCTGATCCTGGATGGCAGGTGGTTGGGGAAGGACTCAACCCTTTAGTTAAGGTGTATCTGTTATATGTTATGTGGCGACTGTAGTTCCTGATTGCTTAGGGTGTTTTGATAAACTTCCTTTGGGGAAGTGGAAGTGGCCTGCACAGACTCGCGGACAGTCGTAGTATGGCACCTGTTATTCCTTTTCAGCACATGTTAGAGTAGGGGAGTGAGGCTGGCACATATGAACACTGTGTGAGCATATCTCTAGCCCAAACCTTTGAGGCTAGGTCCACCGAGCCTGAGGCAGAACCAGGTGACATGCCACCTTCAGAGCGATGAGGTGAAGAGGGACTCTATGGACCCACCCAGGTCTGTCCACTTCTGACAAAACAGCACCCTAAAGCTTGTCTTCTGCTCATAGGAGCTTATAACCACCGGACCCGCAGCAACTCCAGGATGGCCAAAGACTTTGGTCCATGCCAAGAGCAAGGCCTGCACTCCTGGTCCAAGTGAGCTTTCAACAGGAAGGACTATACATTCAAGTTTTTTACCCTATTTTCTCCAGCCCAGACCCCCAAAGCGCTTCAATATGTGGTTAACAATGGTGTAGAGATCTGCTTCCTCTCTTCTTGGACTTGAGAATTGGGAGTTGGAAGCCTCAAAATATATAATGTCCAGAGCCCTGGTGGGACAGGGTGAGAGGTTGTTGGGCAGTGGTGCCCCAAAGCCAGGCTGGGCACAGAGCCTAGTGAGTAGACACTGGTCCTGAGTATGACATCATGCCTCTGGGTAGGTGCCAGGTCTCATCCGTCACTCCCCACTGGATCCAGGGGGTGGCGGGGCGTGGGAGAGATGTTTGGCTCTGAACACAGATCTATTTGAAACCATCCCCTTCCTGCCCATCAGTGGAAAAGCCCCAATTTTCCCAACCCTCTCCCAAGACTCCTGCTTCCCTTTGTTCCCCCACTTGCTTTTGGAAAGGGTCGTATGTACAAGAAAATAAAGTATTAACAGAAGAGAAGATGCAGGTGGACAGCAAGTGGCTTCCTAGAATGACAGGGATGTGTGCTTTTAAATATGGGAGATGGGGGTCTGCAGGTAAAGATATTCCTGGCACAGAGCCAACAGTGCTGCTGACTAAGGGGCCTGCTAGCTGGTGCAGGAGTTTGACCTGGCCTAGGGCCCAGGGCCCAGGGGCAGCTTGAGGTCTACTGAGGAAGGGAGGCATAGTCCCTGGAATGGGTCTAAGTGCTCAGCTCACTCCTGTGCACAAGAATCCTATTGAAGAAAACGAGACAACATGGCCAGCTCTACAGTTTCTCATGCTTAAATCCAGCTGGACACTGACACTCAACGTCCCGAGGCTCCAGGGGCTCAAGTACAGACCTGGAGTACAGGTAGCAGTGCCCAGATTCTAATGCCAGATCAGAACTGCGTTGACACCTAAGCACATGTCACACCCTGCTTAAGCCTCTGTTGCCCTTTCTGAAGTATCAAAGCCTCTAAGACTCACATTCTGCTTAATTCAGGTTCCAAGGAAATCAGTGCCTACAGTTTAGCTGTTCTGGTGGCCTGCGATGGATGGAACTGGGCCCTGGGCTCTGGGCCCACTGCAGACTGGAAGAGCCCTCCAGAAAGGAAGGGACGAAGCTGACTCAGACTGCAGAACACAGACAACCTTTCTCCCAGGCTGCCCTGGTCGTGACTATTAGCCACTTCCGCGGAACCATTGCAGATCTTGATGCATCCACCTATTGCTCTAGTCATGACTGCAGCTGAAACAGACAGGCTTCCTTCAGGCCCGCCACACCCAGGGTCTCACTGTTGGTACCTTTGGGGACTACATAGGTGTGAAGAGGTAGTAGAAGAGTTAACTTTTCCCTGGGGTGAAATGCTGACCAGTGCAGGGTGAAAATCAGTGGATTAAGGCCTCTTCTCCAGAAATGACTTCATCCAACAAGGCATTTCAAATTGCTCTTTAGTCACTTCCAAGGTATGG
The DNA here is from genome assembly GCF_982192425.1 of Myodes glareolus. Classification (NCBI taxonomy): domain Eukaryota; kingdom Metazoa; phylum Chordata; class Mammalia; order Rodentia; family Cricetidae; genus Myodes; species Myodes glareolus. The sequence goes on along the minus strand of NC_142031.1, from coordinate 100,297,781 downwards.
AGCCACAAGAAGTCCTGAAGGGCAGCTGATTTAACAATGTGCCCATCACATCTGTTCTCCCTCTTGCCTCAGGAAGGATCACTTTCTAATCTGTCCATAAGCTTTAGGCTCTGCTGTTCGGAAAACCAGGGCTAAGATACTTATCCGTAAGCTGGGCATGGTACAAGTCTATGACCTAGGCTCACAAAAGGCTGAAGTGGGAAGACTGAAGAGTTTGAGGCTAGCCTGAGCTAGATAGTGAGTTTAAGGCAAGTCTGGACTACACAGTGAGATTCTGATTGAAAATAATGGCTCTTGGGGCTGGAGGAATGGCTCAGCGGTTAAGAGCCCTGACTGTTCTTCTAGAGGAACCGGGTTCAATTCCCAGTACCCACATGGCAGCTCACAACTGTTTCTAACTCCAGTTTCAGGGGGGTCTGACACACATGGCAAAACACCAAAGAACATAAAATAAAAATAAATAAATTAAAAAAAAGAACCTGCTGTACATGAGTTACCAACAATCATAGAAAGGGTCAAGTCCTTGAACCTTCAAGTTTATTGTACATTTAAAAAAGTTCCAGTCAGTTCAGGAGAGAACTGATTTCACATATGTAACCCATGTGTGTGCACACACACACTAAATAATATTAAAAAAAATAGAAGGTACAAAAGGATAAGCACATCGTCTAGAGAGAGTGTGGTTGCCTAGCATGTGTGAGACTGTGGCTTCCATCTTTAGCACTGTGAGTAGATAAATAAAAACACTTCCTTAGCTTCTTCTCAGAGATAATTCCTGTAACTGACCTTCAAGTTCTAATTGAGGAAACTGAGGCGCAAACAGCTTTATTGACGTGGGCTAATTAGGCAGCTACTAAGTGCTGTGCTCTGAGATTCAGATCTTGGCCTTCTGGTTCCAAGTCTGAGATTTCTGTTCTGTTTCCCAGTGTGAGCTATCCCATGGGACCTCTGCAGCCACTGTGCTCAGAAAACAGTCCAAAATGAGCTAGGTGAGCTAAATCCACCTACCCTTTATTTGCAGGTTGGTCCAAACAACCTGAGGAGCAAGGAAGGAAGTCTGAGGGAAATGCTAGGAGGCTACAGGTTGCTCCAGGACCATGTAAGATGCTACTGCATAATATAAGATCACGTACGAGAAACATACACATGGGACCACGGAAAGAGCCTAGCAAGACAACCAGGCACTCCAGTTAATCCCATGTTTGCACTTGTGCCTCTTCAGTTCCTGCCTCTGCCAGCTATGGAGCATTTAGGCAGGGAAACATGACTGTCCTTCCCTCTCCATTCTTGATGGCCGCAATGGGGGACCTTCTATCTGGCAGCCAGGGGCCCTGAGGGAATCTGAGACTGGGCAAAGGGCCCAGCGTGTCAGTTCCCATCACAGCCACACAGTCCAGCATGAGTCACCACACACTCAGCCAGGTGAGTCATGCAGGCCGGACACTCTGAGGACAAGAGGTGGCTGGGCACAGGATGCTATCAGGGGGCTAGGGAGGAGTAAGGGGGTCCACCTTCTGGCCAGTCATGCAGTGAATGTAGTTTCTACTGTTCATATAGGGCTCTTCTGCTAACAGAACCACCGTTCTACCCTGAACTTTAGCCTCACTCTTTCCTTTCAGAAGTTCACAGCTCTCCTTAGAATATGGGTTCTTTGTCTAAACATAGGCAAGGCGTCTTTATGACCCCATTCCCCCACTGCGCTACTCTGATGGTCAGAGGACGGATGATGCTTCCCTGTCCTGCCCCCTGTATTAGCTAACCAGCAAAACAAAGGTGGGAACAGCTGCCACTTCACCACTGACAAGGAGTCAAAAGGACCCAGTTAGTACACTGTCCGATGACAAGGATGTAAGAAAGCAAAACAGTGACCCAGGCCAAGCTCAGCACAGTGGTCACAGCCAGCCATGGTGTCTTGCACTTGAAGTTCAGTACTAGTAGACCAGTTCAAGGCCAGTCTGGCTACACAGTGAATTCCAGGTCAGCCTGGACTAGAGCGTGACTCTTGTCTTGAAACAAAACTCAAAACAAGGTGGAATGTACGAACTGAGGAGAGGAACTCCAGGAGTTCTAAAGCCGAGTGCTGACTCGGAAGCATTCAGTTTTAATAGTATTTGAACTTCAGATACATGACTGTTTTGTACACTTCACAGTAAAAAAAAATGCTGAAAATAAATAAACTATAGTAAGTTACTTCAGCACTTGTTAGGTGTGTGCTCTAACATGGACTCAAGGAATCTAGCAGACCTTTGGAGGCCCCTATGACATAATGCATGTACATTAATGTGCTATGAAATGTAGGAGGAAAACTTTAGCTTCCCAAGGTGGGTGGTCTCCTGGGGGAGATGATTTAAGAATGGACTTACCCCTCTAATCCCAGTACTTGGGAGGGAGAGAGGTAAGTGAATCTAAATTGAAGGTCAGTCTGGTCTATAGAGTTCCAGAACAGCCAGGGTTACTCAGAGAAACCTTGTCTTGAAAAAACACACACACAAATGAATGAAGGAATAAAAAAGGACTACTTAAGTTTGTGAGGACTTTAAGACTTACTGGACAGAACTATGTATCTCTTTTTAGATATATTGTTATCACTTTTAAATGATTGTAAATTATGTGTGTGGGGGGGTGTGAATGAGTGCAGGCACTCCAAGTGGATGGAGGTGACTGACAGAGCTAGAGTTACAAGAGACTCTGAGCCACCTGACACAGGTGCTGGATCCTCTGCAAAAGGAGGTATGTACCATCAATGTCTGAGTCATCTCTCTAGCGCCCTACTGTGTACATCACAGGAATAGCTTTAGGACCTCGTCCCCGCCCCCGCCCCCCCCCCCCCCCAAAAAAAACCAGAATAGTTGCGGATGAGATAAAGTCAACTCCTCTAGGGGGCTAAAAAGGAGGAAGTGGGTGCCATAATGTGGGTCTCTTCCTCCTCAAACAGCCACTCTAGTTACACCCAGAGTCACTCACCAGCTGTCAGAACCTGGACCTTCCACGGATGTGCAGCCAGGGCTCTCTGGTATGCCCGCCAGAGTGCCATGCCTCCTGCCAAACCAAGAGGAGAAGTCATCCCACTGCCCATCCTCATAGTAAAAACCACGCCTGCCATTTCCTATGCTCACGCTCTTCACTTTGAGAATCTGTAAGTGACAGAGGCCTCACAAAGGCTGCTTACTGGGCAGTGTCCTACCTCAAAACCACTTCAGACAACTGGAGAAGAGGCAGTCGGGTCACTTTAAAATTCCTAGAGGCTGCCTCTGCCACCCCAAACCCGGTACTGAAGCAAGACTGCCTGAGGGCCTGCAGACCTGATCCAGACACTCATGAGGTCAGGTTTAGTCTAGCTTCCATCCAGAATCTAGGTTTCCTCGCCCCACCCCAGGTAAACTTGATAGGTCTCCAAATACAGACTCAGTTGGAACTAAGCCGCATCCTTTCTGAGTGCAACTCCACACCGGAAATAAACCACGATCTGAGTCTGGAAGGTCACATGACTTGTAGGAGTTTCTGGCCCACAGGGCTTCAAAGCACTGATGGCCAAGAATCCTCCACTCACCTGAATGCCAGCAATGCGTGGAAGCTTCTCCCACGTGACTGGAGCTGGCCGAGGGACTTCCGTATTGAGCCCCGCCCCTTCCGTCCGCATGCAGCCTGTCGTTTGGACACTCGCAATCCCGGAGAAATGAAAATGTCTGGGGCCCTTGATACCCATTAAGGTCACCTAGTGGGTAGCCCCCTTCTTGTGGATGGCACCAAGTATCAGTGTGGCGTCTGATCTGTACTTCCGTATACCTCGTCTGGTCCCGGGATCCCAGGCTGTCAGCCTAGAAGTCCCCACTATCCCAGTCTCCCAGAGGTAGCCCGGTCTGGATCCCTTTTTGTTTGGAAACTTGAATGCTGGACTCGAACTTGTTCTATTTTTGTGCTTCATAACAAAATGTTAAGCTTTGTCCTTAAAAGCGTGCACCACCACCGCCCAAAATATCTTTTTCAATATGCAGTCGACTTCTACCGGCATGGGAGAACCCGAGAGTGCCCGTGTTAGCTCTGTAACTGAGGCTGCCCAGTCTTTGTTATGAGAGTTTGTGTTCAGTATTGCCTATCAGTGCTCCTCAAATTCTAGATGTGCAAAAGCGAACCGAATGAAGGGTTTGTTGTTGTTTTGTTTATGGAGTCATACAACTGTTTGAAAACCAGTTTGGGGACCCTTAATTCTTCGTCCTCCTCTAATTTATCCAACCCACTGCCAATTACCTTCCCCAGGTAGGTAAAAATGTATCTACTCCCGTCCTGAGAAAGCTCAACTTTCCGGTTCTGTCTGCCTACACCCAGCTTATGTACTCAATTCCCATGATTACAGGAGGATGAATCCTATTAGCTACTAGAGAATTCGGATTCCTGTGTATAGAATATGCTAAAGGAATTTATATCAGTAGATGTAATAGGTCAAATGTGCAAGGTTGGAAGAGTATTTTTAAGGAAGTGTATGGATTCAAATCTCAGTGCCAGTTTTGGTAGTTATATGACCTTATTTAGATTGCTCAGCCTCTTAGAATCTAATCATTACATAAAATAGTATAAAGCTCATAACGCTCATTAACATATGTAAAGCACACAAAATAGAGCAAATTTATCCGTCCAGCCTTTTCATCTAAAACACATGAAGTCCTGTCCCTGTCCACCATACCCCTCCTTGGAGAAATACAAAAAGGTCCCAAGGGAAATTCGATCTGGTTTTTCTTTTTTTGGAGGGCAGGGGGTGTAGGGTGAGTGGGAACTGAAGCAAGGGCCTTGTACATGCTAAGCACATGCTCTTCCATTGAGCTCTGGGATGGGATCTTGAAGGATGAACAGGATTTAGGTGATGCTGGGAAAAGATAACTGGAGAAGGCAACAAACTAAGTAAGCTGAGGCACAAAAGTAGAAAAGAGCAGGAACCAATGGATTATAAAGTAGATATACAAGGAAGAAAAATGAGGAAAGGCCCATCCATGGGAAAAGAAAAAGAGAGCAGAAAACACTATCCACATTTTCTTCTGAGTTCAACATAAAAAGGCTGACTCGAGGGCTGGAGAGATGGCTCAGAGGTTAAGAGCATTGCCTGCTCTTCTAAAGGTCCTGAGTTCAATTCCCAGCAACCACATGGTGGCTCACAACCATCTGTAATGAGGTCTACTTCCCTCTTCTGGCCTGCACACACACACACACACACATAGAATACTGTATACATAATAAATATTAAAAGAAAAAAAGGCTGACTCGATATCAGGAGCAGGGCTGCTGGCACCAGCCTACAACCTCAGTCTTTAGTTCCCAGGCCCCACCTTCTCTACCACTGCAAGTAGGGAAACAAGGATGTGCTTGTGTCAAGGGGATGCTCTGCAGGACAAGCCAAGCTTCTCTGCAATGGAAGGCACTTCTTTATTAGTTCAAAAAGCAAGCCTGATACAGCCTAAGCTGGATCACAACAGACTGGTACAACACTTGGCTCCTTCACACCAACATGGGTTGTGGTCCTTCTGTGGCTTAAGGACCTGAGTTTCCTACAGGCCTGCTTTCTTGTTTGTATAGGAAGGGGACTGAACTACTTGATTCTCTTCTGAAAGATTTTCTGGTATTTGATAAATCTTCTATACTACTCAGGCAGAAGCTGTTCCCAGATATGACAGACCAGACTTGAGTATGCTAAAGTCCAGGTTTGTTTCAGGCAATACTAATCTAGACTGCATCCCTTTCAAGAGGAAGCAGGCGACCTATTTGCTTCCTATTTCCTAGTAAGATGGTCTAACTACTTCCTTCCAAACCTCAGTCTGTACCCCTACGTGTTCCATGGCTGTGACTCAACCATTTCCCATCACTGGGCTGCCTGTGTTTTTGAGGCAGTATCAGTCATATGAGGTGCAGCTATCCACGAGAGGACTCTATCCAGATGACAATACATTATTGGGCTCTAAATACTTTCTATACAGTTTAAACATGTTTAATATGTCAACAGTGTGACCATATCATAAAGATCAAAAATCATGACTTGTAAAAGAATGATTGAAATAACTAAAGATATTTAATCTAGAGAAAAAAAATGACTTGAGAAACACATGATAGCTACTGTTAAGTACTGAAAAGGGCACTCACAGGGAATGACTATATCGCCTAACAACCATTAGTAAAATTAATAGAGGTATACTCTTGACTTGATATAAAGGAAGATTTTTTTTCTTACTTTTTGGTTTTATGAGATAGCCCAGACTGAATGCAAAATTATGATCCTCCTGCCTCAGCCTCCCAAGTGCTGGGATTACAGGTGTGCACCATTATACCCAGCTTCAAAAATTTTAAAAACACTACTATCTAGGAGTGTTCAAGTAGTGTCAAATGACCAATGATTGGGATATTTCATAAGCAGGAGCAACTAAGAGCTGGTCGCTGTCCTACTGATAGGGAGTTTAGGATGTTCCTCAGTTAAAGTATAACGAGCAGCTTCAGTCCAATAAATTACTGTCACCCATTGGGCCTGTGTGTTGGTTATTCTAAAGAGGAAGATTGGAAGGCAATAACATCAAATCCTGGAATTCGACAGGAGCCTTCATGAAGGTCCTTTCCGACTCTCCAAACACCCACTCACAAGTGGTCTCAAAAACACCCAGTACCTTTACTTAGCTTTACCTCCTTCACAATATGCTCAATATGAGCAATTTGACTCCCAAGCCTAGGTCAGGCCTGAGTGTTTCTTGTGAGCCACGGTTTTAGGCATAGGAATTGTTGTGGAGGGGGAGCCCCCCTACCTGCAGGGAGCTGTGACCATAGAAGTCTGTGGAAGGAGAGGGATTTAAGGAGTTCTGGGCAGGTAGGCCTAAAGATCTAGGCCCGGCACCATCACTGTCCAGGAAGGGCCCAGGTCCTATGCTCTGTGCATGGGGGCCATTTGTTCTTGGCAGACTTCAATCCAAGAGTTCTGTGTGGACCAGACTAGGGATTGGGGGGAAGGCAATGACTGGTTGGAGAGAAACCAGGCCCTTCAGTTGAAAAGGAGGTTTGGAACATAGCATTGAAGTGGGCTCGGCTTTCAAGCTGTACACGGTGGGCCAGCGGGGAAGTGAGTCCACGAACAAAATGGATCCGAACCAGCCCTGACTGCCCCCCAGATACCAGCCATCCATAGGAGTCCAGGTTTGGGCTGAAACGTACCTGTCAAGAGAACAGAAAACCAAAAAGAACCTCAGAAGTTGTGTCTTAAGGTGACCCCTAGATGTGTGAGCTTTAAAAACAGGTCACCCCACCTTTAATCCCAGTACCCAAAGGACAGAAGATATATACCTCTATCTCTGTGAGTTTCAGGCCAACCTAGTCTACAAAGTGAGCTCCAGGAGAGCTAGAGCTACGTAGAAAGAACACCCAAAACCAACCAACCAAATAAAAACAAGTCACTATCAGGACTAGACCATGAGATAATCCATGAATGAGCTCTCTGTACCATGACCCGGGTCACCAAGGCTGCTTCTCCTCTAGCCACCTCTGCTGCCTTTTAGTCTCTCACCTTGTGAATAGCTTCAAGTTGCAGCCTATCCAGGCAAAGCTGAGAATGCCCCTCTCCTTCCTGCATGCGCAGCATCGGTTCTCTACGGAGTAGATTGTGGAAGGAACTCTGGGGAACACAAGTGGAATTCCTTAGGATTGCCTGTTATCTAAGGTTTCTATCTTTTCCTTTAAGATTTATTTATTTATTTATTTATTATGTACATGCACCGTGTCCTGCTTGAACGACAGAAGAGGGCACCAGATCTCATTACAGATGGCTGTGAGCCACCATGGAATGCTGGGAATTGAACTCAGGATCTCTGAAAGAGCAGCCAGCGCTCTTAGCCTGAGCCATCTCTCCAGCCAAGTTTCTACCTTTTCTAACGCCACACTGACTTGTAGCCACAGCTTACCAGATCTGTATCCTGAAAGAGTAGGTAGTGGTGATTGATGGTCTCAGTGTACGTTCTTGCTTTGGGAGGATTGGGGGTTTCAGAGGAGGCCGAGGAATCTTGGTCTTCAGGGCTGTCCTGGTATGCTATCAGATCTGCTTTATAGATAGGCTAGGAGAAGACCAAAAATTAGTGTCTTACAATTTTATTTACAACTGCATGCATTCACACATGCCAGTATGAGGAATTCAGGGACTAAATTCAGCACATGGGCTTAGCAGACCATCTCTCTAGCCTTAGATTTCTTTTCTTTTTCTTTTTTTAAGGCAGGGTTTCTCGGTGTAGCCCTGGTTGTCCTTGAACTCTCTGTCGATCAGGCTGGTCTCTGCTTTCTGCGTGGTGGGATTAAAAGCGTGTACCACTACCTGAGATTAGATTTTAAAATACTGAACACAAAAGCAGAAAGTAAACTGGCTTACTGTGGCAAAGTCTCAAAAGTAGTAAGAGTAAAAATACACTTGATGCCAATCTGTGATGGTGCACCCCTTTAATCCCAGGACTTATGAGGTAGAGGCAGACGGATCTCTGTGAGTTTGAGGCCTGGTCTACAAAGTAAGTTTCAGGACAGCTAGGGCTGTCACAGAGAAACCCTGTCTTGAAAACTCAAAAGAAAAAAACAAAACACCAGAGCTAGTGCGGTGGCTTGGGTAAAAGCTCTGGATGCTAGGCCTGGTAACTTGAGTTTAATCTTCAGGATCTAGATGGTGGAGAGAGAGAGAAAAAAGAGAAAGAGAGAGAAAGAAAACCAACCAACCAACCAACCAACCAAATACACATGCTCAGTTCCAACAGGGGAGAGAATATTATACCTAATTCCTTGCCATAAGAAGGACAGTATCAGAGCTTGGAGACCAAGCACTAGTTTGCATTCTACCAAGAGCTGACGAGGCAAGTAGATTATCACCTATAGATTAGATGTTCGTATACTCACAAATCTTCTTTCTGCAGGTTTCTTGACATTAATTGGGTTTGATGCCATGTCAGGTAAAATAGCTGCAATGAGCTCCCCAGATATATCTCCTGCAGCTACTGTCCCGAGCCAGTCTGAACCTGAAAGACTCTAATAGGAAGAGACAAATTTATTTCATCCATCCACTCATTCCTTTACATATGATAGTGACTACACAGCCTGAGGCTGGGGAGAGAGATACGAAGAAACAACTCAAATCCTAATGATGGAATAATCCTATGTCGTTCCTCCTTATGCCCCAACTACTACAGTGAGCAAATGAGCATCTCCTGCATACTAAAGCTTGAAGAAGGAGAAGCTCACCCAGACGGTGCCTTTTCGTGGAGCAGTAAAGTAGGCCTTAAAACCAAGGTAACCAGCATCGATGTAATGAATTCCACAGAGTCCGTAACTAAAAGAGAAAGAGAGAATAAACCATCCTTCTAAGAATAATAAATTCTTTTCCTACAGAATTCAGAACAACCCAACCCTCCTTTCCCATTTCTGCTCCAACCCTTAGAGCCTGTCCCAACTCATAGCTTCATCTTGCCGTACGAGGCATAGCAGTTGTCCTGAGCCACGGTGACACCATTGTAGGGGAGCAGCCAGGAAAGCTCTGTACTCAAGAAGCGCTTGATACAGTTTATTGGTTCATAAGGTCGCCGAAGATCCCAGAATTTGATTTTCCGGTCACTCCCCGCAGAAACCAGGAAATGACTGAAAGACGGGAGAACACATCAGAGCCAATATGGAAAAGGTAGCCTGCTACAGCCTCCCCTTCCACAGCCCTCCTACTCTGTACCTGTTAGCTTTGCACCACTGAATTGTACGAACAGCCTGGTCATGGGCTAGGAAACACTGGAAAGGGTACAGCTTTAAGGAGCCATCAGAGAGACGTATCCGTTGGAGAGGTGAATTAGTGGGAAGATTCCAGAAAACCACCATGCCTAAAGTAGGGATAGAATATGTAGACATTAAAGCAGTGGTTCTCAACCTGCACCTAATTTCAGTTTGAATGTATCTGACGGCTGCTAAATAAGTAAAGAAATTTTTTAAAATTTGAATTATGTGTCTATGTATGGATATGCGCCTATATGAGTGCATGGATGCCAAAAGAGGGCTTTGGATCTCCTAGAGGAGGATTTACAGGGGGCTGTGAGCTGCCTGATGTGAACACAGGAACAGAATTCAAGTCCTCTGCAAGAGCAATACATGCTCTTAACTGCTGAGTCATCTCTTGGGCCTCAAATAAGAGTTTTAAAAAGTGCACATGGCTGACACAGTGGCACATGTTTATAATCTCGGCCTTCGGGCTGAGGCAGGGTGATCTACAAGGGACACACCATGAAACCCTATCTCAACCAAACAAACTAAAAGCCCTTCAGAATAGCAGTTGGCAGACTACAACCAGCAGATCTGACAGATTCAGTTTTGCCTTTTTTATTTGGGTACTAGGAATTAAATGTGCCTCATGCATGCCAAGTGCTTCGTCTCATGGGAATGGAGTTAATTAGTGTCCCACTCTTTGGAGACAGCATCTTAGTGTGCAGCCTCAGCTGGCCTCACACTCACAGCATCCTTTGGTCTCTGCCTCCAATGTAGTTATCAGCCATAATGTCTCGCTTAGGCTGCCTGTTTTGGCAAATTATACTGAAACACTGTCATACCTATTCATTTACGCAATGTCTTGGGTTGATTACATACTCAAATAACAGAATTTAGCACCAACAATGGCAAATTAGCTTAAAAAGTCTAAAATCACTATTATTTTGGCTCATTACAAAAAATTTCTTGACTGGGCGATGGTGGCACACACCTTTAATCCCAACACTCGGGAAGCAGAGGCAGGCAGAGCTCTTGAGGCCATCATGGTCTACAAAACGAGTTCCAGGACAGCCAGGGCTGTTACATGGAGAAATCCTCTCTCCAAAAAACAAAACAAAACAACAAAAATCCCAGAAAATTTCTAATTCTCCTCTACAACAATAAAAGCAACAAAATGCAGAGGAAGAGACAACAAATGTACAGACATAAAACGACTTGACTTAAAACAAGGCTGGCGAGCCAGGCAGTGGTGGCACACACTTTTTTTTTTAATTTTTTCAAAACTTTATTTAATGTGAAGTGGTGTGAGGTATCAAATCCCCTGGGGTTACAGACAGTTGTAAACTCCATGTGGGTGCTGGGAATTGAACCCAGGTCCTCTGGAGGAACAGGCAGTGTCCTTAACCTTTAAGCCATCTCCCCAGGCCCAGGCACACACCTTTAATCCCAGTACTTGGGAGGCAGAGTTGATGGATCTCTGAGTTCAAGGCCAGTCTGGTCTACAAAGTGAGTTCTAGGACAGGCTCCAAAGCTACAGAAAAACCCAGACTCGGGGGGGGGGGGGGGACAACAAATGAAACCAAAAACAAACAAAAAAACAAGGCTAGCAAAGAAGAGGTATTCAGAAATTTAGCTCAGATAAAAAGAAAAGATAAAGGACATTAAAAATCTTATATGTATAAGCATAGCAAGTATAGCATTTATGAACATTTTTTAAAAAACAAAACAAATACAGTGAATTTAGATGAGCAATGAAAATAACTCAGCAGCGGAGGCAGGAGACAGCAGAGAGATCTCGGGGACACAATCACTAGATCACGTCAGCTAAAGCAGCTTATCTCACATATGCAAGGGCTGTGTTCAATCCCCAGTACTGGGAGAGGTGTAACAACAGCAATACAGCACGAGCCATTTTCTCGAAATACCATCCGAGAAAAGCAGAAAACAGACAAGAGTGACGTAGGAGGTTTAAAAAAGCATTAATTTCCCTATCTTCCTGAGAGAAAGTATACTGATCTCTGAAAACGAAAACTGTTACTTAAAAGCACTAAAACAGGAGAGATGGCTCAGTAGTAGGGTCGTCTGCTGCCAAACCCGAGTTTGATCCTGGGAATCTACCTACATGGTTGAAAAAAAGAACCAACTTCTATACATTGTTCTCTAACTTCCACACACTGCCCCTCGAGTTAATAAGTATATGTAAAAAATATATAATTAAATTCCTTTAAATTGTACTTATTTGAAGAACTGGGGGATTATATCCAGAATCTAAGATTAGGCACTTGCTATCTTTCTATTTTTGAGATGTGTCTAAAATGCCTGTGCATTCCTTGAGCTTGATCCTCCTACCTGAGGCTCCAAGTAGCTGATTATAGCCTTGTACAGCAGGCCCACCACACACTGGACCCTGAAGCACTACAGTAAGCTGTGACCTGCCTGTAGATGCCAGGAATCGAACCCAGGTTCTCTGGAAGAGCAGTCAATGATCTTAACTGAGCCACTTCTCCAGCCCCTATACCTTTACATTAAACAGCTTACATGTATGATCTTTTTCTATAAGGTTGTCCTTCTTTAAATACCCATGATAAACTCCTGTATTATCAGAGAATTTTTCTCTTTTCTATTTTATAGTGGAAACATTTATGTGAAGTATATTCATTTCAAGCACACGATTCCATGAGTTTGATAGTTACTTGCACCAGGAAAAAAAAAAAAACACAAATAAGAACCCAAATATTCCCATCAATGTCAAAATTTCTTGACTCTTTATGAATGAGGAAAGCAACTATCTGCGTATCACACTAGTGATCAGCAGGCATTGTGGTAACTGTTCTGAGCTGGATCCATGCTATATGTCAGGAGACATCATTTTTTTTAAATTGCTGAGTACTTTATTATATGTACATACCAGTTCTATCCATCTAATTATTTTTCAAATTATATAAATTTGATTTTTATTTGTGTACCACAGCATGTGTATAGAAGATCATCTTGAGGGAGTCAGTTCTCTCCTTTGAATGTGAGAATCCTGGGGATCAAACTCAGATTGTCAGGCTTAGCAGCAATTTTACATTCTGGGCTGTTTATTCAGCTGCCCAGTACTACTCCTCCACCCCTCCCAGAAACAGGGTGTCTCTGTGTAGCTCTGGCTGTCCTGAAACTCGCTCTGTAGACCAGGCTGGCCTCAGACTCACAGAGATCTGCCTGTCTCTGTTTCTGAGTGTCGGGATTAAAGGCATGTGCCACCACCAGCTAGTAATGTCCAGCTTTTCTTAAAACTCTTTAATTGGCCTGGACAGTGGTGTTGCACATCTTTAATCCCAGCACTTGAGAGGCAGAGGCAGATGGATCTCTGTGAGTTCAAGGCCAGCCTGGTCTACAAGAGCTAGTTCCAGGACAGGCTCCAAAGCTACAAAGAAATGCTGTCTCAAAAAAAACCAATCAAACAAACAAACAAAAACTTTAAATTAAAAAAATATATATTTTTTAAAATATGTATGTCATGTGTTCCCTGACAGGCTGGAAGATGTCTGCTGTCCGAGAGCTGAGTTGCAGATGGGTGGGCTGCCCGACACTGGTGCTAAGAACTGAAGATGGGTCCTCTGGAAAAACAACAAGGACTGTTTACAACTGAGCCACCTCTCTAGATCCCCTAATTTGTTCTATTAACTTAAAAAATTATTGTATGTCCTTCTTTTATGTGTGAGTCCAGGCATGTCATAGCTGGTGTGTGCAGGTCAGAGAACAACCTATAGCGGCTGCTTCTCTCCTGTTGTGGGGGTCTCAGGGATCAAACTCAGGTCATCAGGCCTGAGGGCAGATATCTTCACCTAATGAGCCAGCACCTCCATTTAATTCTGAATTGACTTTTAACTAGCAAATATTCAATGTTTTCTCATCATTATAGAGGATGTTCACATCTTTCTTTCTTTTGAGATTAAGGACAAAATAGCCCAGGCTAACCTCAAATAGTTGTGTGTGTGTGTGTGTGTGTGTGTGTGTGTTTTAAAGACAGGGTCTCTCTGTGTAACCCTGAAAGTCCCAGAACACTAGCTCCAAAGACATGACCCTGAACTCAGAGACCTGTCTGCCTCTGCCCAAGTGCTGGGATTAAAGGTGTGTGCCACCACTACTGGCTCAAACACCTATTTTCTTCAAGACTGACCTCAAACTTCTGCAGTCAATGCTCTACTACTGAGTTATACCCCCAATCTTGAATTTCTGATCATCCTGTCTCCACCTCCCAAGTGTTAAGATTACAGACATGTAACATTGTGCCTAGTTCATGGAGTGTGGGGACTGAAAAAAGAAATGCAAAGTAAGCATTCTACCAACTGAACTATATATATCCCACCCAATAATTTTCTTACTGGAAAAATTATAGTGACATTTCTTCTTTGTGTATATTTTTTACAATGCTTGAATTTGTATAAAGATTTACTCTATTTTATGCCTATGAGTATTTTTGCTTGCATGTCTGTTTGAGCACCACATGCATGCTTAGGGTCCTGAGACCAGAAGGCTTTGGATCCCTTGGAACTGGAGTTATATAGATAGTTGTGAGCTATAGGTAGATGCTAGAAACCAAACCCAGGTCCTCTCCAAGACTAGCAAATGTACATAACTGCTAAGCAATCTCTCCAGCTCTGCTTGAATATTTTATTTTATTTTTTTAAAAACATTTATTTATTATGTACACAGTGTTCAGCCTCCATGTATGCCTGCAGGCCAGAAGAGGGCACCAGATCTCATTACAGATGGTTGTGAGCCACCATGTGGTTGCTGGGAATTGAACTCAGGACCTCTGGAAGAGCAGTCAGTGTTCTTAACCTCTGAGCCATCTCTCCAGCCCTGCTTGAATATTTTAAACTATAATATAATGTTATGTTTAATCAAAAGAGGATACAATCCAAACCCAAGCACATATAAAAAGCTTAAAGAGCAACAGGCCTTGGTTTTTACCATTATAGTATCCTGCAGCCAGGTGGTGGTGGGGCCTGGTAGGCATCCAAGCCAGGCTAAGGCACTGACCACACTCAGAGGGGTCTGAAGCTTGCACAGACCCCACCTGAAGGGTTGCCAAACACTGTACCTGTAAGGACAGAAGAGCTGGGATTAGGGTTAGGAGCTCTTACTGTTTCAAAGGAGACTCTAGTTTTTTTTTCCTCAAGGTTTATTCTATGTTAGGTTTAAGTGGCTTGTGTGTGCGTGCGTGTGTGTGTGTGTGTGTGTGAAGGCACGTGTGTACCACATAACTGCTTGGTGGCCACGGAACTGAGAAGGGGCAGGGTCAGATCTCCTGGAACCAGAGTTATGGTTGGTTGCGAGCCTCCATGTAGGTGCTAGGAACCAAACTTCAGTCCTCTGCAAAAGGACGAAGTGTCTCCAGCCCCCTCAAATCAGTTTTTCTTCTTTTTCTTTTCTTTTTTTGCTTTTGATGTAGGGTTTCTCTGTGTAGCCTTAGCTGTCCTGGAACTCACTCTGTAGCTAGGCTGGTCTCCAACTCACAGAAATCCGCCTGCCTCTGCCTCCCAAGTGCTGGGAATAAAGGCCTGCCCCACACCACCCGGCTAAGAAAGGGGATACTTTCAGAAGTGAAAGACTCACTGTAGACTCTGTAAAATAAGGCTCTAGGAAGATGCAGCCTCAGCTAAGTTAACGGGCTCCTCACTCACCTTGTAGATGGCAGGCTTCATAGCATCTGTGAGGAAGAAAAATAAGAATAGTTGATGCTTTGGATCCACAGGACTAGCTCCTCCTCTCTCATGCCTCAGCAACGCCCTTCTTTCATTCTTTCTCTATGTCCACCTGCCCCACTCCTTCCCCAACACTAGCTTCCCTTCTATGAGAAACGCTAACTCCTCCAGATGTTCTTCTCTCCTTTCTGTTTCTAGAACTCCGCTCATTTGCTTAGAACTCTGTTTTCATTATCCACATGTTCTTTCCTTACTGACTTGTTCCTACATTTCTATGTAAATAAGTTCTACTGTCTCTTCTATAAGAGTTATTAAACACATAGAGTCAAGTGCGGTAGTGCAGACCTGTAATCCCAGAACATGAAGTAGAAAAAGAAGGAAAAGAAGTTCAAAGTTATCCTCAGCTACATGGTAAATTCAAGGCCAGTCTGGGCTACATGAGACTCTTATTCAAAATAATCAACTAAAAGAAGCACATCAAACTTCCCTTTGGCCGGGCGGTAGTGGTGCACACCTTTAATCCCAGCACTCGGGAGGCAGAGACAGGTGGATTTTTGTGAGTTTGAGGCCAGCCTGGTCTACAAGAGCAAGTTCCAGGACAGGCTCGAAAGCTACAGGGAAACCCTGTCTCAAAAAACTAAAAAAACAAAACCTCTCTTTGGCCCATATTCACTGAGCGGCTTCCTCATTTATTTGCCTCCTTTTATATCTAAACCTTTTTTTTCTTTATCTTCTTTTTTTTTTATTTATTTATTTTTTCCCAGACAGGTGTCTCTGCAGAGCTCTGGTTGTCCTGGAACTCACTTGAAGTTCAGGCTGGCCATGGACTTACAGAGATCCAAGTACACACCTGTCTCCCAAGTTCCCTATCATCTCCAAACTTTCTAAAGAAATGATCTATGAGACTTGTCCAATCTTTAAGCTGCATACAGCTAAGAATAGCTAAGAATGTGGCTCAACACAAAATGGCAACTTTACTGAACACATTACCAGCTTTTTCATGTTTTGGTAATTCAAGTGTGGAAATGAGCTTTGTAGATGATGTTACATCACAATGTCAAACAACTGGACAGGCCTGATGTTCTATATCTGCCTCAACCTATTTCTCCAACAGACTACCAAACACAAAACATTCAAGGGCTTAAATCCAGATACCTTCCTTTTAAATACTTAAGTATTGCTGGGGAAAAAAATAGGATCTGCCTTTTTTAACTCTTCCTAAAAGATACTGCCTAAACATAGGTGAGGGGAATCCTGAGACCAGCACAAGGGAAAAATGTAGGACAGAGGAGGTGAGTCCTCCTTGTCAGCCTCAACCCTCAGCAACTCTTTATACAGTCAATTTATGAGGGCACAGAAGGGGGAAGTGATTGGTAAATGCTGAAAGGACACAGTTAGCCTGGAAAAGAGAAAAAGCTTAAGCTCAAGAATGAACAACTGCGCCAGATGGTGGTGGCACCTTTAATCCCAGCACTCGGGAAACAGAGGCAGGTGGATCTCTGTGAGTTCAAGGCCAGCCTGGTCTACAGAGCTAGCCCCAAGACAACTAGGGCTATTACACAGAGAAACCTTGTCTCAAGAAACAAACAAACAAAAATAACAACTATAGTCATATTTCCGTCACAGAACTCTGCCTGATCAAGCTTTTATGCTCGAGACTATCTATCTAGGTCACGGGAGGTAGACAGGCTGAGAGTCCGGCCTCCACTACGGTAGTAGTTGTGCTACTTGCCTGGAGGCTGCTGAGCCAGAAGAGCCTCAGGATGCGGCAGACTGAACAGCAGTACCTTCCCATCTGAGCAGGCCAGGGCTAAAAGACCCAGCCGAGGCAGGAGAGGAGCCTAGAGGGGGAGGGAGAACAGATCTGTGCTGAGGTTTGCTGCTTTCAGGTGCCTCTCAGAAAACCTGAGGCTCTGTCTCTCAGAACATGACGTGGGATCTCTGGAAAACCCCCACCCACCACACTCTAATATTCCTTCTCCAGCCCTAAGACCTCCCAGAGCTAGCCCATAGTCAACTAGAAGTACCTTCCGAGGGGTTTCTGGATGTTCCCATGCCCCACTGGGGCAGAATTTGAGGTCCCAGATACATCCACTGTCACAGGCAATCCCATAGACAAAGTGGGCCCTGTTGCCAGGACTGGAGAGAGAAACATGGGACACAGTAGGTAGGAAAAGCCTAGGACTAACAGCTCCATTTCCTCGTCTCGTCTCAGCCCATGCAAGCCCTTTCCCAGCCTTGCTTCTCCCTCACCCACCTGCCTGTGGCAGTGTCCCAGCCCCACCTCACCAGCTTTCTTGCTGCAATGTCCCAAGGCCCCAGAGCTGCAGCAGCCCAGGGCCTGAATGAAGCTGGCTCAGTGGATGTGTCTCATTCATGTCTGGGCTGGAGAAAAGGGCCACATACTGTGAGGCTGCCGACCCTTCAGGCACTGGGCACCAGTCCAGAGCCCAGAGTGGTCCTCCTGTGAAGAAGGACACATCCCAGCGCTCTGGGTGTGCTGTGATCGAGCTAAATCTAGAGAAAGGCCAGAGAATAACAGAGATATTAGGAAATGCAAGTCCCACTGGAACAAGTGACCGGCTTATATGAGGCTCTGAAAATTAGCCTGCGGCTAGAGCAGGACTCGCTTCTAGTCACGCTTCCCTCCCTTCACTCTCAGAAATGAACGCCAGCCATCACTTCCAAAGATGAGAAGCTGTTCTTTCATGCTAAATGCTAAATCTTGTGACTCGGACCACCTGAGTCTCCAAACATCTCTAGCCCAGCTTGGAGAGAGCTGAATACTGTACATTACAGAGGACTAGCTTGTTACAGCTGGACTCTATTCTCAGAACCAACCAGACCAGCACTCAGGAGAGGACAAGGCTAATCTGTTAATCCTTGAAACATCTGTTTTTCCTATTTCTCTCTTCAAGAATCAGAGGAAAGGCTGAGTGGCTATCTTTTACCTGTTTATTCTGTAGATTGTGCCATCCTCAGGAATTCCTTCACGGTGTACTGAGAACAGGGGTGACTTCTCCTCCTGTGGTAGGTAAGGAGCTGCTTCACTGTGGGAAGCAAAAACATTAGCTTTAACTCAGAAGAATTTCCCCACCATACAATTCCCACTGTACACTTAAGAATTCTTTGTCGAGGGCTGCAGAGATGGCTCAGAGGTTAAGAGCACTGACTGCTCTTCCAAATGTTCAATTCTCAGCAACCACATGCATCCATAATGTGATCTGGTGCCCTCTTCTGGCCAGCAAGCATATATGCAGACAGAATACTGTATACATAATTAAATCTTTAGAAAAAAAAAAGAATTCTTTGTCTGTCCTCTCCCTCTCCTTTGAGGACTTTGATAGTGTTTCTTGACAGGGCCTAGAATTACCAATTAGGTAAGTCTGGGGACATACCTGTAAAGGCTAACCTAGATTAGGTTGGCCTCTGGGTAAGTCTGTGAATGATTTTATTAGGTTAATTGAAATGGGACAATTCACCCTAAATGTTCATGGGCTTGGGTCCTGGACTGGATAAAATAGCTGAACACCCACTGATCTCGCCTTCCCAACTGCAGATAAAGAGCAACCAGCTGCTTCAAGGTTCTGCCAGGACTTTCCCACCATGACTCGCCAGTGCCTTTGACTGTGAGCCAAATGCTTCCTACTTTTGTCAGATTATCCTATCACGGTAATAAAAAAGTAATACAGCTTCAGGGATGTCAGCCCAACTTACAGTTCCGATAACAGCTGCCACTTCCAGGCTACTGGAATCCATTCAGCAAACTCCCAGAATGAATGCTGCTGTTCTCGACTAGAAAGACAGAAGCATCATCAGTGGAAAAGGAGACAGATTCTACACGGCACTATCTAAAACCATTTTCTGTAAGGGTGGGAGTACCTAGCCCTAAAAACGTGGTCAAGTAAAGAAAGATCTTGCCAGCAACAGTTTCTCTCAGTAAAGATGCTACCACCACTCTCCACATTAGCAAGAGCTTCCCTCTTTTCAGATGGTCCTTATATTCCTCCTCCATCCCCTCACCCTCAGTCCCTGTTCCCAAAGCTCACAGGTCCTTGGTGAGGTGCAGGCACTTCCAAACAGGAGCCATGATGTAATTGGGTAAGCCATTGGGAGCCATGCCCCGGCAGTGTGGTTTCTGCTTCTGAGGACCAAATTAAAGAAAGTATAAACATTCTAGGTTGGAGAAAGTCCCAGAAGATAGCTTTCTTTCTCGCTTTTTAACTTTCTTTGGTTTTTACATATCCTCCCAACTGCCCTATCAGCACCTATACAGACTTGTGGTCCAATTAACTCTATCTATTGAATCATTCTCTGGTCTCCTTCCCCAGAGGACCCTCATACACCGAGCTGAAACTCCTGCCCTGAGGGATTCCTCCCACATCCAGCACTCCTTTAAAGACACGCCCTCCTTGGACAGGTCAAGGAGAACACTCTTTAAACACTCTATAAGTCCTGGAATCTCACCCACATTTTAGGGATGACTATCACCTTTAAGCGCAATTATAAAGCTTACAACATTATAAATTTGGCTCTGTCACAACTTTTCTACAAGTTGGAGGTCTACAGAACTATATTAAGGACCAAAGTAAAAAGAAAAACCAGAAGTCAATTAAATTAAGAAATAAGTAAATAAAAGTCAAGTATGGTGGCTCATGCTTCTATCCCTAGCATTTGGGGGAGGAAAGGGACCTGATCTAAAACAAAACAAAACAAAACAGCAGTGGAGAATAACAGACGGAGACATTCAAGGTCTAGCTCTAGCCTCCACACACATGCACATACACTATACACATGTACAAAGTTTCTTCCTTTCCATGCTGGCTGAGATGGTGCACATCTGCAATGCTAGTACTAAGACAACTGCAGTAGGAGGATCAAGTCTGAGACCAGTCTGTACTAAACAGGGTTAAAGCCCAGCTTGCGGTATAAGAACATGACTAAAAAAGTTAATAACATGTCTAAAAAGATGGCTCAGCAGGCTAAGTGCTTGTTGCCAAGTCTGATGTCCTAGATTGGATCCCGAGGACCCACAAAGGAAGAAAGAACTGATTCTCGAGTTGTCTACTGACCTCCATACTCACTCTGTAGCATTCAAGTACCCACACACTATTTAGATGATATTCTTAATACAAGTGTAATATATATGTTCTATACACAGACAATATAGACATATATACTTTTTAATATTTTGGATTTATTTGTTGCATTTTTATTTTTAAATAATAATTTTTTTCGATCTCAAAGAATCACTTATCTTAATTACTGAGGGTCTCAGTACTCCCTTAAATGTGTTCTTAAGGCAAGGAAGGGACTGGGAGACCAGACAATTATACTATGGATTCATGGCCCACAGGCACTTCCCATTCTACCTATCAGAAAGGCAGTTCATCATGTCCCTGACACCTACTTCACATGATGTTCCATAGCTGGAACGCACCAGTTCCTCCCTTTTCTCTCTCTCTCCAAGCCCTGTGAATCCTCTCATCTCCCTAAAGGGATCTCACTTCTGCTTGTTTCATTGGTTGGTTTAGGACTCTGCAATCTTTCATCTGGATAAATGAAAGCTTCAGAATGTCAACTGCAGTTTGTCCTATTTCTTACCCATGCTCTTTTTCAACTTAAAAAGAGTCTGCAGCCTTAGCTGGAAATGTTAAAAACAGTTTTGGAAACCGTCAGGTCTGGTGGCACAGGCTGAGAATTCTAACTGCTCAAGAGGCTGAGGCAGAAGGATTGCAAGTGTAAGACCTGCCCAGGCTACACAGTAAGTTTAGGGCCACCCTAGAAAACTCAATGAAACTGTGTCTCAAAATTTAAAATAGAAAAGTAAGTGGGGTGGTAGTGGCGCAAACCTTTAATCCCAGCACTCGGAGGCAGAGGCAGGCAAATCTGTGAGTTCAAGGCCAGCCTGGTCTACAGAGTGAGATCGAGGACTGGCTCCATAGCTACTGAGAAATCCTGTCTTGAAAATCAAAAAAACTGAAAAAAGAGAACTTGCCTAATGGTGTGGGAGAATTGTCTGTATTCTGTCAATCATATTTTAATAAAACGCTGATTGGCCAGGCAGGCAGTATAGGCAGGAAAGCCAGACAGGAAGTAGGGGTGGAGCAAAGAGACTGGGAGTATTCTGGAAGCAGAAGCTCCCTCTGCCAATTCTGCCCAGACCATCGGAGAGGAAAGATGTAAGCTGCCCCGCTGGAAAAGGCACTGAGCCATGTGCTAACATAGATAATGATAATGGATGCTTGCCGGCAGTGGGGTACTGGGCAGGACAGATACCCCAACAAGCCAGCCCCGTCATGTTACAGCCTAACATACGTGAGGGCTTGGGTTCAATCCCCAGTACCACAAAAAAAGAATAAAAAGTTCCAGACATGGGGGGCTGGAGAGATGGTTCAGTGGTTAAGAGCATTGCCCACTCTTCCAAAGGTCCAGAGTTCAATCCCCAGCAACCACATGGTAGCTCACAACCATCTGTAATGAGGTCTGGTGCCCTCTTCTGGCCTTCAGGCATACACACAGAAAGAATGTTGTATACATAAAAAAAAAAAAAAAAGTTCCAGACATGGCTGGTGATAACAGCTACACAACAGTATAGATATGTGTAAGTTTATGCTATGTATTTCTATTTCAATCAAAACCAGCACGTGTTGGTGCGTACTACTGCAAGCCCTTCCATTCTTCCTACCAACCTTCCTATGACATCATTCACCCAGACCCTGCTTATCTGCTGCAATCACCTTCTGGGGAAGCACCACTGCCCCTGGAAACCTGTACTTGCCCTTCAAGGCCCAGCTCAAGTATCTTTCCTCTGTTAAATTTGAGCAGTCAGTTCCCCTCCCCCATCTCTAAGCTATTCTGTAGCATTCAGTAGAGAAGCAGGATCCTTTTCTAGCAGGAAATACTCTGGAGTGAACCATCTTATTCACCGTGTTCTTCCCCCAATAACCTCCCCATTATATCACATTTTTGAAGTCTTTCCCTCTTTTGGTACTAGTTTTGGCTATGAAAGATCAAAGGCATTCTCTTGGGTACTCAATGCTTCCTAAAATTCTCATTTCCCCATCCTTTTACATCAACTCAAGTTACCCCTGCAGTGGGTCCTCGTGGGGTGCTTCGGGGTGCAACAGGCTCAGGATCAGAGGAGTTCTCACTTGGGGCCTCACTTTCTTCCTCATCTTCACCCTCGACCTGAAGAACAAAGTCTTCATCCCGAGCGCTGCCATCTTCGTCACCCTGAGAGGTTGCTTGCCGGGTCTTCTTCGGCTTGGTGGGGCTGCTCACCTTGGGACTCTTAGGACCTGACAGCGGAGCAGGCAGGGCTGTTGAGAGCTCTTCAGCCAGTTCCTGAAGGTACAGAAGTGCCCTGTGGGACAGGGTGGAATCAGAGCCATGCTCACAAGCACTGAACACAGCCCACATTTCCAGACTTTATTATTATTTTACTAATCTCAGAAATGCTGGGAAGCAGCTGCCAGTTTCCCCTTCCCTCCAAAAGAAGCAGAAACAGAAATCCAGGAAATTAAGTGATTTGGCATAGGCAAGCCAGATACCAAGGAATATGAGTTTAGGTTTTCTAATTCTAGGCCAATACATTCTTTACTCTACCACATAGAACATGAAGGGCAAGGGAAAGAAGGAAAGGCACATAAACACTGAAATATATTGAGTGGTAAAAGCAATGAAGACCTGGGGGAAGTCTGTGAAAAATGTGATGGAGAGCCAGGTGTGGTGGCGCACGCCTGCAATCCCAGCACTCGGGAGGCTGAGGTGGGAGGATCGCAAGTTCGAGGCCAACCTGGGTTAGGCAGCGACACCCTGTCTCAAAACAAAAACAAAACAAACAAAAAATGTGATGGAGTATGAGGTACAGAAAGAAATCACTTAGATACAAAAGTTAGCAACACATACCACAAAAGTGGCTGTAAGAGCTAAAGGGCTGCCCCACCCAGAACCCAGACACCACCCCTACTTACCTGACACCTCACCAGTCTTCCCATCTCTCCAACATCTGCCCCACCCTCCCCTTCCACCACCACCCCTCCACCAGGCTGTGCCCCAGAATCCTTACACTTGGGCAGCCCTTCGGCGGGGTCGTTCCCCAGAAGGGGTCTCAAAGTCCTCAGGGGGCCTCTTTGGATGTGGAGACTCTGGCTGATCTAGGCCTTTGGACAACTTCAGAAGTAGCAGGTCTCCCTTGGACTTTTGACTTCGTTTCTTAGGCATGGGGGTAGACAGAGGGTTGGACTGATCTAAGAGACCAGGAACCAGAGGGGTGGATGGAGGTTTACGCTGCTGAGGCCTTTTAGGGCCTCTTGGTGTCCTACCACCTCTCCTCCCGGAAGGCTTTGAGGCCCTAGGGTTTGAGACCTTTGACATCTCTGAAGAAAGATCTGTAGAGAAGAATATGCATGGTCTATGAGATGGTCCAGAGCTCAAGGTTCTTTGGAGTACAGCATATGGTACCCAAGTTTGTAAGAACCCACGAGCTCAACATGCTCTCTCTTTCATCTTAAGCTAAGCATGGAAAGACAAGAAGAGCAAGGGCCAGGCACATACCTTGCTGTTCCAACCTGGCGAGGCTTTCCTGCTCTGGAGGAAGCCTCTTGTCAGAAGAATCCTCAAACCCAGGCAAAGGAGTAGGCAGTGACATCTCGATGGAAGTCTCCACACTGGATGTTTCTGAGGAAGCCTTGACATCCAGCTGGTTTAGTTCTTGTTCAGGAGAGTCTACCACAATCATGTTCCCCACGGGGTCGGCCTCCCCCAGGGCAACATAGCCGACCCCGCAGGTATCCATCAGCACCCCCCAAAATGGCTGCCCTGCATACAGAGATACAACAATGAGTGGAACACTGAAGTTATTTGTAGAGGTTCAGATTTTTCCCTTTCCCTTCATCCCACAACCAGAACCAAGCATCCTGATCAATCATTCACCCATTCAAATAACTACTGGGGTGGTAAGATGACTTAGTAGGTTAAGATGCTTGCTGCCAAGTCTGATGACTTGAGTTCAATCCCCCGATCCACAAGGCATGCTGTAAGGAGAAAACCAACTTGTACAAGTTGTATTCTGACTTCCGCATTCTCACGTGTGCCCCCCTCAACAAACAAATGCACCCCCAACACATAACTATTATGTTAAGCATTGTTTTAGGAACTAGTAAATGACAAGGCAAACAAGGAGCTGAACATAGTAGCGCACACCTGTAACCCCAGCTCCCTGGAAGCTGGGGCAGGAGAGATGCTTTGATTTTGAGACTAGCATGGGCTACACAAGCCCCTGTTTTAGAAAAGAAAAAAAAAAAACCAACAACAGAAGACAGGCGAGATGCTACCTTCTTGAGATTTACATTCTCACGTAGCAGACAATAAATAAGTAAACAATAATAAGCTACCGTTTATTAACTGCTTACTATATAACAAACATGATACTTTATGAACATTACTTAAGCCCCATATATCTTCATAAGGATATGGAAGTGAATATACAATTAACTTAGTTCTTACTAAAAATAATAAAATAAATCCTATTCAGATTTCCCACAAGGGAAAAGAAGATGAAAATTATGCACCTCTAGGGAAGAATTGTAACTTCCTAAAAAAAATAGACTAATCAACAGCTGCCAAGCAGATGAGACGGTGCAGTGCAAAGTCCTGGCTACTATGGAAACTGAAGCAAAAGGAATCTGGGACCAGCTTGGGATAATACAAAAAGACTCTTAATGATTAAATATACAGAGTTGCCAGATACTATAAAATTGAGACCAAGCTAATATAGGGTACCCAGAGGCAACATCCATTTCTGTGAGTATTTAGTAAAGGGACAGATTTCCTTAAGAATAAGAGTAGTACTGAACTAAATGGGATAGCACATTATGAAATCCTAGCACTTGGGAGATTGGAGGCAGAAGTTCACGGCTAGCCTGGGCTACGTGAGAACATGACAAGAGAGAAAGAGTTAGTTTTCTGGAACCTAGTCATCAATGTACATTTGAATTGGGGAGAGGAGGTGCCTACTGGCCAGAATATAATTAAAAATCACTCTATCACATTAAGAGAACTTCCTCACATCAAAAAATGGACTAAAGTATCCCAAATCTTTATGAACCCAGAAAAATCAGATGGATAACCACAGACCAAGGAGATTGGCAGAAGTAAAACATTGACCACAAACCAAAAAATTGGGCAAATATAACTTTGTATGGATCTAGATTTTGGTCAGGGCAACCTGTTTGCCTTTGACAAGAGGCAGAAATAGTTCAAATCCCAGAAGTGAACCCTCCATAGGTTACGGCATAACTAAAAGATAAAGAATTCATGAGCCTCAGTGGAAAAGTGTGTTCATATAAATTCTAAAAGAAAATACACGCTCAAGCCTCCACCGCCCTCCTTACGAGTAGCTACAGCACTGGCAGCAGTAAATCTTTAACCCATGTGTGAGGATACAATGCAACCTCATATGCTAAAGATACCATGTATGGTAGCATCACTCTTTGAAGACCTGTATCTCATTCAAAACTAGTAATAAGTAAAAAAAGAATCCAATGTAGGATCTATGCACAGACAGGACAGGAAGAAAAAAAAGTTGAAAAGTACCTTTCAAAAGAACTATTCCAGAAAACAGAAGAAAATTTTCAGCAAACACAAAAACTACAGGATCTAGGAAATAAGAAAAAACAATGGCAAGGTGGTTTGAGTAAACGGTCAGCCATAGGGAAAGGAATTAAGTAAAAACTAAGTTCTTGGAAATTATATCCACAGGAAGAGAAACAGCGAATTAAAACTACACTGCTAAAAAGTGAGATGAAGGGCAGGTTTGAGAAAAGTCACAGACTGCAGAGAGGGAAAAAGAGTTACTGAAAAAAAAAAAGACAAACTGAGGAGAGGTGAGGGGTTAACAATTAGTAATTTATGGCTTTCCTGTTGTTTTTGAAACAAGGTTTCACTATGTTGCACAGCCTGGTTTTGAACTGACAAAATTTGCCTGCCTCTGTTGGAATTAAAGGTGTGCTCCACCATCCCTGGATTAAATAATTTAGGATTTAAGAAAGAAGGCAAATGTAAGGACACATAATACTTATAATCCAAGGCCATCTTGGTCTACATTAATATAGTTAAGGCCCTATATTAAACAAAACAAAAAAAATAATAGAAGAGAGGGAGGAGTGGTGGTTGGCACCTGTAATCCCATCAGTAGAAGGTAGCAGAGGCAAGAGGATGGAAGCTTGCAGACCAGCAGGGATACAGTAAGACCCTGTGCCCTCTCAAACTCTCCCCACTTCAAATACTGAAATAAGAAAGACCTCAATTTATAGATCAAGAAGGCGTGAGCGAGGAGTCGGAGGCTGGAGAGATGGCTCAGCAGTTAGGAACATTTGCTGCTCTTGCAGAGGGCCTGGATTTGGTTGACAGGACCCATGTGGTGGTTCACAACCAAAACTCCAGTGGTGCATAGACATACAAGCAGGCAAAGCACCCACACACATAAAATAAATGGCTTACTATGCAAAAGAAAAATATGATCAATAATAAAGAATTAAGACCTGAGTCAGATGGTGGTGGTGCACGCCTTTAATCCCAGCACTTAGGAGGCAGAGACAGGCAGATCTCTGTGAGTTTGAGGCCAGCCTGGTCTACAAGAGCTAGTTCCAGGACAACTAGGGCTATGACACAGAAAAACCCTGTTTCAAAAAAAAAAAATTTGAGTGACAACGCTAAAAATCTATGCATATCTCATCTCTTATAGAGGAAAAGGCATCAGAGAAGTCATTCATGTAAAGGCAATAGCATAACATTCTTTCCTATGGGCTAGACAAGCAGTTCAGCGATAAAGCACTTGTCTAGCACCTCCCAAAGCCCTGGATTCAATCTCCAGTACAGAAAGGGAAGGAAGAAGATTTTCTGATAGAGAAGCTGTGATGTTGAAAGACTGGCAGTATTTACAACAGTGAAACAGTAAATTGAAATTTAGTAACTATGGTAACTATATTTATGAAACAGATTCTAATTTCAAATTTTAAAAGTTTTAGTTGGCCATGATAATGAATACGTGTAATCTCAGTCCTAAGGAGTTGAAGCTAAAGGATTTGGTGTTCAAGGCCAACCTGAAATAAAAACCTGTCTAAAACAAAGGCTTGCAAAATGGACAACAACAAAAAACAATATTCTGGCTGTAGTAAATAAGACAAAATCTATCTTCCTTGAAAGTTTGAATAGAGCACTTGTTGCTTGCCAGATTTACTCCAGTATTCAAATCTGATGCACAGTAAATACAACAATTTAGCTCATAACTTTTTCACCAGGTGGTTCAACATACAAAAACATCCTTTAGAAGAATCACTTCTTATGAAAGGCAGTGGCAGTGAGTGGTTTATTTCTTCATTTGTTTGTTTTGAGATACTGTCCTGAAACTAGCTCTAATTGACCAGGCTGGCCTTGAACTCAAAGAGATCCTGTCTTTGCCTCCAGAGTGCTGGGATTAAAGGTGTATGCCACCAATGCCCGGCTGAGTGGTGTAATTTCTAATAAGGAGTGTACAATACAAATTTTGGACAGACAGTAAAGGAAGAACTGTTCAGTAAATTCTAATTAAGAGTTTTTACATTCCCAAATTGTCTGCTTTCCTTGCTGCTTCAGGCTGCTAACCTGATTACTTAGGTTTAAAAAAAAATTAGATAACACTATATCATAAACACGGAATCACTTCACATACACTGTTCCCCAAAGTATTTCCATCATACAACTAGTGACATATCAGATAATTTAATTTTACGGGTACACAAATGAACACTTTCATTTAGCTGCATTTTTATTTTAACTTGCACAGAAATCTGCAACTCACGTTATTCAGTTTATACTGCTAGCGACTAAGGAGTGTAAACTTGAACAACTTAAAACTCGTAAGAAAACGGTACTACAGGTGGAACCGGTAAAAGGCAACGCTAGCAAGATTATTTAAATTTATATAACAATATCACCCCCAAGGGCAAACTTATCTGATTATATCCTAAACCACTCCAGCGAAGTGAATTACCTCCTGAGGGGGTGAAGCTGCCATCTCTGTCTTGCCCAGCCGACGGCCAATTTGCCGCGGGATAAAAAGCCCAGACAAGAAAACATAACTGGCCCGTGGCTGCGCCAATAGGGTTGCAGCGCGCGGGGCACAACCCCCGGGGTTAGAGCCACTGGGAAGAAAAAGGCTGGGACACAATAAGAAGGGACTGAGCACAACGAGGGGGGACAGACTGCATCAGTCTAGACGCCACCACCTGCCATTCCCCAATCCTGGCCGTGGGGGCAGCTTTCTCCACCCGCCTGTGCAGCGGGCGAGTCTGATTTCCCTCGGCCTGAGGACAACAGCGGGTTCACCGAGTCCAAGGGAAGCAACGTAAGCAGCGCGGAAGCCTGGAGCCAGCTTTACTGCGCTGCACGCACCGCATGGGGGAAGGGGGGAAGAGGGGAAGACAGGCTGGCAGGGATGGGGGGGATGCTCAGTGACCACAGTGGGGACTGAGGTGAGAGCGCGACGGTTTTCCGGGGACGCGCGGAGGCTGGGAGGCGCGCTGCCTTGCGCGGGGGTCAGAGCGGAATCGGGAACCGGTTCCCAGTGCCTTAGCGCTACGGCGAAAGAAGGGGAGGAGTAATTCTGGGTCCCCCGCACACCCCGTTGCGGTACACTCACCCGCGCCAAAGTCCTTCCGGAAGTCCAAGTTCGAAGATGGCGCCGCCTGTCGGGTCGCGGTTTTATGACGAAACCGGGAGCTGCTCTTCCTTGCCCCGCCCCCGGCACAAGGTAAACGCAAGCTCGGTCGGGAGTGCGTTCCCTCCCGAGTTTTCTACTAAACTCTGTGTTCCATAATGCAGCGCGGCGCAGCGCTGAGCCCTCCGACGCCCGCGAGCTGGAGCCTGGCTTCCGCGGCCCTGGGACACTGCAGGGCCTTCTGGGAATTTCAGCAACCGGAAGGGGAGGTCGGCGCCTGCGCGGCACCGTGGCTTCCTCAGCGGCCTTGCTGAAAAGCCTTGAAGGTGAGGTTGTCGCGCTTTAGTTGTCGCCGAGCGTTCCGAGCTGCCATTACTCAGGCTGTGGTGAACAGAGCCAGACCACACTGCTTCTTAACGGCAACCCCGAGCTTCGACGGACTAGGAGAGGATCTCTTGGTTTTCTGCTGCTAGTGAATGAGCAGAGACAGGAAGAAAATAAGGAGGACTTGGAAAGAGGCCAAGAAAAGGAAGGGGGCGGGGGAGCCTAGTCTGGGTGGGTACGCTGCGCTGCTAAAGAACTCGTCAGCCCACTGCCAGGCCTCCCGTCTCTGGAGGTGGCCTATGATGTAGGAACAAGTGAAACAATTTTTCCTGAACTATTTAAAACCAGATAAATTTTCCAGGTCTGCCCATACCTGTGCAGAGGAGGCGGGTGAAAAAAAAATGAACAGGAAGGGGTGGAGTAAACCAACATTTCCTTTTCCAAATACTCTTGCCCATTAATTCCCTTGGTTAAACATTTAGAAAACGTGTAGAAGTCGGGTATAATGGTGCACACCTATAATCGCAGCACTGGGGAGGTGAAGGCAAAAGGATCAGTAGTGGAGCTGGAGAGATGGATCAGAGGTTAAGAGCTTCCAAAAGTCCTAAGTTCAATTCCCAGCAACCATATGGTGGCTCACAACCATCTGTAATGGGGTCTAGTGTCCTCTTCTGGCCTGCAGGCATACACACAGACAGAATATTATATACATAATAAATAAATAAATATTTTTTTTAAAAAAAGGATCAGCAGTTCAAGGTCATCCTGAACCAAGAAGTTGGAAGCAGCCTTGTCTCAGAAAAAAAAAAAAATGAAAAATAAGGGGAAACATGGGGTATGCTTACTTCCCTCTATAGTCCTTAGGTACTCAAAACTAAAGCAGGAAGATCTCTTGAGTCCAGGACTTAAGGTCCTACTTGGGTCACTCGGACACTTAAAACAAAAGTATGGAGTTAGCCAAAACCTATGGGAGGAAAAGGGGACACCCAGTTCTCTCCTATCCCCTTATGCCCAAAGGCAGCATTTTGAATAGATGTCTTCTCTCTTCCCTCTTTTAGGTACTGGCTCCTCAGTATTGTGTAGGGAGTCACAGATTTACTTCTGTAATGAACAAAATCTCTTAAACTTGTCCTACCTCTGACTGCGTGGTGGTGCGTGGCTATAATACCTGAACAGGGAGGCCAAGCCCAGCTTGTTCTACAGCCAGGGATATGCAGAGAAACCCTGTCTCCAAAGAAAAACCAAAACAACAACAAAAAAAACTCCCTGCCTCTGATTAAGTTCCCTTTCATTTTGCCACAAAATGAATGGCTTTATTTTTGAAAAAAAGATACTTTGTAGTTCAGAGTTCAAGACACAAAGGGCATCAAGACTATTTTCAAGCTTCACTAACCAAGGGGCAGTTAGCCCTTTTCTCATTGTTGATTGTGTTTATGCTCATATTCCATTCTTTCTCAGTCTCATTCATTCCCTTACTCTAAGTGCCCTGGAGCTAGTCACTGACCTGACTCAACCTCCTAAGTGCTCTCAGTACAAGCACAAACCTCCATACCTAGTTTGTCTCAACAAAACAGACCAATGCTTTCTTATTTATGTGAAATAGAGTATGCACACATTCATGTCAATGCCTTTGGAGGCCAGAAGGGTATATTAGGCCCCCTGGTGCTGGAATTAACAAGTAGCTCTGAGTCATCTAATATGGGTGCTGGGAGTCAAACTCTGGTTCCCTTGAAGAACAAACAGCAAGCACCCTTAACCACTGAGATAGCTCTCCAGCTACTTTTAACTTCGTATACTTGTATGTTCCATATCTGTATGAAAATCTTCCTTATTCTACATGCCTGCTTGGCATGTAACTATGTAGTTAATTACTTAGTGGTAACTGTGTAGTTAACTATTTTGTTATTTACTGATACTGCTGAGTATTTGTGTGGTTTCTGGTCTTTTGGTGGTGCATTGTTGCTATAATTTATGTCTAAATTACTTCAGACATGCTATTCTGTGGCTAGGATGAATGCCTCAAAGCTGAGTTGCTGGCTCAATGTTTAGGTAGGAACATTTGTAGTTTTCATCGAAAAGTATTCTTTTGAGTGTTCTGTGTCTTGGTCTAATGTCTTTTTTGTTTGTTTGGTTGGTTGGTTGGTTTTGTTTTGGTTTGGTGGGGTTTTTTTTGTTTTGTTTTTGAGACAAAGGTTTCTCTTTGTAGCCTTCAGTGTCCTGGAACTTACTCTGTAGACCAAGCTGGCCTTGGAACTAACAGATCTGCCTGTCTCTACCTCCTAAGTGCTGGGACTAAAGGTATGCGCCCAGCTATGTCTCCAATTTCTTAATCATTACCTTTCTGAGCATGAGGTTGACCTTGTTGATTTGCTTAAATTTGGTGACTGAGTGGTACATTCAATCTAAAAAGTCCACCAGCCCATAATGACCTAAAAGTAAAAAGACTCCACCCTCCACCAAGTGTCATAGTCCAAAGCCTGTAGGCCTACCCCTGAGATGGCCAAGATAGGTTTAAGGGTAGCGTAGGTTACGTGACAAGATCCTGTCTGAAAAAAACC
The DNA here is from genome assembly GCF_982192425.1 of Myodes glareolus. Classification (NCBI taxonomy): domain Eukaryota; kingdom Metazoa; phylum Chordata; class Mammalia; order Rodentia; family Cricetidae; genus Myodes; species Myodes glareolus. The sequence goes on along the minus strand of NC_142031.1, from coordinate 100,265,766 downwards.
AACAACAACAACAACAAAAAACTGAGAAAACACAGGGACCAATTAAGTGTTTATCTTGCCTTTCTAGTATGATTTAGAGTTTAGAAAAACAAACTGATGTGAGGTTCTTACTCCCCGCCCACTTCCTTTTTGAGTAGGGTCTCTTGCTAAGTAACAGCCCGTGCTGTCCGCAAATTCGTGATTCTGCTACTTCAGCCTACCCTGGGCTGGAATACAGGCACATGTCTTCATACTCTTCAAAATGATTGTCATAGATAAATATGGAATGTGTGAGAGTTAGAAAAAAGGCACTTTTATATTCTGGTGAAATTATTATTCAGACAACCATTAGCATTTGGATAAAACCACTAAATAAAAGGTTCAGGGGAACCCTAAATTGTCAGAACACATTTATCACTACAAATAAAGTCACAAGTCATTGTTTGCTCGCCGATACAAAGCAATATGAAATACTTCGTCAGAAAGAAACATTTCTGTTGAGTGCAAGAGCCAGAACCCTAAGATCTATAGACTGGACAGGTGAGATGGTCTCCTACTGAGCCACAACCCAATCCTGCTTTTTGAAATATAATAATCAGTTATATGAATTTATTCAGGCTCTGATTTAGAGTAACCTACTGTAAAAAGCCAATTTTGAGGGCTGGAGAGGTGGCTCAGCGGTTAAGAGCGCTGGCTGCTCTTCCAGAGGTCCTGAGCTCAATTCCCAGCACCCAAATGGTGGCTTACAACCATCTGTAATGAGATCTGGTGTCCCCTTCTGGCCTGCAGGGATACATGCAGACATAACACAGTATACATAATAAATAAATAAATATTAAAAAATATTTTTAAAAAGCCGATTTTGAGTCAACCATGAACATTTGATTTCGGATTAGATAATCCTAAGGAAGCATTATTTAGCGTGTGAACTGTATTTATTTATTTTTCTTACATTTATTTGTTTATCTATCTATTTATTTATTATTTTTGGTTTTTTGAGACAGGGTTTCTCTGTGTAGCCTTGGAGCCTGTCCTGGAACTTGCTCTGTAAACCAGGCTGGCCTTGAACTCATAGACCTTCTCTGCCCCCAAGTGCTGGGATAAAAGGCTTGCACCACTCTTGCCTGGCATGAACTGTATTTTTAGTTGATACACTGAAGTCTGCAATAATGAAAATGATCAATGTCTGGAATTTTCTTTACAATAACTTCAGCAAGGGAAAAAAATAAGGACTGGGAAGATGAAGTTGTCATCTGATTGCCATCCCTGTATACCCCTCCACAGTTCAATATAATAAAAACTAAAGTGTGGAAAGTGTGGCATATTTCAGCCCTCGGGAAATGGCAGTGGGAAGAGCTTGAGTTCAAGGCCAGCACCAGCTATACAGTTCACTGTTGGGAAACCTTGTGTCAAAGGAAACAAAAAATGGCAAGTTTTGATAATTGTTGCATCTAATGATAAGTATTCTCACACAGTTCACTCTCCCCTTTGTCCTATGTAGAAATAAAAAAACTGGGTGGTGGTGGCTAGTCCCAGTGCTCCGGGAGACAGGAAGGTGAATTTCTGTGAGTTTGCGGCCAACCTAGTCTACATAGTGAATTCCAGATCAGCCGGAACTACATAGTGAGACCCCTGTCCTAAAAAACAAACAAATAAAAAACACCTTTACAGATGATTTCTATCCCAAGGCTCAGGATCACTTGGCTCTCACTAAAGCCCTAGTCTACCTTCGTAGCTTTATCTGTCAACATCACTGCACTTTACTCTGCAGCTGGCTAGACCTGCTAAGAACTGTTCTTTCTTTCTTTTTTCTTTTTTCTTTTTTTGAGACGGTTTCTCTGTAGCTTTGGAGTCTGTCCTGGAACAAGACCAGGCTGGCCTTGAACTCACAAAGTTCCACCTGCCTCTGCCTCCTGAGTGCTGGGATTAAAGGCATGGGCCACCACCGCCCTGCAAGAACTGTTTTTTTCCACGAAGCTATTTCCTCTGCTGATCTGCCTCCTGGTTCTTTACTGAGAAAGGATTTTCCAAGGACTTCATCATGTGTTCCCCATTGAAGACAACTATGCTTGCTAGACCCAGTCACATCATTCAAGCGTCCTGTTTGTGTTGCCTTTAGCTCACAGTGAAGATAGCTTTTCTTCCTACACTGTCTGTTAACCAAAGGGCCATAAAAGCAGAACCAGGCATTGTGACTCAGCCCACCATCCCTAGCACTTGGAAGGCATGAGTTAAGCCAACACCTTTTGTTATGGAATATTTTCAGATGTGTTACATTGCTTATGCTGTAGAACATTTGTTCTAATGATGCAACAATGTGTTGCATTCTTTTATATTGTGTTTGTGAAGCTGTGTTACTTTACCTGACTAAAACACCTGATTGGTCTAATGAAGAGTTGCATGGCCAATAGCAAGGCAGGAGAAAGAATTGGCAGAGCTGGCAATCAGAATAAAACAGGAAGAGAAATCTGGAATGAGGAGGATAAAGGAGCAAGAGAACTAGGAGAAGAGTGAAGAGCTAACTTAACATTAGTGCAGCCATGACAGGCTGCAAACTAACAATGCTGGGACTAGGCCTCACCATTACAATAACCAGGAAAAGCCACAGTGCACCCTGTGGGAGACTAATCAGAATTGAGACAAACAAATACTAAATGCTCTAGAACATTAAAGATAATTTACATAATCTGTATATAGATTGCCAATTTCCTTGCAACAAAACCAGTACCAATCCCTGTTTGACAAAACTTCTGTTACCTTATTCCTGCCCAGTCAGGAGTTCAGCCCCCATCTGAATCCAGAATTCCCGTCCCCCCATTCTTTACTGCTTAAAAACCCTGCCATGGCTGAGCTCAGGGCTCTCTTATCCAGTCGCTGTGTCAGAAGGGACAGATGGAGAGCCCACGTTCGAGCTTGCAGTGAAAGCTTTTTGCTTTTGCATACAAACTTGGACTCCTGGTGGTCTCTTAGGGGCTCATGATGCGGACATAACAAGGAGGAGGCTAGGGGCCAGCCACCCAGCTATGTAGCTAGACACAGAATAAGGAGGAAAAATGAAATAGAGAAAGGTAAAAGGCCAGAGACAAAAGGTAGCTGGGATAATTTAAGAAAAACTGACTAGAAACAAGTCAAGCTAAGGCTAGACATTTACTAAGTAATAAGATTCCGTTTGGATTTATTTGGGAGCTGGATGGTGGAGCCCCCCCCCCAAAAAAAACCAAAAAAGTAAAACAACCACAATCTTTTTTAAAAATTATTTTTATGTGTATGTATGTATGCCTATGTGAGTTTATTTGCCCACATGTGTGCAGGTGCCTGTGGAGTTCTAAGGGTATCAGATTCCCTAAAACTGGACGTAGATAGTTATGAGCCACGTTCCTGGTATCAGAGCCAACCAACAATGTCTCAGAAAGTTAAGTGGTGTCACTTAAGGCGTGTCTTTAGGCCCAGTAATTCCATATCCGCCTTATGGTAGCAACCCCTAAATGGGTCAAGGTACTTCATATTGCTTTGTATCAGGAAGCAAACAATGATTTGTAACTTTATTTTATTTTATAGCTAGGGTCTAACTATGTAGCCCAGACTGGCCTCAGACTCAGAAATCTGTCTCTTTTACCTGATTGATGGGATTTAAGGTGTGTCACTTCAGGCTCAGGGTTGTCCTTATCCACAGCCCTAGGTTTCATAAAACCCTGACCAAAACAAAACAAAAAAAACTTATGGATTTGGATTCAGACTGCTTGTGACCACATGAACAACTGTGTTAAGTGAGTTCTTTGTGCCTCAGCTGTATAGCCTTGGCTGAGTAACCTAACCTCTCTGTGACTCCCTTTCCTCACCTTTAAGAGTCAGAAAGATGTATTTATATCCAGGCTTTCTCTGTATAGCCCTGGCTGTCCTGGAACTCACTCTGTAGACCAGGCTGGCTTCGGATTCAAAGGTTAGCCTTCCCCTGCTGTAATGCCCTGTCTACCCTGTTTCTGAGGCCAAGCACAGGATGCGAGAAATGTTTACACTAACCAGCTTAGCTTCCCCTGCTCGATTCTGCCAGCCGGAGAGGATTAGTTCAGAACCTTGTTTCCCTCTTTGATATGGTAACTTCACCTGCTAAGGAGGGTTCTCACAGTTCTCACAGGCGCCCTGAATCTCCTATCTGTCTGTCAGGGTTCCCAGCTCGGTACCCCCTGCTGAAAGCTCCTGCCACTGGTGCCAGGCGCTCAACACCTTGATCTCACTCCTGGCTGGGAGGGGGCTCTCCACTTCTGGGGCAAAAGTATTTAACCCTGGATTAAGATTGAATAAATGGGGCATTCTCCCTGAGAATGACTAGAATTCTCTGTGTCGTGTGCATCTTGTGTTCAACCCCTAGGACATTATAGAGCTCGTGGAAAGTATGGAATCGTGGTCCATACCGGGTAGGTGGTGATGCAGACCCCCTGGCATGGAACGACTGCCACACCCTGCCTCTCCAATGCTGGGTAAATGTGTAGCCGAGGCTGGCCTTGAACTTGTGATCCTCCTGCCTCCACCTCCTTCAGCAAATCCTACCAGTGTTACTCATCAAAACTGGCCTTTTAAAAAAGTTTTGTTTTTATTTTATTTTTTTTGGTTTTGGTTTTTCGAGTCAAGAGTTTCTTTGTAACAGTCCTGACTGTCCTCGAACTCACTGAGATTCACCTGCCTCTGCCTCCGAAGTACTGGGCTTAAAGGCATGCACCACCATGGCCACAATGGGCATATTAACAGTATAAAAGGGCAAAACTATTTCTGACATATACTAAATATGCAAAAATGCTAATTTAGAGCTAGGAGTGGTGATCATACCTTTAATCCCAACTCTGTGAGTTCCAGGACAGCCAGGAGGACTACATTGAGTGACCCTGTCTCAAAATGTAAATAGATAAATCGACCGGGTATGGTGGCACACACTTCTAATCCCAGCACTCCAGAAGCAGAGGCTGGCTGATATCTGAGTTCGAAGCCAGCCTGGTTTATGAATTGAGATCAAGGATAACCAGGACTGTTACACAGAGAATCTTCTCTTGAAAAACCAATAAATAAACACCAACTTATTACTAAGGCTAGGACTTGTGCTGAGGATGGATCCAAGGCTTTGTTCAAGGTAAGCATGTGTTCTTCTACCTAGTTTTTTGACTTCATCTTTCTGCTTCTGCATCTGAGCACTGATATTAAAGGCATGGGCCTACCATATCTAGATATGACATATTTTTATTTCTCCTCATTCCTAGCTCAGGTACAACACAGTATTAGCTAATATTAGCTCTAATGACTCAAGACATGAATAGCTTATTTATTTACTTATTTGGTTTTTCGAGACAGGGTTTCTGTGTGTTACATTCCTAACTGTCCTGGAACTTGCTTTGTAGACCAGGTTGGCCTTGAACTCACTGAGATCCACCTGCCTCTGCCTCCCAAGTACTGGGATTAAAGGTGTGTGTCACCATTGCCTGGCACAAATAATTTTTTATTTGTTTAAAAAAAATTTTTTTTAAAATTATTTAAGGGGCTGGAGAGATGGCTCAGTAGTTAATGGCTGCCCTTCCAGAGGTCCTGAGTTCAGTTTCCAGCAACCACATGGTGGCTCACAACCATCTGTAATGAGATCTGGTGCCCTCTTCTGACCCGCAGGCATGGAGGCTGAACACTGTATACATAATAATATCTAAAAATATATATATATATAATTTAGTTTTTTTTAAAATATTTATTTATTTATTTATTATGTATACAATATTCTGTCTGTGTGTATGCCTGAAGGCCAGAAGAGGGCACCAGACCTCATTACAGATGGTTGTGAGCCACCATGTGGTTGCTGGGAATTGAACTCAGGACCTTTGGAAGAGCAGGCAATGCTCTTAACCTCTGAGCCATCTCTCTAGCCCCTATAATTTAGGTTTTTATTTTTGAGTTTAGTTTCTTATGTAGTCCTGGAATTTTGCTGACCTCAAGCTCTTCTTGCATATGCCTCCTGAGTGCTGGGATTAAAGACGTGTGCTATCATATCAGCTGTTATTTTATGTGTGTTCCCATGGTCTGTGTATGGGCACCATATGCATACTTGAGGTCAGAAGAGGGCGTTGGATATTCTGGAACTGGAGGTACAGATAGATATGAGCCACCCTATGGATGCTGAGTTGAACACAGGTCCTCTGGAAATTAGTCAGTGAGCCACTTCTGCAGCCCTAGTAGTTGTTTTTGAAACAAGGTTTTGTTTGTAACACTAGCTAGCCTGGAACTCACGATCTAGACCAGGCTGGCCTTTAGTTTTACAGAGACTGGCCACCCCATCTGGGATTAAGGAAAGCTCTGCCAGTGCCACCATGCCTCTGAATACATTTGATGCCTACACAAACCATCATGCTCCCAGCACAGGCCTAGAGCTCACCCCCCGAGAAGGGTTTCCATAGAGAGCTTCACAGTGGGTTATGAAGGGTTGCAGGGTGTGGGTTCCTGACCCAAGAGGTAGGGATGCTCAAAGAAATACAAAGGCAGTAGAGTTATGGTGATCGGGAGTAAGTTTTTATTGACCCTTGCTCCCTTTCACTGGTCACTGCTCTTGACTCGAAGGACAACAGGCACAGAACTACAAGGGATCATGCCCAATTCTGTGATCACCAGATCCACGAGCTCAGGGGGAGTCACGTCATAGACCAGATTTAATAACCGGAGTGATGGATGGTTCTGCCAGTTCGCCAAGACCACCTGTTCTCCCCGCTTACACTGCAGATCATCGGGGTCATCTGCAATGAAGAGAAGTGTCACGGTTTAACTTCCTCTCCCCCTCAAGGCTTCTCCGGTCCCTGAAAACCTCAGTTCTACTCTACTTACCTAGCTCGTTAGACACAAAGGCATCAGTTTGCACACGCTCACAGAACTTGTATGTTTCACAGCAGACCAGTACTGGAACATTATGTGCTCGAGCTACGAGGGCCAACTGTGCTGTCCCTACCCGAGACATCACAGATCCATTGGCCAGGAGTGCGTGAGCTCCCAATAGCACCTTAGAAACCTGTTTGTTTTAGACAATGTGGAAAGGGAAGAAAAAATGTCATGTTCTATCAGTATATAACAAGGTCCCCTGCTACTGCCCAGAACAGCAGCACTAAGCAACAAACAATGTTGGCTGCTCTTAGAGAACACCCAGCCATCTTGTATCATCCCAGAACAGGAAAACTGCCCTGTTCCCTTTAGTGACTACTATGTTAATATGATTTCTTGTAATAACTAACGGTGCTATTGCATGGAGCAGTTGTGGTTTTCTTCTTTTTCTTTCTTTCTTTCTATCTATCTATCTATCTATCTATCTATCTATCTATCTACTTATTATTTATGCAGTGTTTTGCCTGTCTATCTATCTATCTATCTATCTATCTATCTATCTATCTATCTATCTACTTATTATTTATGCAGTGTTTTGCCTGTATACCAAAAGAGGACACCAGATCTCATTACAGATGGTTGTGAGCCATGATGTGGTTGCTGGGAACTGAACTCAGGATCTCTGGAAGTGTAGCTAGTGCTCTTAACCTCTGGGCCATCTCTCCCGCCCCCCTCTCCCCTACTTTTTTTTTTTTCTGGTTTTTCAAGGCAGGGTTTCTCTGTGTAGTCCTGGCTGTCCTGGAACTCTGTAGACCAGGCTGGACTTGAACTCAGATCTACCTGCCTCTGCCTCCCAAGTGCTGAGATTACCAAGTTATAGGGCAACTAGTTGCTTTTTTCTATTAAGGATAAGACATATTGAGTTTGGTGGTTTATACCTTCAATCCCAGTACTTGGGAGGCAAAGGCAAGCAGATCTCGGAGTCCAGGCCAGCAAGGACTACATAATGAGGCCCTGCCTCCAAAATAAATAAATAGGTTACACAAAAAACCCTGTCTCAAGGAAACAATAATTATAATAATAATAATGTAACAAGGCCATAATAATAATAAGGCAAGGGCCATGAGATGGCTCAATGGGTGAAGTCATTGCAGAGCCTGACCATCTGAGTTCTATCCTCAGGATGTAAATGGTGGAAGGAAAACTGACTTTTCCAAAAGGTGTTCTCTGACTCCACACGGAGCCAGAGCATTCTGCCTTTGTTCACTTCCACCCCTCACTCCCCTACTCCTTCACAATGAATAAGTAAGTGTAAAAAAAAGAATAAAAGATTATGCCTGTATTACTACACCCTTTCCCTTCATCCTCGAAGTTCCTTTCTTGTGAGAACCCTCACCTCTGGGAGCACATAGGAGGCTGCAGGAATCAGCAGGTAGGAAGTTGGGACCCCAGCACGGACAAGAGAACGGAGCATGTGCCTTCCCTCAAGTCGGGGCCGGCTGTCCACCACTACCACTCGAAACTGCTTACCCTCAACCCATGCTTCCTGGAGAATCCGTGACACCAGAGAGGAGCTAGATATGGAGGAGAAAGGTGTGACTAACTGGTGGCCAGCCTGTTTGCAAAGGCAAGGGGCAGGCATTTCTCTGATGGTTCCCCTCCCCAGTTTTCTCAGTCAGGTGTTGACCATACCATCCATATACCAGGATCACGTCCCCATCACTGATCTTCTTAGAAGCAAACCGTGAAATTGCCTGAGCTGCAAGCACAATCTTCTCTTGCACATAACGATCGATGGCTTCTCTAAGTTCTGACTTGGCCTAAATGTCAAGAGAGCATGGTGGCACACACCTTTGATCCCTCCCAGCGCTCAGGAAGCAGGAGGATCCCTGAGACTGAGCCAGTTTGGTCTATATAGCAAGATCCAGGACACAATCAAGACTATATAGACTATCTCAAAGCAAAAATCATGCCATATGCTTGAATAAATACATAACAATGGGCCTGAACTGGGCCCCAATATGCCAAGAGTGCAAGTCACTTCCCTAGGCAGTGACTAGGGTTGTGTGGCATGCCAACACACGTCTTTTGAGAATTTGGAATGTGCTGTTTATCCTAACCACAGGCACATGCCTTTCCCGTTCCCAGAACCCTTCATCACCTCTTCTTCCCTCTTGGAGCTGCTCATGCCAGTGATTTCCTTGTTAAGGAACTTGATGGCGTTGCACATGCTTGCCGACAGGGGGCGGCATTGGGTCAGGAAGCTGCAACAACAATACCTCAAGTTTGTGCAACTGGTTAGGACTTAAAGAGAACAGTAGAATGAAAATAGTGATGGGCATAAAAAAGGCCCTGCATGGCTGTGCTCACCTGATGTAGGGTTTTAGTTTATTTACAAGATCCCTGGAGAGTTCCTCACTGGGAGGTGTTGTGTAATCTCGAATCACCTAAAGAATACACACTGGGATCAGCAAAATGCCCCCTAACGAAGGTCTCTGAAATGGGGCAGAGGCAAGCTTCATTAGGAAAGTGTTCAGCGTGTGAGTTGTTACTTTTTTGCCCTGGAGATGACTTTGAGGAAGACATGCTGGGTAGTCCTGCAGAGTCAGGTAGGGTCAGAGAACAGGACGTACCTGCTGCAAGGCATGGAGGAGTGCGATGCACCGGGCATTGGAGCCACTGACGAGGCCCTGGGAGTACTGCAGACCAAGACGCACCATGGCTGGGTGGATCACAGAGGATGGGACGCTGATGGGATGGTGGTGTCACATACTTTTTAAGGGAACTTGAGTACCCCTTGCCCTATGCCCCTGATGAGAAGGAACCCTCTTCACTAGTACAGACTCCCCGATTCCTGTAGTTTCACCTTGAGTTGTACCCCCCTACACACGTCATCTCTAATTTCCAGCTACTTTTAACACTGGGTTCCTCAAACCCCTAAACTTAGAAGTTAGAACAATTTCCTTAAGATCCTACCTCATGTACTGGGTCAAGGAGTTTTGTCTGCTGTACTGGGGTAGGTGGGAGAAGAGACTGACTTTGGATCCATAATCCTTTCGTGTAGGAACCTTGACAAAACCAAAGGAATGTGACCAATAATTCAGAGCTCAAAACTTCCGGGACAGAGCTGGAAAGAAAGTAAACTCTCTTCTTTGACCCCACTGCTCAGGGCATTTCCAGACCTTTACTTTGCCAGGGCAATTCTCCACTTCCTACCTGTTGTCGCTCTGGCTTTCTAATAAGTCTCCTCAGAGGTGAGGGGTCGTGGACCTGGGTGGACTCAGGGAGGCGCTTCACACCTGGAAGTTAATGGTATGGTTTTTTGTTTTTGTTTTTGTTTTATTTTTGGTTTTTTGAGACGGGGTTTCTCTGTGTAACAGTCCTGACTGTCCTGGAACTCACTTTGTAGACCAGGCTGGGCTTGAACTGAGATCCGCTTGCCCCAGTCTCCCAAGTGCTGGAGTTAAAGGTGTGAGCCACCACTGCCTGGCCTTGACATGTGTTTTTAGTGCATATCGGACAGCAGGAAATTAATAAGTTGCGAAGATGGAGCAGGGAGAGTCAACAGAAAAAGTTCAAACTCTGTCTCCTAAGGTAAGAATGGGAGCCCATGCTGGCACAAGAATTTGGAGAAATTGGAGTTTTAACAAGAAAAGAAGATACCTGAGGAGGCTTCTCCAGCTGTACTGGGGCAGGCCTGAGGAGGGGGCCCTTCTTGTTCCCCTTTCCTTGCCTGTTTCAGGGCCCGCTCTGCCTCCTGCTTGGCTCTCCTTTCAGCACGAAGTTCGGCCTTACTCCGGCCAGCTGGAACTTTCTCTCCAGCAGTGCCTCCCGACTGACTACCGGGTCCTGGGAGTTCTCTGGTTGGGTCTACTAAAGACAGAGGAAGAAGGGCCCAAGCCTAAGGATGGTCTCTGCCCCAACCAATGTTTCTTCCACCCCACCCCCCCTTTTTTTTTTGTCACTTTATATATCACTGGTTGGCCTGGAATTCACTGTGTAGACTAGGCTGGCCCCATTTGCCTCTACCTCCCACGTAATCTCTTTTGTACTTGCTCAAATAAACTTTGTTCTGTCTTCCCCACCAAATCCCTCAACCAGCGGCCTACCCCAGCTCTTTAAAGAGTCACCGCACCTGGCTGCTGAGCTGCAGATACGGTAGAGCCAGCGTCTTGGTCTGCCCCCTTTTCCTCCTTCCGCTTCTTCTTCTGCTGTTTCTTTTCTTTCCGAAGCTGAAGCTTCTCTTCTTGGGTCATCTCTCGCCCCGCTGCCTGAGACACAGACACAGTAACTGCTCTTCCCCAGGCAATGCCAAAGGTGTATCAACACTACTGGATGCGTACTAGATTCCCACAAGGTTAAGTCCCTAATCTTCTCTGACTTCTGTTACAAGTCTACATCTCACACGGAGAGAAACTTCTTCAAAACCATAGTTACATACTGTTAAACTCTGTAAAAATCTGGTTCTACTGAGAAACGAACTGAAAAGGGACGGGAGATGGGGCTGAAAGGTGACACAGCTTTCTATGCAGCGCTTGACAGGCGACTTGGGAGGTCTCCCTCACTTACCCCTGGCCGAGGAGAAAGTTCGGTTTTCATCTCGGATCTGGACTCTGCATCAGAAAACAGGGCACAGAGTGAGCCAGAGAGGCTCCGGGAGGGCTTGGGGAGACTTGTCGGCGCAGTAGGCTGCTGGGTTGGCATGACCACAGCTCGGGTGCCCGGCGCGAGGCGTTCCGGGTTCCGCGTGGGGACGCACTGCGCGGCAGGATCAAAGGACGGGCGGGGGAGGAAAAGGGTCAGTCACCCTTCTGGGAACAGCCGGCAAGCAGCACCGAGCTGCGCCCTAGATCATGTAAACCAGTCCCGGGATGCTCAGAAACCGGGAGGCAAGGCCCAAAGGCGTTCGGGGCTCCGCACCAGCGACCCGACGCTCATCTGCCCCTGTACCAGTTGGTGCATCCAGCCTTCCACTTACCTTCGCGAACGGCCACCGCCACCGCAGCCATGACTGTCGGTCCTAGGCTCCTCCCGCCGAGGCCACTCAGACTACAGCGCCACTTGGGCTACAGGCTCTTCTGCCGCCTCCGGCGGAGTTAATCCCAAGCGGACTACAACTTCCGGCGTGCACTGGGCCCCGCCCCGGACTACGGGTCGTGGTGAGGACCATGGGACGTTGGGCTGCCAATTAGGATAGTCTTTGACCCTCGACTACAGCTCCCAGCATGCCGAGGTTGCTGCTCGCAGAGCCTACGTCCTACAGCCTTCCCACCTCGGAGTTCAGGCCCCCCAAAATGGCGAGCTGGGCTGCGGAGACGCGCTGAGTGGCAGAGGCGAGCGAACAGAGCCGCTACGGCCCTGGTAGTCCGGAGCTCTGCCTTAGGGAACATGCACTTTTCCATTCCTGAAACCGAGTCCCGCAGCGGGGACAGCGGCGGCTCCGCCTACGTGGTGAGGAGCTGATAGAGCTGGGCCGGGGCGGGGATAACGGGCCGGAGCCCTTGGAGCGGCCTCCAGCCTTGGAACCTCCCTGGAAGCCATCTCACGTCTCAGCTTCGTACAGAAGTCATCCCAGGCTCCAATAGGTTCTTTGGGCGATTCCTTCCCCCGGTCAGGCCGCGACTGGTGGTGGGCATTACTGTCATCTCCGGGAGGGAGACTGCCGCACAAGCGCCCGAATTTCCCCTCAACTGGGCCTTCTGCTTGGAACCTGGCCCCGGGGGGAAAGAGAAAACAGGCCACGTCCTGAGAAGTTTCGGCACGTTGCACAGACAGCCAGGCTTCTGGGGGCAAGAGAGGGTTCGGACTTCGACCCTGAGCTGTTTGCCTGCTTTTGTGTCCTCAGGCTTATAATATTCACGTGAATGGAGTCCTGCACTGTCGGGTGCGCTACAGCCAGCTCCTGGGGCTGCACGAGCAGGTGGGAGGAGATCCCCTATCTAGATGCAGTTTCAAGCTCTTCCATACTACTCATGGATATTAATCCCCTTTCACTGCATTCACCTTTAACCACTGCCACAGTGGAAGGTGTGTCTTGTTAGCATGACATTTCGGGGACCTCCCTAAGCAACTTGCCTCACAATAACTGCTCCTCCCTATAATCACGCCCATCTTCCTTCTTTTCTGAACTGCTTTTTCATCCTTTGCCCCTGCATGGAAAAAACAAAACAAAACAAAAACGAAGCAGATTAGCCCAAGCACGTTCCTTCTGTCACTCCAACCTAGAACTTTGAAATTCCTTTCCCTCCTTACTGCAAACCATTCACTGATTCCTTTGCTTGTTCTTGGCTTCTTTCATGTGTAACTGTTCGGATAGTCTTGTATCTCTGATACAATGTTTCCTTTCCTCACCAGATAGTGAGCTCTGTTTTACTCCATAGACAGCCCTCGTTCTACTGACAGCTAGTTGTCAGTCCTGAGCGAGTTACCTAATTTCTCCAAATGAAAACTAGATAGTTAGCAAAGTCCCTTGCATACACTGTATGAGTATACTGTGACTTTATTTGTGCATGTGGATGTTCCTGTAAATGTCTACTTCCTGTGACATCAAAGGGAGTCCTGGACCCCATGAAAACCCACCCTACAATGTGGAAGTGCTTATGCATATTAATTTATCTAAGAATTTATACCCAGGATCCTTGAGATCCTGACTCTTCCAAAGTCATCTTTCCTCAGATGACCACTTGGAGAGGGGAACTCAGGACTTGGCAAGTCTCAATTGCCACTTCTCCGTTTACATTAATTTTTTCTTTCTCTCTCCACATAGCTTCGGAAGGAGTATGGGGCCAATGTGCTTCCTGCGTTCCCTCCAAAGAAGCTTTTCTCTCTGACGCCTGCAGAGGTAGAACAGAGGCGAGAGCAGTTAGAGAAATACATGCAAGCTGGTGAGTGGATGGATGAGCTCTAGGACCCTGGGAAGAGAGTAAGTCAGGGGCTCTGTCTTGGGCCCTGTAATAACAGAGTTAGAAAGCCTTCCGTCTGATATTCCCTAATTAGTAAAGTGCCATCATGGATTTGAAACTCCATACTAGTAAAGCAACCTGGAATTTCTAGTATAACACTAGCTGTTTTTTTAAGACAGGGTTTCTCCACGTAGCTTTGACTATCCTTGACAGCCTCTGTCCACCTGCCTCTGTCTCCCAGGTGCTGGAATTAAAGGCGTGTGCCACCACTGCCTGGCTGTAACATTAGTTTTAAGAGTAATTTAGATGGGCAGATGGGTGGGGAGAACTTTGTATCAGATATGCTTTAGGTTAACGTCATTGTTATTTCCCTAGTTCTGTAAACTGGACTCAACTAGATGGCAGCCAAGGGTGGGGCAGGTGAAGAATTTATACAAACTGTGTGTGAGGTGAGGCCAGCTGGGGGATGTGGCAGGCCACCATCAGCCCAGGAAATGAGGTTGGGGGACTTAAGAAGAAGAGGACTTGGGGAAGCCAAGAGTGAGTCCTAAGTTACTATAATACCATTCTCTTGACCCCACAGTTCGGCAAGACCCATTGCTTGGGAGCAGTGAGACCTTTAATAGTTTTCTACGTCGGGCCCAACAGGTAACCCTATTTAAGAGAAAGACCTGATAGGGGACCATGTCATTTTAATTGCACGGTTATCATCTGGCATTTAAAAAAAAAGTTGTTTTTTTTTTTTTTTTTTTTTTTTTTTTTTTAATGGAACAAAGCTCCTATTGCACCACTGAAATTCAGAGAAGTCCAGCCTGAGTTTAAGAATGATACCTGCCGGGTTAGGAAGTTAGGGTGCATCTAAGCAAGACCCTAGGCCTATATTAATAAGGTAGTGCCTCCCGTCCTTGTCTGTCCATACAGGAGACGCAGCAAGTCCCCACAGAGGAGGTTTCCTTGGAAGTGCTGCTCAGCAATGGACAGAAAGTTCTGGTCAATGTGTTAACGTCTGACCAGACTGAAGATGTCCTGGAGGTGAGATGCGCTTAGTGCAGCCCCTCTGCCCACTGAACACCAAGTCCTGCACTAGAACTAGCCGGTTGGATAAACTGTGCTTCCTGTACCCAGGCTGTGGCTGCAAAGCTGGATCTTCCGGATGACTTGATCGGATATTTTAGTCTCTTCCTTGTGCGAGAAAAAGAGGATGGAGCCTTTTCTTGTGAGTGTCTCTGGCCCTTACTGCTTGAGCACTGCTTCTGGCAGTGAGTTCCGTCTGCCTCTTGTCTGAAGGGAACATTTCCTCCAAGCACTTCCATTGGTTTCCCTTCCTCTTTAGTCTGACCACACTTTTCTTTTTTAATCCATAGTTGTACGGAAGCTGCAGGAGTTTGAGCTGCCTTATGTATCTGTCACCAGTCTTCGGAGTCACGAGTACAAGATTGTGCTCAGAAAGAGGTCAGGGCCTGGCCACATGCTGAGGGGGCTTCATCTGGCCGAGGGAGCAATGCTGGATGTTTTACCCACACCTCCCACCCTCCTTCCAGTGTACCACAATTAATTAGCCCATAGTTGCAATTACTTCTGTTTGCCCATTTCCATCCTACCTTTGCCTTTACCCCCTTACTCATTTCCACCCCTTGGCCTCACAGTTACTGGGACTCTGCCTATGACGATGATGTCATGGAGAACCGGGTTGGCCTGAACCTGCTTTATGCTCAGGTGAGCTTAGAGCTGCGTCAGAACCCTTGCCCCGAAATGACTATGGTACTCCATTTTCCCAAGAAAACGCATGTCTCTGGCCCCCGTTCACAGGGAAGTTCGTAGAACACAATCAGAGCTCCTAGCACACTCTGCCTCTCTGAACTAATAAAATCAGGGTCTCACACAGGTGCTTCTCAGCTCATTTTGATCACTGTATTGAAGCCCCAGCCTCGCTCATTGTCTCCGCTGTATGTAGACGGTGTCCGATATTGAGCATGGGTGGATCCTGGTCACCAAAGAGCAGCACCGGCAGCTCAAATCTCTGCAAGACAAAGTCTCCAAGAAGGAGGTGAGTTTTTTGCCCTGTCTCCTTGCATAGCCAAGTCTGCGCTACCCCATCGTGACTAAGCATACTCGGTGACCATCTTTCAGTTCTTACGACTGGCCCAAACCCTGCGGCACTATGGCTACCTGCGCTTTGATGCCTGTGTGGCTGACTTTCCAGAGAAGGACTGCCCTGTGGTGGTCAGCGCAGGCAACAGTGAGCTCAGTCTCCAACTGCGACTGCCTGGCCAGCAACTCCGTGAAGGCTCTTTCCGGGTTACCCGCATGCGATGCTGGCGGGTCACCTCCTCTGTGAGTTGAGTTTTGTTTCTGTTTTTGAGACAACTTCTAGTTATGTCCCTATTACTGACCTGGAACTATGTAGCCCAGTTATTCTTGAACTCATGATCCTCCTGCCTCAGCTTTCCAAGGCT
This sequence comes from Myodes glareolus, assembly GCF_982192425.1. Classification (NCBI taxonomy): domain Eukaryota; kingdom Metazoa; phylum Chordata; class Mammalia; order Rodentia; family Cricetidae; genus Myodes; species Myodes glareolus. The sequence continues at coordinate 100,249,589 of NC_142031.1, read as the reverse complement.
TAGGATTAGCACACCTGACTTTCTTCTGTGACTTGGGATGAGAGGGATGGCCTTCTGAGATGGGACATGGCAAGCCTTGCGATCCCAGGCTGCAGAGGTCCACAACTTGGCCACAATGAAATCAGCCCAAGTCCTGTTCCTCTTTTAGGTGCCACTCCCCAGTGGAAGCACGAGCAGTCCAAGCCGGGGTCGGGGTGAGGTGCGCCTGGAACTGGCTTTCGAATACCTCATGAGCAAGGACCGGCTACAGTGGGTCACCATCACCAGCCCACAGGTGTGAGCCCATAGGTCCCCAAGTCTAGGCTTCCAGGATTCCATGTGAGTGGGAGTCCTTGTTAGGAGATCTGGCTAGGGATAGTGTCTTTAATCAGACTGAGTTTCTTCCCCTCAGGCTATTATGATGAGCATCTGCTTGCAGTCTATGGTGGACGAGCTGATGGTGAAGAAGTCCGGGGGCAGTATCAGGAAGGTAAATGGCACCAGAGACCAAGCAGCTGTGTGGCCGTGCTCTCCTGTTGTGTTCTAGGAATAAGGTTTCTCTTGGGAGGAAGGGGAAGAGACTGGGCTCTGAGGTTTCTGCCTTTTAGCAGCATTTTGGATCTGTCCTTAGATGCTGCGTCGGCGAGTGGGGGGTACCCTGAAACGTTCAGACAGCCAGCAAGCAGTGAAGTCTCCACCATTGCTTGTAAGTTAATGTCCATCAGTGCTTTGGCTCCTAGCTCTGCCTTGCCATCCCTGTTCCTAAATCTAACTGATCTGCCTCCTTTTTCCCAGGAGTCACCAGATGCCAGCCGGGAATCCATGGTCAAACTCTCAGTGAGTTACTGGGTTGGTGAGGTTGACTACAAGGGGCTCACAGGCTGCTGCCCTCTGACCCTCCTCCCACCTCTGTTACAGAGTAAGCTGAGTGCCGTGAGCTTGCGGGGAATTGGCAGTCCCAGCACAGATGCCAGTGCCAGTGCCATCCATGGCAATTTCGCCTTCGAGGGCATTGGAGATGAGGATCTGTAATCTCAGCTGCCTGGATGTCTGCCCTCTACCCCAGAGGAAATTTACACAAACCTGCCCTGTGCCTATGCTCCCAAGTTAGGGAGTCTTTTCCTACTCCCTTCCTACTTTTTTTTTCCTTTTGGCCAGGGGCCTCCTAACCTACCTTCCTTTTCCTGGGCTGGCTACACAAAAGATCACTCTTTTTCAGAGCTGGCTCTTGATGCCAAATTAGCATTTAGTATTTTGCACAAAGTCCAAGGGACCAGGACTGCTTGCCTTGGGGAGGAGCTAGTGCTCCTCCATGGGCTGTCTCTGGCTTTTTAGGGCCAGGCCATGGGCAAAGGGGTGGGCAGAGGTCTGTGAATGGTCTGACCAACTCCCCATCATTAAACTCAGCCTGACTGCTGCCTACCTCTGGTTCCCTCTCACTAAGGGTAAGGCCTGTGTGCTATTGCCAATTCAGCATAGACATGGCTTTGTTAGTGTTTCCTTTATTATAAAGCACTGAAATAAGTTAAAACAGGTGAGAGGCTGGGCAGTCCCCAACCAGTTCATCCATGGCCCCTGGGAACAGTGACGGTGAATCCAAGGTCCTAATCACTGAGCTCATTAAATTAAGTACATGAGCCAAGACCAGGCCCCCTGGTCCATATGGCCCCCTGCCCATTTGATTGAGGCTGGTCCATATAGTGCCTAGGTTAGTCTGTATGGAGCCCCTGGCCAGCGGGGGAGGAAGGGGAAGGTGGTTTCTAGTCCATTTGTATAAAATGCAGGAGAGGCAGGGCTAATTCCTAGGACCCCAGGTAAAACAGGTAAAAGAACCTAGTTCAAGGTGAGTCTGTATGGAGAGCCCTGCTACCAGTAGCACCCAGGGCTGCTGGCCCCCGAGTGCTCATAACAGAGGGTGGGCTATGAGGTGGGGCCCAGCCCTCGGGGGCAGAAAGACCAGGTCCTCCTGCCCCACCATGGCCATGCACTTTCTGATGGCGCTTGTAGTTGTCCCAGTGGCCTGTGGTGTAGGCGCAGGTGGCACAGCGGAAGGGCTTCTCGCCCGTATGGCGCAGCATATGACGTTTGAGGTTCATACTCTGGTTGCAGCTGTAGTTGCAGAGGCTACACCGAAAAGGTTTGTCACCAGAGTGGATGCGACCATGACGTTTGAGGTTGGCCAGGTTTCCACAGGCGTACGGACAGAGGGGGCACTTGTAGGGCTTCTCTCCTGTGTGGACACGCTGGTGCCGTTTCAGATTATCCAGATGAGCAGAGGCATAGGGACAGCGGGCACAGCGGAAGGGTTTCTCACCACTGTGAGTCTTCATGTGCCGAGCCAGGTGGTTGGGATAGTGAGTGGCGAAGGGGCAGAGACTACAGGCGAAGCCTTTGTCACTGGGGCCCTGAGGTCCCCCACTGGCACCCCCTCCAGCTTCTCCTCGCATGCAGCGCCCACACATGGCAGTTCCCAACCGGCTGCCCTCACCCTCCTCCAGTTCTTGTCCACAACCCCGGCAGGTCCAAGGGAACAGCAGCTCTGGCAATGGTTCCGATCCAGTTCCACACAAACCCTCCCCTTCACCCCGTAGCTGCCCACAGTCTGGCAGGTAGCTGGTACCACCTGGTGGCACATGGAGGTTCAAGTCTGGAAGGAGCAGAGCATCTGTGGGAACAATGAGACATGGGCCATTAATCCAAGTATCGCTCTTAACTACCCACCCACGTCCTATGCCCCAGGATCTCTGGTGGTCTGCTTACCTTCCGATCGCCGGGGCATTGTCCCCTCCTGCTCTGTGGGGCTGGGAGGCCTGGTTGGTCGTGGAGCACAGCATCGGAAGCCACAGGTCGGGCAGGGAGGAGTGGGAGGCCCTGTATGGGTGCGCTGATGCCGCCTCAGGTTGCCCAGGCTGCTGCAGGCAAAGGGGCAGTGGGGACAGCGGTAGGGCTTCTCGCCAGTATGGGTGCGGGTATGTCGTGTCAGGTTGACGAGCTGGGCTGAGGCGTAGGGGCAGCGACCACAGCGGAACGGCTTCTCCCCGCTGTGTGTCTGCATGTGCCGCTTCAGGTGGCTCGAGTAGTGGGACACGAAGGCGCAGAGGCGGCACGAGTACAGAAGCCGTGGGGGCAGCGGGGGCCCCCCACCCGGCCCTCCTGCCCCACAACACGGCCCCTCACCTGTCGGCCCCCCACACAGCTGGCAGGCTGGGCCTGGCCTCTCACCCCTGGCCTCCCCTGGACCCCTTGCTGGTTCCTCAACTTCACTCTCCGCACTTAGTGCCCGGCCGCCCCCAGACTCGTCGTCACTCAGCCCATAGGGAAGTCCAGGTCTGGCCCCCTGAGAGTCTCCTGGTGAGACAGAAATAAGGGGTGGGGGGGAGGGAAAAAAACAACATGGTTCGGAAGTCTAAGTTCCAAATTGTCATTTCTCCCTTATGGCCGCACTTAGCTGCCCCACCCTTCATTTGATAAAAACAAAACCTTTTAGATCTCTCCCAGGAATCTGTTTCCCTATAGTGACCTCAGAACACTCAATCTGCCTACCTCTCTGAGCCTAATTACTGACAATAAGGTTGACCCACACACACCATTTCTGCTAAATGGAAAAGATCAAGGGCTTGAAGAAGGGGTACAGGCTGATGTAAAACAGCATTAATTCTTGAGATAAAGTAAAAATACAAAAGTCCCTGAGACCCTTTTAGTAAGCACTGGTTTTTGTATAAGGCTGACAATAAAATAAAGCACATCTCAAGAAGCCACAATTTGGAGCAAGTGGAAACAATGTAATGTAAATTACATTGTTTTTCGAGACAGGGTTTCTCTGTAGCTTTGGAGTCTGTCCTAGAACTAGCTCTTGTAGACTAGGCTGGCCTCGAACTCACAGAGATCCGACTGCCTCTGCCTTCCGAGTGCTGGGATTAAAGACGAACGCCACCGCTGCCCAGCGAGCAGATTCTTTTATATGGGGGTTCGTTCACACCCCGATTTAAAAATATTTGGGGAAAAAAGAGTCTTAAAAGAGTGGAAACAAACCTCTCAGTACAAAGTATCTGCCGCTACAGGTCAAAGACTAGCTTATTTACAGAAGCCCCTTCCATGCACCTCCTGAAGAGCACAGACAAGGAACGGGGCGAGGGGCAAGGTTATTATAAAAGGGCACCAACTCTGGCCATGTGAGTCACTCATCTTTGTATTCATGACACTGTCAGCCCGGACCCAGAACTTCACCCCAGCAAAATGATGCTGCTGAGGGACCCTTAAGCAAACCAAGTAATCAAGTGGGAAGCCAAGCAAGTCCTACACTGTAGCAGGAAGTGGTGTCTTGGTCACTGACACTTCTAAAAGGCTTGAGTCACCACCAATAGTCACTACTCCTTAACCACGATCCCTAAACACACCTTCGGAGTCTCTCTCAAAACCCATGAGCTGGTCGTTGTGGCCGTCACCTTCCTCCTCTTCCTCTTCCTCCTCAAACTCCAGGTCTTGGCCTAGCAGCAAATCACTCTCCAACACCAGGGTCCCAGGTCCTTCGTCGAAGGAATCTTCAGTATCCACTAAAGAGAGTAGGGTGTTTGTGGAATCTCCCTCCCAAGCGGTGCCCATAATCCGAACCAGGGAGCCAGCCATTGTAAACTGCACTTCCCGTACTCGCTGACCCTCTCAGGTTCCTTAATACTTTGGTAGGTAGCTATGAGCCCAGATCATCCGCCCCCAAAACCTCAGGAGTCCCCCTCCACCCAGACCTGAGCCCACTATACTGACCCCACCCCTGTTCCTCCCCGCTCTAGGCCCCTGACCCCTGACCTTTGACCCCCTCGCATTTCACGGGCTGCGGGTGGCTTTGCTTCCTCCGGGGCATCGTGACCGGCTCCAGCCCGACGCGCCTCCGGCCCGAGGCCGCCCGGCCCCGCCCCTCCCAGTTCGGCCCAGTCGCCGGCCCTCGCTCTCAGGGTCCAGGAGCCGCCCCCATACACCAGTGCGGGTCCTGGGCAGCCCCCGGCCCTGGACCCGGAGCCAAGCTCAGGTCGCTCCCGCCGCCGCCGCCGCTTCCATTCATGGAGCCCCCTATCCCCCTCCGGAGACCAGCTGGTACCTCCGTACCCGCTTCCGCTTCCGCTGCCGCACAGCCGCACGGGACGCGTAGTTCGTGGGATGCACAACGGGAACGCGGACGCAGCGTGACCGGGAAGTGATTGGGATGCTCTGCTAGCCGACCAATTGGAGGCTGCAGGAGTAAACCGGCCAGCCAGCCAGGCAGAAAGTGCCCTGCCCCCTCTGCGTACGAACTAGGAAGTCGCACCTGAGAGCGAGGCGCGCCAGGGTGGCCTCCAACAGGCGGACTTAGCTCCTGCTCCCCACTCGCCCCCTGCTGAACGCGCGGGATTGACTCGCAGGCACACACCGAGAGCTCCCGATGTGCTCCCCCGTGTGACCCAGTTTGGGGCCAAGGTGGGAGAGTAAAAAAGGACACTATGGGCACGATTAGGTTTTGTTTGGCCTTTAGTCTGAAAAAGTGTTGCTCGAAAGTGTACAACAGAGAGCGGGTGCAAGCGGCTAGGGGTCACAGAGCCGCCAATAAAAAAGAATGTCCTTAAATAAAGTGTTCACAGAGTAAAAATCAGAACTACTCGTCCTTCCCTCCAACACAACAGAGCACAGGCACAGAACCGACCGTCGATGAGCCCGAGTAAAGATGAGGCTGGAGAGGACAGCAGAGGCTCCCAGGCTGCCGTGTGGAGGGAGAGCCCTCTTTGGAATGGGCTGAGGAAAGCCACCCAGCTCCCCCTGCACACCTCATAACCACTGCTAAGGCTAAAAGAAAAAGACAAAACTCAGTCTTGGGTCCAAGGGCTCAGAGAACAGTCCTGGTGGGCAGGGTCAGGACAACTGCTAGTCCCGCTTGGCCTTCTTCTTGTCACTGTTGCCATTCTCTTCAGTCCCCTCCGCGGAGAGCGCCTCCCCGAGTTTCCTCTTGCCACTCTCTGGCTGGAGCTCTACTGTATTTCGGGGCTTGAAGCAAATGATGATGCATGTCATATTGTCACACCCTGTACCGTCCCCAGAAGTGTCTGGCGCCAGGCACTGATCCAGCAGCTACAAAAAGGTTGAGGCAGTTTAGCACAAGGTTTGAACCCTTTCCTGGGAAGGCCTGGCTTTGCTGACACAGGGTTACAGAGGGAAGGAATGGGCAGCAGGTATTATGAAACTGACACTGTGAACTTTTGCCCCCTAAGGCTACATCAGGGACACCACGAAAGATACAACTTTTTAATCAAGGTCTTCTAGTGTTTGTGAGTGATTAATACCAATCCCAGCCTTAAGTCTCAGCTCAAGCAGAGAGAAAAAAGTTGTGGCTATGGGGCTGGAGAGGTGGCTCAGTGGTTAAGAGCACTGGCTGCTCTCCCAGAGGTCCTGAGTTCAATTCCCAGCAACTACATGGTGGTTCACAAACATCTGTAATGAGATCTGGTGCCCTCTTCTGGCCTGTAGGCAGAATACTGTATACATAATAAATAAAATCTTAAAAAAAAAAAACGTTGTGGCTGTGTAGACTACATACCCTCCTCCAACTTCAGACTCACCTCTTCCACAATGGATGACAATAACCGAAGTTCCCCATTTTCATCACGTTGGCTGATCTTTGATTGAATAAAGTCTACAACCTCCTGGCTGCTCATCACATTCCTGGGGTCAAAAAATGACAGACAGAATCCTTAGTCCCACCAAGGCAGAGCAAAAAGTCACGTAGGCAGCAGTACTGATGCAGGCCAATGTCAACACGTGAAGAAATGCTCCTCAGCTCTGCCTTAGGCTCAGTGACTTTAATTCACTGAGAAGCTGACCTTGAAGCTACCGCCCCCTCTGTAGCTCCAAGCCTTAAAGTAAGGTTGCAGAGCGCATTTAAGGGTATTCACCAGTGCTCACCAGATGCCATCGCAAGCAATGACCATGAACTCATGGTCATCAGTGAGAGTCAGCACCTTGATGTCAGGAAGGGCAGAAATCATCTGTTCCTCAGGTGGCAAGTTTTTGTTCCTCTTGTAGAAATGGTCTCCTGAAAGGTAAGAATGGTCAGCAGTCTGAACGCTTCCCAGACGTATATTAGAGGCAGGTCCATGACTTAGTGGAATAAAGAACCAAGTTCTAGCTTTTCTAGTTTCAGACCTGCTATCAGAAAAAAGACCTCACCTGCCTTTTTTTTTTTTTTTAAACATCCAGGACAGTGAGAACTATAACTTCACTATTTCACAAAGATGTTTTTGATTATTCTGAACGGCACAGGGCTTAGAATGTTAGGTAATCTGGGACAGAGGGCAAGATCCCAAGATTTCCTTATAGCTTCTTAGTCCTTACCAATGGCCCTGGAGAGGTTGAGGCCTCCATTGACGCGCCCATCCATCGTGACCTTGCCACCAGCATTCTTGATGCGTGCTAGCTCCACTTCATCCTCTGGTTTATGGTCGTAAGACATATCTAAAGCTTTGCCAGCTTCTGACACCACACAGCGAGAGTCTCCTGCATTGGCCACAATCAACTGCTTCCCCCGTATGAGAGCCACCACTGCTGTTGTGCCGCTGTCAGAGCCAGGCTTAAGAGGAAGAAAGGGAGCCTTGTGGGAGTGTCTAGGCACGAGCATACTCCTCACCAGTCATCTATACTAAAGAGCTTTAACACATGTGAAGAGCTGTCCAGAGACAGCATGTTTCCTTGCCATCTTAAAGGCAATTCTATCCGGATTTCCCTTGTAGTTCCCATTGTAGGATTAATACTCCTGAATTAAAGACTAAAATATTGCCAGGGGTGGTGGTGCAAGTCTTTAATCCCAGCACTCAGAAGGTAGAGGCAGGTGAATCTCTGGGAGTTCGAGGCCAGCCTGTCTACAGAGCGAGTTCCAGGGCAGGCTCCAAAGTTACAGAGAAACACTATCTTGAAAAACAAAACAAAACAAACAAACAAACAAAACAAAACAAAAACAAGACTAAAATAGCAAGGGGATATACTTCTTAAAATCAAATCAGGAGATTTACACTTGTTTCTTGTTCTTTCCAAAATCACTAGTTCCTGCCTCCACACACCTCTTCTTTGCCTTCCATTCCAGGTACCATCATCTCTTCTTCTTCCTCCTCCTCTTCATCATCCTCTTCAGCCTCCTCAGTATCATCCTCATCTTCCTCGTTCTCTGCCTCCTCACTGCTGTAGCCGTCTTCTTCCTCACTGCATTCCTACCAGGAAGATTCCAAGATACTGAGATGCCCCCCACTCCGCCCCCCTTCCTCAACATAGACTCAAAATAGAAATCCTAACAACTGTCAAAAGATATAACCAACGTTGTCATGAAAATCTGGGGCAGCAGAGAGACTAGGATAAGCATGATAAATTGACATTCTGAACTGGGCACAGATGATATCAGCAAAACAAGTCCTGGGGAAGTCAGAATACCTTCCAGAGAATAAACTGTTGGGAAAAGGAGACACCTAAATACCTAAACTAATAAAAACTGCCTTCCTATTCTCTCTCTAGGAGACAGATCCTAAAAGGCCAGAAGTAAATCACTTTATTGCCAGCTGGCTCTGGATAAAGCCTAGTGACTTAGGTTCAGTCTTCAGAACTCCCATGGTAGAAGGAGAAAGCTAACCCTCTCAAGTTGTCCTCTAACATGCCCTGGCACTCAGGTACACACATGCACACAACACAAAATTAAATAAATGTTCATTTTTAAATCTTAATTTATTCTTCTGAATATTAAATCAACAAAAGAAAAGGGGGTTAAAGGTATAAGACAATGCACTCAAAGGCAGCTTAGAATGCAGCGAGTCTTGGGAAACGAAGACGGTAAATTAGGTGCTGGCTGGCAAGCCTGATAAGCTGATATTGAACCTCAGGACTGACATGAGAGAAGTAGAGAACTGACTCACACAGTTATATATCCTCTGACCTCAACAGACAAGCATGGAAACACACATACATGCAAAATATAGTACAAACTTGACAAGAATTGAGGCTAGGGATGGCACTACACAGCCCTCACTGCAGCTTCAGTGTCTGCCTGCCTCACAGGCCCTTACCTCACTGTCATCCTCTTCCTCCTCCGCCTCATCTGATTCATCCTCACTGTCCTCAAAGAACTTGGACTTAGCAACTCGAGGCAGCTTGTCAGAGGCTGAAGAGCAGGAAGGTCCAGCCTCACCAGTAGCTGTACCAAGCTCACCAACTTGGCCTGCCTCAGTCTCATGTTCCGAGTTAGAGGAAAGGCCTGTGTGACCTTTGGCTGTGGGGCCATTTTCCTGGGAAGGAGTTTCCCTAGATGGGTCCTCAGGTCCGGCCTCCCCATTGAGGCCCTGAGGCCCTGGTTCATCGCCTGTCCCAGTTCCAGATTTGGTGTGGGGAGGGCCCTTCTGACAGTTCTGCCCGTATCGTGTCAGCAACTCTTCAATAGTCATGGCAGCCTCTTCATGCAGCAGTGCGGCCTCCTCATTGTCCACTGCAGGGAGAGGCTAAGTCAGAGCCCCAGCCCAGACTCCTCAAAGGCTAGCAGTCCCTTTAACTAGTTCAACCTCTGTGACGCGGCGGTACACTTCCCGATTACCTCCCACTTATGAGGCTCCACTCACTAATCAAGTCTCACTGTCTCCTCAATAGTCTTCTGGTCTTTCTTAGTCCAAGGAGCACCAGTTATGTTTCCCTATTGTACCTCTCATTTGTATTACTAACTTGAAACCTTTACACCGAGGACCCAGATAGCCCATATAGTAGTTTAGAAGAAGGATTAAGTTGTAATATCTGGCTGTCAGATAAAAGACAAAAAGATAAAAAAAGAACATATATAATATACAACATACGTGTATATATAACATATATATATATATAGGAACCAGGAAAACCACATCAAAATAACAAAACACAATATATGCAAAAATGCTTAGAGCTATGCACTAGACAAAGATAGATTCTCTTTGCTATAGCAACATATAATACAGAATACCATATAGGGTTCTTAATGTGAAAATTCCCCTGGTCCTTTGGAAGACATCCTTTATTAGAACGGATAATAAACTGTTTCTAACAGGATGCCACACTCACCATCATCTTCATCTGCTACTTTTTCTTTATCATCCTCATCTTCTGTGGGTCTCCCTGCAATCTGTGCCAGTTCCTTAATGACTTCCTCTGTGGTCAGTTTGGCATCAATAGCCAAGAAGGCATCTTCTAAAGCCTGAATATAAGCAAGGTAGTGTAAGACAAAAGTAGTGGGTACAAATGAACTGCCTAAGATACACATTCACACGCACACGTTGGGATGCAAATTCAGGAGTGATCAAGAAACACACAAATAGAGAAAATGGTCTAGAGACCCGAGGATAAGGTAATTCTGAAAATATCCAACTGGGAAGAAGCTTGTTTTGAACACAGGACTCTTTCAGAAAAAAATGCAATAGGTAAACAAAGTGAGAGCACAGAGAAGTGACGGTTAGAAAATGGGGGAGAACCCTCCAAGAACTAAGGTGGAGAATTAACAGTGTAGAAAGACAGACCTTCTGTAGCTTGCCTTCCTTGTAGGCCTTCTGATCTTTGATAATATCAGGAAGATATTTGGCACAGTACAAGGCAACTTCCTCACCTAAAAGAAAAGTTTTATTAACAAAACAACGCTGCTCACATGCAAGGACACAGGTGATAAACACTTTAACATACCCGAGACGTAGCTGTAGAACAATGAGAAAGTCTGACCCAGAAAACAGATTTCAATATCATTTCTCTGAGGAGTATATCCCTTGAGTTTTCCTTACCTATTATATTTAGTTCAATCCTGTAAAGTAAAAGAACAAAAGCATCCCTTCTCTTGCCCGTTAAAGTCTAGGGTTACCAATAAGATCTGCTAAAGTTACCTCCATGTCCATCATAGACAGAAAACATGGCTGTCTCGTTGTCCAGCTCGGGAATACAGTTGTGAGCATCCTAGAAGAAGAAAGAACATAATCAGCATGTCTCAAGTTTAAAGCTATTTCTCCTATATTTCAGGACACAAGGTACTTTCATATCTTTACAGTACAATCCTTCTCTGGCTGGGCAAACATGAACTAGAAATGAGAAAGGAAGGTAGGTTGATAAAAATACAGGAGAGGAAAACAAAGAATGGGACAAAAAGGAATAAGAAAAGCAGATTCGCTAGATGGTGGCGCACACCTTTAATCCCAATTCTTGGGAGGCAGAGGAAGGTGGAGTTCAAAGTCAGCCTGGTCTACAAGAGCTAGTTCCAGGAGAGGCTTCAAAGCCACAGAGAAACCCTGTCTTGAAAAACAAAACAAACACAAAAGCAAAAAAACAAACAAAGAAAGAAAAGCAGACTCAGACCATCACCTCTGTAATATACCATTTTCTCTAGATCTTGGTCCAGAGAAGAGTATTTGGTTATTGGATGTTTAGTAAATGTAGACCTGATCCTTCCAAACTATAGAATCAGAATACAGGCTCTTTACAGTTACTTCGGGCCCATGTGATGGTTCAGAGAGTAAACATGCTTGCTGCCAAGCCTATATACTTGAGTTTGAGCAGCAGGACCCACAGGCATGGTAGAAGGAAAATAACGAACTCCCAGAAGTTGTCCTCTGATCACACATGTTATCACAGCTTGGGAATACCCTCCCTCCAAACTAAACAATACATGAGATTAAAACAATAAAGTTACAGCCTTCTATACACAAATGACAAACAAGCCAAGAAAAAAAAATCAGAGAAACATTACCCTTCACAATAGCCACAAATATAAAATATCTTGGGGTAACTCTAACCAAACAAGTAAAAGACCTATATGACAAAAACTTTAAGTCTCTTAAGAAAGAAACCGAAGAAGACATCAGAAAATAGAAAGATTTCCCATGTTCTTGAACAGGTAGTCAACATAACAAAAATGGCAATCTTACCAAATGCAATCTACAGATTCAAAGCAATCCCCATCAAAATCCCAACATAATTCTTCACAGACCTTGAAAAAACATTACTCAACGTCACATGGAATAACAAACAAAACAACAACAGCAACAACAAAAAGAACAGCTAAAGCAATCCTGTACAATAAAGAACTTCTGAAGGCATCACCATCCCTGACCTCAAGCTCTACCATAGAGCTATAGTAATAAAAACAGCTTAGTATTGGTACAAAAACATACAGGTAGACCAATGCAATCGAACTGAAGACTCTGACATTAATTCATGCAAATATGAAAACGTGGTTTTTGACAAAGTCAAAAAGATAAAATGGAAAAAGGAAAACATTTTTAACAAATGGTACTGGCAATTGACTGGATGTCAACGTGTAGAAAATTGCAAATAGATCCATATCTATTGCCTTGCAGAAAACTCAAGTCCAAGTGGCTCAAAGACCTCAACATAAAGCCAATTACACTGAACCTGAAAGAAGAGAATGTGGGAAGCATTGGCACAGGAGACCACTTCCTAAATATAACCCCAGCAGCACAGACACTGAGAGAACAATTAATAGATGGGACCTCCTGAAACTGAAAAGCTTCTGTAAAGCAAAGGACATGGTCAACAAGACAAAACGATAGTCTACAGAATGGGAAAAGATCTTCACTAACCCCACATCAGACAGAAGTCTGATCTCCAAAATATACAAAGAACTCAAGAAATTGGTCATCAAAAGAACAAATAATCCCCAAAAAAGGGGGGGGGGGTACAGACCTAAACAGAGAACTCCTCAACAGAGGGATCTAAAATGGCTGAAAGACACTTAAGGAAATGCTCAACATCCTTAGTCATCAGAGAAATGCAAATCAAAACAACTCTGAGACTCCATCTTACACCTGTAAGAATGGCCAAGATCAAAAACACTGATGACAACTTATGCTAGAGAAGCTGTGGGCAAATGGAACACTTCTGCATTGCTGGTGGGAATGCAAGCAGGTACAACCGCTTTGGATGTCAGTGTGATGATTTCTCAGAAAATTAGGAAACAACCTTCCTCAAGAACCAGTAATACCACTTTTGAGTATATATCCAAAGGATGCTCAATCGTGCTACAAGGACATGTGCTCAACTATGTTTATAGCAGCTTTGTTTGTCATAGCCAGAACCTGGAAACAACCTAAATGCCCCTCGATCGAAGAATGGATAAAAAAATGTGGTACATTTACACAATGGAGTACTACACAGCAGAAAAAAAAAATAATGACAGCTTGAATTTTGCAGGAAAATGGATGGAACTAGAAAACATTATTTTGAGTGAGGTTACCCAGACACAAAAAGACAATTATCACATGTACTCACTCATAGGTGTTTTTTAAACATAAAGCAAAGAAAGCTAGTCTATAAACCACAATCCCAGACAACTTAGACAACAATGAGGACACTAAGAGAGACTTACACAGATCTAATCTACATGGGAAGTAGAAAGTAGAAAAAAACAAGATCTCCTGAGTAAATTGGGAGCATGGGGATCTTGGGGGAGGAATGAAGCGGGGAAAGGAGAGTCAGGGAGGGAAGCTGAGAAAAATGGAGAGCTCAATAAATATCAATAAAAAATATTCTTAAAAAAAAAACCAACAAAACTGGGTTTGTTGGCATATACCTTTAATCCCAGCACTCAGGGGGTAGAGACCGGCAGATCAAGACCTGCCTGGTCTACACAGTGAGACCCTATCTAAAATACAAAAGAAACTATAAACCACCTCTGCTACTAATGATTGCAAATGGAACTAACTTCTCCAATAGAAAATAAATAGCTACTAGAAACGATAACAGTGGTGGCGCACCCCTTTAATCCCAGCACTTGGGAACAGAGGCAGGAGGATCTCTGTGAGTTTGAGGCCAGCCTGGTCTATAGAGCTAGGTACAGGACAGGTCCCAAAGCTACAAAGAAACTTCAGGTGGGGGAGGGGGAGGGAAAGAAATGGCTAAATACCAAGTCAAACATCTGGTTTACAGCTGTAATTGCATCACTAAGGAGACAGAGGCAGGAGGATCACTACTTTGAGATCAACTTGTGTTACACAGTAAAACCTTCTCTCAATCAAAATAAATAGTATTAAAGGTATGTTTATGTACACAAAAAATGATTCATGTGTTAGAGAAATAAGTTTGCAATATATTAAATTAATAAAGAAAAACATTAAGGTATATTTAATGCCTGGAAGATAATATATTAAACTTAAAAGCAAGGGACGAATAATATTTTTTCTAATTTTCAACATACACTTAATTTTCTACAGAATAAATAACTTTTTTTTTTCCAATCTAGATAACAAGCCAAGACGTTGAGTACCATTCTACCACAGAGGGCCATTTTTTGGTATCTATGGTGTACTGCTTCTAGAACACTTTGTTAATACTAAATCTCCATATGCTCCAGTCCCTTTCACAAAATGGCACAGCATCCACAACAACCATCTACACAGATCCTCCTATAGACTTGAATTTTTTTTGTTTGTTTATGAGACAGGGTCCTCACTATGCAGCCATGGCTGGCCTGGAACTTACTATGCAGATCTGCCTGCCTCTGCATGTCCTCTGCAGATCCTGAGTGCTGGATCAAAGGCATTCATTTACCGCCATGCCTGGCCCTATCTGTACACTTTAAATCACTTCTAGATTACTCACATTATTTAATTCAAGGTAAATACTATAAAAATACTTGGTATGCTGTATTCTTTTAAGAATAACATCAAGAAGTATTTGGGTTCAATTAGGGGGATTAATACATATTCAACATAGCCATGTTCCCCTCTCCCAGATTTTTGTTTTGCTCTGGTTTTTGTTCTTGTTTTCTAGGTTGGTTGGTTGGTTGGTTGGTTGTCTTTCTATACAGTCCCAGCTGTCTTCAAACTCAACAACTTGCTTCTGCCTCCCCAAGTGCTGGGATTAAAGGTGTGCACCACCATACCAGGCCAGCTTTGTTCTGTTTTTGAGATAGGCTCCCCATGGCTATCCTCAAACTCATGGTTCTCCTGTCTCATCCCCGAAAGTGCTGGGATAACAGGATGAGTCACTTTAAGTTAGCCTTTTCCAAATATTTTTGATATGCGGTTGGTAGGATTAGCTGATACAGAGGAAAGGGTGGACTGTACTAAATGATCTTCTGGGAACTTCTTTGTGTCAATTTTATCCTCTTTTATAATATGTAATAATAGTAATGGTTTAACCATTTTATCATAGGACAGTCACCAAGATGACACAAAATTGTAAAATGCCATTTGCTATATAGATATTCTACTCTGAAATTTGGCACTTGGTTCACACTTTTCTTGCGTATTCTTTTTCTTAAAGAGAAATGCCCACAATAGATTCATCTCATATCCAGGTCTTAGTTCCTAGAGCGATTCCACATTACCTTTTCACTTTCAGTAAGAATATTTGGAATTGTTCCACCTTCTCTAAGAACTTTAATTTCACCTACATCTTTACTCAGAATCTTTACTCTTGGCTTTTTTGTCCTTTTCTGAGTCACAGCCAAGTATTTTGACACTATCTCTTAGCAATCTAGAAAAACTCATCCAACCTTGTATAACTGCCAACTGCTTTCTTTAGTTAGTCCTGAATCAGAAACACTAAGTACTGTTGGTCACAAAATGTATGGGATCATGTTGACTGTGCCACGACTCTCATTCAGCATTTGTGAGTGTGTGTACTCTGTGTGCACAGCTAGTCTCAAGTCTTTCCCACACTGCTCAAGTTAGCTGGTGCTACTCTCTCACTCTAGGCTGACAGGCTAACCTCTCACATTATTTTTCCCTTAGCAGAAATACTTCAATATTCTACCTCAGGGTTTCTCCCTACTTATCTGAACTTTCCTTTACTTCTAGTTCTTCTCTTCCTAGACTAACATTTCTTACTTAAGTCATGATCTCAAATCCTTTTCTATCAACATTTTATTTACAGCAAAACTATATAAGAGAAATCTAAACAACCTTTTTGCAGGCTTCATTCTCTAGTACTTTGAAGAACTGACAAGTACAAACCATGTTGTCACTGTTTCAGGTTCTCTTGAATTTAGCGAACTATACTTCTATACTTTAAACTGATTGTTCTTGAGGCTGTCTATTCCACTTCAATACTCCTATAAACAGGAACACAGAAGTCTCCAATAAAAATAATAAGGTGGGTGGTGGTGGCACATGCCTTTCTCCCTGTACTCAGGAGGCAAAGGCAGGCAGATAGATCTCTGAGTTCAAGGTCAGCCTGATTTACAAAGCAAGTTCCAGGACATCTATGATGTAGGTGGGCCTTCTGTCTATGTGTTATTTTCATTGGTTAATAAAGAGACTGCCTTGGCCCTTTGATAGGACAGAAAATTAGGTAGGCGGGGTAAACAGAACAGAATGCTGGGAAGAGGGCAATGAGGCAGACGCCATGGAGCCAGCCACCAGTTCAGACATGCTGAATCTTTCCCGGTAAGCCACCACCTCGTGGTGCTACACAGATTATTAGAAATGGGTTAATCAAGATGTGAGAGTTAGCCAGTAACTAACTCTCTAGAGATAATGGGCCAGGCAGTGTTTAAAAGAATACAATTTGTGTGTTGCTATTTCCAGGGCTAAGCTAGCTGTGTGGGAGCTGGGCCGGACGAAAAGCAGGCCTGCCCGCAGCTCTTCGCTACAGAATAGTTTCCGTGTAATTATTTCGGGTGTAAAGGTGGGTGGCGGGAAGTGGCCCGCCGTTTCTTCAACACAGCTAGAGCTGACATACAGAGAAACAAACAAACAAACAAAACATCTTCAACTATACAGTGAGTTTGAGAGCAGCTTACAGTACACTGGACCCTATGTCAAATAACCAAACAAAAGGGCCACTGTGGTGTTATTTTGTTTGCGCTGCAACAAATAAAGCTTGTCTGAGGATTAGAGTGTGGAGCCAGCCTCTAGTTAGCCATAGCGGCCAGGCAGTGGTGAAACACATCTTTAATCCCAGCATTTGGGAAGCAGAGGCAGACAGATCTCTGTGAGTTCAAGACCACCCTGGGCTCACAAGATTGACTCATCTTAAAAGAGAAACAGAGTCAGGCAGTGATGGTTCACACCTTTAATCCCAGTATTTGGGAGTCACATGCCTTTAATCCCAGCACTAGGGAGGTGGAGAAGGGATATGTCTAGGCAGAGAGAGGAATATAAGGTGGGAAGAGACAGAAGCTCAAGAGATTTGGTTGGAGGATTTGTAGAGACAAGACAGAATACCCCATTTGGTTTGAAGATTTTGTAGAGACTAGTAGCTGGCTGATCTGCTTCTTTGATCTTTTAGTTTTCACCCCTTAATATCTGATGTCAGGTTTATATTAAGGCCAATTAGAAATTTGCACTACAGGTCACTGAGATGGCTCAGTAGGTAAAGGTGCTTGCCACCAAGCCTGATAACCTGATATTGGGTTCATGGGTTCCACACAGAAGGAGAGAACAGACACAAGTTATCCTCTGATCTTCATTATGTACACTGTGGCCTGTGCATGGCTCTCCATACACACACACATAAGAAACAAGAAATAAATTTAATAATAAACAAATAAACCAAACAGCCCTAATATAAATATTACTTTAAAAAAAATTAGGTGCATTCAGCCTGGAAAGATGGCTCAGTTGGTAAAATGTTATCATGTATCTGATTCTCAGTACCCACATAAAAGCCAGCATAGGGCTACATAAGTGAGAACCTGTCTCAAAAAACAAAACAACTGGGCAGCAATCTCTCTGTGGTCCCAGCCCTGGGTATATGGGGATGAGAGGCAGAGATAGGTAGATCCCTGGAGCTTACTGGCCTGCCAGACAGTCTAGTCAAATGGATGACCTCAGGGTTCAGTGAGTAACGTTTCAAAAAATAAGTTGGCAAGGAGATTCAAGGAGACACAGGAAACCATCTGATGCCAGCTATTCAAACACATGCATACCACCACATTGAGTAGGGAGATACTATACAAACACGCACACACACACTTTATGCAATTTATACATTTTTATTTGTATTTAATGAAGAATAAAAATTAAACCAGGCACGGTGGTACATACCTCTAATCCTAACACTTGGGAGTCAAAGGCACAAAGATTATGGCAAGTACAAGGAGAGCCTGATACAAGTAGATAATTCTAGGTCACCTAGGGCTACATAATGGGACAATGTCTCAATTTCCCTACCATTAAAAAAAAAAAAGTCATTCAGAGCATAAGCGCGTACCAGGGACTGAGGAACTGTCTTGTGATTACAAACTTCCAGCTTTCCAGAATGAAGAGTTCTGAAAACCAATTACACAAGTGTGAATATACTGAATACTACAAAATGCATTGTTCTTTTCCTTCTGAAATGGGGTTTTGTGTAGCATAGACAATCCTTGAATTCCTGCCTCAACTTCCCAAGTGCTAGGATTACAAACATACACCATCACATTTAGCTTTAGACTGTACACAATTAAAACACCTAGCCAGAACCTGGCAATGGTGTGCACCTGGGAGGCAGAGGCAGGTGGATCTCTGAGTTTGAGGCCAGCCTGGTCTACATAGTGAGTTCCAAGACAGCCAGGACTACTCAGAGAAACCCTGTCTTGAAACCCCAAAACCCAAAACAAACAAAACAAAAGCAAACAAAACAAAACAAAAAAACAAACAAACAAACAAAAACCCACTTAGCCAGAAGTAGTGCCATACACCTATTGTTTTTAGTTAATTTGTTTATTTTTGGGGTTTTTTTGTTTTTGGTTATTGAGCCAAGGTTTCTCTGTGTAATAGTTCTATCTAGTTATTCTGGAACTAGCTCTTGTAGACCAGGTTGGCCTTGAACTCAGAGATCTGCCTGCTTCTGCTTCCCAAGTGATGGGATTAAAGGCCAATCTGGCCTGACACCATACACCTATTTTAACCCCAGTATTGGGAGGCATGGGAGGCATGAGAGGCATGAGGACTGCTGTGAGTTAGAAGTCAACTTGGATTAAATAGTGAGGACAGTCTCAGAAAGATCTGAAAACAACACAACTTCTTACAATAAAAGTCCAAACTAAGATGGCTTCCCTGGTGAACTCTACCAAATAGAAATATTAATATAATTGGTCCAATTGGGCCACACAAGTAACCTAGAGACAATTTAAACTTTATGAGATGACACAGTTGAATTATATGTAAATAACACTATTATTATTATTATTATTATTATTATTATTATTATTATTATTAAGTTTTTGAGACAGGGTCTTACTATATAGCCTTGTCTAGCATGGAACTAGATCTGATTGCCTGAGATCTGATTGCCTCTGTCTCCAGAATGTTGGGACTAAAGCAACACCACACCTCCTCATTTTATATAAGGGACTTGAGAATCTTAACAGGATATCCTGAATACAAGAGTCTTTGTTGATTCCAAGAGACACCTGTACCAATTCTTCCCAAATTTCCAAAACATAGATTAAGAGGAAATACCTCCAACTAATTCTAAGAGGTCCTAATACCCTTATACTAAAACTAAGCAAATATATCTCAAACTACAGGTAGATAACCTATTATTAACAACAAGGTTGAGACACATACCTTTAACTCTAGAACTAGGAAGGCTGAGGCAGGCTGATCTCTGAGTTCAAGAACAGCCTAGTCTACAAAGTGAGTTCCAGGACAGCCAGGGCTCTATAGAGAGACCCTGTCTCAGAAAAACAAATAAACAAAAACTCAACAAAATGGTAGTCAAACAAATCCAGCAACTTTAAAAGGGTTATACTCAATGATCAAAGCAATTCATTCCCTGAATATAAACTAGACTTAACATTCAAAATTAATTAATGTAGTACATCATACATTAATCGTATAGAACAATTACAAAGTCACATGGTTATTTTAATAGATTAAAAAGGAAGAAGAGGAGAAGAAATAAAGAAAAGGCTGTGGGATAGTGTTCTTGTACACTGTAAAGATTTGGTTTAATAAAATGCTGACTGGCTAGTAGCCAGGCAGGAAGTATAGGCAGGGCAACCAGACCAGAAAAAATCCAGGAAGAGGAAAGGCAGAGAGACAGTCACCAGCTAGACACAGATAGTAAGACGAGAATGCCTTACTGAGAAAAGGTACCAAGCCATCTGGCTAAACACAGATAAGAATTATGTGTTAATTTAAGTTGTAAGAGCTAGTTAGTAATAAGCCTGAGCTAAGAGGTCAAACAGCATATAATTAATTTATTAAGCCTCTGAGTGGTTATTTAAAAAGGGGCTAAAGGACCAGGCAGGATGAGAAACCTCCAGGTGAAAGAGAGAAAGAGAGAGAACAAGCTGGGTGGTGGCAGCTCACAACTTTAATTCCAGCACTCAAAGGCAGAAGCAGGCAAGATCTCAAGTTAAAGACCAGCCTTGATCTACAGAATGAGTTCCAAGACAGCCAAGGATACACAGAGAAATCCTGTCTCAATACGTCCTATCCCCCACCCCCCACCAGCAAAAAAAGCAAAAATTCAATTGAGTAGTTGACAGTGCTGGAGAGATGATTCAGTCATTAAGAACACTTACTGCTCTATTAGGACCAGAGTTCGAAATCTAGAACCCACATTTAAGAGCTCACAAATACCTGGTATTCTACTCCAAGCAATTCTATACCCCCTTCTGGATCCTGTAGGCACCTGGGCACACATGCAAGCATATGCAGACATAAATAAAACAAAAATTAAAAAAAAAAAGATTTGACAAAACTTAAAATCCATTGATGACAGAAAAATTCAACCAAACTAGGAAGGAAGAGAACCTCCTTACCCTGGTAAGAGCTCATCTATAAGGGATGGAGCTATATACCTCAGTGGTAGTATTCTCACAATACCAAACACTTCTGTAACCTCAAGGCTTTTCCTCACACATCAAATAAGTAATCCTAAAGCAGTAGACAGGAAGTTCCAGCACCTCCTTCCCTAGGTTCAATCAATTTGCTAGAGCAAATCACAGAATTCAGGGAAACATTTAGTGAGTCCAGGGCTGGGCATTATCAAACCATCTCAACAGACTGAATATGAGGCTCAGCTTTCATGCCCTCTGGTGATCTCCACATATATTGTAAGTTCCCTTACAATCAAATCATTGGCCATTGGCATTAGCCTACCAGTCCCTCTACCATCCCCAGAAGTTAAGGATGAATGCTGAAAGCCCCAACCATTTACAACTACACCTGTTTTTTTTATGACAATCCCTCACCTCAAAGATATACAGGGCGTACGAGTTATCACTCAGTTCATTAGCATACAAGACTTTAATAATTTCAAGGATTTTAACATGACTAGATACAGACAAGGGGTAAATACACATTTCCTAGTATCACTCATATCAATTCCATTCTTAGGTATACTCCCAAGATATACTTCCACACAGAAAGTTGTGCACCCACGTGCAGAGCACCATTATTCACAATAAGCAAATGTGCAAATCTAATCATCTATCAACAAAGAAACAAAATTACAGAGAAATATTATTGAGCTATTAAAAATGAAGGACCGAGTCACAACACATTTAATGACATTTAAAAATACAAATGGGGGTTGGAGGAAACAGCTTACTGGCTAAGAGCATTTGTTGTTCCTCCAGAAGACCTGGATTAGGTTTCCAGCACCAATGTGGCGGCTCACAACTATTTGTACTTCCAGTTCCAGAGTATCCCCTCTTCTGACTTCTATGGGAACCAGATAAACACATGGTGCACATACAAACACACATGCAAAACACTCATACCCATAAAATAAAATTTTAAAAATCTTAAAAAGTTTAATCTTAAAAAAAAATTAAGCCGGGTGGTGGTGGCGCACATCTATCTATAATCCCAGCACTTGGGAGGCAGAGGCAGGAGAATTTCTGTGACTTTCAGGCCAGCCTGATC
Organism: Myodes glareolus; assembly: GCF_982192425.1. Classification (NCBI taxonomy): domain Eukaryota; kingdom Metazoa; phylum Chordata; class Mammalia; order Rodentia; family Cricetidae; genus Myodes; species Myodes glareolus. The sequence goes on along the minus strand of NC_142031.1, from coordinate 100,227,789 downwards.
TACATAGAGTTCCAGAAAAGGCTCTAAACCTACAGAGGAAGCCTGCCTTAAAAAAATTTAGGGCCAGCAAGATGACTCAGCCAAACCTGATGATCTGAATTTGATCCCAGTAATCAAGATCATGGAAATAAAGAACCACTTCCTACAAATTGTCTTCTGATGTCTAAATGGGCATTGTGGCACAGGCATGCAGACACATACACATGAAAGAATAAAGAAATGTAACAAAAATAACCTTAAAAATTACACTTAGTAAAAGCAGCTTGATATTAAAGGTGACATACCAGCCACCATCCCACTGTCCTCTCTGTTTCCCCTGGTAAATGGCACATTCTTCTCTTGCAGATTCCCCTGAGCCAGAGACCAACACCACCAGTACTCTAGGATGACAGGGCTCAACAGTACCATTTTTTTTTTCCAGACAGGGTTTCTCTGTAGCTTTGGAGCCTGTCCTGGAACTAGTTCTTGTAGACCAGGCTGGCCTCGAACTCATAGAGATTCGCCTGCCTCTGCCTCTCGAGTGCAGCTGGAATTAAAGGCGTACGCCACCACTACTCGGCCAATTGTACCATTTTCAAATAAAACTGACAAACTCTAGGGCTAGAGAGATGGCTCAGTGACTAAAAGCACTTGCTGCTCTTACAGAGGACCCCAGTACAATTCTCAGCATCTGCATGGTGGCCCACAAACACCTGGAACTCCCGTTCCAGAAGATCTTCTCTTCTTATCTCCATGGGAACCAGGTATATACAAACATGTTTTTGAGAAAAATACTCATATTTATAAAATAAAAACTTGTTAACTCAAAAGGTCAATTCAATTCTCATAAAATGTTCAGAAGAGGCAAACCAGAGACAATGTAAATTAATGTAAGATAAAATTAGGCAGTGGTGGAGCATAACTTTAACTCCAGCACTTTGGAGGTAGAGGTAGGTGGATCTGAGTCCATGGCCAGTCTGGTCTACAGAGTAAATTACATTACAGCCAGGGCTACACAGAGAAACTGCCTTAAAAAAAAGAAAAAAAAAAGTTTGGGGCCGGAGAGATGACTCAGTAGTTAAGAGCACTGACTGCTCTTCCAGAGGTCCTGAGTTCAATTCCCAGCAACCACATGGTGGCTGACAACCATCTATAATAAGATCTGTGCCCTCTTCTGTCATGCAAGCATTGCAAATAGATTATTCATATACATAAATAAATTTTAAAAAGTTTGATTATATCCTAGACCATAGATAGGTTCTTAACTTGTAGGTCAGGACCCCTTTGACAACCTCTATCTCCAAAAATATTTACGATTCATAGCAGTAGCAAAATTACAGTTATGGAATAGCAATGAAAATAGTTTTATGGTTATGGGTCACAGCAACATGAGAAACTGTATTAAATAAAACGTGGCACATTAGGAAAGTTGAAAAATACTGCCCTACACAAAGGAATTTTGAGCTGGTTCAGTAAATAGAAGGTTTTTTAAAACATGTTTGAGGATCAGGTAATAAAACGCTCCTTAACCATAGATTTGTTCCCTCTCTTAAACAGAACCGCAAGGCACACTTTATGATACCCCATCTTATATTTTCTCCATTAAGAAAACTGAAGCTGCTGGGCGGTGGGTGCATGCCTGCCTTTATTCCCAGCACCTGGGAGGCAGAGGCAGACGGATATCTGTGAGGCCAGCCTACTCTACAAGAGCTGGTTTCAGGACAGCTAGGGCTGTTTACACAGTGAAACCCTGTTCTGAAAAAAAAAAAATCAAAAAATAAATTTTGACTTCAATGTTACTTTGGGGGAGAGGTTATGCTTTTGTTTCCACAGGAAATGAGAGACTCTGGATTCACTCTGGGTTAAGAAAAAAAAATCAGGTTTCATTGAGGAAGACCCCCCCCTGAAAAATCTCCAATGGGAATAAATGGCCCAGATGATCCAGCATCTCAAAGTACCTGCTACAGTTTCCTCTGAATTCTACATCCAGAAACAGCTTCAAGGATGCTGGCTGAAACCATCCAGTCTCACAAAAAACTCCAACCAGGACTTGACCATAATTTTAATTTTTTTCAGGATTTCCCAAAGATAACCAGTGGCCCCAACGAACAGGAAGTAGTTTAGAGAACTAAGCCCCCATTCCCAAAAATAAATTATGAATGTTTGCCATCATTTAGGGAGGTTGGAAAAAAGCTAGCCAAAGGAGATTAGATTCAGGGATCTTGTTTTAAAAAAAGGGAGATATAGAAATGATAGGATAAAAGGGTAGATTACTGAATCTACTTTAATCCAACTGTTAATCTTACATATTTTACATTAGTAGAGATTTTGGTTTATTGATATAAATTTAAAGTTATTTTTGGTATACTGTGTGTGTATGTATGTATGTATGTGTATATATATGTTCTTATTTAGGGTATTATGTTTATGCAGCTCATTTAAAAATACAATATGCTGGGCGGTGGTGGAATATGCCTTTAATCCCAGCACATGAGGCAGAGTCAGGCAAATTTCTGTTAAAATTAAGAAATACAGATTAATAATCATCTACAATGGCAAACTTACAATCAAGTTAGATTTTCAAAGTCATCAGATATTTCAGATAGATAGGCAATCTTCAAACACTTCCAGCCCTACAGAATTTGACATTTAAAATGTTTTAAGAACTTGTCAATGTTTTCTTAACTGTGAGACATGTCTGCTTCTGGAAGCATCAATTACTTCAAAGAGGATTATGGGCATTTAAGAAAGTTCATATGGGGCTTGTTTTCTTTGTGGCAAAATCTAGCCATGTGGGCAAAGAAACTGGTCTTGCCTCAGTTGCTCACAGTTACTGTCCAAACTGGACCAGCAGGACACAAAAAGGCAACTGCCAAACTTTGAAAAGGTGGTCAGTCCTTCAGAATTCCCTGCTTCACAGGAAAGTCTGTCAGATAATTCTAGGCTTGTAGGCCTGAGGTGAATACCCCAACATTGCAGAGAACTTTGGGTAAGGGTAACATTTCATCTTTCTGGAATCTTTGGTGGAGTTGAATACTAAATAGAGTTTTCCTTAGTTATAATAGAAAGTAAATAATATATAAAACTTTAGACTCAAAAAAATAAGATAAAAAAATAAGATAAATGGTAGAGTATTATCCCTAATTTTGTCAAATAAAACGGACTAGATATTATAACTGTAATTCTTATTTAATAATCGTTCTGTGTATGTGTGTGTGTGTATATATATATATAATTACTACGTATGTTGAAAAAAATACCTTCTTTTTTGATTAGACAAAAGGGGAAAATGCTGTATAATAATCCTATGATTATGTATTACTGTGAATATGTAATTATCACTGTGAATATATATTACTCTCATTGGTTAATAAAAAAATTGATAGGCTGATAGACATGAAGTATAGGCAGGATACCCAGACACAGAGGACTCTAGGAGAAACGGTGATGCCAGGCAGCCACCAACAAAACCAGACATGTATAAAATGAGACGACAAGCCATCAGTCAAGCGGCAAAGCATAAATAGAAATATGGGTTAATTTAAGTGTAAGAATTGGTTAGTAACAAGCCTGAGCTATACCGGTTAAGCATTTATAAACAATATTAAGCCTCTGCGTGCTTATTTGGGAACTGGTGAGCAGGAGAGAAACATCCAGTTACAATATATTTTTACTTTATGTGCATGGGCATTTTGCCTGAATATTTATCTATACATCACATGTATACCTGGTGCCCCAGGAGGCCTGGAGAAAGTGCTAGATCCCCTGGAACTGGAGTTACAAATGGCTACAGGTCACCACACGGGTGCTGAGAATCAAATCAGAGTCAAGTGCTCGTATCTATCACTTCATCACCTCTTCAGACCCTTGATTAATCTTTTATGACTACTACTCAAAATTAAACTCAAAACATATCAATACCATATAGGACATGGCAATGCATACCTGTAATCCTAATATTCAGGAGACAGAGACAGGAGGATACCCACAAGTTCCAGAACTGACAGAACTACAAGTCCCTGTCTCTTCCTCTCAGCTTCCCCAAAAGGCTGCAGAGGTGACAGTAGAAAGGTACTTGCCACCAAGTCTGGCAACCCGAGCTCGATCCCTAAGACCCACACGGAAGAAAGAAGTGAAGATGAAATTTCCACGAGCTGTCCTTTGAACTCTTCATGTGTGCTATGGCACATGCATACACCCACACAAGAAATAAATGTAAAAAAAAAGACATTGACACAGCATTTTAAAAAGGAAAAAATAGTTATTGAATTTTGTAAATCCTAACTCTCCATAGAAAACTGTTTTTGTTTTTCTCAGAGGCGCCTCAAAATTCCTTTTCCTTTTTAACAGTACACTGCCTTTAGGCTGGACTTCTCATCTGCCACCAAAACCTCACAATTGTTTATATTTCTCAGCACCCCCTACTACTCCTACAGCACAAAGCTCAACCAGTTGGAGGATCCTCCAAACGATGAAGGAGGAAACATTTTACTATGGTACTGACATCTCCCCCCATTCCAGTTCCACAGCAAGAGGGTTGGAAAGAGGCAGAAAGTATAAAATGTCAGCTTTTGATGACTACCATTCACCCTTGCTTCAAGAGAGAGAATAAAACAGGACTAAGACTAAATATCCATGTCTCAGAATTTTAGCAACCTCTGTAAGGTATACTAATTAACCTTACCTGAACTCAGTCATTAGGACCAAGCCAACAATGTAAATGGGCTTCATTAACAGGTGGAATCAAGCCTGTTTTTTAGGAAAGAAGGGACAAAGATGCACTACAACCTTTCCCCACCTTTCTGGACCACTGAGCTATATACACTACTAGGCCAAGAGCTTATTTTCTGAAAAGGTTCATTTAAAAGACTAGAAACCATAGTATCTTAGTTCTTTTCTTACAACAGCAAAGATACTATGTGATACCTTGAGGTAGGAAACAAACCTAGAAAGAAAAGTATCTATGAAGCAGAAAGGGGTCTGAAATAGTACTCCAATATTAGCATATTTAACTACTCAAACAAGAGTAAATTCAGGAACAGCATAGCAGGAAGGCTTTAATGCTCAAGCAGGTTGATTGCCTCTTAGAACGAAGATTATGATCTCAAGAACAGTTAAGCAAAATTCTTCACACCAAACATCCCTAAACTAAAAATGAAGTAGTTCTCTAATCACCAGTGCAGAAACCAAAAAAACAAAAGGAAATACTTAGCAGACAAGTAAAAACACAGAATCCCTGGGTTTGAAAACACTCAAGCAACTCAATTCATTAAAAAAATTAAAATAAAAAAAACTAGAAAGCGTTCCCCCACAAAGTGGAAAAATGTTTCATCCCACAGAAATAGAAATCAAGGAATGAGAAACTTGAAAAGTCTATGAAATGAGACAGTCACTAAAAGAAAACACTATCACCTAACTCAAACTAACACTATGACCGTGTCTCCCACTTTAAATGAATGAACCAATGAGAGAATAAGGCAGCAGCAGAGGCCAGAAGAGGGCACTGGATTCTCCGGAGCAGGGGATACAGGTGACTATGAGCTGTTTGACATTAGTGCTGAGAATCAAACTCTGGTCCCCTGCTAGAACAGCAAGTGCTCTTAGCCACTGGGCCATCCCTAAGGTTCGTCTTCTGAAGCTATGTCCAGGTGTCTCTAACTTTACCCAGTTAGTTCTATAGTGTATCACCGAGAAATTAGTTTGACACCTATAAAATTAGCACCTACTGTCCCAAACAACTTAATATATAGCAATTCTTTGTATCTAGGTACAAGTGTCCTAACCTTTTAGGCCTCAGTTTCCAAGTTGTCAAATGTGGGCACTAAGGCAGATGAGACCGATGGATAGGACCCTCTCCTTGTTGAAACTGTTTATCTAGATGTATAGATAATGCTAGGACCATTAGCAGAGGCTGCTGAGAGAATACATTCTGAGTCTGAGAACAAATCATTTAAGTTCACACTGTCATTCCAGAGTTAACCACAGGGAGGAGCGAGGGATTTGAGAAAAATCCCCAAGGGAGACAGTATTTGGCTGTTACCTGAAGCCCACCTAAGGAGATAAACCCTCAATTCCAGACGTAATTAGAGCATTTACCTAGTCCCTCTACCTAGAGCTCGCCGAATCTCAAAGACATTTACTGTCCAGCTTTCCAACTCCCATCTACCAACCAGTTTTCCCTGTTCATTGCAGTTTCACGTCCATTTGCTCAACGCTGTTAATACAGATGTTTGTTTTTCCTTTCATTCAAAGTGGATTTTTCTTTAAGAAAAAAAGTTATCTACAGATTGTGACGAAAATAATTGAAAATCGAGTAAGCTACATTATAAGCACAGGCGAATGCCAACTTAGTAAGTTTTAAAGAAATCGAGAAAAAAAATTATAAGCATATTTTTTTTTAAAAAAAAGCAAGGCTGGTGACTGGTACAATTCTTTTCCTAAAGGTCGTAAAAAGGTTTCTAAAAGGATACAAACGAGTGACAATTCTCAAAGGTCAAGAGGAGCCTCGCAAACTAACACGAGGTGTTCAAGGCTCACGCAAGGAAGGGTTAAGAATGGGAAACACATTATCTGCCCGGGCTCCTTTTCCCCATCAAGTTTCTAGCCCCAAGAGGCCTGCCACATCACGTATTTGAAGAATAAAAACGAACTCGTCATTCTCTGCTATTCCGCAAATCAACGAACAAACAGCGATCCCTTCCTCTCCGCTCTGACAACTGCACCCCGCGCCGCCTGGGAGCCCGGAGGGCTGGGCTGGCAGCAGAGGATGGCGCGAAGGCACCGAGAGTCCGCGGCCAGTGGGCGGAAGGTGCCTCTCCCCACATGGCAGCGCTCTCGGCGCCACCGGCCATCGCGCCGCGGTCCCCCAAGCTCAAGCTGCTCCCTCTCCGCCCGGATCCCGCGCTCGCCGCCGCCTCCCGCACTGTGGTCGCAGGCTCCCGTCAGGGACCCTCGCCCGAGGAGAGCCCCATCCCCTCCCCCGCTCCCTTTCTCTGTCAGGCTTTCGCCGTGCAGCGGCCAGCCTCTGGGGCCCTGTCGCCTCACCTCCATGGAGACGCGCCAGCCTTGCATGGCGGAGAAGCCGTAGGGCAGCGGGAGGCGCGGGGCGCCAACCCCGTCCCCGGAGCACTTCACCGTGTTGGGTTGGGAGAGGTAGGCACCCATGGCGGCAGCTGGCCGGCGGCCTGTGAAGCAGGCGAGCGGGACGCGACCCTTGCCGGCGCCGGAGCCGGGGCCCCGGGGGCGCGCGTGGCAGGGAGCAAGCCCGGCTGCACAGCCGACGCAAGGTGCCGGCGAAAGGCGCGAGGCGGGCCAGGAGGCGGTAACGGGACAGGAGCGGGGAGAGAGCGGAAACGGAAACGCGCTGCTCCAGACCCCGCCCTGCTGGCACGGTGAGCCGCTGCGGGCGGTCATTTCCTTAGCAACTCGCCCCGCCCTCGGGGACAACGGCCCGCCCAACCGCCGCTCCCGCGAGACTGATCGCCACGCCCACCAACGGCCGCGGACAGAGGGAGCGGCGGGAACGTGCGGCCATCTCCTGGCTGACCCTGCCTGGCTCCCCGGCTCTGGTTTTTGCCTGAAGTCTCTTTTGTGTGGGGCCCGGAGCTTCCAATTGTGTCCCGCGGTATTGTCGGTCCTGCCTCTCCCTCCACACGCCCTCCGATTCCGACAAACACGGCCGGATTCGGTTCAATTAGAGTTGACTGAGCGTTTGTTCTGCGCTTCCGCGGTATTTAGCCAGGCTCCGTGAGGCCTGTACTGACAAAGGGAAACGGAGACATCGTCTGTGAAAAAAAAAAATAATGCGAGTTAATACAGGGTAGAAATGCTTTGTGCAGTCTGCAGACCGAGACGAGAGATGAGAGCCAAGAGGCGGGAACAAGCTTCTGCTCGCCAGTGGTTGATTTAGACAACCGGATGGCGCTGTACCACGGGAGAAGGGAATTCGCTTACAGGGCTAGAGGACGGATGAAAGTGTAAACTAGCTTGGGGAGGCTTATTGAGGAAGCTACTGGCCTCGTGGGAGAAAGAGTCTAGCAGGACAGGAACAGATCTAGCCATGGTCGTACATATCAAGATGGGTAATGCGGACGTCACTACTGGTGCGGCTTTTTTTTTTTTTTTTTTTTTTTGGTTTTAGTCTGATTCTGTGTGCAGTGTTCACTACAGGGAGAGTCTGGGTCCTGTGATTGGTTAGAAGGCTCTTAACGCGAACATGATGGACTGAGACTGGGGTGCAGGCAATGGAGACACAAAGACAATCCCCCAGTTTTGATAGATAGGATGTAAGAAAAAGAATTTCCCCGACGTATAGGGAAATCAACTCATTGAAAACAACTGGGGGCTGTAGAGACGGCACAGAGTTTAAGCCACTGGCTAGCGTTCTGTATTAGCCAGGTTCAATTCCGGAACCCACATGGCAATTCAATTCCGGGGGCTCAAACGCCCTCTTCTGGCGCCAGGCATGCTAGTGAAAAGTGGTGCACGGACTTCAGGTTAAACACAGATGTACATAAATTTTACCTTAAAAACAAAGCCCAGCATGATGGCTCATACCAGTAACCCCAACACTTGAGGGGCTAAGGCAAGATCACAAATTTCAGGTTTCAGGCCCGCCTCGGCTACAGAGGCTGTAATCAAATCCCAGAATTAATTATGACTCTTCAGTCTAAATTCTTTAATTATCAGAAATCACTTGAATTGGTCCACGCCACAGCTCTTGAATGGGTCCTAAAATGTCTCTCCCGCGTCTCTTCGTTTCCCCACAGTGGTTCAACATTTAGCCTTCTTGTGCCTCCAAAGCCATGCTTTCTTTTCCCGTGTTTCCACCCTCCCCATGGTGAGAACCTACTTTTTCAGGTTCTCCAATATCCCTCGCATAGTTTGGGTCCGCATTTGTCCTTCCTGTGTTCCTAGCACACTGTGTGTGCTCAGTATTTAAATATTGAGTTCATACATAACACCAAAGCTTTGACTCAGGTGTGTCAACAGAAGATGGTACCGTTTGGTATGTGCACTAGTTGGGGAGAAACTGTCCTGTTTAAGGTGATAGTTCTATATAAAAAATGGTGAAAATTCTGACCAGGAGGGTAGATTTGAATGAGGCTTGCAGGTTGTCATGACCCTCAAGTGAGATCTCTGAAAAGATAATACTGGGGAAGCGTGATATAAATTACTCTGCTGCCACTGTTGCTGTTTATTCTTGGGCTTTGTTTTGTGCCTTAAAATGTGACACTGAAGAGAGAGCAAGCAGGGTGGCTTATGCAGACAGGAGGCTCAGGAGCTCAGGGTCATCCTTGGCTACATACCAAGCTCCAGTCATGCCTGGGTTACAGGAGAACCTGTATGAAAATAATAAAGAAACTCAAAACTTTTAATCCCAGGACGCTGGAGGCAGAGACAGGTGGAGTTCTGTCAGTTCGAGGCCAGCCTGGTCAACAAGAGCTAGTTCCAGGACAGCTGAGACTGTTACACAGGTTATGCAGAGAAATCCTGTCTCGCAAAATAATAAGGAAAGGGGCTGGAGAGATGGCTCAGAGGTTAAGAGCACTGACTGCTCTTCCAGAGGTCCTGAGTTCAATTCCCAGCAACTACATGGTGGCTCACAACCATCTGTAATGAGATCTGGTGCCCTCTTCTGGCCTGCAGGCATACATGGAGGCTGAACACTGTGTACCTAATAAATAAATTTAAAAAATAAGGAAAGAAATACAAAAGGACAAAAGACATTGTAAAAGGAACATGGATTTTGTCATGTACTGTCTATGATTTCTCTTATAAGTTATTCAGGTTGATTTCTTCATCTGTAAGAAAGAGAAATGATGTTTAATCTTCAAGATTAATTTTAAAGTAAGAAAAGCTAGGGCTGGAGAGATGACTCAGAGGTTAAGAGCATTGCCTGCTCTTCCAAAGGTCCTGAGTACAATTCCCAGCAACCACAGGGTGGCTCACAACCATCTGTAATGAGGTCTAGTGCCCTCTTCTGGCCAGCAGGCATACACACAGACAGAATATTGTATACATATTAAATATTTTTAAAAAAGAAAAAGAAAAGAAAAAAAAAGCTAGCCTGGCAGTGGTGGCACACGCCTTTAATCCCAGCACTTGGAAGGCAGAGGCAGGTGGATCTCTATGAGTTCGTAAGTTCGAGGCCAGCCTGGCCTACTAGAGCTAGCTCCAGAACGGCTAGGACTGTTACACAAAGAAACCCTGTCTCGAAAAAGCAAAACAGACAAAATAAGAAAAGCTGAATAGGGCTAGAGAGATGGCTCGGTGGCTAAGAGCTCTGCCTGCTCTTCCAAAGGTCTTGAGTTCAATTCCCAGCAACTACGTGGTGGCTCACAACCTTCTGTAATGAGATTTGGTGCCCCCTTCTGGGCTGCAGGAATACATGCAGGCAGAGCACTGTATACATAATCAATCAATCAATCAATAAATAAGAAAGCTGAATATATCCCAGTACACCAGGGATGACTGCAGGGATACATGCAGGCAGAGCACTGTATACATAATAAACAAATAAATAAATAAAAAAATCTGAATATACCCCAGTACATCAGAGATGGGGGTAGAAGGGTTGCAAGGTCAGCCTGGGTTACTTATAATAGGACTTCCAGACTTCCAGAACAAGCTTGAGCTACATAATAAGACTGTCTCAAAAAGAAAACCCTAAAAGTGCCAACTTCTCTGCACAAATGTTAATAACAAAAAAACCCTGCATCTATTAAGTATCCATATAAATGCTAAGGATGAAATAAAAGTCCTATTAAATTTCATATTATGCCCGCAAAAAAAAAAAATGGATTGCCTGAAACAAAATGGGAGAAAGACAAAAGTAGCTAATAAAATAATAATGGGGGGGGGGAAATGAGGCACTGGGAAGCCAGTAAAGCCAGAGAGGTAATAGACACTAAAGGGCACATGTAAACTTTTCTCCCTAACCAGAATAATGCACTTCTAAGGACCAACACATTATGCTCACATATTCATAGGCTATCTTGTGATTCTGATTTATTTTTTCTTTCTGTTTTGCTTTGAGAGTCTCCTGTATCCTGGCTGGCCTTGAATGCTCTATGGAACAGAGATAACCTTGAATTTCTGATTCTCCTTTCTGTGTCTCCCAAGTGCTGGGATAACTGGCCTGAGTTACCAACCACATCTTTCACTCCTTTTAAAGTGTCAACTGCCAAAACCTGGATTATCAAACGTAGGATAGAATCAGTTCCTGCATGTGTACTTGAGGGACTGGCCTGAGAAGTAATCTCAATAGCACACAGCATATTTAATAGCAAGGATTAGTAAGACATGGGAAGCAGCAAAGAGTAAAGGCATGGGATTCAGTGGCTGTGAACAGAAAATAACCACTGTGACTCACTTGGCAGTTCCCACAACATATCCAAGGATTGCTATGTTGCTTTGATTTTCCAGTGACATTTTTTTTTTCAAATTGGTTGACTATCAAAGAAAACTGCCAAGCCTGGAGGGACGGCTCAGCCATTAAAGGCTAGGTTCACAACCCAAAATATAAGAAAATTGCCAAATGGGCTCAAAGACCCTATTATTCGTGATCCTAGAGAAGCTAAATAAGAAGATGAACCTGATGAAGATTATTTAGCTATCCACCAGGAGGTAGGAAATAGACAAGAGTCCCAGGTAACCTCGGGTGCATGGGGAGGGGTGGGAGGGTTGATGGAAGGGGAGAGGGTTAGAGAGAAGGGAGTAGGGGAGGAATGGGGAAAGCTCGGTGGCCTGGGATGGGGGGGAGGGAGGAAGGATGAATATGGGATCAGGGAAGAATATATTTCAACTAAGGGAGTCATTTTAGGGTTTACAGGAGACTTGATTATATATGGGATCCCAGGTCCAAGGAGAGATCCCCCAGATTGTTCTCTGGACAGAGGAGAGGGTGCCTGAATCGGTCGTGGCCCATAACCATACTGATGTATATTTTGCTTATCACCATAGATCCTTCATCTGGCGAAGGACGGCGATAAAGTCGGAGACCCACATTGGAGCACCGGACTGAGCCCCCCGAGGTCCAAATGAGGAGCAGAAGGAGGAAGAACATGAAAAACGAAATCAGTACTGCGAGGGATGCTATCACCCACTGATACAAGGAAACGGATCTAATGAGAGTTTACCAAGGCCAGTTGGACTGGGACTGAACGAGGACGTGATCTAACCAGATTCTCGGAATTTGGCCGGATTCTCTGAATGTGGCTGGCCCGAAGTCTTTCTGAAAAGCCATTGACTATGATACTGGGACCTGTTTCCTCTGCATATTCTGGATTTTGGGGATCCAGTCTGTTTGGATACTCACCTTCCTGGACCTGGAGGGAGGGGGGAGGAACTTGAACTTCCCACAGGGCAGGAAACCCTGACTGCCCTAAGGGATGAAGAGGGAGGAGGAGAGGGAGTGGGGGGAGTGGGAGGGTGTTGGGAAGAGGGGCGGAAATGGAAACTTTTATAACTTAATGAAATTTACTTTAAAAAAAAAACAAAAAAACAAAAAAAAAACAAAAAATAAAAATAAAAAAAAATTGCCAAATGTCAATCATTTTAAAAACTGTTTATTTCCATTCGCCTTTCCTAAGGGAAGAAGAATGTGCTTAAAAAGACAAAGGTGCTTTAGGCAAAGGTCTTTAAACCACAAGAAACAGAACAGTAAGGGACTAGGGGTGCAGCTTAGTGGTAGAGCGCTTGCCTATGGGACATGAGGCTCAGGGTTCAGTGCTCAACACTGAAAAAAGGAAGGAGGGGAATGAGGCTTGTAATTGTGAACTCCTTACATTTACAGATTTTGGGAGTTCAAGGGACCTCAAAAGTCAAATGCTCTAACTTTATACTTGGAGACCAGTTCAATTGTAAATGTAAACTCAAGGCCATCCAAAAGTGTGTTAGTCCACATAATGCAAAATATGCTGTGTTGGTATTTTATATATTCATCTTGCTATCTTTTTATATCATCTTTTTTATTTTTAAAAATATTTATTTATTATGTATACAATATTCTGTCTACGTGCATGCCTGAAGAGGGCACCAGGCCTCATTACAGATGGTTGTGAGCCACCGTGTGGTTGCTAAGAATTGAACTCAGGACCTTTGGAAGAGCAGGCAACGCTCTTAACCACAGAGCCATCTCTCCAGCCCTGTATATTATCTTTTTTAAACATAAATTCTAAAGGTGCTTTTAGAAATACAAGACCATCAGCCAGGCGGTGGTGGCACATGCCTTTAATCCCAGCACTGGGGAAGCAGAAGCAGGTGGATCTCTGTGAGTTCAAGGCCAGCCTTGTCTACAAGAGCTAGTTCCAGGACAGGCTCCCAAGCTCCAGAAAAACAAAAAAAGAAAAAAAAAAAGGAAAAAAAAAAAGACCATCAAAAGGCAACGGACTACAGATTGAGAAAACAATCTGAACAGGAAAGACATTAAGGGAGCGCGGAGTGAGAAACTGAAAGGTGGCAAGCAGGTCTCTGAAGCCTTTGTCTTTCAGACTTTTCTTGGGGCTCCTCACTCTGGTTTTTGACCCTTTTTGTGTAGCATTACTCGTGAGATGTTACTATGGAAACCTAGCAGCATTGTTTCCAGGATTGGGGACTGAGGTGATGACTATACATGCAAAGCACATGATCTGTCACTGATCATGTTAAAACACGAACAGTTAAATCAAAAAATGCCTGTTTCTCAAGAGAATATCAGTTTTGATAGTGTGTTCCTTCCTGGAGTGAATAAAAGTGAAAGATGGATCCAGGGAGGAATACCTCAGTGACACGATTTCGGTTGAGTGCTTCCATAAGACATGCAAAGCCTTGACAAACAGCACTGGGCATGGTGGCGAAGGCCCGTCCTCCCAGCACTAGGAAGGTAGAAACAGGATGGTAAGAAGTTGAGGTCCTCCTCCACTGCCTATAATAAGTCTAGTCTGAAATACATGCCTTCCTATCTCAGAAAAGGATTTAGGCCTGAGGGGAGCAGTCAGTAAAGCGCTCGCCTCACAAGCATTAGACCCTAAGTACAGATACGCAGAATCTATATGGATAAAGATCAAGTGCAGTGGTGGGACTGTCTAGTTCCAGCCACCGTGCAATGGGAGGGAGAGAGGGATCCCTGGAGGCTTGCTGACTGGATGGCCGCGCCTACTTGGTGTCTGAGGGCTGACACCTGAGGTTGTCCCTGACCTCTATGTGCATAAACACACACACACACACACACACACACACACACACAGAGACAGAGACAGAGACAGAGACTGAAAGCCAGAGACCAGAGACCAGAGACAGATTAAGAGCTAAGAAGGAATGGAAAATGTTGAAGTCACTGGAAGAGCAAGGGAAGAGTCTTTGTCTGGTGCTCTAGGCTAGCTTCCCCTTTGTTCTCTCTCTCTCTCTCTCTCTCTCTCTCTCTCTCTCTCTCTCTATATATATATATATATATATATATATATATATATATATAATTTCACTTTTTTGTTTTATATTGGTTTGGTTTGGTTTTTTGAGAGGATTTTTCTGTGTAGTTTTGGCTTTTCTGGAACTCCCTCTGTAGACTATGCTGGCCTCGAACTCATAAAAAGTGCCACACCACCACCCGGCATATGTTTGTAGTGTGTGTGTGTGTTTTCAAATTTCTGTGTATCATGGTGTTTCAGCAACTTCAAAGACTTTCTGTTGAAACAGACAGCCCCACCCAGGACTAGTCAGTCATTAGAGATAGCAAAGGACTCAGCCAAGAGCATGCCCTTAATATACGTATTGGCCAATCAGGAGCCGAACCTCCCCTATCAGTTTCTTACAGGATGGTAGTCAATATTCCTCATCCCAGGCACAAGGGACCACCCCCAAAACCTAGAGCCCATCCTACAAACTCTGCTGCCTTGTCTGTATCTTGGAACCCCAACAAAGCTTTGGGTCTATACTCTGTTGCTGCTGTTCTCCACCTGACCCAAATGGGTGCCTCCCTGCCACCTGAGACTGCCAGGCAAGCAGGGCTGCCGCTCCAGGACTTGTGAGAACAAAATGGTCTGGTTCTCTTCTTTGTCGTTGTTTGCAGGTCTCATCTAGTCCTT
The DNA here is from genome assembly GCF_982192425.1 of Myodes glareolus. Lineage (NCBI taxonomy): Eukaryota > Metazoa > Chordata > Mammalia > Rodentia > Cricetidae > Myodes > Myodes glareolus. The sequence goes on along the minus strand of NC_142031.1, from coordinate 100,212,745 downwards.
GCTGCAGCACTTACTACATGGCTTAGACTGGCCTTAAAAGCCCGGTCCTCCTTCCTCTGCCTCACGAGTGCTGGTTACAAATGTGCACTGCCGCCTTTAGTATAGACCATTTTCTTAGGCCTCGTCTTGGGCTCCTCTTATGGCTGCTCCTGGCTACGAACCTAAAACCACAGAACAAATACCCTGAAGTGAAACTATTTGTTTGGAGTTTTGTTTGTTTGTTTTTGTGGGGTGGGTTATTTATTTATTTATTTTTGAGGCAGGGTCTCTATGCAGCCCTGTCTAGCCTAGAACTCACTATGTAAATCAGGCTAGCCTCAAATTCACAGTGTTACATCTGTCTCTATCTCCCAAGTGCTGGGGTTAAAAGTGTATGCCTGGCCTGTTTTGGTTTTTGAGACATTGTCTTGTCATATAACCATACTGGCTTCAGACTCTCATTTCTCCTGTCTCAGTCTCACAAGTACACAAAACTCAACTTCCCAACATGAAACTTTTAAGCCAGAGAGACATTATATTTAAAACTATATTTTTATGTTTCTAGAAGGTGAGACATCCATCTTGTGGTTTGATTTTACTCAAGGCAGTCACTACAAAAATGGGTCCTCTATACATTTGTGTAGGAGATGTGTTTGTCCTAAAGAAAATACGAAATGATCACTTATCAAAGTGCAATTTAATTGCTGGGACTTTTCTGTTTATATAGTAATATAAAAGATGCCTATAACAAGATTGTACCCTTGAAAGAAGAATAGATAATTTCCTCCTTCCCAAGAAGAATAAGCATGGAAGTATCTTGTGAAATTCTTATTTTTTTCTTAGGTGATCTAAGTATGTTTGGTCCAAGGGTTTGCTCACAGGAAATCATGAAACTGAGTCCACACTAAGAAGGCCCGAGCCTCATCCTCACTCTTCATTCAGGGAGCCAGACAGGCCTGAACCAGTGCTATCTCACAGGCTGTTCCAATTAAAGGCAGAGCCTCCAAATTCTGGGTTACGATGGAGATTCCTGACATTGCATCGCAGGCTGTGAGTGTTTCTCTCCCCTCAAGGAAAGTATGGCTCTTCTGAAGGCATTCCTGAGTGAAAATGAGCAGAAAATGGAAAGATCTTTCAATACCCTAGTCTACCAGTGGCATTAGGATCCTAAGGTATGGCACAACTTGGAGATTCCTGGAATCGGGGTGGGGGTGAGCCTGCATTATCAGGAATCTTAGCAGCTGTGTCTTGTTAAACTGAAGAACCTGGACAAAGGTTGTAACCTTGAGAATAAAATAAGAAGGTGGGAACTCGGTGGTAGAGTGTGAGTGATTAATGTGCAAAACCCGAACGCAACCTATCATACCCCAGCCACGAAAGAAATAGATTTATGTCCATTGGGATGAGGCATGTGAAGAGCTTGGGAAAAGGGATGTTAAGGTCAGGACAGCAGTGGTCTAGAGCAAGAACAGATCCAAAATGAGAGTAACGGGAGGAGGGGTACAGTTAACTACTCTTTAGGAGAATCCATGAAAATCCCTGAATAAGAGCACTCCTTTACCTGCTCACTACTGAGACTGGAGAATCCTTTTATTAAGTCTGATGGACTGACTGGCCCGAGAGGACCAGGTCTGCAGCGTGCTTCTTAGGAAAGCCCTGTTGCTCTTTGTGGCTAACATCTTAAAACTGAGGCTCATGGTCAAAGTAACAAATGACCTCACAAACCAATAGCAAGGCCCTACATTTTACACGTGTGTTTAACTTAAAGTATTATTATTAGTGGGGGGGAGGGCTGGGAGACACTTTCAGGAGTTTGTTCTTTCTGCCACCTTGTCGAGGCGAGGTTTTGACCTTCCAGGCAGTCCTGAGTCTTGCTTTCCATTTCATCATAGGAGTGCTGGGGCTGTACCTGGCTTCTGACGTGGGTTCCAGGGAATGAATTCAGGCCCTCCACTTGGCTACAAGTGCTTTCCTCTACTGTACCATCGTGCCAGCTTTGGCTCTACATTCCAGTAGGAAGAACAGCAGTAGCAGAAAAGCTGTCAGTTGGAATCCCGCGCCATCTGCCAAGATGATTTTCTCACTACTGCTGTGGATACCCGTCTCCCGGCTGACTTGCCACTGCTGGATCTTTAAACTTAACTGGATCATATTTTTAATTGCTATAGTTTTGTTTGTTTGTTTTGAGGCATAGTCTTGCAATGTAGCCCATGCTGGTTCTCAACTCATGATCCTCCTGCCTAAGCTTCCCAATTGCTAGAACTATAGGTGCGTATCAGCAGACTGTATCATATTTTAAAAGTTATTTGATCTAATGTGCAATTGGACTTTAATCCAAACTGTGCTGGGTGGTGGTGGCGCATGCCTTTAATCCCCAGCGCTCGGGAGGCAGAGATAGCTGGATATCTGTGAGTTTGAGGCCGGCCTGGTCTATGGTACCAGAATAGGCTCCAAAGCTACAGAGAAACCCTGTCTCGAAAACAAAAGAATATCCAAACTGAGAATTTCTTTCTTTTACTAAGCGAGATTGGTGTTTTAATGTTCAGGTTGATTATTGGCATGTTCAAACCCATTCATGCCATCTTTTTGTTTTTGTGGGTTTTTTTCTCTTTTTCTCTCTTTCTTTCTTTTTTTTGGGGGGGGTGGCTGGAGAGACAGCCATGGATGCTGGGAACTGAATTCTTATATTTTTGGTTGTGAGCCTAGCCTTTAACAGCTGAGCCATCTCTCCAGCCTGTGGTTTTGGTTTTTTTAAAAATTTATTTATTTAATTTTTGTTGTTGTTGTTGTTGTTGTTTTCGAGACAGGGCTTCTATGTAGCTTTGGAGCCTGTCCTGGAACTAGCTCTTGTAGATCAGGCTGGCCTCGAACTCACAAAGATCCTCCTGCCTCTGCCTCCCGAGTGCTGGGATTAAAGACATGCACCGCCACCGCCCGGCACTCCTTTAGTTTCTTGCTTTGCTTTTCCTCTCTTCTCATTTCTTGCCTTCTGTTGGATTAGACAGATAATCTTTTCTAAATCCCCCATTTGCTTTCCTTTACCAGTTGAAGCTTTGTGTTTCTGTATTGTCCTTGATGTTTTAACATTTAAACTTATTTTTTTTTGTTTTATTTTGTTTTTCGAGACAGAGTTTCTGTGTAACAACAATCCTAGCTGTCCTGGAACTAGCTCTTGTAGACCAGGCTGGCCTTGAACTCATGGGGATTCACCTGCCTCTGCCTCCCAAGTGCTGGGATTAAAGGTATGTGCCACCACTTTCTGGCTCTCTATCCTCATTTTAAAAAAGATACAAACAGGGGCTGGAGAGATGGCTCAGAGGTTAAGAGCACTGACTGCTCTTCCAGAGGTCCTGAGTTCAATTCCCAGCAACCACATGGTGGCTCACAGCCATCTATAATGAGATCTGGTGCCCTCTTCTGGCATGCAAACATACATGGAAGGAATGTTGTATACATAATAAATAAATAAATCTTTAAGAAAAAAAGATACAAACAAGTTTTAACTACCTAGTAAACACTTCCAATTTTGTTATGATTACCTACAGTTATAGTTTCAACTTACTCTTTAAATTTTTTTTAAATTACATTTATTGTGTGTGTGTGTGTGTGTGTGTGTGTGTGTGTGTGTGTGTGCATCACACAAATGTGGAAGTCAAAGGACAATGTAAGGGAGTCAGTTCTCTCCCGTTACTAAGCATCTGGGTCCTGATGAAACTCAGGTCGTCAGGCTTGATGACAAATGCCTTAACAAGCTGACCCATCCTACAGGCTCCTCAACTTACTCTTTCTTTCTTTTTTTTAATTACTGTGGTAAAGTACACACAGCATAATGTTGCCATCTTAGTAATTTTGAGCACACAGTTCAGAAACAAAAGGTACATCTCAAAATGTAATTCAGCCATCACTACCATCCATCTTAATGTATTCATCATCTGAAGCTAAATTCTCTATTCATAACTTTGTTTCTTCTACTTTCTGTTATTTTTAGTTCTCTCTTCTCTTTTTGTGGTGCTAGGGATTGAGCCTATGGCATTACCTCATGCATGCTAGGAAATACTCTACCATTAAACTATTTGCCCAGTTCAGTTATATTTTCAGTCTCTGTGAATTTGACAACCCTGTGTTCCTCAGGTAAGTGGAATTATATAGAGCTTATCCTGTGTCTACCTGATTTCACTTAGCATATGCCCCCAGGAGAATTTCATTCCTTTTTAAGGATGAATAATATTCTTTTTATTTATTTATTTTTGTTTTTTTGAGACAGGGTTTCTTTGTGTAACAGCCCTGCCTGACCAAGACCTTGCTCTGTGAACCAGGTTGGCCTCGAACTCACAGAGATCCTTCTGCCTCTGCCTCCTGAGTGCTAGGGCCTATACCCCACTAGGCTGAATAATACTCTAATGTGAGTTCTCTCTCTTTCTCTCTGTCTGTCTGTCTGTCTCTCATCATGTGTGTATACATCTACTTACACATATTTTGTTTATTTTTTGTTTTGTTTTGAGAGAGAGTCTTGGGATGTGGCTCAGGGTGACCTTCAGTTCACTATGTAGCTGCTCACTTGTAATAATATTTCTGCTCAGTCTCCAAAGTGCTATAATTACAGGTATGAACCATCATGCTTGGCTCTGTTTATTCACTGATACCATATTTTGTCTGTTTAGCCATTTAAAAAGAATTTTACACACTTAATAGTGTACATGTGTGTGTTTGCGTGTGTATGGGTACACTTGCATATGTAGATGTTCATGCATGTGTGTGTACATGTGAAGGCCAGATGTTGATGTGGGGAGTCTTCCTCAATCACTCTCTACCTTGTATTTTGAGGCAGGGTCTCTCACTTGGGCCTAGAGCTCAACCATTTGGCTAGTCTAGCTAGCCAGCTTGCTTTGGAGAGTCCCTGTCTCCACCTCCAGAGCTCTGGGATGTCAGGTGGACCACTAACTCCTGCCAGCCTTTCCGTAGTTTCTGGGGATCTGAACCGTGGTCCTCACACTTTGTGCAAAAGCTTTACCCCCCCTGAGCCATCTCCTTAGCCCTACCTACTCATCCCCAGTGGTCATTTGGTATATTTCTACTTTGAGCCACTGTGAATAGTGCTTGAGGTATTCCGTTTGAGTCCTTGCTTTTAAGTTGCTTAAGGTACATCGGAGAGTAGAAATACCTAGATCATGTATTAGTCCTATGTTTAATTTTTGTAAGAACTTGCTTTCAAGCCAGGCATGGTGGCACACGCCTTTAATCCCAGCACTCAGGAGGCTAAGGCTGGTGGATCTCTATGAATTGGAGGCCAGTCAGGGCTACATAGTGAGACACTGTCTCTAAACAAAAAAGAATTTGTTTCTCCCATGTTTGTGAACTATATTTGCTAATGTATTTTCTCAGTCTCTATAGTCATAATTTTAAAAAAAGAAAAGCCATTTTTTTCTTTAAGATGTAGTTATTTACTATGTATACAGTGTTCTGCCTGCATGTATGCCTACATAGTCAGAAGAGGACACCAGATCTCATTACTGATGACTACAAGCCATCATGTGGTTACTGGGAATTGAACTCAGGACCTCTGGAAGAACAGACAGTGCTTTTAACCTCTGAGTCATCTTTCCAGTCCCCAAAGCCATTCTTTTTTAATAACAATTTTTATTATTTTAATTCTGGGTATGCATGTGTGTCTGCATGTGAAGTATATGTACAAGAGTGCAGGGACCAAGGAAGTCAGAGGCATCAGCTCCCTCTGGAGCTGGTTCCAGGTGGTTGCCAGCTATCTGAGGTAGGAGGAGCAGCAATATGCTCTCGACTACCAAGCTGCCTTGCTCCCACTCACGATTGTTTTCAACTTCACACCTTTGTTCACACCTTCTAAGAGATTTCTTTTGTTACTATGTGTGGAGCAAGCGGGTATTTTTGAGCCAGAGTCTACTGTATTTCAAGCTAGCCTAGAATTTGCTGTGTGGCCAAGGATGAGTTTGAACTTCTAATTCTTCTGTTTCCGTTTCTCACGTGCTGGGATTACCTGAGAGCACCCTCAAGCCGGCTTATGTGCTGCTAGAGACTGAACCTAGTGCTTTGTGTCTGCTGGGCAAGTACTCTGCTGAGTTACATCTCCAGCCCTAGGCACCTCTTAAAGATCTCTCATAGTCCCACTTTTTAAATTACATTTTATTTGTTTCTTATGTGTGCATGTGTGTGCCCACACATGTATTCACACATGTGCCACATTCACGTGTGTGTGGAAATCAGAGGACAACTTGTAGACTGTGGTCTCTCTTTCTACCATTTGGGATTTGGGGATTGAATTTAGGTTGTCGAGCTCTGTGGCAAGTGCCTTTACCCCACTGAACCATTTCGCTGTCCTGAAAATTCACTTAATACACTTAACCTACCAAGCATCGCATTAGCAGTACAGTGTGTGGTGGGGTACCAGTTACCTGTCCTGTGATTATATGTCTCAGTAGGAGAGATGGCTCACTAGTGCCACTCAGCATCCTGGTATCTCTTACCTGGGAAAAGATCACCATTCAAAACCTAAAGTATGTCATAGTTGGAAATATGAAATCTTTCCCACAGGCTTATGTTTTACCACTTAATCTCCAGCCTGTGATACTACTACTTTCCTGTGTGTATATGCGTGCATGTGTGTGTGTCTGTGTGTGCGTGTATGTATGTAGGCTGGAGGTTAGGAGCTGTCAGCTTTGTTTGTTTGTTTGTTTTTTGAGACAGGGTCTCTCACTGGGACTTAGGGCTTACTGATTATGTCATTCCCTATCTCCCCAGCACTGTGCCATCACACTTGGCTTTACTCATTCATTCATTCATTCATTTTACATGGATTCTTTTTTTTCTTTTTCTTTTCTTTTCTTTTCTTTTTTTTTAGAAACGGCTATTTCTTTATTGCCTATTGCTATGGTCTGAATTTTTGTGTTCCTCAAACGTTATGTCGAAATCCTACCTCCAGGTGAGATGTATAGCTATACATATTTTTCTTTCTTGTTTTTTTAATATTTTTTAAAATTTATTATGTATACAATAATCTAGCTGTGTGTATGCCTGCAGACCAGAAGAGGGCACCAGATCTCATTACAGATGGTTGTGAACCACCATGTGGTTGCTGGGAATTGAACTCAGGACCTTTGGAAGAGCACACAATGCTCTTAACTGCTGAGCCATCTCTCTAGCCCTTTACATGGATTTTAGAGACCAAACTCATCCCAATATCCCAGCCTTCAACACCAGCAGGTATTCCCTGTGAACACACCATCTGAGCAGGACAGGAAAACAAGCAACACACAGCCATCAGACTCGGGGAAAATCTAGGGAGGAAACAGAAACCAATGAACAAAACATCCACCCAACAATGAAAAACCCAGAAATCAGTACCTAGAGCTATAACCATCCCAAACCCAAATGCTTGGACACCAGTATAAAAACTGATATAAAATCGATATCAGCTAGGAAATATGTCTTAACTAGAGCCCAGCTATCCTACCACAGCAGGCTCTGAATATTCCAAATTAGTTGAAACACAAGAATAAGACCTTAAAACCAACTATGTGAAGTTGATTGAGGTTCTTAATGAGGTAATGAATATTTCCTTTAAAGAAATCCAAGAAAACAAACAGTTAAAGAAAATGAATAAAACTCTTCAAGACCTGAACATGGAAATAGATCAATAAAGAAAACACTAATGGAGGGAATTTTGGAAATGAAAATTTTAGGAACTCGAACAGGAAATTCAGAGGCAAACTTCACCAACAGAACGCAAGAAATGGAAGAGAGAATTTCAGGCACTAAAGATACAATAGAAGAAGTGGATACCTTGGTAAGAGAAAATGTTAAATCCAAAAACGTTCTGGTAGTCGTGCAATGGTGGCACACGCCTTTAATCCCAGCACTTGGGAGGCCGAGACAGGCAGATCTCTGTGAGTTCGAGGCCAGCCTGGTTTACAGAGTGAGTTCCAGGACAGCTAGGGCTGTTACATACAGAAACACTGTCTCAGAAAAAAAATTCTCAAATAAAACATCTAGAAAATCTGGGGCAGTATGAAAAGACCAAAGATAAGAATAATAGAAGTAGAGGAAGGAGAATTCCAGATCAGAGGCCCAGAAAAAAAACTTTCAACAAAGCCATAGAAGAAAAATTTCCTAAATTAAAGAAGGAGATGCTCATAAAGGTACAAGAAGCATATAGGACACCAAATAGATAGAATCAGAAAAGAAAGTCTCTCCAGCACATAATAATCAAAACATTAAACATACAGAACAAAGAAAAAGTATTACAAGTTGCAAGGGGAAAAGGCCAAGTAACATGTAAAGGCAGACCTGTTAGGATAACACCTGACTTCTCAGTGGAGACTAAAAACCAGAAGGGTTCAACAGGTGTTCTACAGACTCTAATAAGAGTCCACAAATACCAGCCCAGACTACTCTACCTGGCAGCTTTCAATCACCATAGATGGAGAAAATAAAATATTCCATGATAAAGTCAAATTTAAACAATATCTATCTACAAATCCAGTCCTACAGAAAATGCTAGAAGGAAAACTCCAACCTAAGGAAGCTAACTACACTCTTGAAAAAAAATTAATACTCTAACAGCAGCAAAATAAAAAGGGAAGTGCACACATGTGTACACACACCACCACCAACAACAACAAAGTAACAGGAACCAGCAAACACCACTCACTCATTGACCTCTCTCAGCATCAGTGGTCTCAATTCTCCAGTTAAAGACACAGATTAACAGAATGGATGAAAAAAAAAAAAAAACAGGATTCTGCTGCGTCCAAGAAATACACCTCAACATCAAGGATAAACATTACCTCAGGGTAAACGGCTGTGAAAATATATTCCAAACAAATGGATTCCAAACAAATGTATGCTTTTTTGTTTGGTTTGGTTTGGTTTTTTTGAGACAGGGTTTCTCTGTCTTGGAACTCACTCTGTAGACCAGGCTGGCCTCAAACTCACAGAGATCCACTTGCCTCTGCTTCTCAAATGCTGGGATTAAATGCATGTGTCACTACCACCTGGCCTGGTGTAGCCATTTTAATATCCAACAAAATAGACTTCAAACCAAAACTAACTTAAAAAGATAGGAAGGACACTATTTATCAAAGGAAAAATCCATCAAGATGACAATTGTTAACATTTATGTCCCCCAAACAAGGGAACCCAGGTTTGTAAAAGAAATACTACTGCATTTGAAACCACACATTAACCCCCACACACTAATAGTAGGAGACTTTAATACCACATTCTCATCGATAGATAGGTCATCCATACAAAAACTAAACAGAGAACTTCTGGAGCTAACACATTACAAACCAAACAGAGAGAGAGAAAGAGAGAGAGAGAGAGAGAGAGAGAGACAGACAGACAGACAGGCAGACAGACAGAGACAGAGAGAGACAGAGAGAGAGAGAGAAAACCAAATTAACAAAATCAGAAATGGAAAAGGAGACATAACAACAGACTCTGAGGAAATCCAAAGAATCATAAAGACATAATTTTTAAAGCCTGTACTCCACCAAATTAGAAAATCTAAAACAAATGAGTAATTTTCTCAATAGGTATTATTTACCAAAGTCAAATCAAGATCAGATAAGCAATTTAAGCAGACCTATAACCCCTAGTGAAATAGAAAAAGTCATTAAAAAACTCCCAACCAAAAAAAGCCCAGGGTCAGATGGTTTTAGTGCAGAATTCTAACAGACTCTCAAAGAAGATTTAACATCAATAATCCTCAAATTATTCCAAAATTAGAAACAGAAAGAACATTGCCAAATTAATTTTATGAAGTCATAGTTACCCATATACTGAAACCACATAAAGGCTCAACAAAAAGAATTATAGATCAATTTCCCTTATGAATATAGAAGCAAAAATACTCAATAAAATGCTTGCAAACCAAATCCAAGATCAAATTAAAAAGATCATCCACTACGTTCTAGCAGGCTTCACCCCAGAGTGCTAGGATGGTTCAATATACAAAAATCAATAAAGATAATCCACCACATAAAAAACTGAAATACAAGTTTGGCAGTGGTGGCGCATGCCTTTAATCCTAGCACTTGGGAGGCAGAGACAGGCGGATGGATCTCCGCGAGTTCGAGGCCAGTCTGGTCTAAAGAGTAAGTTCCAGGACAGGCTCTAAAGCTGCAGAGAAACCCTGTCTCGAAAAAATAAAAACAAACTAATAAAAAACCAAACAAAAAAACCACACGGTCAGAAAAGGCCTTTGACAAAATCCAACACCACTTCATGATAAAAGTTTTAGAGAGAATAGGGGCACAAGAGACAGACTTCAGCACAATAAAGGCAATTTACAGTAATCCTATAGCCAACATCAAATTAAATGGAGAGAAACTCAAAACAATTCTACTAAAATCAGCAACAAGACAAGGTTATCTACTCTCTTCATATCTATTCAATATAGTACTTGAAATTTTAGTTAGAACAATTAAGACAAATGAAAGAAATCAAGGAGATACAGATTGGAAAAGAAGTCAAAGTATCATTGTTTAGAAATGATATAATCTTATACATAAGCGACCCTACGAATTCCACCAGGGAACTCCTACAGCTGATAAATATTTTCAGCAAAGTAGCTGGATACACGGTAAACAGCAACAAAAAAAAATTGGTAGCCCTCCTATCTATAAATGACAAGTGGATTGAGAATGGAATTGGGGAAACAACACTTCACAGTATCCTTGAATAATATAAAATATTTTGGGGTAACTCTAACCAAGCAAGAAAAAGGCTTGTATGATAAAAATTTCAAATCTTGAAGAAAGAAATCGAAGCTATCAGGAGATGGAAAAACCTCCCCTGCCATGTATGGGTAAGTTCAGCATAGTAAAGATGATCATCCTACCAAAAGGAGTCTACAAATTCAATGAAACCCCCATCAAAATTCCAGCCCAATTCTTTTTTTTTTTTTTTTTATTTTTGAGGCAGGGTTTTCTTGTCGCTGTGTGTGGAGCCAGTCCTAGAACTCACTCTGTAAACCAGGCTAGCCTCAAACACACAGAAATCTGACTGCCTCTATCTCCATAGTGCTGGGATTAAAGTCCAGCACAATTCTTTATAGACCTTGACAGGACAAGTCTCAACTTCATATGGAAAAAAACAAAACAAAACAAAACAGGACAGCTAAAACAATCCTGAACAATAAAAGAACTCCAGGAAGTCTTACCATTCCTGATTTCAAATTATAGTACAGAGCTAAGAAATAAAAACTGCATTGTATTGTCATAAAAACAGACGCATTGATCAATGGAACTGAACTGAAGACCCTGATATAGATCCACACACATACAGATACTTGATTTTTTTTTTTATTAAGAAGTCAGAAATAACACACTGGAAAAAAGGTTGCATCTTCAACGAATAGTGCTGGTCAAACATGTCGGCATGTAGAAGAATGCAAATAGATCCATACTTATCACCCTGCACAAAACTCAAGTCCAAGTGAATCAAAGACCTTAACGTAAAACCTGATGGAAGAGAAACTGGGGAGCAGCCTTGAACTCACTGGCATAAGAGAAGACTTCCTGAACAGAACACAATTAGCCAGGCTCTAAGATAACAATTAATAAATGGGAATTCATGGAAACTTTTGGAAGGCAAAGGACACCATCAAATGGATAAGGAAACAACCTACAGAATGGGAAAAGATGTTCCTGCTGCTTGCCCCTGGGGAGTAAAGGTGATATTTAAGGGTAGGCTGTGGTGGGCGTGATCGATCGATAATTAACCAGGCCAACTCAATATAAAAAGATTTAGCTTTTAATAAAAAGGGAAAACTTACACAACCAGAGATCCCACGAACACCAGGTGAGCAGGGAACCAAAGAGAGAAAGTGGCAAGGCCCTTCGATCTTTTATTTGTTTTGTGTGACCTCAGGGGAACACACCTTAAGCAGAATGTGATTGGCTGAGATTCCCCATCATCTCCCCCTTTGTCTAAACAAGATTGAACTAAACCCAATACAATTATATACAGTAGGAAAAGATACCAAATATAAAATTATAAACAACAAACAGTATTAAGCAAGAAACATATAACAAAAGTTTTACTAAACATTTTATTTCATGGAGTCTAAATAATGTAAAGGATAATTACAACTATCTAATCTTTAACTCCATCAAAGATCTGAGAAGGGAAATAATTTTACTTAAGCAGCCAGGAAGTACAAGCGAGAAACTTCCAAAATGTGCAACAAATGAAAGAGACAATTGATTACCTGGGCAATCATCCAAAGTCTCGTTTGCAATGTTGAGTCAACCAACTTTGGCTAAGGCCTAACCTAACTGACATGCCATTTTCAAAGGCAAGGAACCTTTTAGAACTCTCTTACCCTGTCTTGGCAAGATAAGACAATCCTGTTTTTATTCATTTACGGATATTCTGTAATTCTGTCAGTGATCGAGGTATGGGCTTTTTCTTTGCCCAAAGGTCAGTTCTGCCAAGAAGAAGACAAGCTCCAAGTGGCGTGTCTTTGGTGCTTAACGTTCTCTCGGGAGTAGAGCGGTGATGACAGGAGTGATTGTGTCTCATTAGCACGAAATTCTAGGTTAAATTAAAGGCCATTTTCTCACAGCTCTTCGAAGAGGTTGAAGATTATACTATCTATATTAAATGTAATCTCTATGTTTTTAAAGAACCTGATTAGCCTAAATATAAATATGATAAACATATATGACTATTGATTTATAATTCTCGATATCTATCTAATTTGAAGACTAAGAGAATAAACAACTGTGCAATAAATGAGGACAATGACCTCCAAATGTAAACAATGTATATCATTACATAAACAATCTGCAATATGATAAATATATGTATATATATCAATACAAATAGAGGTAGAAGCATACTCACATACAGTATTCAATATATCAATGTACAAGAATCAACACCAATACAATTTTCTAAAAACAATAGCTCACAAATACCCAACACCAATTAATCCTTTTTTTTTTTTTTTTTTTTAAGGGAAGCTGGTGCTACAGGTTCCTGCAGTCTCCCTGGAGCACTGTTTTGGAGAGGTGTAATTCTTGTGGACGGAGGTCCAGTCCCAGGGAGAGGTGGGTCTCCAATAAACATCTCCAGTGGTTTCACATCCCCAGGCTGCACAGAGTAGACTTTTTAACCCCCCACAACGTCAGACGGTGGCCCAATTTCGGCCATCTCTGGGGCAGACATAAAAACCTAGCTTCCCCAAGTGGCATTTTGTCCATGGGCTCCCACACCCAACTGGACCCCCAGAGTCTCCCTTCGGAGAGGTGCCAGTGTCTAGGGGCAGCTGTTGGGGCTGTGCATCTGGGATATCCCAGGAATCTAGTCCAGCCATTAGTTGACAGAAATCAGGGATAAAGGTGGGTCACCAAGAACCTGGAGGGACTGTTTTGGAGGTAGTCCTAATTACCTTCCTGGTTTGTGAGGAAACCTGCAAAGTCAGTTTCTGGGGTGCATGGGGGTTACTATAGGTGGGCAGGGGCATCAGAATAAAGGCCAGCAGGACTGGCAGGATCAGGCTGACAGGATTTTGGGTGTGCTGAAGCTTTTATTTGGAAGATTCGGGGTCATCCTGTGGATGCATGGATCCAGGCTGCAATACCGTCCACTTTGAGGGCAGTGGGCGCCACAAGAAGCATGGTGTAGGGTCCCTTTCAGTGAGGTTTAAGGCTCTGAGAGGGTGTCTCCTGACGTACACAGAATCGCCAACCTGGAATGGGTGTGAAATCTCCAGGTGTCTGGGCTGGTAGGCAGCGGCCAGGGGTCTCTATGCCTGGGCTTGGAGATCTGGAGGGCCTTCAGATAATGGTCTGGGAAGAACAGCATTAGGAGCATGTATCTCATTCCCTTTAGTAAGCAGTGGCAGTTTTTATATAGGATCTCATAAGGAGTAAGTTTAAATCGTCCCGGGGTGTTTCGAACCCGGAGCAAGACAAATGTCCAGTCATTCCCGCTGATCTCTAGGGCCAATTTTGTCAGGGTCTCTTTTTAGGGTTTTATTTATCTTTTTTATTTGACCTAAGCTCTGGGGTCAGTAAGCACAATGTAATTTTTAATTGATCCCCAGTTGGGTGGCCAGTCCCTGACTTACCTGGGCAACAAAGGCAGGTCCATCAGCAGACCTGATTATCTTGGGCATCCCAAACCTCGGGAAGATGTTTTTTTCTATGATCTTTCTAGCTACCACATTGGCCGTCTCAGTCCTGGTAGGAAAAGCTTCTCTGCCATCCATAGAGCTTGTATCAAAATGGCCGATGTCACTTTAATGAGGCTATTAGCTCCGATCACCTGCTTCACTTCCTGTCCATCACAGCTGCCCCCACCTTCCACTTACCTTTAGTCACGAAACTGTTATCCATATACCTGCTCGGCTCAGACCCCCAGCCTTGCACCTTGGGCAAGCTTTGTCACCATTTCCAGCTCTGCCTGGGCAGCTTAACACAGAATCTTGTTTGCTGTACCCCAAGTTCCCCACAGCTGTGGTCTGGGAAGCTGGGAGCAGTTGTGTGCATGTGATACTTGCACGGTGCTCTCTGTGAAACCTGCAAGCGGCTCGGGACGGCTGGTTGGCTACGAGTGCAGTCAGGCTCCTGTACCTCCTAGGAGACAGCAGCGACCATTCCCCATCCCTCTTTGCTGCATGACTTTAATTGCCACCACCACAATGGCAGCAGAGGCAGCGGGGGCCATCCCTGGCAGAGGCAGAGAGCAGATCTAGCAGCCTACAGCTCCTGTAGAGCTCAAGAACAGCAGGGGAAGTGAAAGTCCCTTGTTCGGTCAACAAAAGGCTTTGATCACCTCTGGTCTGGTTTGAGTAAACCTGATCTTGACCTTTAACTTTGTTAACAATTCTTTTTTTAATAAAGGCATGGGACACTCAGGGATAACCAGGAAGGAACGAGTTACTTGTCTTTTTTAAAAAAATCTACAGTTTGTAAGGTGGTTCACAGATATTGTTTTTGTCCAGTTGCTTTAATTATTATGTTAGCTTTTTAAATGGTTGTTTTAACATAGAGTGCTCAGTCCTTGTGTCCGCTAGAAATTCATAGGGGTCTCCTCCACAGTCAGGGTTACCCTAGACGTGGGGAGGGGGTCCAAGCCCCGTCCCCTCCTCCATCTGGGGCCCGGCTCGGCCGGTCCCCACCACTCGCTTCTGCTCAGTGGCTGCTTAGGAAATGTCCTGTCAGCAGCTGCAGGGCCAACTCCTCCTCATTGTCTTTATTCAGCCCAGGCGGTCTTTGTCCAAGGGATGCCTCTGTCCATCTTTATTCATCTTTGGTCTTCTGTTGTTCAGGTTTTCTATCTGTCTAGGTCCTGTCTTTTTTCCCCCCTACCATTGTGGTCAAAATCCTATCTGATGGGGCTGGAGAGATGGCTCAGAGGTTAAGAACATTGACTGCTCTTCCAGAGGTCCTGAGTTCAATTCCCAGCAACCACATGGTGGCTCACAGCCATCTATAATGAGATCTGGTGCCCTCTTCTGGCATGCAAACATACATGGAAGGAATGTTGTATACATAATAAATAAATAAATCTTTAAAAAAAATCCTATCTGATGCTGATTGTTCTATGAAGGCCATGGCTACCACTGCCTGCTGACCTTTAGAGGTTGGGTCAAAGGGAGTAAAACACCTGTAAACTTCCATTAAACATTTAAGAAACACAGATGGTGATTCAATTGGCCCCTGGAGAACCTCTCTTACCTTGGCCAAATTGGTGGGGTGTTTTGAAACCCCTCTGAGACCTGCCATGAGACAGCTCAGCGATTGACTGTCAGCTGCCCCCACCTGTTGCCATATTGAAATTGTAAGTGGGCTGGTGGGTAGTCAGAACAGGTTCTATGAGTCCAGTCAGGGCCTGAGGGTCCGAGTGAAGGGGAAGTGCTTGGGAGGTCCCTCCCCTGTCCCCTGTGGATGTTCCTTCTCTTTCTAGGCATAGATGCAGCTGGCCCAAGGGCAAAGGGTTGGAGTTTTTAGTTGTATCAGGGCTAGGGGCCTGACCAGTGGGCTCCTCGGGAATGGGTAAAGAAAGTACTTCCTCCAAGGGGAGGATGAGGAGGGAGAAGGTAATTCTGGGTGTCAGGAAGAACCAGAGGTGCCTCCTGGGTTCTGGGTTTCATTTGTTCCTGTACAGGAAAGAGAGAAGACAAAAGGCTCGCAGGAGGGGCAGCCGCCATTGCCGCCGTCTCCGCTTTCAGAATCAGGGGAGCTGATGATGGCCTTGGGGCCTGTACTGGAGTCTGAGTTCCTGCAGATGGTTTATGTGTTGTTCCATTTCATCAAAGACAAACCAACACACAGAAACAAAAATACAAAAAGGCAGACACAGACTCAAAATCAGAAGCTGTGCGGCAACAGATTGGTGTAAAACTGGAAGTATAACCTGAGATGGAGGCAGATCATGCCTCCCAGGGGTGAGGGTGAACTGGTCGCTCCTAGTCCCCTCAGAATGCCCTTGGAGCGTCTCCCAGGACTGGGGCTAAGGGTCTCAGGACATTTCTGCCTCCCCACTTGGCCCTGCTCCAATACTAGCCCTGTGCAGACATAATTGTCAAATTACTGACTCACAATTACACAAAAACAGAAATATAGTAAACAAACAGACAGACATAAAAGCAAGCTTGTTCTTTCTTACATACAACTGGGTGGGTCTGGAGTGGGTCTAGGGGCGACTCTTTCCCAGCCAACTCACCAAATGTTGGACCCTAAAGTCCAATCACTGAGGAGGAGTCTCCCAAAGAGACTACTCTCACACCGCAGTTGATGCAAAAGCAAGAGGAAGTTTTATTTCTGTCACGACAGAGTTTTCTCAGCCTTGGGAGGAGAAGGACTCCAAAAAGCTATTACAGGCTTCTTTTAAAGGGAAAAACCACAGAACCAAAAAGGGGAGTGCAGAATCAAAAGGGAAGTGCAGAAGTCATTTGTCAACCATTGTGACTAGCTTGTTTAATGGTCAGCTAACTATGATGGGTCATTGTTATGGCGATTGCTGAGTTGATTGAACAAGGAGAAACACCTGCAGGTCATCTGCAGGTCGTTTTGCCCCAGTTTCAGGGCCTCGGTCTATTGAAGAAAAACTACAAAGAGGATGGAGAGTTCCTGGTTCCCAGGGGAGGGGGGGCAGTTTTGCTGAGGTGGCCCAGGGTCTTTCAATTTGACCCAAGGCCTGCTCCACAAGAAGGAACCCACACTTAACACTGTCTGGGTAACCAAAAAGCAGAGACATACCAAGCATGGTGGCACATGCCTTTATACCCAGCACTCAGGAGGCAGAGATAGACTTAAATCTACAAAGTGAGTTCCAGAGTTCCAGGACAGCCAGGGGTACAAAGAAAAACCCAGTCTTGAAAAACCAACCAACCAACCAAACAAACAAACAACCCAGAGACTAGATAGACCAGAGTTCTGTAAAACCAAACACTAGTGGTCAGAAAAAAGTATCAGTAAAATCCTAATAATATTCTGCTATATTCATAGATCAGTGCCTTATCCAGTCACCATCAGAGAGACTTCCTCTGGCAGCAGATGGGAACAAATAGAGACTCACAGCAGAGAGAATCTAAATGGGAGATCTCCATGAAATCCCCACCCTTAGAATTCAGGGAATCCTGAGGAAGTTGTAGAGCCAGAGGGGATGGAGAAGAGCAGGAGAACAAGGCCCTCTGAATTAACTAAGCAAGGTGCATATGAACGCACAGGAACCGAAACAGCAACACAGGTATAGCGGTATATTATCTGTGTTTTAATAAATAAAGTTTGCCTGAAGATCAGAGGGCAAAGCAACCATACTAGCCAGGACTCGGGAGACAGGCAGATGGATCTCTGTGAGTTCAAGGCCATCCTGGGCTATACAAGATTGAATCTGTCTAAAAGAGAAACAGAGCTCACACAAATGTGATCCCAACACTTGGGATCACACACCTTTAATCCCAACACTAGGGAGGTGGAGGAGAGCACCACATGGCTGAGTGGAGGGAGGAATTTAAAGGGGGAATGTATTGATAAAAACCCAGAGACAGATATTGGGGTTCAACCTGAAGGTCAGAAAAGCAAAACAGCCACTGGCTCTTACCTTAACTTCAATATGAAATGGTGATCCTGCCTTCAGGATTCTCAGAATGAGACTCTCTGAGAGCTGTCTCCTCCCCTTTTATATGATTCTCTAGGTCTGGGATTAAAGTGGTGTACCACTACTGACTGGTTTCTATGGCAAACTAATGTTACTACTGGGATTAAAGGTGTGTGTCACCACTGCCTGGTCTGTAAGGCTGACCAGTAGGACTGTTTTACTCTCTGATCTTCAGCAAACTTTAATTACTAAAATATAAACAAGAGTCATCACCCAGACACAGAGCAAGCAAGATGTGATTGCCTCATTGAAAAAGGTACCAAGCCACATGGCTAACACAGACAAGAATTATGGGCTAATATAAATTATAAGAGTTAATAAGAAGCCTGAGCAAATAGACCAACCAGTTTATGATTAATGTAGACCTCTGTGTATTTCTTTGGGACTGAACAACTGTGGGACTGGGCGGGACAGAAACCTCTGTCAACACCTCAGGGCCTATAGACCTATAAGACTAAGTAGGCTCCTAGAGAGGAGATAGAAAGTGTAGTTCATGAGGAGGTGCGTTACACTACTAAAGAGCTTAATGAGCTTGCTAATTCATTCAAACTGAAGTCTGGGGAGCATGTGTGGGAATAGATTTTAAGGGTGTGGGATAATGGTGGAAGGAATATAAAACTGGATCTGAGTCTGAGTCTGAGATAGTCTGAGTCTATCGATATGGGCCCACTGAGTGGAGATCTAGGTTTAATATTGTAAGAAGGAACCAAACTGAAGCCATTTTGGATAGAACTTCCATTTTGAATAAAGGTCAAGTAAAGTTTACATTTCCCAAAAAAAATATAAATGAAATATCACTACATTTCTCCTTTTGTCTAAAGTAAAAAAAGACTATAATGAATACAAATATATATATATATATATATATATACAGTAACTACAAGGACTATAGACAATATATACAGAAATAAATCCATCAACAATGTCTAATCCATTTGCATTTGACAAATTCAGAGAAAATACTCCATATCTACCTTATCTTGGTGAGTCCAAAGTCTTGTACCTATTTTACTTTATATTACAACTTGCTTTCTGCATCAGGTAAACAAGGAAAATATAACTATAACTGTCTAGTCTTCAACTCCCTCAGAGACTCAAGAAGTAAATAATATTAATTGAGTTGTACCATCTGCCTGCACTACTGAATTTCTGTACATGAGTCATGAACTAGGCTGGAGATTTAAAAACATACACATACAGATGGGGACACAAGGACATAGGCCATCCTTGAAACAAGAATGCCAAGAGTGCCCACTTTATTGTGTACAGGGACAGTTTATATAGTGCCCTGGCCATGCCCCAGCTCTCAGGATCTTTCAGCTACAGTCACTAGAAATCTCTCCCCTGCCATCAGGGTCTTGTGCTCAGAGCAACTGCAAATACAGGAAAATAAGTTGTTTTGCTCAGAGCAGCTGCAAGCAAGTTGTTTACAGGAAATTCAGGGTCTGGGGGTCCACAGCCCCCAACATTGAGTAAGCAGGAAGTGTGAGCAAGTGACTTCCAAAAAATGTGAGAAATGACAGAAACAGCTGGTTGCCTGGACAGTCACCCAAAATTCCTCTGCTACATTCTTCTTCTGGTCATCTTTCTTCAGCCTATAGGCCTAGGTTATCCAATAGACATTTCTGCGAAGGAGGCAATTCTGAAGGGCTAAACCTCCTTGTCTTGACAATATTTGGTAGTCACATTTGTGTCCTGTTTGTCCAATTAGGACAGCATGCTGTCAGCTATTGAGGCAAGGGCATTGCTTAGTGGTTTACTTTTGCCACAAAGAAAGTAAACTCCATGTGGAGTTTCTTCAAAGCCCATTATCTTCTCTGAAGTAGATTGGTGCTGCCAGGAGCAGACAGGTCTCCTTGTCATAAAAAAAAGAGCCTGTGCTATTAAAGCATCTTAAATATCATATTCTTTATATCTCAGAAGTGTTTGAATATGACTTATCTAAAATATATCTTTTTTTGACGTTGAAAACATACCTAATGTGACTACAAGTTTAATTATAATAGGTCACTAATTACTAACCTAAATAGTTGATAATAATAACTGTCAAAGACTAGAAATTTGCATACATTGTTAAATGTTCTATATTGGTACAATACCTTGAACAAGATTAGTAACTTATGTACAGTATTTTTTAACAAAATTTATCTCAAATTTGTATCAATATACAAAATTTGTATACAATATACAAGAGTCCAATCCAATGTAAAACATTTAAAACTAGTAGTTGTCTTTTTATTTATTTATTTATTTATTTATTTATTTATATAGTATTCTGTCTGTATGTTTGCAGGCCAGAAGAGGGCACCAGATGTCATTACAGATGGTTTTGAGCCACCATATGGTTGCCAGGAATTGAACTCAGGACCTTTGGAAGAGCAGGCAATGCTCTTAACCACTGAGCCATCTCTCCAGCCCCCTAGTAGTTGCCTTTTAAGTAGATTCAATTATCTACCTTTTTATCTTGTCATATCCATATCCTCCCTTTTTTCTTTTCAAAACAAGAACCTTGATTCTAATTTCCTTTGTTTAGCTTTCTTCCTGGCCATTACCAATAATACCTTGTAACCAACATCTCTAAACAATGATAAATAACTATAATTCATTGAATGACCAAAAACCACCCACCCCACCTCTTGGGAATGTGGGCGTTGTATTCCTAAACTTACTTCCTGTTGTCTGGAGGTGATAGTATCTTTAGGGGATCCTGAAAAGAAAAAAAAAAGATTAATTGTCAATTCCTGAGAGAGGTAGCTTTATCATTTGTTGTCCAGTCTCTGTGTAATAGGAAAGTGCAGGGCTTTTCTTGGGTCCTGGCTAGAGTGGTCTGTAAGGCTGGATCATTTCAACTAACCACCTCGAAATTATTCTGAGCAGTTTGTAATCCAAAACCGATCTTTAAGTGGTGCTATCAGCTGAATGCCATCAAATGAACCAGGTGAAATTGTTGTTGTGGGGCCCCATCTTCTGCCTATAGATTTCAGACATTACTGTAGGAAAATTTATTGGAAAACTTAAACATTATTCATATCAAAACAGAAAGTTTGAATTTATATATATTCAAAGAAAGGTACCATAGAGGCAGAAATAAGTATGGGAAGAATTTTTGAAAACAGAGTTTTGATAACCTTAGTCCCTAGATTTTTATTTTTCTTCTGTCCCACACCAGGTGGCTCTCCTGGAATGAGACCGAAACTCTGAATTTTTCTTTTAACAACATGCTTGGATTTAAGAGAAGTGTAGTAGCTCCCACAAAGTGTATGTTGCAACCAACAAGTGTAGGTGGAGACTGCTTGTTCATTTTCCAGCCACCCAGACCCGAAATAAACACACAGAAACTATATTAATTGCATCATTGCTTGGCTAATAGCTTAGGCATATTTTTAGCTAACTCTTACATCTTGAATTAACCTATTTCTCTTGATTTATATTTTACCACAAGGGTCGTGATTTACTGGCAAGGTTCTGGCGCATCTGTCTCTTCCAGCAGATACCTGGCATCTCCCTGAATCCGCCTTCTTTTTTCTCCTCTATCTCTGCTTGGAATTCCCACCTTGCCCTATTCTGTACTGCCATAAACCAAAGCAGCTTCTTTATTAACCAATGGTAATAAAACATATTCACAGCATATAGAGGGGAATCCCATATCAGAGAAGGAGAGCCACAGTCCAACTCCAAAGCCAGCTTTGATTTTTAAGTGAGTCAGGACTACCATTATATTGAGAAGTAAAGAGATATGTACGTTTAAGTAGTGAGATTTTATGCTGCAGAGAATATTGATATCATAAGTCAGATTTTTCTTTGCTTGGTGATTCTTTGTGGATAGCTACTTCTTCTTCTTCTTCTTCTTCTTCTTCTTCTTCTTCTTCTTCTTCCTCCTCCTCCTCCTCTTCCTCCTCCTCCTCTTCCTCCTTCTCCTCTTCCTCCTCCTCCTCCTTCTTTTTAATCTTTTCTTCTTTAGACATCTAGACGTCCAAGGTCTCTTGACTTCTCGATGATGAGTATTTTTCTATTTTCCTGCAAAGACAAGAACAGAACCCTGCCCAAACCCTTGCTTCCTTACAGCTTGTAGGATTGTCACCTCTGTGGATGAGCTGTGACTTCTCTTTATCAAGAGGTTTCTTCTGTTCAAATTGAATCTTGATTAATTTTGATGGTATTCATAGCTTTTCTTTTCCTGTGGAAACAAGAGCAAAAACCCTTCCCCAATGTAGCACATGTCCTGGTTTCCATTCTGAGGTCAACAAATCCTTGAAGTACACTGGTTGATTAATTCAGAAGTTTTTTCTATTGTCCAATGTCTCTCTGCAGCTGTTGTTCCTTTCTCATTAGCATTAAGAAAATTCAAGGTTATTGCATTATGCAATCTATTTCTGGAGTATTTACCTTCCCTTTTTGTTTATTTAACATATCCTTTATAGTTCTATTTGATCTTTCTATAACTGTCTGACTTGTAGAATTGTTTGGTATACCTGTAATATGCTTTATATTATAATAAGCAAAAACCGGTTTCATTTCCTTAGAGCTGTATGCTGGATCATTGTCTATTTTTATTTGTGCAGGTATACCTATGATGGCCATAACTTCTAGTAAATGTGTGATTACTGAATCAGTCTTTTCAGCACTCAAAGCAGTTGCCCATTGAAAACATGAATAGGTATCAATGGTGTGATGTACATGTTTTAATTTTCCAAATTCTACAAAATGGAAAACATCCATCTGCCATATTTTATTCCTTTGAGTATCCTTTGGGTTACTTTCTGTAAGAAGTGATGTTTGGTTGTATAAGCAACAAGTAGGACATCTCCTTATAATTTCCTTGACTTGTTGCCATGTGATGGAAAAGTTCTTTTTTAAACCTTTGCTGTTTACTTGTTTTCTATGAAATTCTGAGGCCTTCAGAACATTTCAAATCAATAATTGATCAATTTCTGCATTATCTTGTGCTAGAGGACCTGGCAGACATGTATGGAATCAGATGTATGTTATGTTTATGGAATGATGCCTATTCTTGATTAAATATTGTAAGTGAATAAATAATTCTGTATCAGCTGTTAAAAATTCAGCGTTTCAAAATGCAAAACAACTCTTCCTGCATATTGCTGCATATTACAAATCAGTAGCTGTGTTGAGAGGTTATTTATAATCCCTTAGTACCATGAGAATAACATATAATTCTAACTTTTGCACAGAATCATAAGAGATTTCTCCTATTTTACTTAAAGTTTCCGGGTTTGTAACTTGCCTTTCCTGATTTATTTGCATCAGTATCGAATGCAGGGTCTCAATTATTGGTATGTCCCATACAATGTGAGGAAGGATCCAATTAGTTCTCCTGATAAGTCATATTTTCTCACTTTTTGGATAGCTGTTGTTAATCTCTCCCAAAAAATTATTACAAGATCTTTGCCAGGGTTCACTTTCTTCCCATAATTTGTCGATTTCATCATTAGTGATGGGTACTACAATTTCTGCTGGGTCTATTCCTGCTAATTGATAAAGTCACAATTTTCCCTTTATAATTAACTCAGAGACCTTTTCCACATAAGTTTTTAATTTTTTACTCGGTTTATGTGGTAAAAAGATCTATTCTAAGATAATATCTTCCTTTTGCATTAAAATTCTTGAGGGAAAATGTTTGGAGGGTTAATATGACCGGAATGTAGTTAAGATTTGGATCCTTACAATCCACATGTGCCTTCTGCAATTTCTCTTCAATCAAAGTCAATTCTCTATCAGCTTCAGCTGACAATTCCCTAGAACTATTTACATACTTGTCACCATCTAAAACTTTGTTTAAATAAATTAGGTCATCAGGTTCTATCCCAATAGAGGGCCATAGATGGGAAATGCCACCTAGCAACCTTTGAAATCATTCAGAGTCTGCAACTGATCTCTGATAATTTGCACCTTTTGAGGTCTAATTTTTTGAAACCTATTTTACAGCCTAAATAATTAATAGAATCTTCTCTTTGTATTTTTCAGGAGCAATTTGAAATCCCCCAAAACACAAATTTTTCTTTACTTTTTCAAACATTCTTTCTAAAGTATCTATATTTGAATCAGATAGTAAAATGTTGTCCATGTAATGGTAAACTATAGATTCAGGAGATTGCTTATGTATCATTTCCAATGACTGATTTACAAAATATTGGCACAGGGTGGAGCTATTGAGCATTACCTGTGGGAGAATCTTCCATTGATATCTTTTAGTAGGCTGAGAATTATTATAAGCTGGCACTGTGAAGGCAACTTTTTCTTTGTCTTTTTCTTGTAAAGATATAGTAAAGAATCAATCTTCTAAATCAATAACTATTAGAAGTCATCCTTTAGGTAATAGGGAAGGCAAAGGAATTCTAGATTGTAGAGAGTCCGTTGGCTGAATCACCTTATCAACAGCTCTTAGATCTGTCACCATTCTTCATTTTCCAGATTTCTTTTTATCAACAAATACAGGAGAATTCCAAGGGCTGGTTGGTTCTTCAATATGGTGAGCACCTAGTTGCTCCTGTACCAACTGTTCTAAAGCCTGTAGTTTCTCTTTTGTTAAAGACCATTGCTTAACTCATATAGGTTTCTTAGTTAATCATTTTAAAGGTAGGGCCATTGGTACCTCTTAGAGTTCACCAGTTGTTGTTGTGTTTTTTTTTTACACCCAATGTTTGCTGAATATTTTTATACTACCTTATAATATTCTTTCCAGAAACATGAGTTGGTTTATGGTCCATTTCTGAGATACAGGGAGGTTAATCTGGGTATTCCATTGTTGTAGCATATCTCAACCCCATAGATTCACTGCTATATGAGCCATATATGGTTTCAGCTTTCTTCTCTGCCCTTCTAGCCCTATGTATTCAACCTATCTCTTGCTTTGTTTTACTTGAGATAGGGTTCCAATTCCTAGGAATTGAACATCCTCACCCTGAAGAAGCCAATCTGGATGCCAAGATTATGAAGTAACAGTAGCCACATCTCCACCTGTGTCTAATAATACTTTAATTATAATGTTATGTATTCATACTCTCTGTTATTCTGGCCTTCCTTGTCACCTGGCAGGGTAAACCCAGACAGTAGCCTGTCTCTTTAAGAGACAAGCTCCACCCACTCCTAATCTCTCCATTCCCACAGAGAGGCAAGCTGGTCCAGGCCTTCTCTCTCTTTCTCTCTTTCTCTCTCCCCACCCTTTTTATGAAGAGGCAACTCTTTGTCCCTCCCCCTTCTCTCTCCTCCTCCCTCCTTCTCTCTTTCTCTCTGCTTCTCTTCCTCTCTCTTTCTCTCTCTCTCTTTTTCTGTCTCTGTATCTTTTCCGTCCTTTCCCCCTACCCTCCCAATACCCTCTTCCTAAATAAAAATATTTCCTAACCTTTCTCTGCATGGCATATTTTGTTTCCCCGCCCACATTCCTCACACATCATGGGACCTGCAAAGGTTCCAACTTGTGCTGTGATCTTTCTCTCAGTTTTGGTCTTTGATCATTTTTAGAAGTCTGCCAAATTATACATTGAAATTTTTGATTCATCCTCCATGGTTATTCTATCATTCAGAACAGATGGGTTGGTCTTTTCTTTTTTCTTTTTTCTTTTTTTGTAAATAAGGCACTGGATTTTCTAATTTTCTTGGGGAGGCATGTCTTCCACAGTAACTGGGAATGACTGGACCACTTTCAGCCTGGTAGCCTGTGAGAGGCCCCCCAAGGAGTTTCCCGATGGTAATAGGTTGCCTTGTTTGTCTCTTTTAGATCAACCTTCATTGGTTCATTATTGGCCTTTACTGCATCTTCTGCATAATCCAGAAGGTTGGGGACTTCTGTTTGGGTGATTCACAGAAGAAACATTATTCCTAGGAATGCCCTGTCTACAATCCCTTCTCAGATGGCCTACTCTACCACAATTAAAACATTCGGTATTTTGACTTCTCTTCATACCTTTGGAAATTTCTTTTCCTACCCAAACCTCAGTGTTGTGGTCAAAGGACTCGGATGGGTTGTGTGTAGAATCCATTTGTCCATTGGTGCTGATCTGACTTTTAAGGGCCAGTGTATCTTTTTGCATTTTATATTAGCATTTCAAAAGTCAGAGATTCAAAGAGTACTCATCTAACTTCTGGATCTGCTACTCCTATTTGTACAGCTTTAGTTAATCTTTACAAAAAGTCACTAAATGGTTCTCTTGGGTTTTGTGTAACCTTAGTCCACTATTCAATTCTTTTTCCTAGTTCTTGAATCTTGTCCCAAGCATTCAAAGTTGCTCTATGGCATAGGAACAAAATGTGTTCATTGTATATAGTTTGACTATCTGGATCAGCATAACCACCCACATACCAAAAATTTGCCAGATAGCTTGATTGTGGTGATCAATATATACATATATCAAAGCATCAAGTTAAAACTGGAGTGGGCTATTATGCCAGCACTTGGAAGATTGAGGTGTCATAACATTAAGTTTAAGCCCTGCTTGACCTGGTGACATACACCTTTCATCCTAGCCCTTGGGAGGAATAGGAAGGTAGATAGATCACTGTATGTTCTAGGCCAGCCTGGTCTACATAGCAGCTACCAGGCCAGCCAGGACTACACAGTGAGATTCTGTCTAAAAAAGAAAGAACAAGTTCAGGCAGTGGTGGCACACACTTTTAATTCCATCACTTGGGAGGCAGACAGGCAATAAATAAATAAAGTAAGCAAGTAAGTAAGTAAGCAAGAGGAAACAAACAAATATGTTGTACACATAAAGTTTTTCTTTTTGTGCTGGAAATGTAACCCAGGGTATTGAGCATGCTAGGTGAAGCACTTGATCTCTGAGCGGCTCTGCAATCTCTAATCACTTGGAAAAGTATTCATTTGTTAACTAGTTTGTTCTCTGCTC
Source organism: Myodes glareolus (assembly GCF_982192425.1). Classification (NCBI taxonomy): domain Eukaryota; kingdom Metazoa; phylum Chordata; class Mammalia; order Rodentia; family Cricetidae; genus Myodes; species Myodes glareolus. The sequence continues at coordinate 100,185,755 of NC_142031.1, read as the reverse complement.
CATTTTTTTCTTCCTTTCTTTTTTACTCCCCCCCCATTTTTTTCATGATACATGTTTTCATCAGAGTCTTATAATGTTAGGCAAGCTTTTTACTAGTGAACCATTCCCAGCCCTATTCCATTTCATAAATACAAATATATAAAGAACAGAAAGTTCAAAAGGCACAGTGGATATGTAGTAAGTGTTCTTCCACTTTGTCACCCAGCTGTCTCGTTTCTGTTCCTGCCCAGCAGAACACTGTCATAATAAAGCTTCCTTATAAAATCCAACACATCAATGCAATACCTGTATTTCCCCCCAAATAATCATTTCACAAACAGGCAAGATACAACAGAATATTAACTGCTAATAATATTTAGTTAGAAATCACTCCTTTGTCCAATGGTAGTTATTAATTAAATATGGATATATTTGGGAAATGTAATACTTTATTGATAAAGTAAAAAAAGTTGTTATAGAAAAGTATAGGGGATGGAAAGAAGACTCAGTAGTTAAGACTTCATCCTGCAGCAGGGTGTGGTGGTGTAAGTCTTAACCCCAGCACTCAGGAGGCAGAGGCAGACAGTTCTCTAAATATGAGACCAGCCTAGTCTACATAGTGAGTTTCAGTAGATTCTGGGCTATATAGAGAGACCCTGTCTCAGAAACAAACAAACAAACAAAAAATCTTTTTGTTTGAAGGAAGTAGGATTATGTAAGGGAGGGTCTCTAAAATTAAATTGTTAATACTTACATAATTGTTATGAAGATGAGATTAACATAAGCCTGTTGTATACCAGGTGTGGGAGTTCATTCACATGGTCCAGGAGAGAAGTACAGAGGCTCCTCAAGGATGAAAAATCATCCCTTTTCCAGCTGCAGGGTGCATTCATCTCTATGGACTGAACCACCTTCCCTTCATTGAGGACTTCTTCAATATTCTCCAGTTTACACCTTAGCATGTTGATTTTCATGTCCTCAAACCATCTTAATTAAGCTTCCAAAGGGACAATGCCAAATGCAAATTCTCAATCAGAAAATCCATGGTTTTCCAGGTTGTCTCCCAACTATGTTTTGCACAGGCTTTGCACCTTTGGGAAACTCTCCTACATGATTCACATGTTAAACAGAAGGTGCTGAAGACAAAAGGCAGATTAGGGCTATGTGCCACTCAGGAGCTCATAGTAGCTGTATCTGAGTTCTCTCATCATAACCCCATTAAGACTGGTGACCAGCAATATCCTTACTGGAACATGTACACACTCATAGTAAATAAAACTTAAAAACAAACAACAGTGCCTGGTTCATAGAAGTTACTATGCAGATATTATGCTGAAACATTTTTGAGATGTCTTTTAGTGGGTTTTATGCAAATATTTACTTGCTTATTATTATATTAATGAGACAGGGTTTCTCTGTGTATCCATGACTGTCCTGGAACTCACAGAAATCCGCCTTCCTCTGCTTCCTAAGTGCTGGGATTAATGGCATGTACACCCCTGCTCCCCCCACAACTGCTTTTTAGTGGCTCTTTAATAAAGATTTATTTGGTTATTATTCTATTACTGAGACAGGGTTTCCCTATGTAGCCCTGACTGTCCTAGAACTAGCTCTGCAAACCAGGCTGACCTTGAACTCAGAGATCTGCCTGCCTCTGCCTCCCAAGTGCTGGAATTAAAAGTCATGGGCCACTGTGCCTGCCTCAAAAAAAATTTTTTTATGCTTAAGTTTGCCTATGTGTAGGTGCACGCATGCCTGGTACTTGTGGAGACCAAGAGAGGGCGCCAGATTTTCTTGACTTGGAGTTACAATTGTGAGTAGCTCTGTAGGTGCTGGCAACAAAACCAGGGTTATCTGTGAGAGCAAACAGTGCTCTTGACTGCTGAGCCCACTCTCCCTGTACATTTCTGAGTTTCTACAATAAGCAATTATTGCTTTTATAAGCAGGATATATTTATTTCTTTTGTAATCAGGAAACATAAATGAAGTGGTAAAGGTGTAGGCGGCAGTTGAGCATTTTAAGTATGAATGAGAGAATGATTGAAAATGAGGTTGCCAAACGATCCTCCATGTATATTTGAAATAGCTAGTTGAAATGCAAAGGTTGATAGTGCTGACAGAAAATATTGGAGAACTACAGTAGCATGAAGGGATATTTAGTGAGTGCTTGCCACAGTTCAGAAGTTCCAATTGCCTTGGTGCCCGCAGGAGAGAAGGTTAATCCGAAGAGGATGAGTATCCTTCCCCTTGAGACTAAAACACACTTTGAAAATGTGTGCTCTACATTTTAGGTACATGCATCTTTAATGCAAAAGGTTTGCTAATACACATTGGATTTTATATTGTTTTATTTTGAGAGAGCGTCTCACTATAGCTCTGACTGACTTTGAACTCATGACATTAGCCTACTGAATGATGGGATTACAGGTTTGTACCACTATGCTGGGGGGAAAAAAAGCTTGGTTTTTGAGACAGGGTTTCATTATGTAGCCCTGTTTGTCCTCAAACTCACAGAGATTCACCTCGACTGGGTGGAGGGTGGACAGAGAGACCAGAGACAACGCTGCCAAGCCGTCCGCCTGAGTACCACATTCAACATGACTGTTGAAAATTTAGTTATTCATGTCCCCGCCCTCCCCGCCCGATCTCCTCTCCCTCTCCCCCAGACAGGGTTTCTCAGTGAAGCCCTAGCTATCCTGGAGGATCTCTGCTTCTACCTCGGGAGGCGTGCACCACCACACAACCACCGGTAGAAAATATACTTGTTTTGTTGTTGTTGTTATTGTTTTGAGACAAGGTTTCTCTGTGTAACAGCTCTGGCTGTCTTGGAAGTCATTTTGGCTTCGACCCCACAGAGATCCACCTGCCTCTGCTTCCCAAGTGTTGGGATCAAAGGCGTGCGTCACCACTGCCCAGAGGAAATCTAGTTTTTAAAATAAGTCGTTTAAACTGAAGCGATGAGAAAATCAGTTTCGACACGATTTCCTTCTGAACCGTGAAGAAGGATTAATTAGTCCGTTTAAGGCTGGGAAATTGGTGATGGTGACATTCTCAGGTCAGCTGATTCACCCTTGTCCCCTGATAAAACATAGACAATGGCAGAATGAATTTCCACCGCTTAGATTCTGCCTTTAGTCTTCCAAGATGAACGGCTTACGTGGAGTCTATTGTACTTTCTTGACACTGAGTAGCAGTCAATCTAAATTCTTAGCAAACACTTTCTCAAGGACAGTTTTGATGACTCTCATTTCGGATTCTTCATTGGGCTTAAATTTGGGTAACTTTTTTTGTTTGTTTCATTTTCGCATTCGTCAACTATCAATGGATACTTTCAGTGAGTTCGTCCTTCGTGAGGGTCACGTCAGGTGTGTTTGGGCATAGTGTTATGCAAACCAACAACTATTAATTTTCATGTTAAGCAACTAAAAACAGCAGCAACAAAAAGCTTTCTGAAAAACGGGTGCCGGGAGCCCTGTCTCCTTCCCAAACGGGGACTATGGGCGGGATCGTCCCTTGGATTGAAGCTGCACCTCTCGTTCCTTTTGTCTTTTCGGAGGGTTAGGACTGTCATGGCGCTTTCGAGAAGAGGGAGAAGGCCTCGCTTTCGTCCGGCAGAATTACTTGGGGCACCTCGACTGGGTGGAGGGTGGACAGAGAGACAGGAGACAACGCTAGCAAGCCGTCCGCCGGAGCCCCGCAAGGGGAGGAGACCCGGCAGGAGGCTGCCCTGAGAGCGCCCATCTGCGGGAACCGCCCCCCGCCGCCCTGTCCAATGGAAACTTGGCGGCGCTGCGGCACCGCCCATCTGTTGGTCCGGACGCCGCGAGGGCGGGGCCCGCAGTTCGGTTGCGCTGCGGAGCGCAGCTGTGAGGGAGTCGCTGCGATCCGAGGCCCCGGAACCCGAGCTGGAGCTGAAGCGCAGGCTGCGGGCGCCGAGTCGGCAGGTGAGCTCCGGAGAAGGAGGCCCTGGAGGGAGGGGCTCGCGGAAGGGCGGCGGGATCGCCCCGAGCAGCGGGTCGGCGGGACTCGGCCGGCGGGTGCTGTCGGGCGGCCCTGCTCCCCCGGGAGTCGGGCCCGACCCGGCCCGGCCCGTCGCAGCTGAGGGGCCACCCTGGCCGCAGGGCGCCGCCCGCCCTCCTAGTGTCTTTGGCGTGGCCGCGGCGGCCCGGAATTCTGCGGGCGCGGGTCGGGGGGCCCCGGCGTTCTCTTGGAACTCTGGCCGCGAGAGGCGGGGCCGCGGCGCGGGCGGGGGCGGGGCGGGGGCCCGGGCCGGAGGGCCTGCGGAAGGAAGCGCGGCGTCCGGGCCCGGCCTGCTCGCGGGGCGGCGCGCCGAGCGCGGGGGCGTGGCCTGCGGCCTGACGGCGCGGCGGGGCCGGCCTTTGATGAGGTGGCGGTGGTGCTCGGTGGTGCTCGTCCGCCTATCTGCAGGGGCGATCGGCCCCCGCCGCCGTTCCTTCCCGATGCTGGCCCGGCGACCTGTTGGAGTGTTGAGATGCTGAGGACCTCGCGCCCCGGAGCTTACTTTCTTTCCGACTGTGCGGCTTTGCTGACCTCAGAGGCTTTTTGGGGTTTCCTCAGAGTGTCCTGTGACTGCGAGCTATGTGGAGTGACGCGCAGTGGGCTCTCAAGTAATCGTGGAAGCCCGGAGAACAACTTTGCAAGATAACAGACAATGCCCTGGAGTGGATGCACAGTGCGCCCTCAGGGGAGCTAGAGGCTGCGGGGAAGATCGCCCTCGCCGATGTAAATGAGCCTTCCCACGTGTGACCCCCCAAACCTGTCAGCAGCCCCGAGACCAAACCCCCCGTGTTACAGAAGTTTCGCATCCTTGGCGGGAGTGCTTGGGGCGCTTTAGGCTCGGCTCTCATTTTCCCCACTGGGGCGTGACTGGGGAGGGAAGACACAGCTTGTACCTTCCGGGACGTTTGTCTCTAACTGATGACAGACAGTCTTCTCTTCCTGTGACCTGTGAAGTGACTGTGCCCTCGGTCCAGTAGTTTTAGATTTCATAGATCCAGCTTCCTGTATTGACGTTCTACTCTTACCGTCTGTTGTAATCGCGCTAGAAAGTTAACTGAGCAGCTCAGCTTTTAGGCACATCGAGTGAACGGAGCTGCTCTAGGAACTGATTGAAACAGACTACTATTTTCTTAGCCTAGCTCATCTTTTCTGTTAGATTACTAAAACATTCGCATACATAGCTTTCTTGGCAGACTGAGGAGAATTTCTCGGATAGACAAGGATTTTCTTAGAAATTAAGTCGGGGAACTATCCTATCAGATATTTTTTCCTGTAGCGCTTTGTTGCTCTTGGAATTTACTAAAACGCTGTGTAGCTCTCGATTCGGGTCAAACGGTGTGGGCTGGAGAGAGATGTGCAGAAAGGGGCATCAGAGAGAAGTGTGGTCGGCTTGGTGTTGATTGCAGCTTTCTGGTGTTCTGAACTGACTTTGGAGTGCAAGTTAACTTTCAGGGTATCACCTTCTTACTAGACAGTACTCCCTGAGCCTAAGCACACACAGGTTGCAAGTCCTTTACAGCCTTTGTTTGCTTGGTGGTCCTATTATTTTTTTCATGGGTTAATGAAAAACTTAAGCTTTCCTTCAAGCAGTTCTGCCCCTGCAGAAATGTTGCAGTTTAACATGTTGCTTATGAAGGCTGTAGCTTGAATAATCCGTACCTGAAGGCAGTGACCGGTGTCAGGTGCAGTGCTTCAGAGAATGGCAAGTCAGAGCCTTTGAGCAATATGAAGGGGAGCGGGAAGCTTGAGGGCTTTGTTTTTTTCTTTTCAGTTTGTTCTAATTAAGTTCAGGCATTTCGTTTATTTCAATTCACTGATGTATCTCAAGCACCCACCCGGCGTGTGACCTGCAGTAACCTACAAATGTGACTAAACATTTCAGTGAGTAAATGAAAAGCAATGCTGTTAAACAGTACCCATCTGCCAGTCACACGTCTTAAGGAAGTGAGGTCAATAGGGATGGAAGTCACTCCTGTCAGTCACCTGGCCCAACAGCAGCTGTCTGTGTGGGAGGGGTGGATAATGTCACTGTTGGTTCTAGCAGACTAAATCAGTTGGGCATTTCAGCGAGCTGGCTAAGGATGAGATAGGCTAATAGGGCTGTCTCAGTGGACCATTTTGGAGTCTAGAGTCATCTATTCTGAGTAATGCCTGTATACCCTCGTTTTTGAGCACAGTGAAAATTGAGGCCCATGGCGAGTCAATGGGAAATATATCAATTGCATCATTATTTTCTGAGAAGAAATGAGGAACCCAATTTTATTGTGTATTTGGGTTTGCCCAAAGTGGGTTATGCTGTCATTAGCCTTGTGTTTGGCACTTCAGGGTGGTCTCCAGCTAGGGTAACGCCTCTTCCAGAAGCAGGAGAGTCATTCACACTGCATTATTTGGGTATGAGTAGTTCTGACTTTAAATTTAAAGGAAATAAGGGATATGTGTTTTTGAACCTGAAGATGAGGTTAAAACTATTAAAATTTTATAGATCTGTTTTTGACCTCTGTCTTCTCCTGTCTTTGCCCAACTGATGCAGGCTGAGTGTTCATTCCAGCATGTCGGAAGGGGAGTCCCAAACAGTAGTCAGCAGTGGCTCAGACCCAAAGGTAGAATCCTCCTCCTCAGCTCCTGGCCTGACTTCAGTGTCACCTCCTGTGACCTCTACCACCTCAGCTGCTTCTCCTGAGGAGGAAGAAGAAAGTGAAGATGAGTCTGAGATCTTGGAAGAGTCACCCTGTGGTCGCTGGCAAAAGAGGAGGGAAGAGGTAAGGTGATGGCAGTGGAGTTGTAAACAGTGAGAACCGGAGTAGCTGTCCAGGGGAACAGACCAGACCTGAGTAGGGTGGGGTTGGAAGATGGTCATATGCAATACTAAAATGGTGGGTTTGTGAGGTGACTTAATTCCACTTGAACTGCTTCTCAGGTGAATCAGCGTAATGTTCCAGGTATTGACAGTGCATACCTGGCTATGGATACAGAGGAAGGTGTGGAGGTTGTGTGGAATGAGGTACAGTTCTCTGAACGCAAGAACTACAAACTGCAGGAGGTAGGTGATTAGGCCTGGGGGCATTCGAACCAGTATTTAAACAGCTATTGGGAAAGTGCTGTAGGAGAGCCTTCATGGTTAGATCATCTAAGGGGAGGGGTCGTGGTGGCTTTCGTATTATTACAGCAATTTGTGAACTGCTGTCCCTGTCTCCCTTGCTCCAGGAAAAGGTCCGTGCAGTGTTTGATAATCTGATTCAGTTGGAACATCTTAACATTGTTAAGTTTCACAAGTATTGGGCTGACGTTAAAGAGAACAAGGCCAGGGTAAGATGTTTTTTTTTTTTTTTTGCCTAGTATTTCCTGAATTCTTTACCAGAGAACAGCTGTATTTACTGTCCCTTTTACATTCAGAGGCTAAAACAAGGTAATTTTGAGACAAGAACTGAAATCTTCAGCTGTGGAAGAGAAAGCAGGGCTTCATCTGCTTACTGTAGCATTTCCCAGCTAAAGATGGGGAGGAATGAGTGAACATTTACTTGCTTCTGTGTTTTAATTGTGCTGTTAAGCCTAAGAAAGTGATCCTAAAGGAAAGGGAAGTTGAACAAACACAGTTTAATATGTATCTGGTATAAATGTCACCAGGTGAGAGATAATGTCTAGATTAAAGCTTTAATAGGAAGTGCTTCACTTTCCTAGGTGATTTTCATCACAGAATACATGTCGTCTGGAAGCCTTAAGCAGTTTCTGAAGAAGACCAAAAAGAACCACAAGACTATGAATGAAAAGGTATGGAGGGAGGCTAGCTATAGTTTTAGGCTGGTTTAGGGCTTTAAAAAGATGGTGATAATTATGAAGCCAATTAAGGAGGGATGGCAAGGACTAGTGTGAAGGCTGAGAGAGGAAAGTATCACTGGGTGTGTGGTGCATTCCTTTGGTTCAGGAGTTCGAGGCCAGTGTGCTCTGCATAGTTTCAGGACAGCCAGGGCTATACAGTGAGACCCTGGAGAAGGAGGGTGGTGGGTGGAGAGGGGAGAAGGAAGAGGGAGAGAGAGGATATTACTGCGGATGCTTGGACCAAACTCTTTTCCAGGCTTGGAAACGCTGGTGCACACAGATTCTCTCTGCCCTAAGGTAAGTAATACGTGGTTGGTTTTTCCCCACTGTCTCCTGATTTATTTCCTTAAACAGATTGCAAGGCATTACTCTGCTTTTCTATTCTGCCTCTCCCCAATTTCTTTGAGTCATGTGCTGACACGATTAGTCCCCCTTATGGGGTTTTCCTCATGTCCTAACCACTACAGTGACCCTGCCTCATTCTCCTTGTGCTTTTCCTATTTAAGTCACTTGGCACAATAGAGATTCAGAGTACAGGAATTGCCATTATGGTGGCCAGGAATTGCTCCTCTTAACCCTTGGGTTCCCCCTGCCCTTAATTTCCTAGTGGCCCCTCTAACAGCCCAGTGCCCCCACAGCTACCTGCACTCCTGTGACCCTCCCATCATCCATGGGAACCTGACCTGTGACACCATCTTCATCCAGCACAACGGACTCATCAAGATTGGCTCTGGTGAGGGGAGGGAGAGATTCTGGGCAGGGGAGCCTCGGGAATTTGGGAACCATGGGGGTAAGGTAAAAGGCGTGGGGAGAATAGTGAATTTTGAGGTGTGGGCTGGTGATAAGAGATAGACTTTTTGTAGAAGTAATTCATAGGGAGAGACCAATTAGTGGAAATGGGGTAGGGTATATAATCTTGTACTTCTTGGAGAGAAACTTGGACTAATACAGAGAAATAGGAGGCTGGGAAAGGGCAAGAGATGGATATGAGGTCTGACTTGAGCCCTTTGGGCCAAACCCTACCAAAGAGGTTCCAGACTGTGCCTGCTGTGAGTGCTTTCATTTGCTGTATATTTGTGTGCAGTGACATTTCCGTGTGCTGTGTTTGTGTGTTGTTACCATTTGTCTGGGGCTTGGCTGCTCCATCGCTCACAACTTTTCTCTGTTTTCCTCCCTCCCGCTTACGGGCTGCTCTGTTCCCAACAGTCTTTCATAGGATTTTTGCTAATGGTGAGAGCTCCCTCTGCCCCACTTGGGGCTCTGTTTGTGCTCCCTTTGCTCCCTCTGCGGCTGCCCAGTGCATGCAGTCGTGGGAGCAAGGCCTGTTCCCTGCTTCCCGTGTCTAATTATGCCTGCTAAGCTTTTGCCCTGCCAGCCTCCACCTGCTTGTCCCTTTATAACCTGCTTGTTTCCTGTGGATTCTGCCTGGCTGGACACTTCCTCTTAATCATCTTCCCCTCATCATCCGGCTGGCTCCCTAAATCATTCTGTGCGCCTAGATTCTCTGTGACTTGTAGCCATTGTTACGATCAGAGTGAGTCCAGCTTCGGCCTGGCCCTGGTACCTCGTTCAGTCCTGTGGTAGGTGATTTTGAGGAATAAGAGTCTTCTAAAGTTTTGGTGGATTAAAAGTGAAACTGATTTCAGGATATTGGTTCACTGAGTTTGAGTTAACACAGATGGGTAAGGAAGAGGCTAGCTCCTTGGTTGTATGTTAATGCTGCTTTGCCTTTCTTATCCAGGTTCATAAGGTCTTTAGTTGTCCCATAGTTGGAAGGGCTGCCTGTGTTTTTATATTAATTGCAGGGCAGATGAATCAAATAAACCTAGCATTTTTATGGCCTATGGATTTGGTAGATCTGTGACTTTGGAAAGATGAGCAGGTCACAAATGAAAGCTTTTCCTTTGCTGTGCTACATGATGAGCCTGAAGCCTCATTGTCTGTCTGTACAGTGTGTAGACTCTGTTGTTTCTGAGTTAGGAACCTTAGGCTGCAGAAAGGGGAGATAGGTGGTGTTCTTATGTAATCTCTAGCTCAAGATTGGGAGACTGGTAGGTTTGTGTCCACTGAGTATTAGAAAACACACTTCAGGAGAAACATGGCTTTTGCAGCCTCTCTCTAGAGTAAGGTCATGCTTTGGTGGTGGTCAGATTGTGGGTGTTTCCCTACTTGTAGTGGCTCCTGATACTATCAACAACCATGTGAAGACTTGCCGGGAAGAACAGAAGAACCTACATTTCTTTGCACCAGAGTATGGAGGTGAGTAGTTTTGCCTTTCTGCCGTGTTCTCAGACCCTGTTTGTTTGTTTTTTTTTAAATTACGGTCCCTCGGACAGATTGTGCCACTTCACCTACACCCTCCCTGATAGAGTGACCTCAGATCTTGGTTTATATTTTATAACCTGAGATACAGGGATAATAGAACCACAACTTCATCTTTCTGTACTTGCATACATTTTTTCAAAGAGGTATTTATTTATTATGAATATAGTGTTCTGCCTGCATGTATTCCTGCAGGCCAGAAGAGGGCACCAGATCTCATTACAGATGATTGTGAGCCACCATGTGGTTGCTGGGAAGTGAACTGAGGACCTCTAGAAGAACAGCCAGTGCTCTTAACCTCTGAGCCATCTCTCCAGCCCCACCCACTTGGCCACTTCTTATCCAATCAATTCTCTTTCTTACTAAGACATTTGTTTTCTTTAGAAGTCACTAATGTGACAACAGCTGTGGATATCTACTCCTTTGGCATGTGTGCACTGGAGGTAAGGAGACCCAAGGGAAGGGAAAAGAGAAAGCGTGGAATTCGAACACAGACAGGGAAATGCTGGGAGTGACTGTGGGAGCACTGGGTGTGTTCCTCAGATCTCAGCTTTCCCTTGGGTTCCTCAATGCAGATGGCAGTGCTGGAGATTCAGGGCAATGGAGAGTCCTCATATGTGCCACAGGAAGCCATCAGCAGTGCCATCCAGCTACTAGAAGACCCACTACAGAGGGTAAGAGTCGTTGGGATCAATCTCCATCCTTAAGTGACTTTCAAATGCTTTCAAGTTTATTGTACTTCTTGGGAATATGTTCCAAGAGAAAAGAAATACAATCAAAATAGAAAACACTAAACACAATTTTCCTGTGAAGGGGTTCAGATAGGTAATAATATTAAGGTTAAAAATAATGTCTTAGTTAAGTATGTCTACATACAGATGAGCTGATTTTGATGGTTACCTTAGTCAGTTGCTACACACTCTTCCACAATAATCTTGGCATTCCAAAGTAAATTTAAATATCAAACCAGTCATTTTGGATTTTATATTTAATGAGCTAAGATTTAAAGGATGAAAGAGCTGGGTGGTGGTTGCGCACACCTTTAATCCCAGCACTTGGGAGGCAGAGGCAGGTGGATGTCTATGAGTTCGAGCCTGGTCTGGTCTATAAGAGCTAGTTCCAGGACAGGCTCTAAGGCTACGGAGAAACCTTGTCTCGAAAAACAAAACAACAACAAAAAAAATAAAGGATGAAAGAATTATGAATCAGTAGGTAGATTAACTATAGTGAGACAGGACAGTCTGAACAAGAACAATTAGGTCAGGCATGGAGGCATACACCTATAATCCCAACACTTGGGAGGTGGAGGTAGAAAGATCAGGGGTTCAAGGTCAACCCTCCTCTACATAGAGCATTCAAGGCCAACCTGGGCTACCTTAGACCCTGTCTCAAAAACAAAATGACAGCCAGGAGGTGGTGGTGCACATTCATAATCCCAGCACTCAGGATGCAGAGGCAGGCCTGGGAACAAAGGGAATTTCAGGACAACCAGAACTACACACAGGGAAACCCTGTCTCTGAAACCCAAAACAAAACCAAACAAACAAACAAAAAGCAAGGAAGGAACATTAACAGTTAATTAGGGACAGTAATGGGGGGCAAGAAAGAAGCAGAGATCTAGTCGAAGAGTTAATAGGATGGAGTCAGGGTCTGGTTCACATTAGGATGGGTTGTTGGATAAAAGATCACAGGTATGTGACTTTTTACAACTGAAAATTAGAAAGTATGATGCCATAGGATTTGATCAAACGCAGAAAAGGTGAAGTGGTTAGAGAAAGCATGGGAATATGGTGAATTCAGGAATTTAGTGGATAAAGGAAGTGTGGTAATAAATAGTCTTAGAAAACAGAATATGGTGAATACTGAATAATACTTTGCTAAGTTTGGGAAGGGAAAAACTAAATTTGGCAAAGATCCAAAAATGTTGGCCATGAATGAACTACTAACACACACACAAATACTAAGTCTCAATATTAAAAAAAAAGGTATTGTGGTTGTAGAGTGGAAAAGAAATAACCAAAGCTAGCATGGTGGCTCATGCCTGTAATCCTAGCACTTCAAAGGCTGAGACAGGAGAATTGTGAGTTCAAAGGCAACCTGGACTATATAGCAAGTTCCAGGCTAGTTTAAGCCACCTAAAGAGACCCTGTCTCAGAAAAATGAAGTCTAAAAAGAAAAGCCAGGAAGATAGTGAATGATAATTTTACACATTACATATGTATTTAAAGCCCTTTCAAGAGATGGGTCAGTGCTTCCCCAACAAGTGTTGCCTTCAAGCATGTATATTTACAGGCTGTGAGAGGCTTGCTAGATGCCTGCTTTAGTCCCTTGTTCTCTTATAGGAGTTTATTCAAAAGTGCCTGCAGTCTGAGCCTGCTCGAAGACCAACAGCCAGAGAACTTCTGTTCCACCCAGCACTGTTTGAAGTGCCCTCACTCAAACTCCTTGCTGCTCACTGTATTGTGGGACACCAACGTGAGTTTTCTGAACCCTGTTAGAAATTGGTAGTGGGACTGAATCCATGCTAAACAAAGATTACTAGGATTTTCTTCCAATTTGGGGCTTCCATCACTGGCATGGCATCTTTATTCTGTTACCAAAGGGATTCTTTACCCCTGTGCCTCTAAGCCTCCTGTGAACCAATTCTATCTTTACATAATGTTCCACCCCATTATACCCACCAGACATGATCCCAGAGAACGCTCTAGAGGAGATCACCAAAAACATGGATACCAGTGCTGTACTAGCGGAAATCCCTGCTGGGCCAGGACGAGAACCAGTTCAGACTTTGTGAGTACCCAGCTGAGAGGGTCTGAAAGGGATGGATTGATCCCTACCACTCTGAGGTTCTGTAAAATGTTCATTCTCGTGCTCTTTTTCCTCCTCCTTCTAGGTACTCTCAGTCACCAGCCCTGGAATTAGACAAATTTCTTGAAGATGTCAGGTGAGAAGGTGGGCTTCTGTGAGGAAGCAGGGGCAGGTTCCTGCGGTTTTCAAAGAGTCCGTGTGACTTACGTCATCTCCCACCAGGAATGGGATCTACCCTCTGACAGCCTTTGGGCTACCTCGGCCACAGCAGCCACAGCAGGAGGAGGTGACATCGCCTGTTGTGCCCCCTTCTGTCAAGACTCCAACTCCTGAGCCAGCTGAGGTGGAGACACGCAAGGTGGGGACTCTGGTGTGACTGCGGCTTTGGCTATGGGGGCGGACATCTCAACTACGGCGCTGTCCTATATGGAGTGCATTTCTGCCCCCTGGCCACCTGGTTCTTCTGTGGGGTGGAAAGGCTTCCAGGTGTCTGAGGGTTTAGTGACTGGTCTCTAGTGGCCGTCCTCTCTGTACTGTTCCAGGTGGTGCTGATGCAGTGCAACATCGAATCAGTGGAGGAGGGAGTCAAACATCATGTAAGCTCAGGGCGGGGGCTGACGGGTCTGCGCAGGGCAGCACTGGATGGAGAAGAGCAGCCTCATTCTCCGTTCTTTTCTCTAGCTAACACTTCTGCTGAAGCTGGAGGACAAGCTGAACCGGCACCTGAGCTGTGACCTGATGCCAAGTGAGGGTCTCCTTTGTTTTGGAGGAGGATACTTTGAGGGGCATGTCAGGGAGAGGGAAAGTGACTCAGAGCATGACTCCTAGCTTCTGAAACAGCTAAAGGGCTCCCGTACTGGACTCATTCACCCTCCTATCTTTCTGTCAGATGAGAACATCCCGGACTTGGCAGCTGAGCTGGTGCAGCTGGGCTTCATTAGTGAGGTGAGGTTCCTGCCCTCTGTGCCCTGGCTGCCTCCCCACCGTCTGTCAGCCTTGTCTCACTGACCTTCTTCTTCAGGCTGATCAGAGCCGCCTGACTTCTCTGCTCGAGGAGACCCTCAACAAGTTCAATTTTGCCAGGAACAGCACCCTCAACTCAGCCGCTGTCACCGTCTCCTCATAGAGCTCACTTGAGCCAGGCCCCTATCTGAGTGTGGCTGTCTCTGGACATGCTGCAGTCCTCCTGTCCCTTCTCCCCAGTCAGTATTACCCTGTGAAGCCCCGTCTCCCCTTATTATTCAGGAGGGCTTTAGGGGCTCCCTGGTTGAGCATCATCCTGCCCCTACCCCTCTCTTCCTCCCCTCTGCACTTTGTTTACTTGTTTTGCACAGACGTGGGCCTGGGCCTTCTCAGCAGCCACCTTCTAGCTGGAGCTAGTAGCTGACCTGCTGGCTCCTGCCCTGCCTGTGTGGACAGGAGGCCCACGGGCACTGGGGGAGCAGAGTTCTACAATCCCGCTGGGGCGGATGGGCGGGAGAGAAAGGTGGTGCTGCAGGGGTGGCCCCGGGGGCCATTCGAATCGCCTCAGTTGCTGCTGTAATAAAGTCTACTTTTTGCTAAAAGAGTGGCTTGCTGTTTTGCGGCTCATTGGGTGGCACAGCTGCCCAGGTGGGGGCGGGGCAGCCCCAGGTGGGGCGGCCCCTTGGAGGCTGGGCCTCAGGTCGGGGACGGGGCGGGCCCAGGTGGAGTTGCCTTGCGGCGGCGCGGAAGCTGGGGTTCTGCTCGGCGGCGGGGCGAGGCCAGGTCCAGATAGGGCGGACCGGTGGTGGCGGGGGCAGAGCGGCCCACGATGAGGTGCTGCCGCCTCTGCGTCTTCGGTAAGTTGCCTGGCTTTCCTCACCTGTAGTTTCTCGGCGTCCCACGCGCCGCGGCTGGCCCTGTGGCCCCGCCCTGCACGGCTAATATCTGCCCTTCCCCCTACTTTTCAGACGCCGCCCGGGGGCCCAGGCGGCTGATGCGCGTGGGCCTCGCTCTGATCCTGGTGGGCCACGTGAACCTTTTGGTGGGCGCTGTGCTGCATGGTACTGTCCTGCGGCACGTGGCCAACCCCCGTGGCGCGGTCACACCGGAATACACTACGGCCAATGTCATCTCGGTGGGCTCGGGGCTGCTGGTGAGCGTGACTGGCGGATGGATGGGCAAGCGGGGTGGGCTGGGCGCAGAGAGACAGTGAACCTTAGGCTTGTTGCTTCCGCAGAGCGTTTCCGTGGGACTTGTGGCCCTCTTGGCATCCAGGAACCTTCTTCGTCCACGACTGGTGAGAGGGGTGGAGGTGTCTCAGCTCAGACTTCCAATGGGCAGGAGCCTCAAATAGAAACTCAGATTTTTAAATCACGGGGAAACATAACTAGGCTGTTCACCCCGGTCTTCTACCCCACTAGCACTGGGCCCTGCTGACGCTGGCCTTAGTGAATCTGCTTGTATCTGCTGCTTGCTCCATGGGCCTCCTCCTTGCTGTGTCGCTCACTGTTGCCAATGGTGGCCGCCGCCTTATTGCTGACTGCCATCCAGGACTGCTGGATCCCTCCATACCACTGGACCAGGGGCCTGGACACACTGATTGCCCCTTTGATCCCACAAGAATTTATGTGAGTGGATTCTTGGTGTTCTCTGGGCTTCACCTTTGCCCCGTGTGCTGCTCCTCCCCCTTCCAAGGCCTAGTCCTCTTTGTCACTTCTGGTTTTAGGATACAGCCTTGGCTCTCTGGATCCCCTCTCTGTTCATGTCTGCAGGCGAGGCTGCTCTTTCTGGTTACTGTTGTGTAGCTGCACTCACCCTGCGGGGAATTGGGCCCTGCAGGAAGGAAGGGCTGCAGGAGCAGGTAAGGAAGAGAAACAGGAAGGGTTCATTCCACACCCTGGTTGTGTTGAAAGGTGTGTCTCTTAAGGCCCAGTTACTGAACCCACCCTCTCCTGCAGCTGGAGGAACTGACCGACCTTGAACTTTCTGAGTGTAAAAGGCCGGAAAATGTGCAGCTACTCCACCACCCTCAGGATTTCCAGACTAAACAGAAAACCTGGGTTTAGAACAGGTAAAAGGCCCCCGGGGTGGGATGCATTCTTGGGACTGGGACCAGTTAGTTTTTGTTGTTGTTGTTGTTGTTTTGCTATATTGCTTGTTCTCTGATGCAGGTCTGCTCTTTCTTTAGCAAGCAGCTGCTCTTCCGAGGCGTAATCCACAGGTGTTTTCTACTACGCAAGGGGCCCTGACCCGAGGGTGATATAAATAATTGTAATAAAAGGACTAGTTTTTGTTTTCTGTCTGATTACAATTACTTTTGGAGCCCAGCGCACTGTGCTGGGTGGAGAGGTGTTGATCAAAGAATGCGGCAGTCTCAACCACTTACAGGGCTTTAATGTGGGACAGAGCTAACCGCCTCAGCTGTACCAGTCACTGGAAAGAAAAGCTGGTGCTGGGGAGCCCACCACACCATTGGCTGATGAATTTGAGTACGTCCTGGCACACTGGGCTGTGGGAGGTCTGTGGGCAAAGGGGAGAACATGAGAGGGACTCCTTGGAGCTCCTGGGTGTCCTAAGGATCAGGCACAGGGTCTGGTTCTGCCTTTCGGACAATCCTACTTGGGGTGCCTCCCACCCCACCCCATTCCCAGCTGTTGTCCTTTACGACTGACTCCCTTTCTCACCTTGATGGCCATAAGAAACTTGTTCCAGTTGTCTTTGTTAGCAGCCTTCCCTGGCCGCTTAAATTCAATTTTGTTCCTCAGAATGGGGTAACCTGTGGTGGAGGACGAGATGGTGATGGGATTGGTGAGGACTGGGAAGGATGAACAGCGGCCTGGGAGTAGAGTGGGATGGGTGGTCCTGTCTTGGAAATGGATTTTGATGCTTTTCCCTCCTTTCTACTTGCCACGGGATATGGGGTAACGTGGGGTTCCATACCTGTAATGAGGCAGGGCAGGGCCCGAACCCCAGTGCTCGCTGCTACCAGGGAAGCCTCATAGACTCCACGCTCATCCCGGGGCAGAACCTGCTCCAGCCTCTGATCCATTGAGACTGTGAGCACCCAGTCTCGAACCTCTTCTCTCTGGGCCTCCTGGGAAAGAGAGGTAGCATTAGCTTCACATGGGGCTGGGAGGCTTGGGGGGTGAGGACAGGGCTGAGCCCTTAGCCTGTACATCGGCTTTTAGC
Source organism: Myodes glareolus (assembly GCF_982192425.1). Taxonomy (NCBI): domain Eukaryota; kingdom Metazoa; phylum Chordata; class Mammalia; order Rodentia; family Cricetidae; genus Myodes; species Myodes glareolus. The sequence goes on along the minus strand of NC_142031.1, from coordinate 100,168,658 downwards.
TATAAGTAGTCCACCATGGAACTGCTTCTGCTTCCCCCGAGTAACAGTAAGGGCTGATGTCACTGAAAAATAGCATCCCAAAGCCATCAACCCTTCTCGGTGCCGACCCACTGGTGACACCTTACCGGTACATGCTGCTTGGCCGGGAGTGGCACCTCAAAGGGGATGTCTGTGTCCTGGAAATCTGAGTGGTCAAGAGCGTCCAGAGTCCCTTCCTCAATTGCCTGTGGCAGAGCAGTCACCATGAGATCCGCACAGCTGGTGACGGGCAAAGGCCCCAGTCTCTAGGCACAGTTTCCCTACTTACGTCAGTCAGATCCAAAAATCGGTTGAGGAAAATGAAAGCCATGTTTTCCCAGCCAACTTCCTGTCACAGGAAAGGTGCAGATGGGTGTGAGGTTGGGGTCAGGGAGAACGCTCCAGAAGAGGCAGGCTGTGTCCTCCTCCACATCCGCCCCTTACTCGGCTGTGCTCAAGGCAGTCTCCACCCTTCCCTGCCCCAGCTCACCTTGGCAGCAGTGCCTGCTTCATAGAAGGCCTTGTCTGCAGGTAACAGCTGGGTGTGGCGCAGGAGTGAGATGGAGAGCCTGGCAGCTACGGTTTCCTGTGGATTAAACAGTTTATGATCCCGGCCCTGTGGCGATTGAGCTACCAGAGCAATGAGCCTGTAACTAAGCCAGCCATGGAGCTAGACAACCAGCAATCAGTTCTGAACCCTCTCCATCTCAGGCTGTTCCGGTCTTAGTTCTTTTCATCAGCATTACATGCCCAGCTCAGGTTATATATAGGGCTGTTTCTACTTCTAGAATTTGACCACGTACATGAAATGTAAGCACAGTTGTAACTAAATAAGCCAAAGTGTGTGTACTTCTAGGTGGTACATAAAACTAATATGCTATCTGAATGTTTCAACATAATGAGACTGGTAGAGCTGTGGGCACAGCCCTCTGGCCAGACAGTCTGGGAAGAAACCCCATCTCAGCAAGTGTTGGAGTGGCTAGAAGAGACATGCAGAGGGAATTGTGGTCAAAGACCTAAGCTCAAAGACCCAGAACTTGGATGTGTTTGGCTCCTGAGGTCTGAAGGTGCATCCTTGTGACCGAGCGCTCTGTGCTGAATCTCTCTGGTTGCATCTTACCAGCTGTTTAATACTCTGGGCCGCAGATCGTGTAGCGTAGTAATGAGCAATCAGCAGCATCATCTCAAACTCCTCGTGAGCTGCTGAGTTTGCTTCGCTGGACTTCACCAGATTTTCACACTAGAAAAGGGGGTGTGGGGGGAAGCACAGCTAGGCTCGGGTCAGTGGAGGGCCAAGGAGAACTGTAGAGTGGCCACTGCTGGCCATTTGCACTGAGAAGGTAAAGGTTTATGTCTACTAAGGAGAATAGAACAGAAGGAACTTTGACCCATTGTTGACCCTTGCTTACCAAGTTAAAGAGGACATCCCGAAGATCAGCCCAGCTATGGTAGGCCTCGGCATTGTTGGTCCCAGGAGAGCTAACCATGTCAGTGAAGATCCTTTTGTAGATGTTGAAGTTCTAGAGGTCGAGGGGAAGGGGACCTGAGTGAGGGACCTGAGTGTTTAGGAGCTAAGAAACTGATGAAGGAAGAAGAGGCCCAAGGAAAAACTGAGTTTGGCAGGAGGGCCAGGATTTCAAGGTTATCCTAGGCTTCATAGTTCCAGGCTAGCCTTGCCTACATGAGTTCCTGACTCAGAAAAGAGACAAAACTCACAACAAAAAACCCTATCATATTAGCTGGTGTTCAGTGAGTGTGGGTGATTAACGATGTTAAGGCTTACAGTGTAGAAATTCTTGATTCTCCGTAGAACTGTCAGTTCTAGAGGAAGTCAGTAAGGACCCTTGAGGGTATCCACGATTCCTCTTGGACAGACAGGTCTGTGTGTGTTTACTAAGAACATGGACAGCTGCCTGGGTGTTTTCTTTCCAAGGGTAAATCCTCCAGAGGGTCCGTTTCAGCTCAGGATTCTCTGAGACAAATGAAGGGATGGTTCTAGAGGATGAAGAAACATTCATCCCAAGAAGGCTGGTACCTGTGGGTTAGCAGGGGCTCCGTGCTGCACATAGAGGGCCAGTGCCTGGGCATAGCCACCCTCTCGGATCAGATGAGTTGCATACAGAGCCACGTACTTGTGCAGAATCTTGTAGTTCTGTTTGGGAGTGGAGGGACAGCACGGAAAAGGCCGGGTCAGCAAGGACAGGCAGTGACAAGAGACCACGGGTTTGTTTGGGAGGTAAAGGGCACTTGAGGATTCTGATCTCAGAATCAGAGGACAGAAGACAGCTCTCTGGTGCTCACTAGGGGCCGCTGCAGATTGGGCATTGGAGTTAAGGGGTGGGATGCTCAGAAGCAGGTAGGGAATCAAGAAGAGGTGGGTGGGAATGGGAGGGCCAGCAGTACCTGCTTGGTAGCTGTTTCAATGCACTTGTCCCACTGACCCTGCTCCACGTACAGGTCCAAGGCAGCTACTACGTCCACACCCACCAGCTGTGGAGCAGTAAAGACAGATGTGCTGAGAGGAGAAGGGAGGATCTCTAGTACCTCTTCAGGAATTTGGCTTTTACTCTTGTTCTGGTGGTGCTGGGGAACCCAGGCCTTACACATGGGAGGCAAGAGCTCAACCACCTAGTTAGCCCTTCTGGCCTCTTCCTGCTTTCTCCCTCCTAACACTGAGAGCTTTACCGAATCCACTTTGCCCTGGTTCTTGAGGAACTCCTTATAGTGCTGGTCCACATAGTCTTCATACCTGGGAAGATACACAGAGATTGCTAACTCTATGGTCATGTAACACCACACCCTTGCCATAAGAAATCTTCCTCAGTGTTTACAAAAGGAACTAAGAATCTCCTGGCGATTACCGCGGGTCTAACTCTTTGGCTACCCGTTTGGCCTTGTTCCATTCTTCACCCTCGATGAAAGCATCGATTGCTTCTTTGACAAGGTCCAGGTTCAGATAGAGTTCTGCAGCCTGCACAGAGGGAAATCTGAGTGAAAGCTATGTTTCCATCTGACTCAGTGGCCTCCCACTTGGTGAACTCTCTCCCCAGAACACTGGCGCACTTGCAAAGGGCCCACCCCACACATCTGGATCACGTGTCACCCCCTATCCCGTGTACATGGGAGTGTGCCGGTCCTAGCACCCTACTTACCGCACTGTGCTTTCCAATTCCAATCAGCTGGGGACCTACAACCCGAACTACTTCCAGACTGCGCTGGGGAGGCAGAAATTTGATGGACAGTTCCGCCGCCTGAGTGGTCGAACAGAAGGTAGAAATGGGGAGAAGAAAGAGTCTACTAGGGTTATTGGCCTTCGTGTTTTCCTCCTCCAGCTTCCAACATTCTTGTGATCCTTCCTCATCTTCCACCCTCCCAGGCTAAGCCTGGCCCACAGGTCTTCTGTGTGACCCCAGAGAACCTATCATGTTCCTCTCGGGTCGCTGCAACTCTGCACACTTCATTTGTTGTACGCGCTCACTGCACTTTGTCACAGATAGAATCTTGATAGCATAGTATAGAGAAAACCGAAATGAGAATTGTCGGGAACCTGGCAACTGTTTGTGAGTCTCAGATTATCCATGCTCACTGGAGTTTGAAAATAGAACAAAAAAGGAATGGCAAATACCAATAATATTAAGTTCAATGGATATTATATTGAAATGCCAATATTTTAAAATTTTGCTCATTTTTTAAAAAGATTTATTTATTATGTGTACAGTGTTTCTATACTGCATATATGCCAACAGGACAGAAGAGGGGACCACAGTGCATTACAGATGGTTATGAACCATCATATGGTTGCTGGAAATTGAACTCAAGACCTCTGGAGGAGCGGCTAGTGCTCTTACCCTCTGAGCCATCTCTCCAGCCCCAATTTTGCTCATTTTTATGTGTATGGGCATTTTGCATGCATTTTTCCCTGTTTCTGATGCCATGGAGACTAGAAGAGGGCATTGGATTCTCGGGAACTAGAGTTTTAGATGGTTGTGAGCTGCCATGTGGTTGATGGGGACATAACCTGAGTCCTCTGGAAGAAAAGCAACTGCTCTAAACCATTAAGCTATCTCTCCAGTCAACGTTTAAATGTTCAATTAGGTGTATTACATTTTTTTAAATTCTCTCTTTTTTTTTAACCTTATTCAAGAACAGGTATGAGAAAACTGCAATAACATTGTAGCTTGCATAGCGTTTTCAGCAGATAGTGCTAGTCTGGATGATCTGACGGCAGTTTAACTCTCTGTTTCCACTGGGATGCTGACATCCTCACTGATTTGAATTTCCATGAGACCCAGTTTGGCTATTATCTAGACCAATTCCCCTGTCCTTTCCCTTTCCTTTCTTGCCCTGCCAAACCCTGTAAGCAAGGCTTAAAAAAGCATGCCTTCTCCCCATCGATAGAGCCATCCTGTGACCAACCTGAAGGGACAGCCCTGCACAGACTTTAGTGAACGGTGTAAAGGCATCGGGTGCTCAAACCTCACAACCAAACAGCCCCTTTACTTCCTGTTTCACCTTCTGGGACCTATTCAGTGACCCCAGAACTTAAGGACATCTTGCATGGGCATCAACATAACAGTATTATTTAGAGAGCCAGGAACCCCCTTAGTCCCTCAGGACTCCCAATCCCGTATTTCCCTGTACCCATTCAAACTATGTATTGCATGTCTAATTACAAAGATAACAGGGTTGGCTTATCAGTTTTGCATGATGACTGCACAGTATGTAGGCATTGTTCAAACAGAACTTTGGGTGTTTTTGTAGGCTGTACTTGGATGAGGTTAACATTTAAATTGTAAAGCAGATTGGCCTTTCTAATATAGATGGGCTTCATCCAATCAGCTGAAAGCTTGAATTGAACAAAAGGCTTACTTTACCCCGAGTAAAGGAAAACTCTTCCTGCCCAAATGTCTGAACTGGGACACTGGCTTTTTCCTGCTCTCACTCTGGAACTGAAATGCTGACTCTTCTTGGATCTCCAGCCTGCCAGCCTTCAGATAGGAACTACAGCACTTTCTCTCCTGGCCTTCCTGCTTGTCAGGCTCCATGCAGATCTTAGGACTTGCCCACTCCGATAACTGCGTGCGTCAGTTCCTTATCTCAGACATATGCTCACATGTATCAGTTCTGTTTCTCTGACCAATAGTTTGTCTTCAGCTTGGTGAAGAGTATTAGGCTGGCTCAGTCTGCTGAAGGGGAGCTGTCAGGTTGGGGTGCTGGAGGAGGAGCCATGCTTTCGTCCTGGCCTTCAACTATGCCCTGGGGTCTGGAGTTGTCCTTTCCGCTCCCATTCAAGTCCTTCCTTCCTTAGAGAACCTTCTGAACTACTCCAGCCCCCACAAAGCACTTGTCTTGAACTCCACTTCATACACCTCAGTCTTTGCTCAGATCTGGTAGTAATTAAGTCTCCTAACTTCTGGCTGGGGTGTCTATCTTACATCCCTTCTAGTCTTCAGCTGCGGGGCTCTAGTACAATAGCAGGCACCCAGGAGATATCTGTTACTTGAGATAGAGACACAGGAGGATGGAGATGAACGTTTGTGCAGGAAGCTGACGGGAACGGACCTGCGGGAACCGGAGCCTCACCTTCATCCAGCACTTCTCCATCAGGCCGCCACTCCCTGAGTCTCGAACTTTGAGGTAGCAGTCCACTGCACGGCCATACTCTCCAGCCTGTTCCCACTGTCGTGCTTGCTCTACAAGTCCCTCCACACCTCTGTGGGATGTGAATATTTAATGCTCAGGATTGGGCAGGGGCAGTGTGGTCCAACCCACCCGGTCCTGACAACACTGCCAGGACGCATGGCTTCTCACCTTCCCCCCTTCTTGGTGGCTTCTCGCTCATACTCTTCCTGCAGGGCCTCTAGCTGGCCAGGCACATAGTCCTTGCAGATCCGCAGAGCATCGCTCCAGAGCCCAGCCTCCTGCTCAGATTTGCAGGTATCAGAAGGGCAGAGGTGGGAGCCCTGAGGCTTCCTCTGGCTGGGTTCCTGACTTCTTAGCCTTTCTCCTCCCTTTTCTTGCCTGTCCTTTCTCTCTCCTGCCCTCTTCATCACCAGGAATCAGTATAGATCTGTGGCCTCTCACTATCTCATTCTCCCTTTGTGGCACAAATAAAATGGCTCACCTTATAATAATTGAGAGCCAGACCTGGTCTCTGGGCCCGAAGCAGCAACCCTTCTGCCTTCTGAAAGTCCTTCTCCTCCAAGGCCCCACGGGCCTGACCTACCAGTACCTCAGCGACACTGTCAGGATCATGGGCCTCAGCCACACGCTGAGCTGCCTCCCAATCCTGGTTGTGGACAAACCTGCCCAAAATGGGGGACACAGAAGACGTTGAGTACAGGACTGAAGCCTCAGTAGTGGAAGACAGACAGCTGTACAATTGAGGGGCTATTGGTGTCATTTGTGCGAGCTTTGGAAGTAAAGTTGACCATGAAAGATACTGGGACAGTATCTTTATCCTATTCCAGAGCAGGACCAAACAGCGGGGGCTGGGGAGATGGCTTAGTGGGTAAAGGTACTTGCCACAAAACTCATGAACTGAGTTCAAATTCTGGAGCCCACATGGTAGAAGAAGAAAACCAACTCCTGCAACTTGTCCTCTGACCGCTACACATGTGCTGTGCATGCATTCCATACCCATAAGTAAACAGAAACAGTGTGGGGAAACTCACATGAGGACTGCCTCTTTGGGTTTACCAGCTCTGATGAATTCTGCTTCAGCCTCTTCAAATTTGCCCTAGACAGAAAGATAGTCACATATAGTGAGAAGGAGCCTGGCATCACAGTCACTTAGAAGACAGGATTGAACTGGTCACAGAGGTTAGCAGTATAGGGGGAACTAAATTACATTCATACCTCATCCTCCAGATACATGGCATATCTGAGATGAATCTCTGGGGTCTTGTGCTTGAGGGCTAGCCGAGAGAGCTCAAAGGCAAATTCAAAGGAGCTGAAATGGAAGGTGTAGACCGAGTTTGTGTATAATACTTACAGAAGGGAGAGGAAATAGAGAAAAGACAACCACCCCTTCTCCTGACTACTATGGAGTCCCAGCCTGTGACTCTGCTCCCAGCTTTGTGACATTTGTTAAGAAATACAGACACTTGCATGGATCAAGTGTGTGTGCTGCAGTAGTTAACCCCCTCCCACGTCCACACAGGCAAGTCTGATTTACAGTGGCTCACAAGCAGACAAAAGACATCACAGTAGCAGGGAGATTAGCTGGGGGCTAGCAGAAATGAGAGGATAGGACAGGGTAATTGAGGGGGTATGACCACAATGCATTGTATATATTTATGAAACTGTCTAAGATAAAAGAGAAAAATTTGCATTTTTCATTTAACAGAAGTATACTTTGATGACCCAGAAATGTTACTTAGTATGGTTCTAACTTTTCATGCTGTTCCTGCCCCACCTGTCTCTCTAGAACCACTGATAAAACACCTCCCTTCCAAAGATCTCTCTCTGCTATGTTCTCTTTCTTTCCTTCTCTCTCTCTCTTTTGATACAGGGTTTCACTATGTTACCTTGGCTGCCTGGCCTGAGACTCACTCACTGTGTAGACCATGCCAGCCTTGAACTCATAGAGATCTACTTGTGCCAGACAGTGATGGCACATGCCTTTAGTCCCAGCACTCAGGAGGCAGAGGCAGGTGGATCTCTGAGTTCAAGGCCAGCCTGGCCTACAAAGTGAGTTCCAGGATAGCTAGGACTGTTACACAAAGAAACCCTGTCTCAAAACAAACAAACAAACAAACAAACAAACAAACAAAAAACCCCACCATCAACAACGACAAAAAAACCCCAAAATTATGTATTATTATAATGCCTGGCCAATTTTTCACTCTTTAGTTTGTTTTGTTGAAGCATGGTATCATATAGTCTAGGATGGCCTCAGACTTACTATGTAGCTAAAGCTGGCCTTGAACCTCTGATCCTTCTGCCTCCACCTGGAAGTGGCAGGATTATACACTGGCACCACCATGCCTAGCTCACATGTTTTTACTTCTGCTTCAGCTTCTGAAATTATTTTTCAGTTTGCATGTCAGTTTTCCTTATGTGTGGGCTGCTCTGAGTGGGATGGAGCTGAAGGAGAGGAGACTGCACTGAGACCCACCAGTTGTCAGCAGCATGGTCAATGGCAGCCTCTAGAAGCCCCAGCTTGTTAAGCAGTCTAACTGCAGCCTCTCCTCCCAGACTCTTCGCCCACAGATAGGCCACGTGTTTGTGGGCATTGGCCCCTCCATGGGCTTTGGCCACCTGTAAAGCAAATTTGTTAGAGCATTGCCCACTGCACAGTTGCCCCCTGTCACCTTTGGCCTCCTGCCCCAGCTGTGATGAGGATCAGGATCCTGCTCCAGATCAACACTGAAGAGGACCAGCTTCCAGGTCTCTTAACATAGGCTCACAGTATTTAGGGACAGAGGATGGCTTCAGGAAAGCCATAAGCCCTTAAAATTATAAGCAAATGCTATATAAACAGGTATGGCTGTGCTTCAGACAGAAATACTCAGGTCTTTGTGACTTTAGTTAAAATTTGTCATGTAAGAACAGGAAAGAGGAATGCATGAACTCCTCACCCGGTAGGCCTCCTCCCAGAGCCCACTGGACCGGTACATGTTCACAGTTGCCTTCCATTCCTGGGCTTCAAGGTAGTGATACTCAGCTTCCTGCAGTCGGCCTTCTGCCTCCAGCTCCTGTGGGGTAGTGCATCATGATGGAAGGGGTAATGGATACTGGCTGGTCCAGCTCCTGTGGGTTAGTGCATCATGATGGAAGGGGTAATGGATACTGGCTGGTCCAGCTCCTGTGGGGTAGTGCATCATGATGGAAGGGGTGATGGATACTGGCTGGTCCAGCTCCTGTGGGGTAGTGCATCATGATGGAAGGGGTGATGGATACTGGCTGGGAGGCATGAGCAGGGGTAAAAAGGCTCACCTTGCCCAGGTGAAGGTGTGTGTCACTGAGTAGATCTGGGTGGTGCTTCCCTACCAGGCGGATCATGTCATCATACAACTTGTGCTTTTTGAACATGGTGATGGCAAGGTCAGGTTCCTCCACTGTCACATACAACCTGAGGACAGGGGATGCACCTGGAGCCTCCTACAGCTAGATCCCTGCTGCCACTGCTTCTGGGAGGAGGCCACAAGTCCTCAGCCCCATCCCTTCTCCGCATTGATGCCTCAGCCCCATCCCTTCTCCACACTCACCGTTCAGCCTCTCGGTACTTGCCCTGCTTCTCCATTTCCTGGGCCTGGGTGATGTACAGCACTGACACATCCTCTGGCCGCATGCATTTCATTGCCAGCTGTGAACATGGAACCCAGAGGTTCAGGCGCCAGGCCACACATGGAAACTCTGAGTCCGCCCAACAATCACTGGCATTTAGTTACTGCCACTCTCAGTCCAGGCAATGTCATGCCCATCAGGAGCCCATGAAGAGCTCCATTCTGCCAAGGCCTGAGAGATGGATATGCAGCACACGCTGCATTACCACACCTCTGCTTACTCTACTGAGGTCTGCAGTGTAGGGGAGATGACAGCGCTATCAAGGGACCAGGGGCTTTGGAATGGTAGTTCAGAATGCCTGGCTCCCTGGTCCACAAGCTGAAGTGCGGGCTAAGGGACAGGATCCAAACTGTCAAGGCTGTATTTTAGTACTTTCTTAGCTTTCAGGGAACTAGTAAAGGAGGGGTATTGGAGATCAAGGAGTGAGGCAACATGGTGACCACTAACGCAGAGTTCTTTCTTCATGGACACTGCTCATTCATTACCTTGTGGGCTTGCTCCCAGCGGCCAGCCTGGGTGTACATGTCTATAGCATCTTTGGTCCGGTCTCCTTTGGTGTAGAGCTCCTCAGCAATCTGAAATTGCAAAGATGTCAACAGGGGTGTTGGAGAGCCTGTAGTGATACTGCAGGAAAGATGAGTACAAGAAAATGTGTCTCTAGGAGAAACACTAGATCAAAGCAGTGTGTGTGTGTGTGTGTGTGTGTGTGTGTGTGTGTGTGTGTGTGTTGCACGTATGTGTGGTGTATGCACATGTGTTAGGCACACACATAAACACAGGAGCAAGAGCACAGAGTGTTAATTCTATTGCCCTCTGCCTTGTTTCTTTGAGGCAGGTTGGTCTCTGAAGCTGGAGCATGTGTCTTTTAGCTAGGCTGGTGGCCAGCAAGCCCTAGTAGGGCTTCACCCCCACAGCTCTGGGGCTACAGGCATGTGTGAGACCACGTAGGTTCTCCCAGTTGCACACAAGTGTTCTCAACTGCTGAGCCACCTATTCAGGTGGAACTTAAAGGGCCTCACATTTCTGCCACATAGAGCGATCTACACTAGCTATGCTAGAGTCAGTCATGAAGAATCATGAGCTGGCACAGGAAAGGGAGCTAGAGATCATATTTGTGCCATGCTGGGATGATGGTAGGGACGTGATGGCTGCGCTCCAGCAGGAAGAGCTTGGTGAGCTGCCCCATATCTTGTTCTAGGGGACGTCCTTACTGCCCTGCACTGCACTGCTTCAGAGCTGCAGAAACGGGATTTCTCCTCACCTCATATTCCTGCAGAGATGCATAGTGCTGGGCCACACGAGGATAGTATTTAGACGCAGTGTTTCGGTCCTGGAGATCTAATATATAAATTGCCTTCTTCCACTGACGGGCACCCAGAGCAGCTTCAATTGCTTTAATGGAGCACCTGGCATAGTCAGGGAAGACATTAATATGTATGAGGAGAGAGGAGGATGGAAGAATAGAGACCCCAAGCACATCCTAACCTACATTCTGAGATCTCTTCCTTTAGGCCGTGCCGTCCTCCTTCGCCCAGTTTCTCACGTCATGCCCAGATCCCTGTGCCCTGTGCCACCATACCTGGCTTCAATGTAGTGATTGATGGCTGCATCCAGCTGCTTCTGCTGCACCAGGTAGTCCCCCCAGGCCTCCTCCAGCCTCACAACCTCCACGGGGAAAGCCAGTCGTGCCAGCTCAACCGCTACCAGGGACAGAAGAGGCACTTGGCTCAGAATCCCGGGGATGGACCCAGGGAAACAGAACAGGGAGATGAAGTATGGACGGATGGGTGACAAGTGGAGGAATGTAGAGGGAAGAAAGCCAGTCAGCTTGAAGAGATGTCCCCAAGGAGATGCTGGGATACGGGGTGGGCAGGAGTGCACAGTGGTAAAGACAGCTGATGAGCAGCTAGTACCTTTCATGAATGCATTGCCTTTACAGTAGCACTCAAGGGCCCGCTGTGGGTTTCGAATCTTCTCAAAGAGATCACCGGCCTGCCAACACATGACTACAATGAAACTCTGAACACAGAGTCAGGAATCAGCTCCCCGATGAAGGAATGCTGGCAGTCAGGGAGAGTTATGGACCCCTAGGTCTCCTTGGGTAGATAATGACTGGGAAGAGGTAGCCCACATACCCTTTCGTAGAGCTCCCCCTTGATGAGGGCCATGGTGATGTGTTCTACCAGCTCCGTGTTGGCCAGCAGCTCCTCGCGGGTCAGCACTAGCCGCGCAGCTTTGGCAGGGAGCCCAGCCTTGAGGTAGAGGCTGATGGCTGCCAGCCCATCCCCTTGACTCTCCTGCAGTTCACCTGCTCGCTCCTCTTGTTGTGTGTCCATTAACCATTGATAGTAATCCCTGCGCAGCTTCTCCAGGGCTGGGTGTCCCTGGACATCACAGAGGGAGCTAGGGATTCCATGTCTCTTCTGCTCCTCTTCTGGGTCAGTGTGGCTCCTCCCATTCCACCAATATGTTAATCCCTCACCTTATCAGCCAGCCCCAACCCCATTCCAGATCCTATGGCTTCCTTAGAAAGACAGCTAAAATTGGTGATGCCAAGTCGTGAACAATCATGCAGAGAAGACAGAACAATACCTTGGCCTCGGCCACAGCGATACACTCATCCCAGCGGTGTAGCTCCTGGTACATGTCCATGGCCTCCTCCACTGCATTCTAAGGGTTAAGAGCATTCACACAAAAGACAGAGGACCCCGGGAAGGCAGACCATCAATACGTCCTGCTCAGACTGTCTAAGATACCAGGTATGAACATGCTGTTTGTGAGTGCATCGAAACTGAACTGAGTGCTTTGCACATATTAAGCCCAAGATCAACCACTGAGCTATGCACCTGACTCAGTGATAAATTTATTATAGACTACTGGGCTCCTTGTTTGCACAGGTACTCAGAGCAATTTATCTTAATGAAGGCTCCTCAGACTATGTGTTTTGGGTGCCACAAAAATTTGGATCTACCTTGTGCATAAAATTGCAAAGACCAATAAACAAACAAACAAATAAATAAATGAAATAAAAGGTTGCAAAGACACGTTCTGGAGTAGAGAGGAGCTAAGATACTTTTTGAAAGGAAGAAGAAATTAAAACCAAAGAAGGATGTTTGCCTAGATAGAGACTAACAGAGGAGGCTGGGCGGTGGTGGCGCACACACCTCTAATCCCAGCACTTGAGAGGCAGAAGCAGGTGGACCTCTGAGTTTGAGGCCAGCCTGATCTATAGAGCGAGTTCCAGGACAGGCTCCAAAGCTACATAGAGAAACCTTGTCTCAAAAAAAAAAAAAAAAAAAAAAAGACGAACAGAGAAGAAACTGAAAAACCTAAAGAAAGGTTTAATGAACTCTCTAAACCTAAAAGTTCTCTCCCAACTTTTGGAAGTCTTGGTCTTTCATCCTTTTTCCCCTCCCAAATCCCCTCTTCCATCCTGCTCCTCATCTCCCCTTACCTGTTCCAAGAAGATCATCTCTGCCAGTTTGTAGTTCTTTTCCAGCATGGCCAGTCGTGCTCGGACCTGATAGAAGTCAGTTCCTTCTCCACCCTACAGGGAAAAGGAGGTTTGGTCATTCGGCGCAGGTGGACACAGGGAGGCCAGGAGGACATGGGGGCTAACAGACTTGAGAAGCTAAAGATCTTTCAGGGACTTAGCAGCCTGAGGTTTCACAGGCAATTCCAAAGTGGGTAGGGTGGAAGCTAGAGAGGCTGGGAGAGTAGGAATCAGGAAGAAAACTAACAGAAACTCCAGCTTGGGAGACTGAATGAAGCAAGAGGACAATACTTGCATATTCCCTGGACACCTGATCTGCAATCTCATTGGTCTCATGCAGGAATCGAGCTTTTGCCACATGACCCAAAGCAGAAAAGCACCTGCAGCACAGAAGCAATAATACCAACGTTACATTAGTACAGGGCTGTCATTCAGTCAGCACAGAGGCAATAATACCAACGTTACATTAGTACAGGGCTGTCATTCAGTCAGCACAGAAGCAATAATACCACGTTACATTAGTACAGGGCTGTCATTCAGTCACTGGTTCAACAAACAGGTAGTGGCATCTAGTGTGCGCCGACACTGCTGACTGTCACAGAAAGCCCACAGAGGCACAGGAAGGTAAAAGCCTTGCTCTCGGGAAGGAATGAAGAATAAAATGAGTAGCTGCCACAGGGGCCGAGACCACTGAAACTGGCTGGGACCGGAACACAAGAAGCAGCTAGTCACTGGCCAGGCAAAAATATGCTCACTGCTAAAACAAGTCTGTTAAGGGGGAGAACCAAGGGTTTTCTCGTTGGATTCCAGGCTTGCCCTGTAAGAGGGAATTCACATCTGGTGCTGTAAAACTGGCCCAGAGTCTGTGATCGAGAAGTCACAGGCCCTAGCTGGGAAGTGACTGCTGTTACTTTTTGCTAAATGCACATGATGTGCTCACCAGACTGCCTTCCAAATAATTACATTTATGCCCTCGATCAGTGCTGCGGTCAGCATTGGTCAGAGGAGCTTCTTCGTGTAGTGGCAGATGTAACTGCAGGGACATAACTGGTCAGAGTAATGAGGGTGGGGGACTGTTGAATGCTCAGCCTAAAATGGCACATATGTATCAAAGTTCAGGGGACATCATGGAAGAGGGAATGGGAAGAATGTAAGAGTTGGAAGAAAGGGAGGATGTTGTCTTCCAGGTATGACATGGCTCTGCCATGTGGGGACTGACATAGCCTGTTATGGGGATGGAGACACTCAAGAGGCCCCAGCCCTCCCTCAGGATCGAAGGGCAGTTAATGGTTGGTGGGGGAGGGAAAGACACTTCTTTAGTGGTGTGGCTACTGGTAAGGTGCCCACACTTCTATAAGTAACCCCTCACCCACCCATGCTCCTGTAAGCAACCCCCACCCACACCCCTCTAAACAACCCCTCACCCATACCCCTGTAAGCAACTCCTCACTCACACCCCTGTAAGCAACCCCTTACCCACCCATGCTCCTGTAAGCAACTCTAAAAGAAACTCATGGAATCATTAAAAGCCAAAGGTAGCAGAGGGGCTGGCTGGGAAGAAGGGGATCAGAGGCAGTGAGAGGGGACGGGAGAGGGCAATGGGGTGAATATGGTAAAAATGAATTACACACCATAAGGAAACCCATTAGTGTATATGCTTAATCTATGCCAATAGAAAAAAAGTTAAGGGAGTTAGTCATGACAAGACATGGCAGAGCGGATGGCTGTGCAACACATGCCCAGCAAGGATGAGGAGGGCATGCTCAGAGCCAAGGGGTACGATGTGGCTAGAAACTCCTGGACGAGCAGATAACTGGCCTAAGAAAAAAGCAGAGGCAAATACTTGCACCCCTGGCCACAGCAAGCATTCTAGGTTTTATATGGAATATAAGAGTAAACTACGGGAAAATTCTAGGCAAAAACAGTTATACAACACAGCGGGTTTATGGTGGTTGTTTTATGTACAGGGTCTCATGTAGCCCATGCTGGTCATGAACTCGTTATATAGTCAAGGAGTTTCTGATCCTCCTGCCTCCACTTCCCAAATGCTGAAATTATAGGCATGTGCTATAAAACCTTGCACATGTGGTGCTGGGGATCAAAGCCAGGCGTCACGTGTGCTAGGCAAGCCCCAGGCCTCTAATTGATAGTCTTTTTTTAAAAAAATAATATTTATTTATTATGTATACAGTATTTTGCCTGCATGTATGCCTGCATGCCAGAAAAGGGCACCAGATCTCATTACAGATGGTTGTGAGCCACCATGTGGTTGCTGGGAATTGAACTCAGGACCTCTGGAAAAGCAGCCAGTGCTCTTAACCACTGAGCCATCTCTCCAGCCTCTAATTGATTGTCTTAAAAATTATTTTAGTTATTGTTTGTGTGTATGTATTACATGTGTGTGAATGCAGACATGCCTGTGTTATGCTGTGCATGTGGAGTTGATTCTCTCCATCTACTGTAGGTTCTGGGGATTGAACGCTCATCAGTAGTAGGCTTATGCAGCAAGACCTTTTAACCACTGAGCCATCTTGCTGGTCCTATATTGATGGTTTAAAAAATATTCATTTTATGTGTATGGGCATTTTGTCTGCATATATGTCTATGTTCCATGTGGTCTGTACACCACATGCATGCCTGGTTTTCCCCAAGGCCAGAAGAGGGCATTGGATCACATGGACTGGAGTTACAGAAGACTATAAGTTTCTAGGTGAGTCCTGGGAATCAAATCCTGGACCTCTGGAAGAGCAACCAGTGCTCTTAACTGATGAGCCATCTCTCTAGCCCCTTAGTTAAAAAAAAAAAAAGTAGGTCAAATGTCATGACACAGGTTTTTAATCTAAGCACTGGGGAATCTGAGCAGATCACTGAGTTTGAGGTCAACTTGGTCTACACTGTGGGTCCCCACTGTGTGATGGACAGATTTTGAAGGACAAGGCTAACATCAGTAAGGCTAAGGAAGAGGCTTTTGTACGACTGAGGGTGGGAGATGCTGGTGGTCTGCACTGGTGGTTGTATGGCCAAGCCAGATATCAGACTTGGAATATGTGTGAAGACTAAGACCTAGGCTGGGATGTAGCTCAGTTGGTTGAGCACTCTGGTGTTCACTAAGCTCTGGGTTTGATCCCCACCACTGAATAAACTAGGCGAGGCAGTGCAAGCCTGCAATCTCAGCACAGAGAGGAAGAGGCAGGAGGATCAGAACTCCAAGGTCACTCTTGACTATATCTGAAATTTGAGGCCAGCATGGGCTACACAAGACTTTGCTTAAAAACAAAATCTGAAAAAACAAGACAAAAAACAAGACTGGGGCTGGAACGACAGTTTAGCAATTAAGAGCATTTGTTGCTCTTGTAGAGGACTAGAGTTTGGTTCCCAGCACCTACAAGGTGGCTCGCAACCATCTGTAACTCCAGTTTCAGGGGATCTGATGCCCTCTTCTGACCTCCATGGGTGCCAGGCATACATAGGTACCTATGTAAAGCAAAACAGTCATACATGTAAAAATAAAATACACCTTAAAAGGTAAAAAGTAGACAAATAGATAGAGAGAAAGAGGGAGGGAAGGGGGGAGAGGGGGGAGAGGGAGCGAAGAGGGGAGAGAGAGAGAGAGAGAGAGAGAGAGAGAGCGAGCGCTAAATAGACAGACAGACAGACAGACAGACAAGGTAGGACTTGCAGCAGTTTACATGGGGTCGAGGGAGGAGGAGTGTATATGAAAAAGCTCAAACTGTTTCTGGGAAGCAGCTGACATTACTGAGCCCTTACATCTAAGTCTTTTGCAGATTTTCTTGTTCTTCACCACCATTACCTTCAGCACTCTCCTTTCTAATACTGTGTGGTAAATGCTGTCATCATTGCCCCCAGTTTATATGAAGAAAACCAAATCCCAGGGTTGGAAAGGATGAATGACCTAAGTGTATACAAGATGAAAAGTTGAACCAACGTTTGATCAAGGAATCTGAGGTCCCAAATGTGTTCATTACCTCTGTGCCACACCCAGGAAAGACACAGAGGTACGTTTAAAATGCTTGGACAGGCTGCAGAGATGGCTTAGTGGTTAAGAGTGTGTACTGCTCTTGCAGAGGACCTGAGTTCAATTCCCAGTACCTACATATGAAGGCTCACAACTGCCTGAAGCTCTCGCTCCAGGGGAATCCTACACCTCTGGCCTCTGCAGGGACCATCATTCATGTGGCCATACCCACACATGGACCCTCACACAGACACATGTGGCAGTGTAGATGAGACTGCCTCCCACAGGCTCAGATGTTTGAAGGTTTGGTCCCCAGGAGGTGGAACTGTTTGGAAAGGATTGGGAGGTGTGGCCTTGTTGGAGAAGGGGTGAGGGTGAGGCTTTGAGGTTTCAAAAGCTTTCTGCCATCTCCAGTGCTGTGTTTGCTGGTTCCAAGATGTGAGCTCTCAGCTGTCCAGGCCGCTATGCCTGCACTGTACCCATCATGGATTCTAACCCCATGGAACTGTAAGCTCATTTCGTGCTGCTTTTATAGGCTGCCTTGGTCACGGTGTTTTGCCACAGTCATAGAAAAGTGACTAAAACACATCCAGCTCAAAGTAACTAAATCTTAAAAACATAAAAACCTTAAATATATAAACAGGAATAATACAAACAAGAAACAACCTGTTAAAGGAGAGCTTTGTAAAGGAGAAGCTAAAACATTAGGGCATATTCATATTAGGGACGGCTCTGCAATCAGGAGTGTGGACTGCTCTTGTGGAGACTGGGGTTTGGTTCCAGCACCTTTATCAAGGTGGCTCAAGACCGCCTGGAACTCCAGCTCCAGGAGGTTCAACACTCTCTTCTGACCTTGGCAGGCACTGGCACTCATGTGCACAAACCCACACATTGACATTCTTACTCACAGAATTTAAAACTATTTTTTAAAAGAGATATTGATCTAGAGTAGGAGGGTGTTTGCAATAAGTGCACTGGGGAGGCTCATACTGTTGGTGGGGAGTGTGGGGAGCAATGCCCACATACAGGACAGAAGCAGCCCATAGGTGACTACCCACGGGCCTCCTAGTTGCCAGCATTCAGTTCCAAGCACTCTCACCTCTCAGCAGTATGGAGCTGCTTTGCCTCCAGGGCCAGTTTGCTCAAGGTTTTCCACATTGCTTCTGTTTCTGGGGTCATCTCCAGGGTCTCCAAGAAGGCTGTTGCCCTGGAGAGGGAGGGAAGAAAGCACAGGAGTGAAGCAGGATCTCAAGGAGCAGAGAGGAACCCTGGTGCTGCTAGGACAGCAGGAGGGGGAAAGAAAGGCTCCTCCCATGATTACAGGGCCCCACTGAGCGGTCACTGCAGGCGTCCCCTATGCCCACATTGGCTCACCACCACACTGGTTGCCAGCAGTCTCTCACCGGGTGTAGTTGCCGTCATCGATGGCTGTTCCAAACTCAATCAGGCCCTCATCCAGGGTGTAGGCCACAGTCGTCACACCCTCGGTCACCATCACCTCTGTCTTCCCTCCACCTCGCTCCAGACCTACAACATCACCCTGCACAGTATACAAAGAGTGGCATCCAGTTCTTCAGTTGTAAACAGACTAAGGGGTGTGTGTGCACGCACAGACTGTGGGTGCTCGTGTGACTGCGTGTGTCCACATGACTGTGCTTGTACATTTGAGCAGGCCAGAAGACACGCTCGGGTGTCATTCCTCAGCTGCTTTCACCCTTTCTTTCTTGAACCAGGATCTCAGGTTGGCCCTGGAATTTACCAAGTAAGGTGGGCTGAGCCCGAGGGGTCTTCCTGTCTCTGCCTCTCCAGTTCTGGGATTTAAGTGTATAATGCTTCACTTTCTTGCTGAATGTTCTGGGGCTCAAACTCAGGTCCCTCTACTGGAACAGCAAGCACTTTACCAAATGAGTTATCTTCTCAACTCTTAGACTGATATTCTTTTTAAAGTGTATTATTTTGTCGGGCAGTGGTAGCACACACCTTTAATCCCAGTACTCAAGAGGCAGAGGCAGGTGGATCTCTGTGAGTCTGAGGCCATCCTGGTCTACAAAGTGAGTTCCAGGATAGCCAGGGCTGCACAGAGAAACCCTGTAATATATATCTATATAATTACTTTTTCACATTTATTTATTTAGCATGTGTTTGTCTATTCATGTGGGCTCTGAAGACTGAACTCAGGTCATCAGGCTTGGCAACAAGCACCCTTATCCATGGAACCATTTTCCCAGGCCCCAGACTGAGATATTCTTGAGGGTCCTCCAGTTAAATTACAATTTGAACCCAAACCCAGAACATACTTTTTCTTTTCATGCACTGCTCAGTTCATGTGACAAAAATCACTAAGAATGTTCCCCACCTCTATGCTACCCATCCCTCTTTTAAAAAATTAAAAAAGACATACAAAACAAAACAAATCAGTAAAATGACATTTTTTCGCTGGGCAGTGGTGGTACACACCTTTAATCCCAGGATCTCTGTAAGTTCAAGGCCAGCCTGGGCTACAAGACAGGCTTTCAGGACAGGCTCTAAAGCTACAGAGAAACACTGTCTCGAAAATCCAAAATAAATAAATAAAAAATATATAAAAAAAGAACAGACAGAAGAGAAAAGGCCAAGAAGCTAAAATCTGAGCAGCGGGAAAGGGGGTGCTACTCTGAAGGCAAACACATGAATCCGAAAATGAGCCTTGGGCCCTTCAGCACGTGGATGGGCTGAGTCAGAGTCTCTGAGTAAACTCCCCCCCATTCTGTAGCAAAGGGCACCAAAGCAAGTGGAGCACAGCCTTAACATGGATTCTGACTGCTACAGAAGCAAACAACCATCTCAGCAGGAAAACAAGTAGAGACTGCCTTCAAAGTGACATGTGGGTGTATGTGTGCAAGCACACGCAATATAACACAACCAGTATGAAAGAATAAATTGTAATTATAAACAATAATTTTAGGTCTTTAAGCATTTTAGATATTAAAAATAGCAGTTATAGATAATGCTTTTTAATAAAATTAAATATTACATATTTGAAGATAAAGATGACATGGAAAATTAACTAAGGAAAGACTGGAGTGGCTGGGCACACTGGAAAGAGAATCAAATCAAATCTTATCGGAGTGAAGCCTGTGACATTGAACAAGGACAAGTTCCTCTTGTGGCATAAGCAGCAGACAAGGAAAAGAGTGAGCCAGTGAGCTGAGGATGGGTCTGAAGATGTCATCTAGAATGTTCATGGAGCAGGAGACACAGAAGAAGCTGGAAAGGCAAACAAGACGGAACAAGAAACGAAGCATATACTGAGTTAGAATTCCCGGGAGAATGGCAACAGCATTCCGAGAGAGTGGCTGAGAAGTTCCCAAGACTGAGCGCGATATGTGTGTTTGGAACTACATGAAACACAACATATGCTGCGTGGGATATCATTTAAATTCATGTAAAAAGGCCGGGGTACAGCTCAGACTAGAGAATTCACTTCTAATGCACAGGTTCAGTCACTAGCCATCCACGGCAAAAACAACCCCCAAACCCTCTAACCCGATGGGTGGCCTGTGACTACGGTCCCTGCCTCTAAAAAGGCAGGGCAGGAAGACAGCCTGAATCCCGAAATTTGAGGCCAGTCTGTGCTATATGGCAAGACCCCTTCATGAGGAAAAATACTATGTACAATAATTGTAGTCAAGTGTCAAAACATCCAAAAAAAAAAAAAAGTAGGTTTTAGGAGCAACCAAAGGGGCTAGAGTGGACAGCTCAGAGATTAAGAACACTGACTGTTATGGCAGAGGGACCGAGCTTGGTTCCCAGCACCCAAGATAGGCACTCACAGCAAGTGGCCTGTAACTCCAGCTCTGAGGGATCTGGTGCCCTCTTCTGGCCTCAGAGGCACTGCACACATGTGTACAACATGCAAGTTATCTATTGGGGTAACATGTTACAAAAAGCTAAGAAAAGTTAGCTGTCAGTCTGGAGTTGGGTACTGAGTCCCAAAGTGTTTTTAGAACAAAAGCTAAACAAAGCTACTTTCATATTATCAAAACCTGAGAGAGTATAATCTTCCACTAAAGAGACCCTCACCAAAGGGATTTCTAAGTGATATTCTCCAGGCAGAAAAATAATTCCTGACGGGAGACCAACACTGCAAGAAGAAAAAGTAGGAAGAAATGTGCTGGTGGGAAATCTAAGTTCTGTCCATACAAGGTAATAACATCATAAATCACGTGCGGTGGCCAGTGCTTGTGATACCAGCGCTCAGGGAAGTCAGCCTGGGTTACAAGTTCCAGTTCCAGGTCATTCAGGGAGGAAGGAGAGGAGAGAAAGAACAAGAAATTGAATATGAATGACGCCCATTTTGGAAGTTAAAAAAAAAATCTTAATAGCAAGGCATGATGGCCTAGGTCGGTAATGCCAGCACTCAGGCACTTAGGAGGTAAAGGCAGGGGAAGGGGAGGAGGGGAGGGAGTAGGAACTGGGATTGGCATATAAAATGAAAAAAGATAGTTTGTTTCCTTTCTTAAATAAATAAATAAATATTTTCTAAAACAAAAAACAAAAAACAAAAAACAACAACCCAAAAACCAAACCAAAATAAAACAACAACAAAAACAAAAACCCCCACACACAAAAAAAGAAAAACACAACAAAATAAAAAATCATCAAAACTAAAGAAAACCCTTTACTACTGGAAGCACAGTGGTAAATACTTGTGCAGTGTGCTTGAAGCCCGGGTTTGATTCCAGTGCAGCAGCAGCAGCAGCAGCAGCAACAATGAAAATTAGCACTAAGAACTAGAGAGAAGGTTCGACAGGTAGAGGCGCCTATTGGCCTGCATTCACTACCAGGACCTGCATGGTGGGAAGAGCAGACTCCCACAAGTTGTCCTCTGGCTTCCATAGATGCATACACAAATACACAAAATAAATAAATGTAATTTAAAAATTTAAAGGTTAGAATGAAAATACTGTTCAACAAAGAAAAAAGAGAGGTAACCAAAGTCAAAGCCTTGCAAGGTCCTATATTATTTGTGGGGAGAGAAAGTTACATGGTAGCTAACTTGAACCTTCAAGGGCCTGCATATGTGTGTGGTATGTGTGTGGTGTGTGTATATGGTGTGGTGTGTGTGTGTGTGTGTGTGTGTGTGTGTATGTGCACGTGCTATGTGTGTGGTGTGTGTGTGGAGGATGTGTGTGTAGTGTGTGTGTGGTGTTGTGATGGGACAGTAAAGAATGTTTGATGTGAAATTTGAAAAAGGAGGGATTTTGAATGGCCAAGAACAAGGACAAGTATGATGGCATGGAACCATCCCTCCTACTGGGGTCTATGTTCTAGACTACAAAGAATGCCATATGGTGACTTCATATAGTCCCAGGGCCACTGGAATGTGGCCTCATCTCTAGGAATGCAATACAAGGTCAGGAAACGCAAGCAAGGATAATTCTGGAGGCCAGGCCAGTATGGGGAGGGGGGTGAACGTTTCGCTTGCCAGTTTTATCACAGCGATTGTGGGTGGTGGGTAGAGAACACCACACGGTCTCACATACTTCTCCTTGGAGCGCTAGTGAGTTAGAGCGACACATCTGGGCCTCCTGGTACCAACATACCCTGATAGAGGACATGGTGACTCTCTCAGGTGCCTCAATGTTGTACCACACACATAAGCTGTTTCGGTTCTGGGCTACCAGCACATCACTCCCGGGAACCCACTGCACGTAGGAGCAGAAGTTGAGGATCATTGTCTTGGAGCAGCTTTCAATATCATATAGATGCAGCTGGAGGAGGAGACAGCACAGTTAGGAGGGCGTATGGTGATGTCATTTAGTTCTGCCCATTTTCCCCACGGTAAAATGACCCACCAGTCAGTTATGTGTTGAGTTGCCAGCCCTTGGAGTTTGTGCTAAGTTGGTATATCCTGACTGGTCGAGTATGAGATGACCAAACAAGTTACAACCTAATTCAAGGTATGGTAAGGTAAAGGTCAGACTATAGAGTATAGGTTCTTAGAGTAACCCTGGGCCAGATTAACAGGTAAGGCTACCAAACAAAACTAAGTGAGCTGACAGTCTGCAGTGTGTGTGGCTCTCACTGGAATGAAGCATCACAAGAAAAATGAACTTTTGGTGATGCCACACTGACAAGAGACTGCGTAAGTGCTAGGAAGGGCTGCTGGAGTCAGTGTCCATGCCTTCAGCTAAGTGTGGCTGAAGCACACTGCGGCAGTGGGACTGGGCAAAGGGCAGCTGGACCTGAGGAGGGGAAGCAGTTTCACGAGGACACAGCCTGTAAACAGTCTGTCAGGGTACCTAGCACAGCTTCTGACAGGGTATAGACTATCCTTGGTCCACTTTGCTATGCTAATGGCATATGGAACCAAGAACTTATGTCCTGCATTGCCCCCATAGTCCCTGGTAACAGCTTGTGGACCAGCCCAGGCCTAAAACCCTAGTAACCCCTCTCACGCGAAGTTTCCGATCCCTGAAGAGAAGCTTGTGCCCAGTCTCATTAAGTTCCAGCCAATCCACACGGCTCTCATGACTGATAGTACCAATGTTGTAGCCGCCAATCAGATCCACTGCAAAGAAGACATGGTAAGAAGAGCGAACCCCTCCATGAAGAGGGCTGCAGTTGGTCTCTAGAAGGCTGGTTTGATAATCATGTTGGGATTTAAGAATATTTTATCAGTTCAGGGATATCAATGGGGACCACAAATGACCAATATTGCACAATTTTTCTAAGATGCTTAAAAAACTGGGTCTTAGCCAGGTGGTGGTGGCGCACGCCTTTAATCCCAGCACTTGGGAGGCAGAGGCAGGTGGATCTTTGTGAGTTCGAGGCCAGCCTGGTCTACAAGAGCTAGTTCCAGGACAGGCTCCAAAGCCACAGAGAAACCCTGTCTCGAAAAAAAAAATACAAAAAAAACCCTGGGTCTTGCCAAGTGTGGTGGCGCCTACTTTTAATCCCAGCACACAGGAGGCAGAGGCAGGTGGGTCTCTGTGAATTTGAGGCCAGTCTGGTTTACCGAGAGAGTTCCAGGACAGTCAGGAACAGCTAAGGCTACACAGAGAAATACTGTCAATAAACTTGTCTAGAATTATAAATGTTTTACTTGGCTTTATAGGCAACTAGATAGAGGATCCCATGGAGAAATGGTGATACATGCTATAACCCAGCCCTCAGAAATCTGAGGCAGACAAGCCCTTCTATGTAGGCCAGCTCCAGCTGCCTCGTTTGACTCTGTCTTGAAAAGACAGTGAAAGAGGGTGACCGTGTTACTAAGTACCAGAGAGAGTTGATAAGTGAAGTGACCTGGTGATGTCACCCTGGCTGCGAGGAGTCACTAGAGCAATGGATGCACAAGTGAGACAATGGAGAAGGAAGCCTCTGAGGAGAGCTAGGCTCAGTGAAGCTCAGTGGCTCACACCCAGAGCTCAAGCACAAGGCAAAAAGGCTGAGGCAGGAGGATGCCCAATGGGACCAGCTGGCACACAGACTGGTAACCTGGAGACATAGAAATTATGACAGTAGACATGGTGACTCATCCCTAAAATCCCAGTACCAAGGGGTCTGAGACAAGAGGCCCAGGAATTCAAAGCCTGTCAGGGCAACGTGAGACCCTGCCTCCAAACACTGAAAAACAAAACAGCAACCAAAGCCAAACCAAACCAAGTCATGTTAGAGCTTCCAGGACCCCATAGGGACCCTGAAATTATATATATAATTTGATATATATGCATTTTCTTGGGAAATGTCTATAATTTTCATTACATTAAAAGGGACCGGTGACTCAGAGGACCGATTATCATTTTACATATATTGAAATGAACCCTGCGGCCCAAGCAAATGGACGGGTCTGAGGTCTCAGAGTTATCACCACCACGAGAATTAGGCCTCCTGGCCTACATATCATTCCCACTGCAGATACCTGCATTTCTGAGCTCAGATGTGAAATGTAATATTCATGAAATAGGAAACTATCTTAAGAAGAGGCCCATATGTATACGAAAGCTTGATTTATGACAGGGATGGTATAACAAATTAGTGGGCTTTCAGTAAATGGTTAAACAGATGGAAAAAATAAAGTTAAAACCCTACCCACATCACATACAAAAATAAATTCCAGATGGAAAGCAAAACTTAAGAATGTTAAAATATAGGAGGGAATATGGGGAAAAGTTTTTAAATGAGACCTCAAAAATCAGCAATTTTTATTACTATCATTTTGGCAGCACTGGTGATTGAACACAGGGCTCCCATGCACTTCACCACTGAACTATATCCCTAGACTCAATTTTTTAAACTAAGAATTAGTTAATTACATGTTTAGCTCTTTGTTTCTGTTTTGCAGGAGCGCAGGTGGGAGTCAGAAGACAGCTTGCAGGAGTCGGTCCTCTCCTGAGGGACTCAGCCTGAGACATCAGGCTTGGACCGGTGTCTTTAGAGGCTGAGTCATCCCACTGGCCCTTCAATTAATATTTAAAGGTGTGTGCTACAGGGCCCGAGTCTGATCCTTTAGACCCACACAGTGGAAAGGAGGGATCTACCGCCTCAGTGTGTCTTTTTTTTTTTTCCAAGACAGAGTTTCTCTGTGTACCTTTGGAGCCTATCCTGGAACTCGCTCTGTAGACCAGGATGGTCTTGAGATCCACCTGCCTCTGCCTCCTGAGTGCTGGGATTAAAGGAGTGCGCCACCACTGCCCGGCTTCTCAGGTTGTCCTTTGGCTTCTACTTGAGTGCCATGGCATACATGCTTCCCCCAACTGGTTCCATTACATAAATAACTATAATAAAATTTTAAATGTCTCAATACTAAAGATACCTAAAAGAGTCACACATACAGAAAAAAAAATCTACAATGTAAGTAACCATCAGAGGTTATATACGTAAGAATTTCACATCTCTAACAAAGAGACCACTTGACTTTCACAATGCATAAGGGATGAGAAATTGGAAGTCACAGAAGAGAAATCCAAGTGATCAATAAGTAAATGAAATGGCATTGCACACACACCGTGCATTTCAAGTCCTGGAGAGGATGTGGAAAAATAGGAACTCTGACTGGAGAGGAACAGACATTGATCGTCCTCTTTGGAGAGCAATGGGAGATTCTTAGTGAGGCTGAAGGCACAGCTGCTCCTCTATGATTCAGCAATTCTGCTCTAAGCGTGGACCTCGGCAAGTAGCAGTAATGTGATTAAAACCACACCAAACAACAACCCCCCCAAACAATTAGGGGTTGAAGAAATGGCTCAGTGGTTAAAAGTACTGACTGTTCTTCCAGAGGACCCAGGTTCAATCCCCAGCACCTACATGGCAGCTCACACCCACCAAGTTCCAGGGATCCCAATGCCCTCTTTTGGCCTCCAATGGCATAAGGCATGCACATGGCACACAGACCTACATGTAGGCGAAATATCCATACAACTAAAATAAATAAACCTTTAAAAAATTAATATTCAGCAGGCTGTGGCAGCACACACCTTTCGTCCCAGCACATGGGAGGCAGAGGCAGGTGGATCTCTCTGATTTCGAGGCCAGTCTGGTCTACAGAGTGAGTTCCAGGTCAGCCTGGGTTAAATAGAGAAACCCTGTCTCAAATAAAATAAAATAAAACCAAACAATGAAAAAAACCAAAACAAACAAGCAAACAAACAAGCAAGCAAGCAAGCAAACAAAAAACCCTCTCTCTAAATGCCCATGAGTGTAACATGAGGGGCTGGCTTGTTGGGGTTTCTGTCCTGCCCAGTACCCCACAGCCAGCAATTCCCAAAGAAAATAGCACAGAGTCTACACTAGGTTATAAACTGATTGGCCCATTAGGTCAGGCTACTTATTAGTTCTTATGACTTATCTTAACCCATTATTCTAATCTATGTTAGCCACACGGCTCAGTACCTTTCTCAGCTGGGCAAGTTACATGCTGCCTCTTCGGTGGTCTGCGCAGGAGTGGCGGAGGGACTTCCTCCTTCCTGGAATACTCCTGTTCTCATCGCCCCGCCTCTACTTCCTGTCTGGTTGATCTGCCTATACTTCCTGCCTGGCCAATCAGCGTTTTATTAAAATACATGATTGACAGAATACAGATAATTCTCCCGCACCACATGAATAAGAGATGAGGTAAAAAACTAAATGGTAAATGCAACAAAACGTTAAGATTTAACAGAGCTAGGCATGGGTAAGCAAGTATTAACAATATGTCATGCCTATCAGCAGCTGGAATTTATTAACGATTATGTGGCAGGGAAGGATCTGAGTGCTTTATCTGACATCTTCGTTCACTCTGTGGGTGAAGACACTAAGAAAGACGAAGTAACTTTGGTAAGCTCACAGAGCAGTAAGTACGAACAGGGTAGCTGACACCAGCCCCATCCTTACAGACACACTATGTGGCATGCTCGTCTCTCTACCTTCTGCACGATCCTAAGCTAGCCTCAGTTCTTCCTGCCATGCCTGGAACGTTTGGTGGCAGAAATCATAAAGTGGAGATTCATAAATGAAACACTTGCGAAACGCAAATTATGTTTCTATTGTTACTAGTTACTAATAATAAGGGTTACTAATAACATAAATATAAAAAATACAGCCCTTCCAGTTCTAAAGAGTCTAGGATTTAATGATGTCTAAACAGGAAAATTCCTAAATTTGCTGATAATTCTTCTCTGCTGTTCACAACTTGCTGACCCTAAGATATATGACGAGAGAACACGGTAATTCTATGGACAGGCCTTCTGATAGGTCTGAGCATGAATGTATCCATAGCCAGACACTTCATAAAGAAGGCATACCCACAGGGACTTAAACATTTCCTCTAACACTGTAAAAATGAGGTTACATATTTACCTGGTGCCTTTCAGCTTCATCACTGAATACGATCCCATGATACACAAGTGCAATACAGGTATCTGTGTCAGTACTAAAGTTATAAAAGCATCTTACCTATAGCAATAGTCTTAATATCAACAAGATAAGCCAGTTTCTTATTATCTTCCATTCCTCGCTGGCACCTCTCGTTGATACGGACGCTGAAACATGAAACAACAAGGTAAGGTAAAATGGGCTTAGCTAGGGTCTTCTCGAGGGTTCTGAAATACCACACGGGATAACATTTTTAGCCTGATCTGGGGACACACATTTTAGAAGTCCCAAAGGAATCCTTCTGGATTTCCAGAGTTCAGTTACCTGATGAGGTGAGGGTTCATGAATTCAGTGCGTACAGAACCCAAGGAGTCATTACTCCCATATTCCACCAGGGTCAGCTCTCCAGCATTGAAGATCATGCACACCTGGGGAAGAATGGAGGCGATGTGGAGAGAAGTGGGGGAAGGGGCACTGTAGTTCAGGTGACCTCTCCCTGTCTTTTCCTGTTTCATCCCCACCCTTTACCTGCAGTCTCCCCATCCCTTGCCACTCACCCCTCTGACTAGAAGCAGGAATGGGGCTTAGTGAAATGGGGACAGGGAATCGAGGCTACTCACATTCTCATTTTCAAAGAAATATTTCTCATTGCCACCAGATCCCTGCCAGGCTATCTGCAAAGTGAGGAGAAAACATCAGACGATGTAGACAATTACACAAGACAAGGTTGGAGGATGTCAGTGGCAAGGAAGAGAGATGACGTTCAGTGAGGCTTTGACGTTACACAAAAGGTGCTGTATCAGACTCTTGCCCTGATTCTCTTATTTCCGAGAGAAACAGCAGCAAAAACCAGTCTGACTGTGGAAGTTTATATTCCAGGAAATAATATCAGAATGGTATCCTTTGGGGAATCTTACTTCTTGGGGGCCCTGCGTCTTCAGAATTAGCAAGCCAGGACATCCCATTACCCACCCTTCCTCTCTCGGTTCCTACCTCACTGAGGCGGTTAGTGTTCAAGTCTCCAAGCAGCAGCGTGTCCGATGTGTGGGCCACCAAGTACCGTTCCTTCCCCAGGATCTTCACCTCTTCTACCTCATAGCCATAGTGGGACTTGAGCACCACCCTGGTCCCTGAAGACAGGTTCTTCACTATCACCTGGGAAGGGACCAGTCCAACCCATCAGGCTTTCCCGGCGCAGGAGAGGAGGGAAGGTGCTCTGGCCCCTCACCCAACTCCAGGATACTTTGTTTCTCCCTCGGCCTAGGATGCTGTTGATAAGGACAACCTTTGCATCCACACAGGGGTTTGCTACCTAGGAAATACTTCCCCATGCTCTCCTAGGCTGTCCATGACTATTCGGTTCTGAGAGCTCTACTGGGTAACACTAATCACTCTTTACCTACGAAGACAGAATACTATATATTGTCACTGTTATATAGTTATGTTCCTATTATTATCGTTATTAGATCATCACGTGCCTAAGATGACCTCCAATTGCCCATCCTCCTAAGTGCTAAGATTTTCTTTCTTTTTCTTCCTCTTCTACTTCTGATTTTTTTCTTTTTTGAGACATGTAACCCTGGTTGGCCTGGAACTTGCTATATAGACCAGGCTGGCCTCAAACTCACTGGCCACATACCAGACCACAATGTCTCTTTAAAAAAGAATTTGAATTACGTGTGTGGGTGTGTACAAAGGTGAGTGCAGGTGCCGGCAGATGTCGAAAGAGGGTGTTACATCCCCAAGGCTGAAGTCCCAGTGATTGTGAGACACTAACATGGCGCTGGGAACTGAACTTGTGTTCTCTGTAAGAATAGTAAGAGCCGTATCTCTGGCCCTGGCACGATGTCTTACAGATAAATTACCTTTGTACTCTCAGTCCTTAACAGATCTAACAACAGTAGAGAAAGGATAAATGTTTCTGGAGAGACTGGAAAGATCCAGGAACAAATCGGTAATAAACGCAAGGGAAGGGAAGTGGGAGAGTGAGACATGTGTCTCTGGGACAACAGAGTATTACACAGGCATTACAATTTGCCCATGATCCTGCTCATCCACAACTTTAGTGGGTGGCGCTGAGGACAGCTTCACAGGGGGAGTTACAGGTGCCAATCCCTGTACTCTTGAGCCTAGTGCGTAAACTTTGCTTACGATGGGTTAGAACAACTACGTAGCAGGAGGGTTGCCAGAAGTCGCCCTGACACATTCAGTTTCCTAGGACAACTCTGCCAGAGGGAGGAAGGTTAAATGTGACACTGTGGCTGTGGCCAGCAGGTGGGGGAAATGTAAGAACAGATGAGCTAAGAGAGGTCTCAGCATGATAGGCCATCAGCTGCTCACCTGGCTGGGTCCCACATACGTCAGCTCAAATTTGTTCTTGTAAATACTCCTTCGGAGGCAGCAGTCAAACTGTTCCACCCCACCACAGAGGGTGCCCTGAGAGAGAGAGGGACAGCATGGAAGGCAATGCACGGCGCACTGGCTGTGGACGGCATCTGGATATACCCCCAAGACCTCAAACCTCAGTGTCACAATCTAGACAGAAGTGGCCAGCAAAAGGGTGGGCAGGTTTTGAACATATCAGAAAAAAAAGTGGCAATCCTAGGACTTACAGGGATCACATGTGGGTTGGCAATGAGGGAAAAATCAGGCCGTCCTGGACAAGCGTGTCCCTCAGGGCCTCCTGGAAAGTCTAAGTTTCCCTTTCCTGCCTTTAACAGTATTTTTTAGGTTGAAGTCACAAGGCAGCTGGAGTTCTCTTGTGTCAGAGTAGAACGACTCCCTTGGCACAGGGAGTATTTTATATTTTACTGTAGTGTGGAGACAATCGCCAGTACAGAAAGGAGCTCCTAATAACACACCGCACAGAGCCGGGAGCCGTCCCGCTTCCACGCCAAGGCTGTGATGGTGTATAAGTTGGAAATCTCCTTGGGTTTGGCCTCTTCCCAGATGCTTCTTCGAGGACTCCAGTTGAATACCCGGAGTCTAGAAAGGTAAAGAGTGAAAACAGGCTAGTACTAATAGGGAAACATCTCACTCTATCAGAAAGGGAAGCAAATGCAAAAGGGCAGACCAGCAGGGCAGCCTAACGGGAGGGGAAAAGGTGCGGGGAGTTGAGAGAGTAGGGGTGAAAGGAGCAGGTAAGAAGATGGATGTCAGGTGTGGTGGTACACGCCTGTAATGGCCAACAGGTGAGAGGCAGAGGCAGCAGGATCACTGTAAGTTTGAGGCCAGCCTGGTCTACCTAGTGAGTTCCAGGCTAACTGGGGCCACAGAATGAGACCCTGTCTCAAAAACCAACAACAACAGAAAGGCCAGAAGTAGAGACAGCAGGACAGCAGGACAAGTGAGGCAAACAGACTGCCAGGAGTGGGAAGAGGAAGAAACAAAGTGTAAGAGGCAAAGAAGGATGGAACCTAAGGAGACACGCAAGACTGGAAGGACATAAACACAGACAGACAAAGAGGAGACCTAACCCTAGCTGCTTGGCTGTTTCTTTATTCATTCACCAAACGGTGGCTACGTTACAGACCATGCCAGTGCAGGCACTGGAGATGAAGACAGCTACTCAGCCTTCTTCTCAAACTACAACACAATGGCATAGTGGGGACGAGGCAGGGGGACACGGGGAACGTGATGGCCTCTGCTGTGGAGTCCAGGCTGAGGCAGCACAGCACATCCTGAAGCTGCCAGCATGCCAGCAGACGACAATCTGAGAATCCCTTTCAACACACATTGCTTCTGTCCAGGTTCCCGCCGCGATTCAGAACAACTTGGCTAGGGCAGAGCTCACAGAGAAAGTAGAAGATGCAACTGCCCGGGGGCCCTACCTGTCGTAGCTTCCTAGCACGACAGACTGGCCTCCGGGACTTGCCGCAGCTGTGGTGAATTCACGCTCCTGAGGGTCACGGCTGTAGTCGAAAGTCTGTAGCACGTGGCCTTCCTTTCCATAGGCTACAATTCTCCGATCACAGCCTGCAGCCACGATGCTGTTGGTTGCCCAAGCCAAGGCATACGGTGGGCATGGGTGGTTAACCAACTTCCCCTGAGACAGAATATTTCAATTGTTTGCTGCAAATGCCAGCCTAGAAACTGTCCAGCCTAGCAGCTGATCCACACACTGTTGACCATCCTACCCTGGAGAGAAAACAAGCCTTCCTGCCAGCATTTCCCCACATCAACACGTCCTCATTCTGAAGGCTTTACAACCTGTCTCTGTATCATGAGCACACACATGCCATGTGTACACTGGCCGTGTACTCACAGTGGTGTGTTGAGACCTCTGGTGTATACTAGTAAAGCCACCCAAAGGGAGACGACACACATTAACCAACACTGTCTAGGTCCAAGAGAGTACATGGCATCAAGGGCTAAATTTAATTAATTATGTGGGTAACTCACAATGTAAATGATTCCGCAGTACTGAATTATACAGAGCAAAGCAGCAAAGTTTCCCTTTATGTCTATCTTTTCTTTATCCAAGAAAATAGTTAATTCTTTAACATCTTATTTATTTGTGTGTGTTTTGTGCGCACATTTGCACAAGTGCACACATGATTGAAGGGCAGAGGATGACTGCGGAAGTCACTTCTGTCCTTGCATGGCAAGGGTCCCGTCAGGTTTGGCACTGGGCACCTTTACCTGCTGAGGTATCTTGGTGGGCTGTTAACTTTTTCCTCCTATGCATTTGGATGTATATACATTACATAAACATGTATATATGTATATACATACATTTGTGTATATGTATGTATTTACATAAATGGAAATAATTTTCATTTTTTGTCCCCCTTAGAGTCTTTATTTCCTTTCTTTCAAGGTCCCTTCCGCCCACTCCTCCCTATAAATAGTGAGTTCTAGCCTCCTGAACGCAAATCTCCGTGATGGCACCGAACGCTTCTCTCCAAGATCGCCCTCTTGGTGCTTAGACACGCAGTGTCCCAGGGAGGGCTCCTGGAATGTCCACCCCACCCCAGAGTGAGTGTGCGCCGTTCATACCTGTGACTCTCCGGAGCCTTCATCATCGAAGAAATACCTGACGATGGTGCCGTCTGCATGACCTGAGAGGATGCCTTTCCCAGAGCAACTGAAGGGCAAAGGCAGAGAGGTGGGCACAGAGGGAGGGACTTCCGCCCAGTGACAGTCCCCTTTCCATCAGATGCAGCTTTGTCCCGACAGTCCCAGTCTACTTCTGTTACTCACTTGGTTGTCAGCGCCACCACATACGAGTCTGTCCCATAGATGGTAGACGACTTGTTAGTTTTAGTGTTTGCTAAACGAACCTGAAAACCAAACAAGTCTGGCTAGGCTACTTACAGTGTCACCCAGGCACCGAGAAACAGAGGTAAAAACCCAAAATGACAAAATTAGTCCTCATGCCTTCTTCTCAGGCACATACTTGAGCTCCAGGGGAAAGATGAACCATACTGCCCGGCACCCCAGGACACTATCCCCACCTAATACCCAACCTGTGTCTCCCTCTCCTCTGTTACCTTGCCTTCAGCCAGTCCGAAGACAATAATGTACTCTGCAGGCCACTGCAGACAGGTAACAGCACTCTGTATGAGAAGGGGTGAAAGGGTGACCCACCTGTGTGGACCGGCACACTCAGAACAACTGCCACCCACCACACACCCTCACTCTAGTCCTCTCCAGGGGAGAAAGAGGGAGGGGACACAACAGTGCTCTCACGTAGGTGACAACACCATCCTTTAGCAGGTCAAGTCGGGGTCAGACATTGAATAAGGCAACTCCTGGTTACATCTACAAGGAGAGAAGCAGGTGTGGCTCATCTTTGAACTTTACCGTCTGGATGAACTTGTTGCAGATGACCTTCTTGTCACCCCTGTCAGACAAAAGGCAAGGAAGTAACCTTAAAAATCACTTCCCAATGAACTGCCCGACATGTCAGTGGGGAAAGGGGGCAAGAGTGGAAACCCTTCCCGTCCCTCTGTGGGAGGCCTGATGGAGAAGTGAGTGGGTCCCCAAGGAGCCCTGGAGCTATGCCAATGACACAGTACAGCACTGGCTCTCGGGACCTTCTGCTGGCCTTACACTCATCCCTCCAGGGATGGGACTGCAGGACACGTGGGGCAGGCAGAATCAGGCTCTAGAGAGTCCCTGCCTTCCACACCTGATGCCATCAGTATCCCAGTGAGGCACATCCCATGCCCAACTCTTCTTTAGTGGCCACAACCCGCCCACCCCCTGTCCTCACCAATCTTCTCCAATCTTGTAGACATAGATGATGTTGTCAGTCTGTCCTATGGCGATTTTAGTGGAGTCAGGAGAGAAAGCCATGCCCTTTACCATGTAGCTCTTCCTGCCATACTAGGAGTCAAAACAAAAATAATGAGTAGAAATGAAAGAGAAAAGAAAATACACATTTCCCCAAAGACCAGAAAGTTTATAGAGAGAAACAGCGTAGACCATTGCCCATGTCTACGGCTAGAAGGCAGATCACACAGCTTTCTCGGATAACGTGTTGGAGCACACGCGAGTCCTCTCCACCTTCATGTCAGCTGGCTTGGTGGAAAACTTGTCTCTCCGCTCCCCGTGCTCATCGTACAGCAATACCACTCGGTCCACTGTGCAGACAGCAAATTTAGCGTTGTTCTGGGACCAGGCCATACAAGTCACCTTCGCAGCTCCATCCTGCAGAGGCAAAGGGGTACTGTAAACATGGCGCTGGTCTCCAGTACACAAAGCGTCTCCAGGACCACCAGTCTTCATGTGCCTTTGTTCTACATCTACGTCACAGGTTTTCTCTCAAAATTAAACAAAACAAGACAAAGTGCTTGGATACCTGAACTCTAAGAACAATAGTCTCCCGGGCCTCACATGACCCAGACGGACCTCAGATTCACTCTACGGCAGGGATGACTTGAACTTCTGATCCTCCTGTCTGTACCTCCTGAGTGCTAGGACTCAAGGCGTGCACCACCCCATCTAGTTTATACCATGCCGGGGACAGGACTCAGGGCTTCACTCGAGACAAGCAAACACTGTACTACCAAGCCACACCTTCTTGTCCCCTAATGTGTTTTTCTGAGACTCATGATACAAATGTAACGCATCAACTATTCCAAAAGCAATGGCCTCCTTGTTCCCCCATCTTTCAGGTCTGCGACTAAAAAAAAAGTCAATTAATCTGATAAATTTTAGCTTTTATAGCTACTCATTCAATTAATGTTTTCCAGCACTTTACTGTCAAAGACACTTGGCTGGAAGATGACAGAAAGACAAAGAGCAAAGCACACATCCTGACCCAGGTCCTAATTGGATGCTATGAAATTGGAAATGTCCCATAAGAACAATATGAGTGTAGTAATAATTTAGAGAAGCCCAAGACAATTTTATGCTTAAATGGTCAAGATTCAACTTTGAAGAAGGGATGCAATCGAATGGTAAATTATTTCAGATGTAATGAGGAGCATGAACAAAGTCAAGCTCTGGCCAAGGACCAGCAATTTAAGGAAGCTGGGACTGCCAACCAGAAAGGAGGCAGGGCAGGAAGCGTAGACTGGGCTAGCTCAGAAAGGGCCTCTGGAGGCTGCTAATGATTTGGATTTATTGGGCAGGAACAGGAGAGACGGTGTAAGTTTAGAAACAAGGAGCAACAGAATTCGAATTGAGACTTGGGATAAGCAACGTCACTTTCCCCTGTTAACTGTCCATCAAAGGCTCGCGGTGAAAGTGACCACTGCAAAAACAGAGGTACAGCCCAGATAATGGAGCGCTTGTCTGGCATTCATCAGTCCCCGGGTGTGAGCCTTCGCACCGCACAAGAGTAAGCAAAGAAATAAAAAGAATATGGGAATGGCAGGTATGACGGCACACGCCTGCAATCCCAACACCTGGAAGGGGAAAGCAGGACAGTCAGACGTTCAAAGTCCTCCACAGTTACACAGCGAGTCTGAAGCCAGCCTGAGCTATATGAGACCCCGACTTAAAAAAAAAATCAAAAAAGAAAATACGTGATCATCACCCAGTGAATTACTCTGCTTGTCCCTCACCAGCTGTCCTCTCAGGCTCCTGAGGTGAAATTTGGCTCCTATGCCAAATGTTGGATTAACCACTTGGGCTTCTAGAGGTTTGGCTTACAACACCTTTACTTTCTACACCTAACCCAAATACGTCCAGAACCAGCAGGGGAATCACTGCCCCCAAATCCTCAAACTACAACCAAAAATAGCTGCACCACCATCATGGTCATGAGCCAACCATTCACTACCGTCGGCTCGAAGGGGGTGCAGGCACCTCATCAGCTTTGGCTGCTCCTCCTCCTCAAGGCTGAGTCCATCCTGGGCATCTGGCCCAGCTGCACCATGACATCATCTTTTTTTAGAGACCAAAGGGTTCTATTTCCATTTTTTCCATTAGGGCGTTTTGAAATGACAGATAACAGTACCAGTTTACTGAGCAAGGAGTACAACTTTTTATTTCTACCACTGAGCCAGGGCTCTATCCCTTCAGCTTTCCTTTCTTCTAACCGACTTCTGCTCTCCTCACACAGTGCAAACATCCCCGAGTCCCATAATTGACAGAAACGTCTTTCTCTGCACTGCATGCCTGACTGGACTGCCTGGGGATTGAGTGGAATGGAAAGTAGGACAGGCATTTTCATAAGTGCTGGACACCCAGTCAGTACCTCACCTCGTATCTCTGAGGCAGAAGCTATTATGATTCCCATTTTACATATGGGGAAATTGAGGCCCTGAAAATTAAGAAAGTTTCTGAGTCACACATACAGTTTTTAGATGACAGATGCAATATTTGAATGCATGTATGTTTGATTCCACAAGCTATAACTCTCTCTTTATGCTGTTGTGGCATATATATTAATGGCTTAATTCTGCCATACACTGTTATTGACTGTTGCCATTATGACTACGATGATGATGATGATGACAGGGTCTCTCTATGTAGTCCTCAATCTAGTTTTGTAGACCACACTGGTGTTGAACTCACAGAGATCTGCCTGCCTCAGGGCATAAGACACCATGCCTGGCTATTCTTTTTTTTTAATTAATTAATTTTATTTATTTTACATCCTGACTGCACTTTCCCCTCCTTACTATCCTCCCATTCATCCCTCCTCCCCTCCCCAATCCACTCCTCTTCTATTTCTATTCAGAGAGGGGAAGGCCTCCCATGGGCGGCAATAAGGCATGACATATCTAGTTGAGGTAGGACTACACCCTACTTCTCCAGGAAACTCTAAAAGTCACACAGTATTCTTATTTTTAAAAGGAGGTCTTGGCTATGTAGTCAGGCTGGCTTTGAGCACACAGCAAGCCTCCCAAATTCTGCGATTACAGGCATGCAGCACCATGATCAGGCAACGAATTTCTTTTGGTAGTGCTAGGGACACATGCAGAGGCTCACGCATGCCAAGCACGTGCTCGTCTACTCAGCAACATCCTCTGCAAATAGCACATTCTTTTTATATGTTGGGGGTCACATGTGCCTGTTTGGGTGCGCATGCAGAGGCCAGAGGTCAACATCAAGAGTCTTCTTAATTGCTCTTCACCTATTCTTTTTGAGACAGGGTCTCTTCTCTCACTGAACCTGGAGCTCATAAATCTGGCTAGGCTGCTGGCCAGTGAGTTCCAGGGACCCACTTGTCTCTGCCTCCCCAGCACCGCGATTACAGGTGTGCCTAGCTTTTAAGTGGATGCTGGAGATCTCATCCTCATGAAGAGCCATCTCCCCCACTGCCAACCTTATCTGTGTTGTCAGCCTGTCCTGTCCATTTCGATGTCCTTCCCTGTTGTCTATCATTCTTTATACAGCTGTCCAGTTCATAATGTCCTTTCCACTTGTCCCTTACAGCTCCATGATCCAGGGCAGCAACAGGATGTCCAGGAAGAGTCCGGGTGAGGCCCCAGTGTTGGTAGCGTAGCCGAGACCAGGGGCCTCGAACGAAACCCATGAATCTCTGCGATGAACCCACACATGTAAAGATGTATGGACAAAGGAGTCTACCGTGTGACTCTCTGTGCCACACTGCAGCTTCCATGACGAGATTTCCCCCTTCTTCCTTTTTTGTTTTTCCTTTTTTATCTTAAATTTTATTGTGTGTGGGGGAGTAGGGGGTGAGGGGTGGGGGTAGGTTGCTGGGGAAGAGGCCGGATGCAAGGGAAAGGGAAATGAGTGAGATCGGGATGCATGATATGAAAGACACAAAGAATAAATTTTAAAAAGGAAGTTAAAAGACTGTTTTCCTTACATTTATTTATTGTGTGTGGTGGGGTGGCGCATGTGTGGAGGTCAGAGGATAACTTGCATGAATGGATTCATTCCTTCCACTGTGTGGGTCTCGGGGCTCAAACCCAGGGAGTCAGGCTTAGTGGTAAGTGCCTTTATGTACTGAACCATCTCACTGGCCCAATTTTTCTTTTCTTTTTTCAAGATAGTCTCTGCAGCCCAGGCTGGCCTTGAATTCTCTATACAGCCACGAATGCACTCCTGACCCTCTTGTCTTCACTTGCTGGGATTTCCGGCCTTTGGCGCCACCGAACCCTGTTTATAGTGTGTGTGTGTGTGTGTGTGTGTGTGTGTGTTGAACTTCACTTAACTCTCTCTTAAGGCTCTTGGAGTTGCTCTCACTACGGCCTTTCTTTCCCAAAAACAAAGCTAATGCCAGAAAGGCCACGTATGATGAGGGTTAAAGCCAGAGATACCATTTGGTCAAATCAGTGCTAAACCTGAACTCCGATCCCTTCACTCCCAAACCTTTCCTTCATGTTTTTGGGCTCCTCTTCTAGAGCCCAGCCGCTTCTGAATCTGAGACACGCTTTCACAATTCAAATGAAGCGTCAGCCTTGCGCTTATTTCATCCTGTGTAGATTTATGGTCGTTGTCTAGATATGCCCCTCTCCCTCATAGCCTGTGATGTAACTCGACGCTTGGCACTCAAATGATGTATGCGATGCAATGAAAGTTTGCGGTCTTTAGCAATTCATGTCGCCTACTGAAAGATCTTTCACAATCTTCTGCACACAGTAGGCGCTCAACATTATAAACTTCTGTTACCCCACTTTTTTTCTTTTGGAACGCCCGGTGGCCGGGGAATGAGAGAGTCACGCGATTCCTCACCTGAGGGCTCAGCAGGGTCCTCAGGTGCTTCAACTGCATGACGCACACAGGTCTCGGATGCTCGCTGACCGAGACAACTCCCGCGGTTACCTGGACAACCCGCTAAGCAGCGACGGCGCCAGCCGCTGACGCACAGGCAACGTGAGTGCGACACGCGTCATAAGGTCACGTAGTGGGTTCGCGACGGTGCAAACGGAACGTACGCAAGCGCAGTGAATCCTAGGGCGGGCCCATAAGGGGGGGGGTCGTCGAAGTATATTTTCGACCAATCCTGTACTTGCATGCAAATCCAACGCAAAGCCCCACCCACAAGTCTTCGTCCGTCCCCACCCTCCCCAACCTCGCCCCTCGATCCTCTATCACTTTAACCCCAGCTTTTCTCATTGCTGTATCCTGCCAAGTGCGCTTTAGTTGCTTAAACTCCGGAGAAGGGCAAGGCAGGTGCTCCGAGAGCGAAAGCCAATTCGCAGAACTGCAGCCTCCGTTTTCCCCGCCAAAAGTTCTGTGACTTGCGCGAGGCCACTCAACTGATAGGTACCAGTGAATGCTCAAGGATATACCTGTTTGAAGTGGGCAGAGGTACAGTCCCATTTTACACAACAGGAGGGGGTCACACGCCGATGTTGAAACAGCTAATAAACGATGGAACCGGAATTCAACCCAGAGCTGATAACCTTTTAACTCCCGTAAAACGATTCAAGTCTTCTCAACTCATTGTCTCTTTGTTCAGCTTCTCTAACCTGTAACACGGTCTCAGGAAGTGATGGGGTCTGAGGGATGCATTGGAAGCACTGGCTAAGGAAAGGCAAGGCACCATTTGATCAGTGGGTAAACGGTGACTTCAAGGCTGCTGGCCGAAATCCAGATGTCTTTATGGGTCAGTGTAATGGACAGAGCTGGGCTGCCCTCCTAGCTTAAAGCTGGTGATACCTGAGGTTGGGGATTGACTAAGAAAAGATATTATTGTCTTTATTTTGTTTAAATGGAATGCTCTCAAGAATTTTTGTTCTAGTGTCCTGCACCGTATCAGAGAGATTGACTGAAATGCAGAAAAGGCCCTTTCTCTGTAAATGGTCCCAGGTTGGCAAGACCTATACCCCCCAAAAGCATAGCATATGATCTCCAGACCAAAGCTGGGTCCCAAAACCTTGCATGCACAGCGGTTGCCAATGGCAACGAATATTTCTCTCCCCAACACTACCTCCCTCTTGAAAAATTAAGAACGAGTAGAAGGCAGTTTCCATTTTTCACAGATAACACAAATAGGTCCCAGAACCCAGATTATAATTTTTTCTACAGGGGCATCCAAACCCCTTTGTTTTATTTCTAGAATGCTCTGAATATGTTACAGAGTATAAATATAAATGCCTTTATGGATTACAATTATTATTAATGTTAAACGAACAGAGACATCGATGAAAGAGAAAACAGAGAGGAGGCACTGGTATGCACAGGGTGAGGATACACGGCACCAAGGGACACCTCCGTGATAGCTGCTCTTTGGCTAGCCCTCCATGACCCTGCTCAGTCCTTCTGATCATTTTCCCAGAGGGAATGGTGGAGTTGAAAGAATGGGGAGGGGGTCGATTATGTAACTCAGTGGTAGAGCATTTGCCTGCTATGCACAAGGTCCTGGACAAAGATAAAAGAAAGAAAATCTACTGGCCCTTTTATGGTGACTTGGCCTGGTTTCCAATGGTGCAAAAACTTCTGTGTCTTCTCATTGCACCCCGCCTCCCGCCGCAATTCAACAAAGCCAAAGAGAGGCAGCTTTTAGCTCTATGTACCCTTTCCTTGTCTTTTCTCCACCCGTCTTAGACGAAAACACTGACACAAACATCCTATAGTGGGTCTGTTCCTTTAAGTTGATGGTGGCATGAGGGGCCCTTGGAGAGCTGAAAAGGTGTAGAGATGTCTTCAGCATACCATACAGTCAGTTCCGGTTTGTCCAAGAACCTTTATTGGAAAAAATGTCCCAGGGCTGAGATCACCAGCAGCTGGAGGGGCTGCCAGGTGAGGGGGGAGCACCTGAGGCTCCGTGGAAGACATTGGAGTAGTGCAGTGTGGCATCTGCCTCCAGGCCCAGATGGTTCCTCTTCCTCTGTGGAAGAGGGCACTACAGACAGAAACAGCCCTCTCTGAGGCCCAGAGGCAAGCTGTGGGGGCAGCTAGTGGATGCCAATAGTCCTGATGCAGGTGAGATGGGGCCCCTATTTGGGACCTAGTGGGATATGGTCGAATAAATGACTCCCCTGGACCTGGGGGATAGGAGATGTTCCATTAGATATCCACTCCCAGGTCCAGGGGTACAGCTTCTAACAGACCTACCTTCTGGCCCTGCTCACAGTGGAAAGAGGATGGGTACCAGCCTGGGATTCTGGGAGTGCACAGCCTTGTGGGAGTTCTCAAGAGATCACCACCTTAGGCGTTCCCTGACCCCACCCCCCATTATCAGTGCATCTCTCTTCTGGTTCTGGTTCTTCATTCACTCAGACGTCGATGGTGTTGATAGAAGGAGACTTTTTCTATGAGAGAAAATTACCCAAATCTCAAATTTCAGACAGGTAAAGGTGCTGCTCCTGCCTCCTGGACTCCTTCATCTTAGACATTCCATTCTTGCCTCACCCCCCTTCACTGCCTTTCACTGAATACTCCTGGGCACCCAGATCACCCTTCTCACACATCACTGGTCTCCCACTGGTCACCTGTCTTGTCCCCACTGGCCTTCCCTGAGGACTCTGTTCAGGACCCTTCCCCTTCTCCTTGGGGTTGTTGTTGGAGTCGTTGTCCTTGATGATGTCATACTGACGACAGAATAGCCCAATCACAGCTGAAACACAACAATACCATCTGAGCATTGATCTTGACCTCTCCATTCGCAGCCTTGAGGCTGTAATAGCAACACGACTTCTATAAAATCCTGGAATCCCTGGGGCCCATAACCTTCACCACTTCCCACTATCATGGACCCAAGTCCCCGGCTTCCCATCCGGTACTCACCAGCCCACATGAGCAACACCACCACGATGATGACCACTTCCCCAGTCTGCAATGGCCGCTCTCCATCCAGACCCTCCACTGTAATGTCTCCTGAGGAGAGAGCCATCCTCGGGGTTACAGAGGACCCACTGGATAGCTCTGTTATATACAGAAGGGAGATGCTGGGGGTGAGAGTCAGCAGGGCCCATCATTGCCCTTCTCAGGAAGAAGCCCGTGCTTTAGAGACCAATGGGTGATCACAGAAATTGCTCATGCAGGCTGTGGCAGGTGTGATGTGAGCTTGGGTGAAAGGAAGCAGGAAGCTCTTCCCCCCCAAAGGATTCATTAGCAGTGTCTCTGTAGCTGGTCCCCTGCCCACTTGTTTTGCTTTCCTTTCCTGGCAGTAGAACAATCATATCATCTTTCTATTCATCTGAGCTAGAACGTTGTTAGCGTTAAGCAAGTTCAAAAGCCGGAGACTCTTCTGACACAGGCTCTCACCTGGGCTGGAGCTGTTGGAGGGCAGCCTGTCAGAACCCTTGAGAGTACGGAAGTGCACACGGGGCCCAGGAGGACTCTCTCCCCGGAGACCGATGCTCCTGACCTGCACGGTGTAGTCACTGTCTTCAGCCAGGCCCCAAAGAGCACAGGCCCTAGTGGTGGTGTTCACCTCTCTGATTACACGCTGCCCAGGGCCATTCTGTCGCTGCAAGAAGATGT
Source organism: Myodes glareolus (assembly GCF_982192425.1). Lineage (NCBI taxonomy): Eukaryota > Metazoa > Chordata > Mammalia > Rodentia > Cricetidae > Myodes > Myodes glareolus. The sequence goes on along the minus strand of NC_142031.1, from coordinate 100,126,248 downwards.
AGAGAAAGGAGAACAACCTAGCACCGGTCCCAGACCATCAGGTTTAACTCGGGATTCTGTAACATCCAAGCACTCCAAAGGAGTAATGTGGAGGGGTGTTCAGAGACCCAAGGGCACAGGTTGGGGAAACAGGGTGATTCGTACTTGCTGGGAAATGGAGTAGCCAATGACGATGTTGCCTTCTGGGACGTCCCAGGACACAGTGGCCGAGTTGGCTCTGAGGTGAGTGACCGTCACATTCACAGGAGAGGGAGGTCGGTCTGGGGGTGCCAGGGTGTTGACAGGTTAAGAGGTTTCACTTCCACACTAGCTCTGACGGACCCCCACTGCGGGCGTCCTCTTCACTCACCTGCTCGCACAAAGCCCAGGTCACAGCTGACCAGCAGGAGGACCGTGGGACTCAGATATGGGGAAAGAGGCATCAAAGAAGCCATGGTTTCCACCGAGCTCGCCGAGGGGCCCGGAGGCATCCGCTTAACATCCAGGCGGGGATCCTGGAAGAGGCAGGAGTTGAGGGGGTCAGGAGCTGTCCAGAACGCAAGCGGGATGCAGCAGCTCTCCCAGGCTTCCCACGGCCCACAGCCTATTTTCCCCGCGCCTTTCCCGCCTCCGCATAACCCTGGTGCCCACCCCAGCCCCCACCCGCGCAGTTCGGATCAGCCCACACCCACCTGCCGGGTCCTCGTGGTCGGTCAGGCCTCGGGGGGTTGTTCGGTGCCCAGGGGGCGGCCCATCGCCGGACTGGCGCTGGCCCTACCCCATCCCTCGGCGCTGCCGAGGCTGGCAGCGCCGGCCGAGCTGCGGGCAGAGAGGGCAGAGGCGGAGTGGCCGCGGGCCGCGGGTCTGCGGGGCCCCCAGAGTTCCCGAGGGCCGCGCGTAGTCTGTCTCGGAGCAGGGGGCGTTGCCGGCGACGCCTGGCAGCTGGCCTGCGTCCCCGGTGCAGAGGACAGTGCGGCGGCCGAGGCTGGCCCCCTGCAGCGGGATGTGACAGTCCGGGCCAGCCAGCCGCCGCCTTCTGCAGAGCTGGCCCCGCGCGCTCCGCTGCAGCCCGGCTGGGACGCGCGGGCCCGCCCCGCCCCGCTAGGGTTCTCGTCGCCGTCATCCTCCCCCCCCCATTACCTAACCCCCACCCAGCCTTGTTCTCTCGGGGCTCCTCCCACGACCCTCCCAATGGCGGTCTGCTGGGCCCCTATTCCTTCATCCTTCCTGCTCTAGTAGATGAACTGACTGGGGTACCCGGACAGGTGCAGGTGCGAGGGTCTAGGGCACCTGAAAGAGCCCCTCCTTCCCGGCATGAAATTAGCCAAGTTGAGAGGAGGCATTCCATCTCCTAAGGCAGGAGGGGGCAGAGAGGAGAGGAGACAGAGTGGTGGAGATGATAATTATTTTAACAATCTCTTGGAGACTGCGTCAGCCTTTAAGTCTCTTTCCCATTCATGATCTGATTGGATTCCATTCGCTTTCTCATTCATTCTTTCATTTTTTCAGCAAATATTTCCTGAGCATCTTCAGTGTGTCTTCCTTTAGAAGAGCTGGAGATGACTTAAAAACACTGCTGGGCATATAGGAACAATTAAAAAACAGATCTCTCTCTCTCTCTCTCTCTCTCTCTCTCTTTCTCTCTCTCTTCCTCTTTCTTTCGTGTGTGTGTGTAAATAATTCGTTCGTTTTTAGAGAAATCCATCAACCTGCGCCTCAGGTTTCCCACCTGTAAAGCATAGACTCCTGGAACAGAGCTTAGACTATCAAATGCGACAATGCTGGACAAAGATCCTTAAAAACCTTCTGCTACTGTATGAAGTGCTATTCCTTTGCTCCAACTTGCTAGTTGTTGCAAAATTCATTCAGGACGCATGTAAGTCCTTAAATTATCTCATATTTTAGCTGAGTATGAAATCTGTATAATACTAAACAATTGACCACTTCTCTGAGCCTGTTTGCTCGTCTTAACACAAGGCTGTCAGCAATGACTCTAAGTGTCCAGGTATCCGGGGATGCCTACCATTTGGGGGAAAGAGACTGACTGTATTTAGGGCAGGTTCTTCGGTCTTCATTCTTCTTACAGTATTTCTATTTCCATGAAATTTCCTCTGTGATATCCAGTTCAGTGCACGTACACCTGGGACCCAGCAGCTTCTGTTGCTTTTCTTTCTTTGAGGAGAGGATAAAATGGGCCAGTGGGGCAGGGAAAGGCTGCGTGCTGACACGTGGTCAAGCCATGGCCCTGGTCCTCTGACTTCTACTGACCCCGATCTCTGGCCTTCAGAGGCATTCGTGCCCCAGAGTTCTCTTGTTCTGACCTGGGTGTTGTTCTGCCCGTCCAGGCTCCCAGCCTTCCAGAGGACTCTGTGCCTGAAGGGCAAGCGCAATGCCCTTCTGGTCGTCTTCTTCAAGAGCAAAGAAGAGGCTGGAAAGGCAGAGGGTGTGCACAGAGGACCCTCAGGAGCTCCCGCGGAGGGCTGGGAACTAGTGACAGGAACGGGTGTTGAAGAGAGGAGTGCAGGGGTGGCGATCAGAGACCCAGAGCCCGCAGGTTAATCATCTCCATGGCTCAGATAAGACCCTGCCAGCTGGAAGCAAAGCTATTGTCACCAGTGGGGTTTGTGTGACTGCAGAGGCAGACAGGACGGAGTGTCTGCAGTACAGGACCATGCCAGGCACGAAAAGGTATCAGCATGTGATCGAGACCCCTGAGCCTGGCGAATGGGAGGTGAGGCCCTTTCTCAATTTCAGGCTTCTGCACTGATTCCTAGAACAGTTCTGATTTGGACTGGCCTCGAGCCTGGTCTTCTGTTCCTTTCCTCTTCCTCCTCTTCTTTTTTGGCTTTTGAGATAGGGAATAGCCCAAGCCGGCCTCAAACTGCTATATATCTGAGGATAGCCTTAAACTTCTGATTCTCCTGCTGCCACTGTCCAAATACTAGAATCAAAGACACACACCCCATGATAGACATCCTTTTCCTATCGTCCCTGATAGGCTCAGAACATCACATGAAGACTAAGTTCTTGGTATGTGAATGGTATGTGTGTGTGCGTGAAGTATGTTAATCCAAGCCAGATACTGTGCCTACTTCCACTCCCACCTCCAGACCAGCAGGCATAAGGCAGACTTTGGCTTCCTGTTCCTGCCCTTGTGCCCCCGTCTCTCTAGTTGTCAGGGTATGAAGCAGCTGTGCCAGTCACAGAGAAGTCCAACCCCTTGACTCGGAACTTGGACAAAGCAGATGCGGAGAAAATTGTTCAACTGCTGGGGCAGTGTGATGCTGAGATCTTCCAGGAGGAGGGGCAAATCGTGTCCACCTACCAGGTGACCGACCCACAGTCAAACCTCGGACATTGCCAAAGAGATGCTAAGCCAACCACATCTCAACATCTACCCTACCAGACTACGGTTTCTAAGTTTGGAAATCCTGAGCCCTCTCCACCATTCCAACCCACTCTCTTCTGTTTCTTTCCTTTTTCCCTCATCCCCCCTTTTTTGTTTACTTATGTATTTATTTTGTGAGGCGGGAGGATTTATTCCATGGGGAAATGTATGGAGGTCAGAGGACAACTTTTGGGAATCAGTCTGTTCTTTCATCATGTGGGTCACAGGATCGAACTCAGATCATCAGGCTTGGCGGCAATCCCCTTACCCACAGAGCCATCTCGTGCCCCCCTCCTAGCTCCCATTTCTTCCTACTGATTCCTGTCCACTCTCCACAGCGACTGTACAGTGACTCAGTTCTGACCACCATGCTGCAAGTGGCTGGGAAAGTCCAGGAGGTCTTGAAGGTGCTAACTCTCCGTCTACTTCTCATCCAAACACTTCTGTTCCCTCTAATGTCTTCTTTCTTGGGTCTCCATTTCTGATTTTTAAAAATCTCAACTCTTTATTATCTTGGTCTTCCCTTTGGATGTTTATTGTTATCTTGGTCATCAATAGTAGTTATGATAATTGCTAGATGAATAATACTTTATCATCAGCAATACATTTTCTAATTTTGCTTTGTTTTTTGGTTTTTCAAGACAGGGTTTCTCTGTGTAGTCCAGGCTGTACTGAAACTCACAGAGTTTCACAGGCTGGCCTTGAACTCACAGAGTTCTGCCTGCCTCTGACTCCCAAGTGCTGGGATTAAAGGCGTGCACCACCACCGCCCAGCATACATTTTCTTTTAAAAATTATTTCTGTTATTATTTTTTAAACGTGTATGGTTGTTTTGCCTGTATGTGTGTCTGTGTTCTACATGAGTACCTGGTGCCCATGGAAGGCCAAAGAAAGTGTTGTATCATCAGGAACTTGAGCTGCCGATGTCTGGAAGCTGCCATGTGGGTGCTGGCGATCAAACCTGGCTCCTCTGGAAGGGCAGCCAGTGTCTTAATCGCTGAGCCACCTCTCCATCCCCAGCAATGGACTTTCACACTCACTCAGTGCCTGCACAGAAACCTGTGACGCTGACATTACTGTCTTTTTTTCTTTTCAATTTTCTCTTCTCAGACCAGAAAACAAAGAAAGGATGCTCACAGGAGCTAGATTGAATGTATCCAGCTAATAACTGCTGGATGCGTCTGCTTTGGTTGTTTATTTTTATTTAATTGACAGAACTGCTCTCAAGTCCCTGCTGGAATAAGTAGGAATTTTAATGAATAGCTTAGTCTGAGAGGTGAGCCAAGAGGAGTTCTTTCTCCAAATCATTGTTCTCTTTTGCTACCTCACAGAGCCCATGTTCTGCTCAGTTTTATGATGAGGAGAAGATTGAGTAGTTCCGTCTTCCTCCGTCGTTTACAAAGGAGAAAGGAAAGTATGATTCTTCCTGAGCTGGGCCTGGTGACCTGGGCCTCTTTTCTTCCTCAGGAACCAGATGGACGCCTGGTAGTACTGAGTGGAGGAGGAACCTCTGGCCGCATGGCGTTCCTCATGTCTGTGAGTTCCTTAATTCCCTGTTTTCTCCCGTCCTTCTGGGGATGTCACCCAGAACCATAAAGCTCATTAGAGGTAAGTTCTCTCCGTAGATATATTCTCTTCCCACCTCCTTTCCAAAAGCTAGAGCCTGGAGTGAGTCAGGTTTCTCTGACCTCCCTAGATCACCACCCTCCTCTGGCTAGCATTCCCACAGCTCAATCATTCCCAAGCTGCATCTTTAAGCGGGAGATTGCAAATAAGTTAGGGAGAAATATTGGTCTAAAAAGACCCTTCTGCATCCTCAGTCCTCTAGAAACTGAGACTCCACAGCGCATGCTCTCTCTCATTCCTTCTTCCTGCCCTCTCTCCTCCTGGACAGGTCTCTTTTAACCACCTGATGAAAGGTCTGGGGCAAAAGCCTCTCTACACATACCTCATTGCAGGAGGCGACAGGTAAGTGACCTGCACATGTGGTCCAATTTTTTTTTTAAAGAAACTGCATTTGAATGAGTTTAGTCAAAGATTATATTGAACCTACCTCAGTTTCCATTCTTCATTGCCTTACATCTGGTCCCTTTACAGACTTTTATTACCTACCTGGTTCGTTTTTGTTGGTTTGTTTGTTTTGTTGTTGTTGTTTGTTTTGTTTTTAACTCCATGGTGCATCTACCTTGGTCCCCATTAAACAGTAGGTGCCCTTTCAATAGTAACTTTTCTCCATTCTGTTCTCTCTGTGTGCCCTTTCCTAACGAGCTATAGGTTTCTGCTTCTTAGCCAGCGCCACTGACCTTGATTGTGCCTGCGTCCTTAGGTCTGTCGTGGCCTCTCAGGAACGGACAGAAGACAGTGCCCTACATGGGATTGATGAACTGAAGAAGGTCTGTGTTTTCCAATACTACTCAACTAGAGATGCCCCTTTTCATTGGATTAGAAAAACCCCAAACCTCAACCAAGGCCTGGCCCCTCCTCTGGCTCTGATTTTCTCATGCAATAGATTTGTACCCTGGTGTCCTCTCTACTCCCTGTCACCCTAACTCACACCTCCTCCAGGAGACCCCCTGCTCCCTGTCACCCTAACTCACACCTCCTCCAGGAGACCCCCCTGCTTCCCGTCACCCTAACTCACACCTCCTCCAGGAGACCCCCCTGCTTCCCATCACCCTAACTCACACCTCCCCCAGGAGACCCTCTGCTCCCCGTCACCCTAACTCACACCTCCTCCATTCCTAGGTGGCTGCTGGGAAGAAGAGAGTCATTGTCATAGGCATTTCTGTGGGACTCTCTGTAAGTGTGAATGCAGGCTGATGGGGCTACTTTACGAGGAAGGGGTGGGACTAGAAAGGAAAGGAGAATGATGAGGTGGGTACCAGGAAACAGAAAACTTACACAAGGAATTTGATTTCAGTTTTCACCAATTTGATCTATTTTTATGACTATGAAAAGAGGGGGAGAGAATTCCATCTCAGAATAATTGTGTATTGAGCCAAGATGGACCGATTTGTCCAGGGGTCAGCAAGCATTGCTGGCAGTCAGCGTAGCAGGCCGCCTGAAATTGTGGATCGTTTTGCTGACACACAGTCTTTGTGTTTACTTAGAATTCATGGCCTCTTTTGTGCTAGGCTTAAGTAGTTGAACAGAGATCATAGGGCCCACAGAGCCTGAAGTATTTACTGTCCGAGTCTTCACAGAAGAGTCTGGCTCCTGGTTTCATCCCACCATCATCATCAAGGGGGGCTTGTTAGCTCTTGGGCGACAGAAGGGTCAGTCTGCATTGTAACAAGATTTTCAGGATGTTTTGTGTGAGAAACACCGGGTTTGATGTCCTGTCAACCCCACAACAGTTTTGATTCTAAGCGTTCAGGGTGCAGAGCGTTAGATCCCAGCCATTGGGCGATGACCTCAACAGGACGTTGACCTCAAGGAGGCCGTTGCAATTACAATTGTGATCAGTCATTTCCGAACTTCACCATCTGGAAGAGTTCTGTGGAGGAACATAAGAAAAATGTAGCCCTAGCTGGGCGATTCTTGCTTGTAACCCCAGCACTCATGAGGGGCAGAAGGATGATTGTGTGTTCAAGGCCAGCCTGGACTATACAAGGAAATCATAGCCGAGAAAAAGGATAGCTCAGCAACTTTTGGAGTACCTGTAAGGAGTATGCTTTCCCACATCAAATTTGGATTCAGCGTCTTGGCTGTGGCTTCAGTATCTCTAGCAAGCATGCTGGGGCAGGTTCCTTGTGGACCTTGGGGAACACTTAGAGCCGTTCCCTTCATTGTGCCTGCCTCTCTTGCTACCATCAGGCACCCTTTGTGGCAGGCCAGATGGACTACTGCATGGATAACACAGCAGTCTTCTTGCCAGTCTTGGTTGGCTTCAATCCGGTGAGCATGACCAGGTGAGGCTTCTGTTGGGACTGGCAAGGCCTTGTGGGAGCCTGGGAAAGCGACGTGTCAAAGGGGCATGCCTCGCTGATAAAAGTACCAAGCCACGTGGCGAACATAGACAAGTATTATGGGTTAAGATGTAGGATGTAAGAATTAGTTAATAAGAAGCCTGAGCTGCTAGGCTAACCAGTTTATAGTTAATGTAAACCTCTGTGTGTTTCTTTGGGGCCGAACGGCTGTGGAACGGGAATGAGGCGGGGGACAGAACTCTCAGTCAATAGTCCACAGTATAATCAGCAGGAAGAGGGATCCATAGTCTTGGTTGCCAAGTCTCAGAATGTAAAATAAATAAGCGGTGGTCCCTAAGCGTTGGAAGTTGTTGGTTGCTTCACTTTAGATGGTCTCTCCTGTTTCAGAAAGGGTGGAAGGCAGCTTACAAAAGCTGCATAAACTGGGCAGTGGTAGTCATTCCTTTAATCCCAGCACTCAGAAGCAGGTGCATCTCTGAGTTTGAGCCCCTGGTCTACAGAGTGAGTTCCAGGACAGCCAGAGCTACACAGAGAAACTCTGTATCGAAGCAAACAGACAAACAATCAAACAAAAAAACCAACCCCCCCAAAAACACCAAATAATAATAATAATAATAAAAAATGAAAAAGCAAAAGCTACATGAACCACAGATTTAGAGCGAGAATTGAAGAGGTTAAAAAAAGAAAGTGGTAGAAGGAAAAATCAGGGTCAGAAACGTGTGTACCCGAAAAGTCTATGCTTCCTCCTGGGGTGACCCCTAAGCATCTTTTTGGTGTAGCAGTGGGTCCCCAGTGGGCACACATTCCTCTTCCCATCTATTTGTCTCAAGCTCTTTCATTCATCAATCCAGGCACATTTCGGCTCCTCTCCAGCGATTCATATCTGCCCCTCCTCCCCCTTGAAGCCCTGTGCTGCAGAACCACCTTCGTTGGGCTGGGGAGGGGGAGGACATGATTTTGCTATGTAGCCCAGGCTGTCCTATCCAAAAGGCCACTTGGTCTGATCTGACACTCCATGTGGCTAACTAACACTGTGCAGATGCCATTCTTTATTGATTTAGGGTAAGGCCATGACATATCTATTTTGTTAAAACGTCCTTAGTGATTCCAATGCACAGCCAAGTTTGGGAAATCTTGCTGAATAAGCCATTGGATTGGATCACCCAGTGACCCTGACGGTTTCCTGTCTGTGGGGGACTGCAGCAGGAGAGCCTGGTTCTTTCTCTTCCCAGACCGAGATTCCAGGCTTGTAGTGTGACTCGTACTAAGGTGTAAATGAGTTTGTGGTACTCTTAGCCCTGATCCTTTTCATGGAGGACTCTTCACCCAAAATATATCTGCAGCAGTGGGTGCTAATTTCAGGCCCTGTGACTAAGTGAAATGAAGAATTTCAAACAATGTAGGCGTGGAGATCTTCCAGTTGTTCCTTAAAGCGGTGGTTCCCTGTCTTGGCTCATCTTCAGAGCTGTCTCTGAAGCTTTAAAAAAATACAGTTTAGGGCTCTGTGCGTACCTGCTGAGACTGAACCTCAGGGTAGGTGCGGTGTCCAGAACTGGGTGGTTACTGCAAAACATAATTTTCTCCGCCCCCCACATCCCTGGGTGTTGATGTTCAACGAAGTCTGGGAATCCCAATTTTTACTGCACAATGTTGGTGCTTTTTCTATTCCCTTCTTAGGTCTCCTCTCTCTAGGGTCTCTAGGAAGTGTTAGAAGTGAACTTGAGGGCAGCAATAGAAGGCACTTTACACAATGGGTATGAAATAGGTGAATCTTGTCTGCCTCAGGATTCACACGGGAGAAAAATCTGTAAAATAGTTCCAGAAGGAGTTATTGTGTGCCTGCTATCCCTGTGCCAGGGAAGCACACACGCGCGCACGCACACACACACACATACACACACACACACACACTAAAAGAAATAGTTCGAAAAGGAATGGAATCTTGACAGGGATGTGATAAAGTAAAACCAGAGATGTTGTGTGCAGGGTTGGCTCAGTCTTTGAGGCCATGCCACGTTGAGCAATTCACAAATCATCCCCCACTTCGGAAGATCCTCACACTTTCGAGATTCTACAATCTGTAGCTAAGCACATAGACTGTACTAGCTCTCTTGTCTCCTTAACACATTGCTTTGTTCCTGATTAGTTTATGGTGTAATAGTCACCAACAGATGCTACAGTTAATAGCGTAACTTTATATCTCACTTGGGACCAGGATTCCTCCCTCGGGTAGTAGGGGTTCACTCCTTGGAGTGATTTTAGGGTGTATTTCAAAGGACGGGAAGGATTTCAGAGGAGTCTAGGATGAAATATAAGGTGGTAGTGTTGACACTTGACTTCCGGCTGGAATTTTAAACTTGAATGTTGGTTTTATTGCTGGAGGTATTATTAGCCCAATCCTTGGGGTTCAGGGACACCCCACCCCCGATGCTCCAAATATTTCTCTATGAAGTAGCTGACCTCTGACCCCACTCCCTCACTGAGCCTAATCACCAGTGAGGCCTTTTCTTCAGATTCTCACAGGCAAGCCTTTCTCCTCCGTGTTTCTCTGGACCTCAGAAATGACCCCATTGAAGACTGGAGATCAACATTCCGGCAAGTAGCAGAGCGGATGCAGAAGACGCAAGAGGAACAGGAAGATTTTGTGCTCAATCCCGCCATTGGGGTAGGCCAGACTTTCTTTGCTCCATGCGCCTCTTCAAGCATGCAGGAATTGCTTGTCACTTGCTGGGAATCTTTGATCTTATGGCCCCTGTTCACAAATCCCCAAGGAATTTCATGTCAGCTCACATGTTTCCAATGAAGTCCTATTTTTTTCTTAACTCAAAATGTATTTTTTTTATCTCTTTTTAACCGCGTTTCTCAGATTAGTAAGCAGTAAGCACTTCTAGACTTTAGAACAGTCTAGAAGAACTAGAACAGTCTGAAAGAGCTGGAACAGGTCAGAGAGTCTAGAACGGTTTCAAAAGAGCCTTTTGCTATCTATGAACAGACAGCCTCGACCACCCGCTGTTAGGTCTCATCTGGTCTCTTGCAGATTCACATGTCAAATATGGCTTTAAAAACCAGGATGCGATTTTATTAATTTTTTTGGGGGGATGCTTTTTATTTTTTTCCAGATGTGGTTTCTCTGTGTAGCTCAAGCTGTCCCAGAGCTCACTCTATAGACCAGCCTGGCCTTAAACTCACAGAGATTCACCTGCCTCTGCCTCCCGAGTGCTGGAATTAAAGGTATGCACCACTACAGCCTGACTCCCTACTTTTTCTTAACCAAAATTTTTGCTTCCTACCTCCCTTTGCCAGTAGTGGGCACATCTGAGCCCTTCCCCTCGATCTTCATGTGAGATAGGAAGGGAAATTCCATGGTGTGTATAGTTTGCTCTGGTCTCACATCTCATGTCTCATCCTGACTCTACTGGTTGGTTTTCTTGTTTGTTTGTTTGTTTCTTCAAAGCTTTATTTTTAAAATTATGTTTTAGGTGTGTGTGTGTGTGTGTGTGTGTGTGTGTGTGTGTGTATGTGTGTGTGTGTGTGCGCGCGCGCATGCATGCAGGTGACCATGGAGACCAGATGAGGGTATTAGTTTTCTTGAAGCAGAGTTACAGGAAGCTGTGAGCTTCCCAGTTGTAGGTACTGGGAACTGAACTCAGGTCCTCTGCAAGAGCGGTGAGCACTGTTAAGCCCTGGGCCATCTCCCCAGTCCTTCGTCTTCTGTTTTAATCACTGGTCATGTCATTTTCTTTGCTGCAGTCTTTGTGAGGTACTATGTCATAAATCTGTACCAGAGAGTGTCTGTTCCCTGTGTCTGTCCAGAGCACGGGAAATTTGGCACTAAGGAATGGCAGACTACCATAAATCATGGTAGGGAAGGTTCTCAGAAAGAAAAATACTCTCTGGCTGGGCAGTGGTGGCTCACACTTGTAATTCCAGCACTTGGAGGCAGATGCAGGGGGACTCTCTTTGAGTTCGAGGCCAGCCTGATCTACAGAGTTCCAGGATAATGAAGGCTATTACACAGAGAAACCCTGTCTTGAAAAAAGGAAGAAAGAAAAAAAGAAAAGAAAAGAAAAAGAAAAGAAAAAGAACAAAAAGTATTCTCTGAAAGCCCTTGACCCAACTGACAAGAGACAGCACCCATCTTTATAAAACAGTCAAGGCCACTGGTAAAAGATGTGCTCATGGCTCACTAATCAGAGTGAGCATCTAATGGGGACCACCAAACATGCTAGTGCCCAGGGATCACCAACCACACTCCATTAGAAGGATTACCAACACCTCTCCATGCTCAGGGGTCATGAACTGGAGAACTGGTAGACTCCTGGGTTGTTCTTTCTCCCAGTCAGTGTCCTTGCCTCCTTAGCCCGAGGGGCTCAGTGTCTCTTCCCTGATGAAAGGCGGGAGCGCCACCAAGATTTTGCTGGAAACCCTGCTGCTAGCGGCCCATAGGACTGTGGACCAGGGTGTTGCAGCCTCTCAAAGGTATGGAGGAAGCAGACAAGCTGGGCATCAGATCCACACCGTGGTGACACGGGGGAAGAGATGGGAGGTCCTAGCTCCTAAGACACATGCAGGCTAGAAGCCAGCCTGCTGCGACTTCCTTTCCTTACCAGAGTCTCTGGCCCATTCTAGAATGTTCAAGTCCACCCTTCTCTTGGCTTTTGCTTTTCCCACTACAGCCCTTTTTAAAAATAGAATCCTTTCTGCTCTTATTAACAGGGATCTTTCTTCCTCCTCCTTCCCCTGCTTTCCTCCAGAATGGACTAGCAAAACTTTTTTAAAAATGGGAATTGTGGCATCCCCTAGGTGTGGGTAGGAGTACCAAGCTCTTTTCGGAGGGGGGGAGGGGAGGCACCAGGTCCTTCTTGGGAGCTAGTGATTTTTTTTTTCCAGATGCCTTTTGGAAATCCTGAGGACATTTGAGCGGGCTCATCGGGTGACCTACAGTCAAAGTTCCAAAATTGCCACCCTGATGAAGCAAGTCAGCACCAGGTATGTGATTGTGTGTTTGCAGAGGGCATCTTGAGAGCAGGGGACACTCTGTGAGATGTGCTAGCGTGGGAAGGGTGATGGGTCCACACGTTGGAAGGTCTTGGGTGTGTTTACTTTCGTGTTATTCTGCGGCCTCTTTTCACGGTGGTCATTCGTGTCCTGGCCTCTGGCTCATTCTCAGCCTGGAGAAGAAGGGCCGAGTGTACTTAGTTGGCTGGCAGACCCTCGGCATCATCGCCATCATGGATGGAGTAGAGTGCGTTCACACCTTTGGTGCTGGTAGGCTCTAGTCTTGATGCTCTTCCAGAGCCAAGGCATCCCTGCCAATTGGGATACATTAGCAAAGCATTTTCTTGCAACCCCCCCCCTCACCGAGGTTCTCCAGTGCCCGCCCATTCTGTCCTACATAAACAGGCATTTCAGTCAAATGCTTTCTTCACTTGAAGCTCCAAATGCCACCTCGGTCCTTGATCTCTCAGGTCCCACTCCAGTGCTTTAACTGTAGCTTCCCACACGGGTTACTACCGCTCACCCCACATCCCACTTCCTGACCCCATGACAGCCCTTGGAGTAGAACCTTCCTATCCTCCAAAGCCCACCCTTCTTTTCTCTCTCATCTTAAATTTCCCAGATTTCCAAGACGTCTGTGGCTTTCTCATGGGTGGCCACAATGACATGTTTAACCAGAAGGCAGAGCTCACCAACCAGGTCGGAAGAGGACAGGACTTGGGAAGGTGTAGAACTCATGGGTGTGCAGAGGGCAGTAGAGGAGTGGGGGCTGGGATGAAGGGAGGCTGGGGGGGTGACAGTCCCAAGTCAGAATGTAGGTCAGAGGTCCTGGAGCTTCAAAGCGCTATGGTATGGAAGGCTCTTGATTTTCCCTTGAAAACTCGACTATAGTCTACTGACCTGCTACGTCACCTTTGGTAAAGTGCTATCATTTTGAACACTGGTTCTTTTCAAGTGAAGCCCAAAGAGCTGTAATAGATGTCCCCCTAAGGTCCCCTTCAGTCTTCAAGTCTGTGTTCTTGAGCGTCCTTCTTCTGTCCCAGGGTCCCCAGTTCATTTTCTCCCAGGAGGACTTCCTGACGGCCATTCTGCCATCCCTCGTGGAAACTGACACCGTGGTCTTCATTTTCACCCTGGATGGTGAGAGGGAAGATGGGACCAGTGGGCTGAAAGCAGCAGCAGTTTAGAGGGGCTGCCACTCTGAGTCTCAGGGTGCCTTGTCAGAGGGAGGGTGTCTTAGTTAGGGTTGCTATTGTGATAAACACCATGACCTAAACCAACTTGGATGGGGAAGGTTTTTTGTTTGTTTTTGTTTTTTTAGCCTTACAGTTTATAAGTCTATCACTGAGGGAAGTCAGGGCAGGATCCCAGAGACCAGACCCAGAGAGCAGAATCCACGGGTAAATGCTGCTTACTGTCTGCTCCTCATGACTTGCCCAGTCTGCTTTCTTATTGCCCTCAGGACCACCAGCTCAGGGATAGCACCATCCATAGTGAGCTGGGCCCATCAATAATCAGTCAAGAAAATGTGCCACAGGCTTGCCCGCAGGCCGTTCTGGTGGGGGCACTTTCTCAGTAGAAGTTCCCTTTTCCCCAAATGATTCCGGCTTGGCTCAAGTTGACATAAAACAGAGGGCAGAGGGAGTGTCCTGGCAGGACTCAGAGTGGCAGGAAGAACAGCCTCATAGGTCATCCTTTTAACTCGGATGCCTCCTGTCCCATCCAGATAACCTCACAGAGGTCCAGGCATTGGTGGAGCAGGGGAGAGAGAAGACCACGAACATCCAGGCCCTGGTGCACGGCACCGTGGGGCAGTCCTTGCCGGTGAGTGTCCAGCAATGGGGAGAAGATCTGGGTGTGATACAGCCCAGGCTTTCTGGAACACAGCACCCCTGTTTATCTCTTTCCCCTCAGGGCCCTCTAAAGAGGCTCTTTTCCTCCGTCATCAGCATCACATGGCCACTGCTTTTCTTTGGATATGAAGGAAGCTACGTCCAGATAGGCGGGGATGAGAAGGCAATGCTTGCAGGAGAGGAGTCCCCCCCCCCAAAAAAACCCCCAAAGCTAGATGGGAAAAAGCCTAAATATCTGTTTGTCTTCTTTCCTCCCCAAGCTGGGAAAATTCTCAAATTATCAGGTCTCTAAACAGAGTTGCCAGGCAACAGGGTTCATGTCTTCCCAGGAACCTACAGAAAGGGCGAGACAGGCCACCAATCACCACGCGCTCATTTGTTCTCTGGGACAGGTTAATTGTTGATACTGAAGTCGTTATCACCACCCTACAGCGTCTAAGGCTCTTTCTTTTGCACGGCACCCTACGCTGAACGTAATGCAGCTCTGACTACGATGGAGCCCTTGTGCAATAGTGAAATTATAATCAGGAGACACACCGAGAGGCATCATAGACATCGTAAGAAGTTTGTGTGCATTTTGCAGTTTGGTTTGGAGCGGGCACCAGGAAATCTGGGTGCCAGTTCAGCTCTACTGTGTGTCCCAAGAAAGAAGACAAATTTATATCTCGGGGCCTCACTTTTCTCACAGTAGATTGTCCGTCTTTCAAGGGGCAGAACCAGGGCCCAGAAGGGATGCTGTGGGGGGGAAGGTGTACTCTTTCATCTTTATTCAACCCACTTCCTTCTGGAAGCTTTCAGACAGAGCCAGGACCCAGCCTCATTGAACCCAGCACTCTAAAAAAAAAATTATTTACTATGTATACAGTAATCTGCCTGCATTTGTGCCTGCAGGCCAGAAGAGGGCACCAGATCTCATTACAGAGATTTGTTGTGAGCCAGCGTGTGGTTACTGGGAATTGAACTCAGGACCTCTGGAAGAGCAGCCAGTGCTCTTAACTGCTGAGCCATCTCTCCAGAGGTCTTACATAACTGTCTCTCCCTAGTGGAGAACCCACTCTCCTCTGTCTTTTGCTCTAAGCGTTCCTGTGTCGTATCCCTACTTCTTGGCACAGGCCCCACATTCAGTGTTCTCTTCCGAAATTGCCTGCTTTTGAAGAAGTCTTCTCTGATTAACTTGACATTGTCTATTCTTCTCCACACTTATACAATCCTGATGCTTAGTACAAATATAGTCCTTTATACCCTATGAATGTTTCATATATATTAGCTCAGTTCTCATAGCAATCTCCTAAGGCACGTGTGCTCAGTTTCACCTTCTCTCCAGCCCCTTCTTTCTGCTTCCTTCCTTCCTCTTTCCTTCCTTCCTTCTTTCTTTGTTTTGTTTTTTTGTTTTTCTGTTTTTCAAGACAGGGTTTGTGTGTGCGTGTGTGTAGCCCTAGCTGTCCAAGAATTGGCTTTGTAACCTAGGTTGGCCTTGAATTCACAGAGATCTACCTGCCTCTTCTTCCTGAGTGCTGGGATTAAAGGTGTGTACCACTATGCCCCGCAATTTCTGCTTTGAATGTAATGACGTTTTATTTAAATTTTGTCTGTATTCAAATCTATTAGTTTTTTTTTTCCCATGTGGTTTTCAGTCTTTCACTTGATGCTGCCTTCATCTTTCCGTATGGAACTGTCTGAAAATGTAGATTTCCACTGGCACCGTGTTCTAGTTTGCTTTGTGCTGCCGTGATGGGAATTGATCGAAAACGACTTGGAAGGGTTAAGACTCTTCATCTTACACTTTCCGGTCTATCATTTCGGGGAGTCAGGCAGGAGCTCCAACAGGAAGCAAGAGTGGAGGTGGGACCGAGAAGGAAACAGCTTATTCTTCATGCTCTGTTTTCTTTTTTCTTGAATTTTCTGTTACATTTTACTATTTGTGTGTGTGTGTGTGTGTGTGTGTGTGTGTGTGTGTGTGTGTGAAGGAGTTGGCTCTCTTTTACCTTGTAGATCCAAGGGATTGAACTTAGATGGTCAGCAGGCACCTCTACCCACTGGGCAATCTCACCAGCTCTCGGCCTGTTTTCTCATACAACCACAACCACTTGCTCAGGGGCGGCCTTGCCCGCCAGAGTGGGCTGGGCCCTCACACATCAGTCATCAACCAGGAAGACGCCATATAGACATGCCCATGGGCCAGTCTGATGGAGGTAATTCCCCATCGGAAGTCTCCCTTCCTAGGTGACTTAGTGTGTGTCAAGTTGACAAAAACCGGCACAGACTTGATTATCTTTGGTTGTAGAAATAGTTTTGATACTGTAATGGTCTTCACTTGTATTTTGTTTTTTGAGACAGGATTTCTCTGTAGCTTTGGTGCCTGTCCTGGAACTAGATCTTGTAGACTAGACTGACCTCGAACTCACAGAGGTCCGCCTGCCTCTGTCTCCTGAGTGCTGGGATTAAAGGTGTGTGCCACCACTGCCTGGTGGTCTTCACTTTTTAAAAAACAATATTTTTATTTTATGTACATTGGTGTTTTGCATGCATGTATGCCTGTGTAAGGGTGTCAGATCTTGGAATTACAGGCAGTTGTTAGCTGCCATGTGGGTGCTTGGAATTGAACCTAGGAACTATGGAAAAGCGGTTAGTGCCCTTAACCACTGAGCCGTTTCTCTAGCCCCCGTCTTTGTTTTTAATTTGAAACATTTTGCCTTCCTCCCCAGTCCTTTGCCACATTTACTTCATCCCCTTTGTTTCTCTTGTTTACCTGAAACATAAGTGAAACTATCTTATATTTCACACTATGCCAGGCAGAGTGGCACATACCTGTAATCCTAGCATTTGGAGGAGGGGGAAGCAGAAGCAGAATCAGGAAGAGTTCAAGACCATCCCCAGCTACATAATGAGTTTGAGGTCACCCCGAGTTACATGAAATCCTGTCTCAAAACACCAAAACCAAACCAAAACAAAAAATCCAAAAAACCCAAAGCTCACACCAATCACTTCATAATACACGTGCTACTCACAAGGGCATTTGCTGCTGTCAGAACAATGTAATTATCCATGCTGGGAATGACAGTTAATCTGATACCATTACTGAAGTTCAGATTTCCCGAGATGTCCCTGGGGAAGCTGTTATTCTCCAGACCTGGAATCCAATCAAGGATAATCTCCTGACTTTAGCCAGTAGGTCTCTCGGCTTTCGCTTAACAGTCTTTTGGTTTGGTTTTTTTTTTTCTTCTGTCTCTCTTGACATTGATATTTTTAGAAGTCTAGGCAAACCTTTCCCAGAGTGTACCTCACTTTTCCAGCACGTACAAACAACTTGCTGTATTGTTTCTTCGTCATATTCGGGCTTATGTTGTTTTGTTTTTGGTTTTGTTTTCTTCTGGGGGAGACTGGCATGTCACATCGGGATCGCCTGGCATCTGCTTGTCTCTTCCTTGGCGAGGCTATGGTGGCTTCTTCAGTGGTGGTGACGGCTGCTCTGCTTCTTTGCATCCTGTCACCCAGCTGTCCGTACCCACTGTGTTCGCATCTGCTGATGATTTCTGCTTGACTCAGTTGTTCCCGTGGTGACTCTCAAATGGTGATTTTCTATTTCTAGCCTTCTTCCTCTTATCTATATTCATTAATTGGCTTTCTTCTCCAAGGAACTTCCTATTCTCTCCCCACCCCATCTGTATTTGTTTAATGTCATTATGGACTCATGAATTTTCTGTTGTTGTTAAATGTTTAGATTTTTTCTTTTAAAGACAGGGTTTTTATGTAGCCAAAGCTGGACTAGAACTCTTTATATACCCCAGACTGGCCTTGAACCCATAGCCCTCCTACCTCAGCCTCCTGAACCCTGGGAGTATAGACATCTACCACCATGCATGGCTTAGATGTATTTTAATGCATTCTATTTTATTTTATTTATATATATATATATATATGTATGTATATATATATATATATATGTGTGTGTGTGTGTGTGTGTGTGTGTGTGTGTGTGTGTGCGCGTGTGCACTTGTCTGTATGTGCACCATGTGTGTGCAGTGCCATGGACCAGAAGAGGGCATAGGATCTTCTGGAACTGGAGTTGCAGGTGATCGTAAACTGTGGCTGCTGCGAGGCTAACTCATCTTATGTAAGAGCAGCAAGTGCTCTTTACCCTGAGCCTTCTCTCCAGCCCCTTAATACATTCTCCTCTCTCTCTCTCTCTCTCTCTCTCTCTCTCTCTCTCTCTCTCTCTCATTTATTGAAACAGGATTTCTCTGTGTAACAACCCTGGCTGTCCTGAATCTCCCTCTATAGACTAGGCTGGCCTCGAACTCACAGAGATCCACCTGCCTATGTGTCTTGAGTGCTGGAATTAAAGGTGTGTGTCATGCTTTGCTTCCCTTAATACTTTCTCTAGTACTAATTTTTCATTTTAATCCTCACAATGAGAGCATATTCAGGGTGGCTTCCTCGATCCTATTCACATCCATATTTAGACATACTTTGTATGTTTCTTTTCGGAAAAAAAGAAAATGAAAAACAAACAAACCACCCTCTTATGTTTGGGAGAAGGGTGGCATACAATTTACATCCCATGTGTTTTACTTAATATTTTCTGAATATTACTCAACTGCAATGTACAAATCTCATCTTCACCGACAGCTGTGTGTGCACATGCGTGATAATTGACCTGACCAATTTCTTATTTGGGGCATAAAATAAGAATATTTTTCTATTGCCAATAACAAAGCAATGATTATGCACATATCTCAGTGCTTCTTTTGATAAATATGTAGAAATTTAGATCTTTGTCAAAGGTTAAATACAAATATTATTTTGCTCTATGTTGTAAACTTTTCTTCCATAGGCTTTGTACCATTTGCTTTCCACAGTTGAAGTTTGAATTGATGCTGGCTCCATACAGCCTCCCAGAGAGTTTTGTCTAGCTTCATTCAATTTCTGTGTAATTTTCGTTTATATTATATTAGTTATTGATTTTGAAGGAGTAGGATGGTGCCCAGGGCTTCACACATGCTAGGCAAATGCTCTGCCCCTGAGCCACACCCCAGCCTATATCTCTATGATGTGAGAAGTGGAGCATCTTTCTCTCTCCGCCATCTCCCACCCCTCTCTATTTGTTCCCTGCCTAACTCCTTCTTTCAGTTGTCCTGGACCTCCCTATGTCAATCAACCAGCCTCAAATTCATAATGGCCCCTTTCTTCCTGCTTCCAGCATGCTGGGATTACAGACTTCTTCCATCATCCAACAGGCTTTGAAATCTTCGCTGACTCCTTTGGCCTTGAGTTCTTTACAAAGCCATTAGTGTTCTATTTCTGATGCACGTTGTAAATATTTTCTCTTGGCTTTAGCTTGCAAGAAGTCTGCTTCAGTTTTTCCGAGGTTGAATTTGTCAATCTCTCCATTGCCATCTGGGGCTTGAAGCACAGAAAGCTCCTCCCACACGCATGCTGGTATGGCACCTCTGTTTCTTCTTGCCGTTCTTAGGAATTTTGTTTATTCTTGTGAAAGCAGCAAGGCATGAACTCGTTTATATTTTTCCAGGCAATTACCTAAAATCGTCTTAGTTGCTTTTCTATTGCTGTGGCTAAGCACCAGGACCAAGGCGACTTCTAAAAGAAAGCATTTAATTGGAGGCCTGGTTACAGTTTCAGAGAGGGCATCCATGGCCATCAGGGCAGCGACAATGACAACAGGCAGTCAGGCATGGTGTTGGAGCGGTAGCTGAGAGCTTACATCCTTTTTATTATTTTTCATTTTTATTTTATTATTACTATTATTATTTGAGACAGAGTTTCTCTGTGTAGCCCTGGCTGTCCTGGAACTCTCTGTAGATCAGGCTGGCCTTGAACTCACAGCCTTGAACTCACAAAGATCCACCTGCCTCTGCCTCCCGAGTGCTGGGATTAAAGGCATGTGCCAGCACCACCCAGCTGAGAGCTTACATCTTGAGACAACAATCATGAAACAGAGAGTGTTAACTGGGAATGGTGTGGGCTTTTGAAACTTCAAAGTCAACCCCCAGTGACACTCCTCCTCCAACAGGGCTCTCGTAATTCTTTCCAAACTGTCCCACTAACTGTGGAACAAGCATTCAAATACATGAGCCTATTGGGGCCATTCTCACCCAAACTACCACACCAATTGTCTCAGTTTAATTTTGAAGTATAGCTTGTCTTGAGTGACGAAGGATATTACATGTACCATATATTCAAGTTCCATGTGCACTGGTCCAGTAACAACAATGAGTTTGCATGTTTTTTTTTTAATGTTAGAAGTAGTCTGGATTTCCTATTTTTCCCACTGGCCTTTTTCTTGATGCGCTGGTGCCATGAGCTTATTGATAGAGGATTTATGACATTTTAATATTTGGAAGGATTAGTCCTTTCTTCATTAAATATTAAGGGATTTCCTAACTATAAATGCAGATTTATTTCTCCATTGGAACTTTAAAGTCAATCATGTAAACTTCAAAATAACTTTGTTAGTGATACTTAATGGGATAAATGGCTAATAATATAACTCAGATTTAATTGGCTTCTTTCCTACAGGCAATGTGATAAATGGCATATAGCATCTGTCTCAGGCTTTCTGTTGCTGTGATAAAACACCATAACCAAAAGTAGCAGGGCAAGAGAAGTATTTATTTCCTCTCAGAACTCCAAGGTCAAACTCCATCACTGAAGGAAGTCAGGGCGAAAACTGAAGCAGAAACCATAGAGAACGCGGCTCTCTGGATGGCTCCCCATGGCTTGCTCGGCTTGTTCTCCATCCCCACACACGCACTAGTGATAAAGGGAAACCCTTTAAAAAGTGGATAGAAAAGTTTCTTGTATGCACTCTTCCAAGGGTTTGTGTGACAATCTCATACCTTGGAAGGACAGAGACCCTGGAGCAGAATTGGACACCACCCCTGCCTTCAGCGAGACTGTAGCTGGTGGATGAGTCCCAGTACTTAGCTCCTCCCACTTGTATGGTATCTATGGCTTTATGGATCCCTCAAGGGTCAAATGGAAAACTTGGAGGCTGGAGAGATGCCCTAGCAGTTAAGAGCAAAGGGACACTTAGCCCACTGGAGCGCGTGCCTCTGACAGGCCTGGCCTTTCTCCCCCATTCCCTCTGCCTCGCTAAAAACCATTAGATTACATTCCTGAAGCGAAACCATGAAGGCTCTTTCCTTTATTTGGATACTTTCCTATGCCAGGCTGAGGATGAGTACCAAAGTCCAGCAATCAAAAGCCCCCTTTGGTTTACCTAATTAACATGCCCTTCAAAATATCCCACTATGTCCTAGCCCACCCTAACACAGACGTCCCCTTTTCCTCCTCTTAAAACTTACACCTGCAAGGTCAAACAGGTGTTTGGATGTGGCTTGGGCCTAATCTGGGGTCCCGGAGGAAGACCCTACTGTCCAGTCTCCTTCAAAGAGCACTTGTCTGCTCTTCCAGAGGACCCAGGTTCATTGGCAGCACCCACAGGGCAGATAACAACTGTCAGCCCCAGTTCCAGAGGATCGGATGCCCTCTGCTGGCCCCCGAGTACATGGCATACATGTGGTACACAGACACACATGCCATCAAAGTACCCATACATGTTAAAAATACAAGTAAATAAATTAAAAAATAGACTGTTATACCTGAAAATTTCGAGGAGAAAGGCCAAATCCACGATTATCTAATTAAAGCAAACTTTAATAAATATTGGCCAGAAAGATGGACACTGGCCAGGTCCATAACCAGGATTCCCAGAGAATGGTGCTGAATTAGGTTAATAGGTGCTCATAAAGGCAAAATCCACAAGGTTACTTCATCCAATCGGGGCAAGCATGCTTCCTGAGCACTTCCTGCAGGTGTACCTCCTGCCGGCCTTGTGATCAAGCACATCCTGTCCAGTTGGGGCAACCAGTTTTGTTTACTGAAGTGAAAACACTTGGCTTAATATATTGCATGAACAACAGCCCCCAGCATTCTAGAAAGTTATCTGTCCTTGGGCAAGTGAAGCTTACAGGTTAACATTAGCTCTCTCAATAATATGATCAAAGACAAAAAAGATTATTAAACACTGTTTTCGTCAAACAAATGATCTGTCCAGTGTCGGTTTTCTTTTTCTTTTTCCATATTTATTGAGCTCTCCATTTTTCTCTGCTCCCCTCCCTGCCTCTCCCCTCCCCCCATCAGCCCTCCCCCAAGGTCCCCATGCTCCCAATTTACTTAGGAGATCTTGTCTTTTTCTACTTTCTACTTCCCATGTAGGTTAGATCTATGTAAGTCTCTCTTAGTGTCCATATTGTTGTCTAGGTTCTCTGGGATTGTGGTTTGTAGGCTGCCTTTCTTTGCTTTATGTTTAAAAACCACCTATGAGTGAGTACATGTGATAATTGTCTTTCTGTGTCTGGGTTACTTCACTCAAAATAATGTTTTCTAGCTCCATCCATTTTCCTGCAAAATTCAAGCTGTCGTTATTTTTTCTGCTGTGTAGAACTCCATTGTGTAAATGTACCATATATTTTTTTTATTCATTCTTTGATTGAGGGGCATTTAGGTTGTTTCCAGGTTCTGGCTATGACAAACAAAGCTACTATGAACATAATTGAGCACATGTCCTTGTGGCACGATTGAGCATCGTTTGGATATCTACCTAAAGGTGGTATTGTTGGGTCTTGAGGAAGGTTGTTTCCTAATTTTCTGAGAAATCGCCACACTGACATCCAAAGGGGTTGTACCAGCTTGCGTTTCCACCAGCAATGCAGAAGTGTTCCCTTTGCCCCACAACCTTTCCAGCATAAGTTGTCATCAGTGTTTTTGATCTTTGTCATTCTTTCAGGTGTAAGATGGAATCTCAGAGTTGTTTTGATTTGCATTTCGCTGATGACTAAGGATGTTGAATGTTTCCTTAAGTGTCTTTCAGCCATTTTAGATTCCTCTGTTGAGAATTCTCTGTTTAGGTCTGTACTCAATTTTTTTTATTAGATTATGTGATCTTTTGTTGTCCAATTTCTTGAGTTCTTTGTATATTTTGGAGATGAGACCTCTGTCTGATGTGGGGTTAGTGAAGATCTTTTCCCATTCTATAGGCTGTTGTTTTGTCTTGTTGACCGTGTTGTTTGCTTTACAGAAGCTTTTCAGTTTCAGGAGGTCCCATTTATTAATTGTTTCTCTCAGTGTCTGTGCTGCTGGGATTATATTTAAGAAGTGGTTCCATGCCCCAATGCATTCAAGTGTACTTCTCATTTTCTCTTCTATAAGGTTCAGTGTGGCTGACTTTGTGTTGAGGTCTTTGATCTATTTGGACTTGAGTTTTGTGCATGGTGATAGATATGGGTCTATTTTCATTTTCTACATGTTGATATCCAGTTATGCCAGCACCACTTGTTAAATATGCTTTTTTTCCATTTGATATTTTTTGCTTCTTTATCAAATATTAGGTGTTTGAAGATGTGTGGATTGATATCCGGGTCTTCTATTCGGTCCCGTTGGTCCTCCTGTCTGTTCTTATGCCAGTATCAGGCTGTTTTCAGTACTGTAGCTTCGTTTTTTTAAAAATTTTATTTATTCATATTTTAATGATGAGTACATCATTAAATGTCATACAATGTTAGAAGAGGGCATCAGATTATGAGCCACTACGTAGTTGCTGGGAATTGAACTCTGGACCTGTGGAAGAGCAGCCGGTGCTCTTCCCCTGGGCCATCTCTTCAGCCACGAGGTGGCTGCTATCTTAGCCCAGGTTTTCTGTGTTATAATATGGCTCTCTCACCCGGCTGCTCTCCCAGCCCCTAACTTTCGCACTCCCGTGTGACTGTATTTCAGAAGTTCCAGTGTGAGCTAAGCACCAAGTGGGTGTTGAATACAGTGAGTACCGGGGCCCACGTGCTGCTGGGGAAGATCCTACAGAACCACATGCTGGACCTCCGCATCGCCAACCCCAAGCTCTTTTGGAGGGCACTGGCCATGTTGCAGGTGGGAGTGTGACAGGAGACCCCCAAACCTAGACTGCTGCAGAAGGTGGTTTTTGCAATGTTGGGGAGGGGTGTAGGATTAAGTGCTAGGTTTTCACAGGGGTGTCTTTCTTGGGAGTACCCTCCAGTTGGCCTTGCATGCACACAATGGTGCATGAGTGTGAAACTGTAACTCCCAGTCGGCAGTCTTTAGGTTTCAAGGATGCAATAGAAACCCAACTGGTAGTAGGGCGGTGGTGGTGCACGCCTTTAATCCCCAGCTGGTGGGGCAGGATGGCTTGATTATATCTACGGTCTCAGAATGGACACCAGCAGCTATCCAGGAAAAGAAAAGGGCTAATGCCTAGATGGAGAGAGAATGGATGCTCCGCAGAGAGCATGATGGACGGCCTTGAAGGTTGCTATCCTTTATCTATGGGGTTGTTGGATCACTGTTGTAACTCTCACCAACTTCCCATTCATCATGGGCCAATGATGGTCCACCATCAACTCCTTAGCCCAGTTTTCCTTTATACCTTGTGGTTATGAGATTGCCAGGAGGGACAAACTCTCCACAGTGTCTTCAGCCAGTCTTCAGGATCCTAGCCGTCCTGCCCTCCTTCTCCGATTGCTTTCTTCTGTGATACTATTCTCAGTTCTCCTTGCTCTACCCCAACACTGACCTTACTACTACTCCCACAGCAGTTCTCTGGACAATCCAAGGCTCGCTGAATCGAGAGCCTCCTCCAAGCAATCCATTTTCCTCAACCACTGTCAGATGATGTTTGGGCTGCTCCCATCTCCCGCCGCGTCCAGGTTGCCCACGAGAAGGAAAAGGTATCCTTTCCCCCTTGCTGGCCGTTCCACAAACACTTTCTGAGGAACTTAAACATCTTAGGAACTTGGTGTGACTCTAGATTTACAAAGCTCAGAGATCCGAGCCACGTGGAGCTCCCATTTGGAGGGGTAGGTGGATGGGGGTGGGGGTGGGCTGAGGAGGCATAACAGTGGCAGAAACTACAGAGGCAAAAAACATACCAACAAAATGGCTTCTGTTCTGCCTTGGAGGGGCATCAAAAAGGACTGAGAGAAGGGTCTTGGCACAGGAATTTTCCTGCTTAAGTGAAGGTTTTTCTCTGCTTTGACCCCACTTCCTATTCTTTTTTTCTTCTCTTTCTTTCTTTTCTTTTCTTTTCTTTCTTTCTTTTTTTTTTTTTTTTGAGACAGGGTTTCTCTGTCGCTTTGGAGCCTGTCCTGGCACTTGCTAGCTATGTAGACCAGGCTGGCCTCGAACTCAGAGATCCACCTGCCTCTGCTTCCCAAGTGCTGAGATTAAAGGCATGTGCCACCACCTTCCTATTCTTTCACCCAGCCAAACTCCTGTGCCCAATTCTTTGCCCCCTTCAGGGTTCTTTCTCAAATGACCTTCCTTTTCTCCAGCTCGCCCTGCCCCTTCCCACAGGTGATCCCCGCAGCCTTGCTGAGCCTTTTACAATGCTGCTCCATCACAGAGGCCAAGGCTCGCCTGGCTGCAGCTCCTTCAATCTGCGAGGTTGTCAGGAGCGCCCTCTGCGCCGGGCCAGAAGCCCACCACCCGAGCCCTTGGGGACCCAACAGCCTATAGTGCAGTAAATTGATGTTTCTGGGACCGTGAAGGGGCAGAGCCTCGGTCCAGTACCACGAAGACTTGTGCCAGAGATACACGTGGTGGTGGGACAAACCCAATTTTGGGGGGTGGGGATGGGGCATTAACAACCCGGGACCGGGGAAGAGCCACTGGCATCTTCTAATCTCAGAAATAAAACTGATTGTCTTGTTTTGGAACCTAACCTTGCCAAAAGTCAGTTATCAGACTCAGTACACACAAACAAGAAAATGGTGGCACCAGGTAATTCCGGGCAAGGAGAAGCTGTGTTTCAGATATTATCCGCTAGAGAAAGACAATCCCAAGGTCCTTCTGACCAGAGTGAATGCCATACCCCCTTAGAGACCAGAGAGTGGAGGGTTTTGACGGCACGCTCTCCCTGTGTTTGCAAGAAAGAGCAAAGGAACTCTGGCTGTGCTGGGGACCCTTTGGTGGTGGGACCCTACAAACACTAGAAATTTGTCTGCGCAGTTTTAGACCTCAGCAATCACGGTTTTGATAAATCAAAGACACCTGGACTCATACCAGGTACGGTCTATAGTACCTGCAGCCAAGGCTCTTACTGAAGAGATCTGGCTCCCCCTTGTGGTAGAGAAATAGCCAATTAAGAGATCGTACCCCCCCCCCCCCCACACCCCCCCCCCTCACCCCCGCTACCAGGACCTCCCCTTTGGAGGGAATTATTTTGGGGTATTACTGGGGAAGTCAAGAATCAAGGAAACTTTTCGAACAAATAAGATTAGAGTGAGGCAAATAAAACCTGAGAATGTTTTGAAGGCTTACAGTGTTACGTTGCTAGGGTTTAGCCTCGACTTGAGTTCAGGTCCTGAGGCAGGGAAGGGACATTGGCCAAGGAAAACTTCTGACCACCAAGTGGGCTGTGCTAAGAGGCCCCGAATAGCTCAGGCTGTCTTTATTTATACCTACCAGAAATTTTCTTACCAGGGTTACGTGAACAACTTTATTATTGGCTTCTACTTTAGACTTTAAGAAATACATCACAAATGAAGGAATACAGTATGAAAACCCATTGTTCCCCTTTATGCTTCCCCAAATACACTGTCCCACCCACTACAATACCTTACTATAGACGTAGAGTTCAGCATTTTTGCAGGCCTTAACAATATCGAGCCAGACACAGACTGTTCTTCTGGCGCTTGTCAGCTGACAGCTGCTTGCGGTTACAAAGTTAAAAGTAATAGACATGGGAACAATGCTTTAAGGACAATATTCCAACCCAGACATTGGTTCATGTCTGCAAGGTGTGTTTTTATACAGCTCTTTTTCCTACAAGAGGGTCCTATGTCTCGATCTCTCTGTAGAAGGCAGACTTTGATAAGCACTCTTCCCATCTCACTGTACCATGCATCTCCCACCAAGACAAGCTCCTGTGTATGGTAAAGATGGATCTCTCCATCCCATATTTTGCATTGTCTGTTTCCTCTTGGCGCATACCAGATCCTACCAATGATTCTATGCTTGGTGTCCGGGGACCTTACTATCAACAGATGGCGCTGTGTGAATCCCTAAGACTTTCCCCCTATTCTGTGTACGCATGCCTTACTCTCCTTTCTAGAACCATGAGACAGAGTGAGTGTTCCAAGTGTTGTTCTCTCATGCGTACCTGTCTCTATCGAGTCAGAAAAGTTCCCAGGATTGGGAGTTGTAGTTAGCAACTCCAGAGAAGAGATTTGAGAAGCGTTAGCCCCCTGTTGACTATTAGGGGAAAATATTTTAAAAGGAGCAGAATTTCCAGGGGCAATTACAGCTGTTGCACGTGTGGCTGACAGGGTAAAACTAAAAACCACCCAAAGAATCACCAAAATAATGAGAGAGAAAAGAACCTGCAAGCTGCATGAATTTTGCAAATTCCTACACTGGTCTTGCCAAGCAAGAGTCTGTTTCCACAGGTGCCTTGCCCTGAGGAAGCCCATAGAACACGTAAGTCTTCTGCTGATCTGAGACTAGGCTGTACAGCTCCCAGCGTGCGGCGTGAACGACAGAGTTGGGTCCTTCTTAGGGAATTCTGGGCTCTAGGCAGAGCTTAAACAGTTCAGAGATAGGTTAGAACTGAGTAAGGCATGGTGCTGCTTTGTGTAATCCCTTCATCTGAGAGGAGCAGTAGGAGATTGTGAATTGGGAGGCTTCATATCAAGAGCTCTCTCTCTCTCTCTCTCTCTCTCTCTCTCTCTCTCTCTCTCTCTCTCTCTCTCTCTTTCTCTCCCCCATAAAATTATCCAGAGATGGATGGGCTACAACTTGTCTCGAAATAACTAGCACTCTTTGGAGAAAGCAAACATCTGAGGAGAGAAAAACAACCAGAGAAGGCAGCGGTGATGCCGAAATGTTGACAGAAAGCTGACCACTGGATTGAAGAAGGGAAAAGCAAATAATCTCTTGGGTATCCATTTGCTGGATCAAAGCCAAGAGGATTTGGCTTAGGAGGCATCTGGATACTGACTGTACACGAAGTCTAATACAGTAAAAAAGGAACTCCATTCTTCCAGGTCACCTCTTATTTTCACAACGTAGGTGGTGCTGGGAGGTTTAAGCAGGCTTGTATAGGTCTTGAATAAGTTAAAGAGTCTGTAAGGTCAAAGAAAGGTAGGGGATGAAAGTACCAACCTGGTTCCATATATGGGCTCATAAACATAGCAAAATGCCCAGTATCCCATCTAAATTCAAGGCAGATTAGATCCTGGATCTAATCCTAGATCCATTTTGAATTAAACACATGGATTAGATCCTAGTGTTGTGAGGACAGACATTGTATATAGAATCTAGATGGTAAAGCATTCCCTTCATGGGAGAGGGAAGAACTGGGTCCATTTTTTAGCTCGTGGCTGAGGGTTACAGAGTGAGAGAAAGGCACGGGAAGATGAGCTCTGGTTTACAGGGCCCCAAACTCCAGAATGATGGGACGTATTGAAGACAAAGAGACAGAAGAGCTTCTCACCGCTAAAGCTGGAAAAATTTAGCAACAAAATAAATAACAATGGTATCGAGCCATAATACAAAGTACAAAAGAAATATGCGCGCATCCATACCAATAAACACAAATGAGCAAATAGAATATGGGGAGAGGGAGACACATTTTTCTTACTCACGAATTTCAAATACTATGTGTTGTGTTATAGTATTCCTCCAGGAGATGGAACTGAATCATGCCAACTCCCGTACCTCCAACAGGAGTCAGATGTATAGATTTGCCCCTTCCAGAAGCAAAGTAGGAGCGAAAGAAAATAATAACTTCAGGTGGGGAATGTGGCATGCACCGCCCTGCAAAGGACTTGAGACCAGTACCACAAGTTAGTCACATGTCCCTCTTGGCGTGCTGGAATAAGAAGGACATGCCACAGCTGTGTGGTGTCCATTTCCACCCCACCCCACCAACACAATCTCAGTCTAAGCATACAGGGAACATCACAGAGACACAAATTTAGGGCTCTTCTTTTTCTATTACTGGCACAATGGTTGAGCGCTGGTGGAGCCCTCAGAGGACTCTGGGTTTGGTCTCCAGCAACATGGTACTATGGGTTGGATCCTGAACATTGGTGGGAAAATATGGCATCCAAATGAAGGCTGAGGTTCAGTTAATAGTAAATACGCCAGTGTTTTTAGTTTATTTTTTGAGATAGGATTTGTAAAAAGGCACTCACTAGGGGGTAGCTTAGTAGTCAGGTCCTTGCCCGGCATATATGAGTCCCTGGTCTGAAACTCTCAGCACTGGCAGAAAAGATATTTACTAAAGGCATATAAAGGTTTCCTATGCTGCTATCTCATCCTTCAGCACAGCTACTTACCTGTGACAAAGTGACATGAAAGCAGCCATAGACACTATGCAAGTGGACTGAATGGACATATAGAGACTGCATACATCCCAGGCATGGTGGCTAAACAATTAAGAAAGAAAGGATATCTTTTTTGTACAGACTAGGAGGTTCCTTGATCAAGAAAAGAAGTTTATTTTGGTTCTGAGTTGAAGCAGTGTTGAAAGGCCACATCTGGTGACCTTTCACTGGTAAAATCTAGATGTGGAACAGAGAGGGTTGTCATGTGGCAAGAGATAGGGAGTACATGTGTGTACGTATGTCCATTTTTATCTCTTCCCCTTCTAAGGCTAGCAGTCTTTGGCCATGGGGGCTCCGCTTGCATAATTTTATGTTTAATCTCCCCGGAAAGCTCCCATTTTTAATCACTGCAGTTGAGGTCAGGCTAGTGGTGCTTACGTTGCCCTTCCAGCACCTGGATGGTGGTGGCAGTAAGACCAAGAAGTTCAAGGCCCCATCCAGGTCCTCTGCGTGTGTGTGACAGTTGTGTAGCTTGGTCTGTGTGTAAGGCTTCTAGCAGTGAGATCAGGACCTGGGCCTGGCCCTTAGCTGGATTACCTTGTCCAGCCTTTATGCAGGGGGAGGAGGTCGGGGCTACCTCAACTTGATGTGCTGTACTGTGTTCAAGCCCATGGGAGGCCTGCTCTTTCTGAATGGAGAAGGAGTGGTTAGAAAGGGGGTAGAAGGGAGTTGCAGGGGTGGGGATGGGAGGGGAGGAGAGAAGGGAAGGGAAACTGGTTAATATGTAAAATAAATTTTAAGAAATTTTAAATAAAATTTAAAAAAGGAAGACGTTCAAAACCAGCATTGGCTACATAGAGAATTTGAGGCCCAACTGGGTCCTGTATCAAAAATGTTAAGTAAAAATATTAGATAAAATAGTAAACATTATTTTATTTAATAATTAACAACTATTTATGTAGTTGAATTAAGTTCCTACTCTCTTAATGCCTCACTATGGGATAAAATCCCCCCCCATGAACCCTTAAGGGACACGCTGACATCATAATCTGAATGACAGGGCCTAAAAGCTCCTTGTTAGGGCTGGAGGTGGCCCGGAGGTGGGGAATGAAGACTTCTCTCGCAGAGACTCAAGTTCAGTACCCAGCACCCATGTTGTGCGGTTCTCACACACCTGTCCCTGCAGACACCCTCTCGGCCCCTCTCCACAGCATCCGCACTCATACGTGCGTATGCATACACACATGATTTAAAATAGAAAAGTAAATCTTTAAGGGTTCCTGTTGAACTGCACACAAATGTTTTAAGAACCCAAAGGGATATTTCACTGCTAATTACTTCCCAGAGCTCTAGGCTGGTGTACCCTGGTGTACATACATACATGCTATGTGGCTAGCACCTGCCCGCTGTTCAGGGTACAAGCCAGAGTTCTTTATAATTAAAATCCTTGTAGAAGTTGAACAGTGCTTCATAAAGCACGCACACCATATTTATTTATTATTTTTTTTTAGTGGGATTCCCAAGAATATGAATTGCGCTGCCCCTATAGACGGAAGACACTGTGGGGAAAAGACCTAGTCTGTCTTCTAAAACGGTGCCTACTAGGCAGTAGTCCGTTAGTGTTCCTAGATGAAAAAAAAGCATTTTTCTTTATCAATGTTCACATCAACATTGTTTGCACTGCATTGACTCTAGGGAAGATGGAGTGATGGGTGGCGTAATGACCGAACTGGGCAATGAGACCGTCAGTCCTCTCTTAAGGCCACTGCTCAGTGTGATGTGTGTCAGGGCAACAGCAACTAGGAAATATGGAGACTTGTAAACCTAGAAAACCAAGCACCTCTAGGTCCCTGAGGGATTCCACTTGATCTATCCCAGCTCTCTTAGATTCCACTTGGTTCTGTGTTCTAACCTGCAGTTTGCAAGTTGTGGCCATAGACCCAGTCCAAACATGACAGTGACCAGTGACCGGCTCCAAAGAAAATGTGAGTCAGAACAAGTCATTTGGGAAGACCTTTGAAAGTCTGCCTTATCACGCCCCCCTTAATGACAAGTCTGTCTAGCTGAACCCTAGGAGATTCACAGATAGATTCTTTCCTGGGTTTTAGATACCAGACCTCTCAGAGCCACAGGCAGACACAGGGAAGGGCAGCAGCTGGTACCTGAGTGCGCCCCCAGACTGGCTTTCCCTGACAGTGCCTATTGTGATGTCATGGACTCTCAGTATAAAGGCAGGAACTGTAGCTGAGAGGATCATAGGCTTGAGGAATGGCGCTAATGTGGGGTCTCGCTGCTCCACTGCCAGTGTATCTCAGTCTAATGTTACTTGGTGTTTTAGTCTGTGGCGCATACCAGGTTCAGGTGGCAGCCAAGACACAGGTACGTGATAACCACTCTTTCTCGGGTCACTTCTCTTCATGCTGACGGCCTATAGGTTTGTCTAAATGCCTGTCCTCTGGACCATAGGAGGACCTGGATGGAGGGCAGAGGGGAGTTGAGACAGAACTGATAGATGCTTCCTTTTTTTTTTCTTTTTGTTTTGGTTTTTCAAGACAAGGTTTCTCTGTGTAGCCCTGGCTCTCCTGATTCCTGTAGACCAGGTTGGCCTTGAACTCACAGAGATTCTTTTGCCTCTGCCTCCCAAGTGCTGGGACTAAAGGCATGAGCCACCACTACCCACCTTGTCTTTCTCTTAATTCACTTCAAGAAGCCTTAGGATGGGTTTGGTGGTGCATACCTTTAATCCCAACTTGGGAGGGAGAGGCAGGAGGATCTCTGATTTCAAGACCACCCTGGTCTACATAGTGAGTTCCAGGACAGCCAGGACTAAGCAGAGAGAGTCTGTCTCAAAAAATAAAGAAGAAGAAGAAGAAGAAGAAGAAGAAGAAGAAGAAGAAGAAGAAGAAGGAGGAGGAGGAGGAGGAGGAGGAGGAGGAGGAGGAGGAGGAGGAGGAGGAGGAAGGAGGAGGAGAAGGAGGGGGTGGAAGGAGGAGGGGGTGGGATGAAAGAGTAGGGGGTGAGATGGAAGAGGAGGGGGTGGGAGGGAGGAGGAGGGGGAGGAGGAGGGGTGGGAGGGAGGAGGAGGGGGAGGAGGAGGGGTGGGAGGGAGGAGGAGAGGGAGGAGGAGGGGGAGGAGGAGGGGGGAAAAGGAGGAGAGGGAGGGGGAAAAAGAGGAGAAGGGAGAGGGGGAAGAGAAAAGAAGAAGAAGAAGAAGAAGAAGAGGAGGAGGAGGAGGAGGAGAAGGAGGGGGTGGGAGGGAGGAGGGGGTGGGATGAAGGAGTAGGGGGTGAGATGAAAGAGGAGGGGGTGGGAGGGAGGAGGAGGAGGGGGAGGAGGAGGGGTGGAAGGGAGGAGGAGAGGGAGGAGGAGGGGAGAAAAGGAGGAGAGGGAGGGGGAAAAAGAGGAGAAGGGAGAGGGGGAAGAGAAAGAAGAAGAAGAAGAAGAAGAAGAAGAAGAAGAAGAAGAAGAAGAAGAAGAAGAAGAAGAAGAAGAAGAAGAAGAGGAGGAGGAGGAGGAAGAGGAGGAGGGGGTGGGGTGGGCGAAGGAGAAGGGGGAGGATGAGGGGGAAAAGAGGAGGAGATGGAGGGGGAAAAGGAGGAGGGGGAGGGAGAAGAGAAAGAAGAAGAAGAGGAGGAGGAGAAGGAGGAGAGGGGGAGGAGGAGGGGGAGGAGGAGGGGGGAAAAGAGGAGGAGATGGAGGGGGAAAAGGAGGAGGGGAGAGGGAAGAGAAGAAGGAGAAAAAGGAGGAGGAAGGGGCGAGGAGGAGATGGGGGAGGGGGAGGAGGAGGGGAGGAGGGGGGAAAAAGGAGGAGGGGAGGGAGAAGAGAAAGAAGGAGGAAGAGGAAGAGGAAGAAGAAGAAGAAGAAGAAGAAGAAGAAGAAGAAGAAGAAGAAGAAGAAGAAGAAGAAGAAGAAGAAGAAGACAAAAAGGAGGAGAAGGAGAAGAAAAAGAAGAAAGAAGTAGCTTCAGTAGCTTTAGGATCTATTATCAAATAGACACTGAGGAAGAATTACTAGATATAGAGGAAGTGCTGTCTAGGACTTCCAGCTGAAATGGAACATTCATATGACTTAACTCTGGGGAAGTTATGGAAAAGAATGTGGTAAGTAAGAGTGGTGTGGATATTGTCCATTGCATGGATGGGAGGCAGATGGTAGAGAGAGCTTGTCTTATAAAGAAAGATTTATAACCATATGACAAAACAAAGAAGGTCTCAGGAAGTGAATTGCAAGTGTTGCTTGGTTGGGGATTTTCTATTTCCAGCGGGAGAGGGGTTGTCTGAGTACATGGTTCACGTGTTTGAAACATCAGTAGATCATGTCTCTTCTGAGTCTTCGGTCCTTTGAACAGACCATGAGTGACTGGCTCTCCCACAGTCCTGCCATCTTGCCCAGACTTGGCAAGTCCACCTCTTTATTGAGTTGTTCCAGTAAGTGTGTGGCATCTCACTGTGGTTTCACGTGCACCCCGCACCCTGCCCCCCAATAAATAACATTGAGCAACGTCTCAGGTTCATTAGTTGTTTGGAAATTCTTCTTTGTAAACTGCCTATTCAAGTCATTTGTGTGCTTTTGTTTGTGTGAATTTGTGTGTGAGTGTGTGTGGACGTGAGTGTGTGAGTGTGTGTGAGCGTGTGAGTATCTGGGTGTCTGTGTGTATGTTAGTGAGGATCAAATTCAGGTCTGTGCTCCTTCCAGGCAAAGCAATGATTTTACATTTCTGGTGCATTTTTTCCTTTTTTTTTTTTGTTTGTTTGTCTGTTTTAGTTTTTTTTTTTTCTTTTGGTTTTTCAAGACACAGTTTGTCTGTGTAATCCTGGATGTCCTGGAGATCTTTCTGTAGATCAGGCTGGCCTCGAACTCACAGAAATCTGCCTGCCTCTCTCTCAAGAGCTGGGATTAAAGGTGCATGTCACCACTGCCTGGCAAACAGTATATTTCTATTTATTTATTTATTTAGTAAAAACTTTTGTTTCTCATTTTACATAGCAATCCCAGTTCTCACTCGCTCCCCTCCTCCCTTTCCCTCCACCTCCCCACATCCACTCCTCAGAGAGGAGTCCACAAAGTCTGGCACACTGCTTTGAGTCAGGACCAAGGCCCTCCCCACTATATCTAGGCTGAGCAAGGTATCCCTCCAAAGAGAATGGGTTCCAAAAAGCCAATATAAGCAGTAGGAATAAATCCTGGTCTCACTGCCAGTGGCCCCACAGTCTGCCCCAGTCATACAACTGTTACCCACATTCAGAGGGCCTAGTTAGGTCCTAGGCTGGTTCCCTCACTGTCAGGTCAGAGTTTGTGGGTTCCCATTAGCTCAGGCAAGCTGTTTCAGTGGGTGAACCCATCATGGTCTTGATCTCTCTGCTCATATTCTCACTCCTCCCACCCTTCAACTGGACTTTGGGAGCTCAACCCAGTGCTCCGCTGTGGGTCTCTGCTTCTACTTCCATCAATTGCTGCATGAAGGTACTGAGGTGATATTTAAGATAGTCATCAATCTGACTACAGGACAAGGCCAGTTCAGGCCCCCTCTCCACTATTGCTTAGGGTCTTAGATGGGGTCATCCTTGTGGATTCCTGGGAATTTCTCTAGAGCCAGGTTTCTTGCCAGAATGCTTCTTTATTCCAATCTACAAAGTCTCTCTTTTCTTTAATAATGTTATTTAAGTATTGGATAAAAGGGACATTTCTCTAGATTTTACAGTCAACATTTTGTTGATCAAATACCCATGCCGTGTAGCTGTGCACATAAGGACGATGTTAATTGGATTTAGTGGGTTATTAAAAAAAAAAGGCAAACATGAGGCTGGGAGTTGGATATATTGTGGGGTATGTGGGGGAAGTTGGAGTGGGGAGGGGTGGGTATCATTATAGTTTATTGTATGCATGTATAAAATATTTTTTTTGGTTTTTTGAGACAGGGTTTCTCTGTGACTTTGGAGCCTGTCCTGGAACTAGCTCTTGTAGACCAGGCTGGCCTTGAATTCACAAAAATCTGCCTGCCTCTGCCTCCCAAGTGCTGGGATTAAAGGCATGCACCACCACCGCCTGGCATAAAATATTTTTGAACTAGGAAAAATTATTTTTTAAAAAAACCCTCCATGTTGTGATTTGATAAATATTGCTGCCTCTTGTACTTTCTGTGAGTTGGGATTTCCAAAACTCATGTAGAAATATATGCATTTTCCAGGGGAAGAGGGTTGCAAAGTGTGACCTTCAGGAGGGATTCACACCCTTCTTTGCAAACTGGGTAAGGTCTCCCAGGCATGACCCCTTACTCTCTGAGGACTGGGTTAGCCACCACAGGAGTCGGAACCCTTTTGTCTTCCGCACGCAGCCCCAGCTCCTCCACTTCTGCTGTGAGTTGAAGCTGTACAGAGACGTCAGGCAAAGCTAAGGACATGGTAGCACTAGGCTCTTAGACTTCTGGAACCATGAAACCAACTAAACCCTTTCCTTCAAAGATGAGCTGATGACAAATATTCTATTTTTTGCAACTCAATATAAACTAGAACCAGGAGGAATTTGTTTTTTGTTGAGAAGAGAGGACATACTTAATAGGTCATGATAATCATCAGGAGGCACATATTGTCTGCTCTGGTATGGCATTTTATCTATCTATCTATCTATCTATCTATCTATCTATCTATCTATCTATCTATCTATCTATCATCTTACATCACCTATATCTATCTTTTTATGTATTTTTAGTGCTAGGAATCAAATTCGGGGTCTGGTGAGCTAGGCAAGCAGTCTACCACTGAAGTACATCCTCAGGCCTGGTATACTGGTTTAATACTGTAAATAATGTTTCTTCCCTCTCTCCCTCCCTCCCTCCCTTCTTTCTTTCTTTCTTTCTTTCTTTCTTTCTTTCTTTCTTTCTTTCTTTCTTTCTTTCTTTCTTTCAGGGGAGGGGGTTAAGGCAGGGTTTCTCAGTGTAGCTCAGGCTGCCCTGGAACTCACTTTGTCACTCTGTAGACCAGGCTGGCCTACTCACAGAGATCCACCTTCTCCTGTTTCCCGAGAGCTTGCATTAAAGATATGTGCCACCGCTGCCCCTTGTAAATACCATTGTATAAATGATGCTGAAGCCCCCAAATACATCTTTCCATAAGGATCTGCTTAGAGGACCCTGATAAGTTTATCACTTTGAATCTATTCTCCTGTAGGAATATTCTCTAAATCATGTTATGTGTAAATAACAACAGTTTTATTACTTATTTTCCAGTTCTTATTGATGACTTTGTTCTCCTTGCCTTCATTTATGAATATGACTTCAGTACAATATTCAGGAGCAGTGTGTTGTGGGCATCTGTCTTTTATTAAGTCAAGGAACATTTTCAATAATTCACCAGTTATGTATAATGTTTTCTGTAGTTTTTCAAATATTATTTAGCAAATCAAGGAAATTTTAGCAAGAATTGGTGTTAACTTTTTAAAAAATGTTCTAAAATTTTAAATTTAATCTCTTTGTACTGGGTGCTAAGTGATAAGTATATTTCCTGCCTCTATTTAGATGGTCGTATTTTTTCTTGTTTGTTCAATCAATGTACCGAATTGCATGAGAATGTAAGATAATAGATCAACTGTGAATTCCTAGGAAATGTATAATTCATTTGTAATGTTGGCTCCAATACTTTAATTAGATTTATTAGATTCAGTTTTCTAATATTTTGTTTGGTACTTATGCAACTTTGCATAAATATATTGAGTGGTCAGGTCTTAGATTTTAGAATGGTGATTGTTCCAGCTTCCTCAATTTAAACAGAAGCAAATCCACATTTCCATCTCAATAATGAAACAGACACCCTCAATGCTCATGGAGTTACAGGGGTTTTGGGAGTTCGTACTAAGAATCTGGAACAAAGACCAGATTGTTTTTTATCACACATATGTGCGCGCGTGCGCACACACACACACACACACACACACACACACACACACACACACACTCCCCAAAGGAATAGTGACTAAAATTAAGAAATTGACTCTCAGCTGGGCGGCGGTGACGCACGTCTTTAATCCCAGCACTCGGGAGGCAGAGGCAGGTGGATCTCTGTGAGTCTGAGGCCAGCCTGGTATCTGTTCTTAAAGCCTTCAGCTGATTGGGTGATGCCCACTTGCAGTATGGAAAGCAATCTGCTCCAATTGTACTGATTCTAAATGTTAATCATATGTAAAATTACTGTCAAAGAAGTGTTCTAGACTAATAATATATGACCAAACAACTGGGCTCCATAGCCTAGCCAAGTCGACATAAGAATTAACCATTACACTCCTTTCTTTTGCTTCGATTTATTATTATCATTCGGGCGGTGGTGGTGCACACCTTTAATCCCAGCACTCGGGAGGCAGAGGCAGGTGGATCTCTGTGAGTCTGAGGCCAGTCTGGTCTACAGTGAGTTCCAGGACAGGTCCAAAGCTACACAGAGAAACACTGTCTCAAAAAACAACAACAACAAAAAAGATTTATCATTATCATTTTTGAAAGTGTGTGTGTGTGTGTGTGTGTGTGTGTGTGTGTACAAAATTGTCTTTGTATAATTGTGAGTCTGAACATGAGCACAGGTACCAGCAGAAGCCAGAGGTGCTGGACCCCCCCCCCCGGAGCTGGAGCTACAGGCAATTGTGAGCATTTGCTATGTGTGCTAGGAATCAAACCTGGGTCCTCTGCAAGAGCTGCGCTGTGACTGCTGAACCGTCTTCCCAAGCCCAGTTCTTCCTTTTCTATTGGTAAAGAGTTTCATGACTTAAGCAGCTCTTACATTTAGGCTTTTACTACATCTCAAGTTCGTTTTTAAATAGGATATGAGGTAAAGGCCCACCTTCATTCCTTTCCATGTGGTTATCCAGTTGTCCCAGCACCATTTGTTGAAGATTATTTTGTTTTCATTGAATGGTCATGGAGCCTGTATTGAGAACCAGCTGATTTTTAATATTAGATTCTTAAACCACAACTATTTTTGAGTACTGTAGTTTTGTACACAGTTTTTCATTTCTTTGTTTTGTTTTGTTTCTCAAGACAGGGTTTCCCTGTGTAGCCCTGCTGTCCTGAAGCTCATTCTGTAGACCAGGCTGGTCTTGAACTCAGAGATGTGCCTGCCTCTGCCTCCCAAGTGTTGAGATTAAAGGTTAATGCCACCACTGCCCAGCTCTGTACAAAGTTTTAAAATCAGAAAATATGGTCCTTCCTACTGTTTTTTTTTCAAGATTGTTTTGGCTCCTGAGGGACCTTTGTAATTCCACAGGGATTTTTAGGACAGAGTTATCATTTATACAAAAAAGGAGTTTGGATAGGAATTATGTAGTATCCCTACAGAATCTATAGATTGTGTTGGTAATGTCATTTCAGCATCAAACCTTCCAATCATGAACAAAGAATGTCTTAATTACTATTTACTTTCTACAACAATGTTTTGTAGATTTCTATCTCATGACGTATCTACCTCCCAAAGACCCCACCTACTAACACTATTACCTTGGGGGTAAGGGTTTCTACATATCAAGTTGTGGGATAGCATTGGACCCAGTGTATGTTGGGGGAAGCTCCCTGGTATTTCTAATTTTTTAAATGTCTTAAGAAAACACAAGTAGATGTTTGTTTTTATTTTTCTGCACCATTGAAATGACCATGACAGTTTCCCACTTATGTTGTTAGTATGATGTAATGTATTTATCGTTGTGTTATGTTTAAATAGCTATGCATTATTTAAAAAACCATTTTCACTGTGTATCTCTATTGTGTATGGTGCTGTTCCATAAGAATAATTTCACATAGTAAGTGTTGAACATTGAGCATAATCCTCCTTTCCTCCCCACTCGTCTTCACTGCCTCCCCATTGGTTTCATTTACTCTTGCAGGTAATTTCATTTCTGCTTTAACGGCATGTTTACGCCTGTGATTTTATGTGTCTATATAAAATCTAGGAACTACAAATGAGAAAGATCATATGGTGTTGGTTCTTCTGGCTTAACTGACTTCAGACGAGCCCCAATTGTATCCCTTTCCCTGAAAACTATGTAACTTCTTCATGACAGAAAAAAATCCATTGTGTATACAGACATATTTAACACCCATTCCTCTGCAGCTGCACACATATGGCTCCATAACTTAGTTATTATGAATGATGCTGCGGTAAACACTGATGTGCAAGCGTCTCTGTCACATTAAACATTCATACATTGTTTGAATAAATTCCAAATATTTATATTCATCATCATTCTGTAAGCTCTTGTCTACCCAGTTAGGTGTACTATGTTTATGTTCGATAGCAATTTCTCTGCCCTATCTTACATTTTTAAGTAGTTTTGCGGAGTGTAAGTCTAGATGGGCGGTTGTTTTCTTTTAGCACATTGCAGAATTTATTCTGCTGTTTTCTGATGCCCGATATTTCTGAAAACACACCAGCTCTTCACCCCACTATTCACGTGGCTATGACAGTTCTTTAATTCAGGGGCAGTATAGGGATTCTTTCTCTTCCGCGTCCAGCAGTTTTGAATGTACTTAATTCAGCTGTTATTCAGCGTCTGCCGTCACAGCACTTACACGTCAGTGCTTCTCAGTTCTCACAAGTTCCTAGTCATTAAGTCCAAGGACAGAATGCTTCAAAGCAGATTTCCCACCCTACCCCATCCATCCTCAGAGAGGGTAAGGCACATTGCTTTGGGGAAGGTCCATGGTCCTCCCTACTATAACTGGGTTGAGCAAGGTATCCATCCAAAGAGAGTAGGTTCCCAAAAAGCCATTACATGCAGTAGGGATACATCCTGGTGCCTCTGCCAGTGGCCCCACAGTCTGCCCCAGCCATACAACTGTCATCCACATTCAGAGGGACTAGTTTGATCCTATGCTTGTTCCTTCCCAGTCCGACTCGAGTTGGTGAGCTCCCATTAGCTCAGGTAGACAGTTTCAGTGGGTGTATCCATCATGGTCTTGACCTCTTTGCTCATATTCTCATTCCTCCCACTCTTCACTGGACCTTGGGAGCTCAGTCCAGTGCTTCGATGTGGGTCTCTGCCTCTGTTTCCATCAGTTGCTGGATGAAGGTTCTATGGTGATATTTAAGACATTCATCAGTCTGATTACAGGGCAAATTAACATTGGTGCTCCCTCTCCTCTACTGCTTAGGGTCTTAGCTGGGGTCATCCTTGTAAATTCCTATATCTAGAGCCATGTTTCTTGCTAATCCCACAATGGCTCCCTCAATCAAGCTATCTCTTTCCTTACTCACATCTCAGTCCTTCCTCAACCTCAACTATCCCATTCCCTCAAGTTCTTCTCACCCCTCCCCTTCTCCCCTAACCTTCCCCTTCTACCCTTCCTTCTCCCCCACCCCGTGCTCCCAATTTTGTCAGGCGATCTTGTCTATTTTGACTTTCCAGGTGGATCTATATGTTTTTCTTAGAGTTCACTTTATTACTTAGCTTCTCTAGGATCATGAATTATAGGCTCAGTGTCCTTTCTTTATAGCTAGTATTTGCTTATGAGTGAGTCCATACCATATTCATCTTTTTGGGACTGGGTTACCTCATAAAGATGCTCAATCATACTTCAAGGGCATTTGTTCAACTATGTTCATAGCAGCATTATTTGTAATAGCCAGAATCTGGAAGCAACCTAGATGGCCCACATCTGAAGAATGGATAAAGAAAATGTGGCATATTTACACATTAGAGTACTATTCAGCAGTAAAAAATAATGACATCTTGAATTTTGCATACAAATTGATGGAATTATAAAACACTATCCTGAGTGAGGTACCCCATGTTTTAAAAATTACATTTGTAAGCACTCAGTAGGCCGAAGTTAGACCCTTATGAGTTCCAGATCAGCTTGATCGACAAAGCGAGTTCCAGGACAGCCAGGTTGCTCAGAGAAACCCTGTCTTGAAAAACAAAAACAAAACAAAATGAAAATTATTTGTGTGTGTGTGTGTGTGTGTGTGTGTGTGTGTGTGCGTGCATGTGTGCATAGGGCATGGGGCCAGGGGAGTGTGGAAGTAGAGGACAACCTGAAAGAGTCAGTTCTTACATATACCATACCAGTCATAGGGATTGAACATAGGTTGCCAAGGCTTGGCCACAGGTGTCTTTAGCCACTGAGTCATTTTGCTGGCTCCCATATGGCATCTTACCTGTTTAGTTGGCTATTTTCCTTATGAATGCAAGTCTCTAGAATACAGGACTCATATTTATCTCTAGAGTCTCAGTACTACACACAATAATCTAGGACTAATTTGTATGTGTGTACATCCATGTACAAATGCCCATGGCATGCATGTGGAGGTGAAGATGACTTGTGAAAATTGCTTTTCTTCTTTTACACTGTGGGCTCCAGAGATGGAACTCAGATCATTAGGCTTGGTGTCAAACACCTGTGCCTACAGGGCCATCTTGCTGGTCTCTTAGTATATTTAATAAATTATTCATACATAATTAAGATGAGAAGGTAACTAATAATATGGTTACAGATGACAACCGTGTTGATACCTGATATAAAATGTGTCAGTATCCCACAGATAAGGTAAGATGTTTTGTCCATAAAACCCCCAATCTAGAGCATAAACCTGACTTTGTTTCTTTTTGTGTGTTTCTCTAGATTGCCAAGCAACATGATCCAAAACAAATTCAGAAACTCACAGGTCAGAATGATTCTCTCCCTTGCTGATCAGCTCAAGGCTGGTGACTGATGTGTGGGCCATGCTTTCAGACTCTAGTCTTTAACAGCAGGTGGAAGAAAGTTGAAAAAGAGGGTGTCCTGAAGAGTACCCCATCTTTCTGACATCTTCATTTCCAAAGTCATGCAAACAGCTCCATAATTTCTCCACTGTTTGCTTTCCTCATGCTTCTCTGTCCCATATATTTTCATGGGAAGCCCAAAATATGGGAAAGGAGAATGGGCAAAGATTAACTACCAAGAGTTTGGTGAGGGCGGTCCATCACCTTTATTCCGCTACCACGGATGTGGATGTGGGGCAGACATCTTTAGAGGAAAAGATGTATCAGGATCTCCATGTCCCCCACTGCTGCGTTCTGGGGTCACTTCTAGTACACAATGAAGACAGTATAGTTTGCTTACAAAGCAAAGTTTGATGGCTGGGCTGTACCACTCATCAGCTTCATGATGTGACTTCATCTTTGCTCCCCTAATTGTTAGATGATGTCAGTAGTCACTGTGCTCACGGTCTCTTTACTCCTGTTACAGTTTCACAGGTGGAAAAAGCTAGAATGATGAATATCATTGAAGCTGATCTAACATGGTAAGCAGAGTGTGTCTTCAGACTGTCCTATGACAAATACCTAGCCCTGACTGTCCTAAACTCACTCTGTAGACCAGGCTGGCCTTGAACTCAGAGATCTACCCACCTCTGCCTCCAAAGTGCTGGGATTACAGGTGTGTGCCACCATGCCCAGCTACATTTTCTTAATTGATGATTGGTATGGGAAGGTCCGCTCACTGTAGGTGATGCCACCCATGGACTGGTAGTGGTACAAGAAGGCAGGGTGAGCAAGCCATGAAAGCAAGGCAGTAAGCAGGGTTCCTCCACGGCCTTTGCATTAGCTGCTGCCTCCTGAATCCATCTTGCCCTGAGATCCTACCATGACTTCCCTCAGCAATGGAGTGTAACCTGAGAACTGTAAGCTGAAGCAAACCCTGTCCCCCTAAGTTTCTGGTCACCGTGTTTCAGCACAACAGTGGAAATCCTAGCTGCGACACCACCTTAACCGTAAATGTTATATGTAAAATCCTGGGACTTTTACTTCGTTTACTGTGATAGCAATTGCCTCCTTCCTAAATTAACTTCCTATTCTTATTGGCTGGCTTATTGGTACTTTATTAATATCACTTCAATTCCACTGACATCCCCTTTTGTGCTCAGTATTTCAGGACTTCCTATGGGCTGGACCCAGGACTATGTATTCTGGTCAATAGACAGGAGTCTTCAACGGATTTTCCAACAGCTGGAAAATGCAAGGTCAGGAAACAGAGTTTCTCGGTAGGGGAGAGAGAGGGAGTAAAAGGAGGGAGGTAAAAGAAAAGTGAGTTTGAGCAATGGAGAACAATATTTTGAGTTTTATTTATTCCATGTTTTATATGGGTATTTTACTTGCATGTGTGTTTGTGCACCACATGCATGCCTGATGCCCACAGAGGCCAGAAGAGGGCATTGGATCCCCTGGCACTGGAGTTACAGATGTTTGTAGACTACCATGTGGGTGTTGGTAAGCAAGCTTGGGTCCTCTAGAAGAGCAGACGCTACTCTTAACTGCTGAGACATCTCTCTAGACCCCACAGTGTATGTACATATGTGTGTGTGTGTGTACTTTTTGTGCATGTGTGCACATGTGTACCACATCATGTACATAGTGGTCATCAGACAAGCCACAGGAGTCAGTGCTTTCCTTCTAACATGTGGTTCTTAGGGATCGAACACAGGTCTTCTGGCTTAATGGCAAGCACAGGTTTTGTGTGTGTGTGTGTCTGCGTGTCTGCAAAACTTGGATGTCATTTCTGCGGAGCCATCCACCTGGATTTTTGAGATAATGCCTCTCACTCGGACTCACTAATTAGCCTTGGCTGTCCAGTGAGCCCCAGGGGACCCACTTTTCTCTGCTTCCCCAGCACTGGGGCACTATGTCCCTTTATTTTCATGTGGGTCCTGGGGATGGAACTCAGCTTCTCTCTTTGAATAGCATGTACTTTACTGACTGACTCACACATTTTGCTCTTGGTAGAGGGATTCTTTACACAAACAACTGATGTTTGTAAACGCAACCAAAGTGTTAGACCAAAAGTGTTTTGGAATTGAAACAACCACTCTCTCTCTTTTTACTGATTTTGTGTCTACTGATTCCAAAGAAAATGAAAATATTTCTTTTTGTCAGGTCAACATTTATGGAAATGAGTTTACAAGAGTCCCAAGAT
Source organism: Myodes glareolus (assembly GCF_982192425.1). Taxonomy (NCBI): domain Eukaryota; kingdom Metazoa; phylum Chordata; class Mammalia; order Rodentia; family Cricetidae; genus Myodes; species Myodes glareolus. The sequence goes on along the minus strand of NC_142031.1, from coordinate 100,081,818 downwards.
TTATCTTCCTCCTCCGTCTCTGACATTGTGGGCCGGGAGGCTATCCCACCTTCTTGCTACTGTAAGATGGGAAACAGTTCTTCTGACTCCAGTATGTCCTCTGTGTCATCCAACGACAGCTCGAACCTGTCTTATCTTCCAATCTTTCCTGAAGGAACAACGTGGAAATTCCGGAGCCGTAGTTTACCTGCTTTCTCCCGAAAGGAACCGTCCACGTCCACTCCCAGAAGCCAGGGCTCATCGCTGCCTACTTTTCAGCTCTCTCTTTTAGTCAGAGGAGAACTGGAAGGACACGTATCTCAGAAGGTTTCTACTTTGCGGGCACAAGTGGTGCCTCTGCCCGTGAAGAAATCCTGGGAAATACTCAATAATTTGATGGATGTACAAGGAGTCCCTGAACAAGGGCTCCCCAAAACTCAGTTTCTTAAACTCATCCCTCAGAGTGCTGAGCAAAATAGCAATCGATCTCCAGATGTTCCATCGTTTCATGTCCATGTGAACATTGGGGTGAATTCTGAATTAAGCAGGACAGAAGTGGCACAGCCGCTTACCTCAAACAAGCAGTTACAGTCTGAGAATGACCGCCAGGTTCTTAGATACAACTCTTTAGTTATATCAATGGGCACTCCATCTCCCATTAACATAGTTCAGGAAGAAAACGCTTTACTGAAAAAGGATCCAAAGCATGTGTTAGAGCTGAATATAGATCAGAGGGTCCTAGGTCTTCCAGAAAAAATGATTCAGCCACAAAGGGCACAAGTAACTGATGTGGAACTGACAGACCAGGTAGCATGCTTGGCCACGGACAGCGTAAAGGTCACTCCAGTGGCATTGCTTCAGGTTATGGGCTCGATGGGAATGATTCCAGAATCACACACGCAGGTGATAGACGGCATGGGGTTTCCCCCGCAGCCACCAAATCAAGCAGAAACAGGGAGTATAACTCCTGGGCCATCAGATCAGGTAATTGAACCAAATACATTAACAAGTCTTCTGCATCCAGCTACGGAATCAAAGAGTATGGCCTCAAGACTGAGTCAAGTCACAGATAATATGAAGGTAACTCCTGTGACCTTGCTTCACATCATGGATTCCATGGGGATGGTGAATGAATTACACCCACATTTCATAGAACCAGCAGAAATAGCCCCAAAGCCACAATACCAAGTCATGAAATCGGCGAAGGTGGATACATTGCATGGCCACCAAGCCATACGACCAGGAGAAAGTCTAGGGCTACAGCAATCAGTTCTGGGAACTGTGGAAGTGATTCCCCAGCCTCAGCATAAAGTCATGGGAACATCGAACATGACCTTGGGGTCACAGAATCAAGCCACAAAATACATTGGGATTACTCCTGGTCCAACACATGAAAATATATTGGAAATTAGCTCCAGTGAACTTCCTAAAGCCATTGATTATACAAAAGCAACTCCAGTGGCCCAACAAACTATGGATTCCATGCAGATAATTCCACCAGGACAGCCACATGTTACAGAACCTAGGGCTTTGATCCAAACTCAAAATCTGACCCCACTGCCAGAGCAGCCAGATGTTCTGACTTCTACCGTTCCAATTCAAGATTTGAAGACTGTGGGACTGGCCTGTGACACACATGTTCAAGATGTAAAGGCAATGGGTTTGAAACTTGAAGCCAAGAAGCAAGAAGAGAGTCCTGTGACTTTTGTACCAGGGGTACGGTTTCAAGATGAGTTTATGGAGGTGTTGCAAGGGCCTCAACTACAAGGTATAAAACTTAAAGAACTGACTTCACAGTCACAAATGCAGGATAGGAAACATGTGATTATCTCATATTTGAAGCCACAAAGTCTAAAACCTGTGAATATAGCCAAAACACAAGGAATCCCAGGAGAAAAAATTGTGAATTTAGTCTCAACACAACTGTGTCGAGGAATGGCACCCACGGATTTAACTCCAAAGCCTGGACAGGATGACCAGATAACTGTAAGATCACCCGAGCGGAAAGGCGGGATTTTAGACCAGCTGAGCAAACATTTTCAGTCAGAAGATGTGTTGTCCATGAAGTCAGGTCAAGAAGCCAAACCTGCAGATAAAAAACCCAAAGAGATCAAATTTAAAGTACAATTTAAAGATATACCATCATTTGAATTGACTCCTGAACCAGTTGTTCACAGTGTAAAACCTGAAGAGGTCCAAGATGAATCACAGGTGTCAAGTATGAAACCATGCCAGGTGACTCCAGGGCCACAGGGGCACCAGGTGAAAGTCTCAGAGCCAACGTTAGAGCCACCATTTCAAGATGTGAAAACCATGGTGCTCACAGAGCCACAGATTGGAAGTACAAAATCCGTCCAGTGGATACCAATATCTAAGTTTCAAAGTGAGAAATGGGTAGGGTCAGACTTTAGGTTGCAATCTCAAAGTACCAGACCTACAGAATTGAAGCCGTCTACACAATGGAGGGGCGTGAGGCCCCCTGAATTGACTGTCAGGTCTAAAATAATTCAAGAAGAAAAATCTGTAGGGTTTTATCTTGAGCCACAGTCACAGCAAGTAAAAACCTCTCCGTTAGCACTAGGGCTTCAGAAAAAAACTTTTGACTTAACATCAGAGCCAAAACCTCAAGGAATCAAAACTGTGGATCAAAACAAAGATCCACCAGCTGGAAGTGTAAGATCCGTCCAGTGGATACCAGGACCTGAGTTCCACTGTGTAAAGTTTTTAGGATTGAATCATGGGTTACAATCTCAAGGTGTCAAACCCACAGGACGGAAACCGTCCATACAGTTGGGAGGTGTGAAGCCATCAGAGACGACTGTAAGGCCAAAACTTCAAGGAGAAAAATCTGTGGGTTTTAACCTTGAATTACAAGTACACCATATGAAGACACCTGAATTGTCCCCAGAACCAGAGTTACAGAAAGGAGAAAATGTCACATCCACTTCAGAACCACAGCCTCAAAACCAAGATCCACCAGTTGGAAGTGTTAGATCCATTCAGTGGCTACCAGGACCTGAGTTCCGTGGTGTGAAGTGTTTAGGGTTAAATCGTGGGTCACAATCTCAAGGCGTCAAATCTACAGAGCAGAAACCATCCATACAGTTGGGAGGTGTGAAACCACCTGAAACGACTGTAGGGCCAAAACTTCCAGGGAATAAATCTGTGGATTTTAACATTGAGCCCAAAGTACAGCACATAAAAACCCCCGAGGCGTCCCCAGAACCAGAGTTACAAGAAGGGGAAAACTCAGAGCCACAGGCTGAGTGTGTGAAAAGTATGGCATTACACCACGGATCAGAGCCACAGGCTGAGGGTGTAAAAAGTGTGGCATTACACCACGGATCAGAGCCACAGGCTGAGGGTGTAAAAAGTGTGGCATTACACCGTGGATTACAGCTTGAAAATACGAAATCTGTTCAGTGGATCCCAGTGTCTGACTATAAAGCTAAGAAATCTATGCTGAATCTTAGGTTACAATCTGAAGATGTCACGGCTAAAGAGTTAAACCCTTTGGCACAACTAAGAAACGTGAAGACTTCTAGTGAGTTAACTACTACAGGGCCGAAGTTACAAAGTAAACAACCTTCAGGGTCAACCCCGGAACATCAGTCTCATGGGTTCAAAGCTATTGATTTTAAATCGGAGCTCCAGTTTAGAAGTATGAAAGGAGGTGACCCACACTTAAGGTCAAAGATTAACAATATAAAATTCCCATCCAAACCCAGGTTTCACTTAGAAGGCACAGGCTCTCCTGGATTGAACCCTTCAATGCAACCACAAGAAGTGAAAGTCTTAGGGTCACCCCCAGGAACACAACCTCAATCTGAGATCAACTCTGGGCCCCAGTGGCAAAGTGCAGAATGTTCTGACTTGACACCTGAAACAAAGTCCCAAAATATGAAATGTATCACATCAAGTCAAGGTAAGCCATTTGCCAATCAAAGTGTCCAGCTAGACTGTAAACATGGGTCACAGTGGCAAGGTACAAAATTCAATTCAGTTCTGAGGACAAAGTCCCAAGAAATGGAGATGGAAGACTGTGAATCAGGCCCACAGTTACAAGATCTGAAATCTTCAAGGACAATCATAGGTATAAAAGTCCAAGATGTCAAAGCTATGGGCTTTACTCCTGGACCACAATTACAAGGTATGCCAGCTGAAGTCCTTACAGAGAAGAGGGTTCATGGTGTGCGATTGGTAGAAAGCAAACCTACTTCAAAGTTGCAAGGTAAGAAACCTGATTTCATCCCAAGGAAGATGTTTTTGGGCACAAAATCAATAGAGCTGGACTCAGCGTCCCCTTTACAAGATTTGAAATATCCTGAGCAGATCTTGGATATGAAACTTCAAGGTGTAAACTCTATGGAACATCACGTTGCAAGTATAAAATCTTCTGAGCTGGCAACACATATAAAATCCCAAGGTGTAAAAGCAATGGACCTTAATTCAGGACCACAGTCACAAAATAAAAAGCCGTCTGAGTTGACTCATGGGAAAAAGCTCCAAGGTATGGAATCTTTGACTGTGGAGTCAAAGTCTCCAAGTGGGGACTCTGTGGAGTTCAACTTGGGCCCTCAGTTACCAGATGAGAAATCTTCTCAGTCAGTTCTGGGGATAAAGCATGAAGATGCAGGACCTACAGAGGTCAGTTCTCACCCATACTTGTCGGGTATGAAGACTTATGAAGTATTTTCAGAGGACATGCTTCAAGGAGAGAAACCCATGGGCTTTGAGGCCCAGTCACTGTGGCAGGATGTAAAATCTCTTAGGCGGACTTTCTGCAAGGCACTTGACAGGAAGATTTTGCAGCTGAAAACCCCTCAGTTCCAGGATGGGAAAGGATCCATGTTAACCCCAGAATTATATCTTCAAGGTATGGAACCTGAGGCAGTCAAGCATGGATCAAAGTTGAAAGGCGTGCAACCCGAGCCTACAAATGTCCAAGCAGTGAAGGATATGGGGATCAATCATGGTGCAGAATTGCAGGTTGTGGGATTCGCTGAGCAGGACTCGGACTCAACAATCTATTGTGTGGTACCTTCTGAACTCAGTGCCAGAAACCTGAAGCAAGACGGGAAGTTTCACAAATTAAATCAAAAGCAACAGCTTCAAAGTATAAAACCGGTAGTCTTCAGTCATGAACCACATTTGCAACATATCAAGTCATCAGAAGTATGTACAAAACTTCAAGACCTGAAGTCTACGGAATTCAATTCAGAGCAACAGTTGCAAGAGATAAAAGTTCCTGAGGTGTGCACAGAGTCCAAGCTGCCAGATGAGTCATCTCTGGAATTCAAACATGAGTTGCAAGGTAGGACATTCTGTGACTCGAGTCCAGGGCCACAGATTCACTGTAAAAATATCATGACATCCAAGACGGGAACACAAAATGTACAGTCGTCTAAGTTGCACCCTGATCTAGACCTTCAAGGCATAACATCTAAGGAATTCTGCCTTGGATCACATTTGGAAGATGTGAATTCTACATGTACTCCCAATGCAAATTCTCAGTATACAAATTCCAGTGAATATAAACCTGGACCATATTTGCAAAACACAAATTTCTCTGCATGCATTCCCGAGCCAGACCCTCAATGTATAAATTCTGGGTGCAACCTTGGGCCACATTTTAATGGAATGAATTCTGTGTGTATTTTAGGACCAAAATTGCAATGTGTGGATTCTACTGGGTACAATCATGAGCCAAATTTGCAAGATGTAAATTCTTCTGTATGCACCCCAGGACCAAGTCCTTCGTGTGTGAATTCTTCTGTATGCACCCCGGAGCCAAGTCCTCTGTGTGTGAATTCTTCTGCATGCACCCCGGAGCCAAGTCCTCCATGTATGAATTCCACTGAGTGCAATCCTAAAGCACATTTGCAAGGTGTGAAGTCTTCTGCATGCACTCCAGGGCAAAACCCTCAGTGTGAACATTCTAATAGGAATAATCTTGGGCCACTTCTTCAAGGTACGCATTCAGGTATAACATTTCCAGCACCACAAATTATGTGTGTAAATCCTGTTTGGTGCAGTGTCCAAACACATTTGCAAAATGTGAATTTTTCTGCATGTACTCGAAGACAAGAATCACAGTCTGCAGATTCTATGGAATACAACCCTGGGCCACATTTAGAAGCTCCTAAACTTCAAGGTATGAAGTTTTCTGAGTTGAACCCAGGGACAGGAATTCAAAGAGAGATACCTGTAACAGTTAACCCAGGACAGCACTTGCAAGATTTAAAGCTTGAATTAACTCCAGGGTCAACTATTGCAGGTATAGCACCTGTAGAATACAACCCTGGGCCACAGGAACAATGTGTGAATTTTTCTGAATTGAATACAGGATTAAAATTACAACCCATAAATTTAGTGAAGCTTGGTTCAGGGCCACAGTTGCAAAACATGAAGTCCTTTGAATGGGCCCCTGGATCAGAATCTCAGTGTCCAAGATCTGTTCTATTGAACCCTGGACCCCCTTTTCAAGGTGTGAAGCCATCTAACTTAATGGTAGGGGCAAATTTTCAAGAGATCCCACTTTCGAAGAAGCAATTTGAGTCACGGCAGCAAACTGCACAACCCATGTTGACTTTGAAGCCTCAGTCAACTGGTGTGGACTCTGTGAAAGTTTTACCAACACCACTGCCTGAAGATAGAATGTTTCCAGAGTTGAACAAACAGCCATTGCTTTGTACGAACTCTGTAAATCTGACACCTGGCTGTGGTCTGCAGGACTTAAGAAGTGAGGCATTTTCACCAGGACCTTGTTTTCAAACAGTTAGAGCTATGCATGTGAAACCAGGGTCACAGTCTCAGAGAGGGAACTCTTCAGAGTTTGCTCCATGCCACAGGTCTGAATGTACAGAAAAATCTCCAAGGCCATATCCTCAAGGCTTAGGACCTGTGGTGCTGAGCTCTGAGAAAAGATCCCCAAGGGAACAATCTGTAGTACCGCCACCAAGACCATTCTACCATGTTCCAGATTCTGCTCCAGGGATAACACCAGGACCTCAGATTCCTGAATCTAAGCTATGGCTGCAAAGGGAAGAATTCTCAGAGTTGGCCGCCCAGCCAACCAATCAAGTTGTGGGAAATACAGCCTCTGTCAAGCTGGCGTTTGAGGAATGTCAGACAGAAGAGGTAGTAAGGAGTCTAATAAAGCCCCAGAATGCAAGCATTGGAAAAGAAAGTGTAACTCCAACAGAATCACTGGATCAAATGATAAACTTTCTAAGGATCAGCCCAAAGCCACTCGATCAAGTGACAGAATATGCAAAGACACGGCTTCAAGTTCCTCGAGTTTCTGAATCTGTGACAGTGATTCCTGGACCACCCTTCCAAGTTATAGAGTCAGTGATGATACCGGAGCCGACCTCTCAAGGGTCAAAATATGTTGATTTGACTCCCACACTATGTGATGTGATAGTTTCAGAGTTTGCTCCAAGATTTTGGCTACAAAATGTGCAATCTAAGAAATTAATCACAGAGCCAACACATCAGATTTTAGAAACGATAGAATTATCAGGCTTTCATGTGATAAAGACTATATTGCGTCCCAAGCCACTGCTTCTGATTGTGAAATCTCAAGAACTGGAACCAGGACCAAGTTCCCAGGCTGTAGAACCAATAGGAGTTGCCACAAGATCAAGAATTAAAGTAAAGGATTCTTTGAATTTACTCTCAAGACCACATCTTCAAGACAAGATAAAACCTATAGAACAAACTCAAAGGGCAAATATTCAAGAGAATTTTACAGAATTAATCTTACAGCAAACATCTCCACTTGAGGAACCTCCAGTATTAACTCACAAGCAAAGGCTTCAGGCTGGAAAATCTGTAGGAATCAAAAGAGAATCTCCTAAAGTACTGGAAATGGATTTGAACCAAGGACGGGTGTGCCAGAATAGAGATTCGGAAACGATAACATCAGAAAAGTTACAATCAGAGAATTACTTCTCTAGGTTCATAAGCAGCCCTCCAATCCCATTTATTTCAAGCTCTGTCAAAACAATCGAATTAGGGCCCCTTCAGGGTTCTGGAATGCCAGAAGTGCCAAGAGCCTTGAATATGAAGAACTTTAATGCTGGCATTTTGCAGTCTCCAAAATCCTATACAGACACTATTATACGTGTTATTCCTTTGTGGCTAACCACGCCCACTCCCAGCTACTGCTTACCTCCCTCGTCACCATCTTAACTCTTTCTCTTCTGTCCCTCTCTCCTGGCATGAGCACATGTGTTTTCTTCTCTCTGTTCTCTTTTCTATTTCTGCCTTTCTTTCTCTCCTTTAATTAATAAATGTTTACCTCTATGTCTAGTCTTACGTCTATTTACTATTATCCGCCGCACCCGCCCGCCTGACTCTCCCGGGCCGCATGGTGGGACCAACTCTGCCGCTTGCCCGGGGAACCTGTACTGCTCTGGCGGCAGCCTCTGCCTGGCTTGCAGGCCGCTCGAGGCACCCCAACATCATTAAGAACAATATTGGTGCCGCGGACTCGAGAGATTCACCCAGCCAGGGTCCCAGCTTCAGGTTTCATCCGGAACTCTGAGCTCCACTTTCCGGGATTGAATCGAAACTGAGGGCTTTCTCCACACCGACCCACGTGTCCCGTCTGCATGTCCATGACTCCTACAAACAACACCGGCTTCTAATCGTGAGTTTCCCCACTCCAGCCAGCTTAACTGAGCCTTTTAACCTGGGATTGACCGGTTTTCCCGCTGTTTTTAGGCTGGGGCGGGGACTTCTTCGCCCATTTACTGGCATTCATTATGGCTTGCATTCTCTGTTAAGCTCGTGCCTGGGACAGCTGGCCTGGCCAGCTCCCAGCACTCCCGCACCTGGGGACCCGGGGCCCCCAGTTCTCTTCCTCTTTATTTCATTCTTTTCTTCCTTCTTATCTTTCTCACGGACGGATTGGCTGATCCGGTTCAGCCAATAGCATCCCACATGTGTACCTCGGACGCCTGGACACATGTCCCAATGTTCGCTTGCATCTCACCTAAATGGGTAGCCCTTCCTGCTGTAGGCTCGAGATGCCACAGTTTTTGCAGGTTTTTCATGGTCTTGACCTGGGAAAGCAAGTCATTCCAGCCTAAATATGCCTTACTTAAAATCCTCCACACCTATCCGTTTTTAAATTGTCTGTTTGTGTGGGTTTTCACGATTTACATTCTAAATAACAACTGCCCACGGCAGGCGGCCTTCGGCTTTTAAAATTCCTGCTGGCCATGACATGGTGCAGTTTTTTCGCTTCCAGTCTTTTGCTCCCCTCTGCGGCTTATGGTTCGGCATGGCAGCTCAGCAACAGGGCAGATCAGGCCTCTAGGTCACTCTTTATTAAGCTTAAAATCCTTACAGCTCAAAAATTGTAACTTTTTCCCCGCAACACGTGGGCGCCGCCATGTTCATTGGGGTCAGGTGACTTTATCGCTAGATTCACTGAGAGCCAGGTCACATGACCAAGCTCTTCCATTCTTATGTATGTCCTGCCTTTCCCTCCCCCTCCTCGGTGTTCACGGAAATCCTCTCGTTAACTCTGGTTACAGGTGTTTTGCATAGTGACGCGCTTCTGATAGGGCCCATCAGAGACATGCACTTTGCCTAATTCCTGTTCAATCTTTCTATGTATAATAATTGTTCATTACATCTCATTTCAGACTACAAAATCATAAGTCTCATATTTTAAACAGGTATGTACTTTTAACTCTTATATTTAATATTAAGCTGTTCTCTACCATTGTCAGTTCTGCCACTAATCTTAATGTTACAGTTTTTTTCTTTCTTTTTGTCTTTTTACGAGTATAAATCTTATAAATGTTAAAAGCCAGTAGTCAAACTCAAACCCAACCTTCCAGACAGATTCCATATTGCAGCTATACTTAATAAACAGCCTCAACTGCTCAGAAGATCTGGGGAATGCGATATTTAAGTATTTAATTATTTAAAAAACTTTTCATAACAAAAAGAGACAGGTTGGCTCCTAGCAAGCACTCTGTTTCCTCCAAGAAGACAGAAGACAAACGGTCACAGAACAACATCCATCTGCAGTTGCAGAACAACGTCCATCTGCAGTTCGCTTTGACTGCCAAACGCTGACCATTGGGCAAAAACTGCCTTTCACCTAAACTGAAGACCTCCAGACGTGGACAGAATCACTGGAATCAACAGCCTAGCTGACTGGGTAAGGTAGGCCTCCCTTCCTACAGATTTCTTAGCCCACAGGGTCTTCTAAAGCCTGACAGGCTCTGCACTAAACAGCAAAGGTCAACTGCAACCTTCAGCGACCAGGGAGGACCCAAAAGAGTAGCACTGGGTGCCAACCAAGTAAGTTCTCTGTCATTTTTTAATCAGTAACTCAAGTAAAATCTTATCCTTCTCAAAGATCTCTGACAGTCTGATAGCTAAGAGGTTTTGCCAGGTTGCCTCAACAAATAAAAATACTTTTCATTGTACAAAAATATGTCACAGCCATTATACAATGTATATGTCTAAAACTTCTATTTTTCTTATGAGTTCCAGGGAGCCAAATTAAAGAACCCACCATAAACAGGTCAAATACATGCCCTTCAATTCCCTGATCTTAAAAACTTTTTCTTAATTTAACTTTGTCCTTCTTTTCTGCCAATACCCTAACCAGGTACAAGGGACACCAGACATTTCCATGTCACAAACACCTGTCGGGAGCAGAGACCAACTATGCCAGAATGTGACCAGCACCCAGCCTTCTCTCGTATCTCCCTCCCTCCCCAAAAAGACGATGCCCACAAATCAGCCGGAAACAGTATTGAGAATTCACCACCCCAATTCCTTCAAACTGTAATGTCTAACCTTCTACTTTTTATTATAAAAAGGATCCGGGAATGTTATTCCTTTGTGGTTCCTTTAAGGGCTAACCACGCCCACTCCCAGCCACTTCTGACCAACCTCGTCACCATCTTAACTCTCTTTTTTGTCCCTCTGTCTCGGCATGTGAACACATGTCTTTTCTGTGTCTCTATGTCTGTTTTTATGTCTCTCTGTCTCCCTCTTTTTTAAGTAATAAATGTTTACCTCTATGTTTAGCTTTACGTCTATTTACTATTATCCGCCGCACCCGCCTGCCTGACTCTTCCAGCCAGCCACATGGCGGGACCAGCTCTGCTGCTGTGGGGAACCTGCACTGTTCTGGCAGCAGCCTCTGCAGGCCACTCGGGGCACCCCAACATCATTAAGAACAATAATACGGTCATCAGCTCTTCCCTAGGTCCTTCCCTCTGATAAAACAGGGAACTCTGTGGGATCCCTATATCCTGAGATCTGGGAAATGGATGTCTTAACTAAGGAATCAACTGAAAAGAAGCAAATGGAAGAATTTGGGAATTCACTGCATAGCTATTCTCCGTATCCACTGAGATTACTACCCTCAGAGTTTCAGGCAGGATTAGGATCTCGAAGAAACTCTATCCGTTCTTTCCTGGGCAGACAGCTGAACATCTGGGAAAGTCATGTCTGTAGGCAGTGACTACCCAGGAAGTATCTCTCCAATATGCTAATGCTAGGGAATGTTCTAGGAACCACTATGGAAAGGAAGCTTTGTTCTCAACCGTTTTTAACAGAAGGAGCCACTATGGATATCTGCCGATCTATTCAGAATTTATTTGGGGTTTCAGCTGAACTGATGGAATTTTCCCAGAGCCTAGTAGAGAGGGGTCCAAGGATGATTTCACAGACTTCAGTGGTCAAAAGCTATATTCAGAGACATATTCTATGTCATGGTCACGAGAAAAGAATGCCCTTAAAGATGTGGACACGCGGATCCACATCCTCCATAATACAGCAGTACTCTGGTACCAGATTGGGACTAAAAACAAACTCAAAACTCGGTGATATATTCCAGGAAGTCACTCAGCACGTGCCTGTCTCATGTCCAGGGGCCCAGTTTCCCGTCTTAGGAAAGCCAGAGTCTCCTCTCGGGATACTTTACGATAGGGAAGATCCTGTTTCCAGGGAGCCAAGTAAAATCTCCCAGAGTGATTCACAGACAAGAACTTTTGAGTCTCACCACTCCCTCGAGGCAAGTTATTTTTCCCAGACCAAGACCGATCTCTCAGAACAGCCGGAACTTGGGACTTCATGGTATCAGTATTGCTCATAGTTCAACTGTTGATTTTTCTGTCTTTTTTTTGGGGGGGGGGTTAGGTGGAGGAGTGCTGTTTTGTTTTCTGTTCCATAAATCATGTTTATTACTCTTTTTTTCCAACTAATTTTTAAGGCAGGAGATGAGGTAGATGAGCCCAGCAAGAGGGAGCGGCTGCAAACGGTTCTCAAGAGAATGGGGAAGCTCAGGTGTATGCGGGAGTTAAGAACCCATGGCAGCAGATCCTTCTGGAGTCTTAGGTCTGTGTCTTTCTGTTGTTCTTTCCCATTTGTTCCCCTCTTCCCTTGCCGTCTGGTGGCATCGGGTGGTACCTACTTTCCAGGTCACTTGCAGTCATTGTTCTTTAGTTTTTCTCCTCTCCACAAATATATTCCCTCTCATCCTTGCTTGAAGGGATCACTGCTGCTTTCTTCTTCTTCTTCTTCTTCTTCTTCTTCTTCTTCTTCTTCTTCTTCTTCTTCTTCTTCTTTCTTCTTCTTCTTCTTCTTCTTCTTCTTCTTCTTCTTTCTTCTTCTTCCTCTTCCTCTTCCTCTTCCTCCTCTTCCTCTTCCTCTTCCTCCTCCTCCTGCTCCTCCTCTTCTTCATTCTTCTTCCTTTTTCTTCCTTCTCTTCCTCCTCTTCTTCTTTTATTTTTATTTTATTTTATATGCATAGGTGTTTTACCTGTATGTATGTTCATGTGACGGTATCTATCAGATCTTAGAGTTACATATAGTTGTAAGTTGCACATGGGTTCTTGGAATTGAACCTGGAACGTCTGGAAGAGCAATCAGTGACCTTAACCACTTAGCCATCTCTCCAGCCCACAAAGGGGCTTCTTTACTAATCTTCCTTTAGCATGATGAAGATGATTCATCTCATGAGCTCATACTATAAAGAACTGGATGTTGCTGGTTAGTTGATACCGGGGTGGGTTTGGGTCACAGTCCAAAGAGGGAAGTTCTGATGCAGAGTAGGTGTATGCTTCTACTTTCTTAATGATTACTCAACTGATTGATAATATGACCATAGACAGTACTGCCTAGAAGGAGGGTGGTGCCAATGGGAAATGTAGGTGAGCATCTTGCAATCTCACTGTCTGTGGCTTGTGGTGCATGGCAATGCCTGAGAAATTTAAGGATCATGTGAAACGTGTATGATTCTGACATAGGCTTTTTTCCTATGCTCAGAGTCGCTCCAGTACCGTCACCAGCACTATGGGATATCTGTACCATGTTAGAAAATGTGGCAAAGAGGCAGCAGAGCTGGAGAAGTTGACCCTGAAATGGCAGCACTGTGGAAAACCATACAGGTCAAAGGCTGGGCTTGCATATCACATGAGGTCAGAGCACGGGCCTGTAAGTATTGATTCTTCTCTAGACACTTCCTCTTGTATCTTCTGTGAATCCTTGCTTCCTCATTTGTGTCCTGTTTACTCTTTGAAGGCTTTTGTTGTCTCTTCTATGGAGAGAATGGGGGGTAGGGGAATAGGATGTACATATGTCTTAGTTACCAAGGCAACTTACAAGAAAGTGTTTAATCAGGCTCATGGTTTCAGAGGGTTAAGAGTTCATTGTGGCAGGACAGCTGAGAGCTCACATCTTAATCTACAAGTAGAAGGCAGAGGGAGAGCAAACTAATTGGGAATGGCAAGATCCTTTGAAATTTCAAAGCCCACCCCCAGTGACACACCTCCTCTAACGAGGCCATACTTCCTAATCCTTCCCAAACAGTTCCATCTACTGGGGACCAAGTCTTCAAACATCGGAGCTCACGGGGGCCATTCTCATTCAGACCACCACAACATATGTGTGTGTGTGTGTGTGTGTGCGTGTGTCTAGGCACATATGTATTTGCAGGTGCACATGCATGTATATGCACTTTTATGAAGGTTTGAAGTTGATCTTGTCTTCCTTGATCACTTACTTATTTCTCAAGATAGGTTCTCTTGCTGAATGAATCTGGAACTCAGCAGTTCTGGACAGTTTAGCTAGCCAGGATGAGCTTGTCTCTACCTCCTAAATGTTGGGGTTACCAGTGGGCTGCTGTGCCTACCCAACTTTTCTGTGGGTGTCAGGGATACAAACTCCAATCCCCATGCTTGCATGACAAGTACTTTTTCCTTCCACCGTCTCTCCAAGCTTTAATATATTAATTTTTTATGAATCTATTTTATATGCATAAATATTTTCCCTGAGTGTGCATATGTGCACCGTGTGAGTACCTAGTGCCCATGGAAGTCAGAAAAGGGTTCCAATCCCCTGGAACTGGAGTTACAGATGGTTATGAGCTATGATGTGGATGCTGGGAATCAAAGCCAGGTCCTCTGCAAGAGCAGAAATGCTTTAACTGCTGGGCCATCTCTCCAATCCCCATTACTGTATTTTTAAAATTAAACATTCCCTCTTACTTATATTTTTTGTGGGGCTTTGTCTTTGTTCTTCATTTTTTTTCTTTTTGTCTTGACTCTGTTTCTATATTCCATTTCCACTCTTTTCTGTGCACCCGTATATGCATGCACACATCTGTATAGGTACAGGTACATGTGGATGTGAAGGAATGTGAAGGCCAGAGGACAATTCAGGTGTCATTCCTCGGTAGCTGTCCACCTTTTTTTTATTGTGACAGGGTCTCTCATTGGCCTAGGGTTTGGCATTTTGCTAGGCTCGCTAGCCTGCTCGAGCCCCAGAGTTCCTCCTGTCTCAGTTGCTTGAGTGGCATGATTATGAATGTGCCACCACACGTATCTTTTTAATGTGGGTTTGGGGGAGCAACCTTAACAGACAGTGCTATCTCCTCCTACTGCCCTCCCCTTTGTGTGAGGTGGGGAAATATGAGTATGGATGTGTTTGTGTGAGGTGGGGAAATATGAGTATGGATGTGTTTGTGTGTATGTACACATGCATGTGTAGGTATGCGTGCACATGTGTGAACATGCATGTTGAAGTCAGATGTCTGCAATGAGTGTCTTCCTCAGTTTTGTTCTACCTTATTTTTAAAGATGGCGTCTCTCAATGACTCTGGTGCTTATCTGTGTTAGTTAGACTGTCTGGCCAGGGAGCTCTGAGGATCTGCCTGTCTTGCCCCCATGTGCTAGTGTCACGGTTTTTATCCTGCTAAGAAGTGCATCTTGTTTAATCACTGGCTGTGACTGAAGCCACTCTGTTTCATGCGTGTTTTCATGGCTCACTCTTGCAGGTCTTCTTCCCAGAATCAGCACAGCCGGACTGTTTGAAGGAGATGAGTCTGGAGACAAAGGGTGGAGGTCGAGTTCAGCGGTGTTCTGCCAAGATAGCTGTGTACCATCTGCAGGAGCTGGCCTCTGCTGAACTGACCAAGGAATGGCCGAAGAGGAAGGTGCTCCAGGACCTGGTACCCGACGATCGGAAGGTAAGGTCACGTGTCATTGACACTATTGTATAGATGTTTCCAAGTATGGATTTGTGTGGTGTTCTCTCAAGCCTGGGTTGAAGGCTATATGGTTTTTATAGGAATACTACCCAGGCAATGTTGAACCTGGTTGACTTGATGCATCAAGTCAGAAGTTATATGATACTGGTGATCAGCAGAAAGTTTCTGTGGTGCTAACTGATCAGTTGGCAAGGGAGTGTCTTCCAGCTAACTCAGGGATAAAACTACACGGGTCCCTTAATTAGAGCATCGTTGGAATAGAGACCAAGCCTGTGCAAAGATCTTCTGTCTCATACTCAGTCAGCATTCACTGACTGATGAACTTTCCTGCAGCAAGTGTTACTATGGGGTTATATAAACTCATTTATTTCATAACTTGTGTAGTTATTCATTGTAAGTGTACTGTGAGAAAAAATTATTACTAGTAGCGAAGCCTTCCCTCATAACTCATGAGGAATTAGTTGTAGAAAATCTCACAAATGATGATAGTCTATGGACACTCAAACATCTTATGGATGCTCAAGCACCTTTTACCAAATGGTATGGACTTTGCCTAGCATCTGTGTGTACCTCCTATGTACTTTAAGTCATTTCTAGATTGTTTAACTATGTGATACAAAGGAAATGCTTTACAAGTAGTTACTACACCATGTGTGGCGGTGCACAGAGCACTAGGAGATTAGGGGAAAGAACGCATGGAAAAGAACAGCCTTGACTACATAGTGAGACCCTGTTCCAGAGAAACAAAAACAAACAAAATAGCTGTGGTACTGAATTAGTTAAGGAATAGTGACAAGAATAGTAACTGAAATTACATTACATACACGGTCTTTATATATATTTTAAAATGTATTTTATTTATGGAGAGGGATGCATATGGGTGTCAGAGGACAACTTGAAGGAGAAGTCTGTTCTTTCCTTCCATCACGTGAATCTTATGGATTAAACTCAGGTCCTCAGGCTGGGTGACAAGTACCTAGCCTTCCCGCCGGCCCATACTCAATCTTCATGAGCTACAGCTGCTGGAATAGCTCTGCATGGAGACTCGCTCTTTTAGATACGTATTTTAGTCTCTAGGTTCTAATTCACTACTAGTAGTATTTAGCTTTCTCCTCCAATTGACCCAGTTTGGAGTGTTAATGGTATGTCAAATAGACTCCTGCGTCTTTTGATGTACCTAAACATGTCTTTGTTGAAAAAAAACAAAAACAAAAAGGCCATTTATTGCCGGGTGTGATGATGCACACCTTTAATCCCAGTGTTCTGGAGGCAGAGGTAGGTGGATCTCTAAGTTCGAGGCCAGCCTGGTCTACACAGTGAGTTCCAGGACAGCCAGGGCTACACAGAGAAACACAGAAAAACAAAACAAACAAACAAATAAAAAACAAAGCAAAAACTTACTTATTTTATATGTATGAGTATTTGTCTACATGTATGTACATGCATCATGTGCATGCCTGGTGCCTACAGAGGCCAGGAGACATCAGATCCCCTAGGATTTGAGTTACGGATGGTTGTTAATCATTAAATCATTATGTATGTACTGGGAACTGAACCCCATCCCTCTAGAAGAGCAGTCAGTGCTCCTAACTTCTGAGCCAGCTCTCCAGCCCAGACTTTTTTTTTAAACACCATAAGATACTGAAAAATTAGCTTGTATTTTCCCTGCCCCACTCCTGAAATTAGCCATTTTTATAAGATATGCTGGTTCCTATTAAGAAAATATATTTAGAATATGTAGTAGAAGATCTGAGTGCTAAGTGTGTTTATGCCTACTTGGCTTTCATTGCTTCTGGGTCCTGCCAGTGTGGAACTATTGTATATATGTGGTTATTCATGTCCCACATAAAGCCCATATTTAATCATGCGTGCACACACACACACACACACAGACACATACTATTAGTTACTTTTCTATTGCTTGATATAACACCATGATTAAGGTAATTTACAGAAGGAGTTTCTTTTGGACTTACCGTTCCAGAGGGATAAGAGCTCATCACTATCATGGCATGGTGGGCCAGGGAGGCATGGCGTCTGGATCAGCTGGGAACTTACATCTTCTACCGTAAGCAGCTAATAAAGAGAGTGCCCTGGAAATGACACATGACTTTTGAAACCTTAAAGCCCAGCTCCAGTGACATACTCCTTCCAATGAAACCATGCCTCCTAAACCTACCCAGTGTAATCACCTAGAAATTGAGTGTTCAAATGCCTGTGGCGATGGAGGACATCTCAAACTACTACAGCTATTCTACACACACAGGCTTGTGTGATTATAAGACATGATGCTTAAATTCCAGTCCAATATGACCAGTTCCAGCCTTCCTTCCTATTCATCCCTCCTTGTCTAGCAGTGAAAACCTGGTCAGTGCTGCTCAGACTGCATGAACATCAGATTGTTTCAGAGTCGTGTGTCCATGCCCCTCAAGTGGCAGATGTCCTAACCGAAGTTACAGATGTCCTAACTGGACCGCCTGAGTCCTCTGAAAGAACAGTCAGTGCTGTTAACCAATGAGCCATCCTTCTTGCCCTGCATTTTCCTTTTCATTTTGTCCTTTTCCCTCCTACTTCAAAAGATGACCAACTCGCTAGTTTCTGTTCATCCTTCCTGCATCTTTACCAGATGCAGGGCCAGGTACTTGTACATTTTATTACACTCCCATCTTCCTGGATTCTTGTTTATTCCCTGGTTTAGTTTACTTAAAAATATATCCTGGAGTGTCTGGAGGTGGTGGTGCACACCTTTAATCCCAGCACTCAGAGGTAGGTGGATCTCTGAATTTGATGCCAGCCTGGTCTACAGGGAGATTTCAGGACAGCCAGGACTACACAAAGAAATCTTTCCTCAAGAAGAAGAAGAAGAAAAAGAGTATATCCTGGAAATCACTTCAGTGTCTTCATGAAGATCACCCTCATTCTTTTCTTCCACAGTTGCATGGTTTCTAACTTAAGTCAATAGGGTGGTTTAGTTTATAAAAGTAGTGCTTTCTGGACGGTCATCCTCTAACAAAGGGACCTAGAGTGGCAAATGGAATTAGTTGCTAAGGAGATGTTCTGCTTCTGAATGACACCAGCCCTGTACTCTGGTTGAGGGTCCTCATGGGCTTTTTTATTTCTCTGGTATGTACCACCTCCTCACTTTTCTCTTCTAAAAATACAGATGAAATGTTACCATAGAAGACTTGCCGTCTAGGGTGTGGGAGGATCTAAGACTGAACTAGTTTCTCTGCAGACAGGCTGCACAGACTGCTTTTGTTGTGTGCTCACCTGATCTTGTAGGCTGCTGAAATGCCTCATTTATAGAAGTAGGCGTGAGGGGCTAGAGAAACTTAACTGTAGTTAAGAGCACTTGCTGCTCTTTTTTTAAATAATTTTTTATTGATATTTATTGAGCTCTACATTTTTCTCTGCTCCCCTCCCTGCCTCTCCCTTCCCGCTTCAATCCTCCCCCAAAGATCCCCATGCTCCTAATTTACTCAGGAGATCTTGTCTTTTTATACTTTCTACTTCCCATGTAGATTAGATCTATGTAAGTCTCTCTTAGTGTCCGCATTGTTGTCTAAATTCTCTGGGATTGTGGTTTGTAGGCTGGCTTTCTTTGCTTTATGTTTAAAAACCGCGTATGAGTGAGCACATGTGACAATTGTCTTTCTGTGTCTGGGTTACCTCACTCAAAATAATGTTTTCTAGTTCCATCCACTTTCCTGCAAAATTCAAGCTGTCGTTTTTTTCTGCTGTGTAGTACTCCATTGTGTAAATGTACCACATTTTCCTTATCCATTCTTTGATTGAGGGGCATTTAGGTTGTTTCCAGGTTCTGACTATGACAAACAAAGCTGCTATGAACATGGTTGAGCACATATCCTTGTGGCACGATTGAGCATCCTTTGGATATATATACAAAAGTGGTATTATTGGGTCATGAGGAAGGTTGTTCCCTAATTTTCTGAGAAATTGCCACACTGACATCCAGAGGGGTTGTACCAGCTTGCATTCCCACCAGCAATGCAGAAGTGTTCCCTTTTCCCCACAACCTCTCCAGCATAAGTTGTCATCAGTGTTTTTGATCTTGGACATTCTTACAGGTGTAAGATGGAATCTCAGAGTTGTTTTGATTTTCATTTCTCTGATGACTAAGGATGTTGAACATTTCCTTAAGTGTCTTTCAGCCATTTTAGATTCCTCTGTTGAGAATTCTCTGTTTAGGTCTGTACTCCATTTTTTTATTAGATTATGTGATCTTTTGGTGTCCAATTTCTTGAGTTCTTTGTACATTTTGGAGATCAGACCTCTGTCTGATATGGGGTTATGAAGATCTTTTCACATTCTGTAGGCTGTTGTTTTGTCTTGTTGACCATGTCCTTTGCTTTACAGAAGCTTTTCAGTTTCAGGAGGTCCCATTTATTAATTGTTTCTCTCAGTGTCTGTGCTGCTGGGGTTCTATTTAGGAAATAGTCCCCTGTGCCAATGCGTTCAGGTGTACTTCCCACTTTTTCTTCTATAAGGTTCAGTGTGACTGGCTTTATGTTGAGGTCTTTGATCCATTTGGACTTGAGTTTTGTGCATGGTGATAGATATGGGTCTATTTTCATTTTTTTTATATGTTGATATCCAATTATGCCAGCACCACTTGTTAAATATGCTTTCTTTTTTCCAATCGATTTTTTTTTTGCTTCTTTATCAAAGATCAGGTGTTCGAAGATGTGTGGATTGATATCCGGGTCTTCTATTCAGTTCCAATGGTCTCCTGTCTGTTCTTATGCCAATACCAGGCTGTTTTCAGTATTGTAACTCTGTAGTAGAGTTTGAAGTCAGGGATTGTGATGCCTACAGAAGTTCTTTTATTGCCCAGGATTGTTTTGGCTATCCTGGGTTTTTTGCTTTTCCATATGAAATTGAGTACCGTTCTTTTGAGGTCTTTGAAGAATTTTGCTGGGATTTTGATGGGCATTGCACATTTGCTGCTCTTGTAGAAGATCCCGGTTTTGTTCCTGGAACCCACCTTTGGCAGCTCACAGTGCCTGTAATTGCAACCCCAAGGGAATCAAAGCCATTCTCTGGCCCTTGCAGGTACTTCACTCATGTTCACATACCCATACTCAGGCATCCATGATGGAAATAAAATAGCTACGCCTTTCTTAAAGTTGGTGCGAAGCTTTGCAGGTATCTTGGTTGGGCGTTGCATTGTTGCAATTCAGTGTTTCTTGTCTTCTAGTTAAAATACACTCGCCCTGGGTTGCCTGCATTCAGCCAGGAAGTACTGCACAAGTGGAAGACGGATATCAAGAAGTACCATCGTATCCAGTGTCCTAACCAGGTGACTCTTCCTCTTTCATTGTATCAGTAAATAATGTAAATTCTGGAAAATCTGATGCTTTAGTTCCTGATTGTTTCATGATGAAGTACTTGAACTGTGTGGAGGCGTGCAACCATGATTTAGTTTGTTCAGAACCGGGTACCGCCATAATTCTGATGACCATCAGGATAGCCCTGCTGCTACATGCAGCATCGTCTGAGGTCACTCGTGTGCAGTGAACTGGAATGTCCCATCAGCTGCGTTCAACTGAGCTTGTGGCACTCCATCTGTCTTCTCTGTCTGCAGAAGAGCAGGATTGCCCGTGGGGGATGTAAGTGACCAGCTTTAGACACAGAAGTAGAAGGTGCAGCCCTTCTGAGGTCCCACTGCACAGTTTGTACAGCGTCATTTCATAGCTCCTGTTAGTCGATTGCAACACAGGTGTATTCGTCCTTTTCTGTTGGTGTGGCACTGTGACCAGCAGCTTGCAGAAGGAAGAGTCATTCGGGCTCACAGTTCTAGAGTGATAGAATCCATGTGGTGGGGAGGATAGCCACAAGGGGCAGGCGTGGTAGCAGGAACAGAAAGCTGAAAGTTCATGCCCTCAAAAGCAAGCTTGAAGCAGAGAGCAAACAGGAAATTGAGTGGGACTATAAATGCTTAAGTCCCACCCCCAGTGATGTACTTCCTCCAGTAAGACTACACTTCCTGGACGTTCTACAACTTCCCAAACAGTGCCACCAAGTGGAGCATATGGGAGCTGTGGCGGTGTGAATGAGAATGCCCCTACAGGCTCGATTATTTGATGCTTACTTCCTACTTGGCAGAACTGTTTGGGAAGGACTAGGAGATGTGGCCTTGTTGGAAGAGGTGTGTCACTAGGGACAGGCAGGCTTTGAGGTTTCAAAAGTCCAGGCCATTCCCAGCTAACTCTGGCTCTACTTCCAACTTACGGGTGCTGTAAGCTCTCAGCTACTGCTCCAGCCCTGTGCTTGCCTGTCTATTGCGTCCTTCCCACCATGATGGTTATGGCCCACCCATAACCTAATTAAATGTAAGCAAGTCCCTAATTAAATGCTTTCTTTTATAAGGTACCTTAGTCAATGGTATCTCTTCACAGGAACTGAGTAACTAAGACAGAAGTCTGTGGAGGAATATTTCTTAATTCAGACCAATACTGTAGGGCTAACCCAGACTCAGAGAAAGTGTGAATGGACTCCGCTTCTCAATGGTAGAGCAGCAGAGACTTGCTGCTATCTTTAAAATTAGTACCAGAGCTGATAGTGTAGTCCTTTTGGAAGAAATAAATACAGATATAGTTGATAGAAATAAATAAAACATAACTCTGAAACTTTGAGTGTTCTGTTACATATCAGAGAGCGGGAAAGGGAAAGGGACAGCTCGGCCCTACAGTTTGCCGTCTTTATTGTCTTCTCTGTTGGATTTCCTCCTCGCCTCTGTCTTCTTGTGTGCTTATTAGTATTTGGTTTGTGGCACTGGCGACTGATCTTCTAGCTCCTGATATGGAATTAGCCAGTGTAAATGATTACGTTGCTCAGAGAAGGTTCCTTGTGTGCAGGACTCACCTTGCTGCTTCTCTTTTTCAGGGCTGTGAGGCTGTCTACAGTAGTGTGTCTGGCCTTAAAGCTCACCTGGGCTCTTGTACACTGGTTTGTAACATTTTCAGTTTACTATCGTAATGTGCCCTCTCCAGTAGTCTGGCGTAGATGAGAACTCGGTTTAGGTGAACAACTGGTCATTCTGTTGGTCACCATCTTCAGAGGCTGCCCTTCGACCTCAGTGTTGTGGGGCATTTTTGATCTCGTACTGGGTGGTATAGCAGGGTGCATCAGGATACAGAAAAGGGCGTGCCTTGCTCATTTAGGGAATTTGAAGAAAGCTCTGTGAATTTGGAGTCACAACCAGAGACTGCTTCTGTAAGAGTCTGCATTTTCCAATGGATACCCACGCCCGACCCAGGCTGCGCGCTTCCTGAACTCGGGCCCACGAGAAGGGACGATTGTCCTGAGGGTTGGAAAAGAAGACACAGACAAAAGAGACCTGGCTCATCTACAAGAGTAAATGGCAACTTTATTAAACTCAAGACAGGTATTTATATCAGTGGGCTAGAAGAATCGAAAATGCAAGGCCTTCTCCCATCCAGGAGCAGGAGGAAGATTAAAGCCTACCCGGAGCCTCGGGCAGGGTAATCTAGGGAGCCAGGCTATCGACCCACTGCTAAGACCTTGAATACAAGTGGAATCACCATAACAAAGAGAACCAGGTTCTTGCTAAGTTATCCCCTCAAGCCAGAGCTAGTGCAGAGACTCCAGGAAGCCGGAGGTCACAAGGCCCTGCGAATCGCCAGGAGGGAAGGGAAGAAACTTTGGTAGCTACATGCTTCCTTCTCCTTGATCCTTGCATTGGGCTCCCTTGCCTTAATTTGCCATAATCTACCTGAAAAAAATTTTTGGACTGGTGAAGATCCTCCAAACCCATCCAGACTCTACTGGCCCCATGGGATGTGAGACAGGACAGGGCTTCATGCTAATAACCACTCATCTCTCTGAACCGTTTCCATGGTGACCCAGGTATCCTACCACCCATGAGTCATGGGAAATGCTGCCATTTCCAGTCCCATTCAGAAGTATCTGCTCGGACAACATGAGCACCATGACATGAGCAGTTTTAGGAGGGGAGAGAGGTCTCAGTTTGAGGCACCACGGGAGGTGTATGCATCTCAGCAGGTTTTTGTAGCAGTGCTTAGTAGAGCATCATCTTGATGCTGGTTTCTGAGTCCTTAAACTAGGTACTATGGATGATATTTGTCTCATTCGGGATTTCTAAGGCACTGTTTGCCACCATGGTTCACCATGCAAAGGACGGAACCTGGTGCCCCTAGTGAACTTGCGAAGGAAGCAGGAACTGGCATCCAGCTTTGCCCAACAAAATGCAGACCTTCAAGCCCATGGAGGGCCGCTGGATGACATGGGATTTTTCATAAAGTAGGGTTCACAGTGTGATAAATCACTCCTTGTAGCCTCAGTCTGTTGTAAGGCCAAAACTCCACCCACCTTAGCGAGCATTCTCATTTATGGGAGAAAATGGAACGGGCTGATGTTAGAGAGAGTGAGTGAGGTGACACGGAGCTAGACCTGAATATTAAAGCCTACTGAGCAAACCGGAAAGGAAACATCCCAGGAAGAGACAAGGACTGAATGCAAAGGCCCTAAATTCAGAGTGAGGCGAGTCATTTTAAAAAACAAACTGTGCACATAACAAAAGCATCGCCAACAAGATGACCCGGATGTAAGGGTGTATGCAGCCGGGCTGAGTATGATCCCCAAAACCCAGGGTAGAGAAAACAACAGACTCCTTCAAGCAGGTCCTTTCACCTCCCCCTGGGCACCATGGTGCACATGCCCTCACGCCCACACATGCACACACATGCGCACAAACACACACACGCCCTCGTGCACACACACGCCCACATACACAATGCAATCACGCCCTCATGAACACACATGCCCACACGCAAATGTGCACATGCCCTCATCCGCACACAGACACATGTGCACACACGCACAAATGCCCTCATGTGCACACACATGCCCCCCCCACACTCATGTGCACACACTAAATGTGAAATCGTATTTTAAAGAAGTATTGCTGATGAGTGATTGAAGAATTTGGGTTGAGGAGGGGAAGGCGAAGCTGGTAAGGTTCAGAGAGTCAAGAGTCAAGGAGACAAGAGAAAATGATGCTGTCGGCTTCTACACACAGTGTTGGCTGAACACACAGTGGAAACGTTTGCCCCGAAACTGAAGAGATTGGGGGTGAGAGAGAGCAAAGAGCAGGTTGCAGTGAGGAAAACATCCAAAGTGTTGCTTTTAAGAAAGAGGTAGGAGAGATAAATTATTCTTTCTTTCTTTTTAGAGATAGGTTTTCTCTGTAGCTTTCAGACCTGTCCTGAAACTCACTCTGTAAAACAGGCTGGCCTCTGTCTCCCAGTATCTTTTGTTTTTTTGAGACAGGACCTCACTTGGTATTCGGGGCTGCCTTGGAATTTTATTGTGTAGCCACTGAGCTCACAGCAAAGTCACAAGTGCCAGCCTTTTGGGTGCTACAGGCACGGGCATGAGCCAGCACACCCAGCGTCTTGAAAGTTGTTTTCTGAAGTACAAAGAGCTTCCACTCCTTATCCTTGTACAGAAATAAGATGTGAGCTGTATGCTGGGTGACACCAGCTGCTTGAGAGGCTGAGGCAGGAGGGTTCCAAGTTCAAGGTCACTTTGGGAACCAATGTAAGAGAGGGCAGCTGTAAGTCAGTGGTAGCGTAATAAGGGCAGTGTAGCAAGGGGAAAGCCCCTAGATATAGTCCTTAGTACTGAAAATAAACATGAAAATTCAGTTGAAATCCCCCTGAATCCTAGCCTATGTTTGGTGTTACTTATTCCTGTCCAAAATATAAATATAAACATAAATATAAATATATATATAATATGTTTGTATATATACACACACATATGAACACACATACATTATATACAAATATATATATATACACACACACACATATATAAGTGGTACATTTGATGTGTCTATAACTTGCTTTTCCCAGACAGCACTATTTTGAAGTTTATTCATAATTAGACGGCCTTATTAAATTTATAGCTGATATAACTCAGTGTGTAAATACATTACTATTCATTCTTCCTTCTAGACAGAAAAAGTTGTATACTAGAGCTATTTATTTGTTTGTTTATTAATCTACTTATTTTGAGACAGGGTTTCTCTGAATAACAGCCCTGGTCATCCAGGAACTTAATCTGTAGACCAGGCTGGCCTCCAACTCACAGAGAACTTCCTATCTCTGCCTCTTTAATCTGCTGGGATTAAAAGTGTGTGCCAGCACTGTCCAGCTTAGAGATGGTAAGTGCCCCATTAATGGTTTCTGATAGGTGTTCCTGGTTATTAGGTGGCTCTCCTTCACAAGATCACACATCTTCCATCTTTGTGCACTCTTCTCCTCTAGGGCCCTATAAAGCCATCTGATCTAGCCAAGAAAGGGGGAGATAGCACAGTGTACAGTTGCAAGGCTAGAAGCAGCATGCCACTCTTACTAACGTTCTACTAGAAAGACCGCTGCTGGCTGCCCATATGCTACCTGGAGAAAGACACAAACGGGGAACAGGGTGCACACAACGTTTGTCTGCAGTTCTGGAAGGTCAGGGAGGGTTTTGGAGGACAGGTGTATTCTCTGATGAATGTTCCTAGCATCAGTGCATTGTAACTTCTGTTATTCATGTGTAGTGTTCTTGGTACACCTGGAAAAGAGACATGTTTCTCTTCATGTACCCAAACAACCCAGGCTTGTGGTATATGTTCAACTTCAGCGATTATTTACAAATAATTTTCAAAACGACTCTTGTTCAACCCGATTATGCTAGGAGAGAGACCAAATCCACCACTGTCCAAGTAAAGCAAACTGTATTGTAGAGATGCACCCAGGATTTGCCAGTCGGTTGTCTCACCCTAAGTACGGATTGTTTTTCAGATAACAATCCTTTATGGGCTTTTTGAGATTCCTTTTATGGGAAAGGTTAAGGTCAATAGAAAACAGCTATAAGCATGTTTACATGGGTGGGGTAATTGGCTGTTAGAAAAAAATACAATGAGCTGGGTGATGGTGGCACATGCCTATAATCCCAGCACTTGGGAGGCAAGCCAAGCAGATCTCTGTGAGTTTGAAGCCAGCCTGGTCTACAAGTACTAGTTCCAGGACAGGCTCCAAAGCTACAGAGAAACCCTGTCTCAAAAAAAAAAAAAAAAAAAAGAAAGAAAGAAAAGAAAAGAAATACAATGAAAGGTAATATATATATATATATATATATTCTTGCTTTTAATTTTTTATAATATATATTCTTTATATATGTATATATATAATTTGAAGGAGAGTCATACATTATGGGATAGTTGGTCACTGGTATAGGACAAGGTATCTTGAGAACATATTTTGTAAGATAAAGGTCAGTCATACATCATGGGGTCATAAGTTCAGTGCAGGCTGAAAAACATGTTTTGCGGGTAGGAGAGATGACTCACATGACTCAGAGGGTAAGAGCACTGGATGCTCTTCTAGAGGTTCTGAGTTCAATTCTCAGTAACCATGTGGTGGCTCACAACCATCTGTAGTGAGATCTGGTGCCCTCTTCTGGTATGCAAGCAGACATGCAGGCAGAACACTGTATATATAATAATCTTAAAAAAGAAAGAAAAACATGTTTTGCAGGGTACAATAGATTTAGGAAACAAATTTATTCTTGTAAGGTGTGGGGACTGTTGTGTGATGTTTTACTCTTTTGGCTTTTTTAGGGGTCCACCACCCAGATCTGCCTCTTGGTTGGTTGTGTCCCATTGAAATTTTAGAACAGTGTGGTCAAGATAATCTATATTGTGTCCCCAGAACCCTTTAGATGGGAAGGAAAAGAGAAAGGGGTGTTGCAAGGACAGGAGACTGGATATGTTTCAGGTACCATGTCTCCCTAACCTCAAATTACCCACCATGCCCAGCAGGTCTGGGTAGCTAATCTGCTGTGGACACAATTTGCATTTGGGACTTACTTCCACCTCTTGGGTACTCACTACCCTTTGTTTTTCACTCTGGCCTTGAATTTGACAATCTTCTGCCTCAGTTTTCTGAGTGCTGGGAGGACTGGTGTTATATAAAAGGATTTTAAACATTAAATTATCCCCAGGTTTGAGCACCTGCTGTGACTCCAATTAGTTTTAAAAATTACAATGAGCCCTCTTTTATTTCTAACATAATGGGTGGGATTTCCTTTGTGCTAGGAATATGATTAACAGTCATCTACACTGTAACACTAGGGACTTTTAGGAGTTTTACCATGTTTCTCTTGGGCTTTTGATTTTCTTTCACCATCTAGTCTTTTCTTCTTCCCTGGGACAAACGGGCGTACAGATAGACAACTAAAACATTTTTGGTCACAGTCTCTTGTTATAAGGTCTCTCCTTCATGAGACTCATACTGTTGTGCCCAGATTACAACCCCCCAGGGAGGCCCAGACTGTAATAAGCAAGGTTTAATCAGCGTAATACAAACATGTTTGGAACCCCTGTCTACTGACCCCGTTATAGCGAGGTAGAGAGAGGAGTTGTATCTCCTCTGTGGGTTAGGCTTTTAAAGGCATAACTACAAAGAGGCTTTGAAGCTGCTTTGGCACGGGTACAAGGACTTTTGCTCCCTCCCATTCTGCTAAGTCAGCTTTTTCCTCGTTCTTAGAGCAAGACCACTGTTCTTGAGTTAGGCCATTTTATCAGCCTGTACTAGGTGGCTGGCTGGGCTGAGCTAAGTGACTGAAGAGAAGGCCACTATCTTCCTGGGAAAACATTGTGTTGGAAATTTCTTCTCGTCCCTTTGAGAATAAGGGGTGAAGGTCCTCCATTACTACTTGCCTCTACTCAAATCCCTCACTATCAATTACTCAGTTACACTTGAGTCACAAATACCCCTCTCTTTTTTCATCCTTTTCGCATTCAGTGAAGACTCAGCCTGAACTGTTCCTTCCATGGTTATTTCAAGGGCAGTATTCATCCTTTCAAATGTTACCCCAGTTTTTACCTAATATTTTCTAGAACATAATGACCGTTAAAATTTTTTTTTCTTCTTAGTCAATAAGATAGAAGGCTAACCTCATAATCTTGACAGGTTTGTGACCCTATGACCCTAGGCTTGGGATCCCACCTCGTTGCGCCTCTGGAGACACAAACTTTGCCCCTCCCGGGTCCTACCCGTCAACTCTCCCTGCTCCCTACACTCCCCCTCATTTGTCCAAAGCCCCTACTTGGCAGCTACAGCAACTAAAAAAACCCCACAGAGTCTGATGTCTAGACGCCATTCTGAGCCCACAGAACGCGGCCCAGCAGGTATGGGGATTCCAGCCAATCGTAGCCCTAAACGCAACGAGGCCGGATCATCTGACCAATCGCAGTTCTAAATGGAGAGAGGGCGTATTCTCCGGCCAATCGCAG
The DNA here is from genome assembly GCF_982192425.1 of Myodes glareolus. Taxonomy (NCBI): domain Eukaryota; kingdom Metazoa; phylum Chordata; class Mammalia; order Rodentia; family Cricetidae; genus Myodes; species Myodes glareolus. The sequence continues at coordinate 100,052,959 of NC_142031.1, read as the reverse complement.
CTCGGAGTGCCGCGAATCTCCGGCTTGTAGGCGTCTCCGTGGAGCGGTGGGCGGGGCTCAGAAAAGATGGCGGCGCCCGCAGATCCGGCTGAGCCCCAAGCCTCCCGGGCTCCTGAGCTTCCCGTGTGTCTCTTGGTGTTGGGAATGGCGGGATCCGGGAAAACTACTTTTGTACAGGTGACGTGCACTGCGCGGAAGCGGTAGTATCGCTCGGCAGGCTGCCCGTGGCCAGGGAGGAAGTTGTCTGGGAGTTGGAGGGTCTGGGCGCGTAGTTTTCTGGGGTCTTGCCTGTGACTCCCGAAGCCTCGAACCCTAGCCTGGGTCCCTTAAGGCAACCTTCTGTAACTTTAGGGCATGCTTGGTGCCACTGAAATTGTCTCGCTGTAAATTAACAGCTTTTCTGAAGGCCCGAGGTTCAAGAGTAGGGGGATATAATGCCAGTTTTGCATGAGGAGTTGGGTGTTCTTTCGACTGACCACGTTCTAAGTTCTGACTATCCAGTGAAAATGAAATCGACAGTTAATGTTTTCATTTTCACGGAGTTAATGTTTAGTAAAGGAGATAGGAAAAAAGACCTTTACAGGGACATTCAAAGTTAGTGGAGAGGTGATGGAGGGCCGAGGAGGCCTGGTAGGTCTGTAGTCGAGCTAGATGGCTTGAGAGTTCAGTGTAATCGGTGGAGGGGAGAATGAAATTGCTACAGATTTTATAGGCTTGGCAGTAAAGTAATGGGACTTCTTTGGTCCTTGTCCTAGCGTTTATCACCACCCTCCAACCCTCTCCCGTTTTTCTTTTTTTTTTTTTTTTTTTGCAGAGGCTCACAGGACACCTCCACAAGAAAAGACTCCCCGCTTTATGTCATCAACCTGGACCCAGCTGTGCATGAAGTCCCCTTTCCCGCCAATATTGGTGAGTGCCTTCAGTTTTCATTTTTTTCTGAACTAACTCACTATCTTCTTTTTCTTTTTTTTCCTATGGACTTGCCCGAGATACACAACAGGTTTCTCCTTGTTGAGACTTAGCCCTCTCTTTATTCTAACAATTCCTAAGTTTGTATCATTTCCATTCACCCCATTTCTCTTTTGTCCTTAGTATGTGAAACTCTTGTAATTCATTTGTGAAGAAGTGACATCAAGTCTATTAAAAAACAACACATAAATCATTTAGTTTCTTTTGTCAGAGTGTAGTAATAGTTTATAGGTTCTGATATAATTCACTCTGATCAGTAGGAAGGACCTTTCCATTCCCAAAGTTGTGTGGTGTGTGTGTGGGGGGGTGTTAAAAATAGGCGTTCTGTCTTGAAAAACCATTTTGTGTGTGTGTGTGTGTGTGTGTGTGTGTGTGTGTGTGTGTGCTGCACTGAGCAGGGTTTCTGACTGACTATCAGAAAGATTATGTATGGGTGTTATCTAAGGGAGTCTGAGGCAGAATATTGAGAGGTCGGGGTCAGTGAGACCTTCATAGCCAAACCCTGCTTGTGTTTTTGTTTTTTAAAGAGAGAAAAAGTGGGGGTGAGTGGTAGACTCATTTGATCCAGGGACAGGGTTCTTGCTGGGCTCAGGCTTCCTGATCCCTGGCCATAACTGTCACTTGTTAATCTTTTTAAACTTCTTATACCCAAAATATGCAATTTAAGGAGGGTGGGAAGATCTTGTTTTAAGAATCATAAGTCATTTTCGGAAGATTTTACAAAAACTTTCCTATTGAAACTTGAGGGTAAAATTGTAATATTGGTCATCTTCAGACTGGTGGGTAGGTTTCTTCTCATTCATTGATTTTTGTTTTATGTGTGTGGATGTTTTACCTGCTTCTGTGCACCATGGTATGTGCCTGGTTCCTTCAGAGTCCAGGGGAGGGTGCTAGAACCCCTGAAACGGGACTTGGAGATATTTGTGAGCTGGGAACTGAATCTGGGTCCCGTGTAAGAGCCTGAAGTGCTCTTAATCACTGAACCAGCTCTCCAGCCCCTGGTGGGTAGGTTGCCTTTATTATCAGGCCGTAGTTTTTGGTTTGAGGCTTTTTGTTTGTTTTGTTTTTGCCCCGTGCATGTGCCCACTTCCATTGAAATTCTCTAAAATGTTTAATCTTGTTTCAGACAATAGCTATCATAATTAAGAACTTCTAGCCTAACTTTTTTGTTTGTTTGAGGCAGGGTCTCTCTATGTAGTCCTGCTGTCCTGAAACTCACTTTGTAAACCAAGCTGGTTTCAGACTCACAGAGATCTGCTTGACTCTGCCTCATGAGTGCTGGGATTAAAAGTGTGCACCATCACACCCAGGAGCCTAACATTCTTAACAGGATACTCAGTGGTTCTCTTAGTCAGGAAGGAAGCCACTGTAAGTGGAGAAAGGTATAAGAAAATGCCGGTTAAGAAGCCTAAGTCAGTTATGGTGAGACTCTCTGCCACCTCAGCTCCCAGGAGGCTGAGGCAGGAGAATCGCTCAGAGTTTGAGGATAGCTTGGGCTACATGGAAAGTTCAAAGACAGTCTGGACAACTGAGACCATGCCTCAGAAAATAAACCATTCTCTCTCTTTTCCCCTCAGATATTCGTGACACAGTGAAGTATAAAGAAGTCATGAAGCAGTATTATTTTCCTCTTCTGCCAGGGACTGACTGGTTCCTGCAGAATTGCTCCCCACTTTGAGGGAGTGGTTTTCCTGTCAAACTGTGAAATACACAAGTAGAACACTCAGCTTCCTTTAAATCATCATATTAGAAAGATGTCAGATAAATAAGATGAATGTGGGAGAGATCAGAGATTCCCAGCAATACTTCCCTGCCATTTGATTTCAGTTTCTTAGCATGCTCAGACCACAGGGATTGTAATTAGAGATCAGTAAATGAGTGACCACTTGGTAGCTGCCGGGGTCCAGTGAAATGATGTTGCCTTGGGTGAGATAGTCATTGATAACTATGAATTTGACCTGGAAACTCAAGAAAAATACGATGAGTTGAATTAATTCCTATGGATTGATTTCTGCATGGCATGTGGCTCACTGTAAGTAACTTTAGGTAGCTTAGTTAGTGAGGCTCAGTAAAGAGTGTTACATGTAGCTCTGACTGGCTCGAAATCCACAGAGATCTGCCTCAGCCTCCTGAATGCTGGGATTGAAGGTGTTGAGCTACCATGTCTGGCTCCGTAGATGATTTTAATAACTGACGCCAGCAGTCTGTCACTGTTTGACACGTGTGTCCTCACTAAATTTTGGCCATTCTGTTGTCTTTATCTTGTATGACCATCTCTAAAATGATAGAGGAACAAGGAGGACCTTGCTAGTAAATAATTCTTGTAACACTAAGGTCATATGGTTGTCAAAGACTGGGTTGGCAGTACCCATTAATTGAACACTAATACTGTTATATATTGAAAATAGTGTCAAGATTGAACATAATGCTGTTGGATGAATGACAATCTAGGTATGAACTATATAATCTCACCTGTGCAGTTTAAATCCTTAACTGAATGCTCAGATATGGACTTGGGCCAAATGGTGGCATAGTGACCTCACTCAATCTCTTTGCTACCAGATTTGATCAGGTAAGGCTTCCTTTACGTTTATAGGCATGGCACTGTAAAACCTGACTCTTGTGTGCTCTCGTCTGATCACAGGATAAGCAGGGCCGCTAAAGTGGAGACATAGTGAAAATAAGCAGGCATTTTGGTAGACAACAGCCTCTAAGTGTGGTAGCTTCGCATTTAATATTTGTGAGAACAAAACAAAATCCAAGAGACCTGGGTTCTTTCTCTGGCCTGCTATCAGCTTATGGTGGTACTGAGGTACGGGGCGCTGCGGTTAGCTACAGCAAGGGACGGTGAAATAATACACTTTTTTCTTGTAATGAGTATTTGCCATCCTCTGCTTTGTCTGTCACTCCCATGAGAGTGGCTTATAATCATTGCATTTTACTCTGATTCTGCTACTTGAGACATTAACATTTGACAACAGCCAGCAGTGTGGTTTGTACCAGAATTCCCAGCTCAGGAGGCTGAACGGCCTGGAGTCCACAGTGTGCCTGGATAACACAGTTTGACCTGGCTCTTTAAAACACACAGTTGTGGCCAGTGTGCCAGGGACCCTGACTTCTCAGTGACAGAGCTGCCACTTTGGCTCTGCTTCCTTGAGTCCCTTGCTTGGTGTCCTTGGGTTGTGCTTTGTGATGCTGATTTAACATGGGCCACCCTGGAGGGTGACCTCTGGTGTTGTGTTGGAATCAGATCCTGTTACAATTGACTTCTTTTTCTTCTAGGTGATGAAATTTATCGAGAAGGCCCAGAACACATTCAAGTAGGTGGTCTCAATGCCTACTCATTTCCTGCCTGTCATTGACACATTTCTAGACTTTGAGAGGATCTGGAGAGCCTTGACCTCTAAAACTCTTAACTGAGACAAGTTGTTAGAAATGCAAACAAAGGGGACAAGAAAATTGTTGAAATGACATTTAATACAGAGGATTACTCCCAGTTACGGTGACACCCTCCCCCCAACACTTCTCTTCGTTTTACATGACTTTTGGAGAAACACTTAATTCTTTCTCCTTTCTCAGATTAAGGGAAGAAGACATTTGCTCATCATTTGAGGGAACACAGTCTACCATGATGGGGAAGGCATCATTTCTCATTAACTATTATTAAATTTTGATATGTTTACCTTTTCTAAGGGAGAAAGATAATTTACTGTTTTATAAAAAAAACAAAAAAGGAGACAAGCTCATTATAAAGAATTCACTAGGACAGCTGGGGTTACACAGAGAAATCCTGTCTCAAAGAAAAAGAATCTCCATGGGTCAGGGAGATGGCTCAGCAGGCAAAGACACTTGCCACCAAACCAGAGTCCGATTCCTGGGACCCAGGTAGGGAAGCAGAGAACTATGAGTTGACCTCTGGCCCCCATATGCTTGCTGTAGCTCTATACTTTCACATGTAAACTAAATAAATTTAATAGAAAAATTATTTTAAAAGAATACATAATATTTGAAACATGAAACTCATTCTCAGTCCCAGTACCAATTACTGTTGTTCAGGGATTGACATTTCACCTATTCTATGCATAAAGTCTTACAAAGATGGGATTGTAATTGAGGTCGATCTTTGTTTTCATTAGAAAAAATAACAAGGGCTGGATAGATGACTCAGCTGTTAAAGGTTAGGCTCACTATCAGAAATATAAGAAAAAATAATAAGACAGGTTTTTTTTGTTGTTGTTTTGGTTTGGTTTTTTGAGACAGGGTTTCTCTGTGTAGCCCTGGCTGTCCTGGAACTTGTTATGTAGGCTGGCATTGAACTCAGAGATCCACCTGCTGCCTCCTGAGTGCTGGGATTAAAGGCGTGCACCATCACCAAAACAGGTTTTTGGAGATCACATTCTGTGAAGTTTTCTTTTTTTAAATATATTTTATTATATTTACATACTGGTGCATGGATCATGATTGCTTAATTTCACACAGCCCTGCCGCCACCATTAGCAGTCACTCCTTAATTTCCCTATCTGTTTCCCTGGTGCCTGTCCTGTGTTTATTTGCTGACTTTGTTACTGCTTTATTTCCGTGTGGCTTGGACCCAGGATGTTGAACACCTTAAGCCCATGTACAGCCTTTTTTCTACACTGACTTATACCCCATCCCCAAGTTTGCCTGTTTCTAAAGGTATATTTATTAAGGTAGATCTTACACGCCCTCCATTCCTCATCCTTGTCCTTAAGAATCAGGATGGTTCCCCAGAGAGTGTCATTCTGGTTTTCCTCATGTCCCCTTGGTAGTGCAGTGTTCCTGTAATCATCACAGTTTTCTCCGATTCTTTACAGCAGCTTGGCTGTGCTGTCTCTTCTCAGTAGCATGAATCTTGAACCTGGAGCGAGCTTTGGGAATATGTAACTTTCGGGCACGATAGGACTGTTTGGCAATGTGCAGAGGTTATTGCTATCTTGGATCTGCAGACATTGAGCTTTCTCTGTGATGGGAAATATTCAGAATTGCCCGAGTATAACACCCTTTAATGGTCTCCTTGACCCAGGTATGTCTTGATTGACACACCCGGAAAGATTGAAGTATTCACCTGGTCAGCTTCTGGGACAGTCATCACTGAGGCCCTGGTGAGTGTTCTGGGTCTTGTTCATGAGAGCATCTGGAGAGTTAGCTCAGCCTCTGTTTGCTGCCTGGGGCTGAGTGTGAGATGGAGAGGCGGGGCTCTGCACACCTGGTCAACACTTGTTCTCTCTTGGCAAGAAGGGAGGAAGAGCATGGAAGCAGGTAATGAGCCCTCTGATTAAGACTTTACTTATTCTGTGTTATAGGCATCCTCATTTCCCACAGTGGTCATCTACGTCATGGATACATCACGAAGTACCAACCCAGTGACCTTCATGTCCAATATGTTGTATGCATGCAGGTAACCGATGCTTGGTAGACATGGTCTTTTGTCAGCTGTGAGGCCTCTTCCTCTTTCTACTTTTTAGTTTTTAAAGACATTACTTATTTACATGTGTGTGGGCTTGTACGAGAGTGTGTCTAACACGTGTGCAGGAGCCTGTGGAGGCTAGAAGAGGTGGTCAGATCTTTTCAAAGTGTAATTACAGGCAGTTGTGAGTCACTATGTCGGTGGTGGGAACTGAACCTGGGTCCTCTGTAAAAATAGTAAATGTTCTTAACTGCTGAGCCATCTCTCCAGCCCTATTACACTGATTTCTTTACCTACATGCCTGTACATGTTAGAACTACAAAATGCTTCAGTGTCTGCGCAGACTGGTCTCCCTTGTACTCTTTCCCCTCCCTGGCTCTTCTCACATGCACTTCCTCATCAGCTTCTCTGGCTTCCCAGAAAGTTCGGCATTTGTGTTGAGGTTCGCTTGTGCTTCTTAAATAGTTCAGGAAGAACCGACATGACTGGTGTTACCTCTTCCTCCTCGAGCAGGAAGAATTTTTGTATTTGGCAGTTCTTGTGTCTTTCTGGAATGTTATCCTGAGTATATTTTGCATATTTCTTGTTGCATTATGCAGTGGATTTTATTTTCTTTATTAAGAGTTACTGTTTTAAACTGCTTGGTCTTCCAACGGGCGTGGGTTTGTGTTGTGTTCTGTATTTCACTCTTTTATCCTGCTACCTTAGTCTTTGTCCTTCCCGCCTTTCTTTGCTTCCTTTCCTCCTGTTTGCCCGTTTCCTTCCTTCTTCCTGTTACTCTGTCATTGGCCCTCAGAGGGAATGTCTAGGATGCACACCCCTGAGGCTGCAGCAATGGCTCGGCAGTTAAGTGCAGCTCTTGCAGAGAACTGGGGCGTAATTCCCAGCACCCACATGATGCTCATGACCACCTACCTACTCCAGTTCCAGGTGATCCAACACTCTTTTTTGACCTCCATGGGCACCAGGCTTACATGTGGTTCATAAACATACATGTAGGGAAAACACTCATACACATAAAAGTAATAAGTCTAAAATATATATGTCCCACCTCCTTGAGAGGCAAGATGATGGACTGCCCACAAAAAGCAGAGTGGAAATTTGTTGTGGGACCCAGAAACCAAATAGATGGACTTTATTTTTTAATATATAAATTCTGCTTGGTGTATTTATTGTGTCAAAAAAAATTATATACTTGAGTTTTTTTTCTCCATATAGCAACAGTTTTTTCTTGGGGTACCTTATTAAGAGAAAAAAGCTTCTATTTGTGACCTTTGTTCGCTTGTGTTCATCAGAGCACAGCACAGGGGAACCTGGCTGCAGAGCCAGCGACACAAATGCTTCCGTGCCACCAGACACCCTCCCCATCTGTGTGTGAGTGCACACCAAGGTCCTCTAGAGTCACAGGTGTTCATTCTCCTGCTGCAGCATCCAGATGGGAAGGAGAGTTTCCATGGATGATTTGGGGAACATCCCTCAGATATCTGCATAATTCTTAGTTGGGTGTGGAAGGAGGCATTCACTGTTAGCGTCTTCAGTCATCATTGCTGTGTAGATCATAGGCCCGAGATTTTCGTTTTTCTCCCCTTGAGCCTTGGTCTCACTGTACAGTTCTGGCTGTCCTGGAACTTTGTTCAGTAGATAGGGCTGCCCTAGAACTCATGGAGATCTGCCTGCTTCTGCTTCCCAAGTGCTGGGATTAAAGATATTCACCACCACTCCTGGTTGGCCACTGAGATCTGTTTCCCTCCCTGTTACTGCCTTCAGCCTGTCTTACAACCCTCCCCAGCTGAACTCCTCAGTCTCACAGTCACTTGAACGTTGGTCAGTGGTCACACCCTCCTGTAGGTTTAGGTCCCACTCAGTTTCGGGATCAGACTTACTTCTCATTCTTAGGGCTTAGTCCTTACTCACTGAGTATGGAATTTTGCCTCTAGTGGTATTTTGGTTTTGTTTTTTGTTTTTGTTTTTTGTTTTTCAAGACAGAGTTTCTTTGTAGCTTTGGAGCCTGTCCTGGAACTAGCTCTTGTAGACCAGGCTGGGCTCGAACTCACCGAGATCTGCCTGCCCGGCCTCCCGAGTGCCGGGATTAAAGGTGTGCACCACCACTGCCCGGCTAGTAGTATATTTGATTTCCCTTTTTTACCCCCCCCTTCCATTGCTTGAAAGTTGCCACAGCTGCTCTATTCCATATTATTTCAACCTTTTTCTCCAGTCTCCCCCTGACCTGCATCCTCCCTAGAAGCGTCTGCATTATTTGAACTATTGCCAGTTTGCAGCCTTATGTTCCTTTATCTCTCATTGGAAAAACCAGTTTCTTCCAGTCTGTAAGCTCGTGAGGCAGAGTGCTGGGGTTTCAGGGATACAATTCTTAGGTTTTCCTCGGTGGAACCAATCGTAGAAGTTGTATAGGTGACAAGTGAAGTTCTGATATTAGAAGACTCAGCTCCTTCTTTTCCATTCGTCAAGAGTACTTTCATGCTGCCAGTGAATCGTGAAAAGTGCTCTTGATGAACAGAAACCAAGGCATGTCTGTACTGGTTAGTGTTTTAACCCTAGACAGCCTGTCTCCTGCACTGGACCCTTGTGACTTGATCCTGACGCGAGGAACCTTGGATGAAGAGGACGAGGAAGCCGAGAGTGACACTGATGACATTGACCACAGAGGTGAGAGGTGGTGGGCGGAGACTTGAAGATCCTGAGCCTGTGATCAGTGGCAGGAATAGGAGGTGGCAAAGCTTATGGTGCCAGCGAAGTTTCCTATGTGGAGGGTTCTGGTCTTGCTGCATGTTTTCATTTCATCCCCTTGCTGTGACAGAACAGCCTGACAGAAGGCAATTTAGAGGAGAAAGGGTTTATTTCAAAATTCCACGTTCTGTCACTATGGAGAAGTCAAGGCAGGGACTTCAAACGCTGGTTCTGTCGCATCCACAGTCAGGAGCAGAGAGCAGTACCTGTGTACAGCTCCACCTGAGTGTATGCGATCAGCTTGGTTTCCACTGATACAGCTCAGCACTGCCGTCTAGGAACGGGCTACACACAGTGGGCAACCCCAGTGCCATGCCTTTTATGTCTTGTAACTGCTGACTCGACCTGCAGGTGCCACTGTTCTGGCTGTTACTGCTGTTTTGGTTAATTGATGATAAGGGTGTACCCCAGGACCTCTTGCTTGCTAAAAGCATGTGCTACTGAGCTACATCCTGAGTCATTAATATTGGGTTTTTTTTTAAAGATATATTTATTTTTACTTTATGTATGTGAGAGTCTTGTCTGCATGTCTGTGTATGCACTCTGTGAATGCCTGGTCCCCACAGGGGTCAGAAATCCCCTGGAATTGGAGGTTCGTGGCTGCTGGGTACAAAACTGGGGCCTATGCAAGAGCAACAAATGCTCTTAGCCACTGAATCCCCTCTCCAGCCCTGACTGTTCTGTTTGTTTTGAGTGTTTAACAGTCAAGTTTGGTGGTTCCCTACTTTATTCCTAGCTCTTGGGTGGCTGAAGCAGTAGGTAAATCTACAATGGATATTTTTTTGTCTCTTGCCTACCTGAGTAGAGCTCATTGTTATTATTTATGAAAGGGATGTTTTCTTTACTTAGATGCCGCATGTTTGGAGGGTGTGAGTCCTTAATGCCATAAAATAGTTTTAGCCAGGTGTTATGGCACATGCCTGTAACCTCAATGGTAGAAACCGAGGCAGGAGGACTATGGGTTCCAGGCCAGCTTGGGATCTATAGTGAGTCCCTGTCTTGAAAACGTGAAAAATAATTTTAAAATGGGGTTTCTGTCGGGTGAGTAACAGGCTTGCTGATTGGCTTGTCATCCCGAGGGTTTTCAAAGAATCATCCTTCCCTCGTACAGTTACAGAGGAAAGCCGCGAAGAGCCAGCCTTTCAGAACTTCATGCAAGAATCAATGGCACAACACTGGAAGAGAAACAAATAGACCATCCCACTTGTTGCTGGAAGTCGAACGTACTGGGTCTCCACACAGAGAAGCCCTTCCTGTGAGTCAGGGCTGCAGTCAAGAGCAGGATAGTAGCTTCTTTGAGGGTTCCAGATTGAGATGAAGTCGGTGAAGGTGGAGCTGGCAGGTGGGTGCCCGTCCTTGGTCAGCTTCTCCTGGTATTTATGCAAGGAAGTGTCTTTTCACTGCTCTGGAAGCTGACAATCGTTCAGCCTGAGACTTCAAGCTGCATTGTTTGAACTCAAGTCTTTTGCTGCTGATTGGACAAGGAGAACTTCGATCTTGGAGACAACTTTGGACCTTGGCTAGGCTGGATCTGTGGCCTCAGCTCTTTAGCACTGTGCTCTTGACTCTGCATCTGTTCTCTAAGCAGAATGGGAGGGGAGAATGAGCTTGAACCGAGGGACAGCGCGTTGCCCTTGGCAGCCAGTGCTGAAGTGAGGTGTGCTTGCACAAGACGTGTAACACGTTATAAAGAATCCTGTTTGAATGGTGACTTGGATAAAGTTTTCAACTTTAACTCTGTGTCATGATTTCAGATTAGAAATTGTGTGATCACTAATAGATGTTACAACTGAGCTTTAAAGGCAGACCTGGTCGGCTGTAAGCTGTAGTTTAATTTCCCAGATGCATTCGCCTAACCAGGTCCCCAAACCTGTCCTGTTTATATTGTCCTTAGAACAATATAAAGCATTGCTTGTGACCGCAGGGTTTGGCTAGGTATCCACCCAATAATCCATAACTAGAAGGGCTTACCTTGGTTCTCAGAGTGTAGTCTGTGGAACAAAAGGAAGGTCAGCAGCCAGGAGAGTCTTAGCGACACCTCTCCAATGAGCTTCACCAGAGTGGGGAGCTCAACAGGCCGCTCAGGAAGTCCTGCAGGTGGCCTGGTGTGCTCTGCCTTCACAGCATTGCCCCAGCTCAGCCTGAGTCCCAGTCGTCACAACTTGCCTTTCAGACTCGGTGCCTGTTCTCTAGTATTATTTTAAAGCAACATAGAATTTTATCTTACCATTTATTATTCAATATTCCATACCTCTAAAAATATGAGCTTTTTCTTTCTTTTTTCAAAGCTTAAATCTTCTCTGCCCAACATCATGACATTGCGGTGCACTTCTTTAATCCCAGCACTCGGGAGGCAGAGGCAGGTGGATCTCTGAGTTCAAGACCTGTCAGAACTGCATAGTGAGACCCTTTCTTAAAACAGGAAGAGAAAAAGGACCCACCCTTGTGTGTATCTCAAACCACCTCTGCACCTGAGTGCTGCCTCTATAGGGCGGGGCCACCATACTTGCCTGACCTATGTAAGGGGAAACCGTTTGCAAAGCAAAGCTCTGAACACACTCTGCTCTTCTCCATGGCGCCTCCCTCTCCTGCCGTCAGCTCTGCAAGCGGCTTGTCTTCATCTCACTGTGCTCAATGTTTTCTAAGTGAGCTAAAAACTTTACATACACGAGCTGCCTGCTGGCCACTTCATTCTGGAAAGTGAGGATCGAAATAGAATAGATTTTTAAGAATGTTAAAGATTAATTTCCAAATTCACATATATATATATACACATACATACACACACACACATATTTTGGAGACAGGTTTCTCTGTAGCTTTGGAGCCTGTTCTGGAACTCGCTCTGTAGACCAGGCTGGCCTCGAACTCACAGAGATCCTCCTGTCTCTGCCTCCTGAGTGCTGGGATTAAAGGCGTGTGCCACCACTGCCAGGCCACAAGTTTATAAATATTTTAAGTAAGTTATAACTTAAGCAGGAGGATTGCAGGAAGCTGGTTTAGGGTACATGATGTGACTGTCTTTGAAAACCCTGGAACTAACTGGGCAGTGGTGGTGCATGCCCTTAATCCCAGCACTTTGGAGGCAGAGGCAGGTGGAACTCTGTGAGTTCAAGGCCATCCTGGTCTAGGGAGTGAGTTCCAGGACAGCCAGAGTGTTTCACAGAGAAACCCTGCCTCAAAAAGCCAAAAAAAAAAAAGAAACAAAACGAAAACCTGGAATGGAGAGTATGCCAACCTGACGCCATGTGTTCGGTCCCTGGAGCCGTGTGCAGGAAGGAGAGAACTGACTGCACACGGCTGTCTCTGGCCTCCCCATACATGCCCCCTCACATACCATGCGCTAACATAAATGCACATAGTAAATCCTGAAACATTCTGAGACGGAAACACACGTCATTGGGTCTAAACTTGCTGTTTGAGCTCGGCCTTCACTGGTGCTTATAGCAGTGGGCATCAGCTAATGCAGAAACCCGGAACTGGACAGAGTGAGTGATGGTGAAGCGCTCATTAGGACATCTCTGTTCCCTTCTCCCTGCTCAGGGAACCTTGAATAAGGGGTGAGAAGAATTTCAGAACCACTGGATGGGAGATGTACAGAAAAAGCTACCTTCTGGACGTAATGTAGCCATTGCACTCACAAACTGCACAGGACAGGCCTGCCAGCATTCACTGTGATGCCAGGGCACCCGTGAGCCCCCGCCCCTCCCAGGGCCTGTTGGCAAAGAATGGTTGTTGAGGGAGGGTGGTGCAAACCTTTCCTCAGTGAGACAGCTGCTGCTAAGTTGCTCTTATTCCAGTAAGTTCTCACCCATGCTTGAGGCAACTCTGGGTCACACAAGACATGAAAGGAGCTGTGTGTGTGGTGGGGGAGACGATTGTGGGGGAAGGATGAGGAATGGGACTTTTTTGAAAGAGGGAAATATTTATTATGTACATGTATGGAATGGTCAGAGAATTTTATAAAGAGTTGGGATAACTCAAATGACTTTTTTAAAAAATAATTTATTTGTGTTTGTGTCCCGGCATGCACCACGGCATGTAAAGGACAACTTGGAGTTCTCTTCTTGCAGCAGGTGGGTACCGGGGATCGAACTCAAGTTGCATTAAGTTGTCTTCATCCACTGAGCCATCTCTCTGGCTCCTCAAATGTGTTTTTAAAGAACAAAGAACCTGAAACAAACCAAAGGCTGCCCACCTAGCAACTGCAGCAGGGCCCTGTCTGTATTCTTCACAGGAAATGAGCACGGGGGAAATGCATGAAAGTCTGTCAGTAGAAAGCATACTAAAAGTGAAAAGGATGAGGCTGGATGGAATGATCTAGAAAAGGAAGACTTGTGGGGAAAGAGCAGTTTGCATAAAGATAATGGCTGTCACCACAGGGCTCTCATTTTGTGAGAGGCTTGAGCAGCAGAAATGGCTTGGAAACTTGCCTGCTGAGCTCCGTTATGTTTAACTATCTCCTGTATTACTGCTGGATCCCAGTGACGTGACTTGTTCCAAAATAAATGAATGAAGGTCTGACATCTATAATGCCGTATATTTGTGACGCTATGCAAGCTTTGACATTTAAGCATTAAGCAATCTCAGCTTCACACCTCTGCAGGGAGCATCAAAGTGACCTGATTCTTCTCAACCCTGCCAGAGAGATGGCTGAGAGAAGCTAGGAAAAGTGTGTTGTCCCACAGTAAAATAACAGCTGGGACAGTGCTTTGGTCTGATTACTGCCAGCATCACAATCCATCTGTGACAGTGGCTTACTTAGCTGTTCTGAAAAAGTACAAACAATGCCAAAGTGAAATGTAACTAGGTTAAGAACCTTTTCTCCAAAATTCGGAAAGCCCACTGAATTTAAAAATAAGAATCCAGCGGGGCATAGATAGTGTGTGCCTTTAGTCCCAGCACTCAGGAGGCAGGCGGATCTCTATGAGTTCAAGGCCAGCCTGGTCTAGAAGAGCTAGTTCCAGGACAGGCTCCAAAGCTACAGAGAAATCCTGTCTCGAAAAACAAAAACACCAAACAGACAAACAAACAAACAAAAACCCCCAAAAAACAGCCAATCACTACTTATAGAGACAATCTAAACAACACTTTCTGCTGATACAGGTCCGGACTGGAAGTGTCCTTTTGAAGCTAAATCTTCCTCTTCTTGCAGCGCTGGTTGAAAACGGGGGAGGACCCCATGAGGCTATCAGTGGAGTGGGAACCATAGCTGCTGTCCGAGTCCTCAGGGCTCTGAGGGATGCCAGCTTCACTCATGCCTGACATTGGTTCCTCAAAGACATCACTGCCCAACACACCATGCCCAGACACATTGCCTTCTTCACTTTCTTGAGGCTCCATTTTCACATGAGCCAGGTTCCAAAGAGGAGAAGCATTTACCTCTGCACCTAGAAATGAAGGCAAAGAGTATGAGCCCTGGGCCGAGCCAAATAGAGCAACTGAATCTCCCATTCAGGGCTGACTAGTCCTTTGTGTTGCTTGCTTCTCTTTCTGGTTTTTTGAGACAGGGTTTCTCTGTGTTGCTTTGGTGTCTGTCCTGGAACTAGCTCAAACTAGTTCAAACTAGGTGGTCTCAAACTCAGAGAGATCTGCCTGCCCCTGCCACCCAAGTGCTGGGATTAAAGGTGTGCACCACCACAACCCAGTTCCTTTGCACTGTATTCATCGCTGTTCTACACCTGGATTAAGGATATCTATGGTTCAAAATGTCAGTCCCAAGTTACCAACTTCTTTCATCTTTCTCTCCTTCACCTTACCCACGCCCACTGGAAAGATTATGTTTAAAGGCAGATATAGTTACAGGCCTTACTCAGCTAGTTTATTCTGTCCTTCTCCCCCTCCACACCCCCTCTGTGTGTGTGTATTATACAAATAAACCTGTAGGTATGTGTGCCCATCTATATGGAGAAGCCAGAGAAGAGTGCTGGTATCTTCTATCGCTCTCTTACTGCATTGACCCGGAAACTCACTATTTTTGCAAGACTGGCTGGCCAGTAAGCTTTTAGGATCATCTGTCTCCATTTCCCAATAACGGGATTACAAGCACACATAGCCAGGACCTTTTACATGGGTGCTGGGGATTTGAACTCAGGTCCTCGTGCTTGCACAGCAAGTTCTCTTACCCACTGAGCCATCTCTCTAGCTCCTTTTCCTTCCTTTTATGAGGCTGTCTTATTTTTCTGTCTTTTATTAGAGGATCCTCTGGGCCTCTCCTACATTTTGAAGACTATGATCACTACTTGATGCTGACATCAGTTTTCTGCTTGTCTCTCCTGACAAGAGACATGGTCCTTGATGTCCCCTACTGTAAAACTCTAGGATAACTCTGAAGTCATTTCTAACAACTCTGAGGCCATTTCTGAGGCCTCTCAGCAGTAGTGCTACCCCTCCCCTGGGAACCAAGGACCTAACAACTTCACATGCAAGTACTGGAATGTTGGGGATTTTCCACCCCCCTGTGTCCTTGTGGATGTTCTCCAGATAGAACTCAGTTATTGAGATTGGGGCAAGATAACCCTTAGATGTTGACTCAGTCCCTGGGAAGGGGTCAAAGTAACCCTCAAATGTTTCCTCTTACATCACCTGATCAGGCAACCGACCTCCAGTCCAGGCTCAGACCAATCATCATTAATAGCCCTTTGAATCAGCGAATCCTAATAGTTGGAAAAACAATCCCCAGATTCCCCCCTTTGTTTCTGTGGCTTTTTGCTTTAAAAGTAGCCTATACCAGCTATTTGAGGTCTTTTGGCTTCTCGAATGCTGAAAGACCCTGTCGTGACAGAACTAATAAAATCCTCATGCTTTTCCATCAACTGTGGTGGTCTCTTGGGGCAACTCCTCCTCGGTGACTGGACTCTAGGGTCCAACACTACCTCTCTGTACTCAGGTAGTGCAGCTCTGCTCTTAACTGTGACTTCTTCCTTGGCGACGCCTCCCTTCAGCACGCTTAACACTGGCCTAATTCTGTTTGGGTCACATCTGAAGATTTGATACTTAAATTTCTTACACATTTATGTTTGTAAACAAGTAAGTATCCAAATGAATTTGCAATTTAACTGACTCAGGCAGTGAAGCAGGCAGTGTGTGGGGTAGTAATCCTAGCACAAGGGAGGCTGAAGCAGGAGGTCTTGAATTTCAGATCAACCTAGACTATATGGCAAGATCCTGTCTCAACAACTAAACAAACAAATAAACATATAATTCCCTAAAAATGAAAAAGTGATGAACAGTTGTCCAGGTTCCTAATGTCATCACAGCTATAACCTACAAGAGACCAGCCTATTCAAACCAGGCAGAACAATTTCAAAAGATTTATTTATTTACTATGTACACAGTGTTCAGCCTCCATGTATACCTGCAGGCCAGAAGAGGGCATCATATCTCATTACAGATGGCTGTGAGCCACCAAGTGGTTGCTGGGAATTGAACTCAGGACCTCCGGAAGAGCAGTCAGTGTTCTTAACCTCTGAGCCATCTCTCCAGCCCTGGTCTGCAATTTCTTAGACAACTTCTGTCAAGGAAACACGGCTACTTAACCAGAGTGTATCCTAAGCATTTACCACAGCTCTGTCTGTCCCAGCAACCTCCGTTCTGCCCATGCCAGCTTTTCTCCTACTCTGAGTATGATTCTAAGATGTCATTAACTGCTGAGATGGACAGAACTTGGATCAAAATGAATACACTTTGTTCCTTACTTGAAGCTTGTGGCGAAGCCTCCACCTCCAGGTTGGATGAGAAGCGCTCACTCTGAGCTCCCAGGACCCCAATGGGTAAGGACTGGTCTCCAGAAGCAAGGTCAGCCTCCAGCTCCTCACTGACAGGGAACGTGATGTCACTCACAGGCTCCTCCTTGATCTTCACAGGCTTAGTGTCTTCTGTGGCCTTCTCAGGATTGACAATCCTTTCATATTCTTCAGACAGCTGCTTGCTAATCTGTTGGCAAACAAGAATTAATTCTCCAAGGATATTTCAGAAGGAGATTGGATAGTCAACTGGTGGTACCCAACGAGAACCCAGCAGAGTACAAGTTAATACATGAGGTGTACTTTTGTTTATTTTTCTTTCCTTCTGGTGTGTGCATGTATATGTACATGTATATATGCATGTGTGTGTGTGCATGTGTGTGTGTGCATGTGTGTGTGTGTGTATGTCTGTGTTACTTGCACACTTGAGTGCATGTGTATGGAGGTCAAAGAGTCAGTTCTGTTGTCTTTCCTCAGGTGCTTCCACTTTTTTGAGAAAGCGAGCTCCAGGAATCCCCATGTCCGCCTTGCATCTCATGAGCCCTGGGAATATGAATCAGGTCCTCATGCTTTTGAGGCAAACACTTTACTAACTGAGCCAGCCTGAAAGATGAATTTTAAAACTTCTGCTGCTAGGACTGGGCGTGCAGCTCAGTGGGAGTGCATGCTTACGGTGTGCAAGGCCAGGCATCCCAAGCACCACAAAGCAACAAGAACAACTTCCACTGGCAATGGGTTGGGTCAGAGTTTATGATACAGACATACAAAGGAAAATGTGTCAGAAAATGTTTTGATCATTAATTAAAAGTTACATAAGGCAAATAAGATCTGAGACAGAATACTGCATTTCTGCCTATAAAAATAAACAATTATTTGACCATTGCAACACAAACCTGGAATTCTACCTCTTAGGAGGTTGAAAAGGGTGAAGAGTAAAGCCAACCTGCACAGTGGAATCCTGTCGCACAATAGAAACCTCTCAGACAAGTGACATAGGCAAACACTGAGTGAAGCAGCGATCTGGACCCTAAGCAAAGGCTTTCTGTTAGACGATGAAGGTTCCTAGTCACTCACCCTTCACTCCCGCCCCACTTCTTTTTGGTTTTTCGAGACAGGGTTTCTCTGTAGCTTTGGAGCCTGTCCTGGCACTCGCTCTGTAGACCAGGCTGGCCTCGAACTCACAGAGATCCACTGCCTCTGCCTTCTGAGTGCTGGGATTAAAGGCGTGTGCCACCACTGCCAAGCTCCTGGTCAATCTTAAGTGGAGAATTGAAACTGCCTAACCCTCAGGAAGTGGAGAGATGTTTGTGCTCTGCTCTACCCTCAGGCGCCCTTCCAGGACTCCTTGGGTCTTCAGTTTCAGCCCGCAGGGACGTCTGAATTGCTGTGGCTATTACTTGCTTGCCTGCTTTTGTTCTCATGACTACTGTAAGCTCACAAGCGTTTACCCACCTGTAAACTACAGTCTCCCACAATGCCTGACTCATAGTAAGTCTTCAGTAAATACTTGTTGAGGAAGAGTGTCTACGACTCCAGATACCTGTGTATGTCTTCCAGAGACAGAAGCAATGAGTGGGGCTGTCCACTGACTGAAAGAGGCCCTGACATCTCACTACATCAGTGTGAGGACAGAGAAACAACAGGCCATGAGAAAGTGGGTTACGTTCCCTGTGCGCTACGCTCCAGAACACATGTTGTAGACCCTGCCAAACATTCCCAGACTATGACACCTTTGCCGACTGCCCCAGGGTCACCTCACCTGTAGCATGTAAGTGTGATAGTCCTTGATGCGGTGCTGCCAGAACTCCTGCAGGGAGAGCACGCTGCCAATCCCCACTTCATGGAACACCTGCTCCATGACATCAGGGAAAGGGGTCTGTCCCAGCCTGGCCTCCCGGTCTACAGCAAAGCGCAGCAACTTGGTGAACTTGAGGCAGTACTCATGTGCTACGTCAGTTAGGGTCTCTAGGACACTTTCGTTAGCACACTCAAAGCCCGCATGGGCCAACATTGTGGCCACCGCTTGGTAGAGGAGTTGCCGACAGGAATGCCAGCTGAGTTCAGTCACTGGTTCTCCTTTTCCGCTGAAAGTGGAGACATGGCGGCGTTACTTGTGTACTTGCCAAGGGGGACCAACCTGTCTCACTGGGGGCTCTACAGTTCCAGAAATCCTTGGCCCTGTTGTGGGTAAACAGTCAGCTTCATCCTGCTCTTCTTAGGGCATGAGCCCCCCCAGTTACACAGATGGAACAGGCCATGCATGTCTAAAATAAACAGTACAGGAGAATGGCAAAGGTATCAGATCCCTGGGGATTGGAGTTACACAGCTGTGAGCCAGCCATACAGGTGCTAGGAATAGCATCTGTTTCCTCTGTAAGAGCAACGAGTGTTCTTACCCAGGTGTAACCCCTCCAACCTCTCTCAACATTTATTGGCCTTCTGCCTTCCTCTGGCAAGGGAATTATTTTGTAAATAAAAATAAAGCAGAGAAGAAAATCCCTGCTCCTTTGTTGAAGTCGCCGTGCTCTGTAGAAGTGGGGGCCTGAAGAGCCACTCACGCATTTACCTATGCTCTGCTCACAGCAACACTGCATGCTATGGACAGCCGAAAAGAAGACAGCAACTGACTTTTTATAACATGTCCATGGCCAGTCTATCTGGGCCAAAGGTTAAAAGCATCAGAAGTGCCTATTAAAGCACTAATTACTATCACTTAATGTGAGCAATATATGGACTTTTGTTTTCTCCTTTGTAGTGCTTGTGCACCCACGGCCTGCACAAGCCAGCAGTGCTCTACACTGAGCAACATCGATAGTCTACATAGACTTCTTTAATGAAAAATGATGTCTTGGCACCTTGTAGCTGGTATTATATGTATAAAACAAACTAGCTTCAAATTGTGTGTGTGTGTGTGTGTGTGTGTGTGTGTGTGTGTAGAGGCTTGATACATGTATATGTGTGCACAATGCTTGTGGGCCTGTGGTGACATTCCTATTGGCTTTTGAGACAGGGTCTCTCAATGCAACCTGCAACTTGCTGATTAGGCTATGGTTCGCTGATTAGGCTAGGCTGGCCAGCCAGCAAGTGCCAGGGATCCTCCTCTCTCTGCCTTCCTCACACTGGGATTACAATCCTGTACCACTGTGCCCAGCTTTTTAACTGGGTTATCAAACTCAGGTTCTCATGGTAAGCATTTTACTGACTGAGCAGCCTCCTTGGCTACGGCCTTGTATTTTAAGGCAGGGTCTCTCCTTGGCCTTTAGCTCACCAAGTGGGCTTGCTGATTGGCTAAGAGAGTCTCAGAGATGTTTGTCTCTGTTTTCCCAGTGCTGGCTTTTAAATATGGGTTCTGGGGACAGAACACGAGGTCAACCAGTTGCCCCAGTCCCTGGGTATGGTCACCATTCTCCTTAACAATTAAAATAGGAACTTGACAAAAAAAATTATAAAATTGTAGTAATACCATGAATTTAATACAGTGAACAACAATAATTTGTTGAATTACCCCTCAAGAAATGAGAATGTGGTCCTTACTGTAACAGGCTGTCTTCTTCCCTATTGCTAGGCCACGGCTCCACCACCGAGCAGTATCCCCAGTCTCTTTTTACCTTTCGTGTTATCAGTGTATTATTTCACTTCTAGTAAAATATCTGGCATTAATAGGCACTTAATAAATGCCTACTGTATTAAAAAATTGAAAAAAATACGGACTCTAGATTCTCAGGATTTGGATTAACATTTGAAACAGCCCACTAATGACGTGAGTCATGTCAGGCAAGTCAATCACTCCCACCCTCAGTTTCCTCATATAGAAGTGGAAATGCTCCTATAAGCTTAACAGGATCACTGGTGGGGAGGGGATCTCGTTTAAGAAA
This sequence comes from Myodes glareolus, assembly GCF_982192425.1. Taxonomy (NCBI): domain Eukaryota; kingdom Metazoa; phylum Chordata; class Mammalia; order Rodentia; family Cricetidae; genus Myodes; species Myodes glareolus. The sequence continues at coordinate 100,032,194 of NC_142031.1, read as the reverse complement.
AAGACAACATAGCAGTGCTTTGTCTTACCGGTAAAAGTCACTCTCTGGGTCACTGTGCCGGATCTGGAATGGTGCATTGGGATTTTTACAGTCTAAAGGCTGGAGGTCATCAGGGAGAGGAGGTGACCCAGGGCAGGAGGGAAGAGGTTCACTCTCCTCAGCCTTCACGCCGTGTGTCTGCTGCTGATTCTGGGTCTGAGCGGTGGCAATGAGGCTGCGAAGGCGTCGGTTGTGCTGGATCAACTGGATGGTGTGGATGGTGAGGCTGCACGGCTCTGAGGGGATGTCCAGCATGGTCGGGGGTTTGGGCTTGCTGGCCGAGGGCTGGTGCAGGGGTGGGTCATGGACTTCCACCAGGCGGAACTCCCGCGGGAGCAGATCAAAGGAACTTCGGTTGGTCTGTCCCGATGGGATGGGTATCTCTCCCCAGTATCTCAACATTTTAGGGCACACAGAGAAGAGCTCCCAGGTTTAATGTAGTTGATACCCTATAGGAAATGTGTTTAAGTCTTTGGCAGTTGTAGGTCATAGGCTTCTCTGGTAAAAAAATATGAAGTCCACGCAGTTCTTACATAAAAAGCAAGTTAAGATCAATTTGAAATCGGTGTTGGCAAAACTCTAGAGGAAGGATGTTCTCCTTGAAGAAATTAAGAGAAAAATAATTGTCAGAAGCCAATCACATAATGACAATTCCTCTTGGACTGAAGGACAAAAGAATACAGTCATTAGTAGATGAACAGTAGTGATTTCTTACCAGAATACACACCATGCCTAATTCTAAACACTTTACAAAGCGTGAAACTTAAATGAGAGGTCTAGAGTATTTCCCGAGTATTTTGACACAATTGTGCTAGATTAATAGGAAAAAGAGTAGCATTAAAAATACTAACGGACAGGCAGACGCAGTAGCACAGCTTTTAACACCAGAAGGCAGATTTCTGAGTTCGAGGCCAGCCCAGTCTAATGGAGTGAGATCCAGGACAGCCAGGGCTACACAGAGAGACATCATCTTAAAAACAAAACAAACAAATACTAATAGATGGTTCTTATGCTGTGCCATGCCTGAGTATATTTTCATTCATCCTGGTGGGAGCATTCATGAACATTTAATCTAGCCTTATGCTTTTCAATTCTAACACATATATGAGAGAATAAAAGAGATTTCTTTGTGTGTGCATGCACACGGAGGCTGGAGATGAGCCCTGGGTGTCGCTTCTCAGGTAGCATCTCTCACTGGAACCTAGGCTTGCTGATCATTCCAGACCAGTGAGCTCCAGGGACCCGCCTGCTTCTGCCTCCCCAGAACTAAGTTTATAAGCACATGCGACCACACATGGGTTCTTCTTCTTCTTTTTTCTTTTTTTCAAAGATTTTACTTATTTATCATGTATGCAGTGTTCTGCACGCCAGAAGAGGGCACCAGATCTCATTACAGATGATTGTGAACTACCACGTGGTTGCTGGGAATTGAACTCAGGACCTCTGGAAGAGCAACCAGTGCTCTAAACCTCTGATCCACCTCCAGTCCCCAGACCTGGGTTTTTTATATGGGCTTTGGGGACTGAACTCAGGTCCTCAAGCTTGCAGTGGCAAGTACATTATAGACTGAGCTGTGTCCCCAGACTGAAGCAGAGCGACTTCAGCTGCCTTCTAATGGTGTCCCTTCCTCTAGTCTTCCTCAGAATCTGACCTATCCTTTACACTGCTGCTGGGCTTGCTCCCTTGTTTCCTTTTTATGATACCGAAGCTTGAACACAGGCTAGGCAGGTGTTTCATCAACGAACCACACCTCCAGCATGCTTTTTGTTTTGCTTCTTGGTGTCAGACAAACTCCAGTTGAAGACATCCTGTTGTCTCTTGGAAAAAGTCAGAATGCTGAGCCTTACCGTTCAATGAAGCCTACAATCTGTCTTCCATTTACGTCTCCAGATTCAATGCCTAGATGTCTCTTCAGGTTCAATACACATCAGTTGACTACCAGACATTGTGTGAAGGTTCACGCTCTTTGTCCTGAGGTGAGAAAAACAGAAATAATATATCTTAGTATAGTATCGTCCGGTGACTGCTGCTCTAAAGGCATGGACTCAGTGCCCTGCAGGCACACAGAGGGGTTTCCTACATTAAATGACCTAAGTTCTAACAATATCACACTACTCGGTTTTTTTTCTTTGTAAATTATTTTTTAACATTTACTTACTTTGGTATGAATTTGGGGGTGTGTACGTAGATGTCAGAAGACAGCTGTGAGAGTCAGTTCTCTCCTTCCTTCACGTGGGTTCCAGGGATTGAACCCAGGTTGTTAGGTTTGCTTTTACCAGCTGAGCGATCTAACTGGCCCCCCAGCTCATTTTCTTTGCTAAGATTTTATTTTATTTTTTATCGTTTTGGTTTTTTTGAGACAGGGTTTCTCTGTGTAGTTCTGGAACTCTCTCTGTAGACCAGACTGGGCTTGAACTCACAGAGATCCGCCTGTGGGGATTAAAGGTGTGTACCATCACTGCCTGGTGCCAAAATTTCATTTTTCTTGTGTATGTGTGTGTTTCACATGTATGCAGGCTGCCCAAGGAGACCTGAAGAGGGCCTCAGATCCCGCGGAGCCTGAGGTACAGGCAGTTGTGAGCTGCCCTGACATGGGTAGTAGGAATGGAACTCAGGTCCTATGGAAGAGCAGCAAGCACTGTTAACCACTGAACCAACTCTCCAGCCTCACTACTCAGCTTCTTGAGGAATCAGACATTTTCATAATTGACTCTTGGAGTTGTGTCCTCTGCCACTCTCTACGACCCCCCCGCCCCAGACAGGGTTTCTCTGTGGCTTTGGAGCCTGTCCTGGAACTAGGTCTTGTAGACCATGCTTGGCTCGAACTCACAGAGATCCACCTGCCTCTGCCTCCCGAGTGCTGGGATTAAAGGCGTGCGCCACCACCGCCCAGTATCACTCTCTACATCTTTATCAGACTTGAATTTGTTCTTTAAAATAACTGAAATCATCATCCCCAATATTTCCCCAATTACATCCTTTCTTCATATTCTCACATCGACTTGCATTTATTCCTGAACCTTAGCTTTAATTGACCTAATCACCTGCATTCTCCTACCTGTTATGGCTACCATCTTGGTAGAGTGTCAGGTCATCTGTTAAACAGTTACAACATGAACTACTGTTTAGTTAAACATTTTAACAATCCTGTGAAAAAAGGAACATTACTATTTCCAATTTTTCAGACGTGGAAGCTGTGCTCCAGCGTCATGCCAATGTCATAAATACAAAGGGTGAAAGAAAAAGTTGCTTTCCAAGGCCAGGTTCGTAAAGTGACTGAACATGCTACCTCAATAATTCATTCCAAAAATAATAAGAGACTGGACTAACTAACAAGAAATTGCCTTCTTCCTTAACTTCACAAAAGGAGTAAAAGGGATATCAAGTTTAAGTCCGGAAGGTGCAGGGTCGGGGTTCCGTGATCACGACCAGCAGGCTTAGGCGCCAATCACAGGATCCTGGGAAGTCTGATTTCCCGGAGAGCAGTAAAAGGGGCAACTCTGGACTTGAAACAGATAGCAAATCTCAAACACTCACCGCCGTGTTCCAGGAGCGGTCTACGCAGCTGTCGGACTCTGACAGGTTCGATCGACGACTAGGTGAAGCCTAAGAGGCTAGTTTATTGATTAGTGGTCCAAGCCTCCGGAAGCGCCTTTTTTCAAGCGCCCTATGACACAGGAAGTTATTACCAGTCAGTTGTAACGCCTAAAAATGTCCACATTCTGCCCAACACCACGATAGCGTTCCCCCCCCCACCCCCCACCCCCGGTATTGTGACCCACTAGGGCTATTCACATCTTTACAACTTGGTGCGTCTTCAAAGAGGAACTCCAACATTGCCGCCCATAAAAACGGCAGGAAGCTGGGCAGGAGATACGTGCGCGGGAACGTGGAGAACGAGGGGCCGGAGTTTCGGAGGGACCCATTTTGAGGTTGCACCCGACTGAGGATGGCTGATACTACCTCTCAGCCAGAACAGCCAGCTCCTCAGGAAGTCAGAAGCGAGTTTAAGAAGCCTGTTTTGCCGGTGCCGCCAGTTGTGCGAAGTAAGGCTCCAACCTCCGGTCCCGCAGTCCCTGAGGATGTGGAGAAGGAATGCCCCACGGTGCTGCTGGACCCCGGCTGTAGGGGACCCGAGATCCCATCGGCTCATCCGGATAACGGGGAGACTGAAAGTCCACCGGCAGAGCAGCTCCGGTCCCCTCGGGTAGCTACTGCTTCTGGCGGTCCGGCCCGGACTCCCCCTTACCAAGAGCCATCGTGGGGCAGACCAGCCACGGCCCCCTACAGTCTCGAAACCCTGAAGGGTGGCACCATCCTTGGCACCCGCACCTTGAAAGGGATGAGCTGTTGCCTTTTCGGGAGGCTCGCTAACTGTGACATATGCCTGGAGCATCCTTCCGTGTCTCGGTACCATGCGGTGCTACAGCACCGGGGGTCTGATCCGGACGGAGAAGCTGACAGTCATGGGCAGGGCTTCTATCTCTATGATCTGGGAAGTACCCACGGTACTTTCCTCAACAAAACTCGCATCCCTCCCCGCACTTACTGTAGAGTTTACGTTGGGCACGTCTTTCGCTTTGGAGGCAGCACCCGGCTCTTTATCCTTCAGGTAAGTAGAAAAATCTAAAGTAAGACTCTTGGGATTTACTATGCTGGGATTCTGAGTTTCTTTAAGGTTTAGTTGAGAATAAAAGATTCTCCCAGTCACCAGTGACAATAAGGATCAGTCTGGCCCCACAGGTCTGTGTGTACATTGCTGTATCTCTGAAAATAATTTCTCCTTTCCTGAGTCCATACATGTATATATTTCCCTCTTGATTCATTAGGGACCAGAGGAAGACCGAGAGGCAGAATCGGAGTTAACGGTAACACAGTTGAAGGAGCTGCGCAAACAGCAACAGATGTTATTGGAGAAGAAGATGTTAGGTGAAGACTCAGATGAAGAAGAGGAAACAGATACCACTGAAAGGAAGAGAAATACTAGTGGCCAAGATGATGAGATGGGTTGCACGTGGGGCATGGGTAAGTCATTGCAAATGGAAGTTCTGAGTTCATTACCAGTGGCGCCCTTAAATGCTTTTGATCATACAGCTCTTCATGGGTCTTTGATATAGATGTAGGGCAAACTTAATTTGGAAATGGAGTAACCAAAGCCCAGGTTCATTAACTTGAGCGTTATAAAAAAATTGAAATGTGAGCACTATACAAGTTCTTTCTCACCATATAACTTGCTTATTGCTTTCATCATGTAAAGACTAATACACATTTGTCGGGTGGTGGTGGTGCATGCCTTTAATCCCTGCACTGGAGAGGCAGAGGCAGGTGAATCTCTGTGACTTCGAGGACAGCCTGGTCTACAAGAGTGAGTTCCAGGACAGGCTCCAAAGCTACAGAGAAACCCTGTTCAAAAAACAAAACAAACAAACAAACAAAAAAGGACACACACACTCACAAACAGATACACACACAGAATGCTCCATAATTATCACTGGAGGGTGTAGAGAACTTACTTCATTTTGTTGACTAAGAAATCAGTATTTGATATTTCACCTTCCAGGCTATTTTCACAAAGTACAAAAATTCAAGAGACTATCGATATATCCACAAACATTTTGGATATATCCAGACATTTTGGAAGATGAATACTCGGGTTTATGAAAAGACAGAAGTCAGAGGCTGACAGGGCTTGTGACCCACACCTTTAATTCCAGCACTCAGGAGGCCGAGGCAGGGTAGATCTCTGTGAGTTCAAGGCCAGCCACAGATACATTATGGAGAGACCCAGTTTCAAAAATCTAAAAAGAAAGCAGTTGTGGACTGATGAGGTCACTCAGCAGGTACAGATGTCTGCTGCCAATTGTGATGACCCAAGTTTGATCCCTGAGACTCCCCTGGTGAAAGGAGAGAATGGATTCCCACAAGCTGTCCTTTGACCTCCATGTGCTCTGTGGCACTTGTATGTCTGTGGCCTATATATATAAAGTGTCAAGACTAGGTCAGAAGCCATTAGCATGCTAGAGTTAGTGTCAGGAAAGGGAACAGTCACAACGAGTAAGACCCGAGTAGGAGAGAAAGAGAGCGATAGGCTAAAGCACTCAGTGCTTTCCCAGAGTGTAGCAGGTAAATGTCTTAGAGTGATGGAAAGAAAGACGCCATGGAAACAAGTCTTGTCTCCTTCATAATTTAGAAAACTAAAAGAAAAAAAGATTCTTCCAGTCACCAGTGACAATAAGGGTCAGTCTGGCCCCACAGGTATGTATCTCTGAAAATAATTTCTCCTTTCCTGAATCCATACATGTCTATATTTTCCCCCTTGATTCATTAGGGGCCAGAGGAAGACCGAGAGGCAGAATCTGAGTTAACGGTAACACAGTTGAAGGAACTGCGCAATTTTTGATTTGTGGTTGTTCATCCCATGCCCTCAAATATCTTTTAATCACTTTTAAATGTAGGTGTGTGTGTGTGTGTGTGTGTGTGTGTGTGTGTGTCTGTCTGTCTGTCTTGAAACATTATCTCTGTAGTCAGGCAATCTTGGAACTTATGATCCTCCTGCTTCAGCCTCCTGAACACTGCTTACAGGTGTGTGTCACTGTGCCAGCTCTTCTATTATATCCTTATTCCATCTAGAAGGATCATGGATGTCATTCATACATCTTCTCAAAGAACATTTGTTCTTTCTTGTGCCCTGCAGGCGAGGATGCTGTAGAGGACGAGGCTGAAGAGAACCCCATTGCCCTGGATTTTCAGCAGGACCGGGAGGCATTTTATATAAAGGATCCGAAGAAGGCTCTCCAAGGCTTCTTTGACAGGGAAGGTATGTAAGGGAATGTGGCTCTGACCCTGGCAGTGAGATGTGCGCACAGCGGTGCCGTTTCCTAAAGCTTTGGACTTCATACATATAAACAATTTATTTACCTGTTGTCTTCCTTGTCTGGTTCTTGCCCTGTGACCAGTTTCTTTGGCTCTATTTATTTTTTACTTTTTGTTGGATGCTGAGGCTCAGACCCTTGGTATATGCTGGGAAACTGTTCTCTCGACCACTGAGCTGTACCAGCAACCCCAGGTTTTTTTGTTTTGTTTTGTTTTGAAAATAGCAAAACTCTAGTTTACCTTTCTTTTCATTTTAAAGAAATACTGTAAACCCATTCTTCTCAAAAGATCTTGGACTTAGTGGTAGGAAATGAAGCAAAGCCTTAGAATTCATTGTTTCTAATCCTGTGGTCTGTTATAATCAATACTTTCTAGTGTGAATGTGTTCTGGAAAACCTGAGGTGTCGTCCTCAGAAGTACCATCTTCCTCCTTGGAAACGGGGTCTCTCTGTCCTGGGGCTCGCTAATCACACTAGACCACTAGACTGGCTGGCCTCAAACCCCCAGGGATCCCCTCGTCACTGCCTCTCCAGGGCTAGACTGCAAGTGTGGGCCACCATGCCCGATTTTTTTACCTTTTTTCTGGGTCCTTGGACTCTGGTCCTTATACTCTCTAGGCAAGCGCTTTTCCAACTGAGCCATGCCGTACAGCCCTGGTGTTTTCAGTTCTTAGTGCAGATTTTACCTTCATGTGATAAGAAAAGTTCTCAGGGAGAATTGTTTCAGTAGAGACACTTTGAGAGAACCTTAATGCATATTTATGTGTGTGTTCATGTTCTATGGATATATTTACACATTCATAGCTATTCACAGGGCTTTTTTGGGGATTGGTTTCAAAACCCTTCCCTGAAGATACCAAGATTTGAAGATGCTCAAGTAGCATAGTATTTGCATATAAACTACATATAGCCTCCTTTACTCTAGATTATTTACAATACCTAATATGCTGTAAATTTATTCAAATGATCATTATACCTGCTGTTTAGGGAATAATAACAAAAGTATACATGTTCAAAGCAGACAGTTTGACAGGTTTTTTTTTTTCCTTAGTGTTTTTTAGGTTTTTTTTTTTTTTTTTAGTTTTTTTTTTTTTTTTTAGTTTGTTGAGACAGAGTTTCTCTTTGTAGCCCTGGCTGACCTGGAACTCTATCTGTAGGCTAGGCCATGCTGGCTTCAAACTCACAGAGACCCACCTGTCCCTACCTCCTAAGTGCAGGGATTAAAGGCATGCACTGCCACTGCCTGGCTTCTCTCTCTCTCTCTTTAATTTTATGTGCATTTTTGCCTGCATGTATGCCTGTGTGAGGATATCTGATTCCCTGCAACTGGAGTTACAGACAGTTGTAAGCTGCCTTGTGGGTGCTGGGAATTGAACCTGGGTCCTCTGGAAGAGTAGTCAGTGCTCCTAACTGCTGATCTTTCCTAGACAGTTCTTTTTCAATCTGCAATTGGTTATCTACCAATAAGGAAAAAATATCCAGTGTGTGTGTGTTTGTGTGTGTGTATACATATGTATGTACACATATGTAACTAGAAATATATATATGAGCAAATTGCTTTCAACACATAATATTTATGCTTCTAGTCAGGCATGGTGGTTGTTGCCTGTTGTCCCAGAATTAGAGGCAAGAAGATCAGGAGTTTAATGTCTACACAGGTTCAGGGTCAGCCTAGACTCGATGAAACTCGGTCTCTAGCAACAACAAAATGTGTATTTATGCTTCTAAAAAGGCATTGCTGGTGCCTGCCTTTAATTCCAGCACTCAGGAGGCAGAGGCAGGCGGATCTCTAAGTTAGAGACCATCCTGGTCTACCCAGCAAGTTCCAGGACAGGTTCCAATGCTATACAAAGAAACCCTGTCTTGAAAAACCAAAAAAAAAAAAAGAGCTAGACCTGGTAGCATGTATAGATGGATCCTTGGAGCTTATTGGTCAGCCAGCCTAGCTGAATTGATGAGCTCCTGGTTCAGTGAGCGATCCTAAGGTGGATGACTGAGGAGGACCCTCACTCTGCACACACACACAAATTGCATAAATAAAAGTATGTATAGAGAGATGATTGGTTTGGGTGTTTTGTTCTGATAGTTCAGGGATCAGATCCAGAGCCTGTTCATACTAGGCAAGCCTTCTATCACTAAACTACCCCTGAAACCCAACCCTACTTCCTATAGACCAGGTCAGCCTTGTATGATCATCTTGCCCCAATTTCTGAATACCTAGTATTACAAGCCTGTAAAACCAGGATTGTGTTTTGTGGTACTGGGGTTGAACATAATATCAAGCAAGCGTTATGCCACTGAGGTGTTTCCCTCATTTTTTTTTTTTTAAATCGGGGATAGGATCTCACTCTACAGCCAAGGCTAGCCTCAAACTTTCAATGTAACTCAGGTTGACATTGAACTTGTAGTGATCTTTCTAGTACCTCCTGAGTTCTGGGATTATAAATATGAGCTACCAACCAGGTGGTAGTGGCTCATGCCTTTAATACCAGCACTTAGGAGGCAGAGGCAGGAGGATATCTGTGAGTTCAACGCCAGCCTGGTCTACTAATTTCCAAAGTGAGTTCCAGGACAGCTAGGGTTGTTACACAGAGAAACTCTGTCTTGAAAAACCAAACAACAAACAAAGAAAGAAATAAAAGTCCGTGCCACCAAGACCTCCTGAGTTGATTGTTCTGATTTGAAATTGTTTTCTTCCATGTCACACTCATTCTAGTCTTATTTCCTGGTGATGATCCCTAGGAATGAATGATGTCTGTTGAAAATTAATGCTCATTGTGATATTAAAACTTGGGTCTTTAACTTTGTTCTCCTTATTGTACCAACTAGTAATTTTTAGATCTTACTAAAATTGTTCTTCTTTCTGCAGGAGAAGAATTAGAATATGAATTTGATGAGCAGGGCCATAGCACTTGGCTCTGCAGGGTGAGGTGTGTTCTTTTTGCTTGTTTTTTAGCTATATTTTTGAGACAGTATCTTGTTTTGTGGGACTCCTCTTTCTTTTGCTTACTAAATACTGAGTTCATGGGTTCTTTTCTTGTTAATGTCTGTAACTGGAAATGACTACTTTCAAGTTGGCATATGATTGCAGAGCCTATCCCCAAGGGTTACTTTACTCTGCATTTTAGGCTGCTACCAAGTGGGTACCTTTATAGTGTAGTAGCACTGGGAGCCGGGGTGAACTGAGTAAAAGTCAAAGGAAATGGTTTCAGGTCCAACCCTGGCAAGACAGAATGAATTTACCTGAGAGACTGAAACACCATCTCAGGAACCATGGCGTCGTGACAGTTGCTGTCATGAGAGTCAGGCTTTGCTGAGCTGTGACCCCTGTGAACCCGTGCAGATTACCTGTAGATGACTCCGCTGGGAAGCAGCTGGTGGCTGAGGCCGTTCACTCAGGGAAGAAGAAAGAAGCAATGGTACAGTGCTCCCTGGAAGCTTGTCGGATCCTTGATACATTGGGATTGCTGCGGCAGGAAGCAGGTCAGTATATGAAAGTCTTTCTTTTTCTTTTAAAAAAACAAAGAAGGAAAATGTAACACAAAGGGTAGCATAATCTCTCTACATGGATAATCTGTAAATTGTACAGAATTTTCTAAAGTGCAGAGAAAAGTTCCCTCTATCACCATCCTAAGACAGTTGTTTATATTGTCTTAGACATTTCGGTGCATAGGTGAATATACATTTATAAAATACTAAATCCTGGCTAAAATGCTAAGTCAGGCAGTGGTGGCACATAACTTTAGTCCCAACACTTGGGAGCAGAGGCAGGCAGATGTCTGTGGATTCTAGGCCAGCCTGGTCTACAGAGTGAGTTCCAGGACAGCCAACGCTATACAGAGAAACCCTGTCTTGAAAAACAAACAACAACCGAAAACCTGTATCCTGGGAGCCAGACTTGGTAGCATATATCTGTAATTTGCCAGGTAGACACAGGAGGATGGTTGTAATTCAAGGCCATCCTGGTCCATGTGTGAGTTTCAGACCAGTTCCATATTCCTTGGTTTATTTCTATATTTAGTGATCTTTTTATCTTCTTACCTTTTTTAAAGTAATTTTTATTTGTTCATTTAATTTTTATGTGTATTGGTACTTGGCCTGCATGTGTGAGGATCTGCTGGAACTTGAGTTACAAACAGTTGTGTAACGTGTAGCTCTCAGTGAGAGCTGGGAATTGAACCAGGAAGAGCAGCCAGTGCTCTTAACCAATGAACCATCTCTCCAACATCATGTTCTTACTATTTATTGATTGACTTTTTTGGTTTAATTACTTACTTTATTTATTTATTAATGTTTTTGAGACAGGGTTTCTTTGTGTAGCCCTGGCTGTCATGGAACTCACTCTGTAGACCAGGCTGGCCTCAAACTCAGAGATTCGCCTGCCTCTGCCTTCCCAAGTGCTGAGATTAAATGTGTGCGCCACCCTGCCCAGCTTTGTCTTAACTTTTTAGTGTTGTAAAGTACATGTAACATAAAACATACTATGATTTATTGATACTAAGTTTACTTATATAATCCCCACTGCCCAGCTCGCCCTTCCCATATCACTGGTATAGCTGTATCCTGTGACTATTAGCTCCACTCTCCATCCTCCCAGCCCACGGGGACTCCATTCTGTTTCTGTCTCTGTGATCTGTTACTATATGACGGATGTGGAGGTCAGAGGCTGGCCTTGGGCATTCTTTACTGAGGTAGACTCTCCTGCTGAACCCTGAGACCTAAGTTTGTTCAGCTGACCAGCTTGTTCTGGGGATCTCTTGTCTCTCAGTTCTCTACATAGAAGTGTGCTGGGCTTACAGTGGGGTGCAACCCCTGCCCATTGTTCACTGGGTATCGGGGATCTGAACGCTTGTCCTCATATTTCTGAGGCAAGTACTTCATCTGCTAAGTCATCTCAGCACAAAGTTGACTACTTTGGTACCTCATATAAGTGATATAAGTGCCTTCTTGTGTATCTCAGGCTGGCCTCAGACTTGCTGTTTAGTCAAGGAGAGCCTTGAACATCTAATACTTGTGCCTCTACCTCCCAAGTGCTGTGCTCACAGGTGTGCTCCTTCATACCTAGGTGCTGCTGGAGATCAAACCCAGGCCTTGTGCATACTAGGCACAGACTCTACCAAATGAAGTGTATACCCAGTCTCCTCCTTCCTTCCCTCCCGCTCTCTCTCATACACACACACACACACACACACACACACACACACACACACTATACCTATACCCGGCCCCTCCCCCTCCACTGCCTTCATTATGAATGATTTTATTTTTAGTATCCCGGAAAAGGAAAGCTAAGAACTGGGAAGATGAAGATTTTTATGATAGTGATGATGATACGTTCCTTGATCGAACCGGCCTGGTCGAGAAGAAGCGTTTGAATCGGATGAAGAAGGCTGGGAAGATCGATGAGAAGCCAGAAACTTTTGAATCACTGGCAAGTTGTTTATAGAAGTAGCTATTTTTATGGTTATTATAACTTTTAAAAACAACAGTGTGGAAATCTAGTGATGAGTTGCAGCTTTTGTGTTCTCTAAATTTAATGGTAACAAATAACGAATTCTATTCAAATTGGTGGAAAAAGAGTTTACTCACTAATATAGACTTTCCTCTCGGTTTGTATTGATCCATGAATGAACAGTCTTTGGATATGATGTTACTCCCCGAGAAGCAAAGAAAAAGTTCCAAATTTGGCTGTCCACAATGAACCTGATACTAAGCTCTAGCATTTAAGAGAACTCAGAAAAATGGTATCATTTTAGTCTGGAATGGCGTAGCCTTCATCAAATTGCCTTAAGGTGGCATGGATTTCACACTATATGTAGTGGTATTCCTAGCTTCAAACATTATCCAGCATCTGCCTCTTGGCTCATTGATGAAAGCAAATGTCTTCAGTGTTTTCTTGTAAAATTCCAGTAACTCATTATGTTTGAGTTTTTTAATTCTAAAATTAGTTCAGCTAGAATACAGTAAACAAATGAAATATCAACTCCATCCGAAGCCAATTTAGATGGACTTCTGAGTTAATTATCTTAAAACTTGTAATCACGATGACGATAAGGTGATAAGAAGGAAAGCATCTGCTAATTCTGTTGATTTGGACTTTTAGGTTGCGAAGTTAAATGATGCCGAAAGGGAGCTCTCTGAAATCTCTGAGAGACTCAAGGCATCAAGCAAAGGTAAGACTGTCTGCCTGTAGCCACCGGGTGCCTGTCTACTAAGTATGTTCTGCGTCATGTTAGGCACTAGGATACACTGGAAGGTTCAGGTTTTGGAGATACTTTTAAGGAGCAATATAGCTTTTTATTTTGTGTGTGTTTTATGAGTGTTTTGCCTGTATATGTGTCTGTGTACCACATGTGTGTTTTGTACTCATAGATGCCAGAAGAGGGCGCTGGATCTTCTGGAACTGGAGTTACAGAAGGTTGTGAGCTGCCATGTGGTTGCTGGAACTGAACCCAGAACCTCTGCAAGAGCAGCAAATGCTCTTAACTGCTGAGCCATTTCTTTAGCCCCACAATGTAATATTGTAAAGCTAGAAAAATGTTAAAACTTGTTTGACTTAAAGTCTTTTTTTTAGTAGTTGAAGGGACTGAAGCCTAAATTACTTCACAAGGTCTCACACAGCTTTAGCTTGTTGGTTCATTCTTAATATCAATGTGTTTTGCTTTATATTTGTGACCTCTTTGTGGATGATTTGACTGAATTTTAAAGTGTTTAGGCCGTCTTTCTAACCATGTATTACTCCTTTCTCGGCAGCTCTGTCAGAATCGTCATCACAGGACTCTTTAGATGCATTCATGTCAGAGATGAAGTCTGGGAGCACATTAGATGGTGTGTCCCGGAAGAAGCTTCACTTGAGGACTTTTGAACTAAGGAAAGAACAACAGAGGCTTAAAGGGTTAATAAAACTTGTAAAGCCAGCGGAGATTCCAGAACTAAAAAAGTAAGTAGTTCTAATTGCAAAAGAAAAATTATGGGGCTGAGGAGATGGCTCAGTGGTTAAGGGCACTGACTGTTCCTTCAGAGGACCTGAGTTTTATTCCCAGCACCCACATGGCAGCTCACAACTGTCTGTAACTCCAAGATCTGATAGCATCACACAGACATACATGCAAGCAACACCAATGCACATAAAATAAAAGTAAATTATTAAATAAAGAAAATTTTAAAAAATTGTTTCTAAGACTGCATCTCACATAGCCCAACCTGGCCTCAAACAGGTTATTGTACGCCAATGACCTTGACCTTCTGTTTTTATTTTTACATTTATTTATTGTGTATATGTGAGTGTGCAGATGTTGCTGTTGGGGTCAGATTTTAGCTGTTGGTTCTCTCTTTCCATCATCTGGGTTCTGGAATTGAACTCAGACTATAAGGGTTGGTGGCAAGCAACTTTACCCACTGAGCCATCTCTCTAGCCTAACACTGAACTTTTAAACAAAATTTCGGTAATATTTTTATTAATTCTTTGAGATTTTCATATAATTCCATCCCCTCTCTTTTCCCCCCTCTTATCAGATTTACCTAGAGAGGTATATGTATAGTTCACATATAATTACATCTTGCCTCTACTTCCCAAGTGCTGGAATTGTAGCTATAACTCTAGATATGTGTGTGTATGATATATGTAGGCATATATGTATATATTATAATTATAAATAAGACTTTGTGTGCTTTTATAATTATATACACACACACATATATATATATCATCAAATGTATATAGGTGTGTGTGTGTATGTGTGTATGTATATAACCAAAAACGATCTTCACATAGTGCATGTGCTGTACCTCTGAAACATATCCCTGGTGCAGACAACCTTTAAGAACAGAAGGACTGTTTGTGAAATATGGATTGCTAGAGGATTTTCCATGGGTATTATATGTAGCACTTGTAACACCCGATTCTGTGTTACCCCCTCGGTACAGTCGGGCAAGGGCCTGGAGATTGAAAGAACACACAAGAGACCTGGGTCATTCGAAAGGAGATCAGCCGAATGCTGTTTATTCAACTTTGGGGAAATCCTTATATACCTAGCTGCTGCACAAGGATTTCCACCCAGGCAGGTGGGAAATTACCATACCAAAGATGAAACAATGCCCTATAGCTAATCACCAGGTGAGGCAGAGGGAGCACAGGAACAAACAGGATGTTTTAGCTGGCTGACCAGAAACTGTCCTCAAAATGCACCCCAGGAGGAAGGGTAGACCCGGGCCCTACAAGCACTAGCTGTCCTGGAACTCATATATAATCTAGACTGACCTTGAACTAACAGAGGGCCACCCTCCTCTGTCTCCTATGTGGTGGATTAAATGCATGTGCCACCACACTAAGCACAAATATCTTTTATTTTCTGTCATCTGTATACCTCAGAACCAACTAACAACTTTTTAAGTACTTTCCAAAAAATATTTATTTTTATTTTATGTGTATGAGTACTTACCTGTATGTGTTTGTATACCACATAGTCAGTGCCTCTGGAGGCCAGAGAGGGAGTGAGATCCTCTGGAACCAGAGTTGTAACTGATTCAGCTGGTTGTCAGCTGCCTTAGAGTTCTGGGCATTGAACCTGGGTCTGCTGGAAGAGCAGCACCTCCTGTAAAAGGTGGGTTTGTAACCTCTAGGGAGTTGGTTTTGTGACCCTACTTCTATCTGTAGAAGTATATTGGATTATAAACCAGATTTTGACATTTCCCCTTACTTAGCTAATATTTATGAGTGGGAGCGTGTATTTTTATTTTGTATATGGATGTTTGCCTTCATGTATATCTGTGCACCACTTGTGTGCCTGGTACCCATGGAGGCCTGAAGATCTTCTGTAACTAGAATTACAGATGTCTGTAGGTTCTGGGAATTGAACCCTGGGTCCTCTGGAAGAGCAGCCAGTGCTCTTGATTCCAGCCCAAGATCCTGTTTTCAACATGACAGTACTTAAAGGTTTTATGTGCTTTTATTGACACGTTTTGAAAATGTAGAGTGTGTTGATACAAGAATAAGCCTGGTGAGTACATTACGGGTGGACATTGTGCAGAACATTTCTTGTTTTAGGTCTGTACTATCCAGTGTAACATCCTATCATTCTAAACATATACTATTAAAATTTCTTAATGTTTTATAAATTCAGTCCTTCAGCATATTAACCACATTTCAAGTGCTCACTGCCTAAATGTAACTGATATCAAATGAATAATGCAATCTAAACATAAGGTTTTTCCCCTCGTTGCAGAAAGTTCCATTGCACAGTGTTGCCTTAGGTTATTGGTGAGCGTGTGTCATACCCTCCTCCCTCTGTATGACACCTGGAACTCTAGTGTAAGAGCATCTAGACGTTAAAGATGGGCTACACTTTTATTCTCCTTCACCAGTGACCGTGTCCTGTAGTCACCATGTGATAAATGCAAAGCCCTGTGACTGTCGGGAATAACTGGGCTGAGGGCAGCATCGTCTTGTCTCTAGTACCTGTGTTGTCTCACAGTCCTCAGTAGGCTCTGCTGACCTCTCAGTTTGTGTCCACATAATCATCTTGTGGTCATTTCTGCTTTTCAGAGGTGTACTGGTTAGTTTCATGGTATTTTAAAAAACAATTTGTCTCTTATTATTTTCTGTGTGTTTCTGGTTGAGGGGTGGTATGTATGTGTAGTCGTAAGGGCAACTTTGGGGAGTTAGTTCTCTTCTTCGACCTTTATGTGGGCTCGGGGGTTTGAACTTAGGTTGTCAAATTTTATTGACAAGTACTTTTATCCACGGAGCCATCTATGGGCCCAGTTTCTTGGTATGTAAGTTAAATCTTGGACTTTGCTAGGATAGATATTTATAATTGTTCTTCTTCCTAGGACTGAACTTCAGACTACAAATGCTGAAAACAAAGCTAAGAAACTTGCATTACCTCTCTTTGGTGCCATGAAAGGAGGAAGCAAATTCAAATTAAAAACTGGAACAGTTGGGGTAAGTTGTGTAGAGTGTGTTTACCTCTTAGTCCTTGTACTGTCTCTGAGCAAGAGTTTCTGTATTGTTCCCTAGTAATGTGGGAAAGGACTGTTGGCTTAGTGTGAGTATCTCTTCTCAGAAGTGGTGAACTGGGCTGCAGAGATGGCTCAGCTGTTGAAGTACTTGCTGCCCAAGTATCCCAGGACCAATGTCAAGTGAAGCATGGTCCTGTGCAAGATGCAGTCCCAGCACTGAGGGATGCTAAGGCAGGAGGATTGCTGGGCTTGGTGACGGACAAGCCTAGCTGTAAATGGACATTTCTCTTCCTCCCCCAGTTCCCAAATAACCACTCAGAGGCTTAATGTAAATTATAAATGCTCAGCCAATCGCTCAGGCTTATTGATAACTAGCCCTTATATATTCCTTATTTACGCTCTTGCTATGTGGCAGTACCTTTATTAGCATGGCACATTCATCTCCTGCTCCCTCTGCATCTGCTGGTACCCTTCTTCCCATCATCCTTAGTTTGGTCACCCCGCCTATATTTCCTACTTGGTTACTGGCCAGTGTATTATTAAACCAATTTGAGTGACAAATCTTTACAGTGTACAAGAGAATTATTCTACAACACCTAGCTGGTTGCAGGTTCAGTAACAGATGCTACCATAAAGGAATGAGGTGGAGCGTGTTGGAGAGGACATCTATTGTTCTCTTCTGGCCTCGTGTGTGTGCACAGGCATGCACATGTACACAGGAGAGTTGATTAATTAGTCAATTTGAAAATAACTCATTTGTAATTGTTTTTCTTAAAGACATGGTCCCACTATGTAGTTCTGGCTATCCTGGAACTAGTTTATTAGTTTCTAATGAATGTTATATTAGGGAAGAAGTGCCTGTGTTGGTTTCTTTTTTCCCCAATATGTTTTTGTTTACTGCTGGAATATTGTTTTTCTTCTCATTTAAAAAATTGAGAATTTTGTACAGTGTGCTTTGATTGTATTCAGTCTCCTTCAGCTTCTCCAAGATCCATGGCCCCTTCTGATCACCCAACTTTGTAGACCATTTATTTATTTATTTATTTATTTATTTATTTATTTATTTATTTTGATTTTTCAAGATAGAGTTTCTGGCTGCCCTGGAACAAGCTCTGTAGACCAGACTGCCTCTGCCTCCCAAGTGCTGGAATTAAAGGTGTGCACCACTACCACAGCCCAGCACCTCTTCTTTTTTTTAAGCCATTGAACCGAATTTGTGCTGTCCATGTGTTCTTAGCTGTGTGTCCTTCTACTGGAGTATAATTGGCTGATCAGAGGCTGTATTCTTAGAGAAAACCGACTCTCACTCTCCCAGCATCTACCATTTGCCAGTAGCTCCTTGCTTAGGGCTAGAACTTTGTACCCATCTCTCTTTTCCATGTTGGGATTTTGTCTGGCTTGTGCTTGTGGAAGTCTCGTGTGTGCTGTTAGAACTACTGTGTGTTCATATATGTAACTGTCCTGCTATGTCCAGAAAACACTGTTTTCTTATAGTCATTTGCTGCCTCTGACTCTTGCAGTCTTAGGCGACAGTCTCTCATTTTCTGTAGAAATAAAAGCATAACCTCTTCCCCAAAGTAGCTTATCTTTTGATTTATATTTTGAAGTCAACATATTTTTAAAATATGTAGGTTGGATTTTTAAAATCTAAGACTATATATGCTCTTTCTCTTCTCTCTCCCAAACCCATGCACATTTTAAAACACACTTTAAATCATTTAGAGGGTTTTTTCTTTTCTGTCTGAATCTGTTTTTACTACAGATCTCTATCTTTTTCTGACTATATGAGCCTTTAAACTGCTAAGTGGCTTTGCCCCACTCCTTGGGTTTCTGAGAACCTAGTCTCATGGCATCGGTTACTGCCAGCTCTGGGAGCCGTGTTTACTGTCTCGACTCTGGGAAGTTTCTGGGTCCATGCCGCCACCGAGTGGTGTGTCACCTGCTGCTCATAGACTCCATTTCAGTGTTAAGTAGCAGGCCTCTTATAAATGAAAATTCCTGTCCTGCCAAGTCTCACAGCTTTTCAGTCCCAAAGAAACACACAGAGACTTATATTAATTGTAAACTGTTTGGCATATTAGCTTAGGCTTTTTATTAACTAGCTTTTACTGCTTAAATTAACCCATAAGTCTTGTCTATGTTTAGCCATGTGGCTTGGTACCTTTTATCAGTGAGGCAGTCTTATCTTGCTTCCTATATGTTTGTGTGGTGACTGCATCTCTGCCTTTCCTCTTTCCAGAATTCTCCTGGTCTGGTCGTCCTTCCTATACTTCCTGCTTGGTTACAGGCCAATCAGCATTTTATTAAACTAAAACAAGTGACAAATCTTTTCGGTGTACAAAAGCATTATCCCACAGCAACCTCTGAAAAGAGATGCAGGATTTTTGCCACTAGCACTGAGTCAGGAAGCCGTCTCTTAAAGGAGCTGTGCTTCTGCTTGCTGCCAGTAACATAAAAGTCTGCCCAAGAAAAGGTGGTTACCAAGAAGCTGAGTTTGACTCCGTTTTTGTATGTTTAAACCCCCCCCCCTTTTAAAGCTTTATCAGGTTTTATGTGGAAGTTTTTGCCCCATGTTGGGCACCACATGTGGGTGGAAGTTTCTGTCCCACCAGCAGTTTCCAAATAAACACACTGAAGCTTATATTAATTATAAATTGTTGGCTAATAGTTAAGGCTTATTACTAGCTAGCTCTTACATTTTAAGTTAACCCATATTCCTAATTTATATTCTGCCACGTGGTGGTACCTTTTATAGCATGCCACATTCATCTTCTCTCTCTTCATCTGACTGGCAACTCTAGACTCTGCTCTTCTTCCTCCCAACATTTTCCTAGTCTAGCTCTCCTACCTAATAATCTTTACCTGGCTATTGGCTGGGCAGCTTGTTTATTAAACCAATTACAGCAACGAATCTTCATAGTGTACAAAGGGATGGTTCCATAGCATCTTTCTGTCCCCTCTTCTGCGATGATCCCTGACCCTTGGGAAGATCAGATAGAATATAGATGTCCCATTTGGAGGTAAACAACCCATCGTCTCTTATTCTCTATGTCTTGACCCATTATGCACATTTATGCCAGTCACCACCTACTACAAGTAGAAGCTTCTTTGATGAGGGCTCAGAGATCCAGTAATCTCAAGACTAGGCTGTTAGGCAGCCCACGGGTGTGGGTAGAATTCCTGTGTTGAATGTTTTTAATTTGCTTGATAAATACACTAACACATTAACTTGTTTGTTAGTATAACAGTGTGCTCACACCTACCATATGACCTTCTGTGACTGATTAAGTCCTAACACTTTGTACAACATGGGATTGCTATGTCTTCCATGCAGAGAACCAGGCAGGATCCCAGATCACATCCATCATCCTGTCACTAGCTGCAAAAGTCAGACCATCTTCTCTCAAGTTTCATCATCTTCCTCCTCTCCTGTCGAACCTTATGATGTGTGTCTTATGTACGTTTCTACTCACAGTCTGACTTTAAAAGATTTTCATCACCCTGAAGAGCTGACCCTTGTGTTAGCTTGCTAAGGCTGCTATAAACTAGGTGGCTGTCAATTCCTGTGACGAAACACCCAAGACCAAAGCAACTTGGGGAGGAAAGAGTTTATTTGGCTTCCACTTTCACAGCACTGTTCATCACTGAAGGAAGTCAGGACAGGAACTCAAGCAGGGCAGGAACCTGGAGGCAGGAGCTGATGCAGAGGCTGTGGAGGGCTGTTACTTACTGGCTCATTCCTTGTGGCTTGCTCAGCCTGCTTTCTTATGTAAACCAATACCGCAAGTCCAGGGATGGCCCCACCACCATGGACTGGGCTCTCCTGGCCTTCCCATATTAATCACTGATTAAGAAAATGCTCCACAGGCCTGCTATAGCCTGGTCTTACTGAGGCATTTTCTGAATTGAGGCTCCCACCTCTCCAGTGACTCTAGCTTTTGTCAAGTTGACAGCAAGTAGTCAGCATAGTGGCTTAAATAAAAAAAAATAAAATCAGCCTGTTATGCCTTGCAATTTTTATTTCCTCATGGTTCTAGATACTAGAGGTCCGAGATCAAGCTGCTGACGCAGTTGGTGTCCTCTGTGGCTTACGGTGGCTGTCCTTTCATATAATTGCCTCTCCTCTCTAATGATGTCAGTCTTACTGACTTAAGTAAGCCAGGCATTTCTCAGCCATTTGACTAAGTATATCTTAGTGCCCTACCATAAATGCCTCATTTTAACTTTATCAATTAAAAGACTTTATCTCCAATGAGATCACATTTTGAGAGATCTTAGGAGTTGGGATCTCACACATGGATTTATTGTGTGTAGGGTGTGTGTGTGAATAAACAAAGCAGATTTAGTACTGTATATCTCTAACCCCATATTGGGGAGCCTAAGACAGTTCTGAACCAGCCTGAGCTACAGAGCCAAACTGTCTCAAAATAAACAACAAAACAATTTAAATTGAAGGACCTTGAATTATGATGAACCAAATGTCTGTAAAGTCCCAGTTACAGATTTGGAATGAGTTATATGACTTACTTAAGATGAAGTTACAGAGAGAGACATAATCCAGGTTAAAATAGAAGAAAAATGATTTCTTAAAAGGCTTTAACAAAACAAAGGATTACTTAGCTGGGTGGTGGTGGCACATGCCTTTCTTCCCAGCACTTGAGAGGCAGAGGCAGATGGATCTCAATGAGTTCAAGGCCAGCCTGGTCTACAGAATGAGTTCCAGGTCAGCCAGGACTGTTACACAGAGAAACTCTGTCTAGAATAAAAAGAGATTAAAAGAAGAAAAGATTACTTTATTTTAAAAATATTAAGGGACTAGCTTGTGGCCTGGGGCTATAATTTCTATACTTGGGAGTCAGAGACAGGAGGATCACTCCCAAATTTGAAGTCAGACTGGTCTACATACCGAGTTTCAGGCCAGCCAACACTATATAGTAAGACCTTGTCTCAAAATACCCAAGGGAGCAGGTGGGAGGACAGTACAAATGGTTTGTTTTCTTGAAAACATATATTTGATTTACTTCCCTGGAGAGTTTATAATAAATTAAAGTCCTTTGACAGCAACAGGTATAACAGGACGGAATTCCTGCTGCTATTCTCAATTGAATAATGTTCTATTTCCCTAAAAGTGTTTTATATTTGATAATCCTGTAACCCCGTGTAGCACTGAAGACTGAACCTAGGGCCTTGCATCTGCTAGGCAAGCATACCGTCACGGAGCTGCATACTCAATGCAGTGTTGAATAATCTGTGCTTGTTTTTTTGTTGTTGTTGTTTTGTTTTTTGTGCCGCAGATCCAGTGTAGGTTATTGTACGTGTTCTCAGTCTAGTGGTCTTTGGCCCTAGAAATTGCTGAAAGTGGTTACTAAGATCCATAGATGGACAAAATTCCCTGTGGAGGTCATGCTTCTAGCAGACTGGGGTTTGCTCATCTAAAGTTTGTATTGTATATATTTAACCTAACCTCCTAGAAGAAATTTGTCTCTTTTTACCATTATGCAAAACTACTTGTTCATGGTCTTATTTCCCTTGTAGAAGTTGCCGCCCAAGCGTCCAGAGCTCCCTCCAGCTTTAATGAAAATGAAGGATGAACCTGAAGTAGAAGAGGAGGAGGAAGAGGAAGAAGAGGAGGAGAAAGTGGGGGAGAAGCATGAGGAGCACATGGAGGCTGGAAGCAGTAGGCTGCCTCAGGAGATGGAGACAGAGCTGGGAACCGCAGTGCCGGACCCGAGAGCCCCCACAGATCCCTCTTGCTCTACGGAGACAGAAGGCCACGGTAGTATCTTTCTTTTCCCTATGCTTGCTGGTGGGCAGTTGTATTCATTATAGGAAGACTTGAAAAAGCAAAACCTGTTTTGCTTGTTGTTACAGAGACTCAAAGTATATGTGTATGTGAAAATAGCAGGTTTTGTTTTTTCTCTTTTTTAGCCAGCCTTAAGTCTATTGAGGCAGCTGTTGGTAACACTATTGCACTGTTAGGGGGATCTGGCCGTGTTGGTCATTGTCCTGGCTCAGACTGGTCACAGCTGGATGGGACTGTTAATTGCTTCCTTTCTTCCCTTGTCAGTTTGCATAGTACTTTCTGGTACTGTGGAAGCTAGAGGGCAGGACCAGTGCTTCTTAGGTAGATAGCTCCAGGCTCTAGGGTGCAGGGTCTTCAGCCTCTGGAAGGCAGTGGAGGGCAATAGAAATAGCTTGTGTTGTTGGGGGAGTCGCTTGGACTGATGTGACCAGCTGCTGGGAGAGGTTTCTCGTGCCCGATGAGGGGCCTTTTGTTAGGTAGTTTATGGTCTTCTGGGAATTGTTGTCAGCCTGAGTGAAATAACTTGATTTAAGAACTCAGGTTTTAAAACTTGATTTAAAAGCCTTAAAGATGAAATAATTAGTAAATCTCTGATCAATAAGGGATTATTCCAGGCTTTTGGTTCTCTTCTTATTTTTTTGAAACAGAATCATATTCTACCTGCTGTTCTACAGCCTATTTTTTCTGTGTTCTAAAAATGCTATTATTTTTTAGTTTTAAAATTGCATTTATGTTTGTATGTGAGTTTGTGACTGCCATGGCATACATGTGGCAGTCAGAGAATTGTGGGAGTTGGTTCTCTCCTTCCACCATGTGGATTGTGGGGAATCAGGCTTGGCAGCAAGTGCCTGAAGCTGCTGAGCTATCTTACTGGCTTTGTAGAACAGATAGAGTAAAAATATTATTTTTAAAATGTGATTTTCTTTTACAGAGGGTCGTAGTGGTCCAGTGTATGTATGCATTATGATTTAATTACCTTTTACTTTTTAAACATGTAAAATATTTCATCCTTTTTAAATGTTATTGAAAAATGTTAAGTGACCTTCATTGTGTGTGGCGGTGGGGCACGTGTGTTTGTGCCATGGTGTGCATGTGGAGGCAGGAGAATGACTTTCAGGAGTCAGTTCTCTCCTTCTGCCGGTGTGTGTCATGGGACTGAACTCAGGTCTGGCAGCAGGTTTCTTTACCTGCTGAGCTGTCTCACTGGCCGTATTAATTTTTGCTATTCCAAAAATGTAAATAATAAAACTTGATGCTTAATTCTGGTATATTTTTAAATATATACTTCTAGAACTTAAATTTGTAAGTTGAGAGGGATATATT
This sequence comes from Myodes glareolus, assembly GCF_982192425.1. Taxonomy (NCBI): domain Eukaryota; kingdom Metazoa; phylum Chordata; class Mammalia; order Rodentia; family Cricetidae; genus Myodes; species Myodes glareolus. The sequence continues at coordinate 100,008,197 of NC_142031.1, read as the reverse complement.
TACATTTTAAGGCCTGTTGTAAGAATCACCACTAAGCTTTAAAGTCTTTTAAAGTGGGGCTTGGTGGTTCTGCTAGCCTTCTGGGGGCTCATTTACCAAAGACGTCAACATTAACGCATCTGCTGGTATTCTAACTGAATGAGTATGTAGGTGCTCTTCTTGGTTTTCCTTTTTGGACTCTACCGTGAATTAAATAACAACAATATATCCTGGCACTGTTTTTTATAGAAAACATGTCTCAACTGAGCCAAGTGGAACGGAGTAAAGATTATCCAGAGATGGGCAAAATAGCTTCATCGTGTGAGGACCCTTCAGGTAAGTCGTACAGCTGACTCCAGTGCTGCTCTGCACACAGGTGCTGCTTTTGTGACGAGGGGGTGGCAGCTACTGCCTTGGGAGACAGGACAGAAAATGGCCACATAAATGCCACAGCCAGGGCCGTACACGAGATGAGAATGCACAGAGGTTTTGTTTGGTGCCATATTTTTTCCTATTTGTTTTTACTCCTAGCCGTTTCCAGGGGCTCCCTATCTGTTCCACAGAGCATTCAATGCCTCATGCTTCTCTCTGACCAGATAGAAGAAGCCCATCCAGCATTACATCTCTCAGTCCTTACATTCTAACATGGAAGTGAATCGAATCTGTAGTGATAAATCAGTTGATAGGTTGGCTTAGAAAGGCTGCTTTTTCTGGCTTTGCTTGTTATAGTTAAAGCATGACTAGTAAAAGCAGCCTTGTCGTAATCAAGCTTATAGCCTAGCTTTGTTAACTAGAAGCTAAAAGATAATAGTGAAAGGAAAATTCCCATTATGTACATAATTCTCATATATGTGTGTGTGTGTGCGTGCAGGTGTGTGTGTGTGTATATATGCATGTGTGTATGTATGTATGTATGTATGTATGTATGTAGGCAGAAGTTTCCCTGTCCCAACCTCCTGCTCCCAAATAACTGACACGGAGACTTCTATATTAATTTTAAGTGCTTGACCAATAGCTTAGGCTTATTACTTATTAATAACTCTTATATTATAAGTTAGCCCATATCCTTTATTTACACTCTGCCACGTGGCTCATGACTTGTTACCTCATTTTGTGCATGTCCTGCTTCCTTGGTATCTGGCTGGTGACTCATCTGATTCCACCCTTCCTATCATTTTTAGTTTGGTGGTCCCACCTATAATTCCTGCCTGTCTACCGGCCAATCAGCTTTTTATTAAACCAATTTGAGTGACAAATCTTTACAGTGTACAAAAGGACTATTCCACAGCACATATATGTATATGTGTGTGTGTATTTATATGATTTATTCTATTTTTAAAATTATGTGTATGGCTGTGTGGGGATATATGTATGTGAGTGCTGCTGTTCTCACAGGCCAGAGGTGCCAGATCCCTCTAGAGCTGGGGTTATAGATGGTTGTGAGGCACCTGATATGTGTGCTGAGGACCAAACTCAGGTCCATGCAAGATTAATATATGCTTTTAACTGCTGAGCCACCTCTCCAGCCCCTACCTATTTTTAAATTTATGTATAAAACTTTAAAATGCATGTATGTATGTGTGTGATTGTATGCCACGTGTGTACAGATGCCTGCAGAGACCAGAAGGTGGCATTGGATTCCTTTGGAGCCAGATTATGGATGCCTCTGAGCTGCTTGACGAGTGCTGGGAACCAAACTCTAGTCCTCTGGAAGAGCAGCAAGCACTCTTAAACAGTTTTTAAAAAGATTTGTTTTTAGTTATGTGTGTGTGCACGTGCACGCGCACACACATGTGGGTAAGTACACATGAGTGCCAGTGCCTACGGAATCCAGAGGTGTAGGGTCCTCTGCAGCTGAAGTTACAGGTAGTTGGGAGTTGTCCAGTGTGGCTCTTCTGCAAGTGCTCTTAACCCCTGAGCCAGCTTTCTGAGCCCAATATGCATCCTAGAGTTGTAGACATGCCAGCAGGATCAGTAACAGCAGCATCCCAGGGAGCTTCTTTCTGGAACACTTACTTTTTCTGAAAATAGCTATTTCTACTTTTTTCTCCTTAAAGTAGCACCAGAGAATGAATATGAAAAAAAGAGAGATGAATTGAAGAAAAAGAAAGCTCCTGGCCCAGGCAAAGTAAGTATTACCGTGGGTCTGTGACTTGAGACCGCCTTAGAGTTTCTAGCAGCCTTAACTCCTTGTAGAAATCTGGGCTCTCCTTAATTTTCATTGTTTTAATTCTCCATCTACCCTGGTCATCTACCCTACAAGCTACCTCTTATTAATTTATTAATTTTTTCTTATCTTAGTATGCAAGGTAAAGATACTTTAGTAATGTATTATCTTCCTCCTTTATGACACAAAAGTATAATTGATGTTCTCTTGTCTAATCTTAATTTTTAAACTTATTATGGAAATCATTTACTATCAAGAGCTTCCTGCTGTGTAGATGAACCCTATTTAGCTAGATCCTTAGAGAAGGACAGCTGGGTTCTTTCTGGATTTTTACTATACCAGTGCTGTCTTAGTTATCTTAGGGATGTATCATCTTGTAACTATGGCAAGCTACCAGAAGTGGGATTGTTGGATTGTGTCTGCAGGTCCCCGTCATCCTGGGATAATTCGCACACTCAAAATCACAAATAGATAAGTTAAATAAACAAACAAACAAACAAGTGAAACCTGGGTGTGGTGGCACAAGCCTTTAATTCCAGCAGAGGTAGGGGCAGGGGGATCTCTGAGTTCCAGGCCAGCCTGGTCCACAGAGCAAGTTCCAGAACAGCCAAGGCTACACAGAGAACCCTGTTTCAAACAACCAAAAATAGATAGATAGATAGATAGATAGATAGATAGATAGATAGATAGATAAACAAATTAATAAATACTTGGTGGAACCGGTGTGGAACAGAACTTGGGAGGCAGAGGCAAGTGATCTCCGTGACTTTGAGGCCGTCCTGGTCCATGTAATGTGTTCAGGCCGGCTGAAGCTTCATGGTGAGACTTTGTCCCAAAAATAGAATAAAAGTGGAGAGCAATTGAGGAAGACACTCAACACTGAGAGAGAGTGTGCCCCCATTCATGGAAACTGTTTTCTCAGTTTTGTTTACTGACAGGAATAAGAATAATTCTTACAGCTAAAAGTCCTTGGGGTCAGACATGATGGGACATGATGGGACAAACCTACAATTGTAGGTAGGGTGTCACTGACTCCAGGGGACCCTGAGCCACTCAGTGAGACTCTGACCTAAGAAACAACTCTGTTGAGTAAAATTGTCTATTTCTTCTTTGCAGTTCCCACCCGTACTTTCTTCCAAATACCCTGAAGATGATCCAGACTACTGTGTGTGGGTTCCACCTGAAGGTGCAGTTTTTATTTTTCTTATCCTTCAAGATGTATGTGTGTGTGTGTGTGAGCGCCTACCTGTAGGTACATATGTGTACAACATGTAAACCCATTGCCCATGGAAGCTAGAAGAGAGTGTTGGGGCCCCTGGCACTGGAGTTACTGGTGTTTGTGGGCTGCCATGTACTGCTGGAACTTAACTCAAGTCCTCGGCAAAAGCAGCCAGTGGTCTTAACCTCTGAGTCATCTCTCTGGCCCCTGTTTATATTTTTGAATAGGTTATATACTTAAGAAAGTTACAAAAGTATATAGTAAGTCTCCCTTTTGATGTTACTAAAGGATACAGAAACACATCAACTGAGTAGAATTGGTGCATCTTTTAAAAAATTATAATGGTCTAGTGTGTAACTCAGTTGGTAGAGTGCTAGCCTAACATTTGTAGAGCCCTGGATTTAATCCCTAACTGCATAAACCAGGTGTGGTGGCACAGGCCCATTACCAGCACTCAGGAGTGGAAGCAGCATGGTCAAAAATTCAAGGTCATTTGTTACTACATAGAAAGTTTGAGGCCAGCCTAGGCTATGTGAGACCCTGCTTCAAAATAAATAAATAGATAAACAAATAAGCAAAAATAATTTTTGTAAACTAATGAGACAGTCATACACATTTGAACACTAACTGAGTATATGCTGTTAGAAATTACCATTGACTCTTTAAAACTCTGCATGATGTTGAATGGTAGCTTTTGGAAAGTGTCCTTATAGTCTAGACAGGTTCACAGGTAGAATGCTCTGGTAGTGGGGGTTACTCAGGGATAGCACATAAAGTAGAATTGGCCACAGATGATTAATCATTAAAGCTAGGTAAGGGATATATGGGTTCTTTAGATTTTTCTGCTTATTTTTGCAAGAATTTTAATTTTATTAACTGAAAGAAGAAAACAGATTCTACCTCATCTACTCATTTTCTCATCTAAAGATAATGAAATAGTATCAGTTTCTTATTAGTTCTTAGGCATTCCATAAAATGCCTACACAAAAGGTAAGATGTATTTCAGCACCTTATCCACACAAATGGAGGGTTTCTACTTACTATTTATACTTAGCACAATTCAGAGATCCACTGCTATTTATAGATTTCTTGTTTCTCATTTAATTGACATCATAGTTACTGATTTTTGGTTTTTATTTTTTATTGTGCATACGTGTGTGTGTACGTGTGCACTCAGACACACATATGCCATGATGTACATTTGGAACACAGAGGACAACTTGCAAGAGTCAGCTTGTCTGTCCTTCCACAGTGTAGGTCCTGGGCTTGTTGGATTTGGCAGCGAGTGATTTTTCCTACTGAGCCATCTCAACAGCTCCTTATTTGTCATTTATTTATTTGTGTATTTATTTTTATTAATTTTTGTTGTGTGTATATAATGAACAAATATGATAGAGATGGGGGTGTCTGTTCTATGGTGCACATTTGGAGATTGAGGCAGGAGGATTTTGAAATCAAAACCAGCTTGGTCACACAGGTATATGCCACTGTGTCTGGCTAAGTGTACTTTCGTTCTTTTTACAGCAGACTTTGTTATTTAAATAATTCTCTCATTGGAAATTTGCCATGTTTCTAGTCTTCTGCTGTTTATTACAAACAACTCTGTAATGAGTCATGTTAGATGAACTAAGTCAGTTTTAGAAAGACAAATATTCCATATTTGTGGGTCTGAGACTTTTCATAGACACATGAGATCATACGCTTACACATAAAAGGGGAAACTGTCCAGAGGAATGAAGGGACTAAAGGGAGGGGAGAAAGGAAAGGGTAGTGGGATTCAGGGGAATAAAAGTTTATTATATAGTCACATGAAAAACCCTGCCTAATAAAATAAAACACTATGCGCCTTTAATCCCAGCACTTGGGAGGCACCTGGATGTCTGTGAGTTCGAGGCCAGCCTCGTCTACAGAGCAAGTTCCAGGACAGACTCCAAAGTTATAGAGAAACCCTGTTTTGGAAAAAAAAAAAAAAAACTATGAAGAAAATTATTAAACACTGAAATTGAGAAAGATAAAGATTACTGAACAAAGTGAGTAAATAAAATGTATAAGGTTGGTGATAATCTGTAGGGAAAACAGTGAAGTTAAGGTCCCTGGGTCAGAGGTGTGCCCAGAATTGCATTCTAATCTTGTACTAGATTCTAGTCTTGTACTAGAATCAATTCTTGTACTAGAATGCAATTCTAGTCTTGTACTAGTCGGTGCATACATTGTAAGAAGTGATTCTTTTCCCCATAGGCCCATCACAGGTTTTTTTTGTTTGTTTGTTTGTTTTTGATGGATGGTGTTTCTAAAATACTAACAACTGTTACAACTTTAGTTTCTAGAAATATTTGCTTTTTATCCACTAATAAATGTTAAAATAGAAGTAAAAAGAAACTATATTCTGAAATTATGCCAAAAAAGTAAATTTTCTGAGCAAAGTATTGTGGCACATGACTTTAATTCCAATAATTGGGAAGCAGAGGCAGACAGATCTCTGTGAGTTCAAGGCCAACCTGGTCTACACAGCAAGTTCCAGGACAGCTAAGGCTACACAGAGAAACCCTGTCTTGAAAAATAAGCAAATAAACAAACAAACAAAAAGAAAAAAATTTAAGTAAATTTTTTGTTTAAAAGAAACTGCCTTGTTTGGCTTTTGACCTTCTGATGTCTGAATATTTTTTTCTTCTTGACTTTGGAAAAGTAAATACATTTTTTCTTTTTATCTTTTGATGTAGGTCAAAGTGGAGATGGCAGAACTCATCTTAATGACAAGTATGGCTACTAATTGGTTCAGCATCCCAAAGGAAGATCTTGTGGATCACAGGATATTTGGGATGATATATCAAGTCATGGCCAGGGAAGTTCAGATGACCATTTGTAAAATCTGGTGACTGACTTTTTCTTCTGTGTCCCTGGCTTCCTAAAATTATCTGCCTGTTGGATTTTTCTGAATTTTGTTGTTTATATTTAAGTGTTTGTGTATATATGTAAAAAGGAACCGTGTACACTGAAAATCAATACAATAAGAGACATTACCCCACTATAAAATGAGAAGGTGCTGATGATTTCCACAATGTTGACCTTAGGTCATAGCTTCTGATATAATTTAGGGGCTGTGCTGGTACCTAGTGCCATTCTGGCTGACCTCCCCCCCCCCCCCCCCAGTGAAAATGGATTGTCCAGAGGACTCAGGTTGAATGCCAAAACAGACCTTTCTTCTCAAGGAGAATAGGAGGCAGTTTATTTGTAGTCAAATGTGAGTGGCCGTGGCCAAGGGGCATGGGTTTAGGTCTGCCCAAGGGACATGGAAGTAGGTCCACCGTGGAAGTGGCTATATGAGCTTTTATTAGTATAAAACAAAAGGCGGTCATAAATCAGTGCGTGTATTAACTACGCGGGAGGAGACTGCAGGTAGGTGAGTTACCGTGGGGACGCTCTGCTGTAGCGTTCAGATGCTCTCATGACATTCTTCACTTGGGGGTTGGTGGAAGCTAGCGGTCTACCCGCAGTATGTTCCCAAGATTCATTTGTTAGAGGATATAGGATCAGACACAGAGATGGACAATAAATGTCTATCAAAGTCACCCAAAATAGCCCAACATAGTTTGTTTCTGGTTCTTCAGCATTCCAACTTTTTACAAATACAGAGTTCTAATAAGGCAGTCAGTCACTCTGGTAGAATATGCAGTTTGGTATAGTTTTTTCCCCGGAACTTCTGATAACACTTCTGTTGGTCATGCATGCAAAGGCCAGATATTTTCTAACTCCAAGATCTAACCAGCTGAGCCAACTGGCCAATTCAGATGCTGTTTTCTATGTGTCTCCTAGTGCTAGAGACGTGGTAAAGGTGAGTCTGAGCGGGCAGGCAGGCATTCTTCAGAGAGAGGAATAGCTGCAAAAGCCATTAAGGAAAAAGCCCTGGACCATATTAATATTGTTAGCCCTCGTGTTCTGGGTCTTTCTTTCCCATCTCCATCTCATGTTTACACAAAGGTAACAGGAATATTATACCTACAATTAAAATAAGAACATAGAATGAGCCAAAGAAGCAAAGGTAAATCAAGCATGATGGCACAAGCTACCAATCTCCAGCCCTTGGGAGGCAAAGGCAAGAAGATCTCCGTAAGTTCAAGGCCAGCCTAGACTATGTAGTGAGGACCAACATAGCCAAAACTACATAGAGAGACCCCGTCTCAAAATCAAAAAGGAGGAATGGTAAAGGTTGCAGACGAGGGAAACAGGCGTTTGTTTGTTTGTTTGTTTTCCGAGACAGGGTTTCTCTGTAGCTTTGGAGCCTGTATTGGAACCAGCTCTTGTAGACCAGGCTGTTCTCGAACTCAGAGATCAGCCTGCCTCTGCCTCTCGAGTGCTGGAATTAAAGGTGTGTGCCACCTCCACCCGGTGGAAACAGGCATTTTAACCAGAAAAAAACAAAAACAAAAACAAAACCTATCATCCTATTCTTCAGCTAGACTGAATATGATTTCATTTCTAGTTCGTGAGGTTTTATTTTAATGTTTGTGTTTGAAATGTTTTATTCTTTTTTATTTTCTTCAAGACAGGGTTTCTCTGTCTAACAGCCCTGTCTGTCCTGGAACTTGCTCTGTAGACCAAGATGGCCTGGAACTCAAAGATCCCTCTGCCTCTGCCTCTGCCTCCCAAGTGCTGGGATTAAAAGTGAGCACCACCACCGCCTGGCTTATTTTGCTTTTTAAATCTAGTTTTTCTTCTTGATTCTACAACCATAAACCTTGTGTGCACTGGCTTTCTCTACTTGTAGGAACAGTTGATCTTTAATGTCCAAGTTATTATAACTCTTTCTTGTGATTAGGAATGTCACTTGATTTTATACAATATCCCGACGTGGACAATCACATTAAAAAAGAAGTATGATCACAATACGGAATCACTTTGAATTCTTTCTGAGCAAAGCTGTCCTTCCCTCATACACCAAACAATAGTGGCAGGAGAAGAAACTAGAGTCCAGACTTGTGAGAAGTCAGGGTCCCACTGCACTTGCGGGCATCACTAAGCCTTCATTACTTCACAATCAGCACGGGAAGTGTGACTGTTGAACTCACTCTGTAGCATTACCCATTTACTTGCCATTGGCAAAATCTGAGTCTTGTTCTCACTTTTCTAATCCTGGCTAGCTATAGCGTGTGGTGCCTGCAAGTCTCATCTGATCTGAAAACATGGGCTCCTTAGGTGTGATCTTTTTTAAAGTGTGCATTTAGCAAATTCAGTCTGCCCTAAAATTCCCAGTCTAGTACACATATATCCAGAGAGGCTTAATTTTGTCTCAAGCATTTGGCCAATTTTGATTAAAAACACCATGATTGTTTTTGCCTTTAAGGGCTGTTTTTGCATAATTTGGATAAAAAGAATCAATCCAAAATCTTTCTAGTATCCCTAGTAAGAATCAATAATCTCAATGTCATTCCAAAGCCTTTCAGTTCTGATGGCACTGTGTTTATCATCTGGAGTTTGAGTCTGTCAAGTTGCTCCTATAAAGTGAAGTTTGAATGTTTGATAGTTTGGTTAGATCCCATTCGTTGGAATATCTGACCACATTTAACAGGGTGGATCGTCGTTAGAACTGATTATGCCAAAATAAATCTGGGTAGAGCTGTAACAGATGGATTTTTTTTTTTTTTTTTTTGAGACAGGGTTTCACCTGTAGCCCTGGCTAGACTAAATTTACTACGTAGAGTAGCCTGCTTGAACTCACAAAGATCTGCCTACCACTCCTCCTAAGGAAGAGTATTGGGGTTAGAAGTATGTGCCAACACACCTGGCCAGGTTGACACTTTTTTCTTTATACTTATTTATTGTATGTATGTGCCTGTATATGCTCTGCACTACAGCATGCGTGTAGAGGTCAGAGGACAATCGTGTGAGTTGGTTCCTTCACCTTGTGGGTTCTGGGGATTGGACTCAGATTGTTATTCTTGGCGGCAAGGGATCTCAGCTGTCTTTCCAGCCTCTAGGCTGACTCTTATCTAGGAATTTATTGTATTTTATCATTTCCAATATTGTGGCATAATGGTTATTCCGTTGTTTGGACCCAGTTACTATTCTTAGCAGGAAGACTTTCCATTGTTTTTTCTCTAGGGGTTATAGATCTAAATAGAATTACCTCCCACAAGGAAACTCCCTTGGTAGAGTTAATACAGAGCTCTGGCAATGTAAAGTCTGGAATTGTTCTTTATCCCGATAACACTGAGTAGTAAGGGAGTAGGGAACAATTGAGTTGTTCCTGTCGTGAAGATTTGGTTCAAGTACTGTAAGGAGTTTGGGTAACACATCAGAGCACCGGACTGATCTCCCAAGGTCCAGCTGAAGAGTGGAAGGAGGGAGAGTGTGAGCAGGGAGGTCAAGAATATGATGGGTTCACCCACTGAAACAGTTTGCCTGAGCTAATGGGAGCTCACCAACTCCAGCCGGACTGGGAAGAAACAAGCATAGGACCAAACTAGTTCCTCTGAATGTGGTTGACAGTGGCATGGCTGTGGTAGACTGTGGGGCCACTGGCAATGGCACCAGGATTTATCCCTACTGCTTATACTAGCTTTTTGGGATCCTATTCTCTTTGGATGTATACTTTGCTCAGCTTGGATGTGGTGGGGAGGGCCTTGGACCTTCCACAGGACAGGGTGCCTTGCCGTCTCTGAGTATTGGATAGGGTTGGGGTGGGAGGGTGTGTAGAGGGAATGGAAGGAGGGGAGAGAGTGAAAACTTGAATTGATATTTTTTAAAAATCTAATAGATAAAAGACGTTTGGCTAAGCAAACAGTTGGTACCAAAACATGACATGGCTGATGATGAAGACATGATATATTGAATCATAAAGATCGGCACTCTTCTTATCATTAAAAAAACATACAAAAGTAAACCCCAAGTATTTCAGGCAAGTTTTAAAAGATATTTTCAAAAAATTGTCTTAAAAGAGTAAGAATTAGGGCTGAGACATGGCTCTATTGTTAAGAATGATCACTGCCCAGTTTTGAGAACTAAGTTTGGATACCAGGACCCAAATAACAAGCCAGGTGCTCCAGCTTCAAGAAATCCCACACCCTCTTCTGGCCTTTGTGTCCCAAGTGCAAGGTCTGCAAAAGACAGACAGACAAGGAAACAGTGACTTCTACAGCAGAACAGGTGTAATCCAAGAAAGCCCTCATAAGGGAGCTCTCTGGATTGGGGAACCTGGTGCGGGAGAATTATCTGTATTCTGTCAATCATGTTTTAAATAAATGCTGATTGGCCAGGCAGGAGGTGTAGGCGGGAAAAACAGACAGGAAGTGGAAATGATGCAAGGAGAGCAGGAGAATTCTGGGAAGGAGGAAGCTGATTCCTCACACTCCTGCCCAGATCACTGAAGCAGCAGGATGTGAGCTGCCCCACTGAAAAAGGTACTGAGCCACATGGCTAACATAGATCAGAAAAATGGTTTAATCAAGATGTGAGAGTTAGCTAATAAGTAGCCTGACCTAATGGGCCAATCAGCATTATAACTTACAGAGATCTGTGTGTGATTTTTCTCTGGGACTAAACAGCTGGGGAGGGGTGGGACAGGACAGAAAAACCCCGAACAAGCAGGCCCGGTCCTTTCATGTTACAGAATGGCACCCACGTGGATAACTGCATCCACAGAAAGCCTGAGAAAGCTTGGGAAAGATTCGAGTAAAGCATTTCAGTTTTCAGCCGTAGCAGGAAAAAAGCTGCGCTGTTTTAAAATGCCGGCTTTCTGGGCCGTCCTGCCTGGTAAAACTCTGACTCTTTCAAGCAGGCAGTCGGGACTATGGATACATTGTTACAGCTTGCTTCCTGGAAAGGACCTTGAAATGCCTTAAGAGCTATTGAGTGTTATTTTCTCCATATTCCTTAGCAAATTAAAGACTCATGTGGTCAGAAAAAGAGAGATATATAGTAAAGAGAGATTCAAAGAGTAAGAAAACCTAGAATGGTTTACATTATGTTAAAAATATATACAGGCTAAAGGTTAAAATTCTTAGAGAAAAAAGAAAGAAAGAAAGAAAGGAAGAAAAGAAAGAAAGAAAGAAAGAAAGAAAGAAAGAAAGAAAGAAAGAAAGAAAGAAAGAAAGAACGAACAGCCTGGGAGGCAGAGACAGACGGATCTCTGGGAATTCAAAGATAGCCTGGTCTACAGAATTATTCCAGGACAAAGATATGCAGAGAACTTGTCTCAAAAAGCCAAAAGTTAAAAGTAAAAGTAAAAGAAATAGAGGTTAAGATAAAGCTGCATAAAGATGGATAATATACAGAGAATCTCGATAATGTATGTTATTATGCTCTGTTTAAATCGTTTGAATGCCGAGGAAGGAGCAACAGCAGCTAAAAGATATTGGATAATGGAAAAGTCTGCTGAACTAAATCAACCGGTTTATATCAAGGATGTGCTGACCTCTCAATGGAAGCCAGGAGATGTGCTCCGTTGGGGAAGGGGTTTTGCTCTTGTTTCCACAGGAGAAGAAAAATTGTGGATAGCATCAAGATTAATAAAGGTTAGATTTGAAGAGAAGAAACCTCTTGGAAAGGAGAAATGACAGCATCTACAATGATGATAACCATACAGGTGATAAGAAAAACATAGAATGGGGGCAGGGTTCTGTCCTTATCGCCACAGGAAAACACTCGTCTTTGAAAAATTCGATGGACCCTGGATGTTTGAATACTGACAGATGGAAAAATAACTACCCAATATGGATTATCAAGAAAACTGAATAGGTTCTGTGAGTATGAAGCTCTGGAATATACTAAATCATATTTCTGAATTTATAGAGCTGGTTTTGGAGTTGGACTCTCGACTCGGTCCGTCTCTAATTCCAAGCCTGTTGTTAAGAGAAAAACCCAGAGTTTCTGGAGTTTCTGTCTTATGTCAAGAGCCATGATATGAGACAGAAAGAAATATGAGTTTCGAAAACATCTTTGCTTTTCTTCATATCTATCATACTTTTCATTGAATATGTCTATCATACCTTTCATTGAATATATGTTTGTATATGTCTATTCAATTAATGTTTAAGTTTTCCACAATGAACAATGAGTTTTTCCTGCGCTGACATTTGAAGTTTCCAGGAAGAAGATGGGACCCCCATAACAACAACTCCACTCGGTTGATATGACATCATGATACTGATAGTGCTACTACAAGTCCTGTTTCGGGTATCAGCTGCACAGATGATTCCAACTTGGTTAGCTGAAATGGTGCACATCTTGTACAACATTCTGGCCAGACCTCCACAAAATACTCAGAGACTGTTTGCAATTTTAAAAGACATTGATCTTGAAATTTAACCATCATTTTACTTTCATAGGATCCTCCAGAAAGAACCTCACCCCCATGACAGCTGGAAGTAATTCTAGAGGACGATGTCCCCTCTCTCAGCAAAGTTTGTCCTCAGGTTTAGGAACAATATTTAGGGATTGATTATAATTAGTATACGGTTGAGAGTTGGGAAAGGAATTTTATAAGCTCAGGGATCTTTTTGAAAAAAAGGGGGGGAATTTGATAGATAATAATGGTGTTTGTGAGTTATTGTTTATAGATAATTACATCGGCATAGATTTTTGTATATGGATACAAAGTTAAATTATATTCAATATTGTATGTATGCATGCTTCTACCTGTTTAAAACATTTTTTATGTATTGATATATATTGTAGTGATATATGTGTACCATATTGCAGTGTACATTTCTACCTCTGATTAAGATACTTATATATTGTTTATGTATTGATATTTTTTGTTTACATTTGGAGGTCATTGTCCTCATTTATTGCACAGTTGTTTATTCTCTTAGTCTTTAAGTTAGATATGTGTTAAGAATTGTAGATCAATAGTCATCTATGTCTGTCATATTTATGGTTAGACTAATCAGGTTCTTTAGATACATAGAGATTATATATAAATAGTCTTTAACCTCTTCGAAGAGCTGTAGAAAATGGCATTTAATTTAATCTTAGAGTTATGTGTAGTGAGACACAATCACTCCTGGCAACACCGACCTATTCCCGAGAGATTGTTGAGCACCAAAGACACTCCACTTGGAGCTTGTCTTCTTGACAAAACCGGCCTCTGGGCAAGGAACTGCCCATACCTCAACTACTGACAAATACATGGTATCTGGAAATGGATAAGCAGAACTGTCAAATCTTACCAAGACAGGGTAAGACGGTTTTGAAAAATCTCTTGCCTGTTAAAATCCAGAAATGGATAAAATCCAGAAATGGATAAACAGAACTGTTAAATCTTGCCAAGACAGGGTAAGATGGTTTTGAAAAATCTCTTGCCTGTTAAAAATAATCTGTCAGCTATTCTAGGCCTTAGTCAAAGTTGGATGCTTCAACGCTGCAAATAGGTCTTTGGTGATTGCCCAGGTAGCCAGTTGTCTCTGTGATTTGTTGCATGTTTTGGAAGTTCTTTGATTGCACTTCCTAATTGTAACAGGTAACATTATTTCCCTTCTCGGATCTTCTATGGGGTTGAAGACTAGATAAATGTAGCTACTTTCCTCTCATGACTTGGCCAAGTCATTTATTATATAAGACTTTAGCTAGTTAGAATAGGATATTTGTACTTATTGTATATAATTTTGTAGGTTTGTACTTACTGTATATAATTTCATAGTAGGCTTAGAACTCTCTTACTTAAACAAAAGGGGGAGGTGCTGTGGGCGTACCTTCCACTCCTTCAGCCAATAGTCGCTGAAGTACGAGCCCACAGTGCTGCGGGAGCACCTTCCGCTCCTTCAGCCAATAACCACTGAAATACCAGCCCACTGGGGCGTGGTATATTTCTCTTTAGAAAAGAGCAGCAAGCCTTGGCTCGGCCTCTTGGTTCTGGTGCTTGGTTCCAGCTCCTGCTCAAGCGACTTGGCTCCTTTCCTGACGATTTGTGTATATGTAAGTTTTACCCCCCCCCCGAAATAAATACCCCTTTAAAACCTAACTGGTGTGGGATTGATTCGCCATTATTTGGCGCCCAACGTGGGGGCAGCTCTGGCTGCTGAAGACCAGGGATAGCCCTGGGGAGAGGGTAGGGGAGGGGGTCAAAGCTTCCCTCTTTGTCTGAGATTGCCCTTAATGAGGATGCTGGGAGCAGTGAGCATGACCCTGGTCATGGGTTCAGCAGGTGGCAAGATCTAGGGAAACAAGCCACTTCAGGTGTAGAAGTGCTGATTACTGTAGTTTTGGGGAATTATTACAATTTAACTAAAATAAAGGTGTTTTATGAAATGGTATGGTCATGGCCAGTAAGTAGGATTAATTCTTTCCAATAGAAATTTTCCTGCTGCTAATGCTGGCGTCCTGACTTAACTCAGTGAGAAAACAGACAGCCTTAGCAGTGAAACGTGTAACTAAGTAATAAAATCTAATGTTTCAGGAGCCTCATTCGGGCAGTAAAGTTTTTGTTCTCTAAGTCCTTTTCCCCCTTACAAAGCTATACAGAGAAACTCTGTCTCAAAAAACAAACAAACAAACAACAACAACAAAAATTTAAGACCTTATTGTTGGAAGAAGTGAGTTAGATTTTACTCTTCCATTAGAGCATCATTTAGTTTTGACCAAAGGAAGCCAATAGCCTTTCATTATAGTAAAATCATTTAAGGTTTATCTTTTACAAACGTTGTGGCCTGGCAGGCCTTTTGCAACATGCTTTCTGGTTTTGGCCATATCTTTCCTTTTCTATTTTAGAACAATCTTTTCCTTTCAGGGAAAAAAAAATCTGTATTTTATATCTTAAAATCTTTTCTTAAAAGTTTTTTCAAACTTAAAAAAACTTTAACTTAAAAACATTATACCTTTCTAATATTTGCTGGTTCTTCTATTTTTCTTCACAAAGTTTCTCAATCTAGGTCATTTCCTTAACAAAAATAACTGTACTTAAGTGAAAACCCAGGAAGTTGTGTGTAAACTGGAAAAAAATGGACATTATACCTTAAATATCTAACAATAATGACAGGCAAATTTCTGCTGATGCTTTTATTTTCTCCTACCAGCAAATTTAAATGAAGTTCTTAGGTTTGTTTGTACCTTATGAACTAGGATGAATTTGTACTAAGTTTGAATCAAACTATTGGAGGCCAATTTTGTCAACAAACCAAATGCCTCAAGATGAGGGAATGCAAAAGACAAACACACAGGCACAGAGAGATGCTGGGATCTGGTGGGCTGGGCTCTCCGAAGAAGAGACTGCAGGACTCTGGAAGTGTCTGTCATCTCAGGTTGAACAGGGGGTGGGGTTATTGGATAGAGCTGAATTCAGGAGGCATGTGGACAGAGTCTCTGTGGGGAAGCAATCTTCAGCCATCATATCCAGGAGGAGAAAGCTAAGGTGGACATTTTCTGATCTGCCTGCCTCTGCCTGGGATTAAATGTGTGCACCACCATCAGCTGGCTAGCTCTTTTTTCTGATATTACACAATTTTTGTTTCCCTCGTTAGGCAATCATGAACCATTTTCCCAGCATGTCCCTGTCATTTCCCCTGGCAGCTGTGACTTGCTATTTCACGCACTTTCCTGAACACAGTGCTTTCTTGCCAAAGCTCCTGTGTGGGAAATGTGAGCACCTTTGGAGCCACGGCTCCGCTGCTTACTAGAGAGTAAAATGAGGGTGACAACACATCTGCTTCATGTAATGTTTGCAAGGATTCGAGGAGACACATGTAGGAGACACAGAAGTCTGCAAGGACGTTAGCGGTTAGCATCTGAAGGATTTTGGTCCTTGTACACCCATGTTCATCGCTGCAGTTTTCAAGATACACAGGACATAGGCGAACAGATGAAGGAAATGTAGTGCAGATGCGCAATGGACCATTATGCAGTCAGGAAGAAGGATGAAACCATAACGGTGGCAGGAAAATGGACATGACTGCAGATCATGTTAAGCAAAACAAACCAGACTCAGACGAGAGCCATGTTTTCTCTTATATGCAGAACCCGGTTTTAAAATTGTGTGAGTGTTTGTGTGTGTGTGTGTAACTAGAAAGGATAATGAGGAGGAGGAAGAGATGTCCAGAGAGGTGGGAAGTAGAGTGGTGAAATGTGTAATAAGAAAGCAAAGGAAAGGACGGACTGCGGGAAAAGAGTCCAGCAGAAGCGTGGAGTGCGTGTGGGGGGAGAGTTCATGAGAACAAAGTGTACTGCGACTGGGTGACACGCGTGTGAAGATGCTGTGTGACTATGACACATGTGTATAAAGATGCTGTGTGACACGGGTGTGAAGATGCTGTGTGACGTGTGTGTGTGAAGATGCCGTGTGACACATGCATGTGAAGATGCTGTAATAAAACCTATTAACTTCTGTACTAATCTGAAGACTAAACAAAAGAAAACAAAACAAAGAATGTCATCCAGTGAGCCTTGTTTGGTGTGGGAGGTCCTTCTGTCTATGAATAAAGAACTGCTTTGAGCCTATGGCAGGGAAGAACAGAACTAGGCTGGATGCTGGGAGGAAGAAAGACGGAGTCAGGGAGACACTATGGAGCCACCAGAGATAGACACTGGGAATTTTACCCACTAAGCCACCGCTACATGGCGATACACTGATTAATAGAAATGGGTTAAATTAAGATGTAAGAGTTAGTCAATAAGAAGCTAGAGCTAATGGGCCAAGCAGTGTTTTAATTAATATAGTTTCTGTGGGATTATTTTGGTTTTGGGCGTCCGGAACAAACAAACAAGCCTCTTCCAACACTTGTTAACCAGTGAACCTTGTTAACCAGTTAACCTTCTTAACCAGCGAGCCTTGTAACCACTAAGCCTTGTTAACCAGCGAGTCTTGTAACCACTGAGCCTTGTTAACCAGTGAGTCTCATAACCAGTGAGCCTTGTAACCAGTGAACCTTGTAACTAGAGAGCCTTGTTAACCAGTGAGCCTTGTAACCAGTGAGTCTTGTAACTAGAGAGCCTTGTTAACCAGCAAGCCTTGTTAACCAGTGAGCCTCATAACCAGTGAGCCTTGTTAATCAGTGAGCCTTGCCATTCCTGCCACCAAGAAGCTCATAAGACATGGCTGTGTTTACTGCTGTAGTTTTAGTTCCAGCCTTCTTCTTCATATGTTCCTGGCATCCAGAGCATGGCTGCCACACAATAGGTGGTCAGCAAATGTTTATTTACTGAATGAATGTATATAGGAAATACAGCAATATATTCTGGATATATTACTGAATGAATTCATATAGGAAACAGCAATATTTTTCCTTAAGGAAACCGAGGCTCAGAGAGGGTTGGCGACATAAAGTCTCCCAGTGATGGTTCTCCTGCCTGGCTGTCTTCTGTCACACCCTGCCTAGGTCTTACCTCTTCATCTCAGTTTTCAGAAAAGGCATTTTTGCTATTAGATGATTTCCAGGTGCTAACATGATTTAGAGTGGAAAGGGTTCTTCAAACTTGGAACCTACCGTGGTATCCACAGCCTTGACTGCTTCTGTGGGAATGTGCTTTGGAACAGGCTCGGTCTGCGACAGTGTCACGCATCCTGAAGCTCCTAAGGTAATGACCACGACCTGGCAGCCCCGTTCTAGGAGAACCAATGCAGCCTTCCCAGCCTCGGTTGGGTTACTCACTGTGAGGCCCGTTAAAATCTCAGCCTGGTAACACAAGGAAAGAAACCGCGGTCAGAATAAAGCAACTGAGATCTACTGCAGATTTGCCCTTTTCGAAAACGTGTCTCAGTGGTTGAAGGCACATGTTTCGCTGGCGGAGGACTAGGGTTTAGTTCCCAGCTTCCTCATGGTGGCTTGCGATCACTTGTAACTCCAGTTCCATAGGATCCAGCTCCCTCATCTGGCCTCCACAGGCCCCAGAACATGCATATATGCAGGTAAAACACTCAAATGCATAAAATAAATCTAAAAGTATTTTTTAAATTCTTGGAACAACTGGGGAAATTAATGTGATTTGTGTGTTAGATGACAATACAGAATTAGTGATAATCTTACATGTGACAAGAGTGTCGGGGTCCTTAGGAGAGGCACACTGAAAAAGTTAGGGGTACTGTGCATTATCTACACCTCACTTTCAACCAAAACAAAATATTTGTTTTTACTTTTTTTAAAAAAAATATTTTTAATGGTTTATTTAACTTTATTTTATGTGCATTGGTGTGAAGTGTCAGATCCCCTGCAACTTGATCTTTAGACAGTTGTGAGCTGCCATGTGGGTGCTGGGAAGTGAACCCGGGTCCTCTGGAAGAGCAGTCAGTGCTCTTAACCACTAAGCTATCTCTCCAGCCCCCTGTTTTTATTTTCCAATAAAAACAGAAAAGAAATATGCACTGGGGGTGGGAGAATATAGTAGTGTGGACACTCACAGTGAGGGGAGACTGTTTGCTGTATTGCTTTCTCAGCTCTTCTGGGTATAGAACTGGGAAGGGCAAATGCAGTCTCTGAAAGGAAGCAGGAATGTGGGGAAGTGGAGAGCAACGGCTACCAGTGACTGCACAGATGCTGTGTCTGTGAACACGGGCACCTAAGGATGCCATTCCCGTACCTGTGAACATGGGCACCTAAGGATGCCATTCCCGCACCTGTGAACACGGGCACCTAAGGATGCCATTCCCGCACCCGTGAACACGGGCACCTATAGATGCCATTCCCCGGCCTCTCCTGGCCTGGTGTCCCTCTCACGCTGCTGCAGACCACTGAAAGCAGAAGAGCCCTCTGTGACCTTCCTTAAATCACATACAATAAACAAGGAGGGCTTACGCAGGCTCAGCATTTCTCCTGGAACAGACAAGCATCTCGGGCTGAAACAGGGCTGAGAGGTGCCCCTCTTGCGTCTCTGGGGTGCTCCTCTGCTTGTGACCCGCACTTTTAAAAAAGTACTCAAGGAATTAGATAGTACTTTTTGACTCAGTGTGTCTAACTGAATTTTCTTTTCCATATGATCGCTTAACCATACACTATGTAAGACTGCATGTATGCCCTGTGTATAGTCACTGTGAATGTGCCCAAATGAAACCCATTTGTTATATGAAAGCAAAAAGTATGCAAATAGGCTGCAGAGGTGGCTCAGTGGGTAAGGCACTTGCCGCTAAGCCTAATGACCTGAGTTCAATTTCCAGGACTCAACTGGTTGAAAGAGAATGCTGACTCCCCTGAAACTTCCATACACGTGTCATGGCATGTGAGCATGCATGGACATGCACACTCATACAATGTATAAGAAACTTTTAAAGTGTATAACCAAGTTATGTATTTTCTGTATTACACTTTAATCATATCTTATATTTTCTTAAGAATGGGACTACATTTCACTTTTATTTGCTCTGATCACGCCCAAATGAATTTTTTGTTGTGTAAAACCCATTCCTCAAGTGTCGGCTCATTCTTGATCCCAACAGCAAAGGTTTCCTGAACTTGGCCAGGTATCTTCTCTTTCTGTCTTCTGGATGTTCCCTTTCAGTCTGGATTTGCTGTGCTCTGAGACCATCTTCCAATTTTAAGTATTTACTTAATTTGTATGTGTATGTGTGTGTGTGCCTGAGTGTATGTCTGTGTACCAAGTGTGTGCAGGAGCCTAAGGAGGCCAGATTAGAACACTGGATCCCCTGAACCTTAGTTAAAGATGGTTGTGAACTAACAGGCTGGTGCTGAAAACAGAACCCGAGGCCATTGTCTTTTTTTGTAATTATTTATTTTTATTTTATGTGCATTCGTGTTTTGCGTGAATGTATGTCTGCGTGAGGGTATCAGATCCCCTGGAGACAGAGTTATAGGCAGTTGTGAGTTGCCATGCAGTGGTGCGGGAGAATTGTCTGTAATCTGTCAATAATATTTTAAATAAATGCTGATTGGCCAGGCAGGAAGTATAGGCAGGAAAACCAGACAGGAAGTAGAGGTGATGCAATGAGAACAAGAGAATTCTGGGAAGTAGGAAGTTCCCTCCTCCATTCCTGCCCAGATCACTGAAGAAGCAACATGTGAGCTGCCCAGCTAGAAAAGGTACTGAGCCATATGGCTAACATAGATAAGAACAATGGGTTAATATAAGCTACAAGAACTAATAAGAAGCCTGACCTAATGGGTCAATCAGCTTTATAACTTATAGAGATCTCTGTGTGATTTTGGGTTGGGGGCCTAAACAGCTGTGGGAACCGGGCAGGACAGAAAATATAAACAAACAAGCCAGCCTTCATGTTACAGATGGCACAAACAAGCAGGCACCCGTGTGACAAATGGCCAACTGCTCATGTTACAATGTAGGTGCTGGGAATTGAACCCAGGTCCTCTGGAAGAATAGTCAGTACTCTGAACCACTGAGCCATCTCTTCAGGCCCAGACCTTTTATCTTAAAAAATAAGTTTTGTGTTAATCTGTTTTCCCAGGACCACTTCTGTTTGCTAAATTCACTGATCCATTTTTGAGACACTCACTGATATCTTCTAAAAAAACCTCCGAAATTGGGGCTGGAAAGATGGCTCAGCAGTTAAGAGCACTGACTGATCTTCTAGAGGTCTTGAGTTCAATTCCCAGCAACCTCATGGTGACTCACAACCATGTACAATGAGCACTGGTGCCCTGTTCTGATATAAAGTTGTACACGCAGATAGAGCACACATACACACATACACACACACATACATACACAATAAATCTTTAAAAATGTGTTTAAAAACATTGAAATCTCTGTTAACAACTCCTCTACCCCATATATGTTCATGTATGTGCATATGTGTGTATGTTTGAAGAAGCCCAGGCTACAAAGACAAGTCATGTGTAAGTGTTCTGACCCATTCTGCTCCAGGAAACACTAGTATCAACTATCACACATATGAATGAAGAATCCCTCAGCCTTTGAATTTTTCAACTCTTGCCACAGGCACTACAGAGCAAGAATGAGCCATGCTGTTCCCTATCCGAATTCACCATGCGTGGAAACTGGGAATGGCAGTATCACTGTTGCTTTGGGGGATGTGCTATACAGCAATAGCAACTATATAGACAAGGGCAGGATGTAATCAGACAGAGGCTGTGTTCTAATAGAATTTGTAATTTAATGGAGGAGACACATTAGCTGAATAAACAATTTGGGCTGTGAAAACTGTCTGAAGAATAAATACAGTGTCTTTTCAGTACCTACCAGGGAAATCTAAGCCAGTTTGGTGGTTGAGAGCAATGTAACCTCTTATTGTGAAATGGTTACTACCTCCCACAATTCCCTTTTTCTAGCCTGATGCCTAGCCATGGTGGTTGCTCAAAAATGTTGCATAATCTACAGCGGTTTGTTAAAATTAGTTTCCACGTAGCAGCCTTCTTTGTCTTGTGTCACGATGTTGTAAAGAGAGCAGGTTCAGAGAGCCTAGACCTTCATTTAGCCTTAGTGCCAAAGGAAATGCAAGCTTTATCTATCGTCAGTCCCTTCTCTCTGTGCGTGTTGCATTTGCCAAACTGAGTAAGAGATTCTGCATCTCAACATGAGAGAGAATTCTAGTCTAAGGTTATCTTTCTATAAAAATGGTGATTTAGCCGGGCAGTGGTGGCACACACCTTTAATCACAGCATTCAGAGGTAGAGACCAGGAATTTCTGTGAGTTTGAGGCCAGCCTGCCTGGTCTACAAAGTGAGTTCCAGGACAGGCTCCAAAGCTGCAGAGAAACTCTGTCTCGAAAAAACAGACTGGAGGGCGCTAACACGGTCAGAGGCTTAGTCAGTGTCAGATTCAGTCAGGCATGGATCAGAATCCTTTATGACCACCCAAGGCTTGGTTAATTATTTTCTGTCCTCCACATCCCAATAAACTGAAAAATCTCTTTTTACTGAATTCCCATGTGCTCAAACTGATATGGTTAGTCCTGCCTCTTGGTCTTATCCCATTGCCCGAAAGCCACTACCTTTACCTCGCTCTCATTGCAGCAGAAGACACTAGAGAGGGCATAGAACCGGGGGTCCAGGTCGGCAATGGCAGGAGCTGGGTTGAACAATGTTTTCACTGCAATGGAATGGGAAAGGGGCTCAGTAGTTATCATTTAAAAATATTAGTTTAGTCCTTATACATATCTTTAAGGTTAGATGTAAAGAAATGGGTTTCAGTAAGAGTTTTCATACCATCTTGACAAGGTGTACGTACAGACATTGAGAGAAATCTGCCACCATTTCTGCACTCACCAGATTAAACATCTATTAAACCACAGATAATAAAGGTTCAAGACCTCAGCTTCCACGAGAGCCTAGTATCAATTCTTTCTTATTTTCATTTCCTCTGTTTTTTACTTCAGCACGTCAGCTTCAAGGGCAAGCATCACATTTGCAACTAACATGGTCGTATAGTTCAGGTGCAGGCAACAAAAACATTGAAGTAAAAGTCTGGCATGAAAAGACATGCATGAATGCAGATGGGAAGGGGAGTATTTTGTAGGTTAATTTAGGTGCTTATCTGTGGGGCTCGTCCACAAATCCATTTTTTAAAAAATTATTTTTATTTTATGTGCTTTGGTGTTTTGCCTCCATGTATGTCTGTGTGAGGGTGTCAGATCTTGGAGTTACAGACAGTTGTGAGCGGTCATGTGGGTGCTGGGGATTGAACCCTGGTCCTTTGGAAGAGAAGCTAGTGCTCTTAACCGCTGAGCCATCTCTCCACCCCCCCATAAACTCACTTTTAAGAGAAGGAAAAGTGATGATAGGAAAGAAACAGCAAAGAATTCAAAATTTTCTTGATATTAATAGTAGGTATGAAACTAGTGGACATGTATGTATTTTGGGTAGCCAGGTATGCCTCCACAATAGATTAAAATTACCAACACACACACACACACACACACACGCACACACACACCATCTTCCATTCTTGGCTTCCAGGATCTAACTGGAAGCAGGACAAGATTAGAAAGGAAGGAAATGTCACTCACAGACTAAGCACTGGCTCAGACCAGACAACTCCAAGGGTAGGATGGATGGGCACAGCAGAGCAGAGAAGGTAGAACGCTCAGCCATTGTTACATGGACAGAACGCTTTTCAGAGGGGGAAGTAAAGCTCCGAGAGGAGGCCAACGCTGGACATCACACTCATCCTCTTGGACATGGTCAGGCTGGGCCCTAACCGAGAGTTCTTTGGCTTTGATTTTAGTGCTTGATCCTCTTTAAAATAGCAACATATCTAGACCACAGCTCTATGCATTGCAACACATCCTCCAATGCATGATATATTACATTTTGGTTTGGAATTCTGTGAATTCTTTTAAAGAGTTTAAAAAATTCCATTTGCAAAAATCTCTCACATTGGGATAAAACAGCTAGACTGGCTTTTCTTTTCCCAAACTGGATCCATCGGCTCATGTGGGAAATCATCCTACCTGTCTAGTCATACATAAAACCCTTTAGCCGCAGTTCTTAGAGACTGCTCCAGAACAGTGATTAGGAATTTGTACGCACAATAGCAGACCTGTTCAGATGTAGGATTTCTAGGCTCCACTTCCAGGCCACGGAATCAGAATCTCTGGGGGTATTGTCAGGGAACCCGCACATACATAAGTTCTCCAGGTGGCTCTCACATAGCTAACTTGGTAGTGACACATCCCACTGTCCAGGGGAGATGCTAATCGACTCATAACTGATGGAGGTGATCCATTGCTGCAACCCTGTGTGTACAGCCTGTTTCTGTACCTTCCTAGGTCTCATTTAACAGTTGGGTCCATCAGTGGTCTCAGCTAGTATAGGCTAACAGTATTTCCACGTTTTTTTGTTATTTTAGACTCTACAATGCCCTCCCACATAAATTCTGCTTTTTTTCCTGCTCAGATTTTTGTACAGTGCAATTGTATAGCTTAAATTAGAAAACGCACATTAAAGCCCCATGTAAACTATAAGGTGTTGTCCGGATATAAAAGATTATTACTGTTATTATACTGTCCTTTGCACACAGCTGACACCCCCCCCCCGTCCACCCCTTGTAACATGAGGGCCAGCTTGTTGGGGTTTCTGTCCGGCCCAGTTCCCCACAACCGGCAAGCCCCAAGGAAAATCAAACACAGGACTCCATAAGATTATAAACTGATTGGCCCATTAGGTCAGGCTTCTTGTTAGTCCTTATAACTTATGTTACCCCATTATCCTTACCTACATTAGCCACATAGCTCCATACTGTTCTCAGCTGGGCAAGTTACATGCTGCCTCTTCAGTGGTCTGCGTAGGAGTGGCTAGAGAGCTTCTGCTTCCAGAATACTCCCAGTCTCTTTGCCCCACCCCTACTTCCTGTCTGGCTTTCCTGCCTATACTGCCTGCCTGGCCAATCAGCGTTTTATTAAAATATGATTGACAGAATACAGACAATTCTCCCACACCAACCCCTTCTGCCTTCTGTTCAAGTGTGGAGCCCACCACCAAGTTCTCAGTGGGTTCTCATATCTCTTAGGGCTTAGAGCTGCACCTTCTACAAGAAGGTCCTTTGTGCCCAGCATTCAAATGTAGTCAGCTTTTATATTTCCTGGATAGCACTGGGGTAATGTGAATGGGAATGGTCCCCTTAGCCTCATATGTTTGGCTACGTGGTCCCCAGCTGATGGAACTATTTGGGAAGGATTGGGAGATGCGGCACTGCTGGAGCAGGTGTGTCACTGGGTGTGGGCTGTGAAGTTTCAAAAGCTCTGCCTTTCCCAGTTAGCTCTCTTTGCCTTGTGCCTGTGTCCAAGATGCGAGCTCTCAGCTGTTCCTCCGGTACCATGGCTGCCTGTGTGCTGCTATGCTCTCTGCCAAGCTTGATGGCCACTGACTCTAACCCCCAAACCAAAAGCCCCAAATAAACTTTTTCTTTTGTAAGTTGCTGTCTTAGTCAGCATTCTATTGCTATGAAGAGACACTGTGACTATGGCAACTCTTATAAAGTAAAGCATTTAACGGGAGTTTGCTTACAGGTTCAGAGGTTTAGTCCATTGCTATCATGGTGGTGAGTATGGTGGCATGCAGGCAGACGTGGTGCTGGAGAAGTAAAGAGTTCTCCATACAGATCTACAGGCAATGGGAAGAAAGAGCCATTGGGCCTGGCTTGAACTTCAGAAACCTCAAAGCATACCCTGACTGGCACACTTCCTCCAACAAGGCCATGTCTCCTAATCCTTTCAAATAATGCCACTCCCTAATAACTGAGCATCCCCATCTCTGAGTCTTTGAGGCCATTTTTATTAAACTATTGCAGTTGCTTTGATCATGGTATCTGATTACAGCCATAGGCAAGCAATCAATACAAGCACATTGTTCTCTATTCCCCCAAACATCCGATGAATGCCTTGTTCAGCCAGCATGGTCCTCAAGCCTGCATCCCCGAGCATTTGAGCAGAGGTGCTACATCAAGTCACCAGTAACAAAGATGCAGAATGAAGCCATTCTTAGAGAAGTTCCTTTGGGTTCCTCCAAAGATCCAGGATCAAGCAGTTTGTTGTACATATTCACCTTACAGAAGGTGACAGGCACATTAGTGAGCAGTATGGTGACGCTCATGCTTGTAGGAGAAAAACAAAGGGAATTCTACGTGTCCCTCTGAAGAGTTGGCTGAGAAAAGCTGGACTGGCTGCTGGTCTAAGTCAGGTCCCTGGACTGGCCGGTCTAAGTTGATTCCCTGGACTGGCTGGCCTCAGTCCATTCACTGGTCCTTTTTTGTCTTTGGTCCACCTGATAAATACTCTTGCTGTGGGGCAATAGTCTGTATTCTGTCAATTATATTTTAAATAAACACTGGTTGGCCACTAGCCAGGCAGGAAGTATAGGTGGGACAACCAGACAGGAAGTAGAGGTGGGTCAACCAGACAGGAAGTAGAGGAGGGTCAATAAGAACAGGAGAATTCTGGGAAGAAGGAAGTTCCATCTGTAGTGTTGACCCAGCCACAGAAGAAACAAGATGTGATTGCCTTGCTGAATAAGGTATCGAGCCACGTGGCTAGCATAGACAAGAATAATGGGCTAACATATGTTATAAAAGTTAACAAGGAGCCTGAGCTAGTGGGCCAATCAGTTTATAACTAATGTAGACCTCTGTGTGATTACTTTGAGACTTAATGACTGTGGGAACCGGGCAGGACAGAAAACTCAGCCAATATACTCTAAAGCTGCTAAAATGAATGGCGTCACTTTTGCTTTGTCAGAGAAATTTCTGTACTTTATAAACAAAAAGAAGTCAGTTTTGTGGCTTTCTTTCCAAGACGAAACAAAGCATAGCTATGTGTGCATATGCTCATAGAGAAGAGGAAGAGTCTGAGAGGCTGCTCACAAAACCATGAATGATTAGTTGCAAAGACTACTGGGAAGAAGTCTGACTGCAGATTCAGTGTTATACTTCAGGGAAAGACCTCATTCTCTGAACATGCATCCTGTCTTCTACCAGTGACGAAATGACATTCAGGTTAGTAGTGAGGGACAGTGGAAAACAAGTTGGGATACAAATGACATGCCATCAACAAGGTTTCAACAGTTGTGGAAGCTAAATGATGCCATTATGTGGGCTTACTAGGCTATTTTCTCTGTCTTATTATACTTGGAATTTTCTATAATGAAAATAAATGTTAAAGAAAATTACATTGTGTTTTAAGCATCAATGACTGGAATAAGAGACTCTTTAAATTAATTACCATAAATATTGCATACAATCAAGCAAATCTTATTTGCCTGTCTTTCCCTTGGGAAGAGCATTCTTTCCAACCGCTTCTGGTTATGTAAGCGTGGTTAGTGTCTAATGTGTGGTTTAGAGGACCTAAGCTTAGGGCAGAAGTGAAAACGCTGCTAGGAAATCACTCTTTCAGCTTCTCCTGCTATAAATAAACAGAAACCCTTTACCAGGATGAAGAAACATGAGGAACTAGTAGACACAGGTAGTTAGAGAGAAGTACAAATTTATCACACCCAAGATGGAAAAGATGATGTCACCCCGGGACCGGGAAAACCAGAGAACAACTTGGAGCTGCAGAGAGGGTGACAGGACACAACAGTAATTATCACCCATTACAGTGGGAGATGCACTAACCCCCTGGTTATTTTAACCACACACCAACAGCTCACACAGTAATGCTGACGAGGAGGAGGTGAGCCTAGAGAAACAGCTGGTAGGCTGGGAAATGGGGCAGAAGATCTTAACACTGCCAGGGAAGAGAGGAAGGCCAGCTCAGAATGCCCTGAGAGCCAGGTGGTGGTGACACTTGCCTTCAATCCCAGCACTCGGGAGGCAGAGGCAGGCGGATCTTTGTGAGTTTGAGGCCAGCCTGGTCTACAGAGTGAGTTCCAGGATAGCCAGAACTGCACAGAGAAACCCTGTCTCAGAAAAAAAAAATCAGAATTCAGGAGAGCTGACCAGAAAAAGTATGCAATCATCAGAGATCAGAAAGTAGCATTGATGAAGAAGAAGAATTTAGGGTTCTCATTTATAAGAATTTTACACATGTTTAAAAAAATTTGTTCTGGTGCTGGGCGGTAGTGGTGCACACCTTTAATCCTAGCAATGGGGAGGCAGAGGCAGGCAGATCTCTGAGTTCAAGGCCAGCCTGGTCTAAAGAGTGAGTTCCAGGACAGGCTCCAAAGCTACAGAGAAACTCTGTCTTGAAAAACAAACAAACAAGCAAACAAAGAATGCCTAAGATTCAGGGGAACAGGGAACTAAAGTTAACCCAAACAAAGAAACTGTGAGGAGAGTGGGATCCCAACACTGGCTTGGCTGTCCCTTCACTGGAGCTCTTTTTTGGGGAGTTGAGCTGTAAAATAGCTCCAAGTTTAGCCCACATGTGGGACAATGTTATTGCAAAAGTCTGCCAAGAGCTTCAGTTTGCCAAATGGAAAAGGGCTAAAGTGGCATTAAAAGACATTTGTATCATACCTAGGATTTAATCTTGGTGATATTACAGTCTCAATAATTTATAATTGTCCCTGTAATGTTCCATTTGCTTTGAAATGGATATAAAGACCAGACCCAACATGAACAGTTTCGCCACCGGCAGCCCCAGCACCAGCTCTCCAGCAGGCCCGCCTAACTGCACTGTGACCCGGTGTGAGCTGATTTTGTTGTTTCTTTGTCTCGACATTGTTAGTGCTGTGTCTAAAAGCAATTCTTTCATTTGGGTAAAATCCAATTTTGAGACAGTGTGGTCAATACAGGACTTTCTCTTGGCATTTTAGCGACTGTAGGTCATCTGGTTATGTAATGTGTAGAATTCAAATTTGCTACTTGTAAGGGGTGATAATGAACTCAGATGACAAAGAAGCACCCCATTGCCTCGTGGGAACCGGTCACTAGTGCTGCCTGGTGGGCTCTGTGATCAGTCCTTGGTGACAGCAGTGATCAGGAGAGTGTTCAGCAGAGACATGGGGGGTGGGAGGGTGGAGCAAGCACCTGACTTGCAACTGAGGCTCCCTATTTGCTAAGTGATTCATTTGGAAGTCAGTACCATTCTTCATGACCCCTAAACTAGTGTTCTCTTTTCATCTTTACATTCTTGTCTCACTGGAGCTGAAGATGCACTAAACACACCCACGAATTCGCACACTCACTCTCTCTCACCCGCCCCACCCCCACCTCACAGTGCAGAGTCTGGCTGGTACCTACCAAATAAGGGCAGCTCACTGGTCTAGAGAAAGCTGCCCATCTGGAGGAGCGCTAGGCAGAGGTGAGTGGGTGTGCTCTAGGGGGCATGCGGCCACTATTACAATGTGTGGACTTTACTGCTCTGTACACGCTCTTCTACACCAGGACCACGTGGCAGTCTCTAAAGTGGGGTCTAGGGGACAGCTGCTTTTGCTGTGGAACCTGAAATCCTGTTGTCCACTCTCATTAGAAGTGGGAGCTGTAGATGCCCCTCGGCTGAAGAATGGATAAAGAAAATGTGGTACATTTACATAACGGGGTAATACGCAGAGGTAAAAAATAATGACATCTTGAAATCTGCAGGCAAATGGATGGATCTAGAAAAAACCATATTGAGTGAGGTAACCCAGACCCAGAAAGACAAATATAATATGTACTCACTCATAAGTGACTTTCAGACATAAAGAAAAACCAACCTGCAGTCCACTACCCCAGAGAACCTAGACAACGAAGAGAACCCTAAGAGAGACATACATGGATAGGCATAGGAAGGAGAAAAAGACAAGATCTCCTGAGTAAATTGGGAACATGGGAATCACGGGAGAGAGTAGAAGGGGAGGAGGAGGAAGGGAGAAGAAGGAAGAAAAATGTTTCGCTCAATAAAAACAATTTTAAAAAGTGCACAAAAAATAGAAGTGGGAGGTAGGGGCTGGAGAGATGGCTCAGTGGTTAAGAGGATCGATTGCTCTTCCAGAGGACCCAGGTTCAATTCCCAGCACCCACATGGAGCTCACAACTGTCTGTAACTCTAGGTCTGGCATTCTCACACATATTTGCAGGCAAAAGGCTGATGCAAATAAAATGAAAAGAAATAAGTTATTAAAAAAGAAGTGGGAGGTTGATTGAGCTAAGTCTTTAACCTCCTGAGTCCCAGCTCCTTCATTCTCAATCTGAGAGAACTATGTAGCTGAAGATAACGTTGAAATTTTGATTCTCCTGCCTCAGTCTCCCAAATGCTAGCATTCTCAGCATGCACCAGCACGCTCAGCTTATAGGGTTTCCTAGAATCAAATTATTAAAAAGAGCTTTATAACTTACAAACTGGAAACTACATATAAGCACAAGCTACTAGCACTTCTAGTCTTATGATGGAGCAGCTGCCTTTATCGTGGTTTGACTCTCCACAGATTCAGTTATACATGGACAATGTCAATGATACCAAAAATATTAAGTGGAAAAACTCAGACATTACAGTTATAAGTTTCACACCATTCTGAGCCCTGCAGTCCGGCCTCATGCCATCCTGATCCAGCCCCACCCCCGGGATGTCAATCACTTTACCACCGTGTATATACGGCTTCTATTGTTAGCCACTTAGGTGGCCTGTTCAGGTATCGAAGTGCTTGTGTTCAGGGAACCCTTATTTTATTTTATTTATTTATTTTAATATTTATTTATTTATTATGTATATATTATGTATACAATATTCTGTCTGTGTGTGTATGCCTGCAGGCCAGAAGAGGGCACCACACCCCATTACAGATGATTGTGAGCCACCATATGGTTGCTGGGGATTGAACTCAGGACCTTTGGAAGAACAGGCAATGCTCTTAACCTCTGAGCCATCTCTCCAGCCCCAGGAACCCTTATTTTATTAACAGTGGCTCCAAAGTACAAGAGTAGCGAGGCTGGAATCCAGGTCCACAGAGTCATACAGTGTTTTCTTCCAGGGAAAACATCAGGCAGGCGAGCAGACTGGCACACGGTATCCACTTTACCTGCTTACAATGAGTACAAGGCACAGACTGGGCTTTGGTTTTTGAGATGGGATCTCATGTTAGCTCAAGCTGATCTTGAACTTGCTATGTGGTTGAGGATGACCTGAACTTAAAAAAAAATATTTTCAAAAGTCACATTTATTCCTTTATTGTATGCACTCATGCACACACATGCACACTCCTTCAACAGAGCACACGTGGAGGATGGAGGACGACTGTGGGTTACATATATATGTAGCTCTCTGCTTCTACTGTGTGGGTCCTGGAGACAGAACTCAGGTCACGAGACTGGGCCCGAGGTGACCCATCTCACTGACCGGCCCTGGAATTCCTGATCGTCTTGCCACCACCTCCCAGGTTCCGGGATGACAGGTGTGCACTGCCACGCTCGGGGATCCAAGAGCGATTGGATTTCACATGCTAAGAAGCAGTCTACAGCTTGGCTACCTCCAGCTCCGGAGACTGCTCGCCACGAGCATTGGACTCATCTGTGACACTTTAAGAAGATGGAACCAAATGAATTTTGGCTTCGAATTCTTTCTGACAGCTTTGAGTCCATTAAAAATACAGTAAATGTCAGTGAGAATTTGCCATAGTATATTGTTTTGCCAAGAGGAAAATTTGTTAAATCAGTATAAACACTTTAAAATTCTCCACAAAAATCATTTTAGAGATTGAGTTTCCTTTAAAGAAGAAACTGGATTGATTGATTTATTGTGGGGGAGGGGTGTGCTCACACGCCATGGTATACAGGTGGAGCTCAGAGGAGAGCTTGCAGGAGCTGGCTTTTCCTTCCGCCATGTAGTTCCCAGGTATTAATCTCATGCTGTCAGGCTTAGTGGCAAGTGTCTATACCCATTAAGCCATCTAGCCAGTTCTCAGTGACTTCTTTCCCACTTATTGTCAGATAGAACATGAAATGCTTTAGGAGAAATCATGCACATGATGTACATGCGCACACACACATGTACCCCATACACATATGCTCTGTTCCCTAGGGCCCAGTGCCTGACACCTACCGCCTGTACATACTGTGTTGTCTTCATCTTTATTTCCCATCTTGCTGGGAAGTGTTATTAGGGAAAGTCATTGTCATTTTCTCTCTATTCTACTCTTCTTTTGAAAATTTAAATTTATTTATTAAAAAACTATCTTTTCTCATTTCACATACCAATCCCAGTTCCCTCTCCCTCCCCTCCTCCCACTCTCTCCCCATCCACTTCTCAGAGAGGGTAAGACTTCCCATAGGAAGTCACCAAAGTCTAGTACATTGCTTTCAGACAGGACCAAGGCTCTCCCCACTATATCTAGGCTGAGCAAGGTATCCCTCCAAAGAGAATGGGTCTCAAAAAGCCAGTGCTCAAAAATTCTAGTCTCACTGCCAGTGGCCCCACAGTCTGCCCCAGACATACAACTGGCACTCACATTCAGAGGGCCTAGTTTTGTTCTATGCTGGCTCCCTTGCTGTCAGGCTGGAGTCAGTGGGCTCCTATTAGCTCAGATAAGCTGTTTCAATGGGTGTCCCCATCATAGTCTTGACCCCTCTGCTCATATTCTCACTCCTCCCTCTCTTTGACTGGACTTTGGGAGATCAACCCAGTGCTCCACTGTGGATCTCTGCTTCCATCAGTTGTTGGATGAAGTTCTATGATGACATTTAAGATAGTCATCATTCCAACTACAGGGTAAGGCCAGTTGAGGCACCCTCTCCACTATTGCTTAGGGTCTAGGCTGGGTTTATCCTGTGGATTCCTTGAAATTTCTCTAGTGCCAGGTTTCTTGCTAGCTCCATAATGGCTCCCTCAATCAATAAACCTCTTTCCTTGCTCTCCAGCTCTATTGCCACAAATACAAACATTATCATAACAGCAGCTAGTTTTGTCTTGAGCAAATGGGGCTACATCAAGGTATTAGCTTATTATTTTTGAGACTCAGGCTCAGGGTCTGGCTCAGGCTGGCTTTCAGCTCCGCATGTAGCCCAGGCTAACCTTAATTGCATGGTCTTTGTGCCCCAACCTCCTGAGTGCTGGGATTTCAGGTGTGCCCACAACATTAAACTATTCCAATTCCAATTCAGAGAGAAAAATGGATAGGAGAGAAGAAAATTGGGACTTACAAGTATGACATCATGCCTGGCATCATCTCTTATTTCATTCTATCCATAGACCAAGCCCACAGGACACATTTCTGTCTTTTACAATCAGTTCCAGAAAAATTAGCTAATTTTGCTAAGACCCCAAACCCGACAAAGGGTAGAAATGAGATGCTTTCTCTCCTAGGCCATGGAAAAAAAATGAAACAAACTACCTAGATTAAAAATATATGCTCATGCAGTATTTGTTGGGAGGTCAAGAGAGGAAGAAGAGAGAAACCCCGGCCGGCTAACTCCCGAGGTGGGCCTCAGCATACAGTGCTGACTAACTGGGTCGGATTGAATATGTTCAAAGTTGAAGTAAAACAAAATTCAGATAATAGACACTGGCAATATAGCACCTATTGCATACAAATAATCTATTGTATACTGAAAAGATGATAGAATTTTAGAAGAAGAAGAAATAATGGATCATTGTTTTAGTTTTTGTTTGTTTGTTTGTCTTGCTTTTTGAGATAGGCGTTACTATGTAGCCCTGACTGTCCTGGAACTTACTCTGTAGATCAGGTGGCCTCAGACTCACAGAGGTCTGCCTGCCTCTTCCTCCCGAGTGCTAGGATTAAAGGCATGTGCCACCACTGCCCGGCTAAGACTGAATCTTTGACATCTGGAGCAATGCATCAGAAGTACCGGGCAGTGACGGGCGACAGCAGGCGGTAGGAGACAGCTTTCCACCTTGGCTGTTACCTTGCTGCAATCTTCAGAGGCTCCAGTTGCTCCTTAGGTCGTTTCTGCTGAGTAGACTCCAGGTTTTATATTTCGGGATATCGGATATGCTACTCATGTTGTTTTTACTCTATTTGGGAGTTTTTCTAGCCTTATCAAGAACTAGAAGCCGGTGAATCTCACAGATGGAGGAACGAATGTTTTACTACAAAGCAATGCTTTAACTCATCTTGAAAGGTTAGCTTTAATTAAGACAGTGATAAAAGCTCTCACAGAAAGAGTGACAAATCTGTAGAATTACCTCCACTGCTGCGGGCCATTGTCAGAGCTTCCGGAGAAGTTGCTGGGCTTATTTCGAGTTGGCAGATCATCACTCTGGCTCTGCTAATGACACTGGCTGCCTTCTGCAAGTCTTCAGTATTCAAAAGCAGATTTGCTCCAGCCACTGTGACGATGATATTCTGGCCTATAAAGAAATTCTACATATTTATACCAAACCAAGCCAAGCAGTGATATGTTGCACTGTTGAGCAGTCCTTTGAAGGCATTATACGGAACGCGTTAGAAGAGTTAATCTTAACATTTCCAGGACATTCAGGTTTAGTTATTATGTTCCAAATGTATTGTTGGCACTATTTCCGTGAGATTCATAATATTCTAATTTTTTCTTTTTAAAGGAGATAGGATCTTGCTATGTTTTCCAGGCTGGCCTTGAGCATCTGGGCTTAAGAGCTCCTGCCGCACCTTCCCGCATAGGTGGGACTATGGGTACATACCACTATAACTGATTTACTATGAGAACTTAATCATTTTACATGTACTTATTTATTTTGTGAGTGTGTGTGCATGCATGCCATGGGCATGCATGTGGAGGTCCTAGGATTCAGTTCCTTCCTCTTACCATGTGGTTTCAGGAACGAAACTCATGTCTCCAGGGATCTGCCTGCTGAGCCATCTCTCCTGCAAAATGATCACCTTGAAGAAAATCTCAATATTCTTACATACAAAGAATAATAGCTGAGAAATGATACATAACCTACTTTTATTTCTTTATGTGAAATGACTAATACATGCATATGGTAAAGATTGTGGATTCTAAATGATGGGTTCCACAGAGATGAATATAGGTAGGAATAACCCTGCAGAACGCTCGAAACAAACGCTCTACTGTATGCGAACAGTTCATGTGTGTACCATGTTTTCCCAAAAGTGACCTTGTTACTCTGAACACATTTTTTAATATCTAAAAGACAGAAAATAAATGAGATATGCAATCTCTAACTTTATTTGGCCTGTACTGTACAGATCAAACAAAGAAATACAGCCAACGATCTGATACACTTTAGCATCTGGACCCACTCTCTATAATCCTTATATACACCCACATGGGAGGGGTTGTGATGCTCCTTATCTGCAGACATATGGGGGTGTGTATGTGTATGTGAGTGTGCATGCGTATGTGTGTGCGCTTGAGTGTGTGGAGAGGGCAGAGGAAAAACAAATGTTGTTCTTCATCAGCTGCCTTTTTAAGAAATCTTATCTTTTGAGACAGGGTCTTTTACTGGCCTGGAGTTTGTCAAGTAGACTAAATGAGCCCCAGGCATCAGAGCTGGGATTGCAATCATGTGCTTTCATGCCCAGATTTTGTTTTTTTTTTTTTGTTTTTTTTTAAATTCTTCTTCTTCTTCTTCAATATGAGTTTTGGGAGTTGAACTCCAGTCTTCTAAAGTACTGTGGTGACTGATCTCTCTCGCCAGCACCTGAAAAATGAACTCTTAAGAGGTGTGCTGTCCAGCGTTGGATTCACAACAGTACATGTGCTACTGACACTTGAAATATTGCTGGTCTGAACTGAGATGCACTTTAAATAGAAAATACACAATGGCTTCAAATTTAGTGCAAAGAACAGGAAGTCACATATCTCACTCTTTTTAAACATTTATTTATTTATTTGTGTGTGTGCACGCGTGGGCAGTGTGTGCCACAGGACACATGTAGAGGTCAGGACAACTGTGGGAGTTGCCTTTCGCCTTCTACCACATGGATCTAGGGATGCAACTTATGTTGGCAGGCTTGGCAGCAGGCATCTTTACCTGCTCAGCCATCTCTCTGGCTAATCTAATTTTGTAAAAACACACTGAAAAGTTTTAATTTTAAAATAAATTTAACTACATGGTGAAGTGATAATATTTTGGATAATTGGGTCAACATACTGTCAAAATTAAATTTATCTATTTCTCTTTTTTCTTTTAAAAACGCGGTTCCTGGACAATTTTAAAACTGCCTGTGGCTTGCATTTTATTTCCATTGGACGGCACAGCTGTAAAGGAATGAGCTGTAGCAGGCACTTTTCAGTGCTGCAGGCTGCTTGTGCAGAGCGTGTACAGACATGACCTGAAACTGCCTCTCCACACAGACCCGCCCCAGCCTATAATCTTACCACATGTGTGTTTGTTGGCTACGAGGAAAACTCAATAAAGTGGGGATGGCTCTGCACAGGCACAACCTCAGTCTTGGAAAAATGCAAAGAGCCCACGTGCTGAAAGACTGCATCTCTCCGTCTTTTCCCTCGCAGTGACCTCATTCCTCTGCTGGAGACAACTGCAGTGTAGTGTACTATGCCTTTCTAGATGGACTTTTGTGGCTGAATGACAACCTAAGACCAAAACTGTCCATAGACAAAGACACGTGACTAGCTCGATCATGCCTTAAATTTAACTTGCCAAAATAACGCTCATCATTTTGTCTGGCACTCTTGCCCCTTCATATGAAGGAGCTGATTGTTCCACTTCTCCATATTTATTCTTATTTTTAGATGGTTTCTCTCTGCAATTTAGGCCGGCCTTGAGCTCCTTGTAATCTTCCTGTGTGAGCCTCAGAGTGCTTGGATAACAGACTTGTGCTGCCGTGTCCCGCACAGTCTACATCCTAGGATATGACCTTATTATAAATCAGGCTTACCATAATAGGCGTTCATATATACTACTAAATTTTGAATTGAAAATGAAGATTTTGTTCATAGGAAAGGAAGACAGAAAAGCTGAAGTCATTCCTAGAAGACAACATGGAGTTACGGTCAGAAATAACCTGCTTTCGGCAAAAATCCTTATCGATGACATAGCTTAACGTAACAAATGTGCGTTCTATGGTCATAATGAGAACTTAACCTAGTGCTTTTACTGTTGCAACTTAAGCATTGCTGAAGTTGAGATGAAAACGCTATACCACGACGTAAAATGGTCATGCAGAAGTATACTATCAGGGGCTGGAGATGAGGCTCAAGTTGGTCCAGTGCTTGCCTAGTTTGCACAAAGCCCAGATTTGGTCCTGAGCACTGCATGAATTGGGCACGGTGGAACATGCTTGTGATCCCACTACCTGAAAGATGTAGGCAAGAGGATCAGAAGTTCAAAGCCATCCTGGAGTATATGACACCTTTGTCTCAAAGCAAACAAAAAACAAAGAAACCAACCTCCAAAGAAACAAACCAGCTGCCTGAAATCCCAGCACTCAGAAGGCTGGACAGGATGTCACTGAGTTCAAAGTGAGTCTAGGCTACAAATAACTTTCCTCTTAAAAAAGTATATATGCAGTCAATATACTAAGTGAAAAATATTATTGATATTATGTGGAAATATTGAAAGATTCCTGAAAGGAAAAATTTAACATATCTCAAATTGCATGCCTCTTTGGATGGCACAAAGAAATTTCATGCCATCTGATTCTGTCTTACCTGGGCTGTGAGTCATCTCTTTGTTCAACATAGCATGTAGACACTGCCTGTGTATGCACTCCCTACCCTAGCATGTAGACACTGCCTGTGTATGCACTCCCTACCCTAGCATGTAGACGCTGCCTGTGTATGCACTCCCTACCCTAGCATGTAGACGCTGCCTGTGTATGCACTCCCTACCCTAGCATGTAGACATTACCTGTGTATGCACTCCCTACCCTAGCATGTAGACATTATCTGTGTATGCACTCCCTACCCTAGCATGTAGACACTGCCTGTGTATGCACTCCCTACCCTAGCATGTAGACACTGCCTGTGTATGGACTCCCTACCCTAGCATGTAGACGCTGCCTGTGTATGCACTCCCTACCCTAGCATGTAGACGCTGCCTGTGTATGCACTCCCTACCCTAGCATGTAGACGCTGCCTGTGTATGCACTCCCTACCCTAGCATGTAGACGCTGCCTGTGTATGCACTCCCTACCCTAGCATGTAGACGCTGCCTGTGTATGCACTCCCTACCCTAGCATGTAGACGCTGCCTGTGTATGCACTCCCTACCCTAGCATGTAGACGCTGCCTGTGTATGCACTCCCTACCCTAGCATGTAGACACTGCCTGTGTATGCACTCCCTACCCTAGCATGTAGACGCTGCCTGTGTAGCCATCTTGATTATCAGACGGGCTGTTTAGATAGCGCAGGTCTGGTGCTCATTTCAAGCTCTGCACAGCAGCACAGCGCTACAGCAGAATGCCCGCGCCATTCCCTCACTTGCTTTCATCATGTAGGTGTCATGTCACCTCACAGCATCACGTGACAGCCAGTGCAGGACAATAAGATCTTTTCAGATAGATTACACTGACATACATTCACTATACTATATTGTTATAAACATTTTATTTTATTATTACTATTGTAAATTTCTTACAGTCTCTAATTTATAAACTAAACTTTACTATAGGGATATACATACAAAAAAACATATAGAGAGACCAGGATTATTGGCGGTCTTAAAATGTATTTCTTAATGGCAGTGGTTCTCAACCTGTGGGGTTGCAACCCTTTAGGGGCCACATATCAGATATTATAATTCATAACATAGCAAAATTCCAGTTATGAAGTATAAATGAAATAATTTTATGGTTGGGGTCACCACAACATGAGGAACTGTATTAAAGGGTCGCAGCTTTAGGAAGGTTGAGGACCCCAGCTCTAAGGATAAGGGAGAACCACGTTATAAATCAGACCTTGTAACAGATCCTAACATATCTCACAATGCACTAGGTTCTATTCTACATACCCCAGGGGTGCCTCGTCTTTACAAATATAGACCTTAATTTAAAATAAAAAACTCAATGTAGATATTTTTACACTTAGAACAGTTGGTAGATTATGAAATCTCAATTTGAAAGTCATTGCTGGTTTTTGTTTGTTTATTTGTTTGAGACAGAGTCTCACTATGGCCCCGGCTGTCCTGGAACTCCATGTAGATGAGGCTGGCCTCAAATTCACAGATCTGCCACCAGGCCTAGCTGTGGCTACTGTTTTTAAAGAGCAATGTTCTTACTATGGCAGAACTATGTACATTGACTTCTGAGGCTTCATTGCTGATTAAAGACAAAGTTGAATATTAATGATAAGTTAGAAGTAATTACTTGCTGCCATTTTCTCAGTAAATAATCTATAAATATGATTTGTCAAATTTTGTATGCACCCATTTACATTTATTTACTTAGTGGAAATGACAGGTAAGTACTTGACTGTTTTGAGATACACATATCAGTTCCAAGCTCCCATGAAGGGTAAAGGGGGCATGACAGGACAAAGATCTTATTTGGAAATATCTCTATATATGCTTCATATATACTAGGTGAAGTATTTTACATATGATCAAGGTGGGGGACATAATTTAAGGGAAATGTTTTTATTTGGATTGGAACAGCCACACCTCAGGTCATGGAGGAGCATGTGGTAAGAGGCCGGAAGGACTAGGGAAAAATGGTTGCTTCCAACCTAGTTCTGGAAATGGGCTGTCTGTTCCAGGCGGTGACACTCGCATGTGAAGCACATACCTTCATCATTGACAATTATAGAAGCAGCTCCTGTTGCAGCATCTCTGGTCTCATATGTAAATTCTACAAGAAAAGGAAGAAAATTACAATCACATAATATACAGCCTGGCATGGATAATTTATTTGAACAATTTCAATGTGACACTAATTCTTGGAAACACTTTTTAACCTTTAACCATCTGGAATGAGTTAAAAAAATAAGTAATTAGTGCTAATTTATACCCATCACCTATACAATGAGGAAACCTGGCATCTTTACAGTTAGTAGCACCGTTTCTTTGCATTAGCAACGGCCCATCAAACTACCCACACTTACTAATCCTTTACACTATGCACAGTTGTATACATATGCATTTTTTAGAACATATTTCTTTTCCTCACTATAAAAAAACATGACGGACTTGAGACAAAAAACAAAAGGTTAAACATTTAAAAAATGATCTTGTTTGATTTTCTTCATTTTCATAAGCTTTGTATTTCACCGTGGACTGTGGTCTGACATGGAAACAAATGTTCACCAGGCAGTCTCCGTAGCTAATTTTCTAAAGTAATTTTGGCCAAAAATAATTAGGTTTTATTTTCGGAGCTGTGAGTAGAAAGTCATTATTAACTTGACCCCGTCACTTGACTGTGTGAGAACACAATGTGCGTACAATATGCTCATGTTTATTTCCTTGCCTTTACTTCTGAGAACTTAGGAGTCCATTCTTCTCTCTTCCACCTACTCAAATTGTACCTGTTTTTCAAGCACCAACTTACGTCTACCTTCCTTCTTTTGGCTCTCATTAATCCTCTCATTTCCAGACCTCCTACACAGCATTCCTGATCACTGCCATAATTCAGTGCCATCTTACACTGTTTGTAACTCCATATTTGTCCACTGGGGCTTCCTTAAACTTGGAGTTATGCTAGCTTAAAATATATTGTCCTTCCCAAAGTCCGGCACACGGAAGGTGTCCCATTAGCGCCACATCAGTTTATTTTCAGTTTATTTTCTTGGACCTGTCTTATTCCTGAAGGGATGTGACCACGAGCACCAGAGTATTCTGTTGTGGCTGCAGACAAGGCTTGGTGCTGACAAGGCTTTGCTATAGCAGGGCTCTTGTCTTGAGGGCTGTTCCTGTAACTGCACATGATCTGAGGCAGTCTGTGTGTGCAGCCTGTTCCAGCAGAGAGGAGGCAGTCAAAGGCAGCTTCAACAAAGATGTAAGCCAGGGCAATTCTCAGGACCCAGTGGTCTTGCATCGAAAGGGTCTTCTCATTATGAAGGTATTCTCATGCCCTGTTCTTCAAGCTCTCTTACCCGAAGCCCCTCAACCCCGCACTTACTGTTTTCCTTGTTTACACACAGTGCAGATTAACAATTTGTAAAATAGAAAAACAATGCAATAAAAGCAAAAAAGAGTATCATAAGATATAAAGTCTCATTTATTATTGCTATTAAATTCAGTGGCTGTAAAAATCTAGCCTTAAGTTACTATAAATCATTCTGTTTACTTCTGGTTTTGTACTGTCTAGACTAGGGACAGACTGAGCATGGCACTGGCCTGAGGAGTAGGCTTTTGAGTGGCACTGTCCTAACCCTTTGTTCCTGGACTTCCTGACTGACCTTTGTAACGGTGATTACCCGCATTAGGAGTGAGTGAGTTTTACATCTCTTTAGGCAACCCTAGTGTGCTGATTCCTGGCTTGGTTCCTGGGGTCCATGTCTGCTTGTGGTCTCCTTACATCTGCACATAATGTGCTCTGGGCTCCCAGTGGGCCCCTGCATCTTGAGCTCTTTATTTAACATGGTTCTTGTTATCAATGTTTGATGGTTCTTCTTCATCTTCCTTTGTGTGTATGTGTGTGTGTGTGTGTGTATGTGTGTGTGTGTGCGCGCGCGCGCGTGAGGACATACACATGTATGCATGCTGTGTGAATGCATGTGAACTTTAGGCGTCGTCCTTTTGGGACAGTATTCATGTTGTTTGTGGCATTGTCTCTTATTGGCCTAGAACTTTCCAATTTGGCCAGGTTGGCTGGCTAGTGAGCTCCATGGCTCCTTCTGTCTTGGTCTTAGCCTCTCCCGTGTGGGGATGAACACCAGAATGTCTGGTTGTTTTTATTTTTATTTTTTAAAAAGAAAACAAATTATCTTTTTTCATTTTACATACCAATCCCAGTTCTCACTCCCTCCTCTCCTCCCATTCTGTCCACCTCCCCCTCCCCCATCCACTTCTTGAGACAGGGTTTCTCAGTAGCTATGGAGCCAGTCCTGGAACTTGCTCTGTAGACCAGGCTGGCCTTGAACTCACAGAGCTGCGCCTGCCTCTGCTGGAATTAAAGACATGCACCACCACTACCCGGTTGCTTTTGTTTTTAATAAACATGGGTTCTATTTATTGAGATCAGATCCACATACTCGTCACACTGCATGGGATCTCAGTACCCAAGGTAGGGTAGCTTCGCACGTCTGCTGGTTCTTCTGCATTGGCCTCCAGAGTGCTGGGATCACAGGTGTTCACCCGTGTTTGATGCTTAGAAGGAACATCTTACCTTGAACATTTGGCTTCAGTGGAGAAGTGGAGGAAACGTTTACACAAATCAGGCGAAGTCTATAGAGAGCTCCTGGCTGGCTCTTTGCCTTGGGATGAAGGCTTTCATTTTCAAAAATACCATCCCCAATTATCGCTGAACTTTAGCCTTAGCACACGACTCAGCTGAATGCCAAACGCCTGATTCTTAACTGCTTAGAGAGCTTCTGTATCTATTCGTCACTATGAATACTGATGTAACTCTTGCGTAATGTTTTGTCACAGTTATCTTTACAGATAACTCTCCTTCCTGGTTTCTCCTGGTCCACCGAGCTTCCCTGGAGAGCCTGGCATCTAGTGTGCTGAGGTGCAGCATACATAGGTAGCGTTGCTAGGAGAATGACAACGGATTCGCTACCAGATTTTCTTTTGCTCCATCTGTTCATTTTTATCTTGATTATTATAATGACTTTGGTTTGGATTTGAAACTTGTCATCTTTCAGAAACTGCTAGAAAACAAGTGTGTTAATTTGTCTAACAAACATACACTGCAAGTTGTGAATGCTGGGGCACATCTGTAACCCCAACTTTACAGAGGCAAAGGAAGGAGGAATGAAGGACTTTCTACATTGTAAGCAAGGTCAGGGCCAGTGTGGGCTGTATGAAATCCTGTTTCACACACCCAAAAAGAAAAATGCAACACAGCACAATACTACACAGTGGAAAACTATAATGAAAATGGATAACTTTCACTATAAAAGTCTATTAATCCTGGCACTTGGGAGGCAAGAGCAGATGAATCTCTGAGAGAGTTCGAGGCCAGAGTGATCTACAGAGTGAGTTCTAGGACAGCCAGGGCTACACAGAGAAACCACATCTTGAAAAGCCACCCCCCCAAAAAAAAAATTCTAAGAGGTACATACATATAATCCCAGTGTTCAGGAACTGAGGCAGGAGGATTATAATCTGAAGGCTAATATGGGTTACAAAGAGAAACCCCTTATTAATCAATTAATAAAAAGGCTTTATACTAGGGGTGAAGTTCAGAGGCAGAAGGCATTTACATTTGTAAGACTGTATTCCTTCTCCAACACCAAAACAATAAAAGTAAGTAAGTAAATAAATAAATAAATAAAACAAGAAGACTAGGACTATCACACAGCTTTCTTAATTTAAGTATCTAAATAAATCCCTGCCTTAGTTACCAAGGCACAAAAGTAAAATTACCCTAGGTGGGATTTGCTAGAAATCGGTTTTCTTATGTGTCACTGAGTAAACACCTAGACTAAGCCGTGTGGAACAAACATGGGATGACTGGAAGTGTATGGGAGATGATCCCGAAGCACTCAGGTGCTGGCATGAGCCTTGGCAAACAGGCCAAGGTGAAATAACTGCCCTCCTAACTGGAGCACAGTTCCTGCCTGCTCTTCTCCCCTTTCCTACATGGTGTCACGGTTCACCCCCAAGTTCAGTTCTGCAACTCAAGGATGTCTATTTTGTTTTTCTATCTTTACTTCAAATTCCACAGACCTAAAATAAAATCTCCAAATCTTAGCATAGGATGAGATCCCAGGATACATGCAATCTTGACTTTAGGCTACACGAGTAGTTTGCATAAAGCTTCCAAGAGGGAAGATGCGCCATGTCTTTTACAATCCCAGGTCCAGAGAACTCCCCTTGTTCCAGGACAGTCACTCTGGATGCCTACCTTCCCATACCAATTCTACGTCCAGCTTTGGCCATCCAGGAAATCACATGCTCTTCCCAGTTCCCGAGACCCCTCTGTGAGCATCCCTGGGCCATTACCTAAATCTCATCAATCAAACATGGGATAAGTCAGGTGTAAAGAATTTTGTAAGCCCTCTCTCAGAGTCTCTCAGAGTGCCACCATTTCTAGAAATATAATTATGTCCTGATTGCTATATTACTATTTTAAATCCTTATGGACCAAATCTTCAGAGCAGAGGGTTCGTATTTGGAACCTTTTGTTTCCTGTGATGTTTCTGACCAAACAGCCATGAGAATAGTATGCTGGTCATGGACCAGGAATGAAGCCCAGCTCATTAGCAGATGAAGTGATAATTGCACAGCCTACCCATCACGAAGGCTCCCACGGAGAGGAGAGTGCTGTGTGGAAACGGGAATGACATTGCTGCAAATTTTCGTTTTGAAAATCAAGAGACATCTTTCCTAAGTTTCTTTGTGCTTTTCTTATCAGCAGCTGTGCAGATTAAAACCTAACTTTCCCTGTATTTAAACTCACATGATTTCGCCTTCTCACAATAGCAATGTTACCACT
This sequence comes from Myodes glareolus, assembly GCF_982192425.1. Lineage (NCBI taxonomy): Eukaryota > Metazoa > Chordata > Mammalia > Rodentia > Cricetidae > Myodes > Myodes glareolus. Next base: position 99,964,111 of record NC_142031.1, on the reverse strand, counting down.
TTCAAATGATATGAAATATATAAAATTCGAAACTTCTGACAGCCAAACACAATTATTTCCAAGTTATTTGTAACATGAAGGCTGGCCAGCTTGTTGGGGTATCTGTCCTGCCCAGTATCCCACAGCCGGCAAGCCCCAAAGAACTCACACACAGAACTCCATAAGATTATAAACTGATTGGCCATTAGCTCAGGCTTCTTGCTAACTCTTATAGCTTATATTAACCCATTATTCTGATCTATGTTAGCCATATGGCTTGGTACTTTTTTCAGCTGTCAGCTCACATGTTGCTTCTTTGGTGATCTGGGCAGGAATGGCGGAGGGAACTTCCTGCTTCCCAGAATATTCCTGTTCTCATCGCCCCGCCTCTACTTCCTGTCCGGTTGACCCACCTATACTTCCTGCCTGCCAATCAGCATTTTAATAAAATACATGATTGACAGAAGACAGATAATTCTCCCGCACCAGTTATTTCAGTAGAATTACCGACTGTTACATACTTTATATCACCAAAACCAGAAATCTGCCAAGGTATTTGTTATGTGTGGCTATGAAAGCCTACATCCCACCGCCATTACAACATGGCAGTAGATGATGGCTTAGTGATGAGTGGCTGTGCTCCCAAGATCTGTGCTGCTGCGGTGACAGCTGCTGGACACAGAGAGACTCAGGCCGTTTACAAGGTGGACTGTAGGCGCCGGGGCACAGGTTAATTCCCCTCGCATTGCATACTTTGGTTAAAGCTCGCTGTATTCAGGGAATCAACTCATTTGAGGACTGCTACTTGCCAGAGGATCCACTCATACAAAGCATAAGAAAGCCCAATCGTTCTTATTTAGATTTTCAAAAGACTTAAAAACAGGTACTCAAACAAGTACAAGGCACACAAACATGGCCACAGGTTATTCTGAAACAGAAAGAGGAAGAAGTCCAGGAGCCCATCGGCGCACTCACTGATGGAGAAGCGATGGTGTACCCACACGACAGGGTACTATTTGACCACTGTCCAGGATGTAATACTTATACATGTTACAAAATGGAGAAAACACGAAAACAGTGAAAGAAGCCAGAAGCAAAAATCATATATTACACAGTCCATTTATATAAAGTCTCCAGAACTGATAGGTTCACAGAGACAGAATGGAGAGTGCTGGTTCTGGGGTTCCAGGTGGAAGAGGAAATGGGAAGAAATTGTGTAAATGGACAAGAGTTTCCCTTTCGAATAAAGATGTCCTGTAACTGGCTAGTAGTGGCAGTTGCAAAACATTGTGGATTATTAAGTATTGCTGAACTTTACTATTTCTTTAGAGAGGGCCTCACTATGTAGCTCAGGCTGGCCCTAAACTTGTAATTAGTTTCATGGGTAGCTGGTAGCACAGGACTGCCCCGCTATCCCCAGTGAAGTGTTCATTGGACAATGGTGAAGGAGAACAGAAATGATGAACATGAACCAGCCTCACCCACCCTGAACCCCTCCCCTATGTTTCACGCTTACCTTGCAGACTATGGACGCCTTCGCTCCAAGCCGAGCAGCTTGGACACACTGGTTGGCACCTTTCCCTCCAAAGCCAATGAAAAACTTATGTCCGTGGATGGTTTCTCCAGTTTTTGGCAAGTGAGAAGTCAGACTAATATCATTTAAAGAGAAGAAAACAAAGCACGTTGGTAACTGCAATTAGCGGACATGCCTGCCTCAGAAGCCCGGAAAGGTATCCACGGGGGGTTTGATGACTCTTGAGGCTAAGCTGCCAGGAAGACAGTCTTTCCTTTCAATTCGGGTCCTGACAGACAGAACCCATCTCTTTCAGAGAACTCCTCTCTTCTCTCCACAGCTACTGCTCACACCAAACCCAAGCATTATTCACAGTGGGACTCAGCTGGTGGAGCGAAGTCATGTGTCTGGGCCTCTCCTGCACTTTAAGCAGAAGGTATACATGATTCTAGTCAAGTGTAGGACCTAACGGGGAGAGGGAAGCAGCAATTCCTTGGGCTGAAACAATCCTCTTTGTTTACTTGAGGGTGGGGTGGGAACAGACTTGAATTCCGTCTCCTCCATACCATGCCATTTCATGCACTAGGTCAAAAAGAACTCATACCTAAAACAATGGAGACTGAAGTACTAAATTTCGGCTTTAGCTTTTATTATGCAACGTATGAATGATAAGTAGACCCCTTATCTGGTCACTCACCAGTCAGATTTAATTATTATCAGCTCCGAGCTGCTCTTGTTTCCATTTCCACTGGCATCTCAAGAAGCTAAGCACGGTCTTCACCATGACCAAGAAGCTAAGCATGATCTTTACCATAATGGTATGGCCAACGGTGGCAGTATTACCCAAGCCAAAATTACACAACGTTTGTTCCAGATAAATATTTTCATAATTTCAAAGGCAAGATTTGAGGAAATAACATTTTTAAAGGATGGAAAGAAATGACTGATTTCAGAATGGTAGGAGTTTCAAACATAGGGTCAAGCAAGAGGAAGCCTGACCGCCTGACCACAAAGGGGTCAAGGACGGCAGATAGAACCACAGAAGTGAATCTGCTTTCTGTAGGAAAGAAAGGCTGAGTAGGCTCCCAGTGGAAATCAGCTGGGAATCTATGCTGTTTGAGGAGATTATAAGATTGTATTCATTAATAGGCTTGATATATCTGAAATGAGCACCATATTTTATCAGAAGAGAGAGACAGAACAGTGCCAATTCCTCCAGGCCACTAACAGGTTGTTTACAGGGGGATGACATGAATTAAGGCCAGAATGCACAATGGTTTCAATAAAGACCAAGATGAGCCCGTGAGCCTCTCTGTGTGCTTCTAAAACCATCAATAAGTCAGTCAGCCAAGACTCTCCCTCTCCCCAGCACCGCACTGTCAAATACGGTTGAGATTCAAGAGACTCACCAACAATTTGAAAACATCCCACTCCTCCTCTTTTCAATGCTATTTTTATCTCGGATTCTACATGCATTTATAGTACTGATGAAAAAATATACGTCTAAAAGGTTCACTTCTGAAAAAGGTACTCAATCAAGAGAAAAACGGTTTTAAAGTAATGTTATTATCCTGTCATTTAATTTAGCAATGACAGTGGTGATGAGATTTTGATTTGCATCAGAAATCTCAAGCATTTCAGGACTCCGTTTTGAGCAGCCACGGTGAGTAATCCATGTGACGGAGTAATGATGTGAGTTCTTGGCTATTGACTCTGCTACAAACGGCTCTCATCAAACCTTAAAAAGAATATCTAACGTGCTTAGATAATAACTTCATTAGCAAGACTACGGCTTGGAGGAACTTAGGCCTTCAGCTCTATTTATTCTTAGGTCATGGGTCACTGCTGTGAATCAAGTGTCCCTTTTCATCACCTGTGGGAAATCATGAGCCCTACATTGCCAGGTTACTATGGGATGTGTATGAACAAATCGGGTGGTGGTGGTGAAACCACGGCGGCATGTATGTGTACTTGATGTGGGAGCAGATGGTCAGATTTAGACTCATTTCTTAAAAACATTAACTTTATTTCATGTGTACTGCCATTGCCTGTATGTATATATGTCTGTGCACCATGTACATGCAGTGCCTGTGAAGGCCAGAAGAGGCATCAGATTCCCTGGGACTGGAGTTATAGACAGCTGTGAGCGGTCATGAGGGTGTTGGGAGTTGAACCCCAGTCCTCTGGAAGAGCAACCAGTGCTCTTAACCACTGAAACATCTCTCTAGAGCCCTTAGCAATATTAGCACAAGGCAGCAGATGTTAGCAAGTGTGGAATTATTTCATCAGTCATTGAAACTTCACATCTTTGGAGCTTTCCTGTTTTCTTTTTTCTTCCTTTTCCATCTTCCCTGTGCCCTTAGCACTTCCTGTCTCCAGTTGTTAATGTTCCCTGCATGGGGACAGAGAACAGTGTTGTGTTCCTAGAGTCTGCCATTTAACAGAAGGGTAAAAGGTACTCACTTTGTCTCTTTCCCACGTTTCCTCTGTAGAACATCCATTTTGCTTCTGAATTGGGGATGTAAGGTGCTAATTATGGGATTGAAGAGGAAATGAGCAGCCATGGCTATATGACTATCTAACAACAATTCCATGTTTTGCCATATCTTGCCTACTACACTCCAAATTTTAGCAGGATTCTTTTTTTTCCTCTTTCTCCCCTCCTCCCCTCCTCATCTTTGAGACAGTCTTACTTAGCCCATGCTGGCTTTGTAACTCACTCTGTGGCTGAAGTTGGGCTTGAACTCCTGGGCTTCTGGCCTCTATCTTCCAAGTGCTAGAGTTAGAGGCTGTGCCTTCATGCCTGGCTTAGAACTTTCCTTCCTTCCTTCCTTCCTTCCTTCCTTCCTTCCTTCCTTCCTTCCTTCCTTCCTTCCTTCCCTCTCTCCTTTTTAAAAGATTTACTTTCATTTTAAAATTTATGTGTGCATATGCTGGTGCCCTCAGAGGCCAGAAGAGGCTGTCTGATCCCCCAGAGCTGGAGCTACAGGTGCTTGTGAGCTGCCAGATGGGGGAGTCAGGACAGAGTCTGGCAGCGAGAGTTCTTAGCGTCTGGGCCATCTCTTCAGCCTCTATAATTCCTCTTCTCTAAGCAAGAGTTGTAACGATAAAACACACAATTGCTTACCCGTTTATTCAACAATTCAGTAAGTGTTGACTTAGTGTTTCCGGATGTGCTTTCTATAGGGCAGTATCATCTTGCTGATGAGGGGATAAAGTTGAGCCTGATATAAGGTCTGAGTCATATCTTTTACAAGAGACATAGCTCAGTTGGGGAGAACTTTCCTAGTACATGTGAGGCCCTGAGTTCAATCCCAAGAACTTAGAAAAAGCTCAGCATGCCTTTTAAAGAGAAAAAGGTATGTGTGCAGGTGTGCATTGCTTAACGGCAAGTAGACATTCTGGGAAATGAGTAGCTTTGTTGTTTGTCAAATGTCAGCTTGTACTAACCAAGGTGGCTGTGCCGTTAGGTGATGGAACATCTTATGAGACTATCATCACCGCACAGTCCGTGATTGACAGCAATAGCTTGATGCACTATGCAATTGCTTAGGTTCCATAGGAGCGGGCAGCACACAGAAAATGAGCTATGGCGGCTCCCGCACAGAAGGGTGGGGAGCAGAAACTTCACATTCTACCCGTTTCCATTTTCAGTACAGGGTTGAACACAAGGCCTCACATGTGCTAGGCAAGTGTTCTTCCAGGCTCATACTCGGTCTGAGCTGGTTCCATACTTCAGGTAGTCCCTGAATTCTCCTGCTTTCGCCACTCAGGGAACTGGGGTTATAGACTATGCTATCAGCCTGGCCTTCATGTTTTATGTTAGATACTTATGTACCTAGTCACACACAGGAAGACTGTTCTGTATGATGGCATATCACTTCTCACTCTTTCAGATTCATTTGTCTTTCTGCCTTATTTTCTGGCTTCCTGTTCTGTGTGGGTAGCAACTGGCTTCTTGCAGATACCGACTAACGCACTTTGCCTAGGGCTGCACTATGTTCCTCCTGAGAGCGTCTCCATTTCTCTGCTATGATCCTTCAGGACAGGCCGTGGGGGTCAAAGGACTCTCTTTCCAATGTGTGTGCCCTGAGGACTGAATTCAGACAGTCAGGGTTGGCAGTCAGCACCTTCCCCCACGAGCTGTCTCACACCCACCTATCTTCCCCGCTTCAACTCTCTTGCCCCTGCCCTTGCTTCCTCCCTTGAGGGGGAGCCTGCAGATGTCCAGGCGGGGAAGCAAACTGCAAAGTGAGCATGAAAACTGGCTTCAGATTGACTTCGTCAACCTGGATCAGACTTGGGGAGTCTGATGCCAAGCGGTTCTTTGCCAGCATATTTAAAACACAGTACAATTTGGGAAAAGGTTTCCAGGCAATAGTCATTCCAATCCAGGTGTACAATAAAGCTTAAGGTGTGGCTACTTAGCAACTCCTTACAAAGCACATGTGACCATGAGGGTGGGCTCTGTAGTTAAAAGCTTAGAATTTAATGTGATCTGAGATAGCACAGAGGCCAGCAGACCATAAGACACATGTGACATCTGCATAAGGATGGGTTTTATTAACCGGGGCCTAAGGATAACAGTCCAGGAGGGTAGATCTGGATAAACATATGGTCTGCATCTATAGCACACGGTGGGTGAGGTCTGCATCTATAGCACACGGTAGGTGAGGTCTGTGTCTATGTGTACGGTGGGTGAGACCTGAATCTATAGTACATGGTGAGTGAGGTCTGTGTCTATAGCACACGGTGGGTGAGGTCTGCGTCTATAGTACACAGTGGGTGAGGTCTGTGTCTAGGTACACAGTGGGTGAGGTCTGTGTCTATAGTACACAGTGGGTGAGGTCTGCGTCTATAGTACACAGTGGGTGAGGTCTGCGTCTATAGTACACGGTGGGTGAGGTCTGTGTCTATAGCACACGGTGGGTGAGGTCTGCGTCTATAGTACACGGTGGGTGAGGTCTGTGTCTAGGTACACAGTGGGTGAGGTCTGTGTCTATGCGTACGGTGGGTGAGATCTGAATCTATAGTACATGGTGAGTGAGGTCTGTGTCTATAGCACACGGTGGGTGAGGTCTGCGTCTATAGTACACAGTGGGTGAGGTCTGCGTCTATAGTACACGGTGGGTGAGGTCTGTGTCTATGCACACGGTGGGTGAGGTCTGAATCTATAGTACACGGTGGGTGAGGTCTGTGTCTATAGCACATGGTGGGTGAGGTCTATGTCTATAGTACACGGTGGGTGAGGTCAGTGTCTAGGTACAGGATGGGTGAGGTCTACCTCCACAGATAGCAAAAAGGTTACTAGGTTGTAACATTATTCACTTGCAGTCTTCTGGACAGGAAACAGACCTACAAGGAGGGGTCCTTGTGTGATTAACATTCCTGATTCCCTAGTGCTCTGTGGGTACAAGGACCTTTGTGCCCCACCCCCACCACAGTGCTGAATAGACTATGTGGGGTTTTTTGTTGTTGTTTTGTTTTTCAAGACAGGGTTTCTCTGTGTAACAGCTCTGGCTGCCCTGAAACTCACTCTGTAGACCAGGCTGGTCTTCAACTCACAGAGATCAACCTGCTCTGTGCTGTGCTGGAATTAAAGGTGTGTGCCACCACCTCCTGGCTGAGTGTGTGTTCTTAAACCTTTGTGTTGTCCTCTGCTTCTGTTTAATCCAGGGTAAGATAGTTTACAGTGCAAAGAGAATGGAGAAACTGGAGCGTTAGTTACAAACAGAAATATTCCCGAACCATAAATCCTACTTTACGCTGAATTAGGCTTTCCTAACTTTACCCCTCATTCACCAGGAAGTTACACTCAAGTACACTCAAGTTCAGGAAAGTACCTGCACGCAGTGCCATCCCTTGCACAGGATGTCTCTGGTGACTTTTCTGTGATAAAACAGCTGCTGGAAGTGACTTAGGAGAAGCTGGATTTACGTTATGTATGGTGTGATGGGGAGGGTACAGTCCACCATGGCAGGGAAGATTTGGCTTGCTGACAAATGGGCAGGTCAGGAAGCCGAGCAAAAGGGGAGCTACAGCACACTGCTAGCTTTCTCCTTTCCTCTTTGTAGTCAGCCTGGGGCCCCAGCCCATGGGTTGGTGTAGGCTATATTCAGGGCGGGTCTACTTCCTTCAGTTAATTAATTCTCACTGGAAACACCCTCACAAATGCACCCAAAGGTGCACTATACTAACGCCCTAGGTTTCTCTTAACCCGGTCAAGTTGACAATAGAGATTAACCATCACAGAAGCATTATATGGCGTTCCCTTAAGTCAAACCCAAGGCTTAGCAAAGTGGCAAAGACAGACAAATTAAAAGGCTTCAGGTGGAGGCAGTGAGAGTGTGGGGCAAAGACCAAGGAAAAGAGAAACAAGGTTGCTATTATTTAAAAGTTAAAACAGTATAAACTTTTGATAGAGAAAACCCAACAGACAAAACCATGCGTAAGACATATTTAAACTGAGAACAAATTCATAGCTTAAAAAATGTTGTAGTTTTGAATTGGACAGAAAGGAACACTGTACACATGCTCACAGACAGCCCTGCATCGTCCCTGCCCTGAGAAGTCGCTCAGTTAGAGGATGGTGTTTGAAGTGGGAGGCCTGACCCACTTACTGATCTCATTATCTTGACAGCTCTCCCCTCTTTGAACCAGCTTCTCCTCTTGCAAAACAGTTTAATAATACTTGTCAACTCCTGAAATGCCAGGGTTTTGTGCTCAGAGTGAATTCACTGACAGGTGTTACCAGAACATCTTATCAATTGCTTTGAACTTTTTGACAATGAGGTGGTTGTTACAGGTTCTCAAGAGATCACTTCAACCACAGGAAGGGATGACCTGGTGATAAGCAGAAGTCACACTGACATCTGCTTCGGCAAAACCCAAGAAACAGGTTGCTTTCTGGCTTTTGCATTGACCCTTCCTGCTGGTTGCAAGCTTTTGGTATATAATAAGCTTCTATGATAAGAGACTGTATATTAGTTAATACCTAATTAAAATTCAAACTAATTATTCCTACTGTCTGTATTTTTCAACCATTCTTGTTCTTCTCCGCATTTGTGTATGTCACATTTAAAAGGTTAAGTGTAATTTCAAAATCAAGTTGTCACTTGCAAAAACATGAGTGAACTTAGAGGGCATTCTGTTAAGTGAAATAAGCCGGGGATAGGGAGGTAAATACCACATGATCTCATTTATCCGTGAAAGCTAAACCAGTTGAACTCACAGAAGTAGAGTAGAAAGGAAGTTACCAGAGGCCAGAGGGGTGAGGTGGGAGAGGGAACTGGCTACAAAACCATAACTGAATAGGAGGAGTAACAGCCAGTATTCTATGCACAGTATGGTGATGGCAGTGAAAAGTAATATATTGTATATTCTAAAACAGATGTTGAATATTCTTCATCATAAAATGAACGTTTGAGGTAACAGATATGCTAATACCATGATAACTATAAAATGAGCACATGTATTGAAATAGTATACTGTAATGCATAAATGTGTTAATAATTTAACAATCGAATTAATAAAATGCATTTTTCTCTGTAGAAAGATATTAATCGACTAAGTAAAAGAGCATTCTGCCAGGCATGGTGGTGTGTGCCTTTAATCTCAATACTTAGAAGGCAGAGGCTGGTGGATCTCTGTGAGTCTGAGGCCAGCATGGTCTACATAGTGAATTCCAGGACAGCTAGGGATATATAGAGACATGCTGTCTCACTTCCATGCAAAATACAACAAAATGCCTTCTTTCTAATCTAAACTTGAAGACATGTATATGATTAAAGAAATAAATTATTGATTACACTTTAAGCAGTTAACTGCTTTTGACAAGGGTGTGTCCAACCCTTAACTTTTCTAAACTCAGATGTTGTTTTTGTCTTAATATATAGGTAGCTACCCTCACGTTCGGAGTAGATAAATTCTAGGCAGAGGTAGTCAGCCTTTTAAGTGTCATGAACCTGACCTCATTGTATTTATTTGGTTATATGTGGAAAAAGGTAGGTTCAGAAAGACAATAAAGATGATGTTGAATTTTTTTATTGCTGTGAAAAGACACCATGACTACAGTGACTCTTATCAAAAAAATATTTAATTGAGGGAGCTCGCTTACAGTTTCAGAGGTTCAGCCATTATCATGATGGGGAGCATGACAGGGTACAGGCAGACATGGTACTGGAGCGGAGAGCGCTTCATCCTGCACGCAGTAGGAAGTCAACTCACGGTCACATGAAGGGAAACTTGAGCAGAGGAGATCTCAAAACCCTTCTCTACACTTTGGCCCCAAAGGGAGTGGCACTTTTAGGAAGTATGGCCTTGTTGGAGAAAGTGTAATAGCGCCATTCCCTTTGGGGGTCACTTTCTTTCAAACCACAGCAGATGATTACATGTATGACGGTAGTCTCCCAGGTAACCCCGTGACAAACGTGATTTCATTCACGAACCTCTGGTCACATGTTAACCTCCTCATGTTACCTTACAATTGAATGGTCGTAGTGGCTCATGGTACCTTAGACTCTCTGATCACATTACCTTCTGTTGTTCAATTATAATTTTTATTCAGTATTACTTCTCCTGTTAAGAAACATGAAATTTCTGAATCAGACATCTTCTTTACATTTTCCTTTTTATGTTTTGAGATAGGGCCTCACTCTGTAGCTTTGGATGACCATGAACACACTACGTAGATCAGGCTGGCCTTGAACTCGCAGCAATCCTCTCGCCTCTGTTTCCTGACCTCTGGTTGGGATTACAGGTGTGTGCTACGATGTCAGGCTTAGAGACATGTGGACACGGTAGCCCTCCCTTACTCATGTGAATAAGTCTGTTTTCTTTAAGACTTACGCTTAATTATGTGTATGTGCTTGTGTGTGGCGACATGAGTGCTGGTGCCCACAGAGGCCCGAGGAGGATTTTGGATTGCCCTAGAGCTAGAGTTACAGGAGGTGTGAGCTACCTAGGTGGTGTCACCTGTAAGGGCAGGATTCTCTCCTAACCACTGAGCCATCTCCAGAAGTCAGTCCTAACACACCCCGGCTCCACTGGATGTATGCAACCATGAACAGCAGTACCAGGCCCAACAGCTGCACACTATGCTTCTCCTATAAGGGTTACCTACAGTAACGTTTGATCTATAAATTAGGCTCAGTAAGAGCCTAACAATTAACAATGCTGAAACAGAACATCATAACAAAATTCTGCAGTAAAATTGCCATGGCCACCATTTTTGCACTTTGTGTCAGCTGATCATAATAAGCATTTTTATGCAGTGATAGTCAGTTTGCTAAACAAGAATGATACTAAATAATTAGTGGCCAAGTAATGTATAAATAATGAATATGATGGTCAAAGGAATGACTCATATATATTTTATATATATATGAATATGAATAATTTCTTTGGTGTTTTATACAAGTCCTAACCATACAGCCCAAGGTCTGGCTTCCAATTTACTGTGTGACTTAGGCTTGCTTAGAGCTTGTGATCTTCCCCCCTGTATTTACTGAGTGTTGGGATTATGCTATGTGCTACCATATCTGGCCTCTGATTCCTAAATATGAAGAACAGAGAAGTCTATGTTAATAGTTTGTTTTCCAAGTACTTAAATATTTCATTTCAGGAGCTGGCAAGATGGTTCAGTGAGCAAGAGCACTCGTTCTGCAAGCATGAAGATGAAGACCTGAGTTTGAATACTCAGCACCCATGCAAAAAATCTGTTTGCCTGGCCTGTGACCCCAGCCAACATCAGGGTGCGGGGGCAAACAAGCAGATCCTGAGAGCTCGCTGACCAGGCAGCTTAGCTGAAAAGGTGAACTTGCAGTTCAGTGAAAGCCGGTCTCAAGGCAATGTGATGAAAAGCGGTAGAAGAGGACATCTTCTCTGGCCTCTGAATGCCCACGTGCAGGCTCATACACCTGAACATGTATGTGCACATGTGGTCCCTGAATGCCTATGCTCAGGTTCACACACCTGAACATGCATGTGCACATCTGGCCTCTGAATGCCCATGCCCATACACCTGAATACACATGTGTACATCTGGGCTCTGAAAGCCCATGCCCAGGCTCATACACCTGAATATACATGTGCACATCTGGCTTCTGAATGCCCACGCCCAGGCCTATACACTGAACACACCTGTATACCCCCCCCCCCAGTTTCATTTCATTGTCTTTTATCTGGCATTGTTTCTGACAGGAATTTGGATCTAAGCATTTGTTCTTTTATATGTCATGTGTATTTTTCCTCTGGTACTTTAAGAGTTTCTGTTTGTAATGGATTTGTGCTGAATTTCATTAGAATATGCTTTGATACTATTTATCCTGTTTAGAGTTATTCTCTCAATAAAAATCTTTTTGGTTTCATAAAATTTGGAAACATTTTAGTTATTATTTCTTCAAATATTTTCTGCATCCCTCTCTCTCTTTTTTCTTTTAGACTGTAATCACTTATTTCAGACTGCTGTCTCTCAGGCATGAAAGGTTCTGTACCTTTTTCCATCTACCCAGGTTCATACTTTGAATTATTGAGCATATTTACGACTCTTTTCATGTCTGTGTTGAATCCAATATCCCTATCATTGTTTGTTGTCTTTTGATTGCCCTTTTTTCCTCTCTTGGTTCTGGATCACATTTACCTGATTCTTAAAAAATCTAACACTATTGGATTAGATGCTGAGTTTTACAAGTATTACAGTTCATCTTAATTAACTTATTTTCTTTCTTTCTCCAAGGGGATTTGACCTTACGTTGTAGTTAACTGTGGACTAGCGTGATTCTTTAGGGGTGGCTGTTGGGATCTGTTAGCATGGGTTTAAAGCAGTCTTGACTGGAGGTGGATTTACCCCTGTAACTAGGTTGTTTAGCAATACTCTGGTTGGATAAAATTCAACCATCACCCACTCCTGTATAATTTCTGGAAAATGATCAATTTGTAGCTATCCAGGAGTTGCTGCCTTTGTGGAGTTTCTCTATAAATATCCATTTACCGTTTGCAGTAGAGTCCATGGGACTTTAAGGAGAGACTTCAACATTCCTGGTTAGCCCCTTCCTTTCACACAAATTCTAGCATCCTCATTCTCCCCAAACTAAGAACTGTGTTTTCTTTCCTCTCCGATATTACTGTATTGTACATTCCTGGAATTTTCTCTTTATGTGGGGTCAGGACTAATCGTGATTGCTTCCTTCTTCCATGTTGCCTGTTTTCACTATCTGAGGAAGTTGTTTATTGATGTTGAAAGGATAAGTGTGATATTACAAAAGGGTGAGGAATATTTCGGGGTGAAGTTTCCACCTCAGGATAAAGTTAGAGAAAGCTGGGGTGACAGATGCCCCCCTACTAACCAGCAGTACAATGACATGAAGGCAGGGGAAAGTTCTGCCATGTAGAAATCCAAGGAGAAAGCAAACTTGTCCCGCGCTACCGTCTCGCCCGCAAGAACGACGCGGGACACTTAGGATTCTTCTGCAGTAAAGCTTTATGCGTCTTGAGAGGGAGAGCATAAGCTTACATGGCGGAGACCCAGAATGAGGGGAACCCAGCCCTTATAAAGGAAACAGTCCTCGCTTCTGACGTGTCACTCTTGGATTGGTCTGCTGCCCATTATCCCTGATGATGCCTCGGAAGTAGGCAGGGACGCAGTGGTAGAGAGTTACCAAGCACATGCGCTGGGATTAAAGGCGTGTGCTACAATACCTTGAACTCACAGAGATCTGCCTGTCTCTGCTTCCCAGGCATTGGGACCAAAGGCATGTACTACCACGCCTTGAGGTCACAGAGGTCAATCTGCCTCTGCCGCCCAGGCATCAGGACTAAAGGCGTGTACCGCCACACCTTGGGGTCACAGAGGTCAATCTCTACCTTTGTTCCTAGAAGCAATGGAGAATGTGGTCCGGCCCTCCACACAAACTAGTTATGAAAATTTCAAGATGGAACAGTGGTTATGAGAGGGGAACTTCTAATCTCAGTTTAGAAGCAATGATCAGCAGGGAGGTGGCACACCTTTAATCCTAGCACACAGGAGGCAGAGGTGGGCGGAACTCTGTGAGTTCAAGGCCAGCCTGGTCTACAGAGTGAGTTCCAGGACAGCCAGGGCTACTTTGAGAGACCCTGCCTCAAAACCGCCCACCCCACAAAGTAATGATCATAATAATGGGGACAAGAAGTACATGCTGATTTTACTCTTCTAAGGTGACATGAAAGATTTGAATATATAGTGTGCTAAGAGAGGCCCATAGCCTCAATAGTAACAATTTTTGGCACACACACACACACACACACACACACGTGCTGTGTGTGTGTGTGTGTATTATGTTCCCCAACCCCTTAATTTTACCCAAGAACAGTCCTGGAGAAATACTAGAAGCTTGAACAGGTAGAGAATGAACCAGTTCCGTAACTCGGGGCTGCAAGAGGAAGAGAACACAGGAAACAAATGCACATTTGGGAGTGAGGAAGTGAAGGATCCGGCAGTTATAAATGCCAAAAGGTTTCCATGGACTCTACACAGTAAGAAGCTAGGAGGCATAGAAAACAGAAAGGAAATTGGCAGACACAAGTATTTCACAAAAGGCAAAGTTAATGATGTTACTTTTAAATTTACCGAAGACAGGAAAAGTTTATTTTTTATAACAATTTATATAATTTAATATAATGATTTATATATTGTTATGTACATGATTTTATATACCCATATACATGATCATGACACTTCTGGGTATATCGAATGAATTAAGTCAACCATACAGATATCTGAATATACATGCTTGCTGCTGTGATATTTACAAGTGAAGGTGTCAGTTTAGTGCCTGTCAGCAGAAGAAGGGATAAATACAATGCAGCACACACACACACACACTGTGAAATTTTGCTCAACCCCAAAGAATGAAGTCATGCCATTTTCAGGAAAGTGAATGGGGCTGGAAGTTGTCATGTTGAGTGAAACAAGCCAGCCTCACAAAGAAAAGTATCCTTTGCTTCTCTCACAAGCAGGACTGGGGTGGAGACTTCTGGGTGTGGCTGGAGACGGAGGGAGGGAGGACAAGCACGGGTGAGTGATGGGTAAAGGCAATGAGAGCACAGCATAGGCTCGGATGGGAAGGTCACAGTGAGACCTAGCAATGTTCACAATTAACAGACACGGAAACAGTACCAAAAAGACAGTGGCAGAGAGCTACAGAACCAATGCTTTATTTTCTATTTTGCCAATTAATTACAGTAAAATTTTAAATTCCAAAATGACTTCTGTCACCATATTATAATTATCTGGGCTACATCTTCCTGCCATCTGCTGGTATAGTTTAAAGCAATAAAAATGGATTTTAATTTCATCCTTAACAAAATGTAATTAGAAGGATAAATCTTGAGGGGAAAATCGTGTATTTTAGAATTAATTATTAAATTTTCATTTATCTACTATTTCTGATTTTGGGTGATTGTGCTTCCCATTATTTTAAGTAATCAACAGCTGATTACATTGTATTTGAAGTTAACAATGTATTTGTAAGCAGGTTGGGTAGGCATTATAAATAATCAGGAACTGATTATACTTAAAATTAGCATGAAATATTTATAAGGTAGATTATATAGGCATCATCATCACCTCTGTTTTGGGGAGAAAGAATCCAGAAAAGTACTTGCTTATCAAAAATCTCATAGCTGTCACAAGGGGCTGAACTAAACGCAGCTCAGCTCTTCCAGGGCTAATGCTTCACGCTGTTTGTCTTTATGCTGCTGTACTCTGACAGCACTTTACAAACTTTGACCAGTAGAGGAGATATTCAGAATACAGACAAGATAGCAGTTACAATTGGACATTGAAAGAGGTTCAATAAAGCCCTGTGGTTTATTCTGTCTCACCACTTCTTTGACTTTCTAGGTTCACGTGCCAGAGGCAGTCTCCACTCCAGTCTCAAAAGAGTGCTTATTCCTAGAAAGTTATTTGTGTTTTAAATCTTTTGCAGTCTGTTGCCTATGCCTTAAAGTTCTTTCCCTTGCTTCCTCACTTAGTTAAATCATCCATTCTTCCACCATTCATCCCAGTATGGCCTCCCCAGGCCTTCCAATGCAACTGTCCTGGTGGGTGAGATACCTTGCTTCAGATCTCTCGTCATTTACGAAGTCATGTGCCATTCTCGTTTCTGTACCACCACCAGCTAAGACTGTACCTATGAACATGCTGCCTCAATACACTTGCTGAAGTGACACACTAGTGCTAGATACTGTTTCTAGAATGTTTATCATAAGTACTGCACCAAATACTTTTTATTTATCAATTTAAAAAATGCCATGAAAAATTGTTTTTATCTCCTTTTATAATAAGTATAATCATACACATTGAAAAAAGCACACCCATGTTTGCTTAGATGGCAAAATGAGGGTTTATTCACTCATTCAGCAATTTTTGAGACAGGGCCTCAAACTCCCTGTATAGCCAAGGATGATTCTCAATTTCTGACTCTCTGCCACTGCCTCCCAAGTGTGAGATGACAAGCATATGCTACCATGTCCAGCGTAGAGTCAGGATTTCTATAGAGGGTCACTGTTTGTATAAAATACAGTCTATCAGAAGAGATCATTTAAATTCATGTGAAACATGAACACATTTAACTTAAGCTTAATGTTCTATGACATTCCAGAAAATAATTACTTAGTTGTGCTGTATAACCTTAATAAACCTTAATAAATTTGACAAATAATATTCTATTTATATATATATATATTATAAAACAAAAATAAATATAGCTATAATTAGAAAGACAAACCATCATATATCATATATAAAATGGTTTTAATATAATTATTTTAAAATTTTTATTAATTAATCAATTATTTTTCCTGGTCTGATTCGTTTCCCCTCTCTTCCTCCTTTCCTCTCTGTTCTCTCCTCCATAATGTGAAGAATATAAAGTACTAGGCACATGAAGTTAACATGGGCTTGTGAACTTGTATAAACCACCACAGCTTCATGCCTTTCAAGTAAGGGTGAGTGAGGAGGGCGCCCACTTCTTTATGAAATTACCCGGTTGTAGGTATCTATTATAGCATCACAGAATGAGTGAACATGTGATATGCGAGCTTATATTCACCAAGTAGCGATCTTGTGCAAGGTGCTGTAAAACCCTAAGTACAAACAGGGTACTATTTTTTATTACCCTTGTTTTAGAGACTGTATACTGTCTACTTTCTTTCGGCTTTAACATAAAACCAAAAAAATACTTATGTTTGAAGATAGCAAAACAAACTATTTTTCTTATTCATTTTTGAGAGAGGTTCTCGATAAGAAGCACTGGCTTGTTTGTAATTCACAAAGACCTTTCTGCCTCTGCTTTCCAAGTGCTGGGATTAAAGGCATGTGCCACCGTGGCTAAATTTTATTTTGTAATGTTTTTGACATAGCATTTCTTGCAGCTTTGGTTGTCCTCTAATTTGCAAGATACCTGAAGCTGACCTTTAACTCCTGTCTCCACCTCTCATGTGTTGAAATTACCACCACATAAAGGTATGTACCACCAAAGATGGCCCCAGTGGACTTTAAAACCGAGATTCTATAAGATCTTTGGTTGAAGACACAGATAATTGAAAATCATACCTTCATTTCTCACTTAAAAATGAAGACTCTTAATCAGAATCCCTACCCCAAATAGTAATTCTGACGAAAATGGTAAAAACCGACTATAAAATGTGCATATATAAAAATACTTGTAAAATATAATTTGTAGGTGGGTATGGCAGCATAGTCCTAACTAGTTAGGAGACTGAAGAAGGGGGATCACTTGAACCCTTGAGTCTGAGGCCAGCCTGGGCAACACAGTAAGACCTTACCTCGAGGAAAACACACACAAACAAACACACACACACACACACAGAGCAATTTATAGAGGGCGCTCAGGAAGCTACTGCACAAATTACTTTGTGCAATATTACAGAACTGTATTTCAAGATTCTTTTTTCTGACCACAAAAGGAAAAGTCAGTACCTAAGATGTGATGTATTTGGAAAACAAACAAAAAAACCAAACTAAAACAAAATATCCCAAACAAAAAACCCCAGACCTAAAACAAAAACAAGCAAAACCACCAAGTTTAATTTAGACAACAAACCAACCATATACAAAGATAATTTGCACTTGACTTGGCAGTAGCAGAAGACACGCTTCAAGACAAGCTAGTCAGAGAATAACTGTGAAAAAAGGCAACAATATTGAAAGGTTTGAATGCTCTCAAAGGCATTCTTGCAAATTTGCCATGGACTCTTATATGATACAAAGAAAGTTTATCCTCCAAGGCCATAAAAGTGGGGATTAAAACTATATTCAAGCTGGGCAGTGGTGGTGCACACCTTTAATCCCAATTCTCAGGAGGCAGAGGCAGGTGGATCTTTGTGAGTTTGAGACCAGCCTGGTCTACAGAATGAGTTCCAGGACAGTCAGGGAAACGCTGTCTTGAAAAAAACAAACTTAACCCCAAAACAACAACAAATAAATACACACATGTGCACACACACGTACGTGCGCAAACACAATTATATTCAAAAGGTAGCTTTGGTTAAGCATGATGAAGCATGGGAGAACGGCACTGGGATCATCTCAGGTCGTTTTGGGATTCCCCATCTTCAGCATCTATCTCCTTTTGTAAGCTTTCTCTGTGCTTCCAGAGAACTTGTGGGTACTTGCTTCAGAGCAATGTCTAGCATATTTTCACTGTCTTTATATACAAATCATCAGACTTTTGAAGCAAAATTCCCTGGCGCTCGTCTTTGTCCTACCCCAGAACACAGAAGAGCTAGTGAGGGATGAGGGATGGATACCTTAGTAACAGCAGTCTCTCCCTCCCTTTCTCCTCCTCTCTCTTTTTAGCAGATTGGGTCTCATGTAGCCCCAGCTGATCTTGAACTCCCTACCAAGGCTGGCCTTGAACTGATTCTCCTGCCTCCACCTCTCTTGCTGGGATCGCAGGTGCTTGCTATCACACTCTGCTTCTTTCTTGTCACTTGGAATTGACTTTTTAAAGTATCTCTTTTCACTGGAGGTATCAAAATTAGCAAATTTCTCATGATTTCTCTTGGCATTACAGAACACAAGTGACAGAAACATATTTAAAAATACTGATTTTTAAAATATGACTTACAACTTAAAAGCAATCTATTAAAAACCAAAAGAGCAGAAATCATGAAGAATGGCATTATATTTTTCAAATATTGGGAACTGTCAGATAATTTTAGACTAACGTTTCTTTGGTTTTTACTTTACTGAAAATGTGGCCTAAAGAGATTTTCCTGATCTAATATGATACTATGCCTTAGTCCAATCCAGGCTACAGGGCTGCCATGAAAAGGAAATTTCTGTTAGTTTCCCCTCACTTTCCTAGAAACTTTTATTAGGCCTGATGTTACAGCATCAGGAAGGCAGGATGGGAGTTTACCTGCATAAATGTATGTGCACCTAGTGTATGTCTGGTGCCCATGGAGGTCAGAAGAGGGCGTTGGAGCCCCTGGAGCTGGAGTTACAGGCAGTTGTGAGCCACACACTGTGGGTGCTGGGACCTGATCCTGGGTTCTCTGCAAAAACAGTTGCTCTTAATTGCTGAGCTATCTCTTTAGCCCATTAAAAAAATTATTTTCCTCTTTATTTTTTAAAGTAATCTAGGTTTACTGCTTCCCTTATTCTAGTATCATAAAATCTTTTGTGAATTAAGCAATCACTTACTGATTTGCTAAGGATAAAGTTACAAGTTTGAATGCATTTGAGCCTTCTCTCTGAAGCCACCCCTTCCCATTGGAAGCATGGAAAATGACAACACAGGTGTTAGCTGACAGTCGATTGCTTTGGAAATGTGTATTAAACCTGTACTTAGAGCAAGGTTTGGGGCTGCAGAGAGGCTAAAAGGGAGGCAGGAAATGAAACATATCCTCAAAATACTGAAGTGCTCCTGGAGTTCAGAGCTCAGTGATATCATCATGCCTCATGGCGCTAAATATTCATTCACAATGACACATTTCAAGATTTGTATCTCCAGACTGGACTTCTCGGAACGCTACACTGCTGTATCTGTCCTTTTGGCCCCTTCAATATACTAGGTCAGATGTCTGATGGGTACTCCAGTCCTTATCCCTCAACCCTGAGGTGTGATAGTCCTTCTTGTCTCTTGGCAAAGGTCAATTTCCCCCTTGCAGCGGCAGAGCCACACACTTTGGCTTGATCCCCTCAGCAAATCCTTTCAGTTGCCCTCTCTTCCAAATAACCTGGAGGTTACAGAGATCCACTCTGAATTTGTCTGTTTCTTAACTTTGCATTCACGCTATCCTCAGTCTCCAGTGACTCTGTTACATTAAGTCAGGTCACAGCACTAAACTCTCTCGAACTCTGAAACAAGACCTTAAAATTCCGACATCATAAACTTAGCCTTTGCCACTGCTTATTCCCTACACCCTGAGCCTGAGGAGTAAGCACCGCAGACGGTCCTGAGGTCTCAGCAGTATTTGCTGCTCAAGATTCACAGAAGGTGCTGGACTGAAATCAGGACTTTTCACAAGCACAGCTGAGTAACAACCCTCAACTTGGTATGTTTTTGATGGAACTATTTCTAAAGTTAAACATACTCCCCATTTTTATATAAAGTGAATACTGCATTTTACCTTTTCTTGAAGAACCACCACTAGGAATATCAATTAGTTATGATGTGCTTCAAGAGGATGACACTGTACCTTGTCATAAGTCATTGCCAAGATAGACATGATTGTTTTTAAGTGGCAGACAATGTAGTTATAGTTTAAGACACTTGGTCAGGAGGCTTATGAATGTTTTTCTAGAGAAGTCAGCACACGTCCCTATAAAGCTCCAGACAGTAAATGTTTAAGTTTGGTATGTCGTACATGGTCTAGCTTACATTTTTAAAGTAACCTTTTAGAAATGTGGTAAATTATTCCAAGTGATACAGAAAGACTGCAGCTCAAATATTTCAGAAAAATCAAAATTTAAAATTTGGAGTCAGATGTGGTGGTAAAGGTCTGTAATCCCAGCTATAGCAGGATAGCAAGGTCAAGGCCCGCCTGAGTTACACAGTCCAAGTCTAGCATGGGGGACTTCATGAGACTCTGTCTTAAAAGAATAAAAGGCTAGGAGTGTAGTCCAATGGTAAAGTGCTCACTTGGCATGCAAGGGTTTGGGTACAGGAATGCAGTGTCCTCAGAGGCCAGGTGGGGCATCCCCGGGGCTGGATTACTGGTGGCTGTGAAACAATGATCCTAACTGTTGAGCCATCGGCTCCAGTCCCTGCAATGTACTGTCTGAGGTTTCTGTCAATCACAGCTGCCCCTACTAGTCTCCTTTTGAGTTCTATCCTTTGACGTCGAGTTTGTTAATTTGATAACATACATTTATCTGTCCTATCTATTGCATGTGTACGTGTGTATCATACATGTGGAAGGAAGTCAGAGAACTCCCAAGAGTCAGTTTTTGTCCTTCTACCACAGTGGGCTCCAGGGACTGAACCCAGGTCGTCGGGTTTACCTCCTAAGTCAGTGGTTCTCAACATTCCTAGTGTTGTGACCCTTTAATACAGTTCCTCATGTTATGGTGACCTTCAACCATCAAATTTTCTTCGTTGCAATTTCATAGCTGTAATTCTGCGACTATTAAGGATCATAATGTAAATATTTCATATGCGGATCCCAAAAGGGTCGCGACCTACAGGTTTAGAAACACTGTCCTAAGACATCTTGATGACCCTGAACAATTTATAATTATTTTTAGCAAAATTAAGTTGGATATGTGAAGACCTTGGAGCTATATTTAAAAGTAGATATAGGTAGTTTGGTGTGAGGATTTGGTTACTTTGATTACACCAAGGCCTTATTTCAAGGTTCTCTCTTATCATTTGGGAAAAGGTTTAGGGACAGACAGGTCTTCTAACTCAACTATTTTCACTTAGCATATTTTTCATCACTATTTGATCATAGTGATTAGTAGTTATAATTCTTATGCTTTTTTTTTTCGGACTCCCACTTGGGTTTTACCACAAGGTTGACCCACGGTTGCATTTCTACACAAAAATAAACTGTAAATACGAAACATTGCAGGAATGTCAACAATCGACAGAGTGAAAAGGTGTGTGTCTTTCACCTCGACGCCTTATTTCACACGTGTTCAACCGAGTAATACCCAGATGAGTCTGGTTAACAAAACACTTCTTGTAGTCCTCATAACAACCCTGTAAGTTAGGTCCGTTCTCTCAGAGGTTAAAATATCATGGGACAGCCTGGCCAAAAAACCAGGTGCAGGTGTTTGGGGAGGGAGGAGTGGGGTGTCTTTTGGCAACAGAGCTGTCATTCAGCGGCGCCAGTCCCTTCCCTTGCCATTGACTTCCAGACTTGAATTCTGCCTTTTCCACGTCAGAAGTCGCGCTGTGGAAAACCCGAGGCTCACAGCAGAACTTCACGGCGGGTGCCCACAGATCCGAGGCCCGAGCACCCAACAGTGTGGTTTGCCCTCCCGAGACCCTGCACTGCGGCCCCGCACTAACCTGACCAGGTCGGTCATGCAGGAACCCACCACCACCACCACCGCTGCCGCCACCTCCTCCTGCCAGGGCCTACCGGGCTCCCCAGACGCCGCCATTACAAAGCCTTGCTCTAGCTCGACCCCGACGCTGCCCTTTGCCCTTTGCCTGAACCCGTAACCAGAGACGCCGCTCCTTCTCCCTAACGACGAGGCCGGTCCCCCACGTCTGTTTGGGTTGCCCACCCTAATGTCCGTGAAACATTCCCGGCCTCCGGCGGCTCCCGGTTCTTCTAGCACCTATGTTCCCGCCCCGCCTCACGGCACAGGGCTCAGCCGCTACGGCGAGAGGCGACGTAGCTCGCTCGGTTGGAGGCGGCCGCCGCGGCGAAACATCAAGCACTACCGGGCCGCCTTCCCTAGCTTCCGGCTGTGCTCGGCGCGGGACGTCCGGGGGAGCGCGCGCGCATCAGGCCCGCGCTTCGCGCGCTGGTCGGTGCGTCGGTTGGGGGCGCGCTCGGGTAACCTGTACCCCGTCCAGTCGCCGGTTTCTGATCTGAGTTCCAGGTACCTGGACCCGGGCTGGTGCGGGGAGGTTGGATCTCAGTCGCACAGGTGGCGCAGAGAGCCATGTTTGAGTATGGCCAGAGAGCTAGCCTCTCCCTCAAGAGAAGGCCCGCGTTCCAAAGATGCCCCGCTCGCCCCCAGCACACGGATCCCCTCAAGAACGAGCCCCCCAAACCCGAGGCTACTCTCTCTCTATCTCTCTCTATTTCCACACATCTTGCTCATTCCTGGCCCCTGATGAACCCCGCTTCTTTTTGTGCTTGATGGGGGGAATCATACAATTTGGGAGAAAGGGTCGGAACACTTTAGGTTTTCCTCAGAATGGGTGGCCGGCCATTCTTTGGATCTGAACCGGTTCGCGCTCCACATCCCTCCCCGATGTTGCCCAGTGGAGAAATTGCTCCCCCAACGTAACTTCCGTCCTGCGCCATATGACGTGAACGTGATGCAGCAGGAGGCCACCCCTTTCCGTTCCATGACGTCAACGGGGCACATGTTTTCGTGTTTGTCATCCTCCTAATTGCAAGAGCCTGGTCGGTGCTTGTTATACGTCTTTGTATTCCCCAGATAGCCAGCCCACCGAAAGAGCTCATGCGACCTTACCTTGCGGCAGCAGAGATCTATAAATATTATACATTTGCATTTTCCTCCTGCAATACGTCAAAATCAGGAAAGAAATACAAATTGCAAAACAAGCATTCAAGAAAGCTGGCCACCAAAAATTCCTGCCTCTGTGAGATCCGTTATAATGATGCCATGTGTAAAAGAGTGTGTGTGTGTGGGGGGGGTATGTTTCTAACCCATACAATCCCTGCATATTGTACCAAAGGACCATTTTTTTTTTCCAGATTCCGGGTTTTGGAGTCAGTATAGTTTTCCCTCTTTGTTAGAGAATTCCCACTTCAAAACTGAAACATCTAAGAGCTGCACAAAACCTTGCACAGTCAAAAGCTGTATTATGGCCGCTCTGGAAATAAAGACAGAAATCCATTCCCTCAGGTGCGATCCGGAAGTCTTGACACTTGCTGCAGTGGATGAGGCTGTCCTAATCACTAGCGTGGTTTGGCATCTGGAGTCGGCTTGTTTCTTTTGGCATTTAGCTAGTGAATCCTTCAGGCTGGCATTAGCCCTCGGTCAGCAGTAGCCTAGTTGATTTCTAGTTGTAAAGCAATCATGTGGATAAATTCCTGACCGTGTCCTCACATTTGACAAGGTGTGCGCTTTAAAACTGCACCTTGATGCTTTCTGCAGTGGCCAATGAAACGAGTACCTGAGAGGAAAGCAGGAATAGCGGACTTTGAGAGAGGTCTGGATTTGAATTCTAATCCTTCTGTTTGCTTTGTGTGCGACATTAAGTCACTTTATCTTGCTGGCCTTTAGTTTTGTATTTATAAAAGGGAAACAATAGTCATTTAGAAACTGCTTTGTGGGGGGGAGGGCAGTGGATAGCTGTCCAGAAAGGTGAGTAATAGCTCATGTGTGAGGTTTTGAATGTGCTAGTTTTGTTTCTACTTCTTAAGAAATCTGAGGTAAAATGATAGGTACTGTGGGGAAAAAATCATGACAAAAATCATTTGTTGTCATGAGAGATCTTTCTGTTTGCTTCTACCAGATGGCTATTCCTGTGGCGTAAATAAGATCCCCTTCAGGAACTGTGGCATTGGTGGGAAGAAATCAGATAGAAGCACTGCAGAATTTAGAAAGAAAAGTCTTGACGTCAAGGTGATAGTATATTATTCAAAAAACAATTACCCGTGTCATCTGGGAAATGGGAATTAGAAACCGGCCTTAGACGGGCTATGGGTGGCAACACCGCATGTAGAAGTGCTTTAGGAGTGATGCGATGCTATGAAATGTGTATTCTTTTATGGTAGATAGTACAGCAGAGGAAGCATGTACTCTTGCTTGTGATGATGTATTAGAATGGTATTGGGAAGGCATCTACCAAGGAGTTAGGAAAGAATCATTTGGAACTAAAGTATGTGATATAAAGCTTAACCATTTCAGAAATATTTCTGGTGTCACCATGGTATTTTTTGGAAAGATCTCTATAGTCATTCCTTTATTGCTATCCAAAAATGATAAAACAATTATTCAATTTAGCAGAGCTTGTAAGTCCTTATGTGCCACAGTGTGTAGAATCTAGAACCGGAACAGCAGATACTCATAATTGTAACTGGGTGGAAATTAGTTAGCTCTCAATGTGGGATTAACCTTTTAGTTTGAGAAAGACAACGATCATTTGAATTGACTTATTCACCTCTAAAGTAGCAGCTTTCATTTAGAAGTCTATTAGGAATTCATACACTCTCTCTTCCAGTTCCTTTAATATCCAGGTAGTGTTGATGTGATTTGTTGCTATGTATTTGTGGCGTAGCACCTGAAAAATCAAAGACGGAAAAGACTCAATTACTTTTTGGTGCTTAGTATCTAGACAGGAGTATGTTTTTATAATTTAAGTGTTAAGTACATTTTTTTTTCTTCACTTATTCTTCAGATTCTACTGTATTTATTCCCCTGTCATTTGTGTATATAGGTGTGTTTGTGATTTATTTGTGTGTCTGTGTATAGTGTGTATGTGTGTGTCTGTGCATGGCATATTTGTGTGTATATGTATGGTGTATGTGTGTGTGCATGGCATATTTCCATGTATATGTATAGTGTATGTGTGTGTATGGCATATTTGTATGTATATGTATAGTGTATATATGTGTGTGTGGTATATTTGTGTGCATATGTATAGTATATGTGTGTGTGCTTGGTATATTTGTGTGTGTATATGTGTGTACATGGTATATATGTATAGTGTCTATGTCTGCTGCAAGCCCGAGTGCTTGGTTACATATGTGTGTCTCTGGGTCAGGCTTTTATTGGTTGCCATGGATCTGAACTCATGCATGTTCATACATGCGTACCAAGCATTTTACTCACTGAACCATTTCCCCAGGTGCCCCTCACCCTATCAGTTTTTGAGGGTATATTCTCTCCATCCCTAAATATTTTTCCAGCTTTGCTCCCCTTAATCATTTATTTAAAATACGTTTGAAGTTTATTTTTTATTAAACCTATTATTTGAGGCCACATTCTGAACATGGGTCTCATGTATAGACCTGACCAGTATCCATGGTCCTGACCAGTAGTTAATAAAGCTTGCTTCAAATTTGGCTAAAAATCTATTATTTGAACTTACCACTTAATTTATTTATTATTAAAATGTTACTGAATACTAAGCATATGTTGAATGCATTTGTTAATGTGAGCCTTTTGCGTTTTAGTCTTGTTGGGGAGAGTTCATGTATACAGGTAATTACAGTCCACCATGGAAGGACTTACTAAGAAAGGGATTCAGCCATAAATGGTGTCTAGTAAGTAATAATTGGTTGTGTTTGCTTTAGAGTTTGTTGTTGCCCATCAAGCTCTTTGTCCTCGTGGGGACTGGATAGAGGGCTTCCTAAGTCAGCGGCATGTGTTTTGTGTGTTACTAGGAAGGGACGTTAGGGAAGGCTTCTCCGTCTCAACCATTGGAAGGGCCGGTTGTGCTGTGAAGCTGTGCAGCCTAAGGGTACTGTGCTAGTGGAGGGTCGTCTTTGGAAAGGAGGAGGGAATTGTTCTTCAAGGGTTCCTTTCCTTCCTGAACAGCATGGAGCTGCCCATGCCCTGACTATCTGAGCAGCAGGGATCTGGTTTCTTCCGGAAGACTAATGGTAGAGGTATTACTGGGTTATAGAGCATTTGCTCATACGAGAGACATTCTGAGCACTGTGCTAGCTTCCAGGAAACTTGGTACGTCTGTATTTCTGTATTGTATCTGGTAAACTGATCACTTTCCTTTCTTTCTACTTTCAGTGGTGACTCATAAATCAAGTTAAAATGTCTCCAGAAATTGCCTTGAACCGAATTTCTCCAATGCTGTCCCCATTCATATCTAGCGTGGTCCGAAATGGAAAGGTGGGGCTGGATGCTACAAACTGTTTGAGAATAACGGACTTGAAGTCTGGGTATGTACAGAACTAACTTAACCTTTACTTTACAATAAACCTTTCTTACCGAATTCATTAAAATTGTTCATCACAGGTAGCTTTCAAGTCTTGCTCTTATTACTGACTAATCTAGTCGAGTTAAAGAAGTCTGTGTGTGTGTGTGTGTGTGTGTGTGTGTGTGTATACGATGTGTGCTGAGGATTGAACTCAGTGTCTCACACATGCTAGCGAAGAATTTGACCATAGAGTTACATGCCAGTTCTCAATTCATTTGGTTTTGTTTAATTTTTGACATTTTATACTTCTTATTTCATAAGTGTGTGTGTCCATGCGTGGACATTTATTTCTACTGGAACCACTCATATATTCTTTTCTGATTCATCTCTTTGGGTTTCAGCGTGTGTGTTCTTCTTTCATTGGCTTGTTTTCTTGTTTACTGCAACCTGACATACTGTAAGATTGGGTTTAGCGCTACCGTGTCTGCCATCGTTTGCTAATCTCCCTTAATACAAAAATACAATAGCTAGCCAGAATGAGTCACTCTGTAAAAGGAGCGGCAGGCTGTGTCCCGCCACCTGGCTCCCGGGTAGCTTTATCCAAAATAATTACACGGAAACTGTATTCATTTAAACACTGTCTGGCCCATTTTCTGTAGCCTCTTATTGGCTAACTCTTACATATTGATCTAACCCATTTCTAGTAATCTGTGTAGCACCACGAGGTGGTGGCTTACCAGGAGGATTCTAATCTGTGGCTGTCTTGAAGAGGAGAGTCATGGCGACTGCCTGCCTCTGCTTTCTTTCTCCCACAATTCTGTTCTGTCTACTCCACCCACCTAAGGGCTATCCTATCAAAAAGGCCAAGGCAGTCTCTTTATTAACCAATGAAAGTAACAATAGACAGATAACCCTCCTCCATCATCACTCTTTACAATGGGGTTAAAACATCCAGTCTCACACCTGGATATGATGTATTAAATACAAAACAAAAAACCCATAAACAAAAAGAAAAAAGAAGTGGAAAAACCTGCTCTACATTTCATTTGGAAATAAAATTAGATCTACAGAAAAGATGGAAAAATACTATAGGAATTTGCAGCAATAATCTTGGTTGTCAACTTTATAGACTGTGGGCATGTCTGAAGGGGATTTTCATGATTTTCAAATGATGGAGGGAGAAGGCTCAGTCTGGTAGGCAGCGCCATCTCTGGGCATGTCAGCCTGCGCTGTATGAGAAGTATAGCTGGCAGTATCCTGGGGGAGCAAGCTAGCAGTCAGCACCCCTCCAAGGTCTGGCTCTTAGTTCTTACTTCCGGGTTCCTGCTTTTGTTCCTGCCTTGCTTCTCTCAGTGATGGTCTAGAGCCCTTAAGGTGTAATAAGTCCATCCCTTAGGCTGTTTGTAGCCAGTGTTTCCCAGAGCACCAGAGAAGCAAAGTAGGACAGAAACTCACATTGTTTTTCCATTACTGATCATTTTGTATTTCTTATTTGAGATTAGCTGTTTTCCTCTTTCATGGACTAAGATTAATTCAGAATACAAATAGTGTTTAATTGTCAGTATTCTCAGTTTCTCTAGCCTGTCTTTTTTTTTAAGTCTTTCTTTATCATGAATGACCTTGACATTGTTTTTTGTTTTGTTTTGTTTTCCAAGACAGGGTTTTTCTGTGTAACAGGCCTGGCTGTCCTAGAACTCACTCTGTAGAGCAGGCTGGCCTTGATCACAGAGATCCTGCCTCTGCCTCTCAAGTGCGGGGGGGGGGGGGGGGGGGGGGGGGGGGGGGGGGGGAATTAAAGGTGTGTGCCACCACCCCCCAGGTTGACCTTGGCATTCTTAAAGAATATTGGCTAGATATTTTGTGATCTGTCCCTCCCTCTATACTACACTTTCTTGCATTCAAATCAGAACTGTACGCGCTTCCCCAAGAGCACTATAGTGGTCTTGTTCCACCTCAGGGCATCCAATGCATGTCTATATGATGGCC
Source organism: Myodes glareolus (assembly GCF_982192425.1). Taxonomy (NCBI): domain Eukaryota; kingdom Metazoa; phylum Chordata; class Mammalia; order Rodentia; family Cricetidae; genus Myodes; species Myodes glareolus. The sequence continues at coordinate 99,935,593 of NC_142031.1, read as the reverse complement.
ATGTCTTTTTATGTCATCCTCCTGCCTCAGCCTCCTGAGTAGCTAGGATAACAGACACCACAGCTACTCAGCCATGCAGCCAGGAGTGTGCTTGACACATTAGGCACTTTTTATGCATTTTCAATATATGATCTTCCCAATTTCTGATGTGTTTAGTGAGGTGTACCCTCTTTGTAAGCCAGAGAGTAAAATATCTGTCATTATTGGTTCCCACCTTTTGTCTTTGGGAGGTCTGTCAAGTGACTTTTTGATGTTTTGACATTTCCCCATTTTTTTTTCTTACTAGAAATGCCACTTGTGTGAGTGTGTGTGTGTGTGTGTGTGTGTGTGTGTGTGTGTGTGTGTGTGTGAGAGAGAGAGAGAGAGAGAGAGAGAGAGAGAACGAAAGACAGAGAGAAAGTCCAGCAACAGCTTCAGAGAGGGGTCCAGATGAGTGGCCCCATATGCTGCATTTTTGGTTTTCTCTTAGTGATACTTATTAGGCCTTTTATCCTATTATATTGTATCTATTTATATTTCGTCTGTCTCTGTGTGTGAACATGTATATACCCCAATGCATATGTGGAAGTCAGAGGACAACCTGAGTCCCAGGATTGATCTCAGGTCATCAGGCTTGGATGGCAAGTGCCTTTTTACCCACTGAACCATTTCATTTTTTCTCTTTTCTCTTTCTTTTAGACCTGCAGAGCTCTGGGTTATGGGGAATAGTTGGGATTTATATTCTAATTTTTGTTTACTCCATGTAGGGCACAACGCACACAGAATATCATCTGAGGAGACGTTTTGAAGTTATAAGGACAATCTTCTTAGTAATTATAGCTAGCTATCCTTGAAGAAATGCTATTTTAGTACCCATTTTCCTTATTTGATTGATAAGCTGAACAGACAGGCAAGATCCAAATAAAAGCAAGATTCTTTTTTTAAAAGTGTGATAATTCATCCTCACTTCCCTTATGGACCTTGGATTTTTTTCTGTGTCCTTAGGACTGTGTGCACTTTTAAGCTCCATCGCTGGGCCATCGGTCTCTTAAGGACAGAGATCTTACTGAACTTCTTTGTATGCTTCTGTGAGTTTGCCATGGTGCCTCATGGGCTAAGCGAGTGGGTGGATGGGACAGGTGTTTCACGGAGAGGTTACTTAGTTTGCAGGGTCAGAGTAGTTTTGTTCTTGTGACTCAGGAGACTTTTTATTGTCTTGCTAACATAATTCTATTATACATCATTCTAAAAATTGACATTCCCTGACAAACAAGCAGACCCTTTTGAAATTATAGCAAAAATACATTACAGCATTAGATTTAATTTTTAAAAACGTTACACTTATTTCCATGTTTTTAGATTTATTTTGTTTTATGCATGTGAGTTTTTTGCCTGAACGTACATATGGGCACCATGTGCATGCCTGGTGCCAGAGAGGTTGGAAGAAGGTGTTGGATCCGTTGAACTGGAGTTAGCATAGGGTCGTGAACGATGATGTGGTACTAGGAACCAAGTTCCTGGATTCTCTGCAAGAGCAGCAAGTGTTCTTAACCACTGAGCCATCTCACCAACTCCAGATTGATCCTTTTAGATAGAATATATACTGAGACCGAAGGGGCCACTGTTAATGACAGGGAATTATCCCATGAACTTTCTGCAATTTGTTAATTCTCTGATGTGTGGTAACTTGATCACAGGCTTGTTCTATTTGCAGGATGCTGTACTTTGTCATTTTTAGTGAGTTTTGTAATCTTGATGTTGTCTAAGTGTCTGATCAGCACTCTGTAATGATGCCTGGCAAGTCAAATGGGGAAGGCAGAGCAGCTCACTGCAACCGGTGGCAGCTGAGCCTTAATATCCTTTTTTGGCATATTGCAAGTGACTCAACCTCACTGGCACATGGCTGTGTTTGGGGCATCTGCTGTGACATCTCATCCACCCACAAGTACCTGTTGCATTTTTTTGGTGCATGTTCTGAATTTCGTTACTTAGTTAAAAATAGATACTCAGTGTAAGTACTTGATTACTAAAGAGGGTAATTTTAAACGATGAGTGGTGTGCGCTTTTATGATTGAGCTCAGTTGGGCTGCGTCTGTCTCTAGCTTGCTTAGTCTGTCTGGAAGGAAGCTGCTGTTCTGGGAGGCAACAGGTTCAGTTAAAGATGGCAGTTTTAATGTTTTAGCATATAGATGTTCACTTGGCTCTTCGTATTGCTTTTTTCTCTCTTTTAATCTCATTCTTTCTCCCTGAGCATGTCTTCATTCTCTCTCTCTCTCTCTCTCTCTCTCTCTCTCTCTCTTTCTCTCTCTCTATTGTCTAGGCTGGTCTTGAACTCACTTGAATTCTGCTTCAGCCTCCTAAATGCTGGGTTTGTAGTCAGTGCACTACCATTCCGGATTTATCTAGTTTTAAGCTGGTAAGATTTGTATTCATAAACATAATTCTTTCATTTGATTTAGTATATCATAGTCCATTGTGTGAATATGACCCCTATTTTAAATTAATATTTATTAATTTTTTATTTATCCCTTGATAATTTCATATGTGTATATAATGCATCTTTACCATGCACACCCATAACTTCCTTATTCTATTCCCCACAAACATGCCCTCAGCATGTCTCTCCCATTTTGAAATAGCCTCGGTTTTAATTCATTATTAAATATTTTTTTCCGACAAAGAATGCCATAGTGAACATTCTGTTGTGTCCATACAAGAAGATGCACATGAGAACATTGTCTCAGGCGGAATCTCTCCACCTGGGTATGTTTATCTATTAGTGCTGTAAAAGCAAGACAGTGAGTCATAACAACATTCAAGAAGGGGAAACAAGCCAGCATGGAAACTCTAAGAACATGTCATGTGTAGTAAGAATAAAGAGTATTTTGTGAATTTTCAGTAAAATAAGTATAAGTGTACTGGGTGGGTCATAGTGAAAAATACGTGTGATGATGGAAACCGTCTGTCAGCTGTTCCTGGATCCTCTATTCCTAGGAATACAGTTACTCACTCCTAGACTGTGTGGAGTTTTTTTTGTTTTTGGCTGTAGCCACATAGTTAGTGTCTGTTTCCTTTCACTAGAAAGGTAGGAGAGTTTCTTGTAGTCTGTAGCTTCACTGTTACCTGGTACAATAGTTTGTCTTTTGTTGCTGTGATCAGATGCCTTGACAGAAGCAACTTAGAGGAGCAAGGGTTTATTTTGGTGTGCTGTTCTAGAAGGATGCAGCGGGTCATGGTGGGAAGACTTGGCAACAGGCAGGGAGGTATGGTGGTCGGAGGAGGAAGCTGGCTGGTTACATTTTATCAGCTCCCAAGAAACAGAACAGAAGGTAGGAGCAGGCTATAAAACGTCAACCTGCCTCTTGCAACATAGGTTCAGTGCCTAAAAGTGCCATAATCTTCCCAAACAGCACTACCAGCAGGGACCAAATCTTCCAACACACGAGCTTATCAGAACATTTCACATTCACACAGTGGCAGTGTTGCAGACCTCGGCTTTTATCAAGCCAATACAGTGTGAAATGGTATTTCATCTGGTTTTAGCTTATATCTCTCCGATCTCTGTGACAATCTTTTTATGTGCCCACTGGCAATTCAGTTTTTACTTTGAAGATAGTCTTTACTCATCTTTTAAGTGAGCTGTTTGTTGATGTGTATTGAAAGCATTATTCATGTATTTTAGACTTTAAGCTTTTGGTAATTACATGTATTAGAAATACCTGCATGCAGGCTATGACTTAGAGTTTTTCTTTGACACTGCTAATATTCAGGAGTTTCAATTTTATTATGCAGACAATGATCACCTGCATGTGCACCTGCACCTCAAGAGGGCGCCAGATCTCATGACAGATGGTTGTGAGCCACTGTGTGGGTGCTGGGAATTGAACTCAGGACCTCTAGAAGATCAGCCAGTGCTCTTAACCTCTGAGTCATCTCTCCAGCCCCTAGGAGTCTTAATTTTAATGAACTCAGATTCGTTAATACTTTGATTTTGAAGAGAAGCAGAACAGAGAAGGAAAAGAATATGCATAAAGAAAGAGGGAAGAGGGAGAGTTTTAAGAAATTCTGATCTCTTTAATAGCCATACATCCTTCCTAAGAATTTTAACGATTTTTACTTTTCCTGATATTTAAATAGAAATTAGCTTTTTTTTCTCTGCTCTAGCATATAAAACAAGATACAGACATAGATATCCTTCCATATGGATAACTGATTGAGCCAGTATCATTCTTTTCCCATTTTCCCGCAGTGCCAATTCAAGTAGATCTCACATGTGTACTAATTCTAGGCTTTCTCATTGGCGGTTTCACCCTCACTGTCTCTGTGTCATTTGATACTGCCATGTCTATTATAGCTTTAAAAGATGCTCTTCCAATTGAACAAATTCTCTCTTTCAAAGGGAGAGGAAGAGATATATTGTAGAGTTCTTTAAAATCTAAGTGTTTGTATTCTTGTTTTAAGCTTCATCAGCAATTTGGGTGCTGTTACAGAAATCTAATTACAAATGATTTTCCTTTTGAATTTTGGAGGCTTTGATCCGTAATTTTGGAGGTACCCAATACACATACTGTCAAAATGTCATGGAGACAGTGTTCTGTCTTATTTCTGTAAGGATATTAATTTTGGTGAAATTCTTCTGTGCTATGCTAATCTTTCATGTGAATGGCTTTTCTTCAAGTTGTTGAATATTGGTAGTCCATATTTATTAAAGAATATGATTCTAAGATGCATGTTTGAAGCTCTTTGAGCTTGAATGAGTTAACTGTTGAGTTCCACTGCAGTGTTACTAGGCAACACTGGCCCTTTGTATAGGGTGATTGCTAGATTTATTATTTGAAGGACTTTCTCTAGACTGTAATATAAACCCATATGGATGCCTGCCTCATTCATCAGCAAAATCCCAATTTGTAGACCAAATTATGTACACTTTAAGGCTTTTGATATCCTCAATCCAGTAGTATATTTCACATTAGTAGTATATTACACATTAGTAGTGAATGATACCCTTAGTCTAGTAGTATATTACACATTAGTGAGTGATACCCTTAGTCCAGTAGTATGTTACACATTAGTAAACATTCACACACACATTTCAGAAGGTGCATTAGAAAGTTGCTCTCTCTCTCTCTCTCTCTCTCTCTCTCTCTCTCTCTCTCTCTTTCTCTTTTGGTTTTTTAAGACAAGGTTTCTCTATGTAGCCTTGGCTGTCCTGGAACTAGCTCTTGTAGCCCAGGCTGGCCTCAAACTCACAGAGATCCACCTGCCTCTGCCTGTGAGGGCTGGGATTAAAGGTGTGCGCCACCACTGCCCAGCTAAAGTTGCTCTTCTAATAGCAATATGTGAAGCTGCCAGTTCCTCTACACTCTTAATTTTGATATTATAAGTTTCAAAGATTACTTGTTAATTTAATAGACATGGTACTAATTTAGTCATTTGCTTTGTCTTTTTTATGTGTATGTGAGAGAGAAAGTAGAGAGCAATGGGGTATTTGTTTTTTCTTAGTAATTTATAAAACCCTTTGTATGTTACCAAATGTAACACTCTCCTTAATGTAATGCCTGTGTTCCTCCCAACTTTTCAATGTCTCTCAGTTAATATATAATATGCAGAAATCCTCCAGCATCTTCTGCTTTTGAAACCTGATAAGTGCATCTCCTATCGGAGGAAGGATGCAGAGGGTGGTAGTAGACAGTGCGTAGCTTCCCCTGTCCCCTCAGTTCTGGTCTTTGGAGGCCACTGCTCTTGCGGCACTGTTTTATTCCTTGTAAAGACATTCTTTGTGCCTGCAAGCCTTCTTTGTTTCTTTCTGTGTAGAGCACAGGCCGTGTCGGATTGCTATAATAATGGCCCCTGAAAAGTCATGCCTTCCTTTATCCGTTGTCCTTTGATTATAACCTTGCCTTGTCTTTGGTCAAGAGGCACTCTGTTTCCTTATTTACTTTTAAGAAAATTTTTTATGTGTCCGTGTGTGGGTCTGAGTGAGTGTATGTATGTGTGTCATGTGTGTGCAAGCAGAGTCCAGAAGAGGGTGTCAGCTCCCCTGGAGTTGGAGTTCCGGGTGGTTGAGAGCAGTCTGATGTGTTAGACACTTAACCCCAGGCTGTCTGCAACAGCAGTGTGCATTCTTCACTGCTGAGCCTCCTCTCCAGCCCTTTCTCTACTTCTTTAGTGTGTGGTTCCTTGTGACTTGGCTTTTACTAAGCAATACCTGACTCTGAGTCTTGGCCTTCTGAGCCTGGCAGTTCTATTTCTACCCTCTCAGGATACCATGATTGATATGTTTATGGGTCTCCTTGGGAGAGGATGCCCCATTAATTTCAGCCCCATAATTAATACCTAGCCCTGTAGCTCACCTTCATCCAAGACCTGTTGGGACAGTGTGCAGACTGGAGGAAGGAGTTTTATCCAGGAATCATAGGTATAAGTGGTGCTGAGCTCTGCTAGTGTGGGCACGGGGTGTAGTAGAAGTTCATCTAGATCTTGGTGCTTAGCTGTGTTCTATAAACAGCTGGATACTCAAGTGTGCTGCTGATGTTTTGCTGATTTTACCGAGTACCCTTTAGGGAGATGTTTATTTTAACAGAAGAAACCTAGGCTCCGTACTTCTCATGCTCTTTTCCTCCCTTAGATCTTTATCCCAGCAGCTGTCTGTGAAGCTCTACTCTGACTGTAATTGTGTGACAGAGTAATACATGCAATTTCAATTAAGCCATCTATGGAGCTTTTAATACTTAAAGGTGCTTCAATAGCCAGGGATGATGTAATCCTGTACCGTAGCTCTAAGGGAGGCAGGAGGGTCTCAAGTTCAAGGCTTGACTTGGCTGCAGAGGTAGTTCAAGCTCAGCATGGGCAGCTTAGTGGGTCACATTTCAGAATAAGAAGTAAGAAGAGGCTGTGAGATAGCTCAGTGGTCAGATAGAGCCTAATCAAAACCCCAAGTAAACAAGCACCTCCTGGCCACATGTGATTTTTAGTTTATATTTTATACTTAGGATTTTAAGTGGTGGTAGTATTGGCCTTGATTCAGTAGACCCTGAAATTACTCACTTGGGAACTTTTGGTACTCCAGAATCTGGAGTGGTCAGACCTTGATAAATGTGGATTGGATTTTACGTGGTGTGAAACTCAGGCTTTTCATGTCCTGCAATGACTTCATTCCAGAGTGATTTAAAAATATTTTGTATGGCCACGCAGTGGTTTCACATGCCTCTAATCCCAGCACTCGGGAGGCAGAGGCAGGTGGATCTCTGTGAGTTCGAGGCCAGCCCGGTCTACAGAGCAAGTTCCAGGAGTGGCTCCAAAGCTACAGAGAAACCCTGTCTCGAAAACAAACAAAGTAAAATAAAAAAAATTTGTATGGAGGTTGGGGTGGAGAAAGAAAGGAAGGGAAGTAACGGGTTTAATATGGCTAAGGAGAGAGAGAGGGCAGAGGACTCTAGTCAGCGCCTGACTCAACTTCACATTCTTCAAGGGAGCAGCAACAAAATTGTTCCATTGTTGGCTTTTATACTTTTTATTACGTCCGGTTTAGAAAATGTTAATTTATTTTTATTTTATGTATTTGGCTGCATGCATGTAAGTACACCGTGTCTGTCTGGTGCCCGTGGAGCCCAGAAAAAGGAGTCATTTCACCTGGAACTGGAGGTACGAGTGGTTGTCAGCCTCTGGGTAGTAGCTGGGAACCAAACCTGGATCCTCTGAAAGAGCAGCAAGTGCTCTTAACTTCTGGGCTGTCTTTCCAGTCCTTTAATCTGCACAAAAAAGGAAAAAAGGATTTAGTTATATGTTAGTCTGTGTGTCTGTGTAGAGTTATGGGCCCTTGAGTGAATCTTAGGGTTTCTATTGCTGTGAAGAGACAACATGACCATAGCAACTCTTATAAAGGAAAACATTTAACTGTGGTAGCTTGCTTACAGTTCTGATGTTTAATCCATTCTTGTCATGGTGGGAAACAAGGCGACATGTCTGCGGACATGATGCTAGAGAAGGAACTGAGAGTTCTTACATCTTGACTCACAGGCAACAGGAAGTGTTTTGAGACACTGGGTGTGGCTTGCGCATATATGACAATTCAAAGCCCACCTCCACAGTGACACACTTCCTCCAACAAGGCCACACCCACTCCAACAAAACCACACCTCCTAATAGCCCTCTGAGCTTATGGGAACCAATTGCATTCAAACTACTACACCCTTGCAGGTCAGAAGAGGGCATCAGACCTCTGGACTGGAGTAAGAGAGGTTGTAAGATGACAGAGGTGAGTGCCAGGAGCCAAACTTAGGTCCACTCTAAGAGCTATATGCTCTTTTAACCACGGCACCATCTCTTCAGCCTTCATTCTGTACAATTTAAGGTAGTATTTTGTGAATAGTTTTTATTTGGTCTGATTCTGAGTTTAGAAGATCAGTGAGAGCCTTTTGGTTGGATCATGTTTATATGGGAATAACTGTGTTTTAAGGCTCCAAATTCTATGGTATCACTTTGCATGTTTAAAGGGGCCTTATGCTTGTGTAGAAAGGTGAGCTACTATCCCCTTTACATTTATGTATTTATTTTTTATTTAGTGTGTATAAGTATGACGGTCAAAAAACAATTTGCAGGATTCTCCTTCGACCATGTGGGTGATGGGTTCTGAACTTAGGTTGTCAGACGTGCCTTTACCCACTGAACCATCTTGCTGGCCTTAGATTAACTCCCCATTGTAGCTTCCATGTTGCTGAATAATCTTGATTTTTGTGCCATGTTGCTTGAGAAATGATTTTATAACCTTCCTTTTCAGGGCCACATTTCCTGAGTAATTTGGTTATCTTTCTTATGGCAAGTCATGAAAGTCAAGTTTATCCCATTGACCTTGCTGCTCTTGACCTTTTGTTTTCTCAAAAGATTTTTATCTCAACTTTTGCTCTTGTCAATTTCTGGACAGCAAGTCTTGAATCAAGTTGATGTTTTGAAGAACATTTTCATCTTCTTTTAAATCTTCAATGATTTTTTTTCGTCTTTGGACTTTTAGATGTTTTCATTTAAAAGTATTATTTTTATTGGTTGAGTAAATTATTAATATACAGGTACAACTTTTATCTTGTACATACTTTTTATGTGATAAAATATATTTATCATGACATTTATCATTTTATAATGTACAGTTCTATGGCATTAAGTGCATCCAAATGTGTGGTGTATGGAGATGTACACTCTTTTTAAGACCAGCCCTTTTTAAGTCTTGCAAACTCAGTCATACCAGGGAAACAGTAACTTCCTAGTCCCCCCCTGCACTAAGCCACTAAGTTATTTTGCTTTGTCTCTCTGAGTTTAACTATTGTAGGTAGTAAGTGAAATCATGGAGTGTTTATCTTTTTGTGACTAGCTTATTTCCCTTGGCATAGTATATTCAAGGTTAATCCATATTGTAGCATGGTGTCAGAATTTTCTTTCCTTCTGACACTGAGAAACGTTTCCAGTGTGTGTGTGTGTGTGTGTGTGTGTGTGTGTGTGCTTGTGCATGCACACATCTATGTAGTACACTGTGTACCTGTTGTGATGATGTCTGTTGTATCTGTCATTTTGCTGTTGTGAATAATTCTGGTGTTGGCAAAGATGTCCAACTGTCTGAACTTGTTTTCCAGGACTTACTGGATGATATGGCAGTTCTATGCTTGGTTTTGATGACTCATCATATAATTTTCTACAATATGGGCTATAGAGAATTAACATGCAGCACTCTTTCACAGTATTGATAATGCCATTTGATGCACAAAATTCTTACCTTGTTGAAGTCCAAGGTACTTAGTGTATGTTCTTTACTTTGCTAAATTAACCTTTGAGAGGTTGAGATCACTTCTCTAGCCTCCTTTACCTGTAGTGATGTTTTCTGTCTATTTTTTTCTTTAAAGCCTAGAAAAGGGGATGGGGAAATGGCTCACTTGGTAACACGCTTGCCACATAGGCATGAGAATGCAAATATAGATTCCCTAGCACCTACGTAAAAACCAGGCATGGGAGCAAACTTCTGTAACCCTAGAGCTAGCAGGGAGGTGTTGGGGGAGCAGAGATAGGCAAATGTTTGGAGTTTATTGGCAAGTCAGCCTAACCAAATTAAAGAGCTTCAGGTTCTACAAGAGAGCCTGCCTCAAAAATCAAGGTGGAGAGCCATAGAGGAAGACACATGATATTGACCTCTGGCCTTCATGTGTGCATGTGTACACATAAACCTACACACACACACACACACACACACACACACACACACACACACCTAGAAAAAGTTCTTTTGAAATTGAGCCAGATTATCATATTACTGGCATTCCCAAGGGAGAGGAAAACCATTCATTCACTGACGCACCTGTTTCCTCCAGAGTAGAAACCTTTTAATCTAGAGTTAGTGATTTTATTGTTATGTTAGTGATCAGATTGTTGCCATTATGGAGATAGGATGTAGATCATGCCAAGGCATTGGTTAACTCAAGAACACAGGTTTAGCAGTGAGGACAATAATGTAGTAGCTGCTGTGAATAATGCTGTCTTTGTAATGTAAGTGCTTTGATGACTGTATTGTATTTGCATAGTCTTTCCTTATCTACAGTTTCACTTTCCGTAGTTTCAGTTATTTGCAGCCAACAACAATCCAAAAATACTAGTATTTCTTGGGACTTTAAAGAGAAAGCAGCCATGTTCACATGGCTTTTATAATTGTATATAGTTAGTTGTTTTGTCTCATTCTTGTTCATGGTTCGTCTCTTACAATGTCTGCTTTGTAAACTGAACTTTATTATAGGTATATAGTTTCAGGAAAAACATATCCATAGGATTTAGTAGTGTTGGGTTATTGCTGAAGATCCCACACACTTCAGGCACAGACAGGACATGGTGAAATCAGGTTGGTACTGACCAGGAGGCTTCCCATACTGGCTTGTCTTTCTAGGATAGAAGGTCTGTGTAGGCTGCGGGGAATTAATGCCTGGCGTGACAAGATAAGCCTGTGGGTACAATAGTGGCATGGATATTATGGGGCTATGCTTTCTAATTGGGTTTAAGACCCACTCCACACAAGGAAGTGCATGCCCTGTACTCTAAATCTTACCATCTATCTGGCTGGGGAGCTCACTTTGCTCAGGAGTGGGCCTATTCCTATTATTCTGAACATGGTATTAAACGGCTCTCTGGATTCCTGTCACTGTACATATTAGTCAGTGCAGCTCTCGGTCCATATCAGAGACATTTCTTTGCAGTGGATGGTGGTTAATGCAGAGCCTCCCAACAGAGTGCAGAGAGTAAATGTCAGTGGAGAACTCAACCACACACACAGTGACTCTGTTTCCCCTGCAAGGTTGGGGACCATCATGAAAGGAAAAGGAGGCAAGAAGATGATTACAGTCAGAAGTCAGGGAGGACCAGAGCAACACAATGTTTTCTGGACACGGGGGACCTCTATAATTAGGAACTCGCAGCTGCTGTGGTTGCTTGTACATGACCAGCAAGATATCAAATCAGTAAACATGCTAGAATGGAGAAGGAGGATCTCCTGAGCCCCCCTCCCCTAACTGAGGAGGTGTTGACACTTGATGATTTCTGTGGCTGCTATAGTTCTCGTTAAGGTATGGCCATTGGTAGGCCAGCTGTGGTTCGGTGGATGACCCCGTCCCTAAAAGTGTATGGGCAGCACAGATAGACTCAGTGGGGTGAAACAAAGATGGCAGGCAGGACGTTGGGGGTGGGGCCTAGAGATCTGGGAAGAGTTAGGGGAAGGAGTGGGAAGTAATATATAATCAAAATATATTGTGTAAAATTCTCAAAGTATTAATAAAAATACTAAATTAAAGACCCAGATAATAAAAAAAATTCTGTCTAGGGTTTCAGGCACCCAATAGGGTGTGTATGTCTGGTATCCTCAGGATAAGCTATATTTACTTACTTTTCTTCATGTGTTCATCTACCCTCCTGTTTCTTGAGGGGATGTTGAGAGAATGTTTCTATGTAGGCCGGGTTGGCTCCAGACCCGCACACATCATCTTGTTCTGGTTTCCTGAGAGCTGGATTACAGGTGTGTGCCACCACACCTGTTGTTGGTGTTGGTTTTTATCGAAGACTTTTAGCTCCCTCAGGACAATGACTGTTTTGTTCCACACTGTACACCCTATTCCTGGCACAAAGTAAATAATTCAGTAAGTAATCGATGATGCTGTAGGAAGCTGTGCTCACTGGAACACATTCAGGCCTGCCCCTTGTAGGTACTATCGAGGTTTCCAAAAGGTTAAGATAAAGTTATGTTGATTGTGACTGAATGAAAAGAAGGCAGAGCCAGACCATGGAGTAATAGGTATAGATTGATTGTACCTTTGTAGAAAAGTCCTTTCTCGTATGTGTGTGTGGATACATATGTACAAAAGTATGGAGAGAGGTTTAGAAAGATACTTATCAAATTCAGGCTTGGTCAGGAGAGTAAGACACCATGAACGCTGAGGGCTAACTGGGAGTCCCATCTCTATGGTGCAAGTCTCCCAGTAAAGTGTTGGACTTGCACAGTTTGTAGGGAAGGTGACTATGCTGGGAGCAAGTTCCTGCTGTAGGACTCCCAGGGCAGTAAGGAAGGCTTTGTGCTGCTGCCAGGGAAGCAGTGGGCTTTAGATGGATGCAACAGACTAGGGAGGACTGAGGCCCAAAGGAAAACACCTTTGGCCTCAGGCACTGGGAACCTATGCAGGGGCACACGATGTGTGTTAGAGAAACGACACTTGCAGAACATCCTCGGCAGGAACGTTGATTTTACTCTGAGCTGGCAGTGGACACTGACCAGGGCTTCCTGTGGATTCAGAATGCTGTTGACTTAATGTCTGTTGCTTGTGTGTGTGTGTGTGTGTGTGTGTGTGTGTGTGTGTGTGTTTCTATAAAGAGAATTTAGCGCCTTGAGTTTTGTAAATCTCTTACTTAGGCTGATTTTTGCTGTCAGTAAATCTGTGTAGAATCTTAATCCCCCTCTTTAAAAAATTTAAACACACGAGGACATAAGTCTCCAAGAGTTTGCGAAACTCTTTGAAGGTTACTTAGCTGATAAGCGGTGGGGGTCTGGACTAAAGCCCAGGTCTTCTCTATCAAATGCTCTGTCCTTTTTTTTTTCCAAGAAAAGATTGGCCAGGAAATCACTTAATGTGATATTCTGTTCAATGGGCTCTAGCCATCTCCATTTATGAGGATATTTTGGTATGGACATTTAAAGAAAACTTAGTGACCGATAAAATTCAAATAGAAATTTGTTAGAGGTCAGAATTACCTAGGCATTAGAGATGGCTCCAGGAGAGACTGGGGAGATGACTCAGTGGGCTAAGGTACTGGCTACCAAGCCTGAGCACCTGAGTTTGCTTCCCAGGACTCACATGATGGAAGGAGAGAACTAACCCCCTCAAGCTGTCACAGTGCTGTGTTCACCCCCTAAAATAAGTTAATGAAAGAAATGCCTTGAAAAAAGTCGCTGGCTAAAAATGTTTTTTTCGGGGGGGGCAATAATTTACAGCATTGGGGCTAAATCTCAGCAACAGGTAATTTGACAAGAATTTGTAGATGTCTAAAAGATAAGCGGTGTGGGGAGAGGAATTTAATTTTATTGTTGGAATTAAGGCAGAAATCAAATACATTTAGTTATTTTATGGATGTTATTGTTTTACTTTTTGACTCCAGTAATCATTTTCATTATACGAGATATGAAATAATTGAAAGCATGAAAGACATTGAAAGTCTTAACTAAGAGTATGATGTCGTAGTTAGCACTGCAGAATTATTTTTACAACAGCTTTGTGTGGGCTGGTTAGTGGTGATGGGCTGTCAGTACTGTGACGTCAGGACACGGGTTAGTGGTGATGGGCTGTCAGTACTGTGACGTCAGGACACGGGTTAGTGGTGATGGGCTGTCAGTACTGTGACGTCAGGACACGGGTTAGTGGTGATGGGCTGTCAGTACTGTGACGTCAGGACACGGGTTAGTGGTGATGGGCTGTCAGTACTGTGACGTCAGGACACGGGTTAGTGGTGATGGGCTGTCAGTACTGTGACGTCAGGACACGGGTTAGTGGTGATGGGCTGTCAGTACTGTGACGTCAGGACACGGGTTAGTGGTGTTGGGCTGTCAGTACTGTGACGTCAGGACACGGGTTAGTGGTGATGGGCTGTCAGTACTGTGACGTCAGGACACGGGTTAGTGGTGTTGGGCTGTCAGTACTGTGACGTCAGGACACGGGTTAGTGGTGATGGGCTGTCAGTACTGTGACGTCAGGACACGGGTTAGTGGTGATGGGCTGTCAGTACTGTGACGTCAGGACATGGGTTAGTGGTGATGGGCTGTCAGTACTGATGTCAGGACACGGGTTAGTGGTGATAGGTTATCAGTACTCTGATGTCAGGACACGGGTTAGTGGTGATAGGCTATCAGTACTCTGATGTCAGGACACGGGTTAGTGGTGATGGGCTGTCAGTACTGTGACGTCAGGATACACACTGCATGTTTTATTTTTCCTTAGTATTCATTATATTTTTGTGAAATAAAAAGATCTTTTGGAATTATTATTGGCAAGTTTTTAATATATTTATTTTGTATTTCTTTGTACATACTTGTATAAGAAACTAAAGGAATTTGTAAATCAGGAAAGTTGTATAGTCCAAATGGAAAATTGTAAGTATAGCTAGATTATCAGAATGGAAGGAATACCAGGTTTTTGAGCATGAGTTCAGGATGTCACAGGCCAGTACTTTATGATTTTTGTTGTAATATATTTATATTGGAGTGTTCTCAAGCAGAGCAGATCCTAGCATGGAGCGGGGAGGTGGGCTGGATGTCCCACCCATGGCTGAGGAGCTCTTGGCAGCTGATAGCTGCTGAGAGAGGGAGGGTCAGTTCTCTTGAGGAGGGTAGCCCCTGGTAAGCTGACTATGCTCCAGGAGAAGGTCACATGTTCAAGAATATATGAACAGCACAAACTGCACTTGATGGGTATAAAACCAGCATAAAAAAGGACACAAAGTTGTATTGGTAGGGAATGGCAGGTGGATCTGAGAACAGTTAAGAGAAGGAGGTGAACATGTTCACAACACATTGTATAATATTCTCAAAGAACTAATAAAAATTTAAAAAAATGGACTGAGCGGTGGTGGCGCACGCCTTTAGTCCCAGCACTCGGGAGGCAGAGGCAGGCAGATCTCTGTGATTTCGAGGCCAGCCTGGTCTACAAGAGCTATTTCCAGGACAGGCTCCAAAGCTACAGAAAAACCCTGTCTCGGAAAACAAAACAAAATAACAACAACAAAAAATTTAAAAAAGATATAGAAGCATGAAATTTAAACTAAGCTGTACTAGCTTTAGAATTGGTTCTTCTCCCCCCCCCCTTTTTTTTTAGTTTTCTGAGGCAGGGTTTCTTTGTGTAGCCCTGGCTGTCTTGGAACTCACTCTGTAGACCAGGCTGGCCTCAAACTCACAGAGATTCGCTTTCTTCTATCTCTCGAGTGCTAGGATTAAAGGCGTGCACTGCCACTACCTGACTAGAATTTTAATAACTTATATTTCCATAAATGATGCCAGCATTCATACTGTAAGGCAGCGTGACTCTTCAAATAGGGTCACTAATCTTCTCACCAGGAGCAAAGGTGTGTGTGGTGAAAGGGAAGCTGAATTTCCGGTCTGAGAATTCAGAAAGTCTGGTGTGAAGTCTTAGGCAGTGGACTGTGTTGATATTGCTGCCAGCCTAGTGGAACTCAAAGAGCACTGGGGAATAAAGGAGTAGTGTCTGTGACTCTTGTGAGAAAGCCAGAGGAATGGAGAGAGTGGGGGACATCAAACAAGAGCAGTTCATCTCGATAACCTGCAGCCTTCAGCTTTTAAAGAATCATCAGTGAAATGTTTCTCAGAGGGTCTTTGATGCAAGAGCAGAGATTTAAAAAAATTATCCAGTTGCTTACTGATACTTTTGTAGTATATCATAAAGATGGATTATTAGAAAAATGAAGTGAAAAAATACTAAGCACCAGGCTTGTCTTTATTTTTTTTTCTTTATTGGATCCATCAGGCGTAACATTGTTTTTACACATTGCGTTGAAGTTTTAACATTCTTACATGAGTTTTTGTGGATTAGTAACAGTTTATATACCAGAGCTGCTCTGTGGATTCCACTTTGAACAGTACTGTGTTAAAAAGAGTTTGCCATTCTGACAGTCCAGAAGTTGGCCTTTTCAGTTTTGTCTTAGAATAGACAGAGCTAGATAATGCAGTTATTGGAATAGAGACAAAACGGAATAATGCAAACCATTTTAAGCAAATACGGTAGTTAATTATAAGCATGAAAACTTCTCAAAATTTCAGTAGTTGGCTGAGTGAAAATACAGGAGAGCATCATTACTTTATGCATTTGGATTATACTAAGAACCATGGCTTTTGTTGTTGTCTTATTTATTGGTATGGAGATAGTATCTTATTGCAGCCCAGTTTGGCCTCAAGCTTGCCATGTGCGTAGATATGACCTTTGAGCGTTTTAAACAATACATTTATTTTATTTTATATGTCTGGGTATTTTGCCTGCGTGATTGTCTTTGCACCATGTGTGCTGGGTGCCTAAGGAGACCAGAAGAGGGCATCAAGTCCCTTGGAACTGAAGTTACAGACAGTTGTGAGCCACCATGTGGGTGCTTGAAATCAAAGCCTAGACCTCTGCAAAAGCAGCCAGTGTTCTTACCCGTGGAGCCATCTCTCCATCTCTCCAGCCCCTGACCTTGAACTCTTGATCCTCTAGCCTCAACTTCCCAAATGCTGGGTTTACAAGGATGCATGAATTTTGAGTAAAGAGAATGTTTTCAATTCAGTGCTTCATAAACACTGTATTGGACTGTCTGTACTTGTTTCAGATTTCCTTTTTATAAGAATATCATAAAATAGATGGCACACTTAGAAGACTGAGGAAGGAGAGGTTTGGACCATTGTGGACTACCAAATAAGATCCTGTTTCAATAAGCTAAAAGCCAATAAATAGATGGATAGGTAGGTAGGTAGGTAGGTAGGTAGATGATGGTAGGAAAATAGATGATTGATAGATAAATAATAGGTAGGTAGATGATAGAGGATAGGTAGGTAGACAGATGATAGGTAGATAGATAGATTATAGAAAGAAAGAAAAGAAAGATAGCATATATTGAGCACCTGATAAGTGTGATTCATTGTGGAAATAATCAGCATAAATAAAGCATATGACTTGAAAATTAATAAGGGAAGCAGATCAAAGCTTTGCAAGTTTAGCTCCCTCAAAAGTGAGCTCCTAGAGCATGCCAAAGTAAATATTCTCCATAGGTAAATATTTGCTTATAAGGACAAGAATTCAAAGAATATGTATATTATACAAAATAAAAAGCCCCAGAGTTGAATGTTAGGGTGGGCATCTACTTAGGACCTGTTTTAGGTAAAGTGATGAAAATGATCTAAAATGACTATAAGAATATTTTTATTGACATGGCTTATTATAACAATTTTACATGATTATATTGTACTTTAGATGTAGACAAATGACATGTAAGCTGATCTTGGCCTTTCTAATAACGTTTCTACATGTGAGAGTTACCAGTAGTTAGTTACCACTAAGTTGCTCTGTGACTTAGTGTGGCTTGTTATAAGTCTATCACTGAGGGAAGTCAGGGCAGGATCCTAGAGACCAGACCCAGAGCAGAATCCACGGATGAATGCTACTTACTTTCTGCTCCTCATGACTTGCCCAGTCTGCTTTCTTATTGCCCTCAGGACCACCAGCTCTGGGATAGCACCATCCATAGTGAGCTGGCCCATCAATAATCAATCAAGAAACTGTGCCACAGGCTTGCCCGCAGGCCGTTCTGGTGGGGGCACTTTCTCAGTAGAAGTTCCCTTTTCCCCAAATGATTCCGGCTTGGCTCAAGTTGACATAAAACAGAGGGGCAGAGGGAGTGTCCTGGCAGGACTCAGAGTGGCAGGAAGAACAGCCTCATAGGTCATCCTTTTAACTCGGATGCCTCCTGTCCCATCCAGATAACCTCACAGAGGTCCAGGCATTGGTGGAGCAGGGGAGAGAGAAGACCACGAACATCCAGGCCCTGGTGCATGGCACCGTGGGGCAGTCCTTGCCGGTGAGTGTCCAGCAATGGGGAGAAGATCTGGGTGTGATACAGCCCAGGCTTTCTGGAACACAGCACCCCTGTTTATCTCTTTCCCCTCAGGCCCCTCTAAAGAGGCTCTTTCCCTCCCTCATCAGCATCACATGGCCACTGCTTTTCTTTGAATATGAAGGAAGCTACGTCCAGGTAGGCGAGGATGAGAAGGCAATGTTTGCAGGAGAGGAGCCCCCCCCCCCCCCAAAAAAAACCCTCAAAGCTAGATGGGAAAAAGCCTAAATATCTGTTTTTCTTCTTTCCTCCCCAAGCTGGGAAAATTCTCAAATTATCATGTCTCTAAACAGAGTTGCCAAGGCAACAGGGTTCATGTCTTCCCAGGAACCTACAGAAAGGGCGAGACAGGCCACCAATCACCACGCGCTCATTTGTTCTCTGGGACAGGTTAATTGTCGATACTGAAGTCGTTATCACCACCCTACAGCGTCTAAGGCTCTTTCTTTTGCACGGCACCCTACGCTGAACGTAATGCAGCTCTGACTACGATGGAGCCCTTGTGCAATAGTAAAATTATAATCAGGAGACACACCGAGAGGATTCATAGACATCGTAAGAAGTTTGTGTGCATTTTGCAGTTTGGTTTGGAGCGGGCACCAGGAAATCTGGGTGCCAGTTCAGCTCTATTGTGTGTCCCAAGAGAGAAGACAAATTTATATCTCTGGGCCTCATTTTTCTCACAGTTGACCTTTCATGGGTCAGAACCAGCGCCCAGAGGGGATGTGGTGGGGGAGGTGTACCCTTTCATCTTTATTCAACCCACTTCCTTTTGGAAGCTTTCAGAGCCAGGACACAGTCTCACTGAACCCAGAACTCTTTAATTTAATTTAATAAAATTATTTGTTTATTATTTATACAGTGATCTGCCTGCATTTGCGCCTGCAGGCCAGAAGAGGGCACCAGATCTCATTACAGATGGTTATGAGCCAGCATGTGGTTACTGGGAATTGAACTCAGGACCTCTGGAAGAGCAGCCAGTGCTCTTAACTGCTGAGCCATCTCTCCAGAGAGAACCCAGAGGTCTTACATAACTGTCTCTCCCTAGTGGAGAACCTACTCCCCTCTGTCTTTTTCTCTAAGTGTTCCTGTGTCATATCTCTACTTCTTGGCACAGGCCCCACATTCAGTGTTCTCTTCCGAAATCACCTGCTTTTGAAGAAGTCTTCTCTGATTAACTTGACATTGTCTATTCTTCTCCACACTTACACAATCCTGATGCTTAGTACAAATATAGTCCTTTATACCCTATGAGTGTTTCATATATATTAGCTCAGTTCTCATAGCAATCTCCTAAGGCACGTGTGCTCAGTTTCACTTTCTCTCCAGCCCCTTCTTTCTGCTTTCTTCCTTCCTTTCTCTTTCCTTCCTTCCTTCTTTCTTTGTTTTGTTGTTTGGGTTTTTTTTCTGTTTTTCAAGACAGGGTTTGTGTGTGTGTCTGTGTGTGTATAGCCCTTGCTGTCTAGGAACTGACTTTGTAACCTAAATTGGCCTTGAATTCACAGAGATCTTCCTGAGTGCTGGGATTAAAGGTGTGTACCACTATGCCTGGCTATTTCTGCTTTGAATGTAACGACATTTTATTTAAATTTTGTCTGTATTCAAATCTATTAGTTTTTTTCCCTTGTGGTTTTCAGTCTTTCACTTGATGCTGCCTTCATCTTTCCGTATGGAACTGTCTGAAAATGTAGGTTTCCACTGGCACCGTGTTCTAGTTTGCTATGTGCTGCTGTGATGGGAATTGATCGAAAATGACTTGGAAGGGTTAAGACTCTTCATCTTACACTTTCCGGTCTATCATTTCGGGGAGTCAGGCAGGAGCTCCAACAGGAAGCAAGAGTGGAGGTGGGACCGAGAAGGAAGCAGCTTCCTGGCTTATTCTTCATGCTCTGTTTTCTTTTTTCTTGAATTTTCTGTTACATTTTACTGTTTGTGTGTGTGTGTGTGTGTGTGTGTGTGTGTGTGTGTGTGTGTGTGTGAAGGAGTTGGCTCTCTTTTACCTTGTAGATCCAGGGGATTGAACTTAGATGGTCAGCAGGCACCTCTACCCACTGGGCAATCTCACCAGCTCTTGGCCTGTTTTCTCATACAACCACAACCACTTGCTCAGGGGCGGCCTTACCCGCCAGAGTGGGCTGGGCCCTCCCACATCAGTCATCAACCAGGAAGACGCCATATAGACATGCCCATGGGCCAGTCTGATGGAGGCAATTCCCCATCGGAAGTCTCCCTTCCTAGGTGACTTAGTGTGTGTCAAGTTGACAAAAACCGGCACAGACTTGATTATCTTTGGTTGTAGAAATACTTTTGATACTGTAATGGTCTTCACTTTTTTGTTTGTTCGTTTTGTTTTGTTTTTTGAGACAGGGTTTCTCTGTAGCTTTGATGCCTGTCCTGGAACTAGCTCTCGTAGACCAGACTGACCTCGAACTCACAGAGGTCCGCCTGCCTCTGTCTCCTGAGTGCCGGGATTAAAGGTGTGCGCCACCACTGCCTGGTGGTCTTCACTTTTTAAAAAACAATATTTTTATTTTATGTACATTGGTGTTTTGCATGCATGTATGCCTGTGTAAGGGTGTCAGATCTTGGAATTACAGGCAGTTGTTAGCTGCCATGTGGGTGCTTGGAATTGAACCTAGGACCTATGGAAGAGCGGTTAGTACCCTTAACCACTGAGCCATTTCTCTAGCCCCTGGTCTTTGTTTTTAATTTGAAACATTTTGCCTTCCTCCCCAGTCCTTTGCCACATTTACTTCATCTCCTTTGTTTCTCTTGCTTACTTGAAAGATAAGTGAAACTATCTTATATTTCACACTACGCCAGGCAGAGTGTGGCACATACCTGTAATCCTAGCATTTGGAGGAGGGGGGAGCAGAGCAGAATCAGGAAGAGTTCAAGACCATCCCCAGCTACATAATGAGTTTGAAGTCACTCTGAGTTCAACACCAAAACCAAAACAAAACAAAAAATCCAAAAAAGCCAAAGCTCACACCAATCACTTCATAATACACGTGCTACTCACAAGGGCATTTGCTGCTGTCAGAACAATGTAATTATCCATGCTGGGAATGACAGTTAATCTGATACCGTTACCAAAGTTCATATTTCCCAAGATGACCCTGGGGAAGCTGTTATTCTCCAGACCTGGAATCCAATCAAGGATAATCTCCTGACTTTTGCCAGTAGGTCTCTTGGCTTTCGCTTAACAGTCTTTTGGTTTGGTTTGGTTTGTTTTTTTTTTTCCCTGTCTCTCTTGACATTGATATTTTTAGAAGTCTAGGCAAACCTTTCCCAGAGTGTACCTCACTTTTCCAGCACGTACAAACAACTTGCTGTATTGTTTCTTTGCATATTCAGGCTTATGTTGCTTAGTTTTTGGTTTTGTTTTCTTTTGGAGGAGACTGGCATGTCACATCGGGATCGCCTGGCATCTGCTTGTCTCTTCCTTGGCGAGGCTATGGTGGCTTCTTCAGTGGTGGTGACAGCTGCTCTGCTTCTTTGCATCCTGTCACCCAGCTGTCCTTACCCACTGTGTTCGCATCTGCTGATGATTTCTGCTTGACTCAGTTGTTCCCGTGGTGACTCTCAAATGGTGATTTTCTATTTCTAGCCTTCTTCCTCTTCAATTCATTAATTGGCTTTCTTCTCCAAGGAACTTCCTATTCGCTCCCCACCCCATCTGTATTTCTTTAATGTCATTATGGACTCATGAATTTTATGTTGTTGTTAAATGTTTAGATTTTTTTCTTTTAAAGACAGGATTTTTATGTAGCCAAAGCTGGACTAGAACTCTTTATATACCCCAGACTGGCCTTAAACCCATAGCCCTCCTACCTCAGCCTCCTGAACCCTGGGAGTATAGACATCTACCACCATGCATGGCTTAGATGTATTTTAATACAGTCTTTTATTTTATTTTTATGTGTGTGTGTGTGTGTGTGTGTGTGTGTGTGTGTGCGCGCACGCTTGTCTGTATGTGCACCATGTGTGTGCAGTGCCATGGACCAGAAGAGGGCGTAGCATCTTCTGGAACTGGAGTTGCAGGTGATCGTAAACTGTGGCTGCTGCGAGTCTCACTCATCTTATGTAAGAGCAGCAAGTGCTCTTTACCCCGAGCCTTCTCTCCAGCCCCTTAATACATTCTCTCTCTCTCTCTCTCTCTCTCTCTCTCTCTCTCTCTCTCTCTCTCATTTGTTGAAACAGGGTTTCTCTGTGTAACAACCCTGGCTGTCCTGGATATCTCATTCTGTAGAACAGGCTGGCCTCGAACTCTCAGAGATCCACCTGCCTCTGCGTTCTGAGTGCTGGAATTAAAGGTGTGTGTCATGCTTTGCTTCCCTTACTACTTTCTCTAGTACTAATTTTTCGTTTTAATCCTCACAATGAGAGCATATTCAGGGTGGCTTCCTCGATCCTATTCACATCCATATTTAGACATACTTTGTATGTTTCTTTTTGGAAAAAAAAAAGAAAAAGAAAAACAAAAAAACCACCCTTTTATGTTTGGGAGAAGGTTGGCATACAATTTACATCCCATGTGCTTTACTTAATATTTTCTGAATATTACTCAACTGCAATGTACAAATCTCACCTTCACCGACAACTGTGTGTGCACATGTGTGATAATTGACATGATCAGTTTCTTATTTGGGGCATAAAATAAGAATATTTTTCTATTGCCAATAACAAAGCAATGATTATGCACATATCTCAGTGCTTCTTTTGATAAATATGTAGAAATTTAGATCTTTGTCAAAGGTTAAATACAAATATTATTTTGCTCTATGCTGTAAACTTTTCTTCCATAGGCTTTGTACCATTTGCTTTCCACAGTTGAAGTTTGAATTGATGCTGGCTCCATACAGCCTCCCAGAGAGTTTTGTCTAGCTTCATTCCATTTCTGTGTAATTTTCATTTATATTATATTAGTTATTGATTTTGAAGGAGTGGGATGGTACCCAGGGCTTCACACATGCTAGACAAGTGCTCTGCCCCTGAGCCACACCCCAGCCTATATCTCTATGATGTGAGAAATGGAGCATCTTTCTCTCTCCGCCATCTCCCTCCCCTCTCTATTTGTTTTCCTCCTAACTCCTTCTTTCAGTTGTCCTGGACCTCCCTATGTCAATCAACCAGCCTCAAATTCATAATGGCCCCTTTCTTCCTGCTTCCAGCATGCTGGAATTACAGACTTCTTCCATCATCCAACAGGCTTTGAAATCTTCGCTGACTCCTTTGGCCTTGAGTTCTTAACAAAGCCATTAGTGTTCTATTTCTGATGCATGTTGTAAATATTTTCTCTTGGCTTTAGCTTACAAGAAGTCTGCTTCAGTTTTTGCGAGGTTGAATTTGTCAATCTCTCCATTGCCTTCTGGGGCTTGAAGCACAGAAAGCTCCTCCCACACGCATGCTGGTATGGCACCTCTGTTTCTTCTTGCAGTTCTTAGGAATTTTGTTTATTCTTGTGAAAGCAGCAAGGCATGAACTCATTTATATTTTTCCAGGCAATTACCTAAAATTGTCTTAGTTGCTTTTCTATTGCTGTGGCTAAGCACCAGGACCAAGGCGACTTCTAAAAGAAAGCATTTAATTGGAGGCCTGGTTACAGTTTCAGAGAGGGCATCCATGGCCATCAGGGCAGCGACAATGACAACAGGCAGTCGGGCATGGTGCTGGAGCAGTAGCTGAGAGCTTACATCTTTTTTATATTTTTCATTTTTATTTTATTATTACTATTATTATTTGAGACAGAGTTTCTCTGTGTAGCCCTGGCTGTCCTGGAACTCTCTGTAGATCAGGCTGGCCTTGAACTCACAGTCTTGAACTCACAAAGATCCACCTGCCTCTGCCTCCTGAGTGCTGGGATTAAAGGCGTGTGCCAGCACCACCCAGCTGAGAGCTTACATCTTGAGACAACAATCATGAAACAGAGAGTGTTAACTGGGAATGGTGTGGGCTTTTGAAACTTCAAAGTCAACCCCCAGTGACACTCCTCCTCCAACAGGGCTCTCGTAATTCTTTCCAAACTGTCCCACTAACGGTGGAACAAGCATTCAAATACATGAGCCTATTGGAGCCATTCTCACCCAAACTACCACACCAATTGTCTTAGTTTAATTTTGAAGTATAGCTTGTCTTGAGTGACGAAGGATATTACATGTACCATATATTCAAGTTCCGTGTGCACTGGTCCAGTAACAACAGTGAGTTTGCATGTTTTTTTTTTTTTTTAATGTTAGAAGCAGTCTAGATTTCCTATTTTTCCCGCTGGCCTGTTTCTTGATGTGCTGGTGCCATGAGCTTAATGATAGAGGATTTATGGCATTTTAATATTTGGAAGGATTAGTCCTTTCTTCATTAAATATTAAGGGATTTCCTAGCTATAAATGCAGATTTATTTCTCCATTGGAACTTTAAAGTCAATCATGTAAACTTCAAAATAACTTTGTTAGTGATACTTAATGGGATAAATGGCTAATTATTTAACTCAGATTTAATTGGCTTCTTTCCTACAGGCAATGTGATAAATGGCATATAGCATCTGTCTCAGGCTTTCTGTTGCCGTGATAAAACACCATAACCAAAAGTAGCAGGGCAAGAGAAGTATTTATTTCCTCTCAGAACTCCAAGGTCAAACTCCATTACTGAGGGAAGTCAGGGCGAAAACTGAAGCAGAAACCATAGAGAACGCGGCTCTCTGGATGGCTCCCCATGGCTCGCTCGGCTTGTTCTCCATCCCCACACACGCACTAGTGATAAAGGGAAACCCTTTAAAAGGTGGACAAAAGAAGTTTCTTGTATGCATTCTTCCAAGGGTTTGTGTGACAGTCTCATACCTTAGAAGGACAGAGACCCTGGAGCAGAATTGGACACCACCCCTGCCTTCAGCGAGACTGTAGCTGGTGGATGAGTCCCAGTACTTAGCTCCTCCCACTTGTATGGGATCTATGGCTTTATGGATCCCTCAAGGGTCAAATGGAAAACTTGGAGGCTGGAGAGATGCCCTAGCAGTTAAGAGCAAAGGGACACTTAGCCCACTGGAGCGCGTGCCTCTGACAGGCCTGGCCTTTCTCCCCCATTCCCTCTGCCTCGCTAAAAACCATTAGATTACATTCCTGAAGCGAAACCATGAAGGCTCTTTCCTTTATTTGGATACTTTCCTATGCCAGGCTGAGGATGAGTACCAAAGTCCAGCAATCAAAAGCCCCCTTTGGTTTACCTAATTAACATGCCCTTCAAAATATCCCACTATGTCCTAACCCACCCTAACACAGACGTCCCCTTTTCCTCCTCTTAAAACTTACACCTGCAAGGTCAAACAGGTGTTTGGATGTGGCTTGGGCCTAATCTGGGGTCCCGGAGGAAGACCCTACTGTCCAGTCTCCTTCAAAGAGCACTTGTCTGCTCTTCCAGAGGACCCAGGTTCATTGGCAGCACCCACAGGGCAGATAACAACTGTCAGCCCCAGTTCCAGAGGATCGGATGCCCTCTGCTGGCCCCCGAGTACATGGCATACATGTGGTACACAGACACACATGCCATCAAAGTACCCATACATGTTAAAAATACAAGCAAAAAAATTAAAAAAATAGACTGTTATACCTGAAAATTTCGAGGAGAAAGGCCAAATCCATGACTATCTAATAAAGCAAACTTTAATAAATATTGGCCAGAAAGATGGATACTGGCCAGGTCCATAACCAGGATTCCCAGAGAATGGTGCTGAATTAGGTTAATAGGTGCTCATAAAGGCAAAATCCACAAGGTTACTTCATCCAATTGGGGCAAGCATGCTTCCTGAGCACTTCCTGCAGGTGTACCTCCTGCCTACCTTGTGATCAAGCACATCCTGTCCAGTTGGGGCAACCAGTTTTGTTTACTGAAGTGAATGCCCTTAGCGTTCCAGGAAGTTATCTGTCCATGGGCAAGTGAAGCTTACAGGTTAGCATTAGCTCTCTCAATAATATGATCAAAGACAAAAAGATTATTAAAGACTGTTCTCATCAAACAAATGATCTGCGCTTAGGTGTCTAGTTTTGTTTGTTTTTTCTTTTTTTTCCATGTTATTTATTGAGCTCTACATTTTTCTCTGCTCCCCTCCCTGCCTCTCCCCTCCCCCCATCAGCCCTCCCCCAAGGTCCCCATGCTCCCAATTTACTCAGGAGATCTTGTCTTTTTATACTTTCTACTTCCCAGGTAGATTAGATCTATGTAAGTCTCTCTTAGTGTCCATATTGTTGTCTAGGTTCTCTGGGATTGTGGTTTGTAGGCTGCCTTTCTTTGCTTTATGTTTAAAAACCACCTATGAGTGAGTATACGTCATAATTGTCTTTCTGTGTCTGGGTTACTTCACTCAAAATAATGTTTTCTAGTTCCATCCATTTTCCAGCAAAATTCAAGCTGTCGTTATTTTTTTTCTGCTGCATAGTACTCCATTGTGTAAATGTACCACTTTTTTTTTATTCATTCTTCAATCGAGGGGCATTTAGTTTGTTTCCAGGTTCTGGCTATGACAAACAAAGCTGCTATGAACATAGTTGAGCACATGTCCTTGTGGCACGATTGAGCATCGTTTGGATATATACCTAAAAGTGGTATTATTGGATCTTGAGGAAGGTTGTTTCCTAATTTTCTGAGAAATCGTCACACTGACATCCAAAGGAGTTATACCAGCTTGCATTCCCACCAGCAATGCAGAAGTGTTCCCTTTTCCCCACAACCTCTCCAGCATAAGTTGTCATCAATGTTTTTGATCTTGGCCAATCTTACATGTGTAAGATGGAATCTCAGAGTTGTTTTGATTTGCATTATTCTGATGACTAAGGATACTGAACATTTCCTTAAGTGTCTTTCAGCCATTTTAGATTCCTCTGTTGAGAGTTCTCTACTTAGGTTTATACTCCATTTTTTTATGGATTATGTGATCTTTTTATGTCCAATTTCTTGTTCTGTATATATTTTGGAGATCAGACCTCTGTCTGATGTGGGGTTAGTGAAGATCTTTTCCCGTTCTGTAGGCTGTCGTTTTGTCTTATTGACCGTGTCCTTTGCTTTACAGAAGCTTCTCAGTTTCAGGAGGGCCCATTCATTGTCTCTCTCAGTGTCTGTGCTGCTGGAGGTTATATTTATTTATTTATTTATTTAAAAATTTCTTTATTTTTTTTACTTATTATGTATACAGTGTTCTGCCTGCATGTATTCCTGCAGGCCAGAAGAGGGCACCAGATCTCATTATAGATGGTTGTGAGCCACCATGTGGTTGCTGGGAATTGAACTGAGGACCTCTGGAAGAGCAGCCAGTGCTCTTAACCTCTGAGCCATCTCTCCAGCCCCTGGGGTTATATTTAGGAAGTGGTCTCCTGTGCCAATACGTTCAAGTGTACTTCCCACTTTCTCTTCTATAAGGTTCAGTGTGGCTGGCTTTATGTTGAGGTCTTTGATCCGTTTAGACTTGAGTTTTGTGCATGGTGATAGATATGGGTCTATTTTCATTTTTCTACATGTTGATATTCAGTTATGCCAGCACCACTTGTTAAATATGTTTTCTTTTTTCCATTTGATATTTTTTGCTTCTTTATCAAATATTAGGTGTTCAAAGATGTGTGGATTGATATCCGGGTCTTCTATTCGGTCCCGTTGGTCCTCCTGTCTGTTCTTATGCCAGTATCAGTCTGTTTTCAGTACTGTAGCTTCGGGTTTTTATTTTATTTTATTTATTCATATTTTAATGATGAGTACATCATTAAATGTCATACAATGTTAGAAGAGGGCATCAGATTATGAGCCACTATGTAGTTGCTGGGAATTGAACTCTGGACCTGTGGAAGAGCAGCCAGTGCTCTTCCCCTGGCCATCTCTTCAGCCACAAGGTGGCTGCTGTCTTAGCCCAGGTTTTCTGTGTTATAATATGGCTCTCTCACCCGGCTGCTCTCCCAGCCCCTAACTTCCGCACTCCCGTGTGACTATATTTCAGAAGTTCCAGTGTGAGCTAAGCACCAAGTGGGTGTTGAATACAGTGAGTACTGGGGCCCACGTGCTGCTGGGGAAGATCCTAGAGAACCACATGTTGGACCTCCGCATGGCCAACCTCAAGCTCCTTTGGAGGGCACTGGCCATGTTGCAGGTGGGAGTGTGACAGGAGACCCCCAAACCTAGACTGCTGCAGAAGGTGGTTTTTGCAATGTTGGGGAGGGGTGTAGGGTTAAGTGCTAGGTTTTCGCAGGCGTGTCTTTCTTGGGAGTACCCTCCAGTTGGCCTTGCATGCACACAATGGTGCATGAGTGTGAAACTGTAACTCCCAGTCGGCAGTCTTTAGGTTTCAAGGATGCAATAGAAACCCAACTGGTAGTAGGGCGGTGGTGGCTCACGCCTTTAAACCCAGCACTCAGGAGGCAGAGACAGGCGGTGTCTGTGAGTTCAAGGCCAGCCTGGTCTACAAAAGTGAGTTCCAGGATAGTTCATGTTACTGAACAGTTCTAAGACAGTAACCTCGGTGGGAAGGAGTCTTTCTGTTCCTCCGGACGCTGCCAGCATCTGGCGGAGGGCTCTTGTTGGCTTGTCTTGAGTCATGTGCACAACTTTGAACCAATCACTGCCCTCCAGGAAGAAAAGGTGCCTGCTCATCTGCTTTGTGTGTACTTTCAAGAAGCTGGTGGGGCAGGATGGTTTGATTATATCTACGGTCTCAGAATGGAGACCAGCAGCTATCCAGGAAAAGAAAGGGGCTAAAGCCGAGATGGAGAGAGAATGGATGCTCCGCAGAGAGCATGATGGACGGCCTTGTAGGTTGCTATCCTTTATCTATGGGGTTGTTGGATCACAGTTGTAACTCTCACCAACTTCCCATTCATCATGGGCCAATGATGGTCCACCATCAACTCCTTAGCCCAGTTTTCCTTTATACCTTGTGGTTATGAGATTGCCAGGAGGGACAAACTCTCCACAGTGTCTTCAGCCAGTCTTCAGGATCCTAGCCGTCCTGCCTCCCTTCTCTGATTGCTTTCTTCTGTGACACTATTCTCAGTTCTCCTTGCTCTATCCCAACACTGACCTTACTACTACTCCCACAGCGGTTCTCTGGACAATCCAAGGCTCTCTGCATCAAGAGCCTCCTCCAAGCAATCCATTTTCCTCAACCACTGTCAGATGATGTCCGGGCTGCTCCCATCTCCCGCCACATCCAGGTTGCCCACAAGAAAGAAAAGGTATCCTTTCCCCCTTGCTGGCCATTCCAAAACCTCTTTCTTTCTTTCTTTCTTTCTTTCTTTCTTTCTTTCTTTCTTTCTCTTTCTCTCTTTCTCTTTCTTATATTTATTTATTTATTTTAATTTTTATTTTTCCATTCAATTATTTACACTTCCTTCCCTCCTCCCAATCCCCTCCCACTCCTCCACACCCCCTCCTCCCTCTCCCACCTGCTTGAGAGAGGGCTGGGAACCCTGCCTGTGGGAAGTCCAAGGCCCTCCCCCCCTACATCCAGGCCTAGGGAGCTGTGCATCCATATAGACTAGGGTCCCAAAAACCAGAACATGCTGTAAAAACAAGTCCCAGTGCCTTTATCAATGGCCTCAGTCAGCCCCCATTGTCAGCCACAATCAGAGAGTCCGGTTTGATCACATGCTCTTTCAGACCCGGTCCAGCTGTCCACAAACACTTTCTGAGGATCTTACACATCTTAGGAACTTAGTGTGACTCTAGATTTACAAAGCTCAGAGATCCGTGCCACGTGGAGCTCCCATTTGGAGGGGTAGGTGGATGGGGGTGGGGGTGGGTGAGGAGGCATAACAGTGGCAGAAACTACAGAGGCAAAAAAGGTACCAACAAAATGGCTTCTGTTCTGCCTTGAAGGACTGAGAGAAGGGTCTTGGCACAGGAATTTTCCTACTTAAGTGAAGGTTTTTCTCTGCTTTGACCCCACTTCCTATTCTTTTTTGTTGTTGTTGTTGTTGTTGTTGTTGTTGTTGTTTTTTGGTTTTTCGAGAAAGGGTTTCTCTGTAGCTTTGGAGCCTGTCCTGGCACTCGCTATGTAGACCAGGCTGGCCTCGAACTCAGAGATCCACCTGCCTCTGCTTCCCAAGTGCTGGGATTAAAGGCATGTGCCACCACCTTCCTATTCTTTCACCCAGCCAAACTCCTGTGCCCAATTCTTTGCCCCCTTCAGGGTTCTTTCTCAAATGACCTTCCTTTTCTCCAGCTCGCCCTGGCTCTTCCCACAGGTGATCCCCGCAGCCTTGCTGAGCCTTTTACAAAGCTGCTCCATCACAGAGGCCAAGGCACGCCTGGCTGCAGCTCCTCTGCGAGGTTGTCAGGAGCGCCCTCTCTGGGCCGGGTCAGAAGCGCACCACCCGAGCCCTAGGGGACCCAACAGCCTATAGTGCAGTAAATTGATGTTTCTGGGACCGTGAAGGGGCAGAGCCTCGGTCTAGTCCCACGAACACTTGTGCCAGAGATATACGTGGTGGTGGGACAAACCCAATTTTGGGGGGTGGGGGTGGGGCATTAACAGTCCGGGACTGGGGAAGAGCCACTGGCATCTTCTAATCTCAGAAATAAAACTGATTGTCTTGTTTTGGAACCTAACCTTGCCAAAAGTCAGTTATCAGACTCAGTACACACAAACAAGAAAATGGTGGCACCAGGTAATTCCGGGCAAGGAGAAGCTGTGTTTCAGATATTATCCGCTAGAGAAAGACAATCCCAAGGTCCTTCTGACCAGAGTGAAAGCCATACCCCCTTAGAGACCAGAGAGTGGAGGGTTTTGACGGCACCCTCTCCCTGTGTTTGCAAGAAAGAGCAAAGGAACTCTGGCTGTGCTGGGGACCCTTTGGTGGTGGGACCCTACAAACACTAGAAACTTGTCTGCGCAGTTTTAGACCTCAGCAATCACGGTTTTGATAAATCAAAGACACCTGGACTCATACCAGGTACGGTCTATAGTACCTGCAGCCATGACTCTTACTGAAGAGATCTGGCTCCCCCTTGTGGTAGAGAACTAGCCAATTAAGAGATCACCCCCCCACCCCCCCTGCCCTCACCCTATCCCCCCACCCCCCACCCCTCTCCCAGGACCTCCCCTTTGGAGAGAATTATTTTGGGGTATTACTGGGGAAGTCAAGAATCAAGGAAACTTTTGGAACAAATAAGATTGAAGTGAGGCAAATAAAACCTGAGAATGTTTTGAAGGCTTACAGTGTTACGTTGCTAGGGTTTAGCCTCGACTTGAGTTCAGGTCCTGAGGCAGGGAAGAGACATTGGCCAAGGAAAACTTCTGACCACCAAGTGGGCTGTGCTCAAGAGGCCCCGAATAGCTCAGACCGTCTTTATTTATACCTACCAGAAATTTTCTTACCAGGGTTATGTGAACAACTTTATTATTGGCTTCTATTTTAGACTTTAAGAAATACATCACAAATGAAGGAATACAGTATGAAAACCCCCATTGTTCCCCTTTATGCTTCCCCAAATACACCGTCCCACCCGCTACAATACCTTACTCTCGACATAGAGTTCAGCATTTTTGCAGGCCTTAACTAAATATCGAGCCAGACACAGCCTGCATTCCTGCTGCTTGTCAGCTGACAGCTGCTTGCGGTTACAAAGTTAAAAGTAACAAACATGGGAACAATGATTTAAGGACAATATTCAAACCCAGACATTGGTTCATGAATGCAAGGTGTATTTTTATACAGCTCTTTTTCCTACAAGAGGGTCCTATGTCTCGATCTCTCTGTAGAAGGCAGACTTTGATAAGCACTCTTCCCATCTCACTGTACCATGCGTCTCCCACCAACACAAGCTCCTGTGTATGGTAAAGATGGATCTCTCCATCCCATATTTTGCATTGTCTGTTTCCTCTTGGCGCATACCAGATTCTACCAATGATTCTATGCTTGGTGTCCAGGGACCTTACTGTCAACAGATGGCACTGTGTGAATCCCTAAGACTTTTCCCCTATTCTGTGTACGCATGCCTTACTCTCCTTTCTAGAACCGTGAGACAGAGTGAGTGTTCAAAGTGTTGTTCTCTCATGTGTACCTGTCTCTATCGATTCAGAAAAGTTCCCAGGATTGGGAGTTGTAGTTAGCAACTCCAGAGAAGAGATTTGAGAAGCACTAACCCCCTGTTGAATATTAGGGGAAAATATTTAAAAAGGAGCAGAATTTCCAGGGGCAGTTACAGCTGTTGCACGTGTGGCTGACAGGGTAAAACTAAAAACCACCCAAAGAATCACCAAAATAATGAGAGAGAAAAGAACCTGCAAGCTGCATGAATTTTGCAAATTCCTACACTGGTCTTGCCAAGTGAGAGTCTGTTTCCACAGGTGCCTTGCCCTGAGGAAGCCCATAGAACATGTACATGTACGTCTTATACTGATCTGAGACTAGGCTGTACAGCTCCCAGCGTGCGGCGTGAACAACAGAGTTGGGTCCTTCTTAGGGGATTCTGGGCTCTAGGCAGAGCTAAAACAGTTCAGAGATAGGTTAGAACTGAGTAAGGCATGGTGCTGCATTGTGTAGTCCCTTCATCTGAGAGGAGCAGTAGGAGATTGTGAATTGGAGGCTTCATATCAAGAGCGCTCTCTCTCTCTCTCTCTCTCTCTCTCTCTCTCTCTCTCTCTCTCTCTCTCTCTCTCTCTCTCCCTCAAAGAATTATCCAGAGATGGATGGGCTACAATTTGTCTCCAAATAACTAGCACTCTTTGGAGAAAGCAAACATCTGAGGAGAGAAAAACAACCAGAGAAGGCAGCGGTGATGCCGAAATGTTGACAGAAAGCTGACCACTGGACTGAAGAAGGGAAAAGCAAATGATCTCTTGGGTATCCATTTGCTGGATCAAAGCCAAGAGGATTTGGCTTAGGAGGCAGCTGGATACTGACTATATACGAAGTCTAATACACTAAAAAGGGAACTCCATTCTTCCAGGTCAGCTAACTCTTATTTTCACAACATAGGTGGTGCTGGGAGGTTTAAGCAGGCTTGTATAGGTCTTGAATAAGTTTAAGAGTCTGTAAGGTCAAAGAAAGGCGCCTGAGCTTCTTTGAGGCAGGTTGAGACATTACCATTTTAAAGTAAAATAGATCCCTCAGGCTAATGTACCAGGCTGTAGCAGAACCAAGGACTGAACTAGCAGGAAGCTTAGCTGGTTAGTGTAAACATTATTTGCATCCAGTATTTTGGCCTCAAGGATCAGGAAGGACAGGGTCCCACATGCTTCCTCTTTTTTTCCTTTTTGTTTTG
Organism: Myodes glareolus; assembly: GCF_982192425.1. Classification (NCBI taxonomy): domain Eukaryota; kingdom Metazoa; phylum Chordata; class Mammalia; order Rodentia; family Cricetidae; genus Myodes; species Myodes glareolus. The sequence goes on along the minus strand of NC_142031.1, from coordinate 99,902,221 downwards.
GTTTTTCAAGACAAGGTTTCTCTGTGTAGCCCTGGCTCTCCTGATTTCTGTAGACCAGGTTGGCCTTGAACTCACAGAGATTCTTTTGCCTCTGCCTCCCAAGTGCTAGGACTAAAGGCATGAGCCACCACTACCCACCTTGTCTTTCTCTTAATTCACTTCAAGAAGCCT